>NC_086173.1:7500000-8750000 GCF_023053635.1 Elgaria multicarinata webbii
ACCAGTGGACGGTGGAATGCGTGTGCGCCCATGGCCTGGACCTTGTCCAGGAGATCTAGATCACGTCTGGAATAGGACAGATTTTAACCTTTTTAAACCACCCAGAGAGCTTCAGCTATGGGGCGGTATATAGATGATGATGATGATATAGTAGGCACTCACCGCCAAGCAGCCTTGTGCTGCCTTCTTGGGGGCTTTAATGCTATGATATTTGGGAGGCCTGGTTCTCCATCCAAGGCTTGCTGGCTTGCCAACCCAGTGACAAATTTCATACAGGAAACACATCTATCTGCGTACGGGGGGAAAAAACCTACATGTCATGTTAGATCATCACATGCCATTATGGCAAGTGTACTGCTGTGCGCGCCTGCTGTGGGAAGCTGTCGATAATCATGGATTTGCATGTAAATGCAGTGAAATAGAGCGCCTGTGGTTAATCGTGGATTTGCAAGACATGTACATGCAGCACGCACGGATGCTACTCCACATGGTCAAATTTGAAAACAGCTCCCAATGTAGCTCTAGTCTCCCCACCTCACTGCTTTTTGCATGGCTGCTTGTGTGTCTGTCTGTCACACCGGCAGCAGCTCAGGTGCAGGAAGGCAGTAACAGGCTAGTGTATCGTCTGCAAACCCATGACATCAGGCCGTGCTACACGTCTGCTCAGTGCTGGTGGATTGTGGCTGAACCTGCAACAGCTGAGTGAGCCCATCAGATCTTATACTTACCAAGCAACTCGTGAGAGCCTTGGTTTCTTTGCCCTCGGCGGCAGCGTGCATTAAGTAAGAGTGATGGCCAGGGCTGTAATCACAACAGCGGGCCTGCATGATTCTCCTGGATAGATCAGGAATTCAATCTGCAACCTCATTCTGAGGTTTTCAAGTTCTTTTAGTTCACCATTCAATAATAACTATAGATTGCTCCCATCTAGAGGCCGCCAAGCTCCCCTACGTGCAGACTAGAATGGCAGTGGATCTTGGAAAGTTATATTAAGGGGGTGGGGGGAGAGCTGTTTGTTTCCTGAACAGAAACAGGGTGGGAAAATGTGATTTGTGAAACAAGTATTTCTTCAGTCTCAGGACGGGGGAAACTACGCACGGAGAGGTAGGGTACGCCTACTGGGAATGAACAGATTTGTTACTATTTTACTGGAAGCAGCCTGCCTGTGGTGTGTTGAAGGATCAGAATCAGGCCATACGGGAAGAAGAGGGGAGCTCACTGGAAGCGCCGTAGTTCAGTGGTAGAGCACGTGCTTTCCATGCAGGAGGTCCCAGGTTCAGATCCTGGTATTTCTAGTTAGATTGGGGAAGAGTCCTGTCTCGAAACCACTGTCGCTCAGTGTAGACTGTGCTGAGCCAGATGGACCAGCGGTGTTTCTCTATGTTCCTGGTGGCTAATAACGAGGATCTCTCCCTTGGAAAACTACCATAAAATGGTGAAAGTTGGCAGTCGAGATGTCTGCGTTTTTGTGTCACTTGTGATACATATTAGCTGCTTTACGGCTTGATGGATGTGGCGAAGAATAATACTAAAGAGCTACCATTCACGCGCAGAGCTGAATGTCCCATCAGTTCAACTTTGTTGTAGATACGGCCCCTTTGTCTCACCGAGGGGGAGTACCTTTTGTAGCACCCCCCTCAGTTTGACAGCACTGATTTCTGACCAATTTCTAGAAGAATAGGAACCTTCCTTCAATGCCACAAGAAGAGTAGGGCCATGGCTTGACCTAGGGTTTGTTTGTCCCAGGATCGTCCCGGGTTCATCCCTGCCTGAGCGCTGGATGCCCCGTGTGGCACTTAGATGAACAGGTTTGACCCCGGGACGGTCCTGGGATGGACTTTGGGTCTAGCTATGTCCTAAGACTAATTTATGCCCCAAAGGGAAGTCTGTGTGTGTCCCAGGAGGGAAAAGGGAAGTTTGTTGGCAAGTCAAAATGTAATGTGTAATCTGTACAGTGTAAGCAAAGTGTAATCTGTACAGCACCATGTACATTGATGGTGCTATATAAATAAATAATAATAATAATAATAATAATAATACGTAAATTCTTTACATATTTAAATTTTGTAAACCGCCCAGAGAGCTTCAGCTATTGGGTGGTATAGGAATGCAATAAATAAATAAATATGTGAAGCCATCGCCTATACAACACCGCTAACGTTATCCAAGTAGTGTTTTGATAGGAGCAGTTCATTTATCTCCCCCATCTCCTCTCAGAGTTACTTGAATATATCCTACTTCTAATTCACCACCACCACCTCCACCCCGCCTTCCCTGGCAAAGAATTCTGCGCTAAGAGCAATCTGTGTTTAGATTAAATTAAGTAAATTCGCTCTTCCGAGACCTGAGTTGTCAAATATTTTGGTGTGTGTGTTTTGCTAAGGGGATAGAAAGAGGGAAGGACATGGTGGGACTTTAGTCTTCCTGCTGCAGTAGCTTATCCTTATAACCGGGTCACTGCAGCTGCTGCTGCCCTAACTGCTGTCAATGTTGCTCCATCCCTCTCTGCCTTCTGAGATGTTATCAGGAATTGCTCATGCCTTTTAGCCAGCCGTATGGTCTACAGCAGGAGTGGGCAGAAGGTAGATCTCCTGATGTTTGGGATTTCAACTCCCAGAAGCTTCTGCTAGCATGGCCGATGGTCAGGAATGCTGGGAGCTGAAGTCCAATACATCTGCAGATCTACTTTCTGCCCAGACCTGGTCTAAAGCAAAAAGAAATTGAAGGATAACTCCCATCAGCCCCAGCCAGCTTGGCGAGGGGTTAGGAATTATGAGGCTTGTAGTTCAAAAAACACATTGAAAGGTACCAGGCTGCGAAAAGCTGCTGTAGAGAAACTTCTAAAGCATCGGGGATGCGCATAGTGCTGAATTTATCACCGACTATCAGGTTTTGTGTTCATATGGTGCTTTTGTGGAGAGATGGAAAGCCTGCAGATCTGCTTATGCATCTGATGGCAAAAGACATTGCCCAGTCATGTCAGAATGGAAGGAATTGCCATCCCCAGAGCTTCTTCCATCACTCCGCAGCATTGCCCTCCCTTCTTTCCATGCGGATGGGTGGGTGATGTTTTTACAGATGTACTATTTCTTCTTCTTGAGCTGAAAAACCTGGATGTGTCAATAAAGGGGGTGGCAAGCAGCAACATCATGTCTCCTCTCTCACTGTTTCTTCTTACAGCAGCGGGGATGACTCATACGCAACCATCCATGTACTCACCCTGTTTACAATCATCCTCCGGCTGAACTTCAAGGGCAGGCACCAAAACGCCTTTGTTTATCTCTCCGGGCTCTTTCCTTTACTGTGCTTGTTTATGAGCATGTTTTCTGCCGCCCCCACCATACCCAAACTTTGCTACTTACAGTATGGGTAGAACTGGAAAAAATTCCTGGCCTCTCACTGGTTGCTCGGGTTTGCCCCCAAGAACATTGACATTTCCTTCCTTCACTGCTGTCCCCCCAAATAATACTTTTGTGTAGAGTTTTATCTCTGGCATCTAGCTATTTGACACATCTTTTCTCACCATGCGCATAGGTTTTGTAGCCCTGTGTATAAGTTTCAAACTGGAGAGGCATGGAGGAAGGATGTCATGTTTCTCAAAAACCTTCTGCCTTCAAGGGAGACAATGACGAGGCCTGCTAAGGATTCCAGTAGTCAAATGTGGTGGCTGCAGAGCCACAAGGGTGGTAAGAAGGGCCTCTACTTGTAGCCAGTGGGGTGTAGTGGTTAGAGTGTCGGGCTGGGAGTCGGGAGATCCGGGTTCTAGCCCCCACTCGGCCATGGAAACCCACTTGTTGACTTTGGGCCGGTCACAGCCTCTCAGCCCAACCTACCTCACAGGGTTGTTGTTGTTGTGAGGATAGAAACGGAGAGGAGGAGTATTATGGATGACACCTTGGGTTCCTTGGAGGAAAGAAAGTGGGATATAAATGTATTATTATTATTATTATTATTTATTTATATAGCACCATCAATGTACATGGTGCTGTACAGAGTAAAACAGTAAATAGCAAGACGTCATCATCACCATCATCTGGTGGGACACATTCTCCAGGAATCTTTATTTCATTTCTACAAAAATAATATACATTTTTCCAGTTTGGTGCAAGTGACACATTTAAATGAAGTTGGAATGGCTGTCTCCTTGGTAGGTGGAATGCCTTTCCATTAGCTAGCCTTCTTTCTTTTCTTCTCCAATGGTTACTGTTCAATGCCCCCCCTCCATCCCATAAATATCTTAACTAAGTCTAATATGGGTGCCAGTCCTGCTCCCCATTCCCCTCTGTGTGAAGGTGGTGATGGTGTGTGTGCGCATGCGCGAAAGTATTCCAGTTTTCTAAAATGGTGGTGTATTGAATGTAGTAGATATGTTAGATATTATATTATGTAATAGAGGTTCTTAAGAACGCCACGAAATGGTGTAGTGCGGTGGCCAAGAGCATGAACCATGAGCTGGGACATCTCAAGCACACAATGACCCGATTCGCACATAATGACCAACCATGGGTAATTAATTAATCCATGGTTGGTCGTTGCCATGGAGCCCCAACTAACCATTGAGTAATTAACCCATGCTGGTTGGGGCCACATGGAAGTGAGCAAGCAAGCTGCTTCCCACCTGCTTGCCGCTTTGCATCTGGTTTAGAAAACAACCCAGGAATGCTGCATTCCTGGGTTGGTTGGTGTGCTGTGTGAACCCAGAGTTTGTTGTTGGGTAAAACCCTGGGTTGTTTCCTCCTCAGCAGCCCAGAATTTTGGGTTTTCTAAACCGGATGCAAAGCAGAAGCAGTGAGCAGGTGTCAGGAAGTGCACTCACGTGCCACCCCCATAGGTTAAACACCCATTAGTTGTCATTTACGAGTAGTCAATATCTCTGCCCTAACAAAAAGCCCTATTCAAGTGTAAGGTATTATTAAGCTCAGTTATATATTCAAACATATCGAATTGCCAGGGTTTAGTCTGGGTAGTAGTGCAATACATACAGGCCATGGTGTTATAGAATAAAGTTTGTATGATGGGACCTATTCCCTTGTTTAGGAGGTTGAACGAGTTCAAAATTAGGGATAGAAAAGAAATCCTCTACAGTTGGGCATGAATATTCATCTATTTATGTTTTCAGATTGTATGTGTGTGAAATTCTGCTCCCAAACCTTAATTATTTATCATGTTCACTTTTCTTTTAATACATACAAAAATATTTATGAAATGTGTGCATACCTGAACACTTTTTAGCTCCGCTTCAAATCTTTCCCTCCCCTCTGGACAGACTGGTTAATGAATTGGGAAGGTTCTTTCCATGGATGCACCAGGTACGGCTAGCATCAATCCTAAGGTTTTGTGTTCCATCTCTGGAGCATACTAAATCTGTTCTATTTTTTATTATTATTCTGCCCTATCTCTAAGGAGCTCAGGGTGGTGTCCCTGTGTCCCCCACTCCCTGCTCTTTATTCTGCCAGAATAAAGAGATAAGTTAGGCTGAGGATAGGGTGACTGTTCACCCAGTAGGCTTCATGGCTGACTGGGATGTTCTTCTGTGTTACACCTCCACCCATGGTAGATCTGAACTCACCTTTGACCACAGGCTGGTGCATTACCTCCCATTGGCATTTTTTGCTAATTAGGGCTTGCTTCCCACTAAACCACAGTGGTTAGGCATTTTGAGCTAAATGTTATGGCTTAGCCTGTCGTGTAACCCTTGACTTAGCATGTCATGTGAACCATTCCCAACCATGGTGGCTACATAATCATGGTTTAAATACGCTCACTAACCATTTGCTTCAAAAAGGTTAGCAGCCTATCCATGACTTAGTGTGGTGTCTGAACAGACCCATAGAGACTCCCTGCAAAATGTACCCATATACAGAAAAAAAAAACCAATTAAAACTTCTCATTGTCATCTGTGAACTAGCCTTTAGTTGTATCATGGCTTTCTGGGAACAAAACAGAGATCTTAGTCCAGTTACTTATTTACATGACTACGCCTCTACATTTTACCTGAACTCTTCGCACCCATGTGGGAAATGGTGATAGCAGTAATTCTATACCTTGCAGAGGGTCTGTGGGAGTAAAAGCCAGCTAATGCCTGAAATTGCTCAGATGCAGCTGTGATGATGGTCACACCACAAGAGAGAGAGAGAGAGATCTTTTGAAAGGCTGCCTTTTAGGGCTGTGTTGGCATTCAGGGTCCATTTGTCTGGCATGTTGAGCTTTGCAAATCTGGAGACAAAGGCACAAAATCATGAGTATTAGCATTGTCATAGAACAGAAGTACTAAGGAAGGGATTAACTAATTGGGGCGATTTCCCCCTTCCTTCTATGGCCAGTGTTTGATTTGGATATGGTAGTTTGGGTTCAAACCCCTTTTCTGCTAAGGCCTCACTGGCCTGGTTCAGACAATATGCTAAACCATGCTGCTTAACCACAAAATGCATTCCATTAACCATTTTGTGGTTAAGCAGCATGGTTTAGTGTGTTGTCTGAACCAGGCCACTGTGTGGAGTATGGGCAAGTCACTGTTTCTCCCAAGAAGGGACTGTTGTCAAGTATGGGATAGACTTGACAGGATCAAAATGCTTAGGTGATGCTATCCAGCTTCCCAAATTGAACGTACCTGGTTTGCCGATAACAAGGTTTTGTTGGCGCACATAGTAGAGCTCACCAAAGAATAAACATTAAAAAAAAACCCACCTCCCAACACACTGAAATCAAAGTTTTTGTTCCATGCTATTGCTATAAGATTGGAATGTCTGTTATCTCACAGGATTGTTATGGGGGCAAATAGAGTAGTTATTATTATTATTATTATTATTATTATTATTATTATTATTATTATTTACTTATATAGCACCATCAATGTACATGGTGCTGTACAGAGTAAAACAGTAAATAGCAAGACTCTGCCGCATAGGCTTACAATCTAATAAAATCATAGTAAAACAATAAGGAGGGGAAGAGAATGCAAACAGGCACAGGGTAGGGTAAGCAGGCACAGGGTAGGGTAAAACTAACAGTATAAAGTCTGCACAACATCAAGTTTTAAAAGCTTTAGGAAAAAGAAAAGTTTTTAGTTGAGCTTTAAAAGCTGCGGTTGAACTTGTAGTTCTCAAATGTTCTGGAAGAGCGTTCCAGGCGTAAGGGGCAGCAGAAGAAAATGGACGGAGCCGAGCAAGGGAAGTAGAGGCCCTTGGGCAGGCGAAAAACATGGCATCAGAGGAGCGAAGAGCACGAGCGGGGCAATAGTGTGAGATGAGAGAGGAGAGATAGGAAGGAGCTAGACCGTGAAAAGCTTTGAAGGTCAACAGGAGAAGTTTATATTGGATTCTGAAGTGAATTGGAAGCCAATGAAGAGATTTCAGAAGCGGAGTAACATGGTCAGAGCGGCAAGCCAAGAAGATGATCTTTGCGGCAGAGTGGTGAACAGAAACCAACGGACTGATGTGAGAAGAAGGAAGGCCAGAGAGTAATGATATGGAGACAGAATGCTAGACTAGTGGTTCTAATCTGATCAAGTGAAACAGTTCTTACACTCATAACTGATGCTCAAATGTTGGATGAAAGATTTAAAGATTTGGGGTTACACGGAATTCTTCAGGTGTAGGTATTAGAAGTTTTTTTTTTAACTGAAGATGTTACATCTCCGGTTTACTGTTGAACAAGTGAGGTCTGACACTGTGGGGGAAAGATCAGTTCACACCAACTCTCACCCCACCCCTCATTTTTAATAAAGGTATAGGAAACCAAGGAACTCAATTGCAAAACATCGTTTCATCTCAAGATGGAGAGGCTGTATTTCTGAACTTAACTTGCTAAGTCAGCCATTTAAGAGAAAGTGTTGCATCAAATCAGTGAAAGATGTCAAAGTATGCACACCGTAGGATATAATGGTAACCAAAAATATTTAATATTCATGTATGTAAAACTATATTTGATTTTAAAAAAAACTATAGTGCAATGTGAGACTGGACATGAATCTCTATTTGGACACTGGTAGGAAGCCTTTATAGGTTAATGCATTTTGATATACTGGGAAGCCTTTGAGGATAGAAGTGTACAAAATTATGCGTGAGGTGGAGTATGTATACATTTTCTCCCTTTCTCATAATACTAGAACCTGGGGACATCCCATAAAGCTGATTGGTTAAGAGATTCTGGACAGATAAAAGGAAGGATCTTTTCACACAGCACATAGCCAAAGAATGGACTTCGTTACCACAAGTTGTGGTGATGGCCACCGATTTGGACTGTTCAAAAGGGGTTGGAGAAATTCCTGGAGAAAAAGGCTGCTAGACATGATGGTTATGTGCTAACTCCAGTAGCAGAGATAGTAAGCCTATGTGCACCACTAGCTGGGGAACATGGGTGGGAGGCTGCTGTTGCTCTCATGTCCTGCTTGTAGTTTCCTATGAGATGTTGGTCGGCCCCTGTGTGAACAGAATGCTGGACTAGATGGTCCCTTGGTCTGATCCAGCAGAGTTCTTCTTATGTTCTCAGTTTCAGTGGTGAAAATTCAACAGAGAATGGTGCTGGCTGAGTGTGCCAGATGTGTTTGTCGGTATTCCAATGAGAGCTAGTCCAAAGGGACTATGGATAAGGTGCCTTCTGCAACAGATATTTAGACCAATCAAGGGTAAAATGCCTTTTTGAAAAGATGAGTTGTCTTGCAGACATTGAAACTTCCTAAGGTGGATGTTAAGTATATAAAACCTCCTCTTCCATCTGCAAAAATCTTAATTAATGCAAAATTAGAATATGCAGGAGGAGGAGGAGGAGGAGGATGATTTTCACTTCTTCATACCGAAATAATACTTAAAGCAGCTCCGAAGCACAACAAAATACAAGTATCAATATACCGAAGTGAAATAGGAAGTCCTGCACCAAGGTTTACATTGAGCCAAACCTCAGCATTGAATTTTTGAAAGGCCCAGCCCAACCCTGGAAAATGTGAATGAATAATAATGGGGGTGGGGGTGGGGGGGCTGAACATGTGTGAAGTTATTTCTTCACATATCTGGGATTACAGTTCGGAATGTGAAGTGCCTATGGAGTTCCTTCTGACCTCTGCGGCACCTCTCCGTTCAGCAATAAAGCATTATTTCTCATCTCTCTGCTGCATTTTGTTTCCTTTCGAAGGTCTGTCACTAAGTACCCCGGAAGCCTGTAGCCAAGTCTCTTCTGCTCAGCCTGGACGAGGCCTTTTGCCATGTGCTGCTCAGCAGCAACAGCAGCAGCAGCAGCAGCAACCACTTCTTCCCACACCCCAGCAACAGCCGGCAATGAGTAATCACATCATATCACAGGTGAGTCACTGTTCAATGTCACCGGGTTCTGGAGAGCTCTTCCTCCAGGTTCCTTAGCCATGAAGTAGAAACAGACGAGTGTTTGGAGTGGAGGTGTTCCTGTAGAGAGCTAGAATGATTTTAGGGCTATTTACACAAAACCTTTTCAACTATCCCCTCCTCTCTTACCCAGGTTGTAATACAGAATTGGGTCATGGTACCAAAGCCTGCCCACCCACCCACCCACCCACCCATTACAATTGGGAGGTCACCTTGACTCAACAGGCAGACCTTGCATGTGGCAGGGAAGCAGGAGCATCAGCTGCAAAAATGTGACTGTGAGGCAGGATTGTGTACACTCTGCGTTTATCTCCAAATAAAAGAAAGAAAAATGCCTGCGTTCTGCACCAGGAAAAGTGGATTTTTTTTGGTAACAGATCAATTACTAAATTTGGTTGTACCAGTCAGACCCTGGGTCCATCCAGCCCAATATTGTCGACACTGACTGGCAGCAATGGCTTTCCAGGGTTTCAGGCAGGATGCTTTTCCAGTGCTACCTGGAGATACTGTGGATCGAATTGGGGACCTTCTGCATACAAAGCAGCTGCTTTGCCACTGAGTTATGACCCCATGCTAGCCATAGGGAAATACAAGGGGGCCATGATATACCCTGATCATGGGAAGTCATAGGCCACAGCTAGACCTGAGGTTTATCCTGGGATCATCCAGGGTTCGCCCCTGCCTGAGCACTGGATCCCCTGTGTGTCACCTAGATGAACAGGTTTGACCCCTGGACGATCCAGGGATAACCCTTAGGTCTAGCTATGGCCATATGGCGCTTCTTTCTGGCTTCTTGGATTTTCCCAGGCATTGCCTATACGTTAAGTACAGTTTTGCAATCCTATAGGGCTGTAAACGTGCTTCCCCACGCCAAGGAAAGTGGAAATTTTTCAGGATGCTTGAATAAATTTCCAAATTTTGATGTGTGTGTTTTTACACAGCGTGAAGAATACACACAACCATATCTCTCAATTTTATGTGTTTTTGCTGAGATGTGAAAAGTTGCACCATGTACCATAGTTGAGGCCTGCCTTGACATCTTGCCTCATGTTCAGCGGACATCATTGGCCTGATTTTGCTGTGCAGAGAGTCCAGGGTATTGGCATGGTTCAGCTCAGGCAGTGTATGGTTTGCAAGGATCACATGTACTTAATGGCCTGGTTCACATAAATAAATCTTGGCTTAATAAGTTGAGAGATGAAGAGGTCTTTTGCCTAGGTGTGCAGCCCCTTCTCTCCTCCCTTTGAGCAAACTGCAATTAAACTAAGCAGTCTTTGATTAATCATAGGCCCTTTCTACACCTAAGGATTATCCTGGGCAAATGGAGGAATCATCCCTGCCTGCTCCCGGGATCCCCTTTGTGTCATTTGGATGCACAGGGATGATCCCAGGACGATCCCGGGGGAAAAGGCAGGTGTAGAAACGGCCATAGTTTCTCATTTCTTTTGAATTGGGGGAACTGGCTTCAATCTTCAAAACAAGCCAGGATCTTAAACTCTGGGTTGAAGTTGTTTTAGGATCCTTGCTTGTTCCAAATCTGGTAATCATGGCTTCCCTGGTTCAGACCAAATGGGAAGCTAGGATTAACTGAAGACTTCTGCATTGTATTGAAATGGGCTACGAAGAGAGGAGCAAAACGGCCCAGTGTGCCGGCAAAAGGATTGTTCATATCTATTGCCTGTGTTTAAGCGGTCATATTTCAGCCTAATCTAATCTTCCCTTCCCTAAAGAGTCTGGTTGTGGTCTCTCTCCCTCGGATGATAGAAGAGCCCCAAGAAAGCTAGGCAGGTTCATACTTCACGACAGGCATGGAGATGCATGTTAAGATGACCCGCATCTGGGCAGCCTCGAGAGTTTGTTCTGGTCTCTGTGCAGTTCTGCATATGGGAATTGTCTGCATCAGCCACAGCATAGCAATCGAGACAGAACATCTGAGACAGACCCAGGAGGCTCTTGCTGTTCTCCTGAGTGGTGTATTTGTGCCGAGCTGCTCTGTCTGAAGTTGTGGCCAGCTTCCTTCCTGCTCAGTTTCCTTCAGTTGCCATAGAGAGCAGCAGCTCTCTGAAATATTTGTACCGAGGGCTCGGTTCTTTTTGTTGTTTGACAGACCTTAGAAAGTTAGCTCTAGCACAATTGTTTGAAGTTAGCTCTGGAGTGGGCAGACTTCAGGCCTGTGGGCTTTACTTGGTTTATTTACTAATCGCTAATCAGAGCAAATTAGTTTGGGGGACGGACAGTGGAGTCAATTATGTATTGCACCTCCATGAGCCATACATTCTCTCTCTCCCTCTCTCTCTCCACATATACACACGAATACATCTGAGGCCCTTTTTACACCATCCATTTTTTGAGAAATCATCCCTGTACGTCCAAATGGTGGATCCCGGGAGCAGGGAGGGATGCTCCCTTCATTTTCCCGGGATAACTCGAGACATCAGTTATCCCGGTTTTACCTGCTTTCTTGGGACAATCCCAAGGACCGCAGGCGGTGTGGGCGCCTGTTCCGGCTTCTTCCCTCTTCCCCACGAGTAGCGGGGCTCATCAGAGGAAAGGAGCCGGGATGTGGGGAGTCCAGGGCCATCAGGGGTGGGGTGGGGATCGGGGGTGGGGCTTCTTTTTTGACCTTAATTTTTGCTGGAGTGCAAGTGCACTCCAGCTCTTTCTCTTATAAAAAAATGGAAAAAAGGCAGCCATGACAGGCTTGATGCCTGTGACGCTGCATGGCCCATGTGGACTGGGGCAACAATCCCGGAAGCAGGTAAGTCTGGGATCGCCCCCTCTCATTCCTTCTACACCTGTATAGGGCTGGCGCTGCCATAGAGGCAGCTAAGGCGGCTGTCTAGAGCGCCAAGCAAAGGAGGCCGCCGAACGGTGTGCCCGGAAGCTGCTCTCCTAGAACAGTACACCCCGCCACTTCGAAGCCAGCGCCCGCTCCTGGCTTCGAAGCTAGGACGCTGGGGTTGGGGTGCAGGGCGGCGGCTTCAGAACAGCGCACCCGGAAGCCACTTCCGGGAGCGCTGTTCCGAAGCTGCCGTCCCACCCCCCAACCCCAGCATCCTGGCTTCGAAGCCAGGACGCTGGGGTTGGGGTGCGGGGTGGCAGCTTCAGAACGGTGCGCCGCCGCCCTGCCCCCCCAATCCCAGCAAGTGGGTGCTGGCTTCGAAGCCAGGACGCTGGGGTTGGGGTGCGGGGTGGCAGCTTCAGAACGGTGCGCCGCCGCCCCGCCCCCCCAACCCCAGCAAGTGGGTGCTGGCTTCGAAGCCAGGACACTGGGGTTGGGGGGTGGGGTGGCGGCTTCAGAACGGTGCGCTCGGCTGGAAGCCACTCACAGCCTAGGCCGCTAAGTAGTCTGGCACCGGCCCTGCACCCATAGGTGTAGAAAGGGTCCAGAGTTAGGGATCCTAATGCAAAACTCTCAAAATGAGTAGTAGAGCCACACAAAGACCTGGCCAAAGGCAACCAATCAGTACTTCCACTGTTCCCCTATCTCTTGGAGTCATTGAGCAGTGACTTCAAGAGATGGGGGATTAGCTCAAGGCCAGCCACGGCAGATCCTTCTTTTAAACTTTCAATTTTACTTGTTTGTTGTTAAACCATTGGGAGTACAACCCTTGGTGATTTTGAGTGGCTGCTGGACAACTCTTGAATGAAACCGATTATCTAGATCCACTTCACTTAGGCTTCAGGCCTGGTTTTGGAACAGAAATTACCTTGGTCACCCTGTGAGATGACCTTTACTGAGAGAGGGACAGGGGAAATACACCCCTGATGATTCTCTTAGACCTCTTGGCAGCTTTCAATACCATCAACTAGGGTATCCTTCTGGATAGGTTGTCTGGGTTGGGAGTTGGAGGCGCTGCATTGCAGTAGTCCCACTTCTACTTTGGTGGCCAATTCCAGAAGGCGGTGTTGAGGGATTATTGCTCTGTGCCTTGGCAGCTGTGCTGTGTGGTTCCATAAGGCTCTGTGTTATCCCTCATGATCTTAATCAGCTACATGAAAGCTCTGGGTGGGGTTATCTGGAGATATGGACTAAGGTGTCACCAATATGCAGATGACATCCAGCTCTATCTGTCATTTTCATCAAAACCAGGTGTGGCAGTGGGTATTCTCAATCAGTGCCTGGCATGGTCATGGACTGGATGGCCAATAAACTGACAGTCAGCCCAGACAAGGTGGAGGTACTGTTAGTGGATGGTTTGCCTAAGTGATGTTCAACCTGCCCTAGAGGGGGTTACATTCCCACTAAAGGATCAGATTCATAAGTTGGGGGTGCTCTTGGATCTAGCATTGTCACTGGAGGTACAGGTGGACTTGATGGCACAGAGCACCTTTTAGCAGTTTAGGCTAATATATCAACTATTTGGACATGCGGTGGATACCTTTAGGGGGAAGATAGTAACTCAAAATAGGAGAATTTATTATTTATTTAGTTTTATTTATTTTATTTTATTTATTTATTTATTTAAGGATTTTTATGCCGCCATTCAGCCAAAAAAGGCTCTCACGGCGGCTTACAAAAGTATTTCTTGACAGTCCCTGCCCACAGGCTTACAATCTAAAAGACATGACACAAAAGGAAAGGGGGTTGGGAGGGAGGAGGAGGAGGGGGAAAAGGAAAGCAAACTCAGGCACTACAATCTTAGTTGGAAAGTTCAGCAGTTACAGTTGACAGCAGGAGGGAGGGGGCTCTGAGCTGGAGCTGGAACCAGGCACGGTGGAGAGGTGCCTGGCTGCTGCTTCCTCCCTCACTGGTGGCCTCTGCAGAGACAGTTGGTGGCAGGAGGGAGGGGGCTCTGAGCTGGAGCTGGACCCAGGCACGGTGGAGAGGTGCCTGGCCGCCGCTTCCTCCTCACTGGTGGCCTCTGCAGAGACAGTTGGTAGCAAGAGACGGTTGGTTATTACATTTATATCCCACCTTTTTTTCTCCAGGGAACTCAAGGCAGTATACATAGTCCTCCTCTCTCTTTTATCCTCACAACAACAACCCTGTGAGATAGGTCAGGCTGAGAGCCTGTGAGCTTCCATGGCTGAGTGAGGTCTAGAACCTGTCTCTTCCAACTTCCAGTCCGACATTCTAACCACTACACCCCAATGGCTCGCCAGTGGTTAGGCTCACCTGAACAGGGTCACTAGGACAAGCAATGTAAAATTTCTGGATATTTTGAAGGGGGCAGGATTCAGCCTCTCATCACCCACCCCAATGTAAGTCTTGAGTTTTGGGGAAATATATGCAATACTTTCTCTTCACAACTATATTTACTATTCTGGCATGGTGTTATTTTGAGGATAAAAATGGAGAGGAGGAGGATTATGTAAGCCACCCTGAGTTCCTTGGAGGAATAAAGATGGGATATAAATGCAACAAATAAATAAATACACTCATTATTCGGGAGTAAGCTCTACTAAACTCAATGGGATTTACGTCTGAGTAGTCATGTACAGATTTGTGCTGTTAGGAGCATGAAATATGTCATGTACATCTTAACACACACAAATTATACTCTTTGTGATAGCTATGAAAATATAGACAACTTCATTTTAATAAAACAACAATTGCAAATATACCTAACATTCGTGACGGTGTTGCATCCTGCTGCCCCTGAATGCAGCTGATAATATATATTGTGGTTTTTGTCATTTGGGAGAAATAGGGAGGGAAACAGTTCATGGAAATAATGAAAATAGCAAACAAAAAAGATGTTGTTATCTGGGCGTAGAAACAGTAGGTAGACTTTTAGCATTGTTAAAAAAGGAAAAGACATACGTTGAGAAGGAAAGCTCAGAAAATACCCTCCCTTTAATATAATCAAGCAGTACTAATAAATTTTGATATTCTGTTATAATTTATAATGTTGAAGAGCACATCATACCTACCAAGTGTCAGATTACCTCTCCTTATTGGTTAGATTTCTGTCTTCCTCCATCTCAGGAAATCATGTATCCTTGAAAACTATGGCGTATCTCAACTGTATTTCTCTAATCAGAATTGATGTCTGAAGCGGGGAGGGAGCCCTCCTCTCCCTTTCGTGTTTCTAGGCCTTTACATTTCTAAGTACTTTCACTTTATCAGTTTATTGAAGGCAACCAAATACAGGTTTTAGCCAATTACTTAGACAAAAGTTATACACAGAGTATAAAAGCATGTCATATTAAAAAAGAGTAGATAAAATGATATAAAATGTTACATTTCTAAGTAGGAGAGGAGACCAAGGGGCTGTCTTCACGGTGCCGGGTTGGCACCTCTTCCCCCCAAACCCCGTGGTTTCACTTACCTGGGGTGGTGACACCAAGGAGGGAGCGTGGAGTTTCCGGCAGTCATCCGGGTACTGGAGCTGCCCCCGCCACCATCTTTCTGGTTTCTGGTGACCAATTGCTGATCACTTTCTCCTGAAATGCCCCCCGCCCCCCGATTGGCCACAGAACAAGGAAGAGATGGGGGTAACCTTGTTCCCACCAAAAAAGTCAGGGGAAGTCACAGATTGGCTTTCTGACTTCCAAGGAAAGTGAAGTGAACAATTTGGATAAGCGGGCTTTCATTTGCCTTGGTTTAAGTGTATGTGTTCCATCTTGACAGGTTGTATATTTGCCAGAATTTCCCACCTAGAACAAGACAATGGGCATTCTGCATCATTGCTATCATCAGGGCTGCATTTTTTTAAAAAAAATCTTTTGCAAAACTTCGGAACCAGCAAGATTATATAGAAGAAACCTGCTTCCTGACCTCTGCAGAAATCCAAGCGTCCGTTGCCAGGCTCAATTATTTAGGCCCTGAGAGATACTGGGCACCTGGATTTTTGCATATCTGACTGTGATGCAACGTATGCATGCATGTTGCATCTCAAATTCCTCAGAGATGCTTATCCAGCACCTTGCTATCCCCACTGCCTTTCTCCTGTGGCCAAACATTTCCAGAGCACCTACTCCTTCTTTTTTTGCTGTTCTCTATTACCAAAAAAAAAAAGTGAATCTCAATAGCTGGTGGTGTCTTTTCAGTCCTCTTCTATCTTTGTGTACAATGACTAACCTTGTTCTGCCTTTTCTTTTCCCTTCCCTTTTTTCCACCCCTTCCTTATGCCTGTGTCTTCCCCATCTCCCGTCCTTTCCTCCCTCCACCCCCCTGCTCTACTCTCAGCCGGTCCCAGCTCTGCAGCCCTCTCCACAGCCTGTTCAGTACTCTCCAAGTTCCTGCCCCCAAGTCCTCCTGCCAGTCTCTCCACCCCAGCAGTACAACATGGTATTAAAAAACCCATCATCTCTCTCTCTCTCTCTCTCTCTCTCTCTCTCTCTCTCTCTCTCTCTCTCTCTCTCTCTCTCTCAATGCTTGGCATGTGTTTGTGCTTTTCTTAGCCAAGGACGTGCAGCATTCCCATGTTTATTTTGTTAGTTGCCTCGGGGTTCCTTTTAAAGACATAAAAGGCAGAATATAAATATTTGTATTACAATGCTGCTGCTCCTTTAGGCTCTGGATTTAGGTTAATGCTGACCACTGCTACTACCTCTGGCTCCACTTTCACAGGCCTTCAGAGCATCTATTTATAATGCAGCACATGCACAACTGTTGCTGATTTGTTGCATGGGATCCAGATGCCCTTCCTCAAGGAAGCGCATATTGCACTTTTCCAGCCCCGAAAGAGCCGTATCATTGCAGCTAGGAAAATAAAATGAGTTCAGTAGCCCTGGTGCAGTTTTGAGTATCGTCTGGAATGGAGTTGGATGAGAGTGTCATAGGGGTGCTATGGGTCTGTGACATCACTGATGACACGTGACACAGGTCTGCCTTCCCCTCCCCACCGTGTTTTCACGTGTTGTGACCCTAACTTCAGCGCTTGTCATACAAACAGGGGGCCCTAGCATGGAAGCTAAAACGTACTTCACAGCAATGCATACAGGAGCCTTCTGTCTGTTTCTCAGTTGTGCCCACCTTACTCCCCACAACCATTGCTTTGAAATGTTTTAGCACTTGTGAGTCTCATCTTTGCAAGCTGAGCACTCCACTCTTGTCCCCACGGATTAGCGTTTTTTAAAACACACACGCGCGTACACACACACACCATAGTACCTTGGGGAGAACAGCAGGATGGCTGCCTGGGCCAAGTCTCCCCCATTCCAAGCATGGTTCCCCCTCACACACCATGTACCAGTCCATTTATTTGTGGAGTGGATCTTCCAACAATGACCCAGTTCACACATAGCGCACTATCGTGGGCCAGGCACAAGGAGGAGTGAGTGAGCACTGCCTCTGGCACATTCCTCACTTCCACTTTCAATTTATAACCTCCAGTCGCCTTGTTTGTAGGTTGTCAGTGTGATGTCCAAACCCAGTCACTCTGGGTTGTTTAGGGGTTAAACAACCCAGGCTGGCTGGGAAATGCTAGGAGTTGTTGGGGCCTTTTTTGTCTAATTATGGATAGGATTATGCCCTTAGTGTGAGATGTGGCCCAAACAGCCACCAGGTGGCACTCACTCACCTTGTCTGCATGATCCAGATAGCGCAAGGCGAGTGACATTTTAAGTCTTATGTGACACTTCATTTGCGTGCTTTATCAGCCACCGTTTCTCATCAGATGTATTTCTGTGGCAGGACATGAATTTATTTATTTATTTATTTATTTATTACATTTTTATACCGCCCAATAGCCGAAGCTCTCTGGGCGGTTCACAAAATGACAGGGGACGTCGCAGTATAGCTATAATGTGTGATGACTGGGTAATCTTGGCTCATCCCCCCCTAGCTGTATAGTTCCTCAATTTGCACAGCACTTTTTCTGATGATTCCAAAGAATCGTTCATTAAGATGTGAGGGGTAAGAGCATTGTCAGAGCTGGGTTAAGTCTGTTGGGCAGATGCAAGCAGATGTTTGGCAGGTACAAGCCCTGTGAATTTGAAGGCTGCACCCCACATTACTCAGCAATAACGTAGGGGGAAAGGAATTCTAGGGTAGCACAAACTCTATGAGGTGCAAGTTGGAGGGGTTAGAGGGAGAGAGGGCTGCTCTCCCAGGTGGTGTAATTCTCTGGTCAGGGGAGATTTGTGTTCTACAGGTATCTTCCTAGGATCCATCTTGTTCTCTCGCCACAGCACACTGATCTGTGGTTTGATCTGTGGGGGATCTGATGTATAGAGAATTCTGCCTTGGGGCACCAAGTTTGCTTTTTGTCCATTTCTTTCCCCCCAGTGCCTTATAGACCTGTTCAACTTTGAAAGTCCATTTATTCGTAGGATTTTGTCCTTCGCAGTTCTATGAAAACTCAAGAGTCAGAGGCCGCCCTACCACGAAGCAGGCGGATTTTAGCATCACTGAGGGCAGCAGTTGGAAGATGGACAGATATGTTTCGTCGGGCACAATCCAGCAGGAAGACCTCATTGAAATGAATCAAGAGCTGTGCCGGAGCACTTCTGTGTTCTTGCACAACTCCTGGTTTTTTCAGTAGGATTTGATTGTGCCCGGTATTAGCTGGAGGATGGGGCAAAGTAGTGGGTGCCATTTCCATTTTACTGCCTCTGGACATCAACACAACTTGGGCCAGCTCTGGCAGGAAAGAACATGTGATTGTTCTGCTGCAGTGTGAAGAATATGGTTGTTTTGCTTCTCATAACTTGCCACCTGTTGATATTTATTTATTTATTTATTTACGAAACGTGGACACCGCTCCATATCTAAAACACACTCCAGAGCGGTGAACATAAAAATTGAAACAGTAGAACGTTCACATTGCTCTTCAGCTGAAAGTGTGGCTGCTTATTCCTCTTGTCAAGTGCACACAGTAAAGATCTATCACAGTGTAAGTGAGCGCTGGGAAATTTTAAAGTCAGAGATGTAGAGCAGGAGGGTCGTGCTGTATCCAGCAGTGAAGTTATTCTGGATGCTGGTCGCATAGCAGAGTCTCGGCGGCAGAACTTCCTTCGGGTTACATCACTCAATACATAGTTCCTTCTCAAATACCAGTAACATGTAGGGAATTGCGTGTCCCCTGCATGTATACCGTCATGGGACAAGTGCGTGTGTTGCTGTTTTGCCACACGCTTATTCGGTGGTGATCATTGGTGATAGGTTTCTGTGTCATGCTAGCCTAGTGAAATGGGTCTCATCCCCTGTGCCAGCAGACACAAGGGAAACCCTCACTATCATATACAAGTTATATATCAGTATTGGATATTCATTTGCAGGTATTGTGGGTTAATTCCAGCCCTGGCTCCTCTCCACCCTCACCAATATTAGAAAAAAATATGTCATAGAATCAAAGAATAGTAGAGTTGGAAGGGGCTTACAAGGCCATCGAGTCCAACCCCCCACTCAATGCAGGAATCCACCCTAAAGCATCCCTGACAGATGGTTGTCCAGCTGCCTCTTGAAGGCCTCTAGTGTGGGAGAGCCCACAACCTCCCTAGGTCATTGGTTCCATTGTCATACTTCTCTAACAGTCAGGAAGTTTTTCCTGATGTCCAGCCGGAATCTGGCTTTCTGTAACTTCAGCCATGTCATGATTCTCTGAGATGTTACTGTCCCAGGTTGCTGAGCAGACTTCCCTAATCTGGAGCCTTCCAGATCTGTTGGACTGCAACTCCCATCATTCCCAGGCAGCATGGTCCATGGCCATGCTGGCTGGAAATGATGAGAGTTGCAGTCCAACAGATCTGGAAGGCTCCAGATTAGGGGAAACTGCTACAGAGCAAATCCCATCCATTTTGCCTGGCCTGTCAGCCATTGCCTTGGAGGTATTCCATTCTTATCCCTAATAATGAGCTCTTGGAATGCATCCTAGGTCTTGGAGATGCCCAGAAATCAGTGGTGGCTTTGCAAAATTGGCCTCCCTAATCATTTCCAAGTAGGATGCCCAGCTCCTACTCTCCTAATGCCTTCCCCCGCCTTCGTCCGGCAGTTGCCACAGGGGTATTAATACAATATTTTCATTTTAAATAGGCAGAAATAGTGTTACTTTGCCCCCACGAGCACTTTAATAGTACTAATTTATCAATGTGGAAAAGCTGATCTATAGTTCTTAATACTACTTTTGTCCCCTATTAGATTACCGTTGGTTGCAGTTCTCAGTTGTTGAGAAGGAACTAGTTTTTGTCTGTACACAGTCCTGTATCTGGAATGTAATTACGGCCTATATTTTGGAGGGTATTAAGGCACTAAAGTGGAATGAAAGATCGCTGGGTGATCTCTCCCTCTTCCCGTCTCCTCTTTCTGCTACCTTTTCACGTGCTCTTTCTTGCCTGCTCTACGTCCAATGGCCATTTTTCGTTGTTTGTTGTGTGCACTTCCTAACCCAGGGTGTTGTGCTGATAATCCCTTGATGCTGTTTTCATTGGGGTTGGGCAGTTGTTGTTAGCTTGCTGGTGGACGCAGCTCGGGGACGCAGCTATTCAGTTCTTCCTTCTCTGTCCCGTGGCCACAGGCTGATGAGCTCAGCAACCCCTTTGGGCAAATCAGTCTCAGCCGCCAGGGTTCCACAGAAACACCGGATCCGTCCTCCGCTATGTTCCAGCCGCCAATCATGTCCCAGCACCCTCAGCAGACGGGATTCATCATGGCTTCCCCAGGGCAGCCAATCACGGCCTCCAGCTACTCTGCTTCGGGACACACGGCACCAGCCCAGCAGGTCCTGCAGCCCCAGAGCTATATGCAGCCCCCCCAGCAAGTAAGCTGTGTGTGTCTGCGTCTGTGTGGTTGTGTGACTATTCACGAGCATTGGCTGATGCTGAGGAAATGTAAGAAAAGAAGAGGAAAAAAGGAGTGCAGAAATGCATCCCCTATGGAAGCTGAGCCAGACAGAGCGTTAGGGTTATGCAAGCAATTGATCAGGCTAGCTAGCTTAGGCTTTAGAGGTACCTTCTTGTTGTTATTGTTATTGTTGTTGTTGGTGTTTAAGGGTATTTACAAAGATCTCCTGCAGTGCTTATTCATAAACCACTCCACCCCCATCTACATAGTTATCAGACTATGAAAGATGGATTAGGCAGTGGTTCTCAACCTTCCTAATGCCGCGACCCTTTAATCCAGTTCCTCATGTTGTGGTGACCCCCAACCATAAAATTATTTTCGTTCTTCTCTACACGATCCATTGTCATGGGATGGTTTGCTAATGAAAATAATACATAACAATAGCTTTAATAATACAAAAGAGGATACATGACATAGTTCAGTCAATACAGTTTCCTAAGACCATCGGAAATATGTGTTTTCCGATGGTCTTAGGCGACCCCTGTGAAAGGGTCGTTCGACCCCCAAAGGGGTCCCGACCCACAGGTTGAGAACTGCTGGATTAGAGGGTGGGGTGGGGGGAAGCCACTGCTTTTTCTGTGGTCCAGCCCCGTGTCTCTCTTCCACATCTGTATATACAGCATTGCTAGAAAGACCCAGAAAGTGTGGGACGGCTTTTGTTCCTGTATCTTTGTTACTGTTTATTGGAGTGGAGCCAGCCAGTCATTCTGAAAATTCGTGTGTGCTTTACCTTTAGAGCAGCGGTTCTCAACCTGTGGGTCGGGACCCCTTTGGGGGTCGCACGACCCTTTCACAGGGGTCGCCTAAGACCATCGGAAAACACATATTTCCAATGGTCTTAGGAAACTGTATTGACTGAACTATGTCATGTATCCTCTTTTGTATTATTAAAGCTATTGTTATGTATTATATTCATTAGCAAACCATCCCATGACAATGGATCGTGTAGAGAAGAACGAAAATAATTCTATGGTTGGGGGTCACCACAACATGAGGAGCTGTATTAAAGGGTCGCGGCATTAGGAAGGTTGAGAACCACTGCTTTAGAGGGTTCTCCAAGGTCCGAGGGTTCCCTGTGCCTATCTGTCTCTGATTCACAGGAAGGAAGGAAGGAAGGTTGTGGCAGGGTCTCCCACTGCTAACCCCCTTTATTTATTTATTTATTTATTTAAGGATTTTTATGCCGCCATTCAGCCAAAAAAGGCTCTCATGGCGGCTTACAAAAGTATTTCTTGACAGTCCCTGCCCACAGGCTTACAATCTAAAAGACATGACACAAAAGGAAAGGGGATTGGGAGGGAGGAGGAGGGGGAGCCTGCTTACTGCCGCAACCAGTGTCGCTTTGTGTGCCAAGGCTCTGTGCTGGCGGCAGCCCCTCTGCATCCTGCCCCTTGTCTTAATGACTTACTGCTCCCTTTATTCTTCTGACAGATTCAGGTTTCTTACTACCCTCCTGGGCAGTACCCAAACTCTAGCCAGCAATACCGACCTCTCTCTCACCCGGTGGCCTACAGCCCGCAGCGCAGCCAACAGCTGCCTCAGCAGTCACAGCAGCCTGGTAAGTATGCAGCACGTGCATCATCCAGGCAAGGAGAAGGGGAGGTAGCAGCTTCAGTGCTGTCAGGGAGAGCCCGGCTATCTTGCCCTTTCTTGGAGCCAGGAGGAGTCGGTCTATTTATAGGGTTCTAATCATGTGTGTGTTAAAGATCTTTGGGAGGGCAGATTTAGCTTGGCTGCAAAGCACAAATGAGCATCATGTGTTCCTTGGGGGTCACAGGTACTTGTGGCTATTAAGTACCTTTCAATTTTACCTGCATTTGAAGGTGCGAGTCTGGTAACTTCATAGCACGTCTGCACAGAAGAGCTGCAGGTATTCAGATCCATATCGATAAAGCTTTTGTTGATCGATCACGGAGGGTCTGTTTCAACATGTTGGCTGAGATTTAAAAGCAACCTCATTCAGCTGTGTTTACGAGGCTTGGAGGAAGCTGTAAGGAAAGTGTGAATGACATACCTCTGGTGGATGAGGCCGCAGGAATTGGAGACACCTTTTTATAGGCTTTATGTTTTTATAGGTTTTAAATTTTGTATATCGATTTTTAATGCTTTATGTTTTAATCTTTTGTGAACTGCCCAGAGCGCTTCGGCTATGGGGTGGTATAGAAATAATAATAATAATAATAATAATAATAATAATAATAATAATAATAATAGATGTTCTAGAGGTGGTGGCTGCATTTGGTAGCAGCCATGCGTTTAGCATAACGTGTTTTGGTCCTTGTCTTAGCTGAGGTTAGTGTCTTCCCAGCATGATGAGATTCTAGATCTCTTCCAGCTCTGAAGATTATATAGTCCCACTCACTGCTCCGAGAACATGTGTACTCAGCCAAATATGCTAAGGGTAACCTATGCACTTAAAATAATAAATAAAAACAGCATGAGGAAGGTACCAATCAAGTATAATAATACTAAATTAAGGTGGTCAATTGTGATGGCTATCTTGCCAAAATGAGGCTCCTAAGGGAGGTATTGGCATGTTCGGGGGACCCCCAAGATTTGCAGTAATAGAAAAAAAGGTGTGTGTGTGTGTGTGTGTGTGTGTGTGTGTAAACCTAAGGGGGCAGCCTCCCCTTCCAAAACAGCCCATTGAGGTTTGAGCATGCTCTGTGACCACAGAATGCTGAGCGTCTGTTGGGGGCAAGGAATGGAGTATCCTGAAAGAAGGCAGGGCTGGTTGGAACCCTAAAGAGGAGCCCTCCGCACTGCAACCCCCCACATGTATAAAGTATTAAGCTTTGCCCGTCTTGTTACCCTGCAGGTTTACAGCCGATCATGTCCAACCAGCAGCAGCCGTACCAAGGTATGATAGGAGTGCAGCAATCCCAGGGCCAGGCTCTCCTTAGCAACCAGCGGAGCAACATGGGGAGCCAGATGCAGAGCCTGATGGGTGTGCAGCAGTCTCAAAGCCAGGGTCTCCTCAACAATCAGCGAGGAAATATGGGCAGTCAGATGCAAGGCCTGATGGTCCAGTACACTCCACTGCCTTCATATCAAGTGAGTGGTGGCGGAAGGGTGAGGGGGCTGTAGAAGAGGCAATTGCACTCCTACGGCACTGGACCTCTGATGACCCTACACGATCTCTTGTTCCCTCTGGTCGTTTGGAAAGCCTCAAGCCATGTCTCAGCCTCTTTCAAAAGCCACCGATACGACTTGTGCAGGATTCGTACAGGACTCGTGGAGCGGGACTAACAGTTACAATAAAGCAGTAGCTCCATGTCAGGTCTCCCCACCCACCACCCACCTTAATGATGTGTAGTAAAACTTAACCAGCCGTCTTCACGTTATGCATTCGCTGACGGTGTTCGCCAAAGACGTGGAATGGGGTTGAAGAAACTCACGGCTTGGTGACATCAAGGGGCAGTTCTGTTTGAGTACATGTTACCAAGGGGCAGAGGGATAAGTCCATGTGGCGCTGCTGTTTTGGGCAGTAGACCTGCATTTATTGCAATGGGTAGCTCTGAGCTGCTTCTGTAACTGTTTGTTTATAAATCATTTCTGTGCAGCCCCTCCTGTCATTTTGAAGCGGTTCCCAAAGACAATGCGGCAGTGTTAACAGATGTGAAACCAGACAAAAAGCCATTGCAAATCTATAAATCTCAAAGCCTGTAGATAGCAAACCATAGGTTGCTGCTGATGTTGAAAGCAAACTATGATTGACTAAATCAGTGATTGAGCTCCCTAATTTCATTTCCAGGGGCCTGTAGAAATAAACTGGCTGTATTCTTCCCCCTTGTCCACCACTCTGCCGCTAAGATCATCTTCTTGGCCCGCCGCTCTGACCATGTCACTCCACTTCTGAAATCTCTTCATTGGCTCCCAATTCACTCCAGAATCCAATATAAACTTCTCCTGTTGACCTTCAAAGCTTTTCACGGCCTAGCTCCTGCCTAGCTCTCCTCTCTCATCTCACACTATCGCCCCGCTCGTGCTCTTCGCTCCTCTGATGCCATGCTTCTCGCCTGCCCAAGGGCCTCCACTTCCCTTACTCGGCTTCGTCCTTTTTCTTCTGCTGCCCCTTACGCCTGGAACGCTCTTCCAGAACACTTGAGAACTACTAACTCAATCACAGCTTTTAAAACTCAGCTAAAAACTTTTCTTTTCCCTATAGCTTTTAAATATTGAGTTTGTTCTGACTCTATACTGTTAGCTTCACCCTTCCCGGTGCCTGTTTACACTTCCCTGTGCCTGTCTGCATTCTCTTTCCCTCCTTACTGTTTACTACAACTTTATTAGATTGTAAGCCTATGCGGCAGGGTCTTGGTATTTACTGTGTAATCTGTACAGCACCATGTACATTGATGGTGCTATATAAATAAATAATAATAATAATAATAATAGAATGGGAACCATGAAAAGTAGGAGATATAGATCTCCCTTAAAAGGACTTGCTGGAGACTCAGGAAGTGTGAAATGGAAGCAGGGCACCCCCAACTGCCAGCTCAACACTTAAAACCCTGGGGATCACCTTGCTAAGTGGGCAGTCTTGACCCCCCCTTCCCCCACCCATCACAGTCAATGGCTGTCAAGCCTACAGTGGTGGCCAGAATTGTGGACACCTTTTGAAATTTTCATGTTTTGCAACACTGCAACTTTGAATGCTAATAGAAAATGTTCTGATTCACAAAATTCAAATGTTTATATATCAATTGAAAGAGAATTTAATGCTGAATTCAATACAAAAATAGAATGCAAATATCTGCAGTACTAAAAAAAAGGTATGCTTACTTCAGTCTAAAAGCAAACACAGGTGTGATTGAGTGAAGAAGCGGATTGGATTTGCAAATCGCAGTCCTTGTTCTGGGGACCAATCCCATGGCAGTAGCTGCGATACATCATGTTTCAAGTTGGGGAAAGTCACTTTTGCTGTTTGTTCTTTAATTGAAGCGCAATTGGAGATTGTGTGAATATTTGAAGTATTATAAATAGAGCCATGGCGCCAAAGGAAAGAGTTGATTTGGACACCCAGGAAAAGAAGCAGGATTGTTGCATTACATGAATCAGGTCTTTCAACTGATATTTAAACACTTGAATTTTGTGAAACAGAACATTTTCTATAAGCATGCAAAGTTGCAAAACGTGAACATTTCAAAAAGTGTCCACAATTTTGGCCACCACTGTATATGTAGTCTCCTCTTGTCAATTACCTTATATGTTTCATACTGCAGTGCCTTCCCTTTGATAGCTGAAACATACAAGGCAATAGACAAAGCAAGGCTATATATTTTTGACAGCTGTGTGTGTACACTTACGCAATTGAGAAGAGCATAATAATAATAATAATAATAATAATAATAATGATGATGAAGAAGAAGAAGAACATATTTGCGCAATTTCCTGGGGTTGACAAATATTCATATTCTGTTTCCATTTACTCAAATGTCAGGATGTGGAAAATTAAAAAAGGGGTTGGCAAATGAGTGACAGACAGCCCTTCCAAAGTGCTGTTTGGGTATCAGTAGAGCGGCTGTCAATGCAGGGTGAAATTGCTTGGGAAGAGCAGCTGTTTCTCCCCCACCCCACCCCCCACTCTTGCTGAGCGACTCACTGTCCAATCACTACAACCCACAATGGGTTGGCTCTACCAGATTTGGATTATGTGTTAAGCCATCATGGGTTAACCCCAAGAACAAGCCATTGGTTGTAAGAGTGGCTTTTTGGCAATAAATAAATAAAAAATAAGCCATCCTGTAGGAAGCGGTCTGTGTTTGGATGACACAACAACCCATTGTGGGTTGTTGTGTTATGAGAACCTGGTCATTGAGGAAGAATGTGTGTGCTATGCTGAATAAAAATTGCCTCTGCCCTGATATCCTCTAGTTTTTAAGCCATGTAAGAATTCCTATTGAATCTATTTCCACAACTGTGAGGACTACATACTTGATTTAACACTTTTCACACCAGATTAACATACTCCTTCCTAAAACGAATACTAAGATTCCAGGGATTTTTCATTTAAAGGCTAAATCTTGAAGATCACACAGGTTCTGAGATCCCAAAGAAAGGGAGCCTCAGTGTTTCTGCACTGTTGTCTGCAGTCAGTGCTCCCTTCAACTATGTTGTCATGTTTTTCCTATATAATAAGTTCTCTTCTTCTCCTTCTCCTTCTCCTTCTCCTTCTCCTTCTCCTTCTCCTCCTCCTCCTCCTCCTCCTCCTCCTAAGCAGGTGCCAGTGGCTAATGAGTCTCAGGGCGTGGTCCAGCAGCCCTTTCAACAGCCTGTGTTGGTTCCAGCAAACCAGTCTGTTCAAGGAGGACTACAAACTGGTGGGATGCCAGTCTATTACAGTGTTATCCCGCCAGCCCAGCAGAATGGTACCAGGTAAGGACATGAGCTGAGGCAGGGATAGAAATGAAATGAGAGCTCCGGGAATCAGATTAAGTTTCGGCTAGGTTCACACATACGACAAGCCACACTCAAGATTGAATATAGGTTGAGTGTAGATTGCTTTGAACTGAGGGTTTTTCATGAAGCATGGGCTGTGGAGTTGTATGACCCCAACCACGAACAACCTGTGAAGATAACCCATGGTTTGTTAGTGTGGCTGGGTTCACACAACAACCCACATTTCAACACTCAACAAGTGTAGGTTGTCCTGTTGTGTGAACCCAGTCTGTGAGTTTGACCCAGTTCACATAATCAAAAGAAGCCAACGTGGCTGAAACAAGCCATGGCTTGTTGTGAGACACAGTGTGTGCTGTGATTTGCATAATCACCATCCAACGGCATCTTATTGTGTCATCCAAACCTGGGCAATATGGCTTGTTGCAGGATTAAATAACCCTCAGAAAACCCATGGACTGTTGTAGGGTCATTCGAGGGTTGTTGAACCCTCCAACAAGCCATGCCACCCGGGTTGGGAAGTCATAAGTTGTGGCCGGGCCGTGATTATGCAAATTGTGCCTGGCATGCACTTTGACTCACAATAAGCCATGGTAACTTGTTTTGATTGTGCAAACCAGCCCATTGTGTCAAAAATATTTCTACGCTACTTTTCTTTTAAAAAGATAATACTCAAAGCCGTTTACATAATTCAACATAAAATAACAATAAAACATAACTGAAAAACAAAAGCTGTCTAAAATATTTGGCATTGAGCAGGAAGTTGCTCTCCAGTTCCATATCTGGCTTCCCCATCACCATGTCAGAACGATGAGAGCCTCAGTGTAATAATAGGGATAACTGCTGGGCCCATTTGCTCACCTAGGATCTTTGGGGTAAGAGCAGTAGTGTTCTGCTCGAGTGGTCTCTGCAGATGCATACATAGATTTAAAAAGCTTGCTAGGATTTTTGTCCCAACTGAAAGAACATATGATGCTCTCCAACGCTGACATAAATCCACAGGGAAGACCCTCATTCATTCATTGCATTTCTATATAGCTCAATCACCAAAAATGTCTGGTTGATTTACAAAAAATTTCAACCCTAAAAATGCAGTCTAAAACATAATGTAAAACTATTCGCATAAAAAATAAATAAAAATAGAACAGTTTTGCACAATCAACAAGAAAACCCCTAGAACCTGGGTTGCCTCAAATTCCTGGGGGTAGAGGAAAATCTTAACCTGGCATGGAAAAGAAAACCGTGTGGGTGCCTGGCATTTCTCAGTGGGGGTAGTGTTCCATAATCTGTGGGCCACGAAAGAGAAGGCCCTTTTTTAAAATATTTATTTATTACATTTTTATACCTCCCAATAGTTGAAGTATAAAAACAACCAACAATCTAAAAACACATATACAAAATACAATATAAAAAGCACAACCAGGATAAAACCACACAGCAAAAATTGATATAGGTTAAAATATGGAATTAAAACAGCAAAGTTTAAATTTAAGTTAATTGAGAAAATAAAAAGGTCTTCAGCTGGCGACGAAAAGAATACAGTGTAGGCGCCAGGCGGACCTCTCTGGGGAGCTCATTCCACAGCCGGGGTGCCACAGTGGAGAAAGGCCTCCTCCTAGTAGCCACCAGCCTCACTTCCTTTGGCAGGGGCTCATGGAGAAGGACCCCTGTGGATGATCTTAATGTCCCGGCAGGTACATATGGGAGGAGGCGTTCCTTCAAATAACTTGGCCCCAAACCGTTTAGGGCTTTGAATGTTAGTACCAGCACTTTGAATCAGCCCGATCCTGGACTGGCAGCCAGTGATATCTTCCAAACCTCCCTCAGAGGAGGCGCTTGGAGGAGGACCTCAGAGGGAGATGATAGTGTACAGACAGGTTCCTTTTCTTACTTGCATCAGTCAGAAGTTCGTTGAAGGAAGCTGGTAGAGCAGAGGCATTGACCTTTTGCAGGGGTGCTTTGCAGACCTCTTTGGCTGCCTCTTCCCACCCAAGAGAAATTTATTTCCTGTGAGTGATCAGCTACACAACTTGTACATCTCTCTCGGATAGGACATGAATACCCACCTCTACAGTCAGCTACACAAAAGGGGGGAAGCTCCAGGTTGCCTGAGAGAGAGAGAACGAGTTCTGTCTGTACCCCCTGAATAAGCATTCCTTTAATTGAAAGATGATCCAAGTAGGAATCTCCGTAATTAGCCTTTACCCAGCACAACTGGGCTTGGGAATGGCTGCCTCTCAGGAGAAGCACAGCTGCTGTCGCCGTCATGCCGCTTCTGCTGCCTCACCGGGTCTCCCCCTCTCCTTCCCAGCCCTTCCGTTGGCTTCCTGCAACCTCCTGGGACAGAGCAGTACCAGATGCCCCAGTCCCCTTCGCCCTGCAGCCCGCCACAGATGCAGCAGCCGTATTCAGGTAAGGCAGGTTACCTTGCCACTTAGGAGAAGCTGGCCTGCATGGCAGGATATGATTGCCCCACGTATATATCTCCAAAGATGGCTTTGGGCTGTTTTTGACTTGTGAATATCCGCAAGCAGGAGGCAACTTCCATTGGTTTCTGGACAGGTTTTTCAAAACCTTACAGCTGGGCTTGCGCCACCACCTCCTGGTGGCCCTGGAGTACTACAAATCACGCTTCTGGGTTCCTTCTCATAATTTCATGGCAAAAGAGGCCAAGGGCTGCAATGTGCTGGGATGGGTGTTCGAATCTAGTCATTCGAGTCTTGCTCATTTCCGAAGGCACCTCTCATTTTGCAAGGCTGCAGTGATAAGAGTGGCAGAAAAGCCTTTGTCTGCCAGGTAGCTGCCACGGGGGCTGGGGTTTCTGCGCATAGGGCCTACCCGCTGTGAATGAGGGCAGAGGTGTTTTCCTTGGAGTGAGCTGGCAGCAACTGTCACCCTTCCCTCCAAGACATTTGATCTTGGCTTGGAGCCGGGGCCAGCAGCGAAAGCCTGCAGCCAGTTCCTCCCCAAGGGAACTAGGGACTGACTGTATGGCGATGAAAGAGAGAAGCGTGAGCAGCTGGCCTGGCTTGGATGTGTTCGTGTCATCTGCCTCCCTGCTTTGATGCCTCCCTGGTGTTGTGCTTGCCCTAAATGCTTGGGATAGAAAGCCCTTCCAGACAGCATGCTCACACCACACATGCAGAGCTGTCCAGAGCCACTGCAGCTCACCATTCGCAAGTGTGTCCGTGCTGTGAAATGGCAGGGAGCTAGCCAAGCACACCCACCCCGTTTCAATGAATTAGCAACATGCAGTTCCATATCCACTCTGTTCGTAGCTACGTCTTTTCTATGGGCACCCACAACCTTCATCTTTGGTACCCAGCGGTTGATTCCAACCCCTTACGTGGAAATGAAAGCATCTGTCGCTGTTTGGGATGTGTTATTCCTCAGAACCCGTCTCCTGGTAACCTCTTCCCCCCATCCTAAGATTCTCCCCTATCAGTGGTCTATGAAACTCTTTCGTTTATTTCCCTTGCTACACTCCTGAAGGGACATGCAAAATTTTCTCAACAGTCATAGGAAAACTTAAGGCCAAAGCTGTCGAATTACAGTGCGAAGCCGGGATGTGTGTTTTGTTGCTGGCTCTCCACACTCAAAGTGGAAGAAATGCACAATCTGATTGCGTCCTGTGTTGACACACAGTTTGGGTGGTGTTCTGTTTCATTCATGCACCCTGGCAGAGAACCTGGAGTCCAGGAGGGAGTTTTATCAACCATCTCAGCTTGCATCCTTGGACAGTTCCTAAAAACACACAAAAACTGTGATAATGTAATGTTACAGCATTAATTAATTTTACACTAAAGAAATAATAACTATCTTAGGTCTCCCTCATCATCACCTCAGTTAGGCTTTCCTTGTGGCCCTCTTAGCATTTGGAGTTTCCTCAATTTCTCACATAAAACATCAGAAAAGTTGTAGCATAAACGAGTGTTGGGGAGAGCAATTCTATAGCCCCTAGACAGCATCTGGGGTGGGAAGGGGCATGGGAGAGGTTGGATTCCTGGATCCGAGGTTGGAGACAGTACTCTGACCTCAGTTCCAGGAGTCTGAGCTCCTCCACCCCCTATGAGCTTGCAAAAGTGGCCTTGGGGAGGAGGGAAAGGGGGCTGTTCTGTGGGTGGGGAGGCCGGCTTACAAAGAACCCCCCAGTCTCCTTACCTCTAGCTCGGCAGAACCCCAGCTAAACGGGTGAAAAAGCCCATCAAGGAAAAATGCAGAGAGGGGAGGAGGGAAGCATAAAGGCAAAGGTCGCCTCCGCACTCCCCCCACTCTGCATCAGCCCTCCTAAGTTCAGAGGCTGGCAGGCATCTCAAAAGGACTGTGCCCTAAGTGTGGGAAGGCGCAGAAGATTTTGAGTTCAGAGGCAAAGGTTTGTTAACGAGGAAATCAGAATCCCTTGGTGTTTGAACATTTATTTATTTTTAGGTAAAGAAAAAGTACTTGGCTCGAAGGCAAATTCTCTTTGCCCTCCAGATGGTCAAAGGGACAAGGCATATATAAACTTAATGAGTAGTTGTCAAAGCATCCAAAATGGAGCTGGCTTCGCGTTTCCTAGGGCATCCCTGATGTGCGGCAGCTTCAGCTGGACCATATGTGCTTCACCCAAACATCCGTTAGAATGAACAGAAACACACACTCAGGCTGCCTTTTTAACTTTTTTAATGGAAACTCCTCAAGATTGTTAAAGGGTACCCAGTCCTCTGGTAACATGGACTAATCAACCTCTTTGGCTTCTCATATGCCCCGTCTCTTCCCATCGTGTGTAGCGGTTTTCCACAGCCTGGTACCCTCCAGAGGTTTTTGACTTCAACTCTATCAGCCCCAGCCAACATGACCAATAGTCAGGAATGCTACAAGTTGTAGTGCAAAAAATCTGGAGAGCACCAGGATGGGGAAGGCTGCTGTAGATGAAGGCAAGAGGCAGAGTTTATGAGAAGCAGAACAGGGAAGCTTACGCTAATAAAAGATTTCCATTTGTCATGTTAATGGAGGCTAAATTGGGTTTCTGTTTCTATGTTTAAATCAAGCATATTAGCATGTTTGTAGAGAAAGCAGGGAGACAGGTAGAGAAAGCAGGGAGACAGCTGGACAACACACAAGCACTTCTTGGAAAGGCTGGATCACAGAAAACATTGTGACAGGGAGAAAAAATGGAGGTTTGGCCTTCTTAAACTGGAAGCTTGAACGTCAAGCTTTAACCATCATGGCCACATAGAAGTCCAATTCAACGCATATACTTATTTAAATATTTCCTTACTGGCTTTAAATCCCACCCACCCCGTGCCGCCATTTGTGTGTTTAGCCCAAGTCAAAGAGTCAGTTATATACCCAGACAGCAATTGTGCTGTCTTTGGGAGCAGAGTACAATACGACAGGTGATCACACTGTGCCCGTGCAGTTTCCCACCTGTAATAGTTCAGATATTGCTGGGTCAAGTACACAAAAGTGACCATTTCTGCAGGGTCGGATGTGTGTTTGGAAGTGTCACTGGCCTGCGCACGGTAAATATGTGGTTAATGAGTTGCATAGCAAGTCTAGAGCAGTGTTTGTCAAAGTTCCTGCCTTCAGGGGTTCCTTTTCACATCAGCCAAGGAATACCTGCCCACCCTGCCACAAAGCTCTTCGTGTAGCAAAGGATTCTGGGGCATGTTTTAGAGCAGGGCTTCAGAACTGGGGGTCCCAGCCTGGCCCTCCAAGGGTCCTCAGGTGGCCAGTCATCCCTTCCTCTTACCCCAGCCTCTTCCCTCCAACCCCAATCATTTGATGGTCTCTTGGCTTTTGTGCAGTTTCCCCACCATTCTAAATTGTTGAAATGCCTTTTCTTAGGCTTAGTTGCTAGCTGTTAAGAGCATTCAGCTAAAAGATGCTGATCTCTTTGATCCCGCCCCTTTTTCCTTCACCACTGGAATGCAGCGCCCCCCCCCCCCCCCAAGCTCTCCAAAACGGAATTCAGCTGTCAAGCAGAAGATGATTCTGCACTCCTGTTGCAGAGCTTCTTGGGCAACACCAGCCCTCTGCGTGAACGTGTCATGACCAGGCCTGTTCCCCTTAGGGTGGGAGAAGGAGTTTCAGGTGATCAATCAGAATCAGATTCTGACGCGGACCCCAGAACTGTTGTTTTTAAATGGATGTCGTTGTTTTCATACTGTTGTTCTTATGTTTTTGGTGGTTTTAAATTTTGTATACTTTTTTAATGTTTACTGTTTTTAACTTTTGTAAACTGCCCAGAGAGCTTCAGCTATGGGGAGGTATATAAATGTAATAAAATAAATAAATAAGCGGAAGAGACAGGGCCAGAAACTTTCCAGCCTACATGGGAAGTGGGAGGGGGGGTGATTCTCCCAGGCTCCTCTCCAGCTGGGGATGAACCTTCATCAGACCTTAACAGTGAAAACATTAACAACTCACTGTCTGTGGGGAATCAGCAATCTTCAGAGGAGAAAGGAACTTCAGAGTGGGCTGATCCTAGAGCCTAAAAGACCCATCTGGTTTTGTCTCTGTGGCTTGGTTTCTACATCTCTTTCATACCTTCAGAACCGTGGTGCATTATGTGATGTTTCCAGGACATTGCGTAGAATTGAGGAGGTTTGAGGGCAGCGTGCTATTTCCCCATGCCCCCAGTGTGCAAGGAGCCCTCGGGCCTAGGATTCGCATCAGTTCTTGAAACCAAAAGCTACAAGCCACAGTTAATAGCTAGAAGTTGATGATTGGGAGGCAGGGGCAGTGTTGATGATACAATCCACGATTTCATCTCTTGGGGGGATAGGCTAATAAAGAGCTGGCAATTTCAGAAGCTCATGAAAAGCTAGGAGTAGGGCTGGCTTGAATTCTCTCTCTCTCTCTCTCTCTCTCATATAGGGTGACCATATGAAAAGGAGGACAGGGCTCCTGTATCTTTAACAGTTGCATAGAAAAGGGAATTTCAGCAGGTGTCATTTGTGTATATGGAGAACCTGGTGAACTCCCCTCTTCATCACAACAGTTAAAGCTGCAGGAGCTATACTAGAGTGACCAGATTTAAAAGAGGGCAGGGCACCTGCAGCTTTAACTGTTGTGATAAAGAGGAAATTTCACCAGGTTCTCTGTATATTCAAATGACACCTGCTGAAATTCCGTTTTCAATACAACTGTTAAAGATACAGGAGCCCTGTCCTCCTTTTCATAGGGTCACTCTAAATAAGTAGCTGTGTCTCCTCCTATTTTTGGCTCCTTTTCCTTGTTCATTAAAAGTGAATGGACATGTTTTGCTCCATTCACTCATATGAAGCCAGGGAAAAGGGGCTGCAATTGTATTTAAAAAAATGCCCACATTCCTCACCTTTCAGGGTGTTCTTTTCCCCCTTTAAGGATTTCCCAATTAGTTTGGTGTCTATAGAATTCTGCCGTCCCAGGAAGTCCTTCTCTACAGGCCTATCGAGGCATAAGTTTTGTGGAGTATCCTGAGCATCTGTTTTTATGTTACTTTTTCCTCCCTCCTGCATTTTAGATTGGCTCCTGTCTCTTCCGCAAACGGAGATGAGTGCTGTTTCAAGGGCTGTGTGTTTGCGGCTGTGACAGCCTCTTATTGGCTACTGCCTATGACGTCACTGGAGCCAAATCACACTCATTTTCCACTGAGCAGTCTGTTCTCCCCTTCCGTCACTAGAGCTAGCATCTCCAGAGAACTGATCTCTTTTTTTCTTTTTCCAGAGGGTGCAAACAAAAAAATTCTTCCCTTCACATCATGGTTCTTCTCCCTGCCTACATCAAAGCAAGGGCAGAACTACACATTACTTGTGGTTCCTTGATTCTTTTTTGAGACTGTAAAAAAAGAAACAGTGCAGCCGAGTTGGTGAAAACCTGGCACGGGGTGTGAAGGGCTCCTTAACCCTTACTTCTCACTCTGCTGTACCGCTGAAACTCATGTCCCCCCACCCCACCCCACCCCACCCCACCGTAGAATATGGATAGCATTTTATAAATAATAGCAGTAATACCCATGATCCTCATGAAGCTTCCATTTTGACCTTCCAGGGTTTTTTTTAGCGAGAGTTGGAAAGGAAAAAGATTGATGCTTGATTCACATGCTGTCCATCACTCTGTGATGATGATTTTTCGTGGCTTCCTCCATAGGGGTTTCTCCAACGGGGCCTGGTGTTGTGGTAATGCAACTCAATGTGCCCAATGGCCCCCAGCCTCCCCAGAACCCTTCAATGGTGCAATGGAATCACTGCAAGTACTACAGTTTGGACCAGCGAGGTCAGAAACCTGGAGACATCTACAACCCAGACACCAGCGCTCAGGTAGAGAGGGTGGGGAGGGAACTGATGGAAGATGGGGCAAGGGTTGGGTTGAATGCAGTGGGTTGCACCTACCCCAGCCTATAACCTTTCTTTCTTTCCTCCACCTTTCTCTCCAGGCCAACAGCACCCAGCTGAATAGCCCCATCACGTCCCCCACGCAATCCCCGGCACCATCACCTGTCACTAGCCTCAACAGTGTCTGCACAGGTCTCAGCCCCCTCCCGGTGCTCACACAGTTCCCCCGGCCTGTGGGCCCAGCACAAGGTAAGGTGGATTCTGGGGAGGTTTTATCATAGCTAAAGAGCTCAAGGCACCCGTGCTGTTATGAAGAAAATCTCCGTGGTTGAGCTGGCCTCAGGAAATCTGAGCAGTATAAGAGCTGACCTTCAAGGCTCACAAAGGAAAGAACTTTTTGCTTGATGCCATAATGGGTGGCAAGATGCATTGTGGGTAGTGGCACTTCCTTTGCAGTTCCAGTTCCTGCGCGAGCTTCACTGCTGGGCATAAACTCCAACCTTCAGAGAAGATAACAAAGGAACTATAAAATTAGCAGTTCCCTGTTATTAAAAGCCACACTGCAGAATAACCGCCAGAACTCTGAACTCTGGAGGCTTGAAATGGATGTAATTCAAACACTGCCATGCTGAACCTTTGCCCAGAGGGAAGCTTTCTCCCCTCTATAGCCAGACCAAGAACTTCAGCATCTTATAGCTCATGGACATGATCTGCCATGCTATTAAGCTAGTAAAAATTCAACCCTGCGTCCGTGTATTTGTGCAATAGCAAGGATCCCTTAGTAGCAAAGGAAGACAAGAGTTAAGCTGCTCTCACTTTTGTGAAATCCTGCTTACAAAGCAAAATGAGGGTCAGGTATCGTGGCGGTCCTTCAATCCCTCTTTGGTTCTGTTTCTCTCCAGGTGATGGGCGCTATTCCTTGCTGGGCCAGCCGCTGCAGTACAATCTTTCCATTTGTCCCCCACCTCTGTTGCACAACCAGTCCAGCTATACAGCACACCAGGTGAGAGAGGGCAGAGGTGGAGTTGCTGGCGGAAGCAGAGTGTTCTTCTTCCTAATAGACCAGGCTGGGGTTGTAGGAGTAAGGTAGCATTTGAAAGTGTCTTCCTTCCTTTCATAGGTAGATGTATTGCTGCTTTAAGACACTGACTTTCAAAGCACTTCCAGCCATGCACACTTACACGCACACCCACCCACACTCACCCCTCCCCAGTTATAAAATCTTGAGCGAGGAGACTGGGTTCTCCACCTCCTCCTTCCCAGGTTAGGATTGCAGGTGGAAGAACCTGCCAGATTGAGAATTCCACTTAGCTCTGCCTCTCCTGTTAAGGCAGTTGTAGGCTTTAAACTGATCAGTCAGCCTAGTATGAAACGCAATGGCGGCAGTGAGAGGAGGCACAGGTGCAACTTCGTGGACTAGGAGCCAGAAGTCCCAGGTCTCATCGCATGAACTTCCTAGGTAGTCTTAGACCTCCATCTGTCATATGCTAATAATAATAATAATAATAATAATAATAATAATAATAATAATAATGGCTTGTCTTACAGAACCTTAGGGGTTGCTGAGATAATATACGTGAACTGCTTTGCACACTTAAATGCACTGAATAAACACTCAGTGTAACTGGTTCTGCAAGCTGAACTGAGAGTTGTTCCCTGTGACTGGAACACTGAATTGTGAAGTGGGGTGTGTTGCAAAAATGGCCGGTGAAACATGCTGCCTTCAACCACTGGGAATCTTGTGATTTCCTGCCCAACTTGCCTTTTATGTGCCATTTCCCCCCATCTTGGGTGGCTTCTCAGTGTTTATGCCTTTTGTTCCTTTCTACGCTATGGAGGGCAAAACCCAGGTGATGTGCTGCTGTGGGTTCCCTGAGTTGTGCCTCAGCAGCCGGCTTGCTGCTTGTGTCTAAGGTGGGAAGGTACCTGAAGACAGCAGGATGTCAGTAACTCAGGTGTGAAGGATGGGAACTCTGAACAGAAGCACCCTTTCAAGATGGACAGTGAATCAGGTGCAAGGGGGAAATTTGCTGCTGGTTCGTCATTTAGTTCATGGGCTCAGGATGAATTGCAGCAAACTTGTCAGGGAAGAAGTAAAAAAAAGTGTTCCGGAGCTCACAGTCTCACTCATGCAGAAGACCAATGGAGAAGAAGGCACAAACTCAGGTGTAACATGTGAAAATGTGGGAAATTTCCACTGCTACTGCTTTGTGACCCAGCCTAATATTTTATTGATTGGCTCTTTCTCCTGTGCTAGAACTCAAGGAAGGGTACGCAGGGTTCTCAGTCTCCCATCCAGACACTGACCAGACCTGAACCTGCTGAGCTTCAGCAAGGTTGCTGCTTCAGGGAGCTGTCTGGTATTGACCCTAGGGCAGAATAGGAGGAATTAAGCCTGCCAGGACCTGACACTAGCTCCTTTCCAGGCCCCAACACTGCTCAGATCCAAATACCAGGAATGATGCCTGGGCGAGCGTGGAAGTGTCCTGTGTTATTGTCGTTTTTGCTTTTCCATCACAGGGACAAACAGGGATGAAGCATGGCAATCGGAGCAAGAAGCAGGCTCTTAAGTCAGCATCCACGGACCTCGGAACAAGTGACGTAGGCAAGTGGCAAACACATGGCACCTGCACCCTGGCACCTAACCGACCAGTCCATCCGCTACAGAACCTCTAGCGTTGCCTTTTCTTTGCCTTGTGCCGATGCGTTTGGAGCAAATGCTAAATCTGGGATAGGGATTGGAAAAGGTGTTTTGGAATGGGGAGCTGCTGCCCATACCCCCAAGTTCTATTGGGACTCCCTAAGTAGGTGGTGTGGCAGGGCCATGGTCATCTGCCCTAACCCACGGCCAGCGGAAGAACATGGAGAACCCACGTATCGGTGTCCACTGCCTCTGAATGGCTAGTTGGCTTAAAGGGATAGGGCCCAAGCAGGAAATAACAACTGGGGATCCTCCTCAGTTGCAGGGGAGGATTCGTGCCTTACCTTTGCCAGTACACCTTCCTAGGTTAGAGGCGTTTGCTCTAGCTCCAGTTACTGTTACGTCAGAGAGTCGTCTCTTTTCATGATTTGGTTCCCCCCTTTTCAATCTTGCAGTCTTCGCTCTAGATTAGAATGACTGTAGGGTTGGGTACCTCCTTGGTCTTCGGCCTCTGTCAGGGCTAAGGCCAGCACACGTTGGCCAAGAAGGACCGCTGTTTCACCTTGTCCAATCACTTTCCTAAAGTGGCCAGAGCCTAGGCAACCAAAGCCATCGCAAGATGACACCTATGGATTCAGCAAACTCTGCCTGGTTTCCCAGAGTGCCTGTCTCATTTTAATAGGCCCTGCAGAGAGTAAGATGCCATCCAGTAAGCTTTAAAATGTAGACCTGCAGGTAATCTCTTTCCCTACCATTATCAACTTCCGGAGGGCCCTTTCCACAGCGGAGTATTCCTGGCATTTCACTTTTTACCAGCACCATCTTGTAGGATCATATAGCCTGGTCCTCTTGTTCCCCCCACCTCTTCCTCTGATTTTTGCATTTGGGGGATATTTTGGGGTCTGTGCTCACCGTCTACACTTGAGCATTTATGGGGCTCAGTGTATAGAAGTGTAAAAAACCATGTGCATTCTTGGGAAAGTGATGGTGTGTTGAGTTTGGGTTCTGGTTCTGCCAGGTTCAAGTCATTGATCAGGTCCTTTGGTTATCAAGGTGAAACAAGCCACTTGGGCAAAAATATAACAGTTTATTGAGAGGAAGTGGATGCAGAAGAAAGTTTACACCTCCTTCCAACTGATCAAGCTTTCATAGCTGGGTGTCTATCATGGCCCCCACAATAGATAGAAGCCGTCCCTTTGAGCCATAGCAGGTTCTCCAGGCCAGTACTATGCAGAGTTCCTCCTGAAGTGAGGCCAAAGCATGAAGCTTGTGGATTGGATCTTATAGGTTCTTTTGCTAGTTTCCTGCCTTTCTCTCAGGAGCTGACAGACTGCATCCCTCCCCCCTCTCAGAAGAAGCAGGGTCCCCCTCGCAGGCTCCCAAAGCATCTAAGCTGGGAAAGTAATTGGCCTAGTTAGGACTGAAAACCTCCCAGCTCACCCCGAGATAAGACTCTGTGGCCTGGTTCAGACAACACGCTAAGCCACGCTTCTTAACCACAAAGTGGTTAATGGAATGCATTAAGGTCAATGCATTCCGTTAACCATTTTTGTGGTTAAGAAGCATGGTTTAGCGTGTTGTCTGAACCAGGCCAATGAGAAAAGGCTGACATAACTGGAGAAGCCCTCCAGGGAATGAGGCCTGCCCTTGTCAGCTAAAGCTTGCTAAAATGTACTCACTGTGCGAGGCTAAACAGGTCTCTTAGCAGCATTTTGGAAACCTGTGAAGTCCGTATTTCTGCTCATTAACGAGCTCACTACGTATGGCCACGGCTAACTTCCTTGTGAAGGTTGGCCTGCCAAACAGTGATGACGGAGAGCACGCACACCCCACACACCCCAGTTTGTGCAGACGGCCAACCGAGGGCACTGAGTTGGGCTGGCCCATCTCCCTTTGCATACGAACTGCATGGACGCTTGCTAATTAGATTTAGGCAGGGCGAGCTAAGTTGGCACGGAAACTCCACGTGCCGACAGAGGAGGAGGTGTGTTGAAAATGCCCCCGTAAACAAATGACAGTAATGCCCTGCTGTGCCTTTAAGAGTAGCTTTTAGGCATGGGACCTCTCTACCCCAACCCCCCCCCCCCCCGTCCTCCAGTGGAAAATAGCCCAGGGGTGGGTCTGCTATATTTGTTACGTGCCTGTTTAATATTAGCAAAGAATCCCGCCTGCCAGGACCCGGCACTGCTGCTAACGGGAAACTAGAACTGCCACGCTGCTCCTTCCTTGAGGCACAAATTCAGAGCGACTGCCAAGACGCAGACCTGGCTGCGGTACACTCTTCCCCAAGCATAGGAACCCGCGAAAATGACTGGCAGCGTACTTGGAGCTGACGAGAGGGGGAAATTCTTTTCGGCTTAGAGCAGTGTTTCCCAAACTGGGGGGTGGGGAGAAGAGGCAATGGTTTTGCTTGTCTGACTGGTGATCGGTCCATCAGATTCGAGGTTCAGTGGTTTGTTTGGGTCACAACCTCACTGGGCCAGTTCAGAGGGAGAAATGGGACCCCACGGCTGTGATTGCCACCGGCCAATGGACCCGAGGCTGGCGATATAATAGGGGACGTGTGTAAGGGCGCAGGCTGCACATCAGCAAAGCGGCACGGAGGATATGGCCTCTCTTGACCTGAGGGACAAGCTGCTCATTGCCTCATGACCCTTCATCCCAGAGGAGGCAGCAGTAGAGGTAGCATTACTCTTTCACCTCCAGCAGATCTCCTTCTTCGTGGTCTCTATGCATCACACCGTCTACACTTGAGCATTTATGAGGTTCGGGGTATGACAGTGTAAAAAAGCCTTGTGCATTCTTGGGAAAGCGATGGCGTGTTGAGTTTGGGTTTGAGTCTGCCAGGTCCAAGTCATTGATCAGATCCTTTCGTTATCAAGGTGAAACAAGCCACTTGGGCAAATGTATAACAGTTTATTGAGAGGAAAGAGGCCTGTGCAGGGCCTATATGTGTGAATGCATAGATGACCATGAAGAAGAACTTCAGTTATAGGTAAGCAACGTGACTTTTTCATGGCCCTTAGATTCTGTTCCCTGGAGCCTGAAACGATAGTCTCTAGAGAGGACAAGAATTGGGGTCTGCCCCAGTCCCATATCTAACTAGCACCACTGACGAGATGAATGGTGGTCCCAATCCAACAGGGTTGGCCAAAGCTTGTCCTTTGGCAGCCCTGCTGAAAATGGAAACCAGGACTTCTAGGTCCCTGTCACTCACCTTCCTGCCTACTGTCTTCATTGCAACTTGAGGATATTGACAGCCTCTCTCTCTCTCTCTCTCTCTCTCTCTCCCCTCGCTCGCTGTGCCTTGCACTTCCTTTCCCAGTGTTGGGCCGGGTGCTGGAGGTCACTGACCTACCCGAGGGCATCACGCGTACGGAGGCCGACAAGCTCTTCACCCAACTCGCCATGTCCGGTGCCAAAATCCAGTGGCTCAAAGAGACTCAGGGGCGTCCTGGGGGCGGTGGCGACAACAACCACGGGACTGCAGAGAACGGCAGGCATACTGACCTCGCTGCCTTATACACCATCGTGGCCGTCTTCCCCAGCCCCTTGGCAGCCCAGAACGCCTCCCTGCGCCTCAACAACTCTCTGAGCTGCTTCAAGTTGCGTATGGCCAAAAAGAACTATGCCCTGCGTGTTCTGGAGCGTGCCAGCTCCCAATAGGGGCAAGTGGAGGGGAGGGGAGGGGAGAGGGGGGGCAACAAGCACACTGGACTGGCCTCTCCAGCCCCCTCTCAGCCCCTTGACCTTCCGCCTCCCCCCTCCTTTATTTCCACATGCACCCCCTCTTTCTTTTTTTTTAAAAAAAATTTGGTGGGGGAGGGGGGAATCTTTCTGGAGATATTTATATGGACAGAATGAAGAGATACATTGATTTTCCCCCCCTTGTTCTTTTGATTTTCTGTTTTGATTTTTTATTTTTTTTCGCGTGAAAGAACATGTCCCACCCCTCAACCCCTCTCCGGAACACGTGTATATTGTTTTTGTTCAGCGTTGTGCCGCGGTACGGAGCCGTATTTAATTGCACATACAGATGTTGGCTGGGTATGTTCACTGTACATTTTATTTAATCTGGGTTTATTATTATTAATATTATTATTATTATTATTATTATTATTTGGTTTTTAAATATAAAAAAAAAATCGTCTGTCACTTTAAAGCAATTTCTTTCCTGCCTCTTTCTCTGTTCAGCTGTTGTGAGGGTGAACGGAAGGGGCTGTGCTTTCTCAGTCTAGATCTATGGCTGGGGTGATGTAACTTTGGGATATTTCCTTACTGTGAGGCAGAGGGCTGGAATATTAAGCTGGTGACGGACTCGACCTTGGGGGAGCTAGGGGTGGCGACGGCCAACAGAAAGCTCTGGCGTGGGCTGGTCCATGAAGTCACGAAGAGTCGGAAGCGACTGAACGAATAAACAACAAATGTAATTCTTGGGAACCAGAGCAACACGGGTAGTAAGTACCTGTGAAAGTTAGGTGAAATACTGTTTTTGAAGAATCCTCCCTTTGGTTGTGGCTATTGGACATTTATTTTAAACAGATTATGTATAAAATGACATTTGTTTCAAAGAGGATGCATCTGTTAAGATAACAGTGGACCCGTTCAGAAGACACCTTAAACCATTGCTTTAACCACTGTGGTTAAGCCAGAAAGCCAGGCCGTGTTCAGAAGACACCTTAAACCACAGCTTTAACCACTGTAGTTAAGCTTGAAAGCTAGGCCGTGTTCAGAAGACACCTTAAACCACGGCTTTAACCATGGTGGTTAAGCCAGAAAGCCAGGCTGTGTTCAGAAGACACCTTAAACCATGGCTTTAACCATGGTGGTTAAGCCAGAAAGCCAGGCTGTTTTCAGAAGACACCTTAAACCATGGCTTTAACCATGGTGACTAAAGCACAAAGCCTTACTCACCATGGTTAAAACCATGGTTTAAGGTGTCTTCTGAACACGGCCTGGCTTTCTGGCTTAACCACCATGGTTAAAGCCATGGTTTAAGGTGTCTTCTGAACAGGGCCAGTATTACATGGAGTTCTCACAAGCTGTTCACAACCTGGTTTGGAAAAAGTATGTTTTGTGGGAAATAAAATAAGTTGCTTCTGGTCTCTTCTTGCTGGGCACACCAGATGAATGGGGAAGGCAGTGCAGGGAATGCAGGAGCCAAAGGATTTTTCATGTGGCATTTAACTCTAATTTAGTGCAGCCTTCCCCAACCTGGGGCTCTCCAGTGGTGCTGGACTGCAACTCCCATCATTTCTAGCCAATGGTCATGTTAGAGAAAGGCTGGTTTTTGTGTTGCATCCAAATGCAACCAGTATTGTTCAAGACTGAAAATCCCAACGTGTGTTCTGTTTTCACAAAATATGCATATGCTTAAGTTGCACTGTTATGAAATCAAATCATTTATGACAATTTCATTACATTTACCATGTCCCAGCCTTTTATTAGCCGGATACGTATTGAACAAGCAGTAATTTGGCAGCTACCAAAAGATAAGACAATTTTCTACAGTCCATACACACACACACACACACACACACACACACGGTAGGCAATTAATTTGTGGCAAAGTACACAAGGCTGCTGTTAAAAAAGATAGTCCTGTGATGCGTTCTCCCCCACCCAATGCCATTTAGGTGAACTTAGCCATGTTGTGTATTTCCTTGTCCCCACTTCAAATCATTGGCTGTTGCTAGTGGGGTGGAGAAATGCCAGAGGTGGCGAAGGATGGCTACAGTTGAAGCAGGGGTGGGGAATATATTTTGATCCAAAATCCACATTTGTGCTGGAGAAGGATGCCAAGGATGACCAGTGGATCGCCCCCGCGCACACATGTTCCATTTACACATACAACACCCACCCACTCCAGGGACACATATACTCCATACTCCATGTACACTTGCGCACACACACGTTTTACACATTCATCTTCCCATTCAGACACAAATATACTCTATACTCCATGCGCATGTACCCTTATACCCATGCACTCTCATGCACAAACATGTGCACATGCCCAGGAAGTTGGCTCTACATGCCTCTCAGGAGCCGCTGCTTTGAGGAAGCTCCAGGCGCACTTCAGGACTTGGCTCCTCGCTTTTGAGGGTTGTGCAAAAACAGCTCCGTTGGGAGCTGCCAGGCAAGGGAGCCAGCTCAGTGTGCCCCTTCTCCAGCAGACGGGTGTGCAGTAGCTCCCAAGGATGCCAGCTCCACGTGCCTCTTGTCTTTCTCCAGAGCACTGGTGTTTCGGCAGCAATCAAGTCTCCCAAAGGTCTTGGAATGGATTGCCGCTTCTGAGATTGATGATGCAACCGAGTCCCCTCCTCAATCAGCCATTAGTACCATCTCTGAATTGAGTCGCTTTTTTGATTTCCGAAGACTCTGAGCAAGGTTAAGACATAAATCTATGATTTGGCAATCTAGGAAACAAAGTACCTTTAAAGATTTTTTTTTTTATTCTGCAGCTAGAAGTGAAGCTCAAAGGCAACTACATAACTGGTTAATAATTGGTACGGAAAGAATCTGCCCACCAGGAAGGCAGTTATGAACTTGATGCTTTGGTGAGTTGGGTTTAGGGGACTTAGATTGAACCCAAATATCTTTTCTCGGTGCCAAGGATCAGGACTCGAAAAAGAGATGGAATACTGAAGAAGAATACTTCTGAAAATATGCAGTCCACCACACGTACAGGATTTAGAGGTAAGAGCTTCCAAGCTGGGAGATGTTGACATCTATGCATATATCTTTTAAGATATTAAAACTAGATAAAGTACATAAAAGAGGTACATATGAAGGCTGGGATGTTAGGAATCCATAATCTGTTCCCGGATTGGAGAATGTTTTCTAAACACACTGACCTAGGCTTGATCCATCCTTCTTCCTGGCAGAGATTATTTTGATTCAATCAGAAGATGCCAAAGAGGTGAAATGAATCCCCCTAAACCAGAGTGGTGCTTTTTGCCCCATTTGATATGTTCTTCCAAATGTGCAAAATGTCAATTTTCAGTGCAGTATAGATTGGGACTTCTGCTTGGTGCCTCCCATTGAGAGATCCCCAAGTATTGCTTTAGAGAGCTCAAGAGACTTACAGTGCCATCTTATCCATGTCTACTCAGAAGTAAGTGTCACTGAGTTCAATGAGGCCTACTTCCAGGTAAGAGAGTAAAGAATTGCTGCTTTGGTGGCTAAGAGCCTGTGCTGTGAACTAGACATTCTCCAGTTTGAATCTCTCTGCCATCAGTTCACTCGGTACCCCCAGACAAGCAACTATTACCTCCAGGTAAGCAACTCAGCCTTAACACCATCAAATGCCCTCAATTGTTAGTTATGAACTGGGTGCGCACAACACGTTAACCCACACTCAGTGGTTTGTGTCAGTGGGTTGTTAAACCGTGAGTTGTTTGTTGAACCATGGGTTAGTGTGTAGTCTGAACCCAGGACATTTTCCACAGGGTGGTCCATTAACCATGCTGTATGGCTTATTTTTCTCAAACAAGCCACCTTGAGAACCTATGGTTTGTTGTTGGATTGTTCAGGATGGCTAACAAGGCAAACTGCATGGTTAACAAGCCACCCTGTGGAAGATGTCCTGGGTTCAGACAACATTCTAACCCACAGTTCAACAAACAACACATAGCTCAGCAACAACCCACACTCAACCACTGAGTGTGGGTTAACATTTTGTGTGAAAAGCCCCATTGTCTGTAAGAGTAATAGGAGGTAGAACCTGTAGGTTCTCCTTTATTGACTAGGAACTGGAAAGCTTTAAAAAAAATTTTTTTAGATTTAACTAGGCTTGATATGTAAGACAAAAGTGTAGGCTTGGATGGAATTGTTTTAATAAACTAACATCAGTGTATATGACACTTAACAGAGTAACATAGTTCAGTTCTCATGTCCCACATGCAATAGATTAATCTACCCAATGGTCAAATGTGATCAGTTCACTGCTCTACATGTTGTCCGGGGGAAGAACTGTAGCATGCAGAAGCTCCCAGGTTCAATTCCTGGCATCTCCAGTTAAAACAAAGGATCTCCAGTAGTCGGTGATGGGAAAGACCTTTCTCTGCCGGAGACCGTGGAGAGCAGCTGCTAGTCAAAGTAGACAATCCTGGTCTAGATGGACAATACTCTGACGTGGTATAAGGCAGCTTCCTATGTTCTACGCATTCTTATCCCTATCTGGGGTTCATGCGTGAAACTCAGGAGAAACTGCAGTCCATTAGATCTAATCCGAGGCTGGAGAAAAACTGAGCTGCATCAGTCTTTGAAGTATGTTGATCTTCTGGTTTTCCTTTAGAACAGTTTCCCCCACTCTAGTGTCACCCAGATGTTTTGGAGTAAAACTTACAGCACTCCTGGCAATTGGCTGGGCTGACTGGAGTGCAACTAGCTATTGCAGTCCAACACAGCTGGAAGACACTAGGTTGGGGAAGTCTGCTTGAATGGGTTGGCTGTCAACAAGCAGCTAAGTATTTGACGTTGGTGCGACTAGATTGGCTTGCCTTACTGGGACCAGGTTTATTTATTTATTTATTACATTTTTATACCGCCCAATAGCTGAAGCTCTCTGGGCGGTTTAGGGGTGGGCAGGTGGGGAGTTCTGCAAGGAAACTTTGGATCCATTTTTTCTGGAATCAAGGCATGCAGACCCAGGGGGAAACTCTGCTTTCAGTTACGATGGTCCCAGAATCTGCCAGACAGCGGAGAGTGGAAAGCAATCTTGTTAACTATGCTTTATTGTTGGGCTGTGGGGCCTTGGTAGGTAGGTTTGATCAGAGGGGCATAGATGAAAAATTAGGAAGCCTGGCAGGGTCTTGTGCAGTCTCCATGTTCTGGGGTATCTCTGCTGAAAAGCCTTGACCTGGGATATTCTGATGATATTTGCGGCATTGAGTTGGTGGGAGCCTCAGTCTCCAGCTATGATTTCTCTTTGAGGCTTCATGGGCAAATGGATCTTAGTTTCCCACTCCTCTCCCTATCTCCGTGCCAATATCTGGATAATGCCCACTCCTCCCCAGGCCCCAATAGGTTGGCTGAGCCACGTCTCAGGCAGTTTGGCCCACAATTCATGTTAAAGCTGCTACCCAGTGTCCGATTTCTCTGTGTCAGCCCTCCCAATGGAGGGCAGCTGTCTTTTCCCCTCTCGTCCTGTCACTCGAGTGCCTTGTAGCGCTGGGACAGCAAACTTTTATATGTTAAGACCCGGGAAGGGGAAACTCTTTATCCCCTCCATGGATCTCTAAAGAGCCATGTTGGGCAGGTTAGGGGAGACCTGAGTCTGTGGGAACTGCCTGCTACGTTCAGAAGGATTTAATCTGCAAGGAGTGTCTACCTGCATTCTTGAAGGTCAGTAAATTATTTATATTTCTCTTTCTCCAGCCTTCGCCACCATCAGCTACTGATTTCTTGCAGGAATATAAGTTTCTTTGGTCCTAAAGTTGAGAAACATGGCAGATGACCTTTCATCCCCCCCCCCCCACCCCCACCACTTTAAGCTATTTGCTTTCTAAGGTAGAAAAATATGTTTCAAACTGGAGGTTTAAGACGGCAGAAACACCTCTTCTGGCTGTGGGTGGGGAAAGAACTAAAGGAGTGTGTGTGTGTGTGTGTGAGAGAGAGAGAGAGAGAGAGAGAGAATTTCTGCAGAAATGTTGCATTTTGCAGTTTTCTGTAGGCCGTGGAGTGTTGGGAAGGATTCACTATAAGCTCTTTGGTGCTTTGTGGGGGGGGGGGGGGAAATGAAGGTTCGTGACTTCCTGAAGGGTTTTCATTTTTGCAAGACAGTAGTCTGGCTTCTGCAGATCGTTAATTCCCAGTAAAAGTTTAAAGGAAGGAAGGGTACTGTCCTTGCTACCTTCTCCCTGCCCGTTGTCATTTTGGAAAAGGGAGGCGGTGAGAGCTGTTTTGGGCCCTTATAGGAGCCGTGAGGAGATGAAATGTGGGCCTGGTTTAACAGCTTAAAACGCAAGGAACATTTTGTCCTTGGGGAAATCGCTGTTTTCAGATGCCGAAAGCGAGAGGCTGAATTTCGCATAAGAGCAGAGCTTGTGACCGTCTTGCCATTTGTGCCGCCAGGCTGTTCCTGCCTCGGCACCAACCTGGTAAATTCATCGCTTACACGCGTGGCTGACTTGGGAGGCCAGGCAGCCATGATGAAACCTCTAGGAATCTGAGGCCGACGGCTGCCGTTTGACTGCGGCGGGGGCTTTGGATCCATTTGTGGGCACGGCGACTCCAGAGCCAGCTACACATTGGAAAGCCCAAATGCTTTTGCGCTGAGGTGCTGCCGGTGACGTGGCTAATAGCAAGCGTGGTTCTTGTTTGTGGTTGGCCGCTCCTGGGCTTGGTCATAAGTTTTGGAAGATGGGAATGCTGAGCGGGGGAAAAGTACCTTGTCAAGGGCCAAGAATTTCTTCCTGGTTTGATGCTGGGCCTCAGTTCATCTGTTGATGAGTAACAACCCTTTTGGAAACTTCTGGAAAACTGCAGGCCGGTTATTTTCAGAGGGCTCAGTCAGATGCGCTAGGCATGTGTATTTGCACTCTTACCCATAAATTGATTTGTTACAGAGCTCAGCATTTGCATATGTTTTTCGACATCTGGAGTATTAATAATGAAAAAGCACCCCTGAGCATGGACAGAGTGCCTTTACCCCACCACTGAGTAACCACAGCTTATTCCCACACACCCGGGATTGAACTGTTACAGGAATGAAGCACTGTTTCACTGGAATCTATTTGATCTCGCCAAGCACTAACCACATAGTAACAGAATCTCTGGTTTTGTATGCAAATTCCTAGCAAGAACTATTTACTCCTTTCATTCCCCCTAACCGTATTGAATTCTGGGAAGCTAACCCCCCCCGCCCCTGAGGAAAACAGTGAATTTCTGCTGTGACTCAAATAAACCCTACTGTGGGACGTTTTACAATGGCTTCCTAACATTGATGATGCCCTCTGAGGATATTTTAGTACAGATTTAAACTGCTTTAATAGTCTTAGGAAACTCTCTCCCCTGGGAATTGTAGTTCCATGCCTTTGTGACCAAACTACAATTCCCAGGATGGGGGTGGAGAGAGAGAGAGAGAGAGAGAGAGATGCCCAGTATAAATCCACAGTGTAAATATGCCCTTGTTGTTGTGACTCCTGGGCCTAATTAGGAAATCTTTTTTAAAAAAATGCATTTTAGAAACGGATTTGTACAAGCTCTGTACTCACAATGTTTAACATGGATTGGGTCCTTTTTTCATCCATGAAGAGCCCTGCCCTTTTTACCAGCCTGAATTAAGAGTTAAACAAGAGAGTTAATCAGGGGTAACTAATTTGTATTAGGTTTGAGCAGGAGCCTCAGAGGCAGTGATAGTTTAGGGTCTACATACAACCCTAACACAAATACAAGGGACTCTCTGAAAAGGCACCCTTATTAGAGATAGTAAGGATAATTCCCCTCATTTTTATTCTGCTCTTTGCCATCCCTTGCTAGCTTGCCTTGGAGCAACAACAACAGCAAAAAAGACAGTGGATGCACAGGAAAACACTTAATGATGGCACAGATTAGGGAAAATGTTTGTCCCAGTGAAAAGAAACGATCGCTTTTGCTTTTTCCCAGAGGTGGCTGCAGTGCGGTACAAATGAACAATTAAAAACCCAGCGGTCCCCCCTCCCTATCAGTGTGGTGGCTCTTTCAGGAAATATGACCCTAGTCAGCAACTAATTTGGCCGGTGGGCCAATTTTAACCACTTTCACAACTTGTGCTTAAATCAGAATTTGACATTGCCGGCGTCTAATTGGAATGTAAAGCTTCCTGTGGCTGGATGAGGCACGTTCAAGTTCTACAGTTGCTTTTTGTGCTGCGTTCCAGACTAGCAGGCGACCTTGGCATTGCTATTGAAAATGCCATTTAAAATGGGACACAGGGTGGTGGGCTCAGCACCCTCCAGCCATCAGTGGCCTCCTGGCTGCCCCTATCACTACTCTCCCCCCCCCCCCCGCTTTTTGTGCACTATGTGACATAATTTAGAACGGAGAGAGGTGCCCCATTCTAAATTATGCTGCTTTCAACTCTTGCTCTCTCTGGTTCCAGAATGGGTTATTGTGTTGTCTGAAAGCTTTGGGTTTTCTGCAGGGTTGCTTGGTTTCTCAACATGGCTTGTTATTTATTTATTTATTTATTTATTTAATTACATTTATATACTGCCCCACAGCCGAAGCTCTCTGGGTGGTTTACAACATTTAAAAATAGTAAATATTAAAAGTATACAATTTAAAAAACAATAATAAACCACACTGCATGGTTAACAAGCTAGCCTGAGGAAAACATGCTGCATTCAGACAACATGATAAACCACTCATGATGGTGGGTTAGCCGGTTGTGTGAACCCAGCCACTGACTCGCAGCACTACTGCCATAGGAAAACGTTCAAACATCTTAGCCCCTCCTACTACATCGTGATGTGTTACAATCCAGGGGAAACATTGCCACTGGAACCTGCGAAATTATATATTAGGGGTGTGCAAAGTGGTTCTTCTCCACCTCAAAATTCGAGCCAGAGCTCTGTTGAGGTGATTCTCTGCCCCAATTTTGGAGCAGCTCCGCTTACTCCGCCCTGTCGGATTATCCATTGAAGAACCACCCGTTTCCAGATAACTGCTCTAGTCAATGGAAATTAATCAGGTGCTGTAAGCATTTGTAGTTTTTAACGATAAAGAGATGAAACTTGGCACAGTGCTCTTAAGGAGGGCTTTAGGCATACCAAGTTTGTAATAGATCCATTCATGCCTTGATTTTTTAAGGAATTTTTAATTCCCCCCTCAAACCATTATTCCCCCTTAAATGCGTGCGCACATACACATGTTAATCCACCCTGTGTATTATTTATGGAGGGAGCTTTTATCCTTTACTTTGCTGATGTAGAGCTCCACTGCTGTTGGTGGAAGTTTCTATTTTAGCCTTCTCCATCCTGGTACCCTCCAGATCTATTGGATGGAGAGACCCCCCCCCCCTGCATTGGAGTCCAGCCAGCCAATAGGAGTAATAGTTTAACTGAAATAAGAGCCTATGGAAATGTGGATGATTGACTTCTATGAGTCCGAGCAGAAACGCTCTCCCCCTGCAGCCAAAACCACCAGCCAGTTAGTGTTTCCCACTCCCCCAAACACGGTCACGGACAGCACTGTGGCAATTCCTAATTTGTTAACCACAGATGTCAATATCAAAGCTACCCCTCACCGCACTCAGCGTCATCCAAATATGGAGTTATTCAATTGACACACACACACACACACACAGCCTGGGCACCTGAAAAACAGTCAGATAATTTTGGAAACATTTGAAGCTCCGATTGGGCATGTCTCCACTCTGATATTGATCGATGGGTTTGGAAGCGGCCAATCTCCGCTCTGTAAGATCGAATGCTCCACAGAGGTTCGCAGTTACCAGATAATTCCAGGGCGGAGACCATACCCCTATTATATATCAATTGGTCTTCATGATCTATCAAACTGAGTCTCCCAGAATTCTTCCTCTAAGGCAGGGATGTGCCTATTGGTGGATTGGATTTCAGATCCAGGATCTTGAACTTTTGGCATTGAAAACCATGGAGGGACTGTTGGCAGTGCATGGAAAGGCCTCGACCTTAATCATGCATGAGCATGAGTTGTGATTATTCACCAGTGAGTCAGGTTGCTCACTCATTCATAAACTTCATGGATTGCTCATCTTTTGGAAGCTCTCCATTAGAGAGAGAGAGAGAGAGAGAGAGAGAACTTATTATGGACAGAGCCTTGTTGTGAGTTCATTCTCACAAGATACTAAATATAGTGAGGAAGCTTTTCAGTTTGAAAGGACATGTGTTGAAAGATGAAAGCGTTTGGACATAGTAAAGAAAGCACTTCTATGGTTGAGTTGTTTTACAAAAATATAACATATGGAGTCTTGTCAGGCATTCTCCACATGCTCAAAGGTACTCTTTTCACAGGGCTAAGCCCTGATGCTGAGCTCTGGTTCTGGGACGAGGCCCTGGTTAGCCTTAAAGTCCAGCCAGCCCAAGAATCTCCAGGCATTCATCCCCAAAGGTGCCTGTGGTGTCATTCCACCTCTTCCATCCCATTGGCTAAACAGCTGATGCTGGCAAATGCCTAGATGTTTGTGGTTTTCCACAGTGGGGGTTTGCAGAATATCAGGTTTCAGCCTGGGGGATATTGCCAGAGGTGTATGTGTGTGTGTGATGTACACACCTTGAATAGATGCTGCGACCACCACCCCTGTCCCACAGGACTTTGTCTCTTGCCTCCCACAAATAGTGGAGGAGCCTGGGTTTATATATGTTCACCTTTACCTTTGCATCTGCTCTCTTCTCCATGCAGTATGACAGAAAAAGAGATTCTTGAGCCACCTGCGTCCCCCACGTCTGAAGGGGGCAAGTCATCGGAAGGGGTAAGTACTGTTGTGGGGTATTCTGATAGGACAAGGAGGGTGACTCCCACTTCTAATTCCTGCACAATCAGCCACGGGGTCTATCTGGAGGGACACAGTCCTTCTTCAAGATGTCCTATGATGCCAGAACCTTCTGACTGTAGCCTGTTTGGCCATGGTGGCTGCAACCAATCAAATTTCTGAATATCTTCTCTCTTTCTCACACACAAACGCATGGCAGTGAGATGTAGCCAAACCCATCCCAACAAAAAACACCTATCTGCCTGCTTGCATCCCCGAGGCTTTCTGATAGGTACCATATTCGGTGCCATATTTCACAAGCACAGAGGACCACACCGCCTTCCTGTGGTATCTCCCAAAGGTCAGGGTAGCCATTGGGCCAGCTTGTCCAGCCTTAAATTTAAACAAAGTTCTCTTTTATGCCCGTGATCCAAAAAAGCTACTTCAGGCATATTCAATGGGATTATTAACATGATTTCTTGAACAGAAGGCCATCATGCTATGAGCTTTATAGTATAAGGAATGAGTCGCCACCCAGCCATCAACATCATAATTCACCAACTACTGGCCATCAAATTCAATCTCATCAAACAACCTACAGCACCATACTATACATACTCGCAAAACAATCTTGGAAAATGCAGATCATAAAATATACTGGGACAGAACGATTCATACGGATAAGAAAATACCTTGCAACGGACCAGTCATAACAGTTATAGACACACTTACCTCATCAACACAGCAATACCTAATGACAAAAGTGTTGTAGAAAAGGAAGAGAAAAAGAAAAATATAGCTATGGAAGTTAAAGAACTATGGCAACAGGAAAAGGTTGCAATTATTCTGCTAGTAACATCAGTCACCAGCATCACATAAAAAAAGTATAGAAAACTTTCAGACACCACGAGTGAGAAGAAAGAGGAGGAGGAGGAGAATGATAATACCCTGCCCAGTTTCAGCTATGTCTTTTCTCTCTCTTCTGTACAGCTTGAGTCAATTGCCGTATTTTTTTTCCTATAAAAGCTAGTAATTTTGAGTGGCTGTCCCTATTTTTTGATTAAACGCAAAGAGAGCCAGTGTGCTGTAGTGGCTGGGCGTCAGGAGATCCGGGTTCTAGTCCCTACTTGGCCATGGAAACCCACAGGGTGAGTTTGGGCCAGTCACAGACTCTCAGCCCAACCTCCCTCACAGGGTTGTTGTTGTGAGGATAACATGGAGAGGAGGAGGTTATGTATGCCACCTTGGGTTCCTTGGAGGAAATAAGGCAGGATATAAATGTAATAAATCAATAAAAAGAGAGATTTCTACAAAGTAACATATGGCAGCTGTGAAAATTTCTCTCCTTTTTCTTCAGCACAATATTCCTCCACACTTTATAGAACCATAGGAAGCTGCCGTTACCTGAGTCAGAGCTGGTTTTGCCCTCCATTGGTCCATCTAGGCTGTCTAAGCTGGGGATGATGTGAGAATCAGGCAGGGTTGAGCTTCATCGGTGTTCTCCAAGCTCCACCTCAAAGCTTGGTCTGCCTTGTTCCCATTCCCAAATGGTCTTGATGTTGTTTGAATGGGAAAAATGCACATTTGGGCGTACCCTTCTTAAAAGTGTGTACATAAATGCATACTTCCTCCCCATTGACTAAGGTGTGAAACTGCTCTCCCACCTGCCAAAAATGTGCATTTTAAAAGTGTGCATTTTAATTCTTTTTATTTAACTTAATAAATTTATATACTACTGATTGAACATTTTTTTAAATATCTCTAAACGGTTCACAAAATACAATATAATATACATTAAAGTACAAGTGAAATACATAAAATGGCTAAAACATTCATATATAAAACACTAATAGAATAAATTAAAACCAATTAAAACAACACCATCATTACAAACAAACAGAATGGGCAGCACAGTCACTCAGGGAAGGCCAGGGTAACCAATTGGGCCTAAAGTCTTTAAAGAATAAAAAGTTTCTATCAAATGCAATTGTAAGCTTGTAAATCTGCGAACATTGTCCAAAAAAAAAAAAAAAATCTGCTTGCAACTGCGAACAGGTCAAGTAATGGTAAAAAAAAGAAGAACCAAAATGAATCCTACATCCCCAGTATCAACTCTCCAAGGTTTCATTCAGACAGGTGTTTTTCCTGCCCTACCTGGAGATGCCAGGGATTGAACCTGGCACCTTCTGCATGTAAAGCAGGAGCTCTTCCACTGAGCCACAGCCCTTCCCAACTGAGCTATGGCTCTTCTCCACTTCTGTGCATGTGGGGGACACAAACTCAGACCCAATCCAGCATGCCTAACAGCACCAACCATGAGGGTAAGCTAATAGGATCATAGAGTTGGTGGAGGTCTTCTGGGCTATCTAGTCCAACCCTCCCATTCAGTGGAGGATTCCGGAACTAAAGCTATTGAGCCTGTGTTTGAAGAATTCTTGTGATGCAAAGCCCACCACCCCTCTAGGAAATTGGTTCCATTGTCAAACTGCTATTATTATTATTATTATTATTATTATTATTATTATTATTATTATTATTATTATTATTATTATTTCTTACCCACCTCTCCATTCTGATTGAGGCGGGGAACAATTGTTAAAAACACCCTAAAAACATTCTAAAAATGTCCTAAAATTCCACTGGATAGGCCTGTGGAATAGGCCTCTCCAGTGGAATAGGCCTAGCTTTCTTGAATGCTAATAGACTGTTAAGTTGACGAGTCTTCTCCAGCAGGCCATTCCACAGTCTGGGAGCAGCAGAAGAGAAGGTCCTCTGGGTTTCTCCTAATGTTCAACCAAAGCCTGCATTTCTGTACCTTAAGCCCATTAGACATAGCGCTCCCCTCTGGGGCAGCATAGAGTAAATTTTTACCTTCTTCTTTGTAATTACCCTTCAGGCTACCTCTGAGCTGCAAAAACTATGGGGATGCTACCCCCTCCCCCCCAAAAAGCATGTCACAAATTGTTTTTAAACGGTCCCCTTTGTCATAGTCATGGAAGGTTACTGTTCAAGAAACACCAAGCCCCTTTTAGGTGGGCAAAATTACCTGTTTGGGTTTTGTTTTGGATCCTGGTCTAAATCTGGAAGGCATGCTGGGAATTTTGCAACAAGGAGGTCAAAGTTCTGCATAGCGGTGGGGGTAATATTTGGTTCCAGTGAGGCATACGAATGTATTCAAGCTGCGCAATTCTGCAGAAGTTGCTGGAATGTTGAACAGGTTGCTGGAATTTGGAGGGATTGGCAGAGTCGAGGTACGTTTGGGCATTGGAACACGTACCAATGTGCAGATCTGAAAGGAAGCTCATTCAGGGAAGATGTACGAGCTTTAGATAAAGATACAACTTGCACACTTTCTCTATGTGGGTTCTCTTTGGACGTGAGTGTGGAAGTGTGAGCCATTTATGCTTACACACACACACACACACACACACACACACACTTCTGTTGGAGGTGCTTGTTATATCTGCAGCCTTTATTAGGTGGCAATGGATGACATGGAAACTGCTGGACTAAATGGCCCTAACAAATCAGCCATTAGAACCAGGTAACTATTGGCTGATTCTTACCTCTGCACACTCAACTCCTAAACTTAAAATGAGGGACCAGAAACCCTGTAAATGAGTGTGTTTGCTGTGTGACTTAGATTAAGTCACTCTGTGACATCACTTCCTACTTTTAGAAAAGGCAATGCTTTCTGAAGATTTGTGGGTCTTTGTGAACAATGGGTTTTTCTTAGGAAGAACAGGGAAATCTTAAGAATTAGGACACTCTGTTCTGTGGGATCCCCTGGATCTATAGAAATTTGTCTTAAGGGATAGACATTTTTTGAACGAGTGATGATGTATACCTCGAAAGCTAACTAAAAACAAAGAGCTTCGGCTATTGGGCGGTATAAAAATAAATAAATAAAATGTTAAGCATTCCCTACTTCCCACAGTGGTGGTGATTCTAAGTGTAGCACTCAAGGATGGTTTCCTTTGCATGAGATTGCCCTGGAGACTCGGTGGCTTTGTAATATCCATTTTTTATTTACAAACATAAAAGTAGAGTCTGTTGGAAGCAAATAAAAACAGGCAGCAAAGCCACTGTTCCTGAATCAGTTTCCTAAAGCACCAGTATGCCGCCACCAGCTGCTTCCAGTCCCAATAAACTCACAACTCTAAACTCTCAGTTCTCTGCCTCTTTCCAAATTCCAAACTTCCTTTGCTTCTTGCTGTTGCTCTGCCCATTGCCCATCTTTTGATGGGTGTTGCATTCCAGGGGGGAAGAGAGTGAGTTCCAGACATCAAGGGACATTAATTTTATTCTGTTAGGTCCCTGGTTGCTCAATAGTTGTTTGAGGTTAGGCTAACTCATAATACAACAATGTACAGGACCTACAGTGGTCTCCAGCAGGCATTAAATATGTGTTCAGACAAGTAGGCCGGATCTACACTATTGCTTTAAAGCGCTTTATAACAGTTTTATAGCGCTTTAAAGCAGTTAAAGCGCTTTATAGCTGTTATAAAGCGCTTTAAAGCAGTAGTGTAGATCCGGCCGTAGATAGGGTATTGGAATTTGACCTGGTAAGCCTGGATCTACACTGCTGCTTTATAATGGTTTATAACAGTAGTGACAACTGTTTAGGCCTAGGACACACTACATATACTGTTTTCAAACCGTTTCCAAAGTGTTATATCCTGCTTGGTGTAGATTTGGCCTCACACTGCACCATTGTCATATGGACATAGGCAAATTGTTGCCCCCCCCCCTTGCCTCCATTCCACACATGTAAAATGGGAAGAATAGAGCTAGTTTACAGAGTTGTTGCATGACTTGCCTAATGAAGTTAATGAATCCTATTTAAAGGGTACATAAATGATGACGAGTCACAAGAAGATGGAAAATCACAGGCACTGCAAGGGTAAAACAGGAGGCAGGGGAAGTTTTAGAATTGTAGGTTCAAATTAGGAATATCCCTGACAATCGATTCCCCTGGGTTCTCCCGTGTCCGCTCAACACATGTACACTCAATACTTAGCAGATATAAAGCTGTTTCTGAGTCTTCAAAGTGCTTCATTCGCATGCTCTGTAATGCTTACAGCAATCCCTTTCAACCTGACCATTATTATGACAGACATGTTGCAGATTGGGGGTTCAGGTCTGAGACAGCGGGCTGGTCTGGGGCCAAATGAGTGAGTTTGTTGGATACGTAAAATTTGAACAAGGGACTTCCAGATTCTCAGCTGAGTCTTTTTGCCATTGTTCTTTCCTGCCTCTATACACGTAGTGTGTAAAATGAATATACACTGTCTCACTATCCAGAAAGGATGGCAGTGGATCTGCCTTGGTGTTGTGTCTTCTCTTCCCATGCGTTGGGAAACTTGTATGTCTTTCCCAAAGCCGATCTTGTGAGCTACAGATTTCATGGGAGCAGATGACTGTGGGGAAAACTTGCAAGTCCTTAGAGGATCATCAGATGGGGCGGTGGGGTGGGGATCGTATTTCCTTACCCTGGGCTCTCTTGCTGGTTCTCTTCCGCATTTGAAACTGGTACTTTACACGGAGAAGAGACCGGCGACCACATGGCCTGTAGATTTCAGTGGGGACAGCACCCTCTAGTAGCCATTTTATAGCACAACTTCAGAAGAATTGGATTAAAAGAGGCTCATTTTGTGATGCTAAAACTGAGAAAAGGAGCGGACGGTGCACAGGAGGCAGATGTCATATCAAAAGGACCCGCAAACATCCATGAGCAGGCAGTAATAAGCGTGCTATAAAATGCTCTAAGAGTGTTGCTCAAATTGTTGCAATTTGGATTAGAGCTGAGACTGGCACAGCATCCCCCGAGTGGGCTTCCTGCCTCTTTGAAGGAGCCTCTGGTGCCTGCTAACATGTCCTGGTCCCCAAGCTGAGGGGTGTGTTGTTGTGGGTTTTTTTTTCCTTTTAGGGATGAGGGTGCAGGAAGCAGGCCGCGGAGGGAATCAGAACTTTTGAGCATTCCTTCAAATAGATACACATGTACCCTTTAGGGTTTTCCGGTGTTCAGATGCAACACTGGAAGGGCCAAATTCCTTTTCAGGGTGAATGCAAACCTTGCACATCCATCTCTAGCAACTTCTCCAAGACCCAGAAATGTTGCTGCTTTGGGGTAATGTCCAAAGTGGGCAGGCGGGTTCAGTCATTCAGGAAATTGCAGAGGTTAGGAGGCAGCATCCTAACCCTTGCCCTCTCCTGAAAACCTTTCACAGGCCAAAACTTCTCTGCTCATCATACTAATCTACCTTTCAAAAAGTCCCTGAGCCAGGAGTATTTTTGTTCTGAACTGTGAATCAGAAACGGGGAGAAAAGCACCCAAATCAGGTGAAAAAAGGGAGAAGCAAATTCTCAGGATGCTGAACTTTTTATTTGTAGGTTGAAGAGCCCTTCATCCTACAAAGAAAAAGTTCAGCATCCTGAGAATTTGCTTCTCCCTTTTTTCACCTTTGTTCTGAACTGTGGAAGAATGTCAGGACCCACTTTTGGAACCACTTGTGTAAGGACCCCTTATGCATAAATGTAAGGACCTCTTCTGGATTAGGTATGTTTTCAACTTACAATACATCGGCTTTGCTGTTCTACATGTTCTGCCGAACCGAATGAATTGGAACAAACAGAGGAACTCAGCACTGGAAGAGGACTGGCCAAGACCAGCATAAGTTGGTTCTTATTCTATTGAGCAGGGTTGGGCAACTTGTGACCCTCCAGATGTTTTAGCTATCAACTCTGATCTTCCCTCCCCATTGGCTATGCTGTCTAGGGCTGGTGAATTGTAGGCCAAAGTATCTGGAGGGCTGCAGGTTGCCACGCGTGCTCTAGATGAGTTGCCTATACTGCACACGGAAAGCTTTTTCAGGAATGATCTCCATGTAGCTCTTGCCCATTCAAGCAAGAATCTAATAACTTGGTACGGTATTTGTATTCTAATATATTGTTTTGAAAGATGCTGGACTCAGCCCTGAGTTGTCAATTCAAGTGATCTTGCTTAGCATTCAATAGTGGCAGAAAACCTCTGCAACAATCCCCGTGCTGCAAGAATTTCCACATTTCATTAAACTGCCAAATTTCAGCATCCCAGGGGGCTCCGTACGCGCACAAATAAATGTATGTGAAAGAACGCAGGAGGATGAGTATTGGCTGGTTGTGTCCCCTGAGACGTATATTAGCAACCGTAGCCTTAGGAGAGGGGTTGCATTTCAACCATTGCTTTCTCCCTGCTGACTCCCTGCTTTCCAGCTTGTTGCTGTCCCAAGAGCGCTCTGTACGCTGCCTTGGCTGCCCTCCCTGGCAGCAGAAGCAACATCTGGGACAGCAATGTGTCCTCCAGCCCCATGCTTTGCACAGACTGCGCCACTCAGGGTCAAGATGAACATCACACCTATGGAATGGCGTTACTTACCGGTGACTGCAGGACTGCAATTCAGAGATGGTGGCACCGTTAGGGCGCAGGCAAACCCACATACCAATTAGTGTGTATTGCCATCTCTCTCTCTCTCTCTCTCTCTCTCTCTCTCTCTCTCTCTCTCTCTCTCTCTCTCTGTCTCATGGGGTGAGCCTGCTTCTTCCCCGCCCCCTTCACAGCCCAGTTGATAGACAGATTGGCTAAACTGAACAATGATTATTCCACAGCCTGTCTTTTCCCTTGCCTCATTCTCCAGGCAAAGGCTGTCTATTTTTATTATTATTACTAGTGAACAGACTGGACTTGGCGTGGGTTGGAATAGCCCTTTGTTTGATACAGTGGAAGCCTTCAACTAAAGTTACGCAGCTGTCAGAGTTGGGCATATTGTGCTCACCCTGTATGAGTGAAGCTGTGCGTGTCCCTCTGGTGCTCCCAATGCTGAGGGGAGTGTCTGTCCACTCCATTCCCCTGAGGGAGAGGTTTGTCCATTTCATTCTCCTGAGGGCGGGGAGCTGTTCCACAGCAAGGGCAATGGGGGGCAACCGTATAACTTCCCCTCAGGTTACTATATTTTGAACTGCAGGCACTCATCATGACAGCCCTCATAGTCCCGCACCCCAGTAGAGGCCAAAAATGCAGGCGGATTCATATCAACGAACCAGTTCTAGGAGTTTTCATGTACTAGGAGCAGGCCTTTTGTAAAGCTAGTGGGTTTTAATTGCCAAAATACTTTACATTACAGCAAGGAACAACATATCGTTGCTGGGAAAATTCACTTCCTCACAGTTAATGTGAGGATTGCAGCTGAGCTGGAAGGAACAGGGAATTCTGAGAAGGGGGAACTGGTGGCATCATTGCCCCTCCTAATAAAATAAATAAATCTGGTGCTTCGTCCTGCCCACCCTGGCTCCACTATACCACTTCTCCCACCTGTCTTCAAACTGGGTTGACTGCAAAGTTATGCACTGGTTAGGGAAGTCTGCCACCTAGTGACTTCAGATCTTGTTATTAGGATTTCATTATTATTATTTTTTCAAAATACTGTTACGTACATTTATTCACTTAAATGTGCGTTTGCCATCTCTCCCTATTTCAATCTAGGCATCTGTGGAAGGGAGTGGGGAGGTGGCTTACTGACATCACTGATCAATGCTGTGCTGCTAATATATGAATCTTAAAATGTGGGATAAAAATGCCTAAAATGAATACAAATTAAAAATGGGGCTGACCAGCTCCTTCTTTCATAATATTAGAACCTAAAGTCATTCACATGAAGCTGAATGGCTGGAGCTTCAGGACTAACAAAGTACTTCTTTGCACAGCACGTAGTTAAACAGTGGAATGCAAACTGTAATGAATCAACTAAGCATTTAGTTGATTAATCCGTGTCGGGCAATTTTAATCAGTGGAGCTGTGAGTGAAAGGTGGGTACATTTGTTTTTGAGGTCCTCTTAGTTTTAGTGTGTTATTGTAATGGGAGCGAAAATAAAATATGACCCTAGCTTTTCCTTTGAACAATGAGTGATAGCTTTGTTGAATTATAAGTTAATCATGTCCGTCAAAAAAAGGTGGGAGGCAAGTGGGGTTTGGCCATGAATTTGATGGATTAAACAGTTCGAGAGAGCATCCCTGCTAAGAAACCTGCTTTTTCAGGTAGCCCCAAGTTTATATCTTTCTTTATCGGTCCCTCCTCCTAAATCTGCAGTATGGGCATAATAATGCTGACCAGGATTGCTAAAAGGATTGCTGACATTATGGGCAAAATCCATGACTAACCTAAGTCCCAATCATTTCAATGGACATATTTTGGATTTTACCATATATATGAAACGTTTGAAGTTGTATAAATGCATTGTCAAGTCATTGTTAACCGATTAGTTGATTAAAAGGTGGGTGACTAATCAACTAAAGAAAATAAATCTCCACTTAGTTGCTACTAGTCCTGCTTAAAATGCCATTGCATGGAGACCGCTCCACACTGCAAGCTGTTCGCGGCTGCTCAGCCAGACCTGGCTATTTTCACCGCTGCAGACCGACAGCTTGATTTCCTTTTCATGGTGTGTTGAAAAAGCCACACTGCACACCAACAGTGACCTCTGTGGTAGGGCTTCCATGCAGTTGCATGGCTGCCACCGTGCTGCTTCTGTATGTAGTTCATTGGACATTTGTTTGTGTCGCTTTGGGAAGACACAGATTTGGCAGGCAGGAACCTGGGGTTCTCTTCCCCTGTTCAGAGACCCTGTGGCTCTCCTATGCCTCCTCCATTACTTTGCCTCCTTTTTGAGCTAACTATGGACAAGTTGGGTGTTTGCATGCCAATGGCACCGGTTGCTAGGGTTCCTTGTTGGCATCTCGAAAGTGCTGATTGTACACCCCACCCCACCCCACCCCGCCCCACCCCGGATCCTCAGCTGCAGCGGCTAAAGCAGCTTTTCCAACGCAAGCCCAAGGAGGAGCCCGTCCCCGAAGAACCACAGGCCAACGGGGAGCTGGTCAGCCCCTCAGGGGGACCCATCTACTACATCTATGAAGAGGAGGAGGAGGAGGAGGAGGAAGAGCCCGAACCGCCTCCGGAGCCGGCAAAACCAGTCAACGACAAACCTCACAAGTTCAAGGATCACTACTTCAAAAAGCCCAAGTTTTGCGATGTCTGTGCCCGCATGATTGTCCGTGAGTGTTGCCTGAAGGGAGCGAGCTGCAAGGGGGATGATGGTAGTCAGAGGGGTGCTTCCTCCTCCTGTTCGCAGAGCTCCTGGGCCTTTAAGAATGGCATAGCAGGCAGAAGTCCAACAGGTAGAGCTTTTCCTGTCACTGCATCCTTCTGCTGCTGAGGGGAGTTTCACTGCTGAATTTCTGTATGTCATGCAGCTGTTACAGGCACACGAGTCCTGCCCCTAAGATGGCAGTTAAGGTTAGATGGTAAAGGAGGATGAAGGGGGAGGGCTGGCATTGGGAAAGCATGTATTTCAAAGCACTAAGATGGAGAGGATATGGGCTAAATGTTGACTGGAGTGGTCTCCCACACACACATGCTCCCTCTTACACACAGTTTCTTACACATATCCACACACATAGTCTTTTTCGCACGCACGCACGCACGCACGCACGCTCTCTCTCTCTCTCTCTCTCTCTCTCTCTCTCTCTCTCACACACACACACACACACACACACACACACACACACACACACCCCTCTACATCCACCTCTGGTCCAGAAGCAGCCATTTTAAAGTTGAAAAAGCAAAGGGCTTCCCATAGCAATTATCTTTTTCACTGTAGTGTGGTTCTCCCTAAAAGATCTGTAATGTAGCAGGGAGGGAGGGAGAGAAGGAAGTTAATCATCATTTCTCCCTCCCAAGGGCTGAGGTGGGGGGGGGGGATACGCTGCATGATCCATCTCTGTTGTTCTCCCCCTCCCCCAACACACATAACATATCATTACACGCATACATAGGACTGGAAGGGGAATGAGTCATACAGCTCTCTTATGAGGTGAAGGCCTGTGATAGTAATGCGTTATTGGAAATGGTTCACTCCCTAATCCTTCCTTCCAGCACAATTATTGCCCAGTGTGACCAACCTTGTCGCCCACCCTCCACCAATAGTGGAGATGGGTGGTGGAAAGGATTGACCTTGTCAACTGCCCAGAACTTTACTAGCCTGGCCAAAATTTCATCCTCCTGCAGTTGCCAGAAAAGGAGGACTTAAAACAAGGCCATACAAACAAACATGGTGTTTTACGTTCTCCCCATTTCACACTAAAAGAAAGATACCTTTCAGAGGAGGGGGGCACTGCACATGTTCAGAGTGTGAGTGATCTGTTGGTCCATTTTAAATAAGTTGGCTTCCTTTTCAAAGGAGGCCCAGGGGTAGTCAGCTACAGGTGCCAGAGTGTTTGAAAGCACCAGCTGGTGAGCTTAGGGGCAACTACATGTCAGGGACCCAATGCCAGGCCTTTAAATGCAGGCCTCCCTCCACCAAAAGCAAACAACACGCATAAAGTGGACATGGGGAGTGTGTCAAGGCTGTGCTGTAATTCGCTGACAGTGGTGGGCTGGGAGAGCCAGAGTGTTGGAGCCAAGGGTCATATAGAAATATACCACAACTATGAAGACCATGTTGCTCATGTCAGGCCCCAAACCAAACAAGCCACCTTTATAGCACTTCCTGTCCAGGAATGCCCAATAGCTAACCTGGGTGAACGGGGAGAGGCCAAAGTCTGAGAACACCTCCCTGTTCCAAAGTGCAGTTACACGCACAGCTTGAAGGTTCCCACATCTAGCCCTGCAGCTCCTGACAGGGATTGAAAGTGCCGAAGGGATACACAGTCAGGGAATGCTGAGCTTGAGATTCCCTCCTGTTCCTGAGGCAATTTCCTCCCCAGTTTGGCTTTGATATTGAAGTGAACTCAGATGGGAGATTAGTGGCCTGCGAGGTCAAGCTGGGTGGAAGAAATATCCCCTTCTGTGCTTTTAAACATCATCTCTCCCATCCCCTGTTTTCCGGATCCTTCGCAAGGGTAGGCATGGTTGGGCAGCTACTGATGACCCACACTCCAGTAGAAGCTAGGGATGTGCTCCGCTTCTAATCGGACCGGAGAAGCAGTAGCAGAGCGGGGGGCTTCGCCTGCCCTTAAGGCGGAGGCGAAGAGGATTGGGGGGCCGGCGGAGCGTGGCGAAGAGGATCGAGGTGAAGGCGGATCCTTCGCCTCGATCCGGAGCTCCGCCGGAAAGGTAAGTGGGGTTTACCGGGCCCTGCCGCTGTCGCTGTCGCCCATGCGGCGACGGCAGCAGGGCCCAGTAACGCCCCCCGCCCTCCTCTCCCTTACCTGCCTCCATCCGCGGTCCGTCAGCGTCTCCAATTGAGCCCGTGGTTCCAGCAGGAAGTCTGGGCCGCACTTGCGGCCCAGACTTCCTGGTGGAACCGCGGGCTCAATTGAAGACGGCGACGGACCGCGGACGGAGGCAGGTAAGGCCCCCTCCCCCTTGGTCCCTTACCGGGCTCTGCCGCTGTCGCCGCATGGGCGGCGATGGCGGCAGGGCCCGGTAACCCCCCCCCGCCCTCCTCTCCCTTACCTGCCTCCGTCCGCGGACCATCAGCGTCTCCAATTGAGCCCGTGGTTCCAGCAGGAAGTCTGGGCCGCACTTGCGGCCCAGACTTCCTGGTGGAACCACGGGCTCAATTGAAGACGGCGACGGACCACGGACGGAGGCAGGTAAGGCCCCCCTCCTCCTTACCGGGCTCTGCCGCCGTCGCCGCATGGGCGGCGATGGCGGCAGGGCCCAGTAACCCCCCCTATGGGGGGGGGACCGGAGCTCCGATCCGGATCCGGAGCTCCGAGCAGAGCGGAGTGGGCACAGGTGGAGTGGGGGCGGGGCGGAGTGGGCCGATCCGAAAATGGCGGATCTTAAAGTGAAGCGGAGTGGGGGGTCCGTGCACACCCCTAGTAGAAGCCCCCTGACCAGAGCTGCCTAGACTTGCTCTTCCTCTTCACCACTACAACCTGTTAGTCCACCTGCCTTTCAGTCTGGCCAGACAATGGGAGGGGGAGGAGGAGGAGGAGGAGGAGGAGGAGGAGGAGGAGGGATCCTATGGCCTGCTTGTGCACTGGCTCTCAGCAAGCAAGTGGGAGCAATGATGAGACAGAAGATTAGGAACAAGTGCAGCTGTTGATAATGGCGGCGAGAAGGTAGACTTACTATGGGAGGGGTGCCATCTTGCTCAAGGCCCCTCAAAAACCTGGGGCTGGCAACGCCTGCTTTCAATGTGATTGAGACAGACCTACATTAAAAGACACGAGATCGATGCTGTCGCCGATAGTTTGGCCCCCAGAAGTGGGGTGGGGAGAGTTGTTTCGGGGGTACGTTGCCTCGGTCCATGTTGCCACCGACTGATTGCCTCTCTTTCTGCTTTAGTCAACAACAAATACGGCCTGAGATGCAAGAACTGTAAAACCCACATCCATCACCACTGTCAAAGCTACGTGGAATTTCAGCGCTGCTTTGGCAAGATTGTAAGTGCCCTGGTTGGCTCTGTGCTACTTGCTCTGCCCAACGTGACACGCCGTGCTGCGGGTACGGACTGCACGTCCGGACCACATTAGCCTTCCAACGTGAGGAGTGGAAAACGCTGAGGCATAGAGAGGGGGATAAGATCTTCCCACAGAGGCATGCTAATTTGAGAACAGAGGAATCTCTCTGATTGCTTTAATAGGGAACATAGCAGGAGCTATGCGATCAAGACACTGCCTATTACTGGGAGCCCAGTGCTTGCAGCGAGAATAAATTTAGCTCAAACGGGAGCATCTTTGTGTGTAGTCATCAGATGCATTGATCTGGTGTATCACTGACATTCTTTTTTTTAAAAAACAAAATGACTGAGGCAAGGGACAGTGCAAAAGTCCCCTTCGAAGTAGTATAGGAACCTTTTCATTTTTTTCTAGAGCCATCGCTACCTTAATCATAATATAAAAGATCCTGTGTTTAATAGTGGGGTGATTTTGGATAAGACAGCTCGATTTAACTGAGCTGCTGTGAATATTAAGAGAACGGTAAACACAGCTATATTATATGTTATAGCGAATATCAGAAATTTGAGCTTGCCTATATCTTACCAGCAAATGTTGACCCACTTTACACCAGCCAGAGTTGTCCAGTGGCACACCTCACAGAAATATTTTAAAATAATGTAAAATTGTTAAAGAATGGAATATATAAATTTGAGAGTAATGGTGAGAATGGAGTCCACAAGATTCCTTACGTCTATTCCCCCTGCTATGACCCAGGAGATGGGCAATATTGAGTGATCAGGTCCCAATTCTTGCCCCACTCTGTGTCCACCATGTTGGTTTCTCCCAAGGTTGATGTGCATCTAACAAATATTTCAGCTGTAGCAGCTGAAGAGCTGGTAGTTTGCCCAACCCCATCCATGAGATCCATAGTTCTTCAAGGAGCTATACCCAGGTCTTCCAGATATAAGGGCTAAGGCTGTGCACAGACCCCCGATTTGCTTCGGATCCTGATTTGGACCTTCTGAATCTAGCCCAATTTGCTTCAGATAGATTCTTATCCAGTCTGCCTCACCTCAGATCTGAATTGGATGTCCAAATCATTCGTGCGTGTTTTTTCATTTCCCCATAGACTTGCATTGGAGAAAATAAACACCTATAACTTTTTTATTTTTCAATATAGAAATATGAAAGTTGGTGACCTTACAGATGCCCTGGAGATGCTTATGTGTGCCAAATCTCAGACACATTTGTGCAGTGGTTTTCCTATAATCCACTGCTAAATATATGATTTTTCAGGCAAACCAGTCAAGGCAAAAGTACTATAACTTTCTCATTTTTCATGAGACAAACATGAAAGTTGGTAACCTTATAGATGCACTGGAGCTGCTTATGTGTACCAAATTTCAGACACATCTGTGCAGTGGAACTTCTGTAATCCACTGCTAAAAATGATTTTTTCCCCCAAGGAAACAAAGCAGCCACTAAAGCAAAGAGCAATTTGAGAAGGTGTGAAATCAAGCTCACACTATCCCTTCCTTAATCTCTGTGTGTTTTTGAAGTGAAAATCTCCCCTACTTTTTCTTTTGTGTGTTCTGAAGCGAACACATCCCTGAGGCATGAGTAAGTGAGCCAAAGTTTGTCTTGATTCAAAGCCAGAAACACAAACCAGCCCTACAAGGCAGGACCAGGCAGGTAATATTGGAGAAGTGTGCAGGTGCTCAGGAAGGCAGGCGGAGAGGCGGCAGGCAGCTATGCGGGCATGAGTAAGTGAGCCAAGGATTTTCTTAATTCAAAGCCAGATAAACAAACCAGGCGGAGAGGAAGCTATGTGGGCAGGCACAGAGAGGCGGGCAGAAAGCAAACAAACGCCCTGTGAGGCGGGCACAGAGGAGGAGAAGCAGCTGGCAGCTATGCCCATGAAGCACTGGGAGCAAGTATGCCATAGGCTTGTGGGGTTGACCCACCCAGGCCATTGACTTCTCTCAGGCACCAGGAGGGCAGAGAGGCAGGCTGGTCCAGAGAGGCTGGCAGAAAGCAAACAAACCGGCCCTGCGAGGTGGGCAGAGTGGTTCGAAACATAGTCAGTGAGAGATGCTTTAGCATCCCCTTAATAGGAGGCTAGGAGGAAGATAGTTTCAGGGTCCTTCAGAGTTAACTTACTCCATGGTAAGCACATCATCATCATCATCGACAGCAATCTGAATGACAAAAATGTCGAAAAGGAAGAAGAAAAGAGAGAGAAATATACACCATTGGCCATGGAAGTCAAAGAATTATGGCAACAGGAAAAGGTCACAATTATTCCATTAGTCACATCAGTCACTGGCATCACATCAAAAAACTATACAGAAAACCTTCAGAAACTGGGCCTACCAAAATACATCCACACCAACATCCAGAAAGCAGTCATACTTAAAACATGCTCAATTGTCAGGAAATTCCTAAATCTGTAAAAGACAGCATGACTTGGCAATGCCTGTCATGTCCGACTAGAAAAATTGCCATGAGCACGAAATAATAATAATAATAATAATAATAATAATAATGCCTGCCTGTTTCTAATAGGAAAAAGGGATTGCAAAGCATCCCCTTAATCAAAGAGGCTAGGACGAGGATCCCTTTTGGTTCCTTCCTTCAGAGTTGAGTTACTGAACTGTAAGCACAGATAATAATAATAATAATATACAATAAAGCATACATTTATAAAAATCCATGAAAAAACAAGGGTTTAACCAATCTGCTTCAAATTTGGAATGGTTGAAGCCCTACTGAAGACCTACCATGGTATTAATTTTCATGTCTATATCTGTAATTTCATTCCTTTTTGTGTGTGTGTGAAACTTGGTTACTTCTCAAGGTGCTAGACCCCAATGAAGTTTGAGTTTGAACTTTAAAAATCCCCCCCCCAAAAAATGGATGAACTGATATGCTTCAACCTTGGCATGCCTAAAGCCCTATTTAGGAGCTATCATGGTGCTAAGTTTCCGCTCTTTATCTTAAAAAATGACAGCGTATTCTTAAAAACTTAATTTTAAAACCTCAAATTTTAAAACATTCCTACAAATCAGGGGATGAACCGATATGCTTCAAAAATGGCAGAGATAAAGCCCTACTGATGTCCTACCATGGTGCCAATTTTCATGTCTATCTGTGCTTGCGAAAGGCTCCGAATCAATCTGAATCTATTCAGATCATGCGGTTTCGCTTCAGACTGATTTGGACCTGTTTTGATTCCCTCCGGATCAAAACCCTGTTTCAAAGCCGTCCAAATCACCCTGATTCACATCAGATTCAGTTTCCTACATGATAAGAGCTTAAAGTAGAAAACAATGCACAACTTGAACGTCAATGATACATGACTTTTGCAAATGTGTGCATTTCATTACTTATATTTTGGGAAGGCACAGCTTGCCAGCAGCAAGCATAAGCTCATATTTAAGCAGAGCACAAATAAACAAAAAAACCAGAAATGCGCATTCATTGTAACCTGTATGTGGATTGCATCATGTTCCCTATGTGGACCTGATTAACTTAAGTCCCATTCATTTCAATGGGGCTGTTCACACAACACACTCACCCACAGTCAGTGGTTCAGTGTGGGTTGTTTTGAACTGTGGGTTAGTGTGTTGTCTATACGTCTGCAGAGTGGCTTGTTGACCATGCAGTGTAGCTTGTTAACCACCCTGAACAAGACAACAATAAACCATGGGTTCTCAAGTGGTCTGTTTGGGAAAATAAGCCACACTGCATGGCTAACAAGCCACCTCAGCTGCGTTCAGATAACACATTAACCTAGGTTAAAAAAAAAAAACAATCCACGGTTCAACAAACAACCTACAGTTGACCACCAAATGTGGGTTAGCGTGTTTTGTGAACAGCCCTAGTGGGTCTATTTTAAGTAGGACTGACATTGGATACAACCCTTCGACTTTAAAAGACCTGATTCAAATCCTTTTCATCTTGGGATTCAGTGCATCCCCTTGGTTAAGTTGTTCCTTGATTTCAGTTCGCCAACTGCAACATGGGAATAATAACAACAACCTAACTCTGAGCAGTTATGTGGCAGAGCGAGATAAAGATTTATAAAGCACGTTTGCATATTATTAAAGTCTTCTCCAGAAGGTGATATATTGTTTTTCAAAAAGTGCTGCACTGAATGTTCTACTGTGAACATTTTAGACATGCTTCTGAGGGAACAAAAATAGTCCTCCAAAAAACACGTATGTTTACTTTTTTCAGTAGTGTTGGCAGTTCACAGGCGTTGCTTTCCTGGGCTGGGGCTGCTTTGGTGCTCATTTCCCTGTGATCTCTCCTTCTTTGAATGATCCCTGCCATCCAGGGATCACATTGTGAATGTGATGATGTAAGTGAGGGCAACCATAGCTACAGGTAGGGCAGTGCTTCCTGAACAGGTCATGTGGTTGAGCTCAACCAATCAGGCTCTCCTCCAAGCAGGCCAATGAAAGGGCCGGGGGTCATCGTCTCTCCTTATCGATGTTCTGAGGAACAGCTCCCTTCCTTGTGACCTGTTATAATTAGTTGTCTTATTCATGAAGTGATTGCATTGTCATCTGTGGCGGGATCTACACTAGTGCTATGAAATGGTTTATAACAATAGTGACAACTGTTGGGGCCCAGGACACACGCCATATAGTTTTCAAAACGTTTTCAAAGTGTGATATCCTGCTTGGTGAAGATCTGGCGTGGTTTCTCAGAAGCTCTGTGTTTCTAGGCCATGGGTGGGCAACTTCTAGATGTTTTGGCCTAGAACTTTCATGAGCCCTAGCCAGAACCCAGGACATTTCCCATAGGGTGCAGAGTGGCTTTTTTTTTTTTTTTTACCATGCAATGTGGTTTATTTTTTTTTCTCAAACAAGCCATCTTGAGAGTTCATGGTTTGTTGTTGAGTTGTTCAGAGTGGTTAACAAGCCACTGCATAATTAACAAGCCACCCTGTGGAAAATGTCCTGGGTTCAGAGATCATGCTAACCGACAGTTCAACAACCAAACCCCACAGTTCAAGAACAACCCACATTCAACCACTGAGTGGGCCTGTTCAGACAACACGCTATGCCATGGTTAGGCCACTAACCCTTTTGCAGCAAATGGCTAGTGAGTGTGTTTAAACTGTGGTAATGTAGCCACAATGGTTAGGAATGGTTCACACGTCACACTAAGTCATGGTTCACATGACATCCTAAGCCATAATGTTTAGCTCAAAACACTTAAGCAACATGGCTGAGCGTGTCATCTGAACAGGGCCAGTGTTGCTTAGCGTGTTGTAAGGAATCATGGGAATTATAGGTCAAAACACCTGGAGGACCACAAGTTGCCCACTCCTGCTCTAGGCATGCAGATCTGCACCCCGTTCACAGTACTGCCCCCAAATCAACGAAAGGCGGCGTTCTTTCTCCATCTGACGTAAATATTTGCAAAAAAATGAACCTCTTTGCTTTTCTGCTTAGCCCTATTTTTAACGAATGGATATCTGAGCCTGGGGTAGAGATATTCTTCAAGGATAAATGCTGACTCTGTTGGCAGCCCCCCCCCCATGTAGTTTTGGAGAGGGAGGGGCTTTGTCCCCTTTTTGCTACCCCCTTGCCTGTGCATAACACTCATCTTTGCCCTGCAGCCCCCAGGCTTCCGGCGTGCTTATAGCTCTCCATTGTACAGCGCCCAACAACTTTCTGGTGGTAAGTAACCCACGTCATGCCTCTACCCCTCACATGGTGGACGTCCTCCGCCATCACAAAAGGCGTCCTAATTTTGGGGTGTTGGTCTCACTCCACAGCTAGCCGAAGTGACCCTGTGTTTGACACGCTGCGGACGGGTGTCGTCATGGCAAACAAAGAGCGCAAGAAAGGGCAAGATGACAAAAAGAATGTAAGGAGCCAGGGTGGGGAAATGTCCTGACATGAAAGAGGATTGGATAAATTCCTGGAGGAGAAGGCTATCCATGGCTACTAGCCCTGATGGTTGTGTGCTATCTCCAGTATTTGAGGCAGTAAGCCTGTGTGCACTAGTTGCTGGGGAACATGGGCGGGTGGGTGCTGTTGCACCATGTCCTGCTTTGTTGGTCCCTGGTTGACAACTGGTTGGCCACTGTGTGAACGTAGCGCTGGACTAGATGGACCCTTGGTCTGATCCAGCATGGCACCTCTTATGTTCTTACCAGTTGTCTCATAGCCACAGTATCCTCCCTTAATAACAGCCGTTGAGTTGGAGTGGTAGAATTTGGAGCAAACTAGTTCTAAAGTCAAGGGTGTTGCTGGTCCCTGGCCATTGATCATGCTCGCTGGGAATGATGGGAACTACACCCCAGCAACATTTGCAGGGTCGCAGATTCCCCGTCCTTGTTCTAAAGGGTTATTGTGACACACAGTATTGAACAGTTCTACCCCTTGCTTCTTCCCCATTTCCTCCGTCCCTGTTTCCGTGCTGCAATGGAAGGCTGCAGCATTCAGAGTGCTTGCTCCTTCTTCATATCTTGCCTTTCTCTGATTGGAACGGCATTTTACATAAAATGCATTGTGACTGCTGGAACACGCAATGATATGGTTTAGCTCCCCAACCCAGCTGTAATAATGCCTGGGACAGCTTACTTGCATCCTGATGACGTCAGGTTTATGTGCTTCCCTGCCCATGTCCCATAGTATCGGTGGCAGCGGCTGCAAGGCAGAGAAATGCACCATGCTATAAAGTGAGGCTGTGAGAAAGGGGACGGAGGAATTAATCATGGGCTACTGTCATCAGCAGGAGCCACACATTTAATGTTATAGTTCCAGCCTCAGATGGCAGATGGGGCAGGTGGGCCAATTTGAATACTGCAGCAGGGGAGACGATACCTAACCACTTCTTCCCAATCTTGGGAAACTGAAGCACCTTGAGGCAGGTTGGGAATTGGCAGCCCTGCTTCCCCAAATCCCTCTCCAGAGGCCCACAGCAACTACTGACTGATTGAGAATTCCTTCTTCCCAGGAAGAAATGAAGGGGGTATACCATGGTAGGCTCCATTTATGCAACCAGTACTTGTGCGACACAGTTTTTATGCTCGTATGCAGAGACTTTTAAACATCTACCAGAGTCTTCTGGGGCCCTGCCTAGCATCACATTACCCAGAATTCCCTGTGGTTGTGCTTGCCCCGTGGCTCTATTCTGTTTCCCAGTGTCCCTCAGTGCCAGGAACGTGTGTTTTATATCCCTATTAATGTGGCTGAGTGAGGATGCTGCATTGCAATCAGCAACAAAGGATATGCTATATACACCTTCTTGTCACACATTTCTCTTCTTGTTTTTTAGCCATTGGCTGCTATGATGGAGGAGGAAACAGAGGCCCCAAAGCAAGAGAGTGGCAAACCTGAGGAAGGTAAGTTGTCAGGCCTTGGAAAATCTGCTCCCAGAAGGCTCTGCAGTGCAAACATTCGCTCATCAGATGTCAAACTCATGCAGACCAGTAATACAAGAGGCAGAAGTAGTTAAAAATAGGGGGCAGGAATCAAAGCTTTCAACTGCACTGTCCCAAATGAGTGATACCAAATAGCAATGTCTGTGCATAAGCAATAGTTTTGACACAAGGCAATTACTAACAATTCTCTCCAAAACACCAAGCCAGTTCCTATGTAGCCTTTTGTTAAAACTAGGAACTATCCAAGGTGCTGAAGTCTAGCCACCAAATTGGTTCAATGCCTTGGATAGCACCTTTTAGAGTTCTGGCTGATTCTGACTGAATCCCAGAATGGATTCACAGGCCTACTGAAATCGGAGCCACCAGCCTCCACTGCCTGGAGTGGTTATTTGCATTTCTCAAGCGTTGGAGACAGAGCAAAGAAGTGTCCTTGACCTCAGGTCTCCCCTGGTAATGCTAACAGGAATGTGTGTGCTCTAGATGTGGGGCAGCCTTCCCCAACCTGGTGCCCTTCAGATGATTTGGTCTTCAACTCCCATCATCCCCAGCCACCATGGCCAGTTGTCAGGAATGCATTCGTCCATGGAAGCCCAGTGGGTGACTTTGGGCCAGTCATGGACTCTCAGCCCAACCTACTTCACAGGGTTGTTGTTGTGAGGATAAAATGGAGAGGAGGAGGATTATAGGAACCCACCTTGGGTTCCTATATTTAAATGTAATAATAAACATAAATAAATAAATAATTATAGGGGAAACAAAACGAAAAGGATGAGGCAAATGCAATGTACAGACATGCATATTACTGCTAAGGCTGAGCATGGTAAAAACCATGAAAATGGAGTGGAAGGATTGTTCATTTTTAGGGAACATTACAGAGAACAAAACTAGGGGAAAGAGTTGTATTTTGGGGGATGTTATTTTCAATGCCTCAGTCAGGGGAAGGGGGCAACTCTCTGAACTCTGCTCTTACCTTGTCTTCTTCCCCCCCCTTTTTTTTGTGGGCATCCAGGAAATCCAGAAGGGCAGAAGGCGGAGAAGAATGCACCTGATGACAAGGTGGCTGCCTGCCTGCCTGCCTGCCTGTTTCCTCCTATGGGGTGGTGTGTGTGTGTGTGTGTGTGTGTGTGTGTGTGTGTGTGTGTGTAGTGTGCTGTGCCTGAAGAGCAGCAAGCCTGGACGTCGCACACTCTGACCTGCAAAGCCCCCTCCTTCCCCACATCCCAGACGTGTGTGGAGCCGCTCAAGGGTGTATTCCCTGAGCTGTTGAGATAATTGAAACGGCTGCAAGCTGCGAATTGCATGAGGAAAATGTCAGCACGAACCCGGCCATGCACATTTGTGGACAGGATGGGTGCAGAGGAAAAAGCAACCGAATTCCCTACACATGGCAGCCCTTGGTGTTAAGGTGCTCAATGTATAAATGGGACTTTAAGTCCTCCTGGCATAAACGGTTTTGGGCAGGGATAGAGAGACTTCAGGGATCTACAGGGATCCCTCCGAGGCCCTCTTCCAGGTGCCCCCATTGTCTGAAGTGAAGAGGATGTCTTCAGGGGCGTTGGACCTTTTTGGCCATGGCACTATCCTTCTGGAATACTTTCCCCAGTCAGGTTCACCTGGTGCCCCTGTGTCATGTCTTCTAGATTTTTCCCCCAGGCTTTGAACCCCTGAGGTGTTTCTCCTACTTCTACGGTTGTTATTAGCACTGCCATTTAGTGTTTGTATTGTAGTTTTATTGATTATTGTAAACTGCCCTGGAGATTTTGAATTGAAAGTTTTTTTTCTAAAAACATACAAATGTTTTAAACAACATTAAAAATAAAAAAATAAATTAAATTAAATTAAAGGCCAGAATATGTGAACTTGGCTTCACAAGGAGGCCAATTTGAATTTCTGCTCACATTGGGGAGCTGTTTCAAATGGCCTGTCTGTGGCAATGATTTAGTGTGCATTACCCCCACGTTGGACAAAACGAAGACCTGGGAAGGATGTGGTTTTGGAACTGTTTGCAAGGGAACCCTTGGAGAGGCTATTCTTTTTGAGCCTTGAAGGGACCCTGGCTTTTCTGACTGCTGTCAAGAAGTCCGACTGCTTAGTCTGAACGTGCCTCCTTTCTTCTTTTCAACAGAGTAAGAAGCAGCAGACTGGGTTCCCCCAGTCTCATTACTTTATTGCACTTTATCGCTTCAAGGCCTTGGAGAAGGATGACCTGGATTTCCAGTGAGTGAGAAGATTTATTTTGTTGTTGGTGATGTTGCTGTTGGTCAGGATACACCAAGCTCTGACAGTCTCGGAATCAGAGGCAACTCCCAGCATGGCAACTATTTAGGTTGAGTTTCTGATATACTTAGCTCACCTCTTATCACAGAAGTGAAGCTAGATCCTCTAGGACTGCCTTTCCCCAACCTTATGTCCTCCAGATGTGTAGGACTACAACTTCCATAATCCCCAGCCAGCATAGTTGATGGTAGCTGAGGATTATGGGAGTTGGAGTCCAACACATTTGGAGGGCTCCATGTTAGGGAAGGCTTCGGTAGGGTGTTCCTAGCTGTCACCTGAACGCCATTTTACTTGTTAATTTTGACACTGAGATTAATGTCAGCACTGGGAAAAGTAACATGTGAAGGTGGTGTATATCTAAGTTTGCTTTTCCCAGTTGTCTGAGCAGTAATTAATAGCTAGAGGCTTTGGGACATGCAAGGGAAATAAAGTCTAAAAGTTTCTCTGCCAAATGTCTACTCCTGCTAGACTGGGAAGACTTCTAAAAGATCTCGGTGGTGGTGGTGGTGGGGAAAGCAAAACTGTTCAACCCATCGTACCCACATAACTTATCCAGGGTGGGATGCAAATGTATGTGAGGGACTATGTTAAAAATGAGGCGCTTAGCAAAAAAATAAAAAGGTGTCGCTTATTTTGAAGGGTTGTTCCTTACTGAAGGACATCCGAGTCCTGCGGAAAACACCATAGCTGTCTCTCTAAGTTCAATGTTATTTTCATGATTTCAATCAAGCCGCTCTAACCTGGAGTTAATGAGGTATAGGAAGGCTATAGTGATACTGGAGCTTGACTTCCCCCATTCTGTCTCAGGACGGCTTACAGGGCTTTAGAAAGGTGGTGGAGTTGTGGTCAGGGTCAGGATGAGGGGGGCTATGAGAATATGGCATTGGAATGCAGACATCAATTCCAGTGGTGATGAGAGTAGAGCCCCACCATCCAATGAGTCTTGCTGAGTGAAGAAGAATAATGAATGTGGCAGTTGCTAGGCAACCACCAGAGCTCATCGAGACCTTCCTAATCTTGGTGAATGTTAGCCATGGTAGTGAGGAAAGTTTGTTCCTGTCTGGTTTGGTCAACTACTCAAGCTGGGGAGAGAGTTAATAACCTGTCCAAGGCTCCAGAATCTCTGCGGGCAGCTCCAGAATGTATGGCCCATTGTGGTTTGCAGCAATATTTTCAAATTGGGCCTGTTCTCTTTCAGCCCTGGGGACAAAGTTGCCATCGTTGATGACTCCAATGAAGAATGGTGGCGGGTAAGAAGAGTGTTTCTGCTTCAGGACCAGGCCCTGGCTATTTGAGGGGAATTGTTTCTGGTCTCTGGAACGAATATTTAAAAATATCTACAAAGTCCATTGGGGCCATAAGCATTCTTTGAGGCTTACCTCACTTATAGTTTTAGAACTAGGCTGTTTGAGCTTGACTTGCTGTCTCAGTTGTGGGCTTCTCTCTGCTCCTTCAGTGCTGCTCAAAGCATGTTCATGTGACAAATACATACCGGTTTTATTGATGCTTGGCCTTTGAAGTGCTGTTACTGAGTCAAATAGGATGGTGAACAAGTCTGGCCTGTGACCTCTGAGTTGAGGGCAATGGTTGGTTTCCTGTACCTGCTGCGGGTGCTCTGCGTAGGTACTCAGATGTCCTTTCCTTAACATGACAGCCAGGACTGAAGTGCCAGCAAGCCAGCAGCAATCAACACCAAGAAAGGTGCAGAGATAAGGTAGATAAGAGTGGCACACGCTGGCCTGGTTCAGACAACACGCAAAACCATGCTTAACCATTAACCATTTTGTGGTTAAGCAGCATGGTTTAGCGTGTTGTCTGAACCAGGCCAGAGTGGGGGGAGATTTAGCAGTCTGTGTGATACCTGTGGTTTGTCTACTGAGAACAAAATAGACAATTTTTTTGAGGTGTGTGTGTGTGGGGGGGGCCTTGAGAATCATTTGATTGAAAAGTAAGCTACCGTATTTCTTTGATTGTAACACACCATCGATTGTAAGACGCACACTCATTTCAGTACCACCCACAGAAAAAAAGCTTTGATTCTAAGAATAATAATCGCACCCCGCGATTCTAAGACGCACCCCGTTTTTAGAGTTGTTTATATGGGGGGTGGGGAAGTGCATCTTAGAATCGAAGAAATACAGTATTAATCTTCTAAATAAATAAACTAACTAAAAATAGGGTCTTGGTGCATATTGATCTGTGAAAAGGCTTGGGATGGTTTAGCACTGAAGTCTGCTACCATGCTTTTTTGGGTAACCCCATAAGAGTTAAACCAATTTAGTACTCATTTACATTTGTGGAAGAGCTCATTGTTTAAGGGCTACTGTTTATACACAATGAAGCCACCACACTACTTTTTTAAAAAAAAGTACGGTGGGGGGGGGGGATGAGCAGGGAAGTGGCAGAAGAGAGAGTGGGTGCTCAGTTCTTTCTCTGCTTGACATTTCTCCACTCCAGATTGCCATTCCCTGGGAGGTTGTTTCCCTGTGAGGTTCATATATGTGTTTGTGTGTGTTGGCCAAGGGGCGTGTGTGTGTGTGTTATCCTCCTACTGCCTTGCCTGCTCCAGCCAGACTTCTTTCTGACTGGGTGACAAATGGACTGAGGAGAATTATTGAAGAGGATAGTGGTGAAGCACCTGTTCCTGCCTGATTATTCTCCCCTGCAATTTCCACCCCTCCCATGGCATTATCATTATGAATCAATCACAGGATTGGAAAGCCCATGCATGCCTCAAAACATGAAATAGTCCATCCTCAGCCAATAACACTTTATGAATGAAACGTGCCCTGTTTTCTGTGGTAATGAACTGGACACTTTTGTGAAGAGGTTCAAAAAAAACCTGTAACATTAATTTTGATTTTTTTGGTCCTTTTTGAAAATAACCTTTTTGTAAGGCTTTAGTAACCTTTCTTGTCCAAAATGTGTTTTTTTTTTAATGTTCCCCATTTAGAACATGGCAAGTCACTATCCTGAAAATAACTTAATGAGAAATCTGGATGGTTATTGATGTACGTTTTTGGAAAGGAAGAAGAAGAAATCGAAATGTATTCTGTTAGCAAGAGCCTATATTCTAAAATAGTAGTTAGTGGCCCCGTTCAGAAGACACCTTAAACCATGGCTTTAACCATGGTGATTAAGCCAGAAAGTCAGGCTGTGTTCAGAAGACACCTTAAACCATGGCTTTAACCATGGTGAATAAAGAAAAAAGCCTTATTCACCATGGTTGAAGCCATGGTTTAAGGTGTCTTCTGAATGGGGCCTATATCTTCTTCTTCTTCTTCTTCTTCTTCTTCTTCTTCTTCTTCTTCTTCTTCTTCTTCTTCTTCTTCTTCTTCTCTTCTTCTTCTTCTCCTCCTCCTCCTCCTCCTCCTCCTCCTCTTGTTTATGTGTTAAGAATTATCAAGACTTTCCCCCTCTTTCTAGTTGTTTTTCAGGAAATAAATTCAAGTATATTAATTCTGTCCTGTTTGGTGGTGGTAGAATTTGGAATTTTTGGTGTGCTGGCTTCCTTAGAGTTTACCTTTGCGTGTGGATCTCCTAGGGCAAGAAAATTGGGGAGGTCGGGGACAAAATCGGATACTTTCCACCAAACTTCATTATCCGGGTGCGTGCAGGAGAACGAGTACACAAGGTGATGCGGTCCTTCGTGGGCAATAAAGAGATTGGACAGATCACGCTAAAAAAGGATCAGGTAAGTCACTTTATCCAGCTATAGCTTAACTCCCCAAAACTTACATACACAGAAGTCTGAAAGCCAGAACAGTGGTGTAACTTTGGACCAAAACTCTGGAAATGGATGCTCAGTTCCCTGATCTACAGAACCGCTTCCTTCATGAGCTCATGCTTCACACACGCCCTCAAACTGCCAAGCCCCTGCAGGTATTTCTCATGCTAATGGGTCTTAAAAAACCCCCGCATACTTTTAGTCCTGAAGGCTTTTTGGTCCTTCACTTCTGTTTATAAATGTGTTCTTGTGTTTTTAGATCTTTACCCTGCTGCTGGTTTTTACTCTGGTGTTATTATGTTTTAATAAAAGGTGTTAAGGGTTTTATTTTAGGATTTATCATGTTGTATTCTAGAGTTTTAATTTGTGAACCGCCCAGAGAACTTTGTCTACTGGGCAGCATAGAAATAATGGGAAAAATGACTACAAAACTGGTGATACTGGATATAAATAGCCTTATTATTATTATTATTATTATTATTATTATTATTATTATTATTATTTACTCCCAGCAGCCATTGAAAAGCAAAACAAAAGCAACAACAACAAATAACAAAACTGCTAACAGTCAATAGCTTTCTCTCCCTTCCCTCCACACCATACATATATACATACACACACCTATACTTCTATCATTGAGGGAGACGCATTCCACTCTTATATTCCTTCCTATAATTAGCCCTGTGAGTCAGAACCAGAAACAAGGTAGTTTGAGGAACTCCTACCAACCCTTAGAAATGTGTGTTTCTTGAATCCCTGAGCAATATGCAAGTGGTGCTTAAAACAATTTAGCATTTTTCCTGGTCTGTAAACTGATTGAAAAAAGGGTTTGTGGCCTATAATGTAGATCTGACTTTAAAATGAACCCCCCCCCTTCTTTCTTTTTTTTGTGGCCTGAATTAATATCATTCAGGCATGACTGATTCTTAAAACGGATTCACAGGGCTTTGCTAGACCTACCGGGTGTTCCATCGTTGAGGAGCGGTGAAAGCGGATTTTCCCGTTCAGCCGTGACGCCTCATGATCCACACCTGCCTTCGATTTGTGGCGGAAGTTTGCGCCGGTTGTGCTGCCGCCGCCGTGAGCACGGTTGCGCAGCCACACCGGCCTGATTGCTGCGGCTTTTTTTTTCGCTCGCTGCACGGTTTGCGCAAGTCCGAAAGACCGCAAACTTGCGTGGCCGTCAGCGATGCCGCCGCCGGCCCGGTGGCAGTGGCAGTGCCAGCTGAAGTGCTGCTGGTGCTGTTGAGGGTCAACATTGATGCGCTCACTTCCTGATGGGGGTCGTGGCGGGTGTAATATGACCCGAGGTCAATCATCTGCATGGGCACTCTGTGCCTACATCTCCCATCATGCCTCTGAGGTGTCGGTGGCGATGACCGCCTCTGTGCCCTGTGCCCCATCCCAAGGAGCCAACCCACATCTGGCCGTAGCCATAGCAGCAGCCCACAAACAGCTCTGCCCTCTGCCAGCCTGGTACCCACACTAACAGGCAGCGTACAGCACCGCCATTATGCGGCCACGGTAGCTGCCCACCGCAAGGAGTCACCAGCCACTTTTCCGTTCCTCCGTTCCTGCGCAAACTATCACTGGGGTAATAATAAAAAAAAGCCGCTCCGCCACGCTGCCCCAGCTGGCGGATTGCGCGCAAATGGCGGAGGCGGCTTGACCGAAGCTGCTGACCACTCCCCCTTAGCACGCCTTTTCCTGCCCAGTGGGGACCGCAGTGACCTCACATCCTCCCACACGTACTCCGAATTACCGCGGGACGGCAGGAAAAGGCGCACTAGAACTCACTTTTTTAAAGTTGGGAGAAAGAGGCTTCACCGCAGGATAACGGCGGATCCTCGTGAACGTCATCTGGAAGCCTCGACGTGACTGCGGAAGGTAACGCGCGCTACAGCCTCGTCTAGTAATGCCCTTAGTGTCACTTGTGAAACCACCCCTAGTGTTGAGATACCACTGCTCAGGCACTGAACACCACCAGGTGCTTCCCACTTTCAATCTCTCTAGGCCAGACTAAATGTTGCAGAATATTCAGCTCTGCTGAAAGTGGCCACGCCATCTCGCAGGTTCTCTTCTCTCCCTCTAGAGGAGGGGCAGGCAATTTGTGCCCCTCCAGATGTTTTGGACTACAAGTCCCACAATACCTGACCATTGTCCATGCTGGGTGGGGCTGATCGGAGTTGCAGCCCAAAACTACAGCCTCATGTAGGGCTTTCAAACCCTGATCTGGGTGGTTTTAAACCCTACCGCTGCTTCTGTTCCTTCAAGCCTTGCATTCTTTTAAAGGTCAGCCTCACACTGCTGTTCTGTGGTTGCTTTTAAATTTGTAATACCTTCAAACTTGCATAGATGACAAAGGGCTGTTTTCCCTCCTCCTTCTGGGAGAAGTGATAACCTTATAATCCCCATGTGGCATCAAACCTTCCTCACCCATTCCCCCTTTTCCTTCATTCTGCTGTAGATTGTGGTGCAGAAAGGTGAGGAGCTGAACGGGTACGTGAAAGTCTACACTGGCCGCAAAGTGGGGCTCTTTCCCGTCGACTTCCTGCAAGAGATCTGAGGCCCAGCCCTGGCATTTGTGATGGTTTTGTAGCCAGGGCTGGAGAAGGCCAGTTGTATCCTTGGAGAGAGATTCTCAGCTACCAAGGACTCTGTGCAATGGCGCTGAGTTCTGTGAGTGACTGTGGCCCAGAGTGAAGCTATCCCACCAAGACCTGTTTTCTCTGAGCTAGGATTCAAGTCGAGTACACAATTCTGCCACCTTCAGGGCCTCGATGCTCCCCTTGAACTCAGCGGCTTGGTGGCAGACTACAGAATGATGATATAGCCACGGAAGTGTTGGGATGCAGCTGAAGCTGCTCTGCTTCCTGTCTGCAAAGGAAGTGGATGGAGATCGTTCATGTTGACTGCCGGACTTGACAAATGGCATTTGCTGCTGCCTCCTTCAGGTGGCGCCAAGCTTGTGTGCATGTGTGTTGACTCAGAGACAAAATGGCTGCCCCTTTGCTGGCGGGGGTTGGGCCTGGCTCCCCTTGTTACTTGGATTGCTAAATTTTGTTATGTTTTACCTGCGTATGTTATCTCTCTCCCTCTCTCTCTACCCCCAACAGTCTACCTACCTTGACATAAATTGGCAAGATTTGGGATCAGTGTCCAATGAAAAGGCCTGATAGCTTGGGAGGATATATAGGGCTGTTCAGCTCTGGTTATGTTGACGTGATATACCTCTTTCGTTATCATCTTCCTCCATTTTCCTGCTGTTGTGAAATGGATGCTTTTCAGGGCGTCCCCTTTCAGTGACCCTCTGGCCTCAGTGATGAGGGAGTTCTGATGTACTACATGACTGTATTTTTTGCAGCGTGTATCTACATGTATATCTCTATACACAGCCTCTGCTGTGGCTTTGTCTGTTGACATGAGGTGGGAGAAGAGCATGCAAGGCCTCTAACCACTTGGCTACAATAACGTGGGGATTGCTTGGTGTCTGAAAAAGGCACCTTGTCTGTTTCCACGATGCTTATGGCTCAGGGAGGTCTTTGGACTCTGTACTGGATTGAGCCCTTTAGATGTTACAAAGGTGAGGCAACAGAAGGTTTGCATGAAGGCCTCCTGAAGGTCTCCTCCTATGCTTCAGGTATAACAGCTGAAGTGGTCACTTCTGCATCTCCCCCATGGAAAGAGGCAGGAGTGATCTGCCCATCTGGAACATGTTAATCTCTCAATGGGGAAGAAGCATGAAAAGATGTTCCATTAGTTTGTATTTGTAATGTCTGAAACGAATTTTTCTTTTTACTTCCCAGATTATTGGAAGGCAGATGGCCGGGGTGGGTGGGGGGATGATGCTATAGACCAGGGATAGGCAACCTGGTGCCCTCCAAATGTTTTGGACTACAGCCGCCATAATACTTCACCTATGAACATGTTGGCTTGGGCTCATGGGAGCTGTAGTCCCAAAACATCTGGAGGGCACCAGGTTGCCTCCCCCTGAGACACTGACTTGTGTCCTGTGCTAAGATGTTACCAGGTTTCAGGGCTGCTGTGAGAGTTTACAGGCAGCTTTTGGGTGCATGGGCGGTGTGGGATCACTACATTTGCAGCATGTGATGGCTGCTGGCTCTTGGCCTAATCACACTAAGCCCTTTGCTCGCTCACACCTTGAACCCTTGCAAAGTTATTTGTGCACACTCTTGTGCGTGTTAACGATTGCATGCTGTGGTTTGGCCTCACATTTTCATATGGATGCGCTCACACTTGCTTGTCATGGCCTCTCTCAAGAAAGCAAGTTTGCAAGTGACTTGTCATCCTCACTGACTCACAGTTGGCGACACTTGCCAAAGCATGCTAAGAGAGCAGCATGCTCCGAATCCTGCTTGGCTGTCACCCACATTTTGTGCACATGGATACAACCACCTTGCGGTGGGTTCTCTCCTTGGTGTGAAACACTCAGAAGTCAACAAGACAGCAGTCCTGCCTGTCTCCCTTGCTAGTGCTGTCACCCTGGAATCCGCACTCTCTCATGCGCTTCCTCTGGCTCCGTGATCAAAATAGGCTTATGCACCTCCATGGTGATTAAGAACATAAAAAGAGCTCTGCTGGTTCAGACCGAGGGTCCATCTGTCCAGCACTCTGTTCACACAGTGACCAGGCTGCAAATAAGTGGGGATCCTTGTACCAATTCTCTCTCAATCTATATTTTCGGGATCTCTCCACCACCGCTCCCACTGTTGGGTCCCATTTGTCTTGCATTTCATGGAGGCTCCACCTCAAATATAGGTCAGCAGTGCCTTGCCTGTGACAAGGGGTGCATAACCTTTTCAGCCCTGTGGGTCACATGTGATGCTGGCTGGGGCTGTGCACACGCATGCACATAGATGCGCGTATGCATGCACGTCTCAGTGATCGTGATAGAGATTGTTCTTTCCTCACTGTTAGCAGCAGCAGGGAAAGAGCGACCTGGGTCAGGGTCTGTAGGGGGAAGGGTGCGGAGAGTTCTGGCGGATTTGGCAATGGTGGCAGGGTCAGGGCACCTCAGAGGGGGTGCCAGTTGTATACCCCTGGTCTATGATGTCATCTGTCCACTACAGAGCTCTGACACTTTCACAAGACTCTGGCTGACTTGGTTATGTGGTCTCTTCTGAAATGTTACAAGCGTTATTCCCTTTATCCCACCCCAAGCCCCATGATGGTTTTCATATAGTCCAGTTCCCTCTAGATGTTTGGGGCTAAAGCTGCCGTAATCCCTAACCATGGTGACTGGGGCTGATGGGAGCTGTAGTCCAGAACATCTGGACAGAGCCAGGTTGCCTATCCCCCCGGACTAGCTGAACAAAGCCTGCTTGTGTTGGGGTGACTCTGATGCACAAAGAGAGGAATAGGCTAACCAGCTTTTACTGCTGCTGCCATACCCCATATTTATTTCTAGGTTAATTAACGAGCAAGAGTTCTTGGGACTGATGTGAACTCTAGTCACGGTCGGTTACTAGTTCACATTGAGGATGATCAGACTCGCCACCCACTCTTCAAGATTAAATAGCACAGAACCAAATGCCAGAGTCTAGTTTAAGTTGAAGCAAGAACTATTGAATCCCCAAGGCAAAATTCAAAATGTATTCAGAAACAAGGAGAAGGGTGGTTTATTTCTGGAAGAGAGACTAAAAGAAGTCTGGCACATAAGGAAATACTCATAAAACATCACTCTAGCAAAAGAGCATCGAAAGTTTGATGTTAACGCTTAGCAAACAAGGAGGAAAGGTTATATAAGGTTAAGCCCATTTCAGGTAGATGTAAACAGTCCCTAAGCAAGGCCTGGAGAGCAAGATACTATGTCCCCAGCATGGGGACTCTGTGGTTCCAACTAGGCATATTGGGGCTGTGTGGGTGGGTGCAAAAGAGAACAAGGAGGGCTATTTGTCACAAGGTCCTTGGTTTTGTATCTGCCACAATTTCATGTTAGTATTATCTCTTGCAAGACTGTGAACCTGTCGGTTTTTTTTTTTTTTGAACCAACTGATTGTGCATCAGCTGTGTTTCACCTTCACCCAAAAAGTGCAGGTCTGAGTCGTGTGGGCAAAGAGAAGGAGAACTTAGCAAAGGGGGTTAATTTGCACTTGTTAGGCTCTGTGTGCAGGAAATGTTTGCACAGTTCTCTATCAGATGAGATGGTCTGAGCAAAGAAGAAACGTACTGTGGGGTGTTGAAAAGGGCTTTGAATATACATCTCTGGCTGCTTCTCTAGAACCTTTCAGTATTGCATCTGTGAGTGAGTGATGAGAGGTGGAAATTGACAGCTAAAATGGAGTTAGGTTGGTGAAGGCAATCCAAGCTGCGTTTGTTTTTGTATCTTAATACAAGCATAACCCAATGTCTACACCACGTTAGCTGTCTCTTGTCTCATTGGGTCTGAAGGACTGCGACACACTGATAGGAGGGGACAGGTGATGAGAAACCATGATTTCCAACATGAACATCTGCCCGGGGACTTATGCCTGCTAGTGGCATGTACAAGGCATAAGTGTTTGTGTGTTAGAGTGCACTGCGCAAGGGAGGAATCTGTAATCTGGTGCAGAATCTCAACATTCATGTTTGTTTTTGAATGAGCAACTTTTTAATCTGCAAGCCCCTGGACCTAAACCGGAACATGTCCGGTCACTATCTGGAGGAACCTGAAACTGGAATGGGACTGAGCGAAAATTCCAGATGTCATGGTGTTGGGATTTTGAGTATGCTTAATTCCTAGGAGCAGAATAAAATATGTGTAAGCAGTAAACAAATGCAGAGGACCACATAATTCATTCAGGTCGCAGAATTTGGCTTTTCATTGGATTTGGATTACCCCAGCGCCAGGGCCAGCCTTATCATGAGACAAAGTGGGCCAGTCGTTGGCAAATGCTGGAAAGTGGGAGAAAGGCATTGGAGGAGAGAGCTTTATGCCCCACGGACTTCCTTGCGCCCCCCTAAGCTAGCCTGAAGCTTTCAGGTGTGGCAGAAGATGATGCCCCATTGTCAGGGTTGAAGAAAGGCTCTTGTTCATGGAATGAGAGGAGGCGCCATCTTGTTATTGACTTTAGGCAGCAACATGTCTTGGACCCGCCCTGCCAGACACAGAAATACACACAGCCCTGAGTACAATCTTCCCACAAATGCAGGTATCACAAAATTGGTAACCTGACGCCTTTGGCATCACGAGCTGCCATGTGTCAGATGTTCTTGAGATGATGTAGCCAGCTCTGGAAAACTAGGTTCTAGCATTGCCATGGTGCTGGCAGTGGAATTGTACAAAATCTAGACTGCCTGGATCTATTTTCAGCATCAAATATCCCCCCCCCCCGCCCCCTCTTTTTGCCCAGTGGAAACAGACCAGCCAGAAGGCACGTCCCTGATAGGAATGTGAAACCAGAGCGTGTTGCTGGGAACTGGAGCACTGCCTAGGGGCTGCCCATGTATGGGAGCAGGAAAGACAGGTGCAGCTGGGCTTGTTGATTTTCACAATCTACGTCACTGGAAAATTCATGGACCAAAAGTCTTGTGCCTCTTGATCCTAAGTGAACAGGTGCTGTCTGTCCACCTGGGGTGTCTGCGTTGCTGCTAGGGTCAAGCAGGAGGATAGAGGAGGAATGGTTGGTAGTGAAGACTCACAAGCAGGATGTGTCATACGAACCTAGATCTCAAGGGGGCACTAGCACTCTTCGGAACGTGGCGACTCAGGTTTTGTGGCCCAGTGTCTCTCATCCCTTTCGAAAGAGAACTCCTCTCCTAGGGTGGCCATGTGTCCTCTTTTACAGAGGACACCCTTCTATTTGAGGACTGCCCTCCATTTGGAAGACATCCTCTGTTGGAAGAGCTGTCCAGTCCAGGTGATAAATAACCATCACGAGGTAGAGCCAGCAAGAGCCTTCTCATCCACACTTAAGCATTTGGACAGCAGGCTGAGCAAGGCACACAGTCTTCCCCACTAGGGCAAAAGTACTGTATTTATATTTAAATCAGAATAATAGTCCCTGATTTTGCATCTTGAAATATAAATTAGCATATGCAAACATTATGAAAATCAACAGCCTTGTTTGTCCTTGTGTGTGTGTGTGTGTGTGTGTGTGTGTGTGTGTGTGTGTCTGTCCATCTATTCTCCTCCCCGCCCACAATCCAGAGCCATGCACACTCAGGACTAAGTGAGTGTGCACAGATCCTTTTGCCTTCATCCCATTGTTTTGCATTTGAAAGCCTTATGGATTAAGACAACTGGATCTTAAATATAATTTTTACAGGTGTTTCTGACCACTTCTTGCTTTATACCAACCCTTTTCAGCCATGAAGAGTGTGATCCTTTGGATGTTTAGACAGGAAAAAGTCTACAATTATTTTTGTGGGAGTTTTGTGTGTGTGTGTGTGCTGATTTAGGCATGCTGAGAGTTATAGGATTTGTGCCCTAAATCCAGGCCCTAAAGCTGTACCACTGCTTCCATAGTCTCAGGAGTTGTGAGACTCTTCCAAGGGCAGGGGTGGCATTTGGACAGCACTTGGGGACCGAAAATAGGTGACCTGGATGCCCGTGTTTACAGCACAAGACAATCTGTTATAAGAATCTCTGCAGATATTTTTATAACCCTTTGAAGAAGGCCTAATACTACAGAAAGAGGCCAAAACGCGTTGGGCTTTTCATCATTAAAGTCGTTCACAGCTAGGGTTGCCATATGTCTCAGAAAACCGGGAATGTCACAGTTTCCAAGCATTTCCAAAATGTCCCGGCCAGTCTGTCAAGAATCCCGGATTCCTGTTCCAGCCGACCAGAGAAGTTCCAACCTCCGAAATGGTGCCTTGAGCCTGCTCAGTGGAGTGTAAGTCTCCATATTGAAGTCTCCTCTAGCTTTTGAGAACTGGTGGAGAAATGTAATTTAGTGTCATTTTTTCTGCTTGTTTGCTTAAACTGTTCTTTGCCTATTATTTATTAGCAGGTGCTTAAGTACTTTAGGCTGCAATCCTATGCATACTTACCTGGGAATAAGTCATATTTAACTTAATAGGATTTGTTTTAGATAACTAAAGCTAAGATAGCTTTCTTTCTTTCCCTAGACATTTACATATATCTCAGGGTTGTTGTTTTTTTAAAAATCCTAGCCCCCCCCCCCCCGCCTCCACCCCACCCACCCAAAATTGTCCTGGTTTTCTGGATTCAGAATATGGCAACCCTACTCACAGCTTCCTGAGATTACCCTCTCTCTTTTTGTGTTCAGCCTGCTGCTCAGGGGGCTCAATGCTGGTGGGCGACTTCACGGTCCCCTGCTGGCTCTCGGTGCTTATGGATCCTTATCTCTAAATGGGACGTGGATAGGTATTGGGAGAGAGGTTGCCTTCAAACAGAGGACTGTTCTCTGTAAACTGGGATATCTGGCCACCATAAGTGGTAGGTGATATGTGTTAGGGTTGATGAGTCACAATGATTCAGGCCTATACTGATATCCCCAACTAAGTCCTGTGTGTGTGTGTGTGTCCATCTGTCTAGCTTGCCCAGCAGTAAACGGGACTGAATACTATGTCTGAGCAGTTGTCCATCTCAGAAGGTAGCTGAACTCTGCGCTTTGTGGGCTCTGGGGGCTTTTTCTTTCCGGGGCTGGTGGGGTGGGAGTGCTGTGGCAAGTTGGCTTTGGTTCTGAGTTGGCAGGGCCCGCAGTGCCTGCTCGGAGGAATGGGGGTGCCTCAAAACTGAGCTTTCAGTCCCCTCAGTCTTCTTTGCGGCGTTACACACTCCGCATGTCTGTACGCTGCCCTGAGATCTCAATGATATAGGGTGGGATACAAATGTTTAAAACAAACAAACAGACAGACAGACATGCTCCAGGGGCAGTGTTGCCTGGGTCTGGCTTCCTTCAGGAGAGAGTTCTGGAAGCTTACCGTTTGTTGGGTCTATTTGGTTACAGACTTCTAGGTTGGGCATAGGTGGAGGCAAGCAGCATGTATGTGCCTCTCATGCATCAGATCCGCCTCTCCCACATCAGAATTCCGGAGAGGGGCACCTTGCCTGCTTTAAAACGGTTTATAACTGTAGTGACAACTGTTGGGGCCCAGGACACACTCCATATGCAGTTTTCAAACCATTTTCAAAGTGTCATATCTTGCTTGGTGTAGATCTGGTATTAGTCTTCATCTAACTATTTCTCTCTTTGCAACTCTCTCTCTCTCTCTCTCTCTCTCTCTCTCTCTCTCTCTCTCTCTCTCTCTCTCTCTCTCTCTCTCCCCCCTCCCCACACAGATCCTGCATCAGCCTCCTCCCCTTAACTGGGGAAGTGATGTGTCACTTTCTGAGCTCCCCTATTCAAAAATGCTCAAGAGAAATCTCCAACGATTTCCTAGCCATTAGCTCCCAATCCAGCAACATCTATTGGCAATCTCCCTAATAAAGCAAGGTTGTCACCAAAATGCCATTAATGGAGTGGGGGGTGAGAAGGGGACATGCTTATCAGAAGCGGAGCTCAGCTTCGGAGGGTTTAGGAGGGGAACAGGAATAGAGCAGCTGCTTTGCACACACAGAAGGCCCCAAGCTCAATCCCCGACATCTCCAGGTTGGGCTAGGAAAGCATCCTGCCTGAGCCCCTGGAGAGCCATTGCTGCCAGTCAGAGTTGACAGTACTGGGCTGGATGGACCCAGGGTCTGTCTCAGTATAAGGCAGCGCAGGAAGACACCAACAATGGACAGAGGGAGAGGGGAGGCCACACACAGATAGAGGCTTTTGCCAGATAGCTCATACCAACAAGCCAAGAGGTAACTAAAGAACAGCTTCTCCATATCAGTGTGCTGCTGACAGCACTTTTGTTAAAGATGAAGCAGGGAAAGACAGTGTGATGCCTGTGTGGGAGGGTTTTGTCAAGTTGCCAGTCCTCATTAGTGGCTCCCCTTGCTCCCCTCTGGAGCTGAGCATGCTGGTTATGATATACATCACAAACGGCGCATACTACAGGCCAAGCGCGGTGGGATCCTTATAGGGGCCTGTCCCCGGGAACCGCGTCATGCTGAAGAGTGTGCGTCAGATCTCTGAAATAGTCCTTTATTCGGATCAGAGACACAAATAAGGCATTCCACCTTTTAACCACAAGATGGCAACCAAAAGCCGCCTTCTAGCATTTCTTCAGAGCCAGACTCCAGACATAGTTTGTTCCTTGTGGGGCTAAGATTGGATCTGCAGGAACGTCCAGGAGGAATCCTGGGCCGGATCTACACTAGTCTTATAACGTTGCTAGTGTCCCTTTCTAACGTGGTTCTCTGTATCGGTTCTCTGTAGCTATAATGTTACTGCAGGGCACATTATTAAATCCTTTCGTTGCTGGGTTTGCTCCGCCCACTGCCTGCCTCATTCCTAGCTAGCAGTGCAGGGCAAGTCATAAGCACACACAAATCCCTCCCTCCCAAAATACCTTAACACAAGTCCCAGGGAATTGCCTGAATGCACAAGAGCCAGCCACTTTGCTGAAGCTAAGCAGGGTCAGGTCTGGTCAGAATTTGGATGGGAAACAAAATTGAAAAGTTTTAGCAGAAGCCGCATTTAAGCCCCGCTGGTCATGAGTTTTGGGCTTTGGACCCTTGTTAATTTTCCTGCAGGGAGCTACAGCTCCTTTGCAAAGTTGGGGGAAATGTTTTTTTAAAAATCATAAAAAATCAACCGATGACCCAATTTGATTCAAATTTTAAGGCAGGATGCATGGGAGTACTTCACAATAAAAGCAGATTCTAAGGTGGAAAACCTCTGAGTCCTTTGCATACAATTGTCAGTGATTGCACAGTATAAGGCTGGTGTGATTTATCTGCTGTAGCAGATAAGATAGCAAACGGGGCGAAGGAAGGAGAACAGGAAGTGGGCGGAGCAAACTCAGCAGCTCTGGGTTGCGAGAGGAGAATTACCGGTAGGACAAGGCACATGAATCTGCAGCTACGCTGGAACTAAGAAACACAACCTGTAAGTATGACTCATTTACAACGTTGGAGACCCAGGGTCACGTGGCGCTATGCGTCACAGTAACCCATTCAAAGCGTTAGGATAACACCAGTGTAGATTCCCCACCTGGATCTAGGTACAATTGCCACGTTGCAGAGGTGCTGCAACAGCAAGGCAAAATGGCTCCAATAGAAGCTACCTTGGCAATTTCGAACTGCCAAGGTAGCTGCTGTTGGAGCAATTTTGGCTTGTTGTTATTTTATTTATTTATTTATTTATTTTATTTTATTTTAGTGAAAGCACAGCTCCCACCGATTACTCTTGCTCTCTCAATTCCTTGCCCTTCCTTGCTATGAGGCAAATATGAGGGAGAGGAAGGCACCTAATGGAGATGTATGAGAAATTTGTTTCAGTTTGGTTTTGATCTGGATTTGCTGAGTTCGCCCCTTCCGAACTGAACACGGACTTAAACACGACCTGCGGCCAAAGTCTGTACATTTCCGAGGGTGGGATGTGACTCGCAAAACGACAGCGTGCATACATTTGGGGGAGGGGAAATGCGCTTTAAAAACGTGCGCAAACACGCTTGGATCAATGAGAGAAGAATGTGTCAATTTCAAAGATGCAGAGAATGGATGTGTACGTTTGGAAAAATACGTGTGGAAATACCTACGGATTTTTATGAGTAAAGAATAAACAACCACCCTAAGATCGCAATTCGATGCAGTCACGAGGCGGAATGGCTTTTGAGGTGGAATTTGGGGAACTTCGATGAACTTGAGTTTTGCTTGTACCCACATCTGTCCTAATGGTCTAGGAGAAGCCACGGCTGCATTGTCCTCTATTTCCTTAGCACTTTGGGAGGTATCTGCACTGCAAAAGCTCAGGGTTGCAGATCTCAGATCCAAGCCCTAGCACTACAGGTAGCAGCCCTGTCATGTTTCAAATAACCTAAGATGGTTTTACTTGAGCACCTGGACCTATAGGTGCACATGCAAGAAACCTTGTGATTGCAAGCAAGTGGAGCCATGTGGGGGTGGCCCTCGTCTGGGAGCTGCGATGGACTGCGGCCCCATGCTGAGTGAATATTCAGTAGCAAGGCCAGCTCCTGGCTCGAACCAGGCATTTTTGAACGAGGGGAGGCTCACTCTGAAAGGAAGGGGGTTGATAAGCCTCAGGAGGGGCCGTAGCTCAGTGGCGGGGCACACACTGGGCATGTAGAAAGTCCAGGCTCAGTCCCTGGCCTTTCCAGCTGTGTCACAGACTTGCCCCCTCGGAGACAGTTCTGGGCACCACACTTCAAGATGGATGCAGACAAGCTGGAGCATGTTCAGAGGAGGGCAACCAGGATGATCAGGGGTCTGGAAACAAAGCCCTATGAGAGAGACTGAAAGAACTGGGCATGTTTAGCCTGGAGAAGAGAAGATTGAGGGGAGACATGATAGTACTCTTCAAAAAAGGTTGTCACACAGAGGAGGGCCAGGATCTCTTCTCGATCATCCCAGAGTGCAGGACAAGGAATAACGGGCTCAAGTTACAGGAAGCCAGATTCTGGCTGGACATCAGGGAAAACTTCCTGACTGTTAGAGCAGTACGACAATGGAACCAGTTACCTACCTAGGGAGGTTGTGGGCTCTCCCACACTAGAGTCATTCAAGAGGCAGCTGGACAAGCATCTGTCAGGGATGCTTTAGGGTGGATTCCTGCACTGAGCAGGGGGTTGGACTCAATGGCCTTGTAGGCCCCTTCCAACTCTGCTATTCTATGATTCTATGATTCTATGAGACCCGCTTTCTGTCAGAGCAGACCAGGGAGCGTCACCCTGGCGCTCTTTGGGGATTTGGGGCTTCAGCTCCCATCAGCCCCAGCCAACATGGTCACTGAGGGAAGATGGGAGTTGTAAACCAAAACATTTGGAGGGCGTTTAGAAACCTGTCCTCTCTGTTTGCCCCCATCCTTGTCACGGGAACAGCTGTCTGTCATGTGGCGTGGTTCGAGTGCTGGACTGGGACTCAGGAGATCCTGGTTCTAGTCCCCACTCAGTCATGAAGCTCCCTGGGTGAATTTGGGCTAATCACCAACTCTCACTTTAACCTACCTCACAGGGTTGTTGTGAGGATAAAATGTAGAGGGAAAGGGTTATGCATCTTGCCCTGGGCTCCTTGGAGGAAAAGCAGGATATGAAAGTAACTAATAAATAATGATTCCTCCCCCCACCCACTCAACACACACACCTTGCTATACAGGGCTGCAGTACTCCGCTTATGGGGGCTGGGGATTAGTGGAAGGCCTCTGTTTCCCCTGATTGGCATGGGGACTATTTCCACTAAAACTAGGGGTAGTCAGGGGGTGGGATTTGTAGATTTCATGAAAGACCCCCTGACTTTCCCTCATAATCTGAGTGCTGCTCTGCGGCTTGCCTCACACTCCCTATAGCAGCCTCCCACCACGCGGGCCTCCAGATGTTTTGCATTTCAATTCCATCAGCCCCATCCCTCAATGGTCAGGGATGCTGGGAGTTGTGGCTAAAACATCCGGAGGATGCCATGTTGTGAAAGGTTGTTCTAGAGCCACGACCGTGAAGGCAGGCTTCCTATTCTTGGCCCCACCCCCATCCCAAGAAAGTGGCGAAAGCCTGCCGTTCATGGAATGGAAGACTTGGGAGGCTCACATGCCGCCTTTGGAGGGCCTCCTCCCTCAGGGAGACAACCTTCTCACCACCATTGTCCCCAGCTGCTATCACTCCTCATGGTCTTTCTCATCAGTGCTGTCACTTGCTGGCTTGCAAGGCAGAGAGTGGCCTTACTGCTTCTCCTTTTCACTATCTCCAATATCTGGTCCAGCGAAAAAGGCAGGTGAGCAAGCAGGTTGCAAGGGAGGAAGAAGAGGAGGAGGAGGAGGAGGAGGAGGAGAAGGAGAAGGAGAAGGAAGTCCAAGGGATTCCTATCAGTGGGCCCTTCCTGAGGTGTGCCCAGCCCTACCTACCCTTGACTCCGGCCTGTTCACATGGTAGCATTTCCCTTCCTCTTGATTCACAGGGAGAAAGCAGAGGCTCTCCGTCAGTCCACGGTTGCTCGGAGTCTAATGCCCCCGCCTCACACCCGCCGCCCCGGCCTCCCCCTTTCACCGCTTCGCCCTGACTCATGCAGCCCTCCCTGTCTCTCTCGCTGTCAGCCTGTGAACAGAATTATATATTTCTCCCTCCTACCCAAAGTGGTTTTGCATACACTCCCATCCTGGCGCTTCTCTCTCCACGCTCAGCCGGTCTGTCACATCTTTAATCTTTCTGCGATCAGGAGCCTAATTAAATTAGCCAGCTTTGTTATACCTTCTTGTAATCTTATTGCCGGCAAATTGCAGCCTTCACAGAATCCCCGAGCAGTCCCCGTGGGGCCTGTTTGTCGCAGCCCACCGCTGATTGCCTCGCCGAGACAGACGGCCAACCTCGGGGGGGGTGGCCTGCGAGCCTGTGGGGAGGTGAGAAGCCACGCTGCTTCGGCTGCCTGCGGTTATTGTGCTAGCCGGGAGGGGATGGCTGCGTTTTCTTGGGGGGTGGGGAGAGAAAGCACAGCACCATCACCACGCCAAATATTGTGTGTATAAGGAAAATGTCTATCACCGTTGTGACAGAGTGATGTGGAGGAAGAATCATCCGTGACCCTTGCAGGGCATGAACTGAACAGCTCCTGTTTCTTGGTGGCCCTGGAGTAGGTGGTTAGGTTTTGTACCCACCACCCACCGTCAAATTGTCCTTGCGTACAATGCTCCCCTTTCCCCCACCAATGGCAGCAATTTGGATACATGGGAGTAAAGAAAGGGGCTCACTTGTAGAAAACAGTGGGGTGGGAATCAAACCTGGGTTGTTGTTGTTTTGTGCCTGGTGACTGCACGATTTGGGACAGGGCTCCTCCTCTCCCCAAAATGCAGACTATTTTACCAATGCTGAAGCACGACTGAAATCCAGCTGCTGTCCAAAATAGATTAGATGAGGTAGGGTGCGCAATGGCAGCGGTGTCCTTGGTGGCTCAGGCAACATTGCCACACTTGGTTATCTCTGCATCCGGAGTTCCACAGATCATCTGCTTCCGCTAATGTTCTGGATCACTTGGCCGTATTGCTTGAATGGTAGAAGCAGTCGTCCAAGTGGCATCTTGCAGGGCCAGCATCAGTGGTAGGCATAGTTGGGCACATGCGAAGGCCCACAGCCCAGAAGGGTCCAACTGCAAGAGCCCCCTTGTTCCTCCTCTTCACTTCTGCCACCTGCTTGTTCCAGACAATGGTGGTCGTGAGAAGTGAGGTAGGTGGCTACTAGGAGGAGGGCTTTTTCCGCTGTGGCACCCCGGCTGTGGAATGAGCTCCCCAGAGAGGTCCGCCTGGCGCCTACATTGTACTCTTTTCATCACCAGCTGAAGACCTTTTTATTCTCTCAGTATTTTAACACTTAATTTTAACTTAAATTTAAATTTTACTGTTCTAACTCTATATTTTAATCTTATATCAATTTTGCTGCGTGGTTTTATCCTGGTTGTGCTTTTGATACTGTATTTTGTATTTGTGTTTTTAACCTGTTGGTAGTTTTATTATGGTTTTAATTTTTGTGAACCGCCCAGAGAGCTTCGGCTATTGGGTGGTATAAAAATGCAATAAATAAATAAATAAATAAATAAATACTAGCGCTTGCTCCCTGGCTCTCTGTCTGTCAAGCTAAGCAAGTGGGAGCAATGATTAGAGAGACGGTGAGAAGCAATAGCAGCTGGTGATAATGGCAGTGAGAAGGTAGACCCACTGAAGGAAGGGCCCCATAGATGGTGTCTTGCCCAAGCAACCCAGCAAAGCCTGGGGGCAGCACTTATGTCTTGACATCCTATAGACAAGGCTCACACTTCACCCCTTAGTTCCAAGGTTCAAATGGGGAGAGGGGTTACCCTTCTTTGCAGATATGCAAGCTTTCTACAGGAGAGGAAACCTTGACCCAAGGATGCTTTCAAACAACAGTACGATGATGAGAAGGTAAGAGAAGGGCTGTACATGCACAGAGGCCTTGCAGAATGTTTGAATATTTACTGTCAGGCTCCTTTGGGCGGACGTAGCATAGTGGCTAAGAGACTGAGCTAAGAAGCAGGGAGCTCTCAGTTTGAATCTCAGCTCCACCCTGAGCTCCCCAGGTGCTTTAGGTGCAAGCAGCTTTCTCTCAGCCTCAGCTCCCTCATCTGTAAAATGGGGGATAATAATACTGACTTACCTTACAGAATTATTGTAAGGCTTGCAACGAGCCCGTGCGTGTGAAGTGCTTTGAAAACCTAAACTTGCTATATAAGTGTGAAGTACGAATATCCTTGCTGCAGTGGAAATGGTGATGCAGTCACCCCTGATGGGAGAAACGTACATCCTGCTGTTCTCTGGAACCACCGCTCAGTGGTGTAGGGGAAAGTCACGCTTCACGTGTTCGGAGGCACTAGTGTAATTACTTCACACATTCCAGGGTGGAACGGCGGCATTTCAAACGGATTCCATGGCTAAGCAATCGGGAGGTCCTTGGGTTGACAATGGGTTTAACTCTGACTAACATGGGATAACACCTCCTTGCTTCTACATTCGATGAGGTGTCCTGGAAGGAGCCCCCTTCCCTCTGAGTACCGAAGTAGCAGCTTGAAACCAACCTTGGCCAGCAGGAGGCAGCATGGAGACATGGTTGGACTTGGGGGCCTCCTTTCTCCCCCACGCAGGCGGCTCCCACCTGAGTCTCATTGTCCGTTTACAAAGGGTTCCTTCTCTGTGTCTAGCTTCCAAGCCCGTTAAGGGCCCTGCCAACAATTCCCTGGAGCTCGTTAGTGCTGGGTGCTTTTGAACTCCAGTGCAGTCCCCCCCCCCCGAGCTTTCTCTCTTTTCCCTTTTCCACCATCAACATCCTTTAATGAAAAGAAAAAGGCTGAACGTAAGATATCCTGAAGTGCTGATAAAACCATCTCTAAGTTCAAGTAATTATGGCAATTTTTTAGCACCTCAACACCCCGTTGGGGAGAGAGAGAGAGAGCGCCTGGCTGGCAGGGGAAGGTGTGGGGAACTGATGAGGCCTGCCTTTATGTTTTGAACAAGGGAAAGTAAAAATGTTTTAACCCATTAGCTCAGAATCTAATGCGCAACACCTCTGGGACACCCACAAGGGTCTGCCTGGTCCTTTAGCTGCCCACAGGAGGACCATATCCAGACGAGGACTGGGCTTCTGCTATGGAATTCTTTAAAGGGGCTTGTTATCGTTTTGCATCGGGGTGGGTTAGTTTAAATCAGGCTTGGCCAACATTATATTTATTATTATTATTGTTATTATTGTTATTTTATATCCAAGCCAAACATGGGCTTGGGGAGCTGCATTGTAAACCGCCCCCCCCCCAAGACCCACCAGGTTTGTATCCACTGAATTTACCCCCAGAATTTGGTAGCGCAGCACGTTGGCAGCAAGAAACCTTGCAATTTTACTTGGAAAGAAGTTACGTGCTCCCTATGTGTGTTGTAAAGCAAAATCACTGCTTTCTTTTGCCAGTGGCAAATTCAGCAGAGAGGGGATAAATGGGGGGGGGGGCTGAAAAAAGGCGGGGGGAGGGCACATGCAGACTGTCTTTTGCCCATCCCTGGTTTAAGAGCATCTGTATATTAGGGGGAAATCACGGTGCCTTACTGGGGCTGCTCCTTTGCGCAATTGTGATGGGTTCCATTACACAGGCAGACAGGGCAACTGTGTGGTTTGCAATTGAAAACTCCCCCTCCTTTCGGTGCTCATAGCCTTGAATGGGGCAATGCCATCTAGTAGCTGCTTTATAGTGCAACTTCGACTTTAGATGCTGGGAATCTAAATGCCGGACTATCTCAGGTTTTTCTTAGAGGGAAATTTCCGGATGAGGGAGCGTGAGATGTCTTGGAGGTTGGCGACATCATTTAAAGGCCCCACAAACTTCTGTGAGTGGCCAATCAAGAATATGCCATATAACACTGGTGTAGAGACTCTCAAAGTCAAGGCAGTCTAAATCAGTGATTTAAATCCCCAAGAGAAAACATCCAATATACATTGCTCATTTTAATTAATTTCCCATTGCCCTGAACAAGCATGCATTCTGATTGGTTGTTGTAACCATTGCAACATACAATTTTGCAACAAAAGAGGATTGTTGTGCAACATAGGAGTGTAATCTAAAACCTTTGGGCGTATGCACCCAGATCCAACTCTAGTCACACGCACAAATGGTATTTAGATGTGGTATTTACATTCAAATACTCAGCCTGCATTTTAGATGATCCTGATCCAGAAAGTGATAAATGTGAGCAAGCGTATTCTTGTGAACTGGCCTTATCTGGATTGCATGGTGTGAATTGCATGTTGGGGAGTCCATCTGCTTTTGTACTATAGATTTATCTGTCTAAAGACAAGCTGGGTAATTGTGGGTTAAGTGGATTTGTGTTTTTTTAAAAAATAAATAAATAGAATAATTGTATTTATTATTATTGTCAATATCATCGTCATCTCCTCTATAATGCCCAATAGCCAAAGCTTTTTGGGCAGCCCACAAAAAATACACATCACAACACAATATAATAAAACATAATCTAAAAATTTTAACATGCAAACTTTAAAACAATTTAAACAGCTTAGGGCACACTCGTATATCTGTTTAAACAGAAAAAGCTAGATAATTTGCTCCCAGTGATCTAGTTGCTGTAGAGCACGAAGGGTGAAACTCCGACCCATGTTTAGCCCGTGGTTGTTCCACATCTGGCCCACCAGCTTATTATCCAGGCCCTGCCCCCTCTCCTGGCAGGGAAAAGTGCTAATCTTCAAACAGCAGCTGATTGAATGTAAGAGCGATTTCCTGCCAGGCAGTGAGAAAGTCTCCCTTTCTCAGCGTTCAGCATGACAAAGATGTGGTTGAGCCCTCCGGGGATTGATTCATAGAGTTGGAAGGGGCCTATAAGGCCATTGAGTCCAACCCCCTGCTCAATGCAGGAATCCATTCTACCATCTCAGAATGCAGCTGGGGAGGAGTCAGGCTCAAATGCTCTCCATGTATTAAAACACACACATGACCACCACTCTGTTATAAGCCTAAGAGAGCCTGCATCCCACTTTGGCGAAGAACTGGGGAAATCGGCCGAAATCAGGCGGATGCTTGCCTAACAATGCTTCCACCAAGTTTGGGGTGATCCCCAAACAGTGAAAAGGTCTCCCTTTCTCCCTGCAGGTTCATGACCCATGCTGTTCGGGAGAGTCCCCTAACCCAACAGAGAGTGGCCTTTCGGGTGCATCACCCCTGGATTAACCTTTAAGCAATATAAGCTTGTGCTGAGGGCACCAAGGGAAGAGGGGCACCACGGAGTACCAGTACCATAGCTGGAGCCATAGTATTTTAAGGAATTCCAGATTTAAAATGATTTTCAATCAATTTTTTGCATTTGCATTTCCCCCTTATAACAGTTTTATTAAAAAATGCATAAAACAGTGATGAAAATTTGTAATTTTTTGTTGTTGCCCTAGTTATAAGTAAGTAATTGGCTTATGTTGCTTCTATTTAGTGTTAAATAAATATAATAAAAAACAATTTGTATTTTATATAGTTGTGTGTGGGGGATGGCCTTGAAGAAAACTGAGTTTTTAATGTCTTATTTCACCTTCAGCACTTATTGAGTCTTTAATGTCTTGCCGGCTAAGCAATGGAAGGGCCAAGGGGGCACCGTTACTGGGCTGTGCTTAGGGCATCAGCTGGCCTGAATCCGGCCCTGGGGTGCAAGGAGGAGGGGAGGGGAGAGATCCTTGCATGTGCAGCCTCTTGCTTGTGCAGCCTTTAGCTCCAGCCCATAAAACTGAAGCGTCTTCTCCCGATTTCAAATCTTTACTTTCTAATCACAGCTCATATGCATCCATGTACACCAGGGTGCAGAAACACAGGCCCACTGGGTTTTCTGAGATTTGGTGGCTCCCAGGTTTTGTGCAGTCCCCTCCCCCACCCCATTCGAAAAGGCTGAAAGACCTCTCCTAATAGTCTTAGTTACCAGCAGTAAGATCTTTAAACTAAAATATGCTGGTATTTGGGATATTTGAGTCTCACCATCTTTTCCTTTGACCCCACCTCTTTTGACTTCAGCTCCATCCCATTACTGAATGTGCCTCCCAAAAAGCATTTCCGAAATAGAATTCAGCCCTTGAGCTAATGTACACAGATTACCCTTGAGAGAGACTGTGTACACGCCTAATGTACACAGACTACCCTTGACATAGTCTGTGTATACCCCTAATGTACACAGATCTCCCTCGAAATAGACTGTGTACATCCCTAATGTACACAGGCTACCCTTGAAATAGTCCGTAGTCTGTACACAGATTACTCTTGAAATAGTCTGTGTACATCCTTAATATACACAGATTATTCTTGAAATAGCCTGTTTACATCCCTAATGATATATGCAGACTACACTTGAAATAGCCTGTGTACATCCCTAATGTATGCAGATGCTTGAAACAGATGACGATTAACATGCTCACAGAGACACAACAGAGAGACACCCAATGCTTTTTGTGGCTTCCATGGATCAAAACCATAGATCTTCAGCATACGTCCTTGTTAATGCCCATGGCCTCTTCAAAAACTGACTGCCTATCATGGCTCACATCTGTACTCCTGGACTGCTCTGTAAGAATCAGAGAATGCAGTGCAAAACCATAGCTCCCATTCAATGGTCCTCATTAATGTTATGTTTAGAAGTAAAATTCAAATTGCATATTAGTCATACCATGGATGTAGCTTGTTGTGTCATAGTGGCACTAGAGATATATAGATTTTCTTAAATCTGTGCCACTTGTGTTTTACAGATTGTTGGCTGTCTTTTGGTCCATTGTTTTCTCATTGATGGAACTCGGGTTTTTTCTGCGTTGTACAAGAATTTCGTTGCATTAGCGCTAATGCAGAATCCGCAGGTCAAACCAATGGAGGCTGGGGGTTCCAGTTTCGTTGGAGCTGTGAATCCATTCTGGGTTTCAGTCAGAACCAGACAGAACTCTAAAGGAGTTATCCAAGGACTTGAGCCATTTCATATAGTGTGATGTCCCACAATATCAAAAATCTAGTCCTCACAAGTCATCTTTCAGGTTACATCTTAAAATTACATACATGAGCCTGCAGAAATCCATCAACTTGGAGAATAATGATTAGCACATTCTCTTCACTCCGCTTGTTACGGAGTGCAATGCATACACATCCCATGTGCACGGTGTACCATCTTTAAATTAAAGCACCATCCCAAAGTGCAGAAGCACCTTTCCTAATTAGTCCTATCATTAGCGAAGTCTACGTTCGGTGGTTTCCCAGGAAATGTCCCAGTTTTTCAACCTGGAGTTTTATCACCTATAGCCAGGACAATAGAGTTCCTGAAAGCCATAAGATAACACTTTTTAACAAAGCGTTTCCCCAACTTAAACCAAACTTTGATTATAAACCTTCAGTGCTTGGCAGAAACCTCCCAGCGCTCTATAAGCTGTTCAGCAAATGAGACTGGAAACTTATGCCTTTCAGTCAAAAGCAGGCCAGCCAAGTCAAGATATTACGTAGGTCTTTAATGTGTGTGTGTGTGTGTGTGTGTGTGTGCGCGCGCGCACGCGCACGTGTGCACACACACACACGTATAAAAGCCATTAGATTCCATGAGAATTTGTGCCTTGGATCTACGAATTTGCACCTCAGCAAACCCAGGCCGTGCTAGCTCTGTGTATTTTACAGACTGAGGGCATAGAAGTGAGCTGTGATTAGGCAGTGGCTTTAGGGCATCTGTAAAAATTATAAGGCTGCCTGAGGATTTCCGCCTCATCACCAGTGTGTTTCCATCATGGTAGCATGACAAAATCTCTCTCTCTCTATTTTTAAGGTAAGGTCCATTGTCAGCTGTGTATATAGGATGGATCAGGTGTGTCTACCTGATGAGAATCCATGGCCATAGCTAGACAGGGCTTTATCCTGGGGCGATCACATGACACACATGGGATCCTGGGATCACGGAGGGATGGTCCTTTCCTTGGATATGGACCTACACTTTAGGCCCACTTTTCCCGCGATCTCAGGATGATCCCGAGACCACGGAAAGTGTGGCCCATTGTCATGGTTTGTCCTGGCTCCTCAGGAGCTCTGCGCCCATTGGGGGTGGGGTGGGGGGGTAGCGGGAAAATTTAATTAAAAACAACAACACTTACCTTTTGTGCATGAATGCTTGTGTGCTGCTTCCTCCCTTAACAAAAATGGCGGGTGCAACGTCCTCCCCCTCTGAGGCTGTCACGCGCCACGTGTAAACAGAGGGGGAGATCTTGCAATAAAAATATCACAAGATCTTCATTCCTCCATTGCACTAGACCGGTAGGTCTAGCTCAGGCCCAAGTCTCAGATACTTTTGCAACACAACAACCCCAGAGTATAACAGATTCAAAATACGAAAATACAAATGAGTAGAAAAACACAAGAATCTAAAAGCACCAATAGAAATATCATACTGCCCTTATGCGACCACACTTAGAATACTGTGTGCAGTTCTGGTCACCACACCTTAAAAAGAATATCATAGAGCTGGGAAAAGTCTAGAAAAGGGCAACTCAAATGATTAAGGGGCTGGAGCATCTCCTCTATGAAGGAAAGTTACATCAACTGGGATTGTGTAGCTTGGAAAAAACGAGGCTAAGGGGAGACATGATAGAGGTGTACACATGGTATGGAGAATGTGGGAAGAGAGACATTTTTCTCCCTCTATCAAAATACTAGAACTGGGGGTCATCCCATGAAGCTGATGGGTGGGAGATCCAGGACAAATAAAAGGAAGGACTTCTTCACACAGCGGATAGAACTCACTACCACAAGATGTAGTGATGGCCACCAATTTGGATGGCTTTAAAAGGGGGTTGGATAAATTCCTGGAGGCGAACGCTATCAGTGGCTACTAGCCCTGATGATAGTGCGCTATCTCCAGTATGAGAGGCAGTAAGCTTGTGTGCACCAGTTGCTGGGGAACATGGGTGGGAGGGTGGTATTGCACCATGTCCTGCCTTGTTGGTCCCTGGCCGACAGCTGGTTGGCCATTGTGTGAACAGAGTGCTGGACTAGATGGACCCTTGGTCTGATCCAGAATGATCTTAATTTCAGTCTTTACTTGCAAGCTATGTGATTATTATTAGTATTTTTATATTGTTGTCCCTTCATATTGTATTTATTTTGTATGTGAATGGCCTAAGGCCTAACCATTAATAAATTACTACTAGTAGTACTACATGCAAACTTTGAATATGAAATACATTATTTTATTATAATCCCATAATATGATGATACAAAGTTTCAGATTACAATTAAAAATCCCCACAGTGGTGCAACAACATGAATTTGAAGCGTGGGTTCTCATCTGGGCAACTTTACCAGGACTATTATCAAGTCTCAAGGTTCTGAGCAAATACATCCCAGGCAACCTTCTCTGATAGAAACCCCATTCGCAGAAATCTTAGGAGTCAAAAATCACTCAGTTGGGGACCCTGAGAGGTCATCCAACCCAAAACAATACTACATCTACATTTTTGTGCTGTGGTGATGCCACAAAATGTTGCAGTCGTGTTTGCATTAAGACAGTGAAACACTTGGGCTGATCTTTTAAAAATAGTGATGGACCCATGGACGAGAGCCCATGTGCCAAATCACACCACTCTGGTGCCACACAGTGCTGGACTCACACCTTTTGGGGTCATGGGTATGAGTGCTAGTTGGATGGCAGGTTTGAGCTGTCTGCATGTAAATATCGTGAGCTTTCAGAAGGATCTGTGCAGGTCTCTCTAAATCCACCTCTCCCCCCCCCCCCAGGGAATAGAAGTAAAAATCAGATCGCTTTTACCTCCTCTGTGATGACGTAGGTTTCAGTTCCCTTTGGCAGAACCTGGCAGGGCTCTATGCATCGTGCTTTGAACCCCAGGCGTGTCCCCCTGGGAGCACATCAGTAGTACCTGCCGTTAGCCTAGAGGGAGTGATTTTGAGTGAACAAGACATGTGGCCTGCCTAGGGTTGAATAATACAGTAGAGGTTGGAATGCATTTGGATGTATGAGGGCGGATTTGCTCCCTAGAGCAGATGTGGGAGCAAGGAACCTCATTTGATTTACAAGTGATCTGGCTGAATTTATGAGGGTTTTGTATGAAGACTTTTAATCTGATGTTTTGGCAGAGGCCTGTTGGAGATCAAGACTTATTTCCCTCCTAGGATTTTGTGGGTTTTTTCCGTTTTAAAATGTCAGAACCAGACACAAAAGGAGATGGAATATTGTACTGAGTGGACTACATTCTGCGAAACAGTGAAGAAGGTTTTCCTCTTGCTTTGATGTGTAGCATCTGCTTCCATCACTCACTAATATCTTTTAGCACCTGTTATGTGTTCGGGGCTGTGGAGAATTCAGAAGCCCAAGCTTGCGTTTCAGCAGTCTGTGGAAAAGACAGAGATGGAGCAGGGTTGGGGGTGGGGGTGGTAAGACTTCTGACAATTGGATAGACGGTTGATCTCCATATATTGATTGATCTCCATATATTGGTCTGATATATGGTCCACATACTGTGACAAAAAAGAGGGTGTGTGTGATTTATTTATTTATTTAAACATTTATTTCCCGCCCTATATCGCAAGGATCTCAGGGTGGGGTACAGATAAAATCATACATATGAAATAGAAAAATAAATATACAATTCTGAAACATTAAACCATTAAAACAAATATGAAATTTTAAAACATTAAAAGCCAATTAAAACAAGACAGTGTGCAGGCTGGTGGATTTAGCCATCAAAGGCTTTGTTAAAAAGCCATGTCTTAACCTGGTGCTGAAAGGAAGCCAGTGCCAGTCAGGCCTCCAGGGGAAGGGCATTCCACAGCCGCGGTGCCACAGCAGAGGAAGCCCTCTGCCATGTCCCACCATAGCATATATCTCACGTTGGTGGAGCACGGAGAAGGGTTCCTTCAACTGATCTCAGGTCTCGGGCAGGCAGATATAGGGAGAGGCGCTCCCTCAAGTATTGAGGTCCCAAGCCGTTCAGGGCTTTAAACATCATTACCAATACCTTGAATTCTGACCAGAAACATATTGGCAGCCAGTGCAGTTCCTTTAAGACTGGCGTTATATGGTCTTTTTGAGATGTTCCAATAAGCAATCTAGCTGCTGCACAGTGCCCAGTCCGTGGCTTTTCCCGGCTACTCGCGAGTAAGCGAGTAGCTGCAAAAAGCCACGGACCTTGCTAGACGTTCTGCAGCCCCAGCCTCAGGCCGGGGCTGCGGAAAAGGCGCGCTATAAGCGAATTCGCTTATGGCGCGTTAAGGGAGGTTTCAGTGCGGCCTGACCCCGGATTCCCCTGTGTGTCATCTGGACGCACAGCAGGGAAACCGGGCCTCACAGAGCGCTAAGGCCTTGTCTAGCAAGGCCCTTGGAGAGCTGCTACCAGTCATATAGACAATTCTGACCTTGATGGACAACTAATATGACCTGCTATAAAGCAGCTGCCTGTGTATTTCCTTGGAGAACAGAAACACTTAGTGCATTCAGTTGCTGCAGTCCACAATGTTCTTCCTCTTCATTCCATGCTGGCCATTTCCCCATCTGGGCAACAGAGGAGGACCACTATGGGAGGCAGGACTGTCCCAGGTTCAGTTTTGGGGTTAGGTTGCCCAATGTCACATCATACTGTTGAGGTCATGAGGCTCTCTTTCCTTGCGTTTGGAAACTTCCTTCTCTCTTCAGTGTGGTGAAACCTGCTGATTAGCAGGGACAATCAAAGGTAAGAATGTGCAGCAAACATCCCCTCTTGATAATCTTTCAGGTATCGTTGCAAAAGGTGATAAAAAAAAAAACCCCAGCCGCCTATTTAGGAAGCGTTGCCCTGAATAGACTTCCTTTGATCCACCAAGAAAGCATGCCTTCACTCTTCATTAGCTTCATTTGCCCTCAATGATGTTAACACATTGCCAGCTATGATTGGCTACTGAGATGTCACCATGTTCACTATGTGATCCCTGCTTGGCTGGAGTTATACAGTGAAGGAGAACTTAGCTAACCAAGAAATTACATTGATGCCGAAGAAATAGCAGGTTAGGGAAACAAGTGCTGCAAACATTCTTTATTTCATTTATATGCCATCCTTCATAATATTGACACCAGGGCAGCATTATTTTCATGTAATGAAAATTAAATCAAAAGAAACACAGTAAAACAATTAAAACCAATAAACAGCATACTCAGAATGTCAAAATCGCAGTGCGAAGCATTCACTTCCAGTTTTCGTTCTGCTGTTTTGAGATTTTAATTGTAAACTGACCTTGGATAAATATGAATGAAATTAAAGGAAGGTTTGCAGCCATTGTTTTCCTAACCTGCTGTTGCTTTGGCATCAGTCATTACCAGGCTATCCGTGCCCAAGAGCTGGCATACTGGCCTAAGCTGGTAGAAAGCACCCTGTGCCACTCAGGGCACAAACATCTCAGTTCGAGTGACAAAGCTGGATCAAGGAGGACTCCCAAGCTACACACCTGACCTTTCAGAGGGAGTGCAACCCTGTCTAAAACAGGTTGAATCCCCTCTTCTTAGACCAGGGAGCCATCCACACACAGCGTCTCTACTTTAACTGGGTTGACTATCAATTGGTTGGCTCCCGTCCAGCCCATTACTGAGTTTGGACAGTGCTTTAGCTCAGAGGAGTTGAATTTCTTCCATCCCGAATGCCAAATTCCATTTCCTGGGAAGCGCTTGGGGGCCACATTCCAATGGTGGCCAAGGCTGAAGGCAAAAAGTGTGGGTCCAAAATGCCAGCATATTGTAGCTTAAAGCTCTTACGGCCTTAGGAGAGATATTTCAACCTTTCAGGACGAGGGGGAAAGCAGGCCATAAGTAGCAGCAGCAGCACCACCAAACGATCTGTAGTTGGGGCGGGGGAAGAGGTGTGGCCATTTGAGGAGTCAGCCGGATTTGACCCCCAGGCGTCAGGTCAGCCGGATTTGACCCCCAGGCGTCAGGCTCTGGATCCCTGATTTTGCTCTTCTGTCACTCCATGGGCTCATTTACACCAAGCAGGATATTCCATTATGACAGTGGTATGAAAGCGGTATATAAAAGGCCGGAGACACACTACTACTTTATACGGGTACTGCAGTGCACTGACAACTCTTGGGACCCATGACACATGCCATATACCACTTTCATAGTGCTATATCCTGCTTGGTGTACATGTGGCATGGGCCCCAACAGTTGTCAGTGCACTTCAGTACTACTGTAAAGCAGTAGCATAAATCCTGCAGTGCACTTCAATACCGCTGTGAAGCAGTAGTGTGACTCCTTCCTTTTATATACCGCTTTCATACTGCTTTCATAGTGGAATATCCTGCTTGGTGTAGATTAGTCCCACCTGATTTAGGTCATATGGCCAATAGAACTGAGTGCTCTTGGCCGAAGGGTGTCTTGTGTGTGTGAAGTGTTTGAGGCTCCCAAAGACAACTGCCTTTGACCCAAACCCGAAATGTGCAATCATTTGGCACATCACTAGAAAATGCCCATGCGGACAGGAAGGGCTATGAATCCGAAGCAATTCCCTGGGTGCGCATGTGGAAGCCCAGCCTCCCTCCCACCCCCCCACCCATGCCCCCACCTTTGCCCTTCATCCCGATAAGCGCTGCAGAGAGCGTCTCTCTCCTGCTTCTGCATTATTCTTGGCATGGCGTTGCCTCCCTTTTAACTGTGCTTCGTCTTGAAGAATTGATCTGTACACTCTTCGGCTTGATCAAAGGTTGACATGCGGGTATGTGCTTAGCACTGCCCTGTCACCGCCTGTTCTTTGCAGCTTCAATAATTCATCACAGGAGCCGGCAGAAACAGTGCCTGGCAAAAAAAAAAAAAATAATAATAATTTTAAAAATGGAGCAGGCGAAGCAGGGCCTCTGGTCTGCCGAAGTCCGGTACGGAGGAGAGTTGATACGTTATCGCTTGCCTGTCAATTCATTAAGCCAGAGCCACCTTAATTGGGTTTTACACGCTATGCTGCTTCTCCTGCAGAATATTCCCCCCTTCCCTCCCTTAATTGAAAAGGTTTGTCTCTTCCAGTCCCATCCACTGATTTCTCATCAATGCATTGGCAGGATAAAAATTTTCACGGTCTAGCTCCTGCCTATCTCTCCTCTCTCATCTCACACTATCGCCCCGCTCGTGCTCTCCGCTCCTCTGATGCCATGCTTCTCGCCTGCCCAAGGACCTCCACTTCCCTTACTCGGCTTCGTCCTTTTTCTTCTGCTGCCCCTTACGCCTGGAACGCTCTTCCAGAACACTTGAGAACTACCAACTCAATCACAGCTTTTAAAACTCAGCTAAAAACTTTTCTTTTCCTTATAGCTTTTAAATATTGAGTTTGTTCTGACTCTATACTGTTAGCCTCACCCTACCCGGTGCCTGTTTACACTTCCCTGTGCCTGTTTGCATTCTCTTTCCCGCCTTATTGTTTACTACAACTTTATTAGATTGTAAGCCTATGCGGCAGGGTCTTGCTATTTACTGTGTAATCTGTACAGCACCATGTACATTGATGGTGCTATATAAATAAATAAATAAATAAAATAATAATAATAATAATAATAATAATAATAATAATAATAATAATAATAATAATGCCCATTCCCAGAGTGCCAGGAGCAATTCGGGTTTTTAGGGCGTCCTGCCTAGGGACAGGTAGTTTGTTATAGTGATGGGACTAGCATGACCTCGGGAATCTCTCCCTTGGAACTGGCTATGTTGATCATGTTGAGTTGGCTTCCTTGTGATCTCCTGCAACTGTAACATGTAGTGCTGGACACCATGTAAATGTAGAGCTTTGTAAGTGGAGTTTGCATCCCAGTGCTAGTTGGTGATTCTAACAGATCCATTCCTTGATTTCAGAATGCCCCAGGTTAGCCACAGCCTATTGTATTTCAGGATTATTACTAGACTGGGAAGGAAAATGAGATTCTAAAAGGAAAAGCAAGAGTTTGTTCATGGCTGTATCCAGACAACGAACCTGAGCATTAAACTACCTCTGATAAGCTTATTCTGCATCCAGGTTTTTATTCCTCAAAGCCCCAGCTCTACTGACTACTTGAGCTGGTGTGGGCATTTTCCATGCCAGGTTGCACAGTGATATGATGTCTGTTACTAAATGTTATCATCTTGTTGGGATCAATGAGTTAGAATTAGTTGGTGTTGAATTTTTTAATTGGCAGTAAAAAGGTAGACTCACTGAGGGAGGGGGGCATTGAGGAGGTCTTGCCAAGCACCCGCAAAACCTAGAGCCAGCAGTGTTTATGTAGGCAACCTTGTATATTATCCCTCTTAATTATGGAAACCTCATGCTCATATTCAGCATTGTGGGCCTAGTTGATTTCAATTTCTGCCTAGATCCATACATGCATCCCTTGATTTCTCAGGTTTTGGTGGCTTAGTTGACCCAACTGTTCATCCATTTGCCGGGGTGGGTGGGGTGGGGGTGGGGAAAAGTTAGTGCTTTTGTGGAACCCAAAACTGTTCATGAAAAAAAAAGTGAACTCCTTTGAACTTGTTTTTTTGAGGCGATATAGAAAGTTGTGCCGAATCTGTGATGGCTCATTCACTAGTTCAAGTCATTCCTTTTATTTATTCCTTTTATTTATTTATTGCATTTCTATACCGCCCAATAGCCGAAGCTCTCTGGGTGGTTCACAAACTGTGACTAAATAAGAAAACTAAAAGGCGCAGTTGATGCGGTGTCCCGGCGATTGCAGCCCACGGAGGGTGCGTGGCAGCAAGGATGCCTCATCCTGAAAACACCCACTTGGGGTTTTGGGGAAAGGAGCAGGTGGGAGCAGAACCAGTGCAGACGACCCCCAGCTCTATGGAGGCTTTTGCAGCTCAGCCACAAGGGCCAACGGAAGTATCAGCATCCCACTTTTGGGTGTGGGAAGTCAACTGAAAAAGAAGCATTCATTCCTTGATGAAGCCATCACTGAGGGAGGATTACATATGTATGATTCAGCCCCTAGCTGTACTTTACAAGTCTGGGTTTTAAAGATATGTCCAAATGTACATTCTCATTGCATTTTAGTTTAGTTTTGCCCTTCATTATGAGCTGCCAAAGGCTATTCCTTCATATAAAACTCAACAACTCTTTAGCCTTCTTCCTGACATGCTAGTTTTTTATGTATGGTGATTTCAGGGTGAGGGTGGGAGTATACAACATGTGACTTCCATCTCTGCCACAATCTGAAGTGGTACGGTCTAGGAATAAGGTTAAGCATCTCCTTTGCTCTTTGTGTAGACTAGGCTCAGGCCTGTGGTGTCCTGGCAACTACACCCCTGCAAAGCAATGAAGCCAGGTTCTGGAGGTGACATGGGTTGTGCAGCAGTAATGGAACGTATGCTGTCTCCCTGGGTCTCTGAGGCAATTTGGTAGCTGACTCAAGGACGGCTCCTCGCTTGCAGAGTTCTCATTAACCTACCCGGTATGCTGGTTCCTGGGAGACTTGCAATGACAGCTCCCTGGATTAGGCTCTGTATCCATTCACTTCCTCTGATTTGGTTGGGAGATAAATTTGCTCTTTGATTGGAAACAGCATGCGTACCTTTATGTTTGTGTCTGTGCATGGGGATCCTTAGAATAATTCTGTTAGTGCATGCACACAATTGAACTCCCTTACTCAGGATTTATTAGCCTGGAATGGCTATAATCCCTTGCTCCTCCTCTTGCAAGCAGAAACAGTCTTTAGAATCACACTCTATACATAATATTTATTTATTTATTTATTTATAGCATTTTTAGCCCACTCTTCAGCCAAAGAAGGCTTCCAGAGAAGTTTTCATATCAATAAAAAACAAGACAGTTCCCCTTCCCTCAGACTTACAATCTAAGACACAACACGAGAGGAAAATGGATTGGGAGGGAAGAGGAAAGCAAAGGAAGACAGCGTCCTTTTCTTAATGTAACCAAGTTTTTAGAATGATCAGCTGGAATGGAAAATAGTTCAAAGGAGAGGAAGAGCCAAAAGTTGCCAGTCTTTCGACAGAGCTGATGTTGACCCGGTTCCCTTCTCTTCCCTGCTCTCACTATAGTTTGATGGAATGGCTACTGCTCCATGACAGGTAATATATTGAAAGAATGGGAAGACCAAACTTGTTACTGCCCTAAATATGAGGAAGGTTACACAAGCCACGTTTAATTAGGGATGAGTGAACTTTGGTCTTGCATGGACTACCTCTTTTTTCCTCTGGAATCCCTATGACCTGCCACACTGCCACTGTGTTCAATTTATAAAGCAAGTACATACAACAAATCTCTTAATAGTTAAGGCATAACTAATCCATCTTAAGTTATCCTAAGTCAGTACTCTTTCTTATGAATATAAGGAGCGCTCTGCTGGATTGGACCAATGTACAGCTAATCCAGCATTTTTACAAGAATCCCAACAACCATCAGGTACTCGGTCGCCCTCCAGAAATTGGCCAGTGGTCTACACTAGTGGAGCATGGTCTCCCTTCTGCTTCCCCCTCTACTGAATGATTCATAAGTGCCTCAAACAGAGCTGAAATAACTAGTGTTTTTTATTTTTTTTAAAGAGAACCTTCATTTTCTAAAATCAAATCCACTCTGTTGTCCATATAATAGTATTTTCATGCATCCAAACCTCTGATCATCTGGTTGCTTGGCTAGTCCCCAGGCCAGTCACACAGATGAGATTGTTGTCTTATTATTGTTCATGAACATTAACATTCTTATTTGCATATTTGGGAACTTGCAAAAGCAGATGCCTTTGAATAATTATAATACTTAAAAAAAAACAGAATTGTAGAAATGTATCTTGCATGGTTCATAAAAATCCTCAATACACACTGTTCTTAGATCAGTTTATCTGATGGACAAGCGAGGTTACAGTGATCTGTATGCAAAGAAGATATACCTCAGTGTAGGAAGGTACGAGAACTTTGTTTATGATCACAAATCATGTAAATATGCCCCATTCGCAACTCTGGATGCGAGCAGGAGAACGTGTTCTCTAAATATTTCTGCAAATTCTCCAACATGTGTTCACACTTGAGAAATGTACTTTTAAAACAACAACATATTTTTAAGTGCACATTTTCATGTTTCAGTCTATGGGGAGAAAGTGTGCACTTTTGGAAAATATGCACAGAAATGCTCATTTTTCCCCATTCAAAATGCCACTTTTCTTGATCGCGCAAAATGAGAAAACTTTGCAAGCGATTGCAGTAAATGAGGAGAAAGAATCATCAAATTGACATCTGGAAAATCTGCGCTGAAGCAAATATTGGTTGTTCAGCCATCCCTACCGGAATGATAGACCCTGTTCAAATGACACGCCAGGAGAGGGGAAATGGACAACCGGACCACACACAGAACAACCAGGAGCCATGGCATTTCTCTCTGTGTGTCTCCTCCCTAACTCAATCACTTCTCTAATCTTACATTTGCAAAATTTGCAGATGCAACCTTTCGTTTTGTGATCTCACCAATTCTCCATTCAGAATGAATTCCCAACTTGCAATTCAATAGAAACCTTCCCTTGCGTAGACAGCAGAGCACTGATAACCACGGAAAACAGCAAATGCCTTGAATATGCCCTTAATATTATGTAATGCATTCCGTACTATGGGAGTTTTGACTATGGGAGTTGGTCTGAAAAACCAGAATTTATTTGAGTTGCTGTGAGGGAGGAAAGGGGGGTTCTAATGACTATTTATACGGATTACATTCAAATAAATGAATTACAAGGGCATGCAAAAGATGCCAAGTCAATGCAAAACGATCATTGACTTGTATAAAGTTCTGGATGTCTAATTTTGGCATTGACTTGGCATAATTACATGCTATATCCACAGAAATAGATTAGCAATGTATAATTGCTCCCTGTCAACAATATAACTTCGTATAATTCATCCAATTGAAATAATGCTGTAAAGGATTGAGGAATAATAATGAAGGTAGCAAGTATTAGTTTACTCTGAAGTAGTCCCCTATGGTTTATTTTAGTCAAACAGAGGAATTCATTCAAAATATCTATCTATCTATAGATATAGATATTTAAATCACTAGGCTCAATGGTTGTATTCTAGGAAGAACCAGAATTTGGGTCTTCAGATTCACACACTCACTAATACTGCTGCCTCTGCCCTAAAAGTTGGCCAAGAAATATAATAATAATAATGATTAGGGTGACCAACTGTCAGGATTTCCCCGGATTTGTCCTGGTTTTTGTTCTTTCCATGGTGTCAGGGGGGATTTTCTATAATTTTCAATAATGTCCTGGAATGACACACCTTCCCCATTAGCATGGCAGGAGGGAATGACATGCTTTCTTGAGGCACATCATTCCCCCACCCCGAGCTCCAACTGAGGTCTTAAAGGGGAAAGTGGGTCATTCGTGGACATTATAGAAAAGGCCCCAATTGGAGTGGATGGTGGTGGTGCAGAATGAAATCCTTTCCCCTCCTCCACTCCAATCGGGTTCTTTAAGGTGGCGGGGGAATAACGTACTTTCTGCAGGACTCAGAAAGCTGCTTCCCCACACACACACTAGGTGTCCTCTTTTTTGGTTTCCCAAATATGGTCACCCTATAATAATAATAATAATAATAATAATAATAATAATAATAATACCACCACCACCACCACTTTGGTAGTAGTACTACAAAATACTACTACTTTGTAGCTATGTACAAAATAAATCCATACCTGGTAAAACTATAACACCAGACTTCTTTGTGATTTAGGAATGGGATCCTGGGCTCATCTCTTAAGGCCCTTTCACTTATTTCATGACAGGACGTCTGGTTTTGAACCCAACTCTCCCTTCCCCAAAGCCAACCATGCCACCCACTGCACTACCCATTGCCAGCTCACTATTCTTTCACTGTCAACTGACCCTCGCTGAGTATGATGCTATGTAAGGCTGCCCTTTTTTTTACTTTAATGGGCCCGTGCATTTCGGGAGTCTCCTTGGGTGTGTGTGTGTGTGTGTGTCAATGGGTCTGTCATGACAAGCTCCTACACTCCCAAATTGACCACCACACCATTGCTGAATGTACACTGGACAGGGAACTGCAGCTAGGCATGTGTTGCCCTGCCTGCCTGCCTGCTTGCCTGCCTGCCCCCCACCCCCCAGAAATCTCGTGTGAAAGGCCTTCAGAGAGGAGGCTGTGAGGAGGATTTCCAAGGGCCCCCCTTCTCCACAAGCCTTGGCCTTGTGTCTGGAAAGATCTTCCTTCATCACGTAGGGCCCAGTAGAAGAATCACTGCAGTCCCTAAGAGGCTTGCTGAAGTGTTAGATATAGAATCTGCGTTCCTGACACTCCACACACCCCAACACCCCCTGCATGCCCATACTAGTCAGTCATAAGAAAGAGAGAGGCCTGCAGCCGAGAGTGGGAATTATAAAGCTGGACAGGCAGGAAGTCCAAGTTATGCCTCCTGCCCCAGAAAAAGCAACACACCCTGCTAATTCGCTGTTGCTGCGCCTAGCACTTTGCTCTAACTAATGCAACCGGGGATTTCACTTAAAAACCCCCATTTCTTCTTGCCCTATGCTGAGAAAGAACCTCCTCCTGTTAATTTTGTGGCATCCATTTAAGTATCTGCTCTAAAGGTCGCCACGGCAGATCCCAGGACTTGACCTGAGAAGTGGGTTGCGTGGCTACTATGAACTGGCATCATTGTTTCTTGGTGCCACGGCTGGAATCTTCGTAACAGCAAGGTGGGCTCCCCTCCATGTACCGAACGGCACCTGTGGGCCGCTTTCAGGTGGCCCAGTGCCCTGGCACGTGTCACCCAGGGTGGCCGCTTAGGCATCAATAAAAAAAGAGGACAAAATAGGATACCAATTTGCATTACATAATTGTTGTGGCCAAGTTTAGAAAGAATAACTATAATTTAAACAGAAATACAGTACATTTCCCCATTGGGGGGGTGGAGAGACTGTAACCACTAGGTGACCTGTGTGTCTGCTAAGTCTCCTGACACACGTAGGGGTTACGTGTTGTTGGCCAACTTCAAGGCCCCTTCCTCATCTCCACTTTTTTGGACACTTTTTCTTTAACCCAGACTTGAATTTGGACACGTCTTCAAACAGAGGACTGTCCACTGCCAGCTCTGCAAAACAGAGAACTGTCTTCTGGCCACCCTAAGTCCACCATTGATATCAGCCCTGCCCCAGCCCAACCACATGTTGGGCAGATGCATCTGTGAGTCACCCAAAATTTTAACTACAATGCCTCTGTTCCAGGCCGTACATCCGGATGCCCCCTGACAAGTCTGGAGACGGGTGTGGGGGTGGGGTAATCCGGCGTCCGGGGGGAAATGTAATATTTTATTAAAATGTCCAGGATCCCTCTGTGCCAGTCCAGGCCTTTTGTCTTGGCTGACGCCATTGCATAGGCCAAGAAAATGCCCGGATTGGCCAGGGGGAAGGGCTTGAAGAACGCATTTCTGGTGCGCCCAGAAACGCGTCCTCCACCCCCTCCCAGCGCCAATCTAGCCTCCTGCTGAAGATCGACCCTGGGAGGGCTGGAAGACACGTTCCCGGACTTCTGGGGACAGGGCATTTGTGAATACTCAAAATGGAGGGTGGCTCTCAGCTGCCTGCCACAGATCGCAATATATTTCTGCTCCCTATCACCCCCCCACTAGCATGTAGGAGGGCACTGACATAGGAGTTGGCCCACCTGAGAGTACTTTGCCAGGGCCTCCTCAAAACTGAAGCTGGTCCTGGCATCCGGCACCAATTCTTTCTCAGATTTTTCTAGACTTTTGGAAGGGAGCTGCGATCAGGTCCTCCCAATCCTGTGGCAGTTCTCTTATCTCCTGCCCCCGCTCAGCTTCAGGCAGATCAGCAGCGAGGATCCGGGTGACAGTTCTCCTGGGGCATCAATCACAGCCCTGCCTCCCTGATGGACAGTAATGGACAGGTGGACGCGAAGTCTGCTGGGTGCTTCACTCTCAGTCCCGGCTAGGAGCTGCCTCCGTGGCACTGAGTGGCGCAATGGCTAAGCGGTGCTGACGCCTGCCAGTCTTGGTATAACTCCGAGACTGCCCTTCAGGAGTTTACAGGATCCTTTCAGCAGCCTGAAAGGACAAGCTGCAAGGAAAAAGAAATATGAGGCGTAATCCCGTCCGTTTCTGTTAACCCAACAGCAGGGCACAGAGGGCCCTCTACAGACAAGCGGAGTGGTTACACAGACCACTCTACGTAACCACCATGGCCTTTGAGATATGAGGAAGTAATGTCAGCTCATCAAATGTAACAGAAAAGAAACTTCCCCTGTTTCTGGTGTCCACTTCTAAACTGTATCCTACCCCTTAGGCCATTTCTACACCTGCCTTTTTTCCAGGGATTGTCCAGGGATCATCCCTGTGCATGCAAATGACACATAGGGGATCCCAGGAGCAGGCAGGGATGATCCCTCCATTTTCCTGGGATAATCCTTAGGTGTAGAAAGGCCCTTACTTCCCCTCTGTCAAAATGCACCCACTGTACAGCAGCCTTCCCTGGGGGCAGGCAGGGAGCCCCATGTGGTCTGAAGTTTCTCCACCACAGTGCTAAACTATGGCTAGAGGCCATCTAGCTGGAAGTTCTGCAAGATCTGGTCTACTGTCTGGCTAATGTTCACCTGGCCTGGGAAGGCAGGGCTCTGCCTTCAGCTGCAAAGGCTGTAACTGTGGCTCAAGGTGCATAGACATTGTCAGAATTTAGTGGTTGTTGCTGAGACAACATTTAGTCTTAGATAAGATGTACTTAGTCAAGGCTGGTGGCTCTGTTTTTGGTGGGGCTGTGAATCCATTCTGGGTTTTGGTCAGAACCAGTCAGAACTCTAAAGGAGTTATCCAAGATGCTGAACACTATCTCCCAAAGCAGGTTCAGCCCCTTTGATAGCTCTTTTAGAGTTCTGACTCGTTTTGACTGAAACCCAGAGTGGATTCACAGCCCCACCAAAAACAGAAATTGGAGCCACCAGCCTCCACTGGATATAGTTCTATTGTTAGGTCCTTTTATGAATTATTAGTGGGATTGATGAGAACATTTTTGGGGGAAAAACATTTGTATGATTATTTTAATTATGTTGTCCTCTCATTAGTGTGTCACCTGGGAATGTTATCTTTCATTATGCAAATCATTCTGATGTTGTGAAGTGCTTTGAGCATGGTTTGCTATGGAAATACATGGTGAGGGACACGGGTGTTCATGCTTCTTGGGTGTTCATGCTTTGCCTCTAAGGGCAAAAGTAACAGGATATTAAATGCATCTTTGCATTTCATTAAATACAGTAAATGCACGTTTGCATTTAACATTCAGTTTTGGGGATTTTTTTTTTCCATCAGTGGAGGCTGGTGAGTAATGGGATCAGAGAATGAGGAAATTTCTGACAAGGCTCGCCTGGTGCCGACATTGTCATCTTTCCGGCGCCAGGTCAAGACTTTTCTCTTCTCCCAGGCATTTAGCAATATGTAATGAGCCTGGGTCTGGTTTTGGGTTCATCATTTGTAAAGTTGTTATAGTGGTTTAAAATGTATGTGCATTTTGCATGTGTTTAATTTTTGTATATTGTTTTTAAGTGTTTTTATCTTATTTGAACCGCCCGGAGAGCTTCGGCACTGGGGCGGTATACAAATGCAATAAATAAATAAATAAATAAATAAATAATTTACTTCCCTGCTGCAGACCTGAGAAAAGTCATTTTAAAAAAAAGATTTGGGTGTGGGGAAGCGGTGTGTGTGTGTCTCATTGTTATCAATGGGCATTTTCATTCCAGTGCAAATATGAGGGAGGTATTCCTCAGGATCACACCAGGGGAAAAAAGTATTCAACTTCTCCTCCGTGCTTGCTCCAAGTCTGATCCCATTAATTATTGTATATTTAATGCCATCGTGTACTTCGGCCTCCAGTTTCCCAGCAGTGTCTGGCTGGCAACTGCTGGAAAGGGGACGCTGCTGGACTTAGATGGGCCGCGGCCTGATCCAGCAAGGCTCCGGGGCTGCGTTTCCCTTCGCCGGGAATACCGTCGCTGGGGCAGGACGGAGTGGGCCGAGGGAGGCCTGACGGGTCTTGACGCGGATTGCACATAAAGAGCGGGGCGGAGGTGCCAGTTCATCCGGGACCGTCTCCTGCCTCGGCTGGTGCTGCTTAAGATGCAGCCGGCACGGTCAGTGTTCCTGTCCTTGTCACAGCCAATTAGGATCAGGGCAGGCGGTACCACAAGGCCCTGAACAGCGACGGCGCTGGCATCCTCGCCGTATGAATATTAAAGAACCAGAGAACCTGGGTGTAGAAGGGGCGGGGGAGCAGAAGAGCAAAATGAAGGGGGGAAAAAGTGGGGCTCAATAATTAGAGCCTCCCTCCTAACTTCGCTGATCCCCTCAAGCCTCACCTGATTGTCCTGCCCACCCACACAAGCTCTTCAGATGGCCCCACCCCAAACTCCAGCCCCTCTTTTCCTCTGGCCTCGCTGCCCCCTAACCTAAGGCCCGGCCCTTTCTGAGTGCAAAATCCTTCCGGCAGCTTGAAGCTGTTGGTTTTTTTTTCTCCACCGGCAAAAATGATGTATTGCTGAAGACAGGGCAGGAGTTCACCCCAGTTCCCTGAGCGGTAGGAAGTCCCAGGGATGATGGCTTCTTTTACAGGGTCTGTTTTCCGTGTGATGATGAGAGCGCTGGAGAGTTACGGGTGTCACTCTGATATCAGTTTGCTGGCAAATGTGCTCGGAGGAGCGGACCGCAGCACTAAGTTGGTGAAGCGGTTTGAGTGCCCCGAAGCGGAGCCTCTCCAATACCATAGAATAGATCCGACTTTCTAACCAGCTGCAAAGAACAGTCCTGTCTCCTCTGCTGCCTGCCTGCCTGCCTGCCTGCCAACTAGGGCTGTGCTGAAAAAGGGGAGAGCGTTGCACGAAAACTGGTAAGCAGCAAAGTGTGTCTCCTTGGGGCGTTTTGGAGGAAGTGGAAGGGATGGGTTTGCCTGATAAGGACATAGGAGATAAGAACGTAAGGAGAGCCATGCTGGATCAGACCAAAGATCCATCAGGCCAAGGGCATGTCTAGGCAGGGTGATATCCCGGTGATTGCCCTGGGATCATCCCTGTGCATCCACATGTCACACAGGGCATCCCGGGAGCAGGGAGGGCTGATCCTTCCCTTGGTCCGGGATATTGCCCTACCAATCAATACTGATTTTTCCGCAGTCTTGGGATGATCCTGAGACTGTGGAACGTGTGGCCCGCTGTTGCTTTGTCCCAGCTCCTCGCTAGTAACTGCGAGGAGCTGGGAACTGGGTACGGAGCTCCTCAGGAGCTCTGTGCTTATCTGGGGTGGGTGGGGGGGGGTGAGGGATGTCATTCCAGTGCTCGTGCGGTCCTTTCCCTTTTTTAAAAAAAGCCAAAATGGCAGCCACGACGTCGCATGCTGCATGTAGACAAGGGCGACAATCTCGCGATCTTAAAATTGCGAGATGGTCGCCCCACCTTGTGTAGACATGCCCCAAGTGTCCATCTAGTCTAGTATTCTGTTCACACAAAGGCCAACCAGCAGCAAATGAGAAACCCATAAGCAGGACATGGGTGCAACAGCATCCTCCTGCCTATGGCAGGATCAACACTACAGCTTCAAAACGGTTCATAACAGTAGTGATATCTGTTGGGGCCCAGGACAGACGCCAGATACAGTTTACAAAGTGTTTTCAAAGTGTCATATCCTGCTTGGTGTAGATGTGGCCCATGTTCCCCAACAATTGGTGTACTGGAGGTAACACATAGCCATCAGGACTAGTAGCCATTGATAGCCTTCTCCTCCAGGAAATTGTCAGGCTCCTTTTTGATGTCATATCATGTAGACAAATCTAATTGGCCACGTAGTGTTGCCATAACATCATGTTTACTACCCTATTTCTTCGATTCTAAGACACACTTTTTTCCCCATATAAACATCTCTAAAAATGGGGTGCGTCTTAGAATGGCGGGTGTGTCTTAGCGTTTTTTTTTTCTGTTGGTGGTACTGAAATTAGTGTGCATCTTACAATCGATGGCGTCTTACAATCGAAGAAATACGGTATGTGATTCCCAGTTAGCTAGGATAGTCTATGACCCTGTCCCCAAGATGGTGACCTCACACCCGTGGCTCCTCAGAGCAACTGAGGCAGCAGATCAAGGCAACACAGAACAGTGAACAAAATGAACATTTGCATGATTTGGGACAGAGAGACTGGGAAATAATTCATATCCTTGAAAAGATTCCATTCACCCAACCCCACCTTATTTATTTCTAAAATGTACACACACACACACACACACACACACACACACACACACACACACCTGCCCTTCTGTTAAAGTCACAATGCTTAGGGCTGCTATTTATCTGCACCTGGGTTGTTGGGAGTGCATAGCTAAATGTACAGACGTTTTTTATCAAATGATTCCCAGCTTGAAGTATGGCTTCTGTTTTGGACTAGGAGCATTAACGTGTCTGCTACTTTCCTCTGGGCAAATATTTTAATTATAGGAGTTGACAGAGAGGGAGTGCGGGAAGATGAAGTAAATGTTTGCACTCATTTGAGAGGCTGCCACATCTTTGAAATCCAAACCCGAAATCCATTCTTAAAAAGAACCCCTAAAATGTAGGTTTTGTAGTTAAATTCTAAGGCAAAATTGTGTTTAAGGCTGCCAAATTTTTCCAAAATTCATAAACTCCAAAGCATCTGTGATTGGTGGTAGCCTAAAAAGAAAGAAAAATATCTGAAAATCTGTTTATTTATTTATTTTACATTTGGGTTAGGAAAACTTGCTTTCTTCCCAAAACATGCATTGGCTCTGTAACTTGGCATGGTGACCAGGTTTGGATTTTCAATTATTGGCACTGACGTCTGCGGTCCAGTGACGTCTGGGCATGTAAACACACTATGGGCCTATTAAGGGAGATGGTCGATCAGGATCAAGGAGTATTACTTGTTTGGAATTGAGATTGGATGCAGCAAGAGGCAAATTCAGGGCAGAGCTGACAAGCCTTTTCTTCCTGGCTTAGTTTCTGTTTTGTTAATAGCCTCAACGGGCAAGCATTCAGCAAGTAAAGGCGACTTCTAGACAAGGCTTTTACTGCGCGAGAGCCATGCTGCATTGATGGAATTTTATCATGAGTCCAGATGATAGAGTACATTCGGAGTACATTATGTCCACATGCAGTGCTGGGACCATCACTCTAGTCATCCTCCCTTACTTGAACTTAATCTATGTGAAAATGGATGCAGATTCTCCTTCTCCGTTCTTGCTTCCATCTTCCTCTCATGTTGCAAATGCTAGATGAAGTTGCAATGGGAGAGGGTTGGGATTCTCTCTCTGGGAACATTCCTACCATTAGGCCTGGACATGAGGCACCATCCTCAGGCTTTTGGGGTACTGGCAAAAGGCAGTGATTTGTCTATTGTTTGGGATAGGTTTACATTTTAATTGTTAGCACAGAACATTGAAGAGCTGCTTACAGAGGCATCCATCACATCAGAAGACATGCACATCTCAAAAGGAGGAGAATAACAATAATATAAATATAGGGTGACCATATGACCGGATTTGCCCGGATTTGTCCGGGGTTTTGATGACAAATCCGGGAGGGGAAGGGGAAATCCGGATTTTTTTCAAAGAACAGCTGTAATGTGAATTAACAAAAATGTTAATTCCCAACATTCTGTGCCTGTCCTTTCATTGGCTCACAGGAGGAAGCATTATGACACTGTGCAGGCGCAGCACGCACGCACGCACACACACACACACACATATAGTGTCACTTGTTACATTGCATGCACACTGTGGGCCATATGCATTAACCTCCCCCTTGCCTCATCCCTCTCCTTTCTCCCTTCCCAAGCTGCCCAAAGCTTGAGCTTTGAACTTCTTTGAATTTTCATTTTTTTTCCTGCACATGTACACTGCTCAAGCTTCAGTTTAAAACAAAAATGAGCAGAATTGATCTGGGAGATCTGTAGTAATAAACCTTACACTACCATATTCTTATATGAGATGTATTAGACCAGCAGTCCCCAACCTTTTTGGCACCAGGGACTGGTTTCGTGGAAGACAATTTTTCCACGGACCGGGGGGGGGGGAGCATTGAGGGGATGGTTTTGGGAAGCCACACCCACCCACCCACCCACTCCAGCGGCCCACCCACTTCCAGCCGGGCGCGCTGTTCCAAAGCCGCCGCCCCCACTCCAGTGTCCTGGCTTCGCTTTGGCTGTGCAGGCAAGATGCCGCCCCATGCCCAGGTACGCTGGTGTAGGGGTGGGTGGGTGAAAGCAGCTCACCTGTGTGGCCCGGTTCCTAACGGGCCACGGACCGAGATCGGTCCATGGACTGGGGGTTGGGGACCCCTGTATTAGACTACTCAACACAATCCATTCCAGTTGTTCTCTCCAACCATTCTGACAACAAAGTGGCCCTTTTGATTTTCAATGTATCATTTATATAAATAAAGTCAGTTTAGTATCCTGGGGGAAAGAGGTGCCATTTGCCTCTTCTTCCTCATACGCCAAAACATCCAGAGCCATCTATTATTATTATTATTATTATTATTATTATTATTATTATTATTATTAATTTATTTATTTATTTATTTATATAGCACCATCAATGTACATGGTGCTGTACAGAGTAAAACAGTAAATAGCAAGACCCTGCCGCATAGGCTTACATTCTAATAAAACCATGATAAAACAATAAGGAGGGGAAGAGAATGCAAACAGGCACAGGGTAGGGCAAACAGGCACTGGGTAGGGTAAAACTAACAGTATAAAGTCAGAACAAAATCAAGTTTTAAAAGCTATAGGAAAAAGAAAAGTTTTTAGCTGAGCTTTAAAAGCTGCAGTTGAACTTGTAGTTCTCAAATGTTCTGGAAGAGCGTTCCAGGCATAAGGGGCAGCAGAAGAAGAATCTCAGCAGAATCTCTGTTCCTCTCCTCTTCACAAACAGCCCTTTTCTGGGAGGGCATGTCCCCACCTGTGGCTGAAATAATCAGGGGATATAAATGCATCAAACCATCAGCGCCTGAGCAACAGAACTGTGGATGATGTTATACTCTAGCTATATTCAGACTTGCCCTTGAAGTGAGAGATGAGCCCTCAATTCTTTTTTTTTGGGGGGGGGGAGTTAGAAGCTTTTAAAGAAGAAATAAATATATCTTTTCTCTCTCCCCGCGCCATACCCCTCCCATCTCTACTTTGCTGGCTTTCCTTGCTCCTGAAAAAGATCTGCCAGGAGCAAGATATCCTGGTCCACGACCAGGCTTACTTTAAGTTCCCAAATCAAAATCCATGGGTGAGCACATGCCGTGTTGTGCATTCTGCTGGAGTGTATATTTACTATTCTGTAATAATTTTATTTATTTATTACATTTCTTTACTGCCCAATAGCTGAAGCTGTCTGGGCAGTTCACAGTCATGAAAACCATAAAATACAACATGATTTTTTTTTTAAAAAAGTTGGAAATACAGTATAAAATAAAAAATAAGGACCAAAATAAAACCCAGCAGCAATGCAAAGATTTGAAATGCAGTAACAGAATAAGGGGCAACCCTTCTAACACAACTGGTAACTAGAAATCTTTAGTTTTTCCACACCTACACACATGCTCACACTTCCCCAACTAAAATAAACAACCCCCATCATCTGGCCTTCCCCTCGTTTATGCCCCCCCTCCTGTTGGCGCCCCTTTCTCCCCTGTTGAAAGAGAAGAAAATGAATTTCTCTACTTGAAATGGAAATGGAAGGGCTGGACAGATAGGCACACCCGCTCTGCCAATACCGAAGAAATGAACTCCGAAGCATTTAACCCAGATAATTCTCCTGAACGTGTTTTTCTCACCCTTTTCTTCTGCCAGTCAGAGTGGGGGGATTCATGCTCCCCCACCCCATGTCCCCACTCCACTCTTTTAAAACATTGTTATAAAAAGGGAACTGGGAATTCCACTCTGCATTTTGCTAGCCTGAAAATATCCTTTGTTGTCTCAATGCCTCTTCCTATCCCATTTCCCTTCATCCTTGCCCCCATTGTATTCATTTATTTTAATTTTATACATTTGTATAGCACCCAGATGTTTTCCTAGGCCAGTTCACATGCATAAAAATAAAATTATTGCACAGCAATAAAATCAATTCAATAAAACCGAGCAAAATCAATCACAATAAAAACCTAGTAAAAGTAGCAAACAGAACAATTTTAAACTCAGAACTTAAACAAAACTGGGAGTTGCAAAGAAATTGTAAGGGGTGCCAAGTAGGTCACCTTATGGATGGAGTCCCATAAATGGGGCACCATCACCAAGAAGGCCATCCTAGTGGTTGCCATCCACCTCATCTTAGATGGTGGGGGCACCTTCACTGCTGACCTCAGCACAGGCTGATGTGGGAACACACATTTCTTCAGGTTCCCAAGCTGCACAGGGCTGTAAAGCTAAGCACCAACTGTTTGAATTGTGCTTTGAAACAGTCTAGAAGTCAGTGTAGTTCTTAATCACCAGCACAGTAATGTTATAAGATTGGAGTTGGTCTGGATGACCTCTCAGGTTCCCTTCTGCCTCAATAGTTCTTGATTCTAAGAGAAAAGGCTAATTGCTGAAAGCGCCCTTCCAGGCAGGTTTGCCCAGGAACATGATCTGGTCTGGAGCATCATCAGGCGAGTGTTTGATTGCACACTCGTTCCTGCCCACTTATGGATGTTTGCGGGCCCTTTTGACAATGTCGTCCGCCTCCCATGAGTCTCCCACTCCTTCTGGCCTTCTTTCTGTCACAAAGTAAATCCTTTTTAAAAAAAACAATCCTTGGTAAATCCTTTTTTAAAAAAAGAAAAACAATTTGTTTTTGCCGCCATTTCCTGCTGAAAAGTGCTGCGATAAAAACGGCCACTGAATGGGCGAAGTGGTCATTGTTTACTTCCTCTTTCTTCCCCTGTGTGAAGAAACAGGAAGTATTGTGGGACAGAAACTGGGGGAAAGTGATGGTAAGGAAACACGATTTCCCCCATCTGATGACGCTCCTAGAAACATCCAATGAATTATAAGGATTTGGCCTAAATGTAGATATCAGAATGAGCTGCTGCTGCTGCTGCTGCTGCTGCTGCTGCTGCTGCTGCTTCTTCTTCTTCTTCTTCTTCTTCTTCTTCTTCTTCTTCTTCTTCTTCTTCTTCTTCTTCTTCTTCTTCTCTTTCCCACAGATCCGTGCCGTCTTTCCACTTCAGTGGAAAGAATTGATCCCTGGTTTTACGGGGGGATAGGGAACCAGCCAGGACGTTTGCTTCATCGCCTTCCCCCACACCCCATACCCCACTCCAACCTTGCTCCGCTTCCCCGAAGAGCCATAGCCAGAAGCCAAGGCAGCCTAGGAGTGGGAGCACAGCAATCCTGACTTCATGAACACGCCACTAATAAAGTGCCCTCGCCGAACACACCGCAGTCCCTGGGAAAAGCAATTGCAACCTGTCCAGCAGCTATCTGCTTCGGTTCAGAGTTAATGAGCCAGGCCTGGGCTCCTAAGTCATCCTGCCACCTCTGCTGATTCTTCTTGATTACTGTAATGAAACGGTCAAAGGGTTATTAAACAACTGGCTCTCGATCTAGGAACATGGCGCCACTATCACGGCATCGTGCCGCACCCCTGCCTGGCCCTGTAATAAAGCAGGCTGACAGTGATGCATCGCCCAGCCCACTCTTGTCAGGGCCTCGGGAACAGATCCTGTTGCCAGGAAGTGACTCTTCAGTGCTGAAGGAAGGGGTGTTCACACCCCACGTTGTGCAGAGGCTGAGCGGTGAGGGGGGTTCCCCTCCCTCAGTTCGAAATCGGCAGCACAGCCAGGCCTGAGAGCCAGTGTGCACAGATGTTGGGCTTAAATCCCAGAGACCTGAGTCTTGGTTCATTCTCCCTCATGAAGCCCATTGGGTGGCCTTGGCCTAGTCATTTGCTTGAAGCATGACTTTTCTCGCAGGCCTCTCCTGAGGATAAAATAGAGAAAACCTCGCATGGAATTCCTTGTGCTCCTTGGAGAAAAAGTGGGAGAAAAGTGTGATAGCAAATCTCAACATGGCAGCACTTCATCCTGGTTCCTGACCCTCCTACAACTGCCAAGGGTGACCAAATGAAAAGGAGGCCAGGGTTCTTGTGTCTTTAACAATTGCACAGAAAAGGGAATTTCAGCAGATGTCATTGGTATGCATGCAGCACCCAGTGAAATTCCCTCTTCATCACAACATTTAAAGCCGCAGGAGCCCTGCCTTCTTTTGTATCTGGGCAAGAGAGCAGGGCTCCTGCAGCTTTAACTGTTGTGATGAAAACAGAATTTCACCAGGTGCTGCATGCATACAAATCGCACCTGCTGAAATTCCCTTTTCTAGACAACTGTTAAAGATACAGGGGCCCTGTCCTCCTTTCCATATGGTCACCCTACACAGGCCCAACAAATCTTGAACCCCTAGTGCTTGTGCCAAAAGCCACAGCCCTGTGTGTGGATATGGTAAGAATATTTGGGACAAACATGCTTGTGGCAGGGGAGCCAAGAAGGGTAGTTCACCTAAAACAAGAGGCACTTTTCATGAACAGTTTTTACCCACATTACCCTCACTCTGAATTAGCTTGTCATGTCCTGAGGTGTCATGTAAACAGGATTGGCTATGTGGTGCTGTGACATCATTGCATTTGTTGTCTGATCCTTGATTGGCAGGGATTACACGGTGAAAAAGAAAAGCCCTGAGCTTTGAAAAATGATGCTGAAGCATCACCAGCAGCAGGTCAGGAAAACAATGGGCATGTCTAGACGGGGCAATATCCTGGGAATCGTCCTGGGGTTGTCCCTATGTGTCCACATGACGCACAGGGCATCCCAGGAGCAGGGAGGGACGATCCATCCCTTTCCCCAGAATATTGGCCTACCCTCCAATTTCGATTTTTCCAGCGGTCTTGGAATGATCCCAAGACCACGGGACATGTGGCCCGCTATGCGGTTTTGTCCCGGCTCCTCGCGACTAAATGTGAGGAGCTGAGCACGGAGCTCCTTAGGAGCTCTGTGCCTGTCGGGGGTGGGGTGGGGTGAGCGCAAGTCCTCTTCCTCCTGGGACGTCGCGCACCGCCTGTAGACGAGGGGGACGATCTCGCAATCCTAAAATCGCGAGATCATCCCCCTCAAACCCCCCCCCCGCCCCCGTCTAGCCATGCCCAGTGTCTGGAAACAGGTACAACCCTCCACACCTTCGTTTTCGGCAAACGTTTTGGCCTCCTCAAAAGCGCATCTCTGGTCCCCCCAGATGGCTGCCCAGACATTTTCCGCAACTCGAGTAGTTAATGCTAATGTAGCCTTAAATCAGTAGTCGGAGGCTTCTGTGGTGAATGAGCACTGTCCTTAATTTCCCGTCTAAAATCGCTCAGTTCTGTATTAGCTTAATTGAGTATTTTATTGCCGCGATTACTTGGAGGGCCAGAATGTGTGAAGCCTATTCATATAGATAGTGCTGAAATATCTCCCCCTGCCACTTGCCAAAAACAAGCACACTTGGATTTCATTTTGGATGAGTATGATTGGCTGTGACCGCCCATATTTGTTGAACATCACACACAGTATTTCATTGACTCAGGCCTAACTCCCATGCTGTGTTAGGCATACTTCCGCCCATTGATTTCGGTGGGCATTACCATGCTTAACTCCATGTTAAGACCCAACTCCTTTTCCCTATGCCTCCCTGCTCCCATACGGTGGCAGTGGGCGCTCCCAGCTTCCTCCTCCCCCACTTCCTGGCTCCCCCCTCCACCAGGTCCTGGCTCCTCCGTCCCGTACTGTGGCGGGGACTCCCGGCTCGCCACTCGCCACTCCCTGCTCTTGTGGGACGGTGGCTCCTCCTCCCTTCATCGGCCAGCTGGGACGGTCTGCCAAACTAGACAGATGGTGGGAGCTGCTGGCCAGGAGAGAGAAGAGGAGCCACCAACACTGGGCAGCTGCAAGCTGATGGCCGGCTGGCCAAGCAAGCAAGTAAGCAGCTAGGGAGGGAGATGGAGGTGGGAGGGAGAGAGTGGCCGGCCAAGCGGGGGGGGGGGGGGCGGAAAAATTTGCCACTCTTTCCCGCACGCGCCGCCTGCTGTGCGCGCTTCCTCCTGCTTAATTGTAGGGACGGCCCTTGGTACAGAGACTCTTTGAGCCCAAGGGCTGGATTCCATTTGGGGGAAGCTTTCAGGGGCTGCATGGGGGTATAGCCAAAAGTGGGTAGGACCCAAATATCCCAAGTGCCAGCGTATTTTAGCTTAAAAGTCTTATTGCCAGTAGTTATGTACTTGGAGAGGTATTTCGACCTTTTAGAATGGGGGTGGGGGACTGCAGGAAACCCAAGAAACTATCAAATGATTGGGGAAAGGGGCAGGGCTTGGGGATGGGGCCATCTGGGGAACCATGGATGTGGCCCTCAGGCCCTCAGTTCTGAAATATGTGCCTTCCACTGCTTCCAGAGTGAGGCTCATCTTCAGTTATTTTGGAAGTCCTTATTGGAGAACCTCTGCTGAAGCAGTTGCGTCAATGACTTCAGTGCAAATGGTTGAAAACTCATAATGAATCCAAATCGGAACCCATTTTCAGGCATATTCTGTGGTGGTGATGGTGGCAAAGGAACCTTACTTCACCACTACCATGGTGTCCACACCATGTCTTCCAATGGTGATGTCTTGGGTGGTGAGAAGCCTGCTGAATTCATGTCCAGGGATCAGATGGTGGAAGCCTCGAAGGGTCACTGTGACCAATCTGCTTTGGTGTTTTGCTCATACCCATGCTGAGCTTGGCTCTAGGACGACTTGAAGACCAATGTTTTAACAGAATCAGGAATAGATTAGGGTAAAACCCAAGTCACCATGGGCACTAATAGTCCTCCTCCTTTCCTGCTTGAGTCACCTGGAGTTCCTTGAAAGAAAAGCAGGATATAAATATAATAAAAAATAAACAGTCTCTGGGGATAAGATGGCATCAACATCTAAGTAAACTGTTTCAACTCTTTTTCTTAAAGCTGGGAGGAATGGAGGCAAACAAGCTTTCAGAGATGGGGAGGTCCAGCATGTAGGCGCCACTCCCAAGAAGGCCCTGCATTGTGTACCCAGCAAGCACACCTTGAGTAGCAGCAGAACAGAATGCAGAGCCTCCCCAGAAGACCTTAACAGGTGAGCAGAATCATGTGGGAGTTTTTGCAAAAGCCACATGTGCCGGTCTCTGTCCAAGTGTTAATTTAACACTTGCTTAGTCCAAGATTTCCCAGCCCTCTCTGACATTGCTGGAATCAAGGGTTGCAAAAAGCAGAGAGTGAAAACATCACACATTTATTGTTACAAGGGTCATGGAACAAACCCGTCATGGAGTAGCAGCAGATCCTTGTCTCTTGTAACAACTAGTTCTACCATCAGGGCAGGATCTACACTAGTGCTTTAAAACGGTTTATAACAGCAGTGACACTGTTGGGGCCCAGGAGCCCGTCTACACTTGTCTAGATGAAACGTAACAAGTTGGCAGAGATGACGTCAGCAGTCACGTGATGCTGCTGTTGTTACGTTTCTTCTGACTTTTAAAACCGTTCCACTTTCTGTTAAAATCGTTTTAAAGCTAACAATGTGCCCCAACCTTTCGTTGTATTCAATGCCGTCTTTCAAAGTCATGTCTCGTGACCATGGTCTTTGCTTCCTGATTAGGACAAGTGAGGGCTTTTCTAGGGGAGGGAGAGCTGGCACAACGCGACGAGGGGGAGGGGAGGGAGGGCGGTGAAAGAGGGGACAGAGGCTTAATTTTTTTAAAAAACCACTTATCTTTCGGGGTGCACGTGGCCCCTTTAAGACGCTGCAGGGCTTCCCTCGTCCCTACGCGTCGCCCCGCCTCCCTGCCGGCTTATCCCGGCAGGTCTAGCTCAGAGTCACCGGAAGAAGGAGGTTTAGTTCAGAGCCGGTATGAGCATAATGAAGAACGTTCTAAAGAAGAGTGTGCCGGGGTAAAACGATAGAAGAAAAGGTATTTCGATTGACTGGGCTCAAGTTGCATTTTGTAACGTAGCAAGGGAGGACGCAACAATGCACTTAAACAACGGTGTAATGAATAGTGTAGATCCTGCCCAGGACACACTCCATATATAGTTTTCAAAGTGCTTTTAAAGTGTCATATCCTCCTTGGTGTAGATCTGGCCTAGGTCATGAAATGCATCCTTGCTCTGAATGTCCATCCCTTCAGAGGTCAGGCTGTCAGCTACGAAGAACAGGCCTGCTCCCTTTGCTTGGGGGGCGGGGGCTGTTCTACAGAACTCCTTCCCTCATTGGCCTAACTCCCTTCAGATTGGCCAAAAGTTGCTTGGGTCCTTTCAAAGGTTTGTACTCCTCTCTCTACTCCAGCACCCCGGGGCTTAGATATGGGTCTAATTACTCTAGCTTTACTTCTGGGACGAAAGCTCCCCTGAAACACACTATAAATCAGCAGAGCTGTCAGTTTCTACCGAGTGAGCAATAGAAACGCTTAATAGCTATAAGGAGTAGCTACTTCAGGTTCAGAGATTTATGTGAATTACAGAACCGTAAGTCTGCCAACTCCTAATCTCTAACCACCCAACTCCTTGTAACAGTTATCACACTCGTCAATAATTTGGCCAACAGGTCAAAAGCACTAACGTGGGACAAGATAAGCCAGGGAGAGACAACATGGTGCCTGTGGGCACCAATGTGCCCACAGATCCTTTCTTGGCACCCGCCAAAGTGATCTACCCTCCCCCCCTTTAAAAAAATCACACATTTTCTTATCAGCTGCTGGGATTGCTGTGAAATACGTTTCTGATGGTGTTGTAAATCATGGGTTAAAGGGAGTTGTTTAGTATGTTGGAGCTCAGATCCCACTTCTGCCTTGTACTCAGACTTTGGGGCAGGATCCTTGACTTTTGCCACACTTCCCATAGCAGCCATTTTGTGGTGGTCCGCAGGACAGTTTTTCAAATTGCCAAATGTTCCCACGGCCCAAAATGGCTGCCTATATTTTACATAAGCCTATTAAGAGTTTCCAGATCAGGTTAGGATTATAATTTAACACCTACACAGAATGGAACGAGTGGGTAACACTTCATGCACCTAGCAAAGTGGGCTCTTGCCCACAAAAGTATCTGCAACAATTTATCTGCTAGTCTCTAAAGTGCTACTGAATCCTCTGTTGTGTTTGCTGCATGAAATGGACTTAACATGGCAACCTGTTTGGAACAGAACACAAAGCTGAAGGTAAGTAGAATGTTGTTTCTAACTTAATATGTGTGTTAGATCAGGGGTAGACAGAGTTCAGTCTTGACAAATCTACTTTGGTTGGTGGGTCTTGAGATTCTAGACATCAGGAGCCCGTCTACACTTGTCTAGATGAAACGTAACAAGTTGGCAGAGATGACGTCAGCAGTCACGTGATGCTGTTGTTGTTACGTTTCTTCTGACTTTTAAAACCGTTCCACTTTCTGTTAAAATCGTTTTAAAACTAACAATGTGTCCCAACCTTTCGTTGTATTCAATGCCGTCTTTCAAAGTCATGTCTCGTGACCATGGTCTTTGCTTCCTGATTAGGACAAGTGAAGGCTTTTCTAGGGGAGGGAGAGCTGGCACAACGCGACGAGGGGCAGGGGGAGGGGGAGGGAGGGCGGTGAAAGAGGGGACAGAGGCTTAATTTTTTTAAAAAACCGCTTATCTTTCGGGGCGCACGTGGCCCCTTTAAGACGCTGCAGGGCTTCCCTCGTCCCTACGCGTCGCCCCACCTCCCTGCCGGCTTATCCCGGCAGGTCTAGCTCAGAGTCACTGGAAGAAGGAGGTTTACTTCAGAGCCGGTATGAGCCTAATGAAGAACGTTCTAAAGAAGAGTGTGCCGGGGTAAAACGATAGAAGAAAAGGTATTTCGATTGACTGGGCTCAAGTTGCATTTTGTAACGTAGCAAGGGAGGACGCAACAATGCACTTAAACAACGGTGTAATGAATAGTGTAGATCCTGCCCAGATTCAAAATGATGACGCTGGAGAGCCTCTGTACACTCATTCATTTTTTTTTAAGTATTGGCTGCCATTTAAAAGAAACTTTCCCTAAAAGAATTGGCAACTTCGAGGCTCGACTACTGCAAACCACCTTACCTAGGGCTACCTTTGTACCTAGTCCGGAAACTTCAACTAGTGCAAAATATGGCAGCCAGGTTGGTCACCGGTACACCTAGGGGTGACCATATTACACCGACTTTAAAATCACCTCACTGGCTGCCAATTAGTTTCCTGGTGAAGTATAAAGTGTTGGTTATTACCTTTAAAGCCCTACATGGTTTGGGTCAGGGCTACCTGTGGGATCGCCTTTTCTCATGCAATCCGCCCAGCACACTCAGGTCCTCTGGGAAGGGTTTACTCCAGTCAGCCGCAACTAGGCTGGCAACTGTTACCCAGAGGACCTTTTCTTCTGCCACCCTCAGACTGTGGAATGGCCTGCCAGAGGAGATTCGTCAACTTAACACTCTCTGAGTTTAAGACAGCTGTAAAGACTAGTCTTTTCTGCCAGGCCTATCCAAATGAATTTTAAACCTAAGAATTTAAGATGTTGTGACAGTTATTTTAATATTGTATTGGTTTTATATGCTCTTTCAACTAGTTTTATGTATTACATTGTATTTAATGTTGTTCCCTGCCTCGATCCAGAGGGAGAGGCAGGTAAGAAATAAATGTTGTTGTTGTTGTTGTTGTTGTTATTGTTATTGTTATTGCCCAGGGTACCTCTGAGCACATGCTCAGCTTAAGAATTTGGTTTTCAGCCCAGAACTGATCTCCCCTCCTGAAAGCTTCCTTCATTTCAGCAGCCTAATTTAGGCTCAAGGGAGCCTTTTGGTTGTTCCTTTTTGAAGAAGTCAGAATTTTTTGCTAATCTACTACAAATCACCCCAGGACCTACCAATAGATCCCAATCTACCTTCTACCCATCTCTAGAGTAGATGACATAGGTGGGCATTTGTGGCTAACGTGATTACAGGAGATCCATAGGAAGGAGGATTTTCAAAACCAATGTCCTACTCGGGGCTTTGCTAGACCTACCAGGTGTTCCGTCGTTGAGGAGCGGTGAAAGCGGATTTTCCCATTCAGCCGTGACGCCTCATGCTCCACACCTGCCTTCGATTTGTGGCGGAAGTTTGTGCCGGTTGTGCTGCTGCCGCCGCGAGCACGGTTGCGCAGCCACACCGGCCTGATTGCCGCGGCTTTTTTTTTCGCTCGCTGCACGGTTTGCGCAAGTCTGAAAGACCGCAAACTTGCGCAGCCGTCAGCGATGCCGCTGCCGGCCCCGGTGGCGGCAGCGGCGGCGGCGGCGGCAGTGGCAGTGCCAGCTGAAGTGCTGCTGGTGCTGTTGAGGGTCAACATTGATGCGCTCACTTCCTGATGGGGGTCGTGGCGGGTGTAATATGACCCGAGGTCAATCGTCTGCATGGGCACTCTGTGCCTACATCTCCCATCATGCCTCTGAGGTGTCGGCGGTGATGACTGCCTCTGTGCCCTGTGCCCCATCCCAAGGAGCCAACCCACATCTGGCCGTAGCCATGGCAGCAGCCCACAAACAGCTCTGCCCTCTGCCAGCCTGGTACCCACACTAACAGGCAGCGTACAGCACCGCCATTATGCGGCCACGGTAGCTGCCCACCGCAAGGAGTCACCAGCCACTTTTCCGTTCCTCCGTTCCTGCGCAAACTGTCACTGGGGGAATAATAAAAAAAAACCACTAGAACAGGCGCACATCCCCCACCCATCCCCCACACACCCCAGCAGCACACTAGCCACTTTTCCGTTCCTCTGTTCCTGCGCAAACTGTCACTGGGGGAGTAAAAAAAAAAAGCCACTCCGCCGCGCTGCCCCAGCTGGCGGACTGCGCGCAAATGGCAGAGGCGGCTTGACCAAAGCCGCTGACCACTCCCCCTTAGCACGCCTTTTCCTGCCCAGTGCGGACCGCAGTGACCTCACATCCTCCCACACGTACTCCGAATTACCGCGGGACGGCAGGAAAAGGCGCACTAGAACTCACTTTTTTAAAGTCGGGAGAAAGAGGCTTCACCGCAGGATAACGGCGGATCCTCGTGAACGTCATCTGGAAGCCTCGACGTGACTGCGGAAGGTAACGCGCGCTAGATCCTCGTCTAGTAACGCCCCCGGTCTCCTTGAAATTGTGGAATACTGTAGAACTCTCTTTCTCCAGAGTTAAACCATCTTATAGCAGTCTTGGCTGTGTTCTTAAAGAAAAGTAACTCTGGGAAACAGCCCAGGGACACAAAGTGGTCCAGAGACTTAAAATCTTGAGGACTAGTTAGTGAGCTGGCTCTTCAGTTAAAGCTGTCACGAAGACATCTCCAGAACAAGGGGTAGGAAAAAGCAGCTCATCCCGAAGTGGATAATTCTGGACAATCTGCCAGTGACTTATAACAGAAACCAATAGTTCAGAGCATCCACCTGGTCATAAAGTCACGAAGATATTCTGGCCCAGGCAAGCACCAATTTTTCCTTACTGCTCGATGAGACCAACTTTAGCTTGGCCACACGCTCCTGGAGCAGTGTCTGGAGAATAGAGTGACATCCCTTCCAAGAGTATCGAATTTGGTCATCCTCGCATTAGGGCATTTGGAGGTGGTTATTCAGCAGGTGTCATTTGTAGGCATGCAGCCCCTGGTGAAATTCCCTCTTCATCCCAACAGTTAAAGCTGCAGGAGCCCTGCCCTCTTTTGTATCTAATCAAGAGCTTTAACTGTTGTGATGAAGAGGGAATTTCACTGGGTGCTGCATGCATACAAACGACACCTGCTGAAACTCCCCTTTCAATACAACTGTAAAAGATACAGGAGCCCTGTCCTCCTTTTCATATGGTCATCCTAGGATCCAACCCCATGCTATTATTTGGACTTTGCTGGTGCATTTTTGTTGTTCCAAGTAGTTGGTTTTAATATTTTGTTAATCCTGTATATGTGTATGCGGCTTTGAAAGCTGTTATAGGGCAAAAAGGAGATATTTAAAGTTCAAAACATACACACTTTCAATAAGTTGATATCTGGAAGTACAAAGTTACACTCTGGTGTAGGATATGATTTTATTAGAATGTAAGCCTATGCGGCAGGGTCTTGCTATTTTATTGTTTTACCCTGTACAGCACCATGTACATTGATGGCGCTATATAAATAAATAAATAAATAAATAATAATAATAATAATAATAATAATAATAATAATAATAGGATATACATTCAGGACACATTTCTGATTACTGTTATACATGGGTCATGATCCAGATAGCAGACAGATAGTTTTAGCACTAAACCTGAAGTGTAGGAAACACACACACACACACAGACACACATATATACGTGTAAAGTTGGATTGTGTTTCATGCAAAAATCAATTAATTGAACTGTACTACATGCACCAACCTTGTTAATTCTCCAATCTGCTATTTCGCCTCCTGGGGATCAGTAGAGCTTCTATGTGATTTTTACCACTCGGATGCTGTGATTCAGAAGGAATCTCAGTCAGGAAGTGCCCACTGCAAGAAAACAGGTCATGTACTGATTAAAGGCAGAAACTTCATATTGCATGAGAATCAATAAAACAAGAGTAAAAAAACACTCAATTAAAAGCCACCTGATTAAAAAAAAAACCTTTAGAGAACAATATTCTTTTTATCTGGCACCTAAAATTTAGGAGAGGCAGCATGGCTTGAGTATTCATGGGGAGCTATTCCATGATCAGGGTAGCACTACCAAGAAGGACTTATTATGGATTACCATACCTGCTTACCTATGGGAGCACCTGGACTGGGACCTCCAATAAAGATTTTAAAGATCGGGTGGGTTCACATGACGGGGTATGTATTTGTGTGTTTACATTGTATGGAAGAGTAAGAGCTAAGCTTAAACTCTCATAACCTGTTTTACAAAAATATTCTAGAGTTCTGATCACAAACACAGCTTGAAACATGATGCTTATCCAAATCTTATGAAAGCAAGAAATCAGATACTGGTGTCTTAACCAGGGGTATGCATTTTATTTTTGCAAAGCTTAGGAGAATGTATTCCTTGCTCTTAACACTGGCAGGATCTACACTACTGATTTAAAACGGTTTATAACAGTAGTGATAACTGTTGGGGCCCAGAACACGCTCCGTATAGAGTTTTCAAAGTCTCATATTCTACTTGATCTAGATCTGGCCTCTGTGCAGCTCTTAATTCATATACACAACATAGCTGCTCAAGGTTTGCTGGTTTTTAGTATCCTCTACAGCGGCTTCTTTCCATTATGACTACTTCTAGTGCTGTTGGGTTGCTGTTTTGAGCCAGGCTATGGCACTCTGCAAAAGTGAAACTTTCTTCTAGTTCGCTCACATGGCCCCCTCATGCTGAGGCTTTTGGACTCGCTTCTTGAAGAGGCAGTACACAATACTCAGAACCTCAAGAGCCACTGGTAAACTGGATTCGATGGCGGTTTACAGTTACTTCAGCTTTACCGATGGGATTAAATACTAGGGCTGTGCACCGCCTCGGGCTGAGACCCCGAATCCAAAGCGAGGCAGGCTGATTCGGCCCGCCTCACCTTGGTTCTGAGGCGGTTCTGGTCAGCCTGAGGTGCCCCAAAGCCGAAGCCAATCGGCTCCAAAGCTTCGGGGTGCCTCAGGCCGGTTCGGGGCGGCACTGGGTGGTCCTTACCTGCTGCCAGCATTGCCACCGCCGCTACTAAACTGTTTAGTAGCTCTATGGCCACAAACTACGGTGGCCATAGAGGTAGTAATCACTCAGAGCCACAAACTACGGTGGCCATGGAGGTACTAATCACTCAGCGCCCCCGTGATATCTTAAAATCGGGCACGGCCTGGTTATTGTCACATGTGCCAGAAGCCAGCAGGAGCGAGGCGGCGGCAGTGATGATGGCAGCAAGTAAGCGGGGAGAGCGGGGATAGGGAGGCCTTTCTGGGTGCCGGCTGCACAGCCAGCACTTAGAAAAGTCCAAGTCGCCTCGAAGGGCCTGAATCTCGCCTCGGCTTCAGCACCGAGGCATGTTAGGCAACCCCTGAGGCGAATCGGGGCTGCTTCGAGGACTCCGAACCGGCCTCCGAGGCGGATCGGGGGTTCCCTGCACAGCCCTATTAAATATACCCTAAAATAGCTGCTGCCACCTGCTGAGAGCATAGAAATTCTGAATAACTATAAGGGGCAAGTACTTTGGTTCAGAAACCTACCTGGGTTGCAACATTATCAATCTGCCCGCTTTCAATATTTAATAACCCTGATTCTCCCAAAGGGTTGCTCTTCTCTTTCTTAGTAATTCACAGAAAGGGCAAAAGCATTGATATGAGACCCGGGGGTGGGGGAGGGACTTCATGGCAATGCATTGAGAATCGCTTTCAGCTTTTCTCTTTCCCCTAAAATTGGCCTTGGCACATCAGCAACACCCCTTCCAAACCAAGCACTTCCACAGGCCACACTGCACTCTAATCTGCCTTATTTTAGGGTGGGGTGACCGGAGTCCTGTCAGTCGAAATGGATGCCATCAGCCAGGTATGAGAGGCTTGGTCCTTGCCCCTCTTTTCCCCTGCTCAGGGAGAGGAAATGTATTGTGAGGGATATCAGGCAACCAATAAGAGCGGTTGCCAGTCTTTCTCCACAGAAGCGACACTCCTATGCCCCATAGGGAGCCATGGTATATCACCAAAGCGCTAAAGCAGTAAAACACTATAGCGATTTAGCAATTTAATGATTTTGGCATTTTGGAGGTTTAGCGATTTGGAGACGTAGGGAATTAGCCATTTTAGAAAATTAGGCAACTAAACTCCGATCGTTTATTTCACAGGGGCGGAGAAGGAAGGAAGAATCAATTACAGTGAGTGGCAAAGTAAAGATACCTGAGCTGTATTTGCACAGTCTACTGCAAAATGGCAGAAAAGGATAACAGTGGGGGAACACACACACACACCCTCGACACAGGTCACAGGCAGGTGAAAGACGCACCCCTGGGCATGCCCATTGTGCTGGATTTAATCTGGAGGAATGGGACACACAGCAGCTGAACCGCATCAGAGCCACATTAAAAACAGACTAAAAGTACTCTGTGAAAATGTGCCTTTCCCCAAGGGAATCTGCTTGTTTGCCATCTCTAGGAAATGGCCTAGAGACCATTTCCCTCCTTGTAAATGCGCTATTTTCTTATATTTATTTATTTATATTTATTTATTTATACTATTTTCTTGTATATGAAAGAGGGAGAAGAAGCTTCCTTACACCAATCAGAAGATTTAATCTGAACGTATAAGGCCACGTATAACGCAATGCGTTATACGTGGGGCTGCCTTTGAAAACGGTCCGGAAGCTTCAATTGGTGCAAAACAGGGCAGCAAGGTTATTAACAGGGACTGGCTGGCGAGATCACATCACGCCAGTCCTTTTCCAGCTTCATTGGCTGCCAGTCCAGGTCCGGGACCAATTCAAAGTGCTGGTATTGACATTTAAAGCCCTAAACGGTTTGGGGCCAGATTATCTGAAGGAACGCCTCCTCCCATATGTACCTACCTGGACCTTAAGATCATCTACAGGGGCCCTTCTCCGTGAGCCCCTGCCAAAGGAAGTGAGGCAGGTGGCTACTAGGAGGAGGGCTTTCTCCGCTGTGGCACCCCGGTTGTGGAACGAGCTCCCCAGAGAGGTCCGCCTGGCGCCTACACTGTACTGCTTTCGTCGCCAGCTGAAGACCTTTTTATTCACTCAGTATTTTAACACTTAATTTTAACTTAAATTTAAATTTTACTGTTTTAACTCTGTATTTTAATCTTATATCAACTTTGCTGTGTGGTTTTATCCTGGTTGCGCTTTTTATACTGTATTTCGTAATTGTGTTTTAACCTGTTGGGTGTTTTACTGTGGTTTTAATTTTTGTGAACCGCCCAGAGAGCTTCGGCTATTGGGCGGTATAAAAATGTAATAAATAAATAAATAAATAAATAAGATTTATCCAATCCCATCCAGTATTGTGTAATCTGACAATCAACGGCTCTCCAGCAAATGTCTTTCCCTGCATCCTGCAATCTGATCGCTTTTCTTTTTTAAGTGGGCCATGTGGCCAGCAATTTGTGGACATTTTCAGCGGTGTAGGCTCATGTCCATGTTTGGGGCATCAAACAGGGTGTGCCTGCATCTTTTGCAAGCAAAAATGTAATCCAAGGTGGGGGCTTCTGCATGTAGAGCATGTGGTCTGCCACGGAGCAATGACCCTTCCCAGCCTACCCAGAGAACGTTAGTTGCAGTCAAAGAAAAGGCAAGACAAATACTTGCCCTTGCTAAGCGCAGGCACCTATATATGGCTTACTAGATTACAGTGACCCATAGCAAGCAGCAGTTTCCCCTCTGCCTCTTTGGCAAAAGGAGACTGACCCCATGGCACAAAGTGATCTAGGAAGGCAGGATGATATAGACCAAGGGGGGGCTGTGATGGCTGTTCAGTTGGAAGGTTATAAAATACAAGCTGTTGCTATAAAGGGGCAGGAAAAATCAACCCGTGGGAGATCTATTCCTAAAGATGATGTCTTGTGCCTCAATATAAAACATTGGGAAATATATATTCAGGAAGATCTTTAGTGTGTGTGTGTGTGTGTGTGTGTGTGTGTGTGTAGGTATAAGAAAGCTGCAGGTAGAACAACAGCTATGTGCTACCTGGCTATTGAGCAATGGAGGCATTCTTCCCCAACAGACACACAACGTGAAATGCCGGAGGGGTGATTGTGTTAGTCCGTTACAGCAAACGCACAAACACACTCAAGAATCTTATGACACCATAAAGGCTAACAGATGCATTGTGGCATAAACCGATGCCACAATAAATCTGTTAAAGTGCTACCATGCTACTTTTTGTGTTTAAAAACATATCAGAAGAATACTTAACACAACTTTAAAATAGCATATTCCTAACTCCACCTGAAACACCTGTTGTCCTGGGGCAAAATTTATTGTTGCATACATTTTCATGTGTTAGAATCCACTTTGCCAGCCACAATATTAATCGGGGGGACTGCTGTTTCTTCTATCATTACTTCAGACTACGTGTCATAATTTTAGTTATAAAATGTTTAAATTACAATTCTGCCATAAACGCCCAGTGCAAGAGAACCCATCCTTAGGATGGCCACTTACACGTTGCCAGAAAAAGAGAGAAAGCATCTCCCAAAATGAGGACTGTGACGTTACCAGATGCTGACACCCCTTGTGACGCGATCTGCCCTCAGGAATGTCTGTCTTTGCTTTAGGACAACTGTCCTCACTGTCCCACAACCTTCAGACCCTGACGTAAAAACTAGAGTGTCTATTTCCCCCTGACCTAGAAAAAGTAAAGGGGAACACAAGGCAGGGAGGGGTGAGTGGCCAGATGTTCCCAGTAAAGAACTCCATTTACCCCCATGCAAGCAGCATGTAGACACACATCAAGCCCCTTGTCAGCTCCAAAGGACACCGATTGAGTTAATCCCATCAAATCCACTCACCAGCTAGCTGCCCACACCTCAACATATAGGGGAAAGGTTAAGTGCAGGTATGCAGGGCAAAGGACATCTGAGAGCAGGTATTTCACACTGATAGCGGCGGCCAGATGTTGCCCCCCCCAGCTTCAGCGCCACCTAACTTCAAGTAAACATCGCTTAAGTGCACTTTAACACCATAGGTCAGTTTCAAAATGACACTGACCAGTTAAACTCAGCCAAGTCCTTAGGACTGCCCCTTAGCCACATCACCAATAGGGGAGGGGCTACAGGCACAAAACACATGGCAATTTCAGCTGCAATTCCCCTTTCTGACCACTGCATGGAAGTATATAAGCTATTGTCCTGCCTCAGCACGGTGTGACCCTGAGCACCAAGAGGTCACCCTTATTCTCAAGAATAAACGTTTGGAGCCCAACGCCTTGCCTGTGATACTTCGCGAGTGTCTCAGTATTGGATTTTGGCACACTCGGATTTGGCATAATTTATGCAACACCCCTGTATTCATCAGGTAAAAAAAGACACCCAATATGCCTCATTGGTTTCCTATACCTAACCAGGAGAAGTACCCAGGAAATATAAACACTATTAGTAGCGCAGAGAGATAAACTAGACGTAATTTTAAAATGAACAATTAAAATTTATTTAATCCAAGAGATGTTATATCATACAACCAGTCATACAGTTCTGGGTCTTACCTTGCCTATTCTACCCTTTCTAACTCCCACTAAGGCCCTTTCTACATCATACAGGTGTAGAGGGAGGGAAGGGGGGCGAACCCAGATTGACCTCCTTCCGGGATCAACCCCCGTGTCCAAATGGCCAGCACGATGCCTGGGATGGGAGGAGGGATGTCGCACAAGTGGAGGCAGCCATTTTTAAAAAAAGTTACAGGGGGAAGTAAGTGGGGGGGGAATGCTCCTGCTCCCCCACCCATCCCTGATTCCTCCTGGCCCGGCTCATTCCCTCTACTGATCCCCGCTACTCGCGGGGAGGAGGGAAGAAGCTGAGATGGGCGGTCACACAGTTCCCGCGGTCTCAGGATGATCCCAAGACCGCAGGAGGAATTGGGTTTTCCCAGGGATTATTTATCCCTGGGAAAACGTGTGCTTGTCCCCCCTGCCCCTGGGAGTCCCTGTGTGTCATTTGGTTGCACAGGGACTCGGCCGTGAACAGCCCGCATTTTTGGGCTGGTGTAGAATGGCCTAACTAGATGTAGCTTCATCAATCCCTAAGGCCCTATCTAACTAACTGATGGTCTGCTCCTGCCTTTTATGTACGCAGTTTCCTCTCTCACACACAAGCCCCTCACACCTGTCACTCACTCTGCCATACAATTCACCCTAACTTACCTGAATTTTATTTAATACAGCAACACACACACATGTACACACACACACACACACACACACACATTAATTCAGATACAAGCGTTGTGATTTTGTCACAAGGACATACATTTCAATAACACACACAGAGAGAAACTTGAAAATAATTACTGTAATTTAAATAGAAATATATACTTCTCACCACAGTGGGGAAGACTGTGACCAGAAGATCTGTTCAGTGAGCTGACCAGGTGCTCACCGTGGATGGGCACCTTCAAGTCCCCTGATCTTCCATTAGAAGACTTTCTATTTAAAGCACAATAGTCTTTCTAATAGAGGGCCCTTTGAAACAGAGGACTGTCCTCTAGCAGCTCTTCAAATATAGGAGCGTTCTCTGTCAAGGAGGACACACGGCTCCCTGTATGGCCAGGTCATCAGTTTCCTAACTATGAAAGATCAGAATGGTGTGATACCCTACATTTCTGCAGCTTGGCCCTCAGGACCTGAGTTCCCAAGATGCTCAAGAGGAAAGGGAAAGGAATGTTGGTAGAGCAATGGCAGGAGATTAGGGACAGGCAAATAAGCACTGCTTTGCATTTGCGATTGCTGCTCGCTTTGCACGAACGTGAGATTTGCATAAATGGGTCAGCAATTGAACAAGCGATTTGCAAAAAGCTCCTGAAATTTGCACACATTTGCTCGAGACTAAAGCGGGGCTGATTTATTGTACTGAGGAAATGTACGCAAATTAGGAAATGTGTTCAAGTCCAAATGGAAATTGGAAATGAGATGAGCATGTGTTTGACGATTTGCAAATGTTTTCCATGGGCGCACTTGCATTCAGAGGCTTTGAACAGGGTGTGCTTGCATATTTAGGCCACAAAAGGAAATTCTCCTACATCTGTACCAGAGATTATACCAAAAAAAGCCTGCAAGATAAGAGTTCATTTGTCCTTAGTATTTTAAAGCAGTTATAAGTTGCAATCACAAAGGTCACTCAGGACAAAGACTGAATTAACAGCTCTCGATGCATCAGAGAGTCTTGGACGCAAAGAGGTGTCACAAAGGCATAGGAATGGTGACCACATGGATCCAAATAAGTTTCCTTTTTGGCCTATTTTTGTGTGTGTGTATAAAAAGACCAGCATGACCAGTATGTTCTGAAGTAGTAGTGGTTTTATTCTGCTAAAAGTCTGGTCTGATTTGCTCTGCTGTTTAATACTACTGCCTGTTCAATACCGGGGAACTATCTGTTTATCTAAAATTGAGTAAAGTTTGCCAAGCCCTTCCTCTCTGTATTTGTTCTGATTTATTCAACCACTTCTGCTAACAGGAAAAAGATGGAAGAAGGAAATGGGCAGAGAGCAGGGTTGTAAGCAAGGCCATCAGCATTATCATCATCGAGTTTTTGTGTGTGCCAAATCCTGCCCAATTTCAGGAACAAGGAAAAAGAAGAAAAACTAGAAAAAGCCTTTTAATATATATATTAACACACATACACACACACACACACACACACACACACACACACACAGAGTTAAAAGGCCTTGTATTCAGCCTGCAAGCCAAAAAAGAGAGGTGTGGAGGTGGGGTGGGGGAGATGATCTGTGTTGATAACATTCATGTTGTTAGGAGGTATTTGAAAAACAAAGGAAATGTACTTTAAATATACTGCTTTTTGTAATCTTGAATAATCCAAGAATAGGTTTGGCCTTTGGACTTCACTGCATCTCCCCACCACCACCCCAAATCTGAAGTGATAAGCCTGAAGCAGAGAGCAGGTGTGCAGCAAAGCAGGTACCAGCGGACTAATGACACCAAATGGCTTGGAGAAATATGATGTATACGCCTGTATTGTTTTGAGAGAGGTTGCAATAAGTGACTCACTTAAGCTCTCTCTCTCTCCTTTATTTCCTCTGCCTTTGTGCTCCATCATCCATGTTGGGAAGATGGTCTTCCTGACAGCAGCCCCTCTCCCCGCCTGCCTTTCCACTCCACGTCATTAGCCAAGGGATCCTGCCCAGCCATAACCACCAGCAGCTGCTCCCCTGAGCCACCGCCTCGGCTGTTGGCAATGGAGGAGGCCTGCGGCAGCTCAGAGGTGGCGCCTTCTCAGTAGGGTCAGACATCATTGTGAGATTTCACAGCGAGCTTTTGAGAAAGCCCTGTCCTGATCCTCCCAGACTCATTCTTCAGGCAGCATATTTAGTGGTGCAGCTAGGTAATTTAAGACCCTGGACTTCAGTCTTATGGGTGGCGGCAAGGGGGCAGTTAAAGCCACCATGCTTCAGTTGTGAAGCACACAGCGAAGATTTCTCTTATCCTCCCCACCCACCAATCTACACTTTACAACTGATTCTACATTCCTAATATATTAGAACAACAACAATAAACCTGCTTGCCAACTCTGATTTAAAAATATAATACTCTGAGTAAGTGAAGTTTTACATTTTAAACTCACTGAAATCCTAACATTATCATGGCTACGGGAATAGAATGAAGTTTGCTTCTGCTGCCCTGATATCCTCATCATGTGCTGCTCCCTAGCAGGACATTGATTCCCTAGGCCAGATCTACACCTTGTGACAAATCATTACGATCTTATCATGGAAACATTATATCCTTCTTGTTGTAATACACACAATCACTGTCTCTACAGTAGGGGGAAATTGCATTGCTTACCCAGGACTTTGTGCTTCCTGGTTCTTTACCGTGATTGTTATGGGCTGCTACATTACCCGGTTTGAATTGAACACTTCCTCTCCATTCACTGCAATTGAGACAGCACCATCTAGTGGTGGAAGATCCCACCCTTTCAGGATAGTAACACTTTAAAAGTGGTTCTTTTCATGGTGGGATTTCCAGGGGATTCTGCAAGAGATGTCCTGGTCGTTGATGACGTCGTATAATGGACCTGCAAATGTCCGTGGGTGGCCAATCATAAGCATTCAATAAATTGCTCATTTAGAGGAGCCCAATGACATTTGTTGATGTATTTTGGATAATGTGGAATAAGAAGCAGGAAATAACACCATGAAAGTGGTATGTGTAATGTGCCCCAACAGTTATCAGTGCACTTCAATACCGCTATTAAGCAGTAGTGTGGATCTAGTCTTGGTCGCATTACTGAGCAAACTACATCCCCTTTCCCTCCCTCCCTCGATCCCAGGTCTACCCCAGGCAGCTGCTGGTAATCCTTTGGGAGGGGGGTGGAATTTTTTAATGCCATCCAAATTGGCTACTGATAGGCATGGTTTTCATCAACCCACAGGACCCAGGTGCCACCTATAAGCCACTCTATTATATAAGTTATTATCAGTTTTAGTTAATATTTCAGAGAAACGTAAATGATTTTTTTAAAAAACAAACAAACCAGATTTTAATCTACTCTGCAATTGGTTGCCTTGGAAGGCAATTCCACCCCGGTTGCGATCATCAGTACATAGGCTCAGTGTCAAAGAGTGGATATTTATTTGGAGGCAAATTAACACTGAGCACCAGACAACTATTCAACCTATGAAATATATGTAATGTCACAGCCACACACACACTCAGTCAAAAGTACCAAGCACCCAGTGACATATTCCATCATGAAGCCAGCGTGGTGCAGTGGCTAGAGTGTTGGACTGGGAGTCGGGAGATCTGGGTTCTAGTCCCCACTCGGCCGTGGAAACCACTGGGTGACTTTGGACCAGTCACAGACTCTCAGCCCAACCTACCTCACAGGGGTGTTGTTATGGGGATAAAATAGAGAGGAGGAGGATTACGTATGCCTCCTTGGGTTCCTTGGAGGAAAAAAGGCAGGATATAAATGCAAAAATAAATAAATAAATAAATAAATAAATAAATAAATAAATAAATAAAAGAGACAGTAGCCTGCAGGAGCATTCATGTTGACACTGGGGCCCAAGGAGTTCAGCAACCATATTGAGGACAACATATTCCAGTTTTGCAAACCACACTTTTCCAAGCAGAACGACACAGGGATATAATGCCATTCCAGGAGCCAATTGCCACAAAAACAGTACTTTCTTTCTTTACTTCAATTCCAGTAGCAGGGACTGATAAGAAAACTGGGTTGCCTCAGCACCTCAGTGGGGGCCCACTGACAAGACCCCCCCCGCCCCCAGACTTGCTCCTTCTCACTTTTGCAACCTGCTTGTTCTCCTGCCTCTCGCGCTGGCCCAGAAAATGATGGGGGTGAGGAGGACGGAGCTGCAGATGCCACGGCCTGTTTACTCATTGGCTCTCAGTCTCTTACGCAAGCAATGATAAGGAAGAGGTGTGACGACAGCAGTGAGAAGGCAGACTCACTGGCCCCATTCAGAAGACACCTTAAACCATGGCTTTAACCACAGACGTTAAGCCAGAAAGCCAGGCCGTGTTCAGAAGACACCCTAAACCATGGCTTTAACCACGGTGAATAAAGCAAAAAGGCCTTATTCACCATGGTTAAAGCCATGGTTTAAGGTGTCTTCTGAATGGGCCCAATGAGGCCCATGTGGGTTTCTTGCCCAAAGGCCATCAAAAACCTGGAACCAGCACTGCTCAGAACTGGCAAGGCAATGGATGTCGGCACTAAATGCCATCTCCGTCAGTACCAAACAACTTGATAATTTTTCCTCATGGATACAGAGCAAGCAAAAGTGACAATACGGTGACGCAGGGCTCCTCTAAACGAGCGATTTAGTGAGCACTTGTGAGTGACCTCCCACAGAAGTTTGTGGGTCTTTTAAACGATATCATGAATGACCAGGATGTCTCCTGTGGCATGTGTTGTAAATTCTGTCAGGAAAAGAACCACTTTTAAAGTGGTAATATTGGAAAAGAAGTGGGATCTTCTGCCACTAGATGGCGCTGTTTCAATGGAAGTGCAAAGAGAACGCTAAGAGGGGAAGAATTCAGTTCAAACCACATGGTTGCCCCCTCTTCATCTGTGTGATGCAGCCCATAACAACCACGCCAAAAAGCAGGAAGCACAAACGCCCCAGGTAAGCAACACAATTTCCCTTTAATGTAAAAATGCCCATAGCCTCCTAAAGACCCCAAAGGCTGCAACACAGTCTTAGGCTGCAATTCTGTGCCACACAAAGTAACCCCACTGAACACAGCAGGACTTACTTTTGAGAAGCTGTGCACTGAAAGAAATCAACTGTCCAGCCTGTACCATGATGCCTCTGTCCTCCTTGCCTCCTCCCAAATTCTGCCCCCGTTTATCAAAAAGAGAGTTGCCATCTCTCAATTCTAAAAACAGTGCTTCCCTGAACAGAGGTTGCTTCAAGATGACGCTTTTACAGGGGGGCACTCGTAAACACCCCCCCCCCATGCTTTCCCACTGCTGCTTCTGTCTTTTTTGTTTCGAGGAAAAAACCATTCATGATGAAAAGATGTAATAGCTGCATACCGCCTCCTGATTGTTAGTGCTAGGACCTCTCCATCTGGAAACACCCAGAGTTAGGGGATGGAAGCCAAAACAGAAGCTGTAGTTAGTGGTGAAGCCTGGTATAACCTGGCATTTGCTAGCGTTGCAGACCACAGGATGGGTTATTTGACCGAACAGAAGGTGTTTGTTTTTCCTCCTGGTCAAGCAGGTAAAATATAACTGCAAATTCAAATAATCCTTCGGACGGGGTACCAAAACAATAGAGCAAATGTACTGTTTGTTTTGGGTGGCACTGTTGCAAAGCATCTGGGCAACTGGGACTCCTCCTAACCCCCAATATCTTACAGCATTTGGACCCAAATTACTCAATTACACATTCGCTGCCCTTGGTAAATTCTGGATGGATTCTTCGTTTACCTACAGGCTAAGATAACGCTTCCTCCCCCGCTCTCTCTCTCTCTCTCTCTCTCTCTCTCTGAGATATGCCAGGCAGCTTTTAAACGGCAAACCGTTACAATTTTCCACCTCATTTCCCATCTCATCTACAGTTAATTTTTACCAGCCCTGTCTATTTATTTACTTGCACCACTCTGGATTGGTGGTTGGGGGGCGGAGAAAGGTGTCAACCTCCAATTCGCTGCATCTGGATTGGGTGTGTGTGTGTGTGTGTGTGTGTGTGTGTAACGAGGGGGAGATGGTGTGTGGAGCACAGAACAGAACCAGTGCCTCCCCTCTTTAATTTAACAAAGTGAAAAGAACAACTTAATTAGAGTCATCTGGAAAATAACAAGTCACGTCAGACTGCTTCCGAGGGATGCGAGCGGCAGGGCCGGGCCGGGCTGGGCTGGGAAGACTGAATGAGCCACTGGGGGCCCCCAAGCCCTGCCTGCATTCCCATCACAGTCTGCAGGCTGTTTGCCTTTCTCTGCAAAGGAGCAGAGCAGATGTCCCTAATTATAGGCAGGGCCTAATTGGATTTATCAGCAGTTAATAGGAAATTAAGCGCTAAAGCTTCAGAGCATCCCTGTTGGGGAGGTGGTGATCACCCGTGCCTCGGGAAGCCATATCCTGGGGTTGTGAGTATTTCATGATGCCATTTTAGGGTGGCCCACTTCTTTGCTGGCCCCTGCTCCTTTAACAGCAGATTGATCAGCAGCCATTAGCAAGTGATCATTTTTAACTCAGCCCTGCCTGCCAATTCCTACCGTTAAAGGCACAGGGATGTCTCCCCTGCCATCTTTCTTCCCCCTCTTAATTTGGTTTTTAAAATGTTGCTAGTCCATGTGACTGAGAAGGCGAGTTTGAAAAATGGGTGGGCACAGTGTTTGGTGAAATTTCACAAGCCGAAAGGAGGCTGAGCAGAGGGTGGGGCCTTAGCTAGACCTAAGGTTTATCCCGGGATCGTCCTGGGGTTGTCCCTGCCTGCTCCCAGGATATCCTGTGTGTCATTTACGTGAACAGGGATGACCCTGGGACGATCCCGGGATAAACCTTAGGTCTAGCTAAGGCCTAAGTCTCAATGTTCATGCACAGGTTTTTCCTCCCATATGCAAATTGATTATTTATTTATTTATTTTATTAAATTTATATACCGTAGGGTGACCAACTGTCAGGATTTCCCCGGATTTGTCCTGGTTTTTGTTCTTGCCATGGTGTCAGGGGGGATTTTCTATAATTTTCAATAATGTCCTGGAATGACACACCTTCCCCTTTAAGGCTGCCATTAGCATGGCAGGAGGGAATGACATGCTTTCTTGAGGCACATCGTTCTCCCACCCTGAGCAACAAATTGAGGTCTTAAAGGGGAAAGTGGGTCATTCGTGGACATTATAGAAAAGGCCCCAATTGGAGTGGATGGTGGTGGTGCAGAATGAAATCCTTTCCCCTCCTCCACTCCAATCGGGTTCTTTAAGGTGGCGGGGGAATAAAGAACTTTCTGCAGGACTCAGAAAGCTGCTTCCCCCCACACACACTAGGTGTCCTCTTTTTTGGTTTCCCAAATATGGTCACCCTAATATACCGCCCCATAGCCTATATGGCTAGGGTCCAGGTTATTTGAAAGACTGTATTCTCCTTTATGAGCCTGCCCGTGCTTTGAGATCTTCTGGAGAAGCCTTTGTTTCAGTCCCACCATCTTCACGGGCGCACTTGGTGGGAACATGGGAGAGGGCCTTCTCGGTGGCTGCTCCAGTGCTTTGGAACTCTCTTCCTGGGGAAGCTAGACTGGTTCCCTCTTTGATGAGCTTTCAGAAGCAGGCTAAAACTTGTTTGTTCCAGCAGGCCTTTGGAGAATAATCTGTCCCTCCATCTATGTTAATTGACTTATAATTTTGTTGTGTATTTTAAACGTGTTTTTTCTTTTTTCCTTTTCAATGTATGTTTTAAACTTTGTAAGGCCGCCTTGAGGCCCAGTATTGGGCAAAAGGCGGGATTCAAATAAATATAATAATAATAATAATAATAATAATAATAATAATAATAATAATAGCTGAAGCTCTCTGGGCGGTTTGACTAATTCAGTCAGATTTCAAAGAATGCCTAACCCTGGAAGGAGGGCTTCCATGCTACGTCTGTGCTTAAAGAAAGCTTCCCCATGGAAGCAAACAGAAGCAGCACACATTTCTCCTGAGAAAGGGAATGTGAAGCCTGTGTACCTCCATCGGTCAGTTCCAAAAATGGGATGGGGGTGCAGGCAGCTGAATGATGACAACCTGGGTCCCACAAATCTTTTGAGCAGCCGTTGTCAAAAGCTGCAGAACTATTGGAAATCTGTGTGGATTTTGTAGGAAAGAGTGATGAGAATGAAAAGTCAACCCTTACTTGTAGATCTTTCCTCTAAAATGCCCTTGGATGGATTTTAAGCCAACAAGATTCCCAAGATGTGTTTTGCCGGGGAGGGGTGGGGGAATCATTCTCACAGCCCCACGGTTCCCCGGATGGTCATGATGCTTTCTCCTGTCTTCACCTCCTTTCTCCCCATATTTGAGGGGATGTCTATACAGTTTCTTTACCCCAACCTAAATGTGCAGATTCGTGTTTCAGGACACATGACACAGCTGCCCATTCGCCACAGCGCCAGGTTTTTAACCTGATAATGCACATATTCGTAGTTGCAATTTACCGTGACTTTTGGATCAACCTTCGAGTTTGCACCGCATTATAGTTATGTGCCCTTGGGGCACATAAATCACATTTTGAAATGTGGGTGTAACTTTGAGGGCAGGACAAAGAGATTGGCCAATTTCCCGCCTTCCCACCTATCGCGTCCTCTGGCTGTCTCATTCCTTCCTGCTGTTTTCATGTTGAACTATATGAATCTGCAGAGGTCCACAGAGAGAATTTTTAAAATTAAAATAAAGAGGGCAGCGAGAGGCAGGAGGCGTGTTCAGTTTCCCCCTCGCATCCTCGTCTGTTGCCTCGTTCCTTTTTTCACTCGGTTTTCCTCTTATATGGGGAATGGGCAGATAGAGCTTTTAAAATTAAGACAAAGAGGGGGGAACGGGCAGCAAGAGAGAGAAGATGTGTTCAATCCTCCTCTCGCATCCTTGTCTGCTGCCTCGTTCCTTTCCCCCCTCGGTTTTCCTCTTATATGAATCTGCGGAGCTCTGCAGATAAAGCTTTAGCGTTCCATAGCCTCGTACGTGCGCATGGTATGTTTTTAATGTGTATTTTATATCATGTTTTTTTTTACTGTTTGTTTTATACTTTGAATGGTTTTAATTTTTGTGAACTGCCCAGGGAGCTTCGGCTATTGGGCGGTATGATGTGATGCTCTTTGTGTAGAATCTACGAACATTCAGGTTTATATTCAATGAGGATATAATGACAATCCTGTTGTCATATAGATGGGGTTGAGGTTTCCCCAGCTTTTAATAATAATAATAATAATAATAATAATAATAATAATAACAACAACCTGCCTCTCCCTTTTGCACTTTCCCACCCATTCTAAAAGGTTGAAATGCTTCTCCTAAGTCTGCCGTGTTGTAAGAAGCTTCGGCTATTGGGTGGTATAAAAATGCAATAAATATATAAATAAATAAAATAAGACTGTAAGGAGAGCCCTGCTGGATCAGACCAAGGGTCCATCTAGTCCAACACTCAGTTCACACAGTGGACAAGCAGCTGTCAACCAGGAAACCAGAAGCAGGACATGAGTTCAACAGCACCCTCCCACCCATGGTCCCCAGCATTGGTCTATATAGGCTATTCGGCTCATCAAGCCCACCCCCTGCCCTCTGCCTCCAGGAACACCCCACCTTGAACCTAAAGTGAGGTCACCACCAACCGATGGCGGAAAGAAGGTGGTGACCTCACAGTAATGGGAAAGTTGGCTACTTTTAAAGTGTGCAGTTTCATCCAAGGTGGCTGCGCTGTATAAATGGCACAGCGCCACAGTGCAGCCCCCATGGGGCGTGCAGGGCATATAGACAGCCCCCTGGCTTTTGTGCATGTCCACCCCATTCTAAAGGGCTTAGTGACTGGCAGTTAAGAGCTGTAAGCTAAATTATGGTGGCATTTTTGGTATGTTTTCCCCACCCTTTTCGCCTTGGGCTCTGCCCACCACAGGAATGCAGCCTCCAAGAGCATCTCCAAAATTGTATCTGGCCCTCAGGGGTTGAAAAGGTTCAAGACATCTGCCAGAGAGGGAAGTCTTATGCCTCCTTTGCCTCTTATAAAGGGTAGCTTGATTGGGTGTGATTTCATGGTGTGTGAAAATTCCTATACTAGCATGTCATTCTCACTTCCCTCCCTTGGAAGCCCTGTTTTAAAAAGGTGTGTGTGAGGGAGGGGAGGCATGCAATGTCCCTCCCAGCCCATCGGTAAACCCAGACCCACTTGATTAATCACCCCTATTTCTCCTGACATCTCCGCAAAAGGTCAGGAGACATTGCAGGTAATTGAAAATACCACACCAGAGGCCGATCTATACATCATTAAGGGGCACAATTAGCATCTGCACTTTGCAAAAGGGGGTTGCAGGGAGGGGGGAAAAGGCGGGTCGGGAAAGGGAAATCATCGCGTTGCCATGGGTGGAGTTGGGGGAGGGATGGAATTACATATAAGTCAGGCTTAGATTTAAAACATATGGGGCATGTCATATTTGCACCTGTTTTAGGAAGGAGTTTTCCCCCATTCCCAAGACCAGTACCTGAATTAATATTCACAGAATAATTCCAGGGAGATTTAATTGATTACTTGATTAGCTAGGGTGACCATATGAAAAGGAGGACAGGGCTCCTGTATCTTTAACAGTTGCATAGAAAAGGGAATTTCAGCAGTGTTTCTTTGTCTGCATGCAGCACTTGGCGAAAATCCCTCTTCATCACAATAGTTAGAGCTGCAGGAGCCCTGCCCTCTTGACCAGATACAAAAGAGGGCAGGGCTCCTGCAGCTTTAACTGTTGTGATGAAGAGGGAATTTCACCAGATTCTGCATGCATGCGATTGACACCTGCTCAAATTCCCTTTTCTATGCAACTGTTAAAGATACAGGAGCCCTGTCCTCCTTTCCATATGGTCACCCTAGATTATCTGATTGGCGTCTTGACGTAGCAGATTAAAAACAAAAATCCGATTTCATTGGGGTCCATCCATCTGGGCTTTCCCACTGGTACAACTGGGCGGGGCCTGAAGTAGAAAAGTGGGTGGACAGGCCAGCAAATAAGAGTGGAGGGATTGGCCACACAGCTATCTATAGTGAGCACACGTACACACACACACACAAATATGTAGCCATGTTCATAGGTTGCCGAGGTTGCCCCAACAGTACAGTTGTCTGGGGTGGGGAGTCACTTATGAATCGCCCCCAAAAAGAGGAAACACATCACCAAAAAAGAGGATGGGAATTTGCATGAAATTCACATATGCTAATTTATATATCTGAATGCAAATTTAGAAATAATGTTTATAGTTTAAATAGAAATACGGGGCATCTCAGCATCGTGTGGATGACTGTGACCAGCGGACTTGCCTATTTAATCTGCTGTTCAGGTGCTAACGGTTAATGGGTATCAGTTCTTACGGTTCTTTATCTTTAAACTGGCATTGGACAATTTATTTATTTATTTATTTATTTATTTATTTATTACATTTCTATACCGCCCAATAGCCGAAGCTCTCTGGGCGGTTCACAAAAATTAAAACCATCATAAAACAACCAACATGTTAAAAGCACAATTACAAAATACAGTATAAAAAGCACAACCAGGATAAAACCACGCAACAAAATTGATATAAGATTAAAAGACAGAATTTAAATTTAAGTTAAAATTAAGTGTTAAAATACTGAGAGAATAAAAAGGTCTTCAGCTGGCGACAAAAGCAGTACAGTGTAGGTGCCAGGCGGACCTCTCTGGGGAGCTCATTCCACAACCGGGGTGCCACAGCAGAGAAAGCCCTCCTCCTAGTAGCCACCTGCCTCACTTCCTTTGGCAGGGGCTCACAGAGAAGGGCTCCTGTAGATGATTTTAGGGTCCGGGCAGGTACATATGGGAGGAGGCGTTCCTTCAAATAACCTGGTCCCAAACCGTTTAGGGCTTTAAATGTCAATACCAGCACTTTGAATCGGGCCCGGACCAGGACAAGACAGCCCTTCAAATAGAGCACACCTTCAAATAGAGGACTGTCCTCTGAAAAAAAGGACAAATGGCCACCTGAGGAAGGAGATGCATTGTTAGTGCCAGAGGTCAGTAAAGGCAGGGGCCCAGAGACCTGAGGAGGGGCTGTTGATTTTACTGTCTTGGGGCAATACCTTCAATGAAACCGTCATCAATTGCAGTGAAACTGGATGGACTGGAAAGCAAGAGGGACTCTGAGATACTCCAGTTGAAAGAAAACTGACAGTGGGTTTCTTTTTTGGTGGTGGTGGTGGTGGTAGTTTATATGTAAACAATGAATAACTTTATAGTACTTTATTATTTGTGTTCTGCCTTGTTGTAAGCTATTTGGAGGGTCGTGTGGTGGGAAAACAGGTTATTACATGTCAATATCAAATTAATTGCACACATTTCCCCATCGTTTGCAAGTTGTGGCTTTGCCAGTTGAGAAATCCTAGCTTTGAAGTACATTTCTGCAGTATTATTTTTTAAACAACCCACAGATTTACACAATGTACCTACTCACAGAACTTTTATTTTCGCATCAAAAATGTTTGAAGTTTTTTAGTGGGGGAACACCACCACCGCACATTTGCTTTCTCCTTGAATTCCAGCTCCCCTCTTGATTTCCTGTTGAAATAACCCAACAATTTCTTCTCTATGGAAATGAATGCCAAGGCTTCTACAGCGGGTTATCTGGAAATAAGAGGAGAGCACCCATCCAATGGAGAAGAAATATAAAAACCCGTTTTTTTCTGTGCTGTAGTGAAGTAGAGCGAGAATAATCACAAACCTAGAAGCTGATTTCCGGATAAATCAGCATAAATGTAATCTGCATATTCATGATATTTACCCAAAAGCTGTCCTGTCCTCTCAGATTAAATGGCCCCTGGGGAGAGAGAAGGGCTTGCTGCAGTTGTTCACTTTCAGAGATGGGGTTTCCGGCGGAGGGAGGGGGAGGAGAGAAGTAACACCGTGTGCCTTAGTTTCCCAAGAAGAGCGAAAACACGTTTTTCTCACATCTTGTCGAGGGTATGGCTTGCACTAAAGTAGGTTTCTCACTACAGTGAAACTATAGCTAATTTCAGACATCCTCCTCAAAACATTATGGACACAACACCACCATGAGGTACATTGAGGAAAGCAACTGACCCAGCTGAGTGGGATTTGAACCACTTCTAGACTGTAGCTCGGCCTTCCTAACCTGGTGCTATCCAGATGTGTTGGACTGCAACTCCCATAATTCCCAGCCCACATGGCCAACGGCTAAGCTGGCTGTGAATGATAGCAGTTGGAGTCCAACACATCGGGAGTGTGTCAAGTCGGGGAAGGCTCCTTGTGACGTTCCTAATTTCTTCAGTTTCTACCTCAGAAACTGAAAAGCAAACCCTTCAGGAACACCTGCTTTCATGTGGATCAATTGTCCCTGCTGACACAAAAGCTTCAGCCCTTTCTCTCTCTCTCTCTCTCTCTCTCTCTCTCTCTCTCTCTCTCGATTCTGGAGACATCCAATATGCCTTATTGGTTCCTTCAACCCAATACAGGAGAAGTAACAAGGAAATAGATTTAATAGTGGTAATGTAACAAGTCAGTCAACATGTGGGAATTTGTACTTTTAGAGAAACAGTGATTTATTTAAAATACAAAGAGATATTATTAACATTAATCAATGCTAGGTCCTAAATTCCCTAACTACTATACCCCTTTTAAAATCCTCTACACAAACCCCACTAGCTAGGCGTTGCATATTCAGGCCCTACGCCCTATCTCCCTTACTGTCAGATCTTCCTTTAGATAACCATCAAATCCTCTCACACACAAGCCCCTCCCACCTTTCACTCATTCTCTAGCAAACTATTTTACTCTATTTTACATGTATATCAGCATATACAGTACAATCACAGGCATCTATTACACTCCTCTAGTTGCTTCTAGACACCTGGCTCCCAGCACTACCAATGAAAAGACATTGTGCAGCTATATCTTCTTCCCCTCCTTAATAGGTTTTTTGTGGCAAGAAAAAAGGCAGAAGAAGTGGTAGGAAATCATGGGAAGACAATGTCGTTTGGACCACCACCACCACCACCTCATAAAATTCTGTCAATGAGGCAGGGTAATCAAGCAATAAAAGTCTCTTCAGGGGCTGGCCCAAGACATTTCGCTGCCTGAATAGAAGAACAAGATGGCGGCCCCCCTCCCATTCCATCTACAAACACCAACTGGAATGGCAGATAAGTCCGGTAGAACAGGTCTCACGGCACACAGGTCTTTCCTCCCCTACTTTGATGTTGCTTCCCAGTATCTGCCCCCTGGGGCAACTGCTTCACTCTGCCTAATGGTAGGGCCAGCGCTGCACCTTCTATTTACTTCTCCATGTTGTCCCTACTATTACTGAACTAATGTAAACCTTTGTGGCAATGGTGAAAGCTACCATCATGGACAGAGGGAGCTGAAAAAGAAATAAAAGATGACAAAATCCTATTTTAGAATCTTCCGGATGAAAATAAATGTTTTCCCAGGGGAGGGGAAACTCCCCCATCCTGTGCAATTTTGTATCATCTCTGGTTTTATGTCCCTTTTCAGAATGTGACATTGTACTACCTACTTGACAGCTGCTGTCATATCTGACAAAAGAGTCTTGGCCGGGAAAAAACTTTGACGCTAAAGTAGGTGCCATTCAGCAACAACACTGAACGACCTTTGCCGGCCAGCAATTCAGAGCGGCTAAGACCTTGCAGGCAGGCAGCCCTGTTACCTGGCTGTCTCTGTCAAGCTGAAGAAAACAGGTTTCTGTAATAAAATAGGGGGGGGGGAACTAAAATAAGAAACCAGGCTTCCAAAATTATATATATTTCTTGAAGCACACACTTTCCTATTCAACCAGCTTCTTCCCAGGCTCAAAACATATTGGAGCATCCACACTTGCTGTAGAGACTGGCAACTGGGATCCAGGTCAGTTCTGGTCCCCAAGGCAAGCCATTTGGGTCATCAGTAGGGCAGGCATTTGCACATTGCCAAAAAAAAAGAAAGAAGCCGAAATGCATCAACCCAAAAGGGGACAAAAGAGCACAGGGATTTACATAAAATGTACACAGGCTAATTTAAATGTGCACAGGCTAAGTTATATGTGCAGATTCACATTTAGAAATCATTGCTATGATTTAAATAGAAATGCAATACGTCTCATCATAGTGGAGAATAGTGTGACCCTGCTCAGTTTGTGCTCCCTGGTTTTTCTTCTTGGCTCTGCCTTTACAGCACTACATTGCTGCAGCGTTGCCACTAAACCCTGCGATTTCAGTGCTGTGGGGTGGCAGCGGGTAATCTAAATTGCAGGAGGCAGCACGGGCTTTCGGGTAGCCGTTCGGCTTGTTGAGTCCACCCCCTACCCTCTGCTTGGCTTCTGGTGACCAGTCACCAGTTGCCATCCATCCTGAAACACCCCCAGCTCCACTCTGGAGCGAGGTCACACAGTGGATGGGTCGTGGTGACCTGGCTTCAAAGGTCACCATACAGCTTTGGGGAAACACCCCATGGTGGCTGCAAAACGGCAGTTGCGTCATATAAACGATGCAGCGCCAATTCACAGCCACCACAGGGCAAAGAAGACACACACACACACACACACACACACACACACACACACACACACGGTCACTCTTTATATCAGTTTTGGACTGGGCAGCCCTTCACAGAGAGAACACTTTCAAATGGATGTTCTCTGCCAGCCTTTCAAATAGAGGACTGTCCTCTGTAACATAGGACATATGGCCACTGCAAACCAAGTTGATGGTTTCCCCTCTTGCCCTTGTCCTAAATATAATTGTGCACTGCCCTGAGAACCTCGGCTAATAGGCAGTAGAAAAACATAATAAATAAATCTTTTTATATGTAAAAGCAAGGAAAGGAGATGTGGGGGTGTGAAACCCACACTGCCTCCTCAAAATGGCTTCCGGTAAATCTACGTCTTACAATTCAGAACTGGAGGCCCAAAGGCCAAATCTGCTGCTCTGGGAAGTGCTGGCAAGCTCCTCAGCTGCTAATCTAGAGGGTAAAGAAGTTGTATGGGGCAAGTTATGTCTCTAGCGATGCGACTGGTTGACCGTATATTTGGGGGTGGGGTGGGGTGCTAGCCCCTCATACACCATCTGCCCCCTCAAAATGGTCCTCCCCGAATTGCTCACCACTCTCTTGTAAGGTACTTCCTCAAACCACAACTCACACTGACAGTGTGTCCAGGAATGCCATGCCCCCGCCCCCGTACATCTAAAGCATCATTTGCACATTGCAATGACAACAAATACAACAGTGGGCCAAGCTGTGTCCACTACCACCACCTTTCTGGTCAGTTGGCAATCTTAAGCATGCTGCTTGAGCTTCAAACCTAAACGAAGCTATCCTTGTAAGAGATGCATAAGATGTAGGCTCCTGTCTCAAGTGGCCTCAAAAACTAGAGTGGCCATATGTCCTACCTTATAGAGGAAAGTCCTCTATTTGAGGGTGTCCTGTATTTGAAGGGCTGTATAGTCCAGGTCCAGTTTAAAGATACAGGATGACCAGAGGGGAGAGCAGAGATGAGTGTTGAAATTGCCCGTCCACAGGTTCAGCTGCTCAGTCTCACACAGCATGGGGAGATGTGTTGTATTTCTATTTAGAGTTTTTTTTCTAAATTTGCAGCTATACATATAAATTAGCATATGCAATTTTTCTGCAAATCTGTATCATATTTTGTCCTCTTTGGGGGCGATGTAACCACTTTGTTTTCATTGTGGTGAATACCTGCCAGATAATAATAAAATAAACAAATATTAGGGTGACTATATGAAATGGAGGACATGTCTCCTGTATCTTTAACAGCTGCATAGAAAAGGGAATTTCAGCAGGTGTCATTTGTATATATGGAGAACCTGGTGAAATCCCCTCTTCATCACAACAGTTAAAGCTGCAGGAGCTATACTAGTGACCAGATTTAAAAGAGGGCAGGGCACCTGCAGCTTTAACTGTTGTGATGAAGAGGGAATTTCACCAGGTTCCCCATATATACAAATAACACCTGCTGAAATTCCCTTTTCTATGCAACTGTTAAAGATACAGGAGCCCTGTCCTCCTTTTCATATGGTCAGCCTACAAATATTAGCATTAACTACATGGCACTTCCAACATTTAAAATAATTAACAGACTGTATTTTATTTAAACGTTCTGGTGTTAGCAACCAATCCCCAGATTTTTAGCCACATTCCCTCTGAAATAGGTCTTCCTAGATCTCTTTCCCACCTTTTCCTCGAGATAGGTTCTTTAATTTTCAAATCCAATAATATTTTATAATTCACTGATAACAAACTTCTCCCACCTTCGACTGTCTTCTCCCCATAAGTCAACCTTGGGCCCAGTAAATTAATAATAATAAAAATCCTTATTTGAGAATATTGGAACCAAGGTAGAGTCCATCCTGACGTTTTAATTGAAATTTCATGCCTAGTCAATAATCTTCCTTGCATAATAAGATCGCCTAATTTTGAGATTTCTTTAGCCTCCCAATCCAGTTTAATCAAATTTAGAGTAGACCTATTGAGGGGTCCCATTGAGTTGAACTTGCCCAAGGGTCTTCAAAAACCTGGCACTGTCTGGAATGTTATATGGGAGTGTGGTTGGTACTCACTACCTTTTCAGAGCCCATTACTGAGCTGCCAAAGTTTGTTTTTCTTAGTCAGACAAACAGAATACTGTGCTTGGGTAGCTGGTTATCCTATTTTACAGACGACAGTCCTCTATTTTGGTCATCTGTCAGATGCAGTCCTCTACCGGACAGCAGACTGAGCAGGCACAGAGGTCACCCAGGCAGAGGTCACCCAGCTGGACAAGCATCTGTCGGGGATGCTTTAGGGTGGATTCCTGCATTGAGCAGGGGGTTGGACTTGATGGCCTTGTAGGCCCCTTCCAACTCTGCTATTCGATGATTCTATGATTCCACTCTGCTGAGATGTCTTGTATTTCAATTTAAATTACAGTTACTCTTTCTAAAATTTCACCTACTTTTGCATACGCGAACGTTATGCAAATCGATGCCTTCTCTTTTGGGCGATGCGTAAGTGGCCACCTGATTATCAACCATAGTCCCAGCCTATTTATCCGGGATATTGTTCGTCAATTCCCTTCCCTGACTTGTCTTGCTTTATGTTCTTCCTTCCCTCCTAGACAGAAAGTGCACGGAGTCTGGCGATGCACCCCTGCGACAGGATTGTGTGAGCGCATTATGCTAACAGGATTGGGGCGGGGGGGGGGGGAGAGAGGGAACAGCTCCAGGGGGTAATACAAATTTCACCACCCCGGCACTTAAATCTCAATCCATGAAAGGCCTATTAGTCTAATCACAGTGCTTCCCTTCCTTATATCAGCTGAAATAGCAGTTTTCTGTTCTCCCTGACAGATCAATAGCAGCAGGATAATAAATATGCCCAAGCACTTGTGTCCAAATTTAATTTCCATTACAAGGCCTAAGGAAAGCTGAAGCGATGGAGACTCCGCCAGGGATGGGACTCATCGCACGCAGCACTCGGATTTTCAAGCTGTTTCATGCTTTTGTGACCGTGTTTGTAGGTTTTATGGTTTCTTTTCTTTTTTTTTTCCTTGTCGCTTCTTGCAATGTCTTTATTAGGCTCAGGGAAGGGGAAGAAATGTGATTCTGGTGCGTCTGGAGGAAAACATGTGGTTACAAAAATACATTGCTCAACTAATTCTGGCTCCTGTAGTCCAAACACGCATCCCTGCCTATGCCAGCTAGCACGCCCACACCCCAAAGTACCCATTCACACACCCCTAGCCCTCCCCTTATTAATGAGCTTTGCGAGAGTTTTGAGATGCCGTACCAAAGAGGTGGGCTCAGCTGCTCTGGAAGCTAACTTGGGGCCCGTGTGCATGTATCATTTGTGACAGCGGTGCTGCGGAAAACAGCATCCTGCTGGCAAGTCCTTTGCCTTTTCCTACCCTGGGTAATGTTTGGAAATTAAATGGTGTGGGTCACCACTGTCGCATTGTGAGTCTCCTTGAGCCCATCATTATGAGTCTCTCTGGCAGGAGTCTCCAAAACTTTTGTGCCAGTGGGCATATTTGGGATTTTTATAATGTGTCATAGGCGCTGTCACAAAATGGTTGCTATGGTAGACATGGCCAGTCACAAAACACCCATTTCGCAGGAGGCAAACCTGGGTGAGGCTAAAAGATAAGGCCTTTGCTCAAGAACCAAAGTACCAGGGCAGAAGAGGGGTAAGAGCCTCAAGACACAAAATTATTCTGTGTAGGGTGACCATATTTGGGAAACCAAAAGAAGAGGACAGTTAGTGGGGGGGGGAGTGTGTTTTCCGAGACATCCAGAAAGCATATCATTCCCCATGCCACGCTAACGCCGGCTGCCATTAGTGTGACGGGAGAGAATGACATGCTATCTTGAGGCCCCAGAAAGCGCAATTTCCCCTCCTCTGCTCCAATCAGGTACTTTAAGGCCCTGTTTGGAGTGGAGCAGGGGAAAGTGTATTGTTGTAAGCCACCTTGAGAGGGCTTCGGCCCTGAAAGGCGGCTAAGAAATTAGGGTGACCAGATGACCCGGAAAATCCCAGAGACCTCCAGAAAAACAGAGATCTCCGGGGCAAGTGGGACTGGACCCCAATTTACTGGGGAAAAGGGCCGGAGGATGTGTTCCCAGACTTTCAGGAACTCATCCTCCAGCCCCCGCCCCCAGCACCAATCTGGCCTTAAAATGGGTGGGGAACCATTTCATACATCTAACTCTGGCCCTCCAGTTGTTGTTGGACACCAAATCCCATCAGCTTCAGCCAGCATGGCCAACAGTCAGGAAAGATGGGAGTTGTAGTCAAACATCATGGAAGGACACAGGTTCCCTACTGATGTCCTTAGACATCGTGAGTATGTACGCACATTTGCTTTGTAAATTTCAATCAGCTTGGTGAATTATGGAGGTTCTAGTAAGAAAATAAGTAGCTGTCCCATGCTGTATTAGCCACAGATATATCATCTAGTCCTAGTGGTTTCTGTCATCTTGAGAAGGGCTGCGTGCCTTCTAGGGAAAGGCTTTGACTGCCAGGAAGACTGGAACCCCAACACCTCCAGATTTAGCTGTATGAAATGGCGCCTCCACTTTTTCAGCACTTATGGGGCAGAGCATCCTCCACACCGTTAAGGAAAGATACTGGTTCTTGGATTAATAAGGGGGATATGGGGTCATGCTGGGAAGAGGGAAAAGGATGGGAGGAGGCCGTGCTTGGAGAGCTCTTTCGCAGCTGGTAATGACCAGCACCGAGTCCTGCCTGAGGCCCCTGGGCCCAGCACCGAGCTCGTTAAGGAAGTTAATGAAGGATGGAAGCTGGCAAAGCCCCTGGCTATTTGCTCAAATGCGCTCAAACTTCATGTGTCTGTTTACTGGGTCTCAGAGCTGTGCAAACTCTCTTCCTCCACCTTCCCTTCGGTCTTCCACCCTCCCCGCTGTGTTTGCTTAACTATACAGCAAATGTCCTGGTTACTACAACTAAAATAGGTGTTTCAGTAGCTTGTTAGCTACTGAAACTGCCGTGCAAAGTGCCCCTACTGACTGATGTCCATAGGGTCAGTAGGGTCTTCCCACCCACCCCACCCCATATCCCACAACACACGCTTTGGGGAAAAAGGGACTGCTGTGGGTAATGACCTTGGGTTGAGCTTAGACCTGCTTGTGGTTCCCTGGTCGACAGCTGTTTGGCCACTGTGTGCACATAGTGCTGGACTAAATGGACCCTTGGTCTGATCCAGCAGGGCTCTTAAAAACATAAGCCACTCAGAGCTTTCCCTGGACGAACAGGACACATTATAATATATTAATTATTTATTAAAGGTGCTTGGGAGCACCCCTTCAATTAAGATGTGTGTTTCCCACCCCACACACGCAAAAAAAAAAAAGGCTCCTCTGTTATAAGCCTCAAAATTCTACTGCATATAGAGATATATTGCTTACAAGCATCAAACAGGCATGGGTCAACTCACAGCAGGATTCCTCTAGCAATACGTTAAGATTTTTGTGAACCACCCAGAGAGCTTCGGCTATTGGGCGGTATAGAAATGTAATAAATAAATAAATAAATAAAATTCAGGTGCTTCATAAAGCAACACAGGGCCAGGACAACGTCGGGCATCTTTGCTCATCCCCAGACGCTCCACCCTCCCCATCTGGCTTTGGGCCTGAAAGACTCAGGAAACAACTGAGTACCAGGAGTTGTAACTAAGCACAATTTGTGACATTACACAACATTACTGACCGTGTAGCATCTCAGTTGAGGCATCGACCTAAGCTTCCAATTTCCTGGTTTTGTGGTGTTTGAGCCAACATAAGATAACCTTAACTCTGGTCTTAAACTGGCAGGTTTAAAAATCATTGAATAGATAGATAGAAGATAGATAAATTAGGGTGACCATATGAAAAGGAGGACAGGGCTTCTGTATCTTTAACAGTTGTATAGAAAAGGGAATTTCAGCAGGTGTCATTTGTATGCAGGCAGCACCTGCCCTCTTGGCCAGATACAGAAGAGGGCAGGGCTCCTGCAGCTTTAACTGTTGGGATGAAGAGGGAATTTCACCAGGTGCTGCATGCATACAAATGACACCCGCAGAAATTCCTTTTTCAAGACAACATTAAGGCTACAGGAGCCCTGTCCTCTTTTCCATATGTTCATCCTCCCTGGGAAGAAAAGACTCCACAAACAAATCCTGATGATTTTGCCTTTCCCAGTAAAGAAAGCATTGATAATGTGGAGAAACCAAGAGAACAGACCGGCAGATATCCCTTATCCTACATCGTCCTGATACCTTATTTCAGATTCACAATTCCGAAATACATACTGGATGTCCCCGATTCTAAGCACCTGAGCTACACTTTCCCCCCTCCCCTAGATTTTGAAAATTTCATCTGGCTGTCCCTTGCTAAGAGGAAGAGGGCCTGCATAGCCTGAGGAGAGGTTGTGCCGAACAACTCAATTGCCCTGGGAGACCAGATTCATTTACATGTGTTATCAGGCCTTTTGGGGACGTTTGCATATGCTAACAGGGAGCACTGGTCCTTGTGCAGGCCTAACAGGCAGCTGCACTTGATAAGGAAAGGACTTGCTAGAGATAATAAAAAATGGGACCCATGATTCAGAGCAAACGTTGTAGGAACGCAAGATGCAGATACTTCCAAATGACTTGTTACAAATTGCTTTCTACCTGCCTGTCCTTTCAATGTTAGGGTGTGCGTGCATGCACCGAAGGAAATTGGTAGGGCATGCCATAGGAAAGGCAAGAACACATTGGCATATAATAAAATGAAGTTAGAGCAAAACATGGGAAGCAATAAGCCAGCATAATTACCATAAGCTCTGGTAACAGGTTGACCTCACCCTTATAAACAAGTGTCCTGAAATTTAGAAAGACACCCTTCCACAGAGGGAGGCAATGGGCCTGTTCGGACAACATGCTAAGCTGTTAGGCCACTAACCCTTTTGCAGCAAAGAGTTAGTGAGCACGTTTAAACCGTGGTTATGTAGCCACCGTGGTTAGGAATGGTTCATATGACATGTTAAGTCATGGTTCACATGACATTCTAAGACATAATGTTTCGCTCAATATGCTTAACCACCGTGGCTTAATGTGTTGTCTGAACAGGGTCAATATGGAGTTTGTGGAGGTCAAAGCCAACAAAACATTTGTTGGCTTTGACCTCCATAGATGCCTCCAGAGTAATGAGGGGAAACCCTTGGCCAAATCTTGAAAAAAATGCCCATGATTGTACTGTTCCTCTTCCAATTTTGAATTGGGCTGTGTCACACTGTGTAGGCTGGCCACATGGAAAGGAGGACAGGGTTCCTGTATCTTTAACACAGGCATGCGCTGCACCTTTCGTTAGGGTGTGCACACAGGATTTTTTTTTTAAAGATGCATGTTTATTGAATACTCAATCATAAAGGACATTATTTTTATTCATTTATTTACTAAACACTGTACACTGATGCCCTACTTTATGTTCGGCTTGCCTGACCACGAGAGGGCCATTGCAGTTGTGAGTGTGGATGTGTGTCGAGGGCTGACTTTCAGTAGATCGCAGCGAGGGAGCTGCTCTGCTATGTACGAAACCCTGACCCAGAATCAGGTCGTCTACGAAGGATTTAGCGCCGGGTGCCCCATGAACAGAAGGTGCGCTACGGGCGAGAGGCGGCCCCCTTCCGGCCGCGCTCCGCTCCCGAGACGGACGGCTCTCCTCACCGCACCAGGCGGGGAAGTGTGGGTGTGTGAGGAGACACTCTTCAAGCCCCAGCATTGGTGGGGTGTTGTGGTGGCAATAGCCAGAGGAGGGCCTTTCGAGGCAATATTAGCCTTTGGGGGCCTCCTGGCTTCTTTGAAGCACGGCTCTTGGCAGAGAGGCCCACAGCAGAATGATTCCTTTTCACTCCTTCTGCTGGGAGCAATGACAGCAGCAGTTCTTCAGCATGGTGGTGGAGCAGCCATATGGACAGGGTGACCAACTGTCAGGATTTCCCCGGATTTGTCCTGGTTTTTGTTCTTGCCATGGTGTCAGGGGGGATTTTCTATAATTTTCAATAATGTCCTGGAATGACACACCTTCCCCTTTAAGGCTGCCATTAGCATGGCAGGAGGGAGTGACATGCTTTCTTGAGGCACATCATTCCCCCACCCCGGGCTCCAATTGAGGTCTTAAAGGGGAAAGTGGGTCATTCGTGGACATTATAGAAAAGGCCCCAATTGGAGTGGATGGTGGTGGTGCGGAATGAAATCCTTTCCCCTGCTCCACTCCAATCGGGTTCTTTAAGGTGGCGGGGGAATAACGTACTTTCTGCAGGACACAGAAAGCTGCTTCCCCCCCACACACACACACTAGGTGTCCTCTTTTTTGGTTTCCCAAATATGGTCACCCTACATATGGAGGACCATTCCCACTATGTCCAGATCCCCCTCTGGATCCCTACTCAAATGCTCCCTCTGTTTGGCACTTATTGCTTGAGATATTAGGGTGTGCCTGTGCACACCCTGCACATGCCTTGCACACGCCTATGATCTTTAACAGTTGTATTGAAAGGAGAATTTCAGCAGGTGTCATTTGTATGCCCGCAGCACTTGCTGAAATTCCCTTTTCAATACAACTGTTAAAGATACAGGAGCCCTGTCCTCCTTTTGATATGGTCACCCTAGTCACATTTCCTGTGTGGCTTGGAAGCCTCCCCACAACCAGTCCCCTCACGAGAGAGCTCTCTCTGCGTCTGCCTTTTCCCAACCTACCTTGCTGAGGTGAAGGGGGTGTTGAGGAGGGCTCATGACAAACACAGGCCTCAGGCTTGAGTCCTGGACTTTGCTTCAAGCATGCATGGCAGTGTGCAGGATCCATGGGAAATGAATTTCCCATACTTTTTAGCATCAATGGGTACCGCCACAAACATGCTGTTGTTGTGTCTCAACCCTTACTATAATATAAGTCTTTGCCCTCCCCACCCTATATTTTGATGCTGGTGAATGGTGGTTCTTGGTTTCTGGCCCAGCTCCTTGGCTGCCCACTGCTTCCAAATAACTGAATGAAAATATCCTCCAGTGTTGGTTGAAACTTCTTTCCCTGTTTCTTTGTTCACCCCCCGATCACTGGAAAGGCCCTAATATATACCAGTATAGTCCTAGGCTAGTCCCTGACCAAGAATGGACTCTGGACTCTTGTTCAGAATCCTACCTTATGTAGGCTTGGGCACTGCAGCAGGTTTTGCTACGTCCCTGATATCTCAGTTGTGTCCTTTCCAGGCCTTTCCCCAATAAATTGGGAGCCAGTCCCAGTTGCCCCGGAGATCCTCATTTTTCTGGAGGTCTCCGGGGTTTTCCAGGTCATCTGGTCACCCTAATTTCTTAGCCGCCTTTCAGGGCCAAAGCCCTCTCAAGGTGGCTTACAACAATACACTTTCCCCTGCTCTACTCCAAGCAAGGCCTTAAAGGACCTGATTGGAGCAGAGGAGGGGAAACTGTGCTTTCTGGGGCCTTCAGATAGCATGTCATTCTCCCCCGTCACACTAATGGCAGCCGGCGTTAGCGTGGCATAGGGAATGATACGCTTTCCGGATGTCTCGGAAAACACACTCCCCCCCCCCCACTAGCTGTCCTCTTCTTTTGGTTTCCAAAATATGGTCACCCTACACAGAATAATTTTGTGTCTTGAGGCTCTTACCCCTTTTCTGCCCTGGTACTTTGGTTCTTGAGCAAAGGCCTTATCTTTTAGCCTCACTCAGGTTTGCCTCCTGCGAAATGGGTGTTTTGTGACTGGCCATGTCTACCATAGCAACCATTTTGTGACAGCGCCTATGACACATTATAAAAATCCCAAATATGCCCACTGGCACAAAAGTTTTGGAGACTCCTGCCAGAGAGACTCATAATGATGGGCTCAAGGAGACTCACAATGCGACAGTGGTAACCCACACCATTTAATTTCCAAACATTACCCAGGGTAGGAAAAGGCAAAGGACTTGCCAGCAGGATGCTGTTTTCCGCAGCGTGGCATAGGGAATGATACGCTTTCCGGATGCCTTGGGAAACACACTTCCCCCCCCCCACACACACACTAGGTGGCCTCTTTTTTGGGTTTCCCAAATATGGTCACCCTACACAGTGTTGCCTGCATTATGTGCTTGGCCTTGTGATGGGTCCTCTCAACACTGGCACCTGCTGTATTGCAAAAATCCCAAGATACTAGAAACAGCTACTTAAATGCTTCTTTATTCTAGGCCTTCACTGAAACTGAACTCAAATAAACACTATCCATCTGTAATTCTCTTGACTCCTCCTTTTAACTACTTCTTCCTCCCAGCTCCCTTTCATGCCTCAACTACAACTTGAGGCAACTGCATGCCTCAACATGCAGTTCACCTACCAGAATACCACAGCTCCGCTGCCACGTCACCCCCCTCATTGCCATCCCACCTGTCTGTGTCATGAGTCACCCCCTACCACAGCTATCTCCTCCTCTACCTTACCTGCCTGTCTCCTGGCTTGCTCTCAGGACAACTGAAAGAGCCATGTCAGCAGGAAAAGTGCCCAGCACAGCTTGTCAGAGAGCTGGCCAAGCACAAAAATTGAGGGGGTCCTTCCTCAGTGCTAGGTATTATGGGAAGGGTGTCTGAGAAGATTGCCTGTACCACATGGAGTAACAGTGCCCAGAATTGTGGGTCCCAGGTTCTAGCCCTGACAACATCTTAATGCAGAGATAGGCAACCTTTATGGAACATAGTCATGTATGGCAATTTGAGAACCTGTCCTGAGCACCAGCACCACCACAAAGCGGCTGATGTGGGAGCTGTGGCAAAGGACATGAAATCTGTCATAAATGCTGAATACAAGGCAGAGAACATAAGGACAAGATCAAGGCTCCAACTAGTCCGGCGCTCTGTTCCCACAGTGGCCAACCCACTGTTGACCAGGGACCCACAAGCAGGACGCAGTTCAACAGCACCCTTATAGAATCATAGAATAGTACACTTGGAAGGGGCCTACAAGGCCATCAAGTCCAACACCCTGCTCATTGCAGGAATCTATCTTAAAGCATCCCTGACAGACGGTTGTCCAGCTGTCTCTTGAATGCCTTTGGTGTTGGAGAGCCCATGACCTCCCTAAGTAACTGGTTCCATTGTTGTACTGCTCTTACAGTCAGGAAGTTTTTCCTGATGTCCAGCTAGAATCTGGCTTCCTTTAACTTGAGCCCGTTATTCCGTGTCCTGCACTCTGGGAGGATCGAGAAGAGATCCTGGCCCTCCTCTATGTGACAACCTTTCAAGTATTTGAAGAGTGCTATCACGTCTCCCCTCAATCTTCTCTTCTCCAGGCTAAATATGCCCAGTTCTTTCAGTCTCTCCTCATAGGGCTTCCCTTCCAGACACCTGATCATCCTTTCACCCATGTTCCCCAGCAACTGCTGTATATAGGCTTATTGCCTCTGATACTGGATACCAGAGGTGTGGTCTGAGCACCAACACACTAAACAAATCCATTGAACCCACAATTTGCAGCACGAACAGAAACCTATTTCCCAGCAATCCCAGTTTCTAGTAAGAAAATGTGACATATATATATATTTGAGTGGTAGGGAACCTTGATAGGTGCAAGGAATTGTGTCTGGGGGTGCATTGGTGCTCCCGGGTACCCCGTTGCATATCCCTGATCTAATGTTTGGGGCTTTTTCATCCTTACAGGAATCCAGGACCCAATTATTCCCATTGTGCAAAGGTCAATGGCGGGTTGATCTTGCCCAAGGACACCAAGCAGTCTTTAGATTTCCCAACTCCTGACGCAGTTCTCTGTCCATTAATTAGGCCAAACTGCTTCAATTGTCAGACTGTTTTCCCTAAGCTGCTCTGTGGGGGTATATTTCTCGGGATCCTTTGCCTTCTATCCGGGGTTCTGTCCTATCAGAGGTGTATGCATATGTGTATTAGGCCATCTTGAGGCCCAGTATTGGGCAAAAGCCGGGATACAAATAAATAAATAAATAAATAAATAAATAAATAATAAGAGAGTGTGTGTGTCTTCTCCAGGAACCGTCTGGGTATTTATTCTGTGTGGGTCTGACATATAAGCTGCATCCCCAAACCCTTAAATACCGAGTCTTCTTGCAACTGGGGTGCCGGCACCAGATCTGTCTTCAGGCCAGTTTTCGGTCTCATTTGAAAGTGAGTTTAAATAAAATAAAAGCCAGAAGGATCAACCTTCAGGAGCTGGGAAGCTGGATGTTGAATCCCTTTTTATCTTACCCAGATCATAGAATAATCGGAAGCTCCTGCATACTACGATTGCATTTCAACCCCCCTCTGGCTACTGGGGGCTGGCTGCTTCTTTCTGCTCCCCACTCCCCACCCTCCCGCCCCTCTGCAATACAAATGTAATTGTTTTTTGTCCAGAGGGGAACGGTGTGAAAATAAGAATCTGAGGTGACCGTGTGTGCTTTATTTGGGTTGTTATTTTTCCTCGCTGTTTTCAATGCATTAAGAGTAGCATATTCGTCGCCTCAATAATCTCCCTCTATTATTGCAAAAACAGTGGTGTCGGGTCCAATTACGTCAAAAGAACCTTTTTGGGTGTCGTCCCCCCCCCCCCCGTTTTTCTTTTTTGAACAGAGAGAGGGGAAGGGGAGGTAGGTGAAGGAAAAAGAGATGAAAATAAATATTACGTGAAATAAGCCCAAGATCTCTTCCCCCCATCCCAGTACGTGTGTTTACCGGGCCCTGGAGCACATGTGGGAAATTGACAAAAGCATTTTCACGTCGCACAGATGGCAGGGATAAGTATTAACCTCTCTCTTCCCCCCCACTGCTCTCCCTCTCCATCCCCACTCACAATTCCCATCTGGCTATGAAATACAGTGCCTAGGGAACCGTCCCCATATTGAAAGTTATGCACCTAATATGAGCAATGAGGAAGCTGTCTCAGGAAGAGGCATGTGCAGGCACTTCAGATTGGTCTTAATTTAATGCACACACACACACACACAATTTTCTGTGAACCCAGCAAAATTAGATGGGTTCCTGACTCCTGGCATAAGCCAAAATTCCTAGAGAACAAGCTAAGGATGCCAGTGAATTCTAGCCCTGCTGCTATCTGGCTGAAACCCCACATGCCAGATAGGATAGAAATATGTTTATTCATTCATTCATTCATTCAGTCATTTTTTACTTTTCTATACCGCTCAATAGCCAAAGCTCTCTGGGTGGTTTACAAAGATTAAAACCTTAAAAATACAATAGTGTATAAACATATTTTTTGTTGTTTATTTGTTCAGTCGTTTCCAACTCTTCGTGACTTCATGGACCAGCCCACGCCAGAGCTTTCTGTTGGCTGTTGCCACCCCCAGCTCCCCCAAGGTCAAGTCTGTCACCTCCAGAATATCATCCCTCCATCTTGCCCTTGGTCGGCCCCTCTTCCTTTTGCCTTCCACTTTCCTTAGCATCAGCCTCTTCTCCAGGGTATCCTGTCTTCTCATTATGTGGCCAAAGTACTTCAGTTTTGCCTTTAATACCATTCCCTCAAGTGAGCAGTCTGGCTTTATTTCCTGGAGTATGGACTGGTTTGATCTTCTTGCAGTCCAAGGCACTCTCAGAATTTTCCTCCAACACCACAGTTCAAAAGCATCTATCTTCCTTCGCTCAGCTTTCCTTATGGTCCAGCTCTTGCAGCCATAGGTTACTACGGGGAATACCATTGCTTTAACTATGCGGACCTTTGTTGTCAGTGTGGTGTCTCTGCTCTTAACTATTTTATCAAGCTTTGTCATTGCTCTCCTCCCAAGAAGTAAATGTCTTCTGATTTCCTGGCTGCAGTCAGCGTCTGCAGTAATCTTTGCGCCCAGAAATACAAAGTCTGTCACTGCCTCCACGTTTTCTCCCTCTATTTGCCAGTTATCAATCAAGCTGATTGCCATAATCTTGGTTTTTTTGAGGTTTAACTGCAACCCAGCTTTTGCACTTTCTTCTTTCACCTTCGTCATAAGGCTCCTCAGCTCCTCCTCGCTTTCAGCCATCAAAGTGGTGTCATCTGTATATCTGAGATTGTTAATGTTTCTTCCTGCGATTTTAACTCCAGCCTTGGATTCGTCAAGCCCAGCACGTCGCATGATGTGTTCTGCATACAAGTTGAATAGGTAAGGTGAGAGTATGCAACCCTGCCGTACTCCTTTCCCAATCTTAAACCAGTCCGTTGTTCCGTGGTCTGTTCTTACCGTTGCTACTTGTTCGTTATACAGATTCCTCAGGAGGCAGACAAGATGACTTGGTATCCCCATACCACCAAGAACTTGCCACAGCTTGTTATGATCCACACAGTCAAAGGCTTTAGAATAGTCAATAAAACAGAAATAGATGTTTTTCTGGAACTCCCTGGCTTTCTCCATTATCCAGCGGATATTGGCAATTTGGTCTCTAGTTCCTCTGCCTTTTCTAAACCCAGCTTGTACATCTGGCAATTCTCGCTCCATGAATTGCTGGAGTCTACCTTGCAGGACACACAAACACACATCTGTCTATCTATCCAATTTTAACAGTCAACAATAAAAAAAATCCCAGGACTCGATTAAAAACCTTATCATATACTGTCAAATGCCTAAGAGTAGAAGGTGAAAAAGATAACAAATGTTGATTCGAGGTGGGCCTCACTAGGGAGATGGTTCCACAATTGGGGGGCCACCACAGACAAGATCCATTACCTTCAGAATGGAATCAGGCATGTAGTGGGTACTGGGCCCTTTCCTCAAATAACTGTAATGTCCACTCCAGACTGAGGGCCTTTCTAGACCCAGCCGGATAAGCTGGCAGGGAGGTGAGGTGACGGCGTGCTAACTTTAGCGTGCGCCGCCCCGCCTCCTAGACAGCCGACCCACAGAAGTGGGGAGGGGACTTGTCTATAGATGTCCAACTAACAAACTGGTCTGCTTCTCCATGGATGGAGATAATTTGGAGTTAAGAGGTGGATTTTATATTTGCAAAAATGGAGGACCTACAACTATCTGAGGGTTTCTTCTTCCCAGTGGTCCAAGGGAGACTGAAACCATTGCATCACCTGGCAGCAGTGCCAGGTCCGAGTTTTTCAGGCCCCTTGGGCAAGTCACTCTCAGTGGGCCGCCTCCCTCAGTTGAGTGTATCTTCTCACCACCACTAGCATCTGCTGCTACTCCTTCTCTCTGCAATTGGCTCAGAGTGAGAAGCAGGTGAACAAGCCAGTTGCAATGATGAAGAGGAGGAACAAGTCCATGGGGCTCTGGTCAGTGGGCTCTGCTAGGTGTGGGCCCTCAACAGATGCCCAATTATGCTTACCCCCGACCTTGGCCTTGCCTGGCAGATCCCATTTTGAATGTCTGCAAACTCAACTCCACCATATCCCCCCACCTCCTGCCAACCTGGTTTTGATAACATCTTACCTGATGAAGAGATCAGGAGATTTCGACCGCTTCAACTTGTTTTGTGATCTTTGAGTAGGTCTAACGCACTATATATATTTTTATGGCCAATACGGATGCCTTTGTTTTTTGTTTATAAACAAGTAGAGTTGGGATGCAGGATGGCATGGAATTGTGCCCAATAAAATTTCCATCTGTCTGTCTGTCCATCTGCTCGCAAGCTTCCTCCAAGAAGCCCGGGACAGCGTACATGATAGGTTAACAATGCAGGCCATCAACAAAACAAAAGTTCCGATGTGGAAGTTAGACGTGATCCTCACTGGAATAGCAGGCTCCTTGAAAATTCCCTGCATCTCAGAGCACAATGCTCCTTAACTTATCCCAACTTTGAGGAGCAGGAGCCATTTCCAGTTAGGGATGTTTGGATTTTATTGGACTCATTCTGGCTCCTTTTCACAAATTCCAAGGCATCTTTCATTCTGTTGTTCACTCATTGACAAAGTCCTATTTTAGGAATGTACGGAATTTTTATTGCTCCTATTTTAGGGATGTACAGAATTTTCCTTACTCAATGCCCCCTGCCCCCCCCTCAATTGGGTGCTTATTGCTTGAGACATTAGGGTGTGCCTGGGCACACCCCTTGCACATGCCTATGTATTAGTGCAAGTTTGCATGAATCCCCCCCCCCCCCCCAAGTTAAAAACCCTTCCACAAATCCACCAAATCCACGTGAACTGGAAAAAGCAAGTGTGCTGGGTGGGCTCACGCATGCCATCTATGAACTGGAAGATTTCAATAGAAGGGGAAGATCGTGGAGTTGCTGTATGCCTGTTGATGGATGTGTTTTGGGAGCGTGGCTCATTAACACCAGAGGATGAGCTTGGAACGCAAGAGGAAGAACTTGAGAAGCATCAACAGAACATTGACAGCAATGCAGCAGGATATAGAGCTGGATGGAGGAAGATCAGGTCTTCAGGCAGAGAGGTGCATCTGTGGGTGTTGAGGCTGCCGCTCCCGCCCACTCTGTCTCTCGCTTGCTCAGACATTGCATCGACACCTCTGCAGAAGTGAGGGAACATCTGCTGCTCTTCCAGTCCATCAGTAATCAGAGCAGGGGAGGAAGTTGGAGCCTTGGAAATGGAACAAAAATTAATGTACGCGGTGAGCTTTTCTCCTCCAGTTGTGGAAAGTTACCAAGCCTAATTCCCCACCGTGGGAGAGCCTCGACTTCATCTCCTGGCCTCTTCCCCATTCCTCCTTGCCATCAGGAAGGGATAGGTATTAATCCAGCTTTTCCCCAACCCGTATGCCTTCCACCGGTGTTGGACTACAACTCCTATCATCCCCAGCCAGAATGGATTTGTTTGTTAAAAACCGTTGGTCATCACAAATGTACAACAGGATCCAATTTAAAGATACATTTTTAAGACAGATAATCCCCAGCCCCATTGAATGCATTCTATATGACACATTTGTATCTAATCCACAAAGGACTACAACTCCCATCATCCCCAGCCAGAATGGGTTTCTTTGCTAAAAACCATTGGTCATCACAAATGTACAGCAGAATCCAATTAAAAGATACATTTTTAAGACAGATGATCCCCAACCCCATTGAATCCATTCTGCATAATCCATTTGTATCTAATCCGTAGAGACCTTTTATGCAATATGCTTATCCCTGGGTCACCTAATAAGGAATAAATCTTCTCCCCATTGTTCAAAAACGAAACTCTCTCAAGAATTGCTTTTAGAAACCTGTCTCTAGGGGAATTAGGCAGATAACAATACAATATGCTTTTTATATGAATATGAAGCTTTTTATATGAAGCTGAATATGAGCCAACAGTGCGATATGGCTGCAAGAAAGGCAAATGCTATTTTGGGCTGCATTAATAGAAGTATAGCTTCCAAATCATGTGAGGTACTTGTTCCTCTCTATTCGGCCCTGGTTAGGCCTCATCTGGAGTATTGCGTCCAGTTCTGGGCTCCACAATTCAAGAAGGACGCAGACAAGCTGGAGCGTGTTCAGAAGAGGGCAACCAGGATGATCAGAGGTCTAGAAACAAAGCCCTATGAAGAGAGACTGAAAGAACTGGGCATGTTTAGCCTGGAGAAGAGAAGATTGAGGGGAGACATGATAGCACTCTTCAAATACTTAAAAGGTTGTCACACAGAGGAGGGCCAGGATCTCTTCTCGATCCTCCCAGAGTGCAGGACACGGAATAACGGGCTCAAGTTAAAGGAAGCCAGATTCCAGCTGGACATCAGGAAAAACTTCCTGACTGTTAGAGCAGTGCGACGGTGGAATCAGCTACCTAGGGAGGTTGTGGGCTCTCCCACACTAGAGTCATTCAAGAGGCAGCTGGACAACCATCTGTCAGGGATGCTTTAGGGTGGATTCCTGCATTGAGCAGGGGGTTGGACTTGATGGCCTTGTAGGCCCCTTCCAACTCTGCTATTCTATGATTCTATGAATCTATGATATTGTATTGTGTATTTGTGCTTTTAACCTGTTGATTATCTTACTATGATTTTAATTTTTGTGAACCGCCCAGAGAGCTTCGGCTAATTGGCGGTATAGAAATGTAATAAATAAATAATAAATAAATATATAATGGAAGATGTCTTCCACCTCTTTCGGGCTACAAATACGCACACGATGGCAAATGGGTGCCCCAGCAGAAGACCCTTCTAAATATGCTGTAAGCAAATGCTGTGCGTAGTCTACACTTCCTCCTGCACCTTGGCTTTTGGGGAGGTGGGGCTCCCTCCGCCTCTCGTGGATTCTTGTGCCGCCCGTTGTAATCTGATTTCTGCCTCCACAACAAGATGCGTAAACAGCCGCCGAAGCACGCGGCAGGCAGTGTTAATTAGCTAAATATTTGGAGATGGCTTGATGAGGCGCATTGGAGTCTTAAAACAGACGCTTCCAGGATTGTGAGTGCCGCTGGGGGGCGGGAGGGGCTTTCAGCTGTTTGCTTGTTTCTCGGTTTTGCTAATGGCGTCCAGGGATCCAACGTTAATTAAAATCAAATAGCGTGATTTGTACCTTTTTGCTGCTTGGCACTCCATCATGCCATTGTTGTTACTAAAACACCCTGGGGTCATTCTTCCCGAACAAAAATGGAGGACAGTCAGGAAGCTTCTAAAAAATGGAGGACAGTCAGGAAGACCACCAGTGACAGAAGAACTTAAAATTAACAATTGGGGGCATATCCCATAATGGCGGAAGGAGGGGGCTGGGTTAGGCATTCATCTCAATCCAAAGGGGGAGGAGGGTAAGAAATTATTATTATTATTATTATTATTATTATTATTATTATTATTATTATTATCATCATCATCATGATCATCATCATCATCATCTATACATCCATCCAGGCATAGGGAGTCCAGTGATTGGCCTCAAGTGGTATGATGTGGATCCAGTTCTGAAGCAATAGATCAGCTTTCCTCAACCCAGCGCTCTCCAGGTCTGTTGGACTACGAGCTCCATCACACCAGCGTTTTAGCGCACTTTCATCCTGCCTTGTTTACCGTTTTGCCCCGAGACCCTCACATGTCGTCGTCCCTGTCCTGCAGCCATCTCACCTCTTCCCCTCCATTTTCCGTGTTTTTCTAGGGCAGGAAAAGTACTTTTTTCCCCTCCAGGTGGAGTAAAACCACCCTTCTGTCCCTGTGTACTGGCGTCCTCACGCTATGTCGCAGAATGTCCCTTCTTGGTTGGGGGGGTTCGTCGAAGGGCGGTCTTGCTGATGAAAGAGGAAGGGGCGGTTCTCCTCCAGCCCGCCAAGTCAGTTGAATGGACTTTCACTGCTCCAACCCCACTCTCATTGCTCTATCATCCACCCATTTCAGCTTCCTTTTTTTGTTTTGCCTGCTGTACGAGGTGCCCAGCTGATGAAACACTAAATTGCTAAACTTTAGACAACAAAACCAGAGCGATGGGTGGGGTCGGGTGGGGAAGGCATCCATTTCCATCAGAATGTCCATCAACCACAAGAATCAATGAACTAGAGGGGGAAGGAGAAGGGGTAGGGTGGGCGAGCTGGCATGGTGAAAAGGTAACCAAGGCGAAATAGCGCAACAATGCACACACGTGAAAGTAACCAGGCGCTTGATGCGCTAATGAAATGGAGGTGGAAATCACAGATGCATACCAGGAAAAAAAGTAGGTGTGATGGAGCTTGATAACAAGGGATGGGGGAAGATGTTTGTTCCGTTTGCATTTTAATGTAAACTTTCCTAATTTCGCACTTTCTAAACTGAAACTCGGTTAGACTTTGAAATGCACATTTCTCCCAATTTTGCATTGGAGTTCTCCCATCAAAAACGTGTATATTAGGGGAAATAACAAATGTATTATATTAGGAAAATTGCTTGCAAATTAAAAAAATGTATATTAGGAAAAATGCATACATATTTAGGAGAAATGTACACAAAAATACTTACGAATTTTATGAAAACTTTTACAGGCAAAATTATCAACGTTTGGGGTGGGATGAGCTTAAGACTTGAAATTCCCAAAATTCGAGATGGACTGAATTTAAGGTTGGAAAAATGAGAAACTGAAATTGACAGATTTGTCCTTCCCTAACTGCAACTCCTACCATCTCCAGACAGCATAGCTCCCTGAAGGGATGGGAGTTGTAGTCCAACTCATCCGGAGAACATCAGATTGGGGAAGGCTGCCAATGACCTTGCTGGCTGGGAATAACAGGAGTTGTAGTCACTAGCCTGGGCTTCTGGAGGAAGAGCAGGATACACATTTAGTAATAGCTCTCACATTTAGAGAGCTTCGGCTATTGGGCGGTATAAAAATGTAATAAATAAAAATAAATAAATAAATAAATAAATAAAATATATGAAGGTTTCAGCTCGTACTGATCGATACAACTGCTGATCAAGCCATAGCAGGACCTGCAATGGTGATTTCTATGAGAAATACCAGTGAAGTTCTTCTGAGCCAAGCTTGGAAACCAACTTTGGAGGCTCTTTGGTGGTGACTTCTGCAAAGAAGATCACATTAGCCCAGGCAGCCAACTTGTAACACTCAGAGAGATGCCACATAATGGTGTATAATGTCATTAATAGCAGGTAGGATTTAGGCTCTGGAGTTGAGGGTGTTTTTTTTTTGTATCAGCTGATGAGGGTGATCAGGAGAAGAGCTGGGAGAATTGTACACTTTCGGGAGGCCCTGGAAAGCATGCTTTGCCACCCCACCCTGTGCCAATCAGGGCCTATAAGGCCCCGAATGGCGTGCAGTGTGTGTGTGTGTGTGTGTGTGTGTGTGTGTGTGTGGGAAACACAGGATTTCCACAAGGCTTCCTCAAGGGTGGGGAAATTATGTATTATTTTCTCCCTCCATTCTAATGGCAGCTGCCAGCCTTGGAAATTGTGTATTTCCCCCACTGCGTTAATGGCGGCCACTGTTAATGCAGCAGGGGAAAGGGACAAAGGTCACTCCGCAACCTGGAAGTCAGGGCGGATCTGCGCCCGAGTGCTTTTGAAGGCTCATGAGTCCTTGGGCATGGGTCCTTCCTAGCACCGGGCAGGACCGCCTGGGCCCATGAGGGCCAGAAGCAAGGGCATCCACTCCCCTCGCAGACCCAGACGGATATTCGCAACAATGCTACCAAAGAGTTGAATTAAAATGATGCAGGTGAGCGGTTTAGGACAGACAATGATGCTTTTGCAAGTGTCAGTTCCATGCAGCAGGAAGCCTGGGCTCTGGAATCCCTGGTTCACACAAAATCATTATCTCAGAAATATATATATGAAAGGCTGATAGACAGAGCTCACCTCCCCTGCTTCTGTCATCCCAGCCCATGCCATGTGAACTAAATCCATCCTAATTATGGCTGATTTGCATGGGGAGATGAAAATTAATCTATCCTAAATTCTGGGTGTTTAGTGATTCTGCTCGGGCCTGTCAGAAGCAATATGATTTCGCCAAGAAGGTGCTATGCACGCAATGTGTGTCTGTATTTGTGTGGCCTTTTTCATTGCACAGCAGGTGCTGGGCACCCCTTTCCAGGGTATGTACCAGTTTGCATCAGAGATCAATCCCTGTTAATTTCCCCAGTGAGCAGTTCTTCAAAGAGTAGCCAAGACATGTTGTGCACATATGCAGAGGAGCAAATATACCTGCCTGAATGAGAAGGATATGATTCTTGGGGTGGGGGTGGGTAAAAGATAAACTAGTAAACAAACTCAGCTTTGCATTTGTTGAAATAGCCCTTAGTTTGATTCAGGGAAGCTTTCATGCAAATGTATGTGCCTCTCAAATTTGTACACACTGGGCATGCCCTGTCTGGGAGAAGCCATGGCTGCTGGCACCTTCAGGCACAGCCCCCTGCCATGTTGCAATCCTATAATCTCCTTGGGGGGGGGTCTCCTTGCTTACTCCCGTCCCCTGAGGGGGAAGAGGCAGCCATTCAACTCTGCTCTTTGGAGTACTTCCCCCATGGGTTCAGGCTCTGGCCAATTGTGGGGCAATTATTGGTCATGTAACTCTGCCACCTAGTGACTGAAGGTAATGCTGCAGGCTTTGAACACAGAGACACATTTACATTAACTAAAACCAACTGCTGCGTTTTAAAAACTAAATACTCTGATGTGCACATCCCAAGGCTCCCCTTAGAATGCACACCATGTCTCAGATTTCTATGTTGCACTGACAGTCAGAAAGACACACATCTTATTTTATTAGTATAGATGTATGTCGGTAGACAAGGCTGACACAAGCCATTTTGCTGCCTGTGGTGCAAAACAAGATAGCACCCCCTCTCATTCCATGTACAAAACCTTTCTTCAAAATTGAACATCTTTCTTCAACACAAATGGGATAGTGTCCTCTTCCACATCTGAAGGCAGCAGGCCAGCTAAGAGGGTGTAGGGAAGGCCACGTGGGACACAATTTTCTCCTCATCACCTTGCAGCCACCTCCCAGCATTTGCCACCTAAAGTAACTGTATCACTTTGCCTGATGGTAGGGCCGGCCCTGTCAGCAGAAGGTATGAACTTAGACTCAGTTCATGATCCAGGGACCTTCTCGTTGAACTTGAGCTGAGATATATCACCACATTATGAATGGTTGTCATTGAAAGCTGCCCTAACTAGGATTTAAGGTTGCAGTCCTATACACCACTCTTCCTCAACCTTATGCCCTACAACTCCCATCCTCCACAGCCAGACTACCAGTTGAGCCATGCTAGCTGATGGGGATCAAGTGGTTTGCAGTCCAACATATCTGGGGAGCACCAGGTTGGAGGAAGGCTATACTTGGGACTAGACAGCATTGAACCCATGGCTTAATTTTGAGTAACATGCATAGGATTGGACTGCCCATCCCTTTATAATTTGGATTTGGAGGACATGCATAATATTTCCATTGAATGAACACTGCCTCTGTGCTTGCTACTATGCTCTCTGTAATAAGACTTCAAGCTATACCTGTATGTAATATATTTATATATAATTTGGTTATTACAATGACACTTGGAGCCTTTAGGGTTGCTTACAGGGGAGAAGCAAAGAGGAATATTTGCTACAGGACTGACAGTCCCAAGGTATCTACTGGACAATGTGGGACGGAGGCATGCTAACCATGTGATTGTAACCAACATACCCAAGGGACTGGGAACATTGCAAACTTACTGCTGGAGTAGAACATGCAAACCGTAAGAGTTCAAGGTTGAGGGTCTAGAGGAAGACAAACTGGACTTTTTTTTTTTTTTAAGCAGAGATGCCCACCCCCAAGCAAACCAGTTGAAGGGATGAATTATGGGTTGAAACAAGTTCTCACCTCAGTGATCAGGATGATTGATTACTATACTTACAGTATTCGCTCTACTCCAATAAAGGAGATCTCCACACGTACAACAACACAAATTGGGGCTCTATTCAAAGTTGTTGTGTATGTGTTTTGATGTAAACTGTGCACCCTCAGCCTGATCCACCGGTTGTGATCTGCAATTGGAACTCACTCGTGGGGCAGGTGTTTTTATATGTAGATACCTCAATTTTTGATCCAAGAAGGCCTTTGAAGTGGTTCATGATATTTATCGTGGTTAAATTATTATCAGTTGAAGTGGTTCATGATAAAGTATTTTGAAATCAAGGCTGGGCCAAGGGGTGCGCAAGGGGTGTGCCGGGTGTGCCCAGGCACACCCTAATGTCTCAAGCAATAATTGCCAAATTTAGGGGGCCATTGAGTAGGAATCCAGAGGGGGATCCAGATGCAATGAGAACGGTCCTCCGCCGCCCCCCGACAATGCACAGTTGCTCTCGGCATCAGGAGTGAAAAGGAAACACTCTGCCTCATTATATTTATTTATATCCCGTCTTTTACCCAATGCTGGTAGCATTACAAGATTTAAAACATATACGTTTAAGTCCTATAGATACAAATATGCAGAAATTAAAAATAAATTAAATAAGTTCCAGTATTAAAACATGTAAACATTTAAAATGACAATTATTAAAAGTCCTTGGCACTGCAGGGACAAAAAAGGTTTTGCCTGCCTCCTTTAAAAAAATTATTAAATTATTATTTATTTATTTATTTATTTATTACATTTTTATACCGCCCAATAGCCGAAGCTCTCTGGGCGGTTCACAAAAATTAAAACCACAGTAAAACACCCAACAGTTTAAAACACAATTACGAAATACAGTATAAAAAGCGCAACCAGGATAAAACCACACAGCAAAGTTGATATAGGATTAAAATACAGAGTTAAAACAGTAAAATTTAAATTTAAGTTAAAATTAAGTGTTAAAATACTGAGTGAATAAAAAGGTCTTCAGCTGGCGACGAAAGCAGTATAGTGTAGGCGCCAAGCGGACCTCTCTGGGGAGCTCGTTCCACAACCGGGGTGCCACAGCGGAGAAAGCCCTCCTCCTCGTAGCCACCTGCCTCACTTCCTTTGTTATTATTATTATTAATTTATTATTATTATTATTATTATTATTATTTATATAGCACCATCAAATTTCATAGTGCTGTACAGAACAAAATAAAACAAAATACAAAATACCCTGCAATATGGCTTACATTCTAAAATCACAGTAACAAACAAGGAGGGGAAAGGCCAACCGGCATGGGGGACAATAAAAGAAATAATAAAAACTAGTATTGTCACACTACAGATCATAAGCTTTTGAGAAAAGAAATGTTTTCAAGATTTAAAAACTGCGATCGATGTTGCGGTTCGCAGACGCGCTGGAAGAGAATTCCAGGCATAGGAGGCAGCGAGCGAAAACAGGCGAAGACGAGCGAGAGAAGTAGAAACTCTTGGGCGAGTAAGAGACATAGTGTTATTAGAGCGTCTTACGAGTCCTTTGTACAGAGAAAAGGAACCTAGCCACTGCCGATGACACCACTTTGATGGCTGAAAGCGAGGAGGAGCTGAGGAGCCTTATGACAAAGGTGAAAGAAGAAAGTGCAAAAGCCGGGTTGCAGTTAAACCTCAAAAAAACCAAGATTATGGCAATCAGCTTGATTGATAACTGGCAAATAGAGGGAGAAAACGTGGAGGCAGTGACAGACTTTGTATTTCTGGGCGCAAAGATTACTGCAGACGCTGACTGCAGCCAGGAAATCAGAAGACGTTTACTTCTTGGGAGGAGAGCAATGACAAATCTTGATCAAATAGTTAAGAGCAGAGACACCACACTGACAACAAAGGTCCGCATGGTTAAAGCAATGGTATTCCCCGTAGTAACCTATGGCTGCGAGAGCTGGACCATAAGGAAAGCTGAGCGAAGGAAGATAGACGCTTTTGAACTGTGGTGTTGGAGGAAAATTCTGAGAGTGCCTTGGACTGCAAGAAGATCAAACCAGTCCATACTCCAGGAAATAAAGCCAGACTGCTCACTTGAGGGAATGGTATTAAAGGCAAAACTGAAGTACTTTGGCCACATAATGAGAAGACAGGATACCCTGGAGAAGAGGCTGATGCTAAGGAAAGTGGAAGGCAAAAGGAAGAGGGGCCGACCGAGGGCAAGATGGATGGATGATATTCTGGAGGTGACAGACTTGACCTTGGGGGAGCTGGGGGTGGCGACGGCCGACAGAAAGCTCTGGCGTGGGCTGGTCCATGAAGTCACGAAGAGTCGGAAACGACTGAACGAATAAACAACAAAACAAGGGCCAAGAAGTCTATTTCATTTCTCCCTGCAGAGGCTGCATTCAAAAATAATAATAGCAATGCCCTAATGATTCAACTGCTCACTGCCAAGAGCCATACTTCAAAGAGGCCAGGAGGAAGGACCCTGAAAGCTAATATCGCCTTGTAAGCCCCTCTTCCCGCCAGTGTCACCACTAAGCCCCACCAATGCAATTCCTCCAGCCCTCATCTGAAGCAGCCCTCCCACGGTCCAGCAAGCCGAATGTGTAGTAGGGCATCAGTGTCTACAGTAGTTAATAAATAAATATAATAAAATGAATAAAAATAATGTCCTTTATGATTGAATATTCAATCAATGTTTGCTTTTTTAAAAGTCCCTGGGTGCACACCCTAAGGAAATGTGCTGCGCAGACCTATGGCCAAGGGTAGGCATGGTGGGGCACCTGGTAAGTGCCCACACCCCAGCAGGGGCCCATTGATAAGAGTCCTCCGAACTTGCTCCTCCTTTTCAGCCTGCTTGTTCACCTGCCTCTCACTCTGGCGCAGACAACGTTGGTGGTGAGAAGGAGGACCAAGAGATGCCACGGCCTGCTTCCTCCCTGGCTCTCTGCCAGACAATACGTCAAAAATTACAACGCCATAATTGCGGGTGAGAAAACCAGTGAGGCACAGTAGCTCCTGCTAGCACAGCAACTGTTTCCAGGTTAGAGAGAACAAGTTTTGGCTTTGTATTTGTATTTATGTATTTGTATTTTTATGTACATGTTACTGGGGTGTATAGTGATGCAATGACTGTAATAGTTTATATTCTACGCAAGGCATTGCCAGGGGAAAGTAAAATATCTATGGCAAGGTATCAATAGGAGAAGATAGTGATCGCATATAATCAAAAATAAGCCATTAATTAGGGTGACCATATTTGGGAAACCAAAAAAGAGGACACCTAGTGTGTGTGTGGGGAAGCAGCTTTCTGAATCCTGCAGAAAGTACGTTATTCCCCCGCCACCTTAAAGAACCCGATTGGAGTGGAGGAGGGGAAAGGGTTTCATTCTGCACCACCACCATCCACTCCAATTGGGGCCTTTTCTATAATGTCCACGAATGACCCACTTTCCCCTTTAAGACCTCAATTGGAGCTCGGGGTGGGGGAATGATGTGCCTCAAGAAAGCATGTCACTCCCTCCTGCCATGCTAATGGCAGCCTTAAAGGGGAAGGTGTGTCATTCCAGGACATTATTGAAAATTATAGAAAATCCCCCGACACCATGGAAAGAACAAAAACCAGGACAAATCCGGGGAAACCCTGACAGTTGGTCACCCTACGTCAATGGGGACGTGATAAGATAAATCAGGAAAGCCTAGATTTTCAAAGTGTAAAATTTGTGTACTAAGGTCAGCAAATTACATTATGTAATCCTGAGGAGGGATAAGGACAAAAGCGTCCCTAGAAAAACCTTTAGTCTCCACGACTTGTGGCAACTACAAAATCTGTAGATAGGAGTAGCTGAGATTTCTACATGAAATGTTTCAGTAATGCATGGGTGTTGTTCCTGTTTTGTTATTTTTAAAAAAACACACAACACCTGTATATTTTATTATAGCTCCTGACGAAGGACGATAAGTCCGAAATGTTGAGCAGCACATTTTTGGATTTAAAGAATAAAATAGTTTTTACCACGTTTATCAAGCACCAGAGTTGATCTCCCTTTTTTAGCATCTCTGCCAGTCAAGCCAGCAAGTGGTAGCAATGATGAGAGAGACAATGGCCCCATTCAGAAGACACTTTAAACCACGGCTTTAACCACATTGAGTAAGGCTTTCTGGCCACAGCCCCCCTGAAATCTGGAGCCGGCACGGGTTAAGCTGCTAACATTAAAACCAAAAGCCCTCCCAACACAGTAAGAAATTATTACTGATTAAACTGAAGCAAACAAACAAACAAAATCAGATAAAATGGATTAAAATTCAGTAAGGTCGAATGAATACAATTAAAGAGCAGCAAGAAGAATAAAGGAAATGGTTCAATTAGCCATCTCCAAAAAAACAACACCCTGCTCTTTTCTGAGGGCAGAGCGTATTGATTTTAATTCTGTGTGAACTTCACAGATGCTGTACAAAATGTTCTCTAAACATTATCGACGATGTGTTTCCATTTTGTTTTATTTATAGTATGAGGGTTATAATGACCATAGTGGTTGAAAGCAGAACTGCATTTCAGACTTCTTAAACACTGCTTTTCTAAAAGTCTGAAGGGAACTTAACTGGCAGCTCTCCCTAGGAAGTATTAGAGCACAGGTAGCACGCAGAAGAACGGAATCCTCTTCGCTCCTCTGATGCCATGCTTCTTGCCTGCCCAAGGGTCTCTACTTCCCTTGCTCGGCTTCGTCCATTTTCCTCTGCTGCCCCTCATGCCTGGAATGCTCTTCCAGAACACCTGAGAACTACCAACTCAATCACAGCTTTTAAAACACAGCTAAAAACTTTTCTTTTCCCTATAGCTTTTAAACTTTGAGTTTGTTCTGACTCTATACTGTTAGCTTCACCCTTCCCGGTGCCTGTTTACACTTCCCTGTGCCTGTTTGCATTCTCCTTCCCTTCTTATTGTTTACTACAACTTTATTAGATTGTAAGCCTATGCGGCAGGGTCTTGCTATTTACTGTGTTATCTGTACAGCACCATGTACATCGATGGTGCTATATAAATAAATAATAATAATAAGAAGAAGAAGAAGAAACATAGGGAGCTTCTCAGGTACACCATTGATCCATCTATCTTAGTACTACCTACACCAGGGCTGGGCAGAAGATAGAGCTGCAGCTATTTTGGATATTGACTCCCTACATTCCTGACCATTGGCCATGCTGGTAGGGAACTATGGAAGTTGGCTGCAGACAATCCCCTCTCTCCCCCCCCCCCCCACAAATTGATGGTGATTTGAAAAAGGGATCACCAGTCATGGTATGTACACTTTTGCTTCAGGTAAACAGGTATGGTAGGTTTTTGTATTCTTTCAAAAACCTGCAGAACCTGATGAAGGTGAAAATGGGGCGAACCCCCCCCCCCCGCTTGTGTATTTTACTTCTTCTCAAATCTTAACAAACTGTTTGTATCAAGCCTCCATCACACAGATAGACACATCTGGGGCTGGAACAAAGCTGAATATGAGCCAACAGTGCAATATGGCTGCAAGAAAGGCAAATGCTATTTTGGGCTGCATTAATAGAAGTATAGCTTCCAAATCGTGTGAAGTACTGGTTCCTCTCTATTCAGCTCTGGTTAGGCCTCATCTAGAGTATTGCATCCAGTTCTGGGCTCCACAATTCAAGAAGGATGCAGACAAGCTGGAGCGTGTTCAGAGGAGGGCAACCAGGATGATCAGGGGTCTGGAAACAAAGCCCTATGAGGAGAGACTGAAAGAACTGGGCATGTTTAGCCTGGAGAAGAGAAGACTGAGGGGAGACATGATAGCACTCTTCAAATACTTGAAAGGTTGTCACACAGAGGAGGGCAAGGATCTCTTCTCGATCATCCCAATGTGCAGGACACGGAATAACGGGCTGAAGTTACAGGAAGCCAGATTCCAGCTGGACATCAGGAAAAACTTCCTGACTCTCCCACACTAGAGGCATTCAAGAGGGAGCTGGACAACCATCTGTCAGGGATGCTTTAGGGTGGATTCCTGCATTGAGCAGGGTCTTGGACTCAATGGCCTTATAGGCCCCTTCCAACTCTACTATTCTATGATTCTATGAAATGAACAAGAGAGTCAAGGACAGATCTGACTATTTGTCCATTCTAACAATTCACCTCTTGTTTTATTACTACTATCTCTTTCTAGTGCTACCCCCTAAACTCGATCCCCCCGGAGTGCAGGACACGGTAATAATGGGCTCAAGTTATAGGAAGCCAGATTCCAGCTAGACATCAGGAAAAACTTCCTGACTGTTAGAGCAGTACGACAATGGAACCAGTGACCTAGGGAGGTCATGGGCTTGCTCAATCTAGCGGCATTCAAGATACAGCTGGACAGCCATCTGTCAGGGATGCTTTAAGGTGGATTCCTGCATTGAGCAGAGGGTTGGACTCGATGGCCCTATAGTCCCCTTCTAGCTCAGAGTTTTTATGATTCCCTTCCTATGTTGAGATGTGTTACCTCTCCTCCCCCAAATGGCAGAGTCCTTTCTTTGCCAACTTTATTGCAAAGTTCAACCATTCATGCAGAGGTCACTTTGTGTGGCAAATGCATTTTCACTGCCTGGAAAGGTAGTCTGTCCTATCTCAAGAATAGACTGACACCATCACCCGCCCTCCAAGCTCCAGGAATTGGCCTACAAAAGGGTGATGCATGACAATTTCATTTCAGTAAGCAAATCTCCAGACCTGCCCCCGTTCACAACCCTGACCGTGAACAGGAGCGCATTTTTTGGAACAAGTTTGCACATTCCCAAATTTGTAATCGCATTTGAAAAATGCGTATGTTTTGAAAAATGCGCACTATGAAATGATTTTTTTTAAAAAAACAAACAAACACATTTTCACACTTTAGTCAATAAGAGAAAAGTGCATATTTTGAGGAAATGCATACAGAAATGAGCTCTTTTTCAGTTCAAAATATGTACATTTCCCATTTGAAGGAACAGGAACAACAACAAAAACTCCAGTCACAAACAAAACCAGGAATGAATTGAACTGAGCTTTGACGAGAAGTTCAGAAAATTTCGATGAGCTTGATCGTCCCTGGTTCTCCCATCCCTAGGATCTTGAATACCATCCTGGAATGCACTGTACTTCCTGCAAAGAATTGTGGGATATCCATTCCCAGCATGAAACGTACATGAATGGGGAGTCACGGGCAACCTGTTTCCACATCCACCTCAGAACTGAGGGGGAAAGAAGCTTGCTGTCCTACAGGCTATGGTGGGTCAGTCCAGGTGGGTCAGTCCAGGTGGGTTGTGGCATCGCTGTTGCTGCCATGTTGAGCAATTGTGAAATTGGGCCCCATGTTAAGGTTGGGAATCCAAGGTGGATCTCGGGTCTGGACCAGCTGAAGACCACTGCTATAGAACATAGGAAGTTGCCCTTCTACCGAGCCAGATTGGTCCATCTAACCCACTATGCTTGGCTCTGACTGGCAGCAGTTCTCCAAGGGCTTGGGTTTAGAAAGCTGCTTTCCCAGCTCTGCTACCCGAGGTGCTTTTTAACCAGCGAGGCCGGTGGGGAGGGGGGGTGGGGCAGAACCTTCTCACGCATGCAATGGATGCGCTCCGCTAGCCCCTCCCCAAAGGGCGTGAAAGCCTGGCACTTCTGGTTTGTTGCATAGCTAGTAGGAGAGGTCTAGACAAGGGCTGGCTGAGCCTCTCTTGATGTTGTTTGCCTTTTCAATTTCTCCGTCCTCCATCAGTTAGAAAATTAGATCAGGAGAGGCACTCGGAGTGAATTTACCTAGATTCCAAAGGCAGCGCACCTTACACATTCCAAACAGGAGGTCAGGCGGAGGGGGTGGGGGGAAGCGCGGCACAACGACGCCAGCCCTTGCATGCCAAGTAGCTTCCAAGTATTCTCATTCCGGAGGTAGGGGCTGGGTTGCGCCCTCTTCAGAGACCTTTTGGCAGCTGGAAATATATGCACTCCCATGATTAACTCCTTCCCTGTGCCTGGTGGTTTTTTAAGCACTTCATTTGTATGGGATGCAGGCATGCGGCCGCCTGGTGCTGTTTATTATCATAATGCTTCATGAAAAATTAACCAGTGGGGGGGGGGGGAGAGACACGGAGATTGCTGGAGTCCGCCATGCCGCCTGGGGAAGGGATATGACTTTGATCTTGGTTATGATGGGGAGGGAACATGGAGTGTATGAGGACCCAAAGGGTTCTGTTCTTGGTGGGGGTAGGAGTAGGGAATCTTCTGGTGCAGCAAAGGCCAAGCAACGCCAGGGGCAAGGGAGAAGAGAATAGGCAAAAGTTAGTTCCGTGAAGGATATGCAAGTTGCCTTTTTATATATATATATATATATATAAAGAAAGAAAAAGAGATGATGATGAAGGAGAAGAAATCAAAAGTTGTAAGAAATTAGGCAGCTCGAGTTTCTGGAGGAGGAGAATAGCATTCACAGAAATGATGCTATGTTGCAGTGAAATGTGAAAAGCAAGGGCAAATTCTTGCCAAACACAGTGTAATGGCTCCACTAGGGATGTCCGTCTCTGGGAAATCTGTTGCTCTTTTTTTGCTCAATGGTCTTCCGTGGCATGCCCAACTCGGTTTGCAATTGTGAGTTTTTCCCAACTCTGGGAACTTTTTGAGTTTTTTGGGGGGGGGCGAGTCGCAATTTGCGCAAATAGAGATTTGTGCAAATTGCGATCAAAATTTGTGCACGATTCAGCTGTAATTTGTGCAACTTAAAAATGACAGAAAATTTGCGAACTAGTCCGACTTGATGCAGCTCAAGTCAGGCTCTGCAGCAGAAAGCAGACCGAAGACTGGGGCGCTAAATGAAGGAAAGCTCATTGACCTTCACCCCCATAATAGATTTTTCTGACATCTCTAGTGTGTGCTTCAGCCCCAGTTAGGTAGCGAGGCGTAAAGACGACAGAGCTTCTGTGTCTTTATTAGTTGTGTAGAAGTGGGCATTTCAGCAAGTGTGGCAAATATGATCAGGTACACCTTCTGACATTCCCTCTTTTCCATGGGTGCAGCAGAAGCCTGACCCTGTTTTGCATCTGGCCACCTTCTAGATCCCCACAACACATTTCAGCCCTCTGCAGACTGGAACCAGATGGATTCCTAGCCTGGAAGAACATTTTTTCCTGTTATTGCCCTTTAAGCAAAATTCTCACCCATTCCTAATTGCTTTGCCTGCAGTTTTTGATCTTTAAGCAAACAGCTGCTTAAAGATCAAAAACTGCAGGCAAAGCGATTAGGAATGGGTGAGAATTTTGTTTGGTTCATTTTCTGATAAAATCTACAAATTTCTTCATAAAAAGGAATGGAAGGAACTTGAAATGTAAAAACAAACAAACCTGAATGTGGGAGAAAGTGGAACTTTCAGTTTCTTTTGCCCAGGGCTTTTTGAGCGCTTAGATCTAAAAGGTAGGGTGACCCTATGGAAAGGAGGACAGGGCTCCTGTATTTTTAACAGTTGCATAGAAAAGGGAATTTCAGCTGGTGTCATTTGTATGCATGCAGCACCTGGTGAAATTCCCTCTTCCTCACAACAGTTAAAGCTGCAGGAGCCCCACCCTCTTGTCCGGTTACAAAAGAGGGCAGAGCACCTGTGGCTTTAACTATTGTGAGGAAGAGGGAATTTCACGAGGTGCTGCATGCATACAAATGACACCGGCTGAAATTCCCTTTTCTATGCAACTGTTAAAAGATACGGGAGCCCAGTCCTCCTTTCCATAGGGTCACCCTATTCCTAAAGCTAATTGCCATGTGTGATTTTTACTGAGATCATTACTGGGGTTGTCCCTCCCCTCTTTGTGCACTGTGGTGCCAATAGCTATCACCACTGTGGGACCTAGTAAAAGCCCCATTGCTGTAGCATGTTAGAGGCCTCCGGTGTAGACTAAGTGCTTCGTGGTTTTTTCTTCTTCTTTTCTGCTTTTGCATTCAGGGTTGTTTTCCCCTTGTGAGTTCCCATTGCATTGTTTTTATCTTACACTTATTTGTTTTTGCTGTTGAATGCTGCTGTTTCATTTTTATTATAATTTGTAATTTGATTTTACTGTTGTAATTGCATTTTAGTTTATGTTGTAAGCCACTCTGGTTTCCCTTCAAAGAAGAGTGGGGTATTATGATTATTATGATTTTACGATAAACCATAAAGTTCTTTTTTCTTTTAAACAAACATTGCTCGGCCCAAACAAGAACCCTTACCTAACTTCTCTCTCCTTTCTGTTCGCCACCATTTTTACTACCTTTCCTCCTCTCCCTACTTGAGGGCTGCAGTCTAACATTGTAAAAAGCATTATGGACAATAAATAAAAACGTAGTAAGTATAAAGGCTACCCATTCATTTAAAATATAAAGCTGTGAACACCGGTAGGGCTAACCTCCTCACTACAGCATCACATATGGCGTGAGGATGAGAGATTGCACTGCAGGCCTAGCGTGAGTCTAGTCCTAAGGGGCACATAGCTAAACTATGGAATTTGCCACTACAAGACATGGTAGCTACCAACTTTGATGGCTTTAAAAGGCAATTAGACAAATTCATGGAGAATAAGGCTATCAGTGGCTTCTATTGAATAGGCTTGGCAGCAGCATAGGCCATGAATCCTGTAATCGGCCAGCCTGCCTGCTGACCGATTCCCCTTCCTGGCCCGCATGCCAGGGGCATTGGTGGCCAGGGACACACCACGGCATGGACTGCTAATGTGAACCTCTTACCACCTCCCCGGACATGGCCAGCTTGCAGCCCCCATGTTGGTCTGGACTTGGCACCACGTCCCCAAGATCCCTCATGGGCAGGGCTGGTGCTACCATAGAGGCCACTCAGCCAAAAGCACCAAGCTAAGAGGGGCTCTGGGCGCAATACAGCACTCACGTTGGCTGTGAGTCGGGCCGGCCCAAGGATTCAGCTGGGCCTGAGCAGGCGAGATGGTGCCCCGCGCCCGCCCATCTGAAGCGAAGCCAGGGACACTAGGGTGGGAGTGGGGCAGCTCCACATTCGGACTTCCGGAACGCACCCAGAAGCCCGAATGTGGAGCCGCCGCCCCCACCCCAGCGCCCCTGGCTTCGCTTAGGATGGGCGGGCGCAGGGCGCCATCTCGTCAGCATGAGGGCGACGCGAGGCAGGGGGCGGGGCTCAGTTCGCTCACTGTCGTGAGCGGCTGGGCCTCCAGCACCACCACCACCCCAGCGCTGAAGAAGAGGGGGAAGAGGAAGAAGCAAGAAGAAGCAAGCAGCAAGCACCAGGAGGTGGAGAAGAAGAGAAGAAGCGAGTAAGGTAAGACTGAGGGGGGGGGGGGTCAGAGAGAGAGAAAGAGAGAGGGAATGTATGGGTGAATGGGGTGCATGGGGTCTTTGAGTGAATGCGTGTGTTTGTTTGGAGTGAGTGATGCTGAGTGTGTGTGCGCGCGCGTGTGTGAGTTGGGGGGATGATTTGGAGGTGACATTCCTATTAAATAATGCATTTTAGACCCATAGACGTTCCTTTCCAATTTGTTTGCTATAATTGCCATGACGTATTTCTTGCACTTTAAAATAAATTTAGCAGTTTCAGGTTTTGTGCCTATTTTTTCCAGGAAACATATGTTCTTAAAAATCAAAGTTGGAATTTTTGGGGTGGTGGTGGTGAAAGTAGCTCACCTTGCCTAGGGCGCAAAATAGTCTGGCACCGGCCCTGCTCATGGAAATCCTCACCATGGGGGAGCAGGGAGGCCAGTCCCGCTCCCCCTCACCAATGGATCCAGCCCAATGCCTATCACGCCTACGTAAGTTGTGACAAATGTTATAAAATGAAGCATCCACAGAGAATATACTGATAGACAAGATCAACTTATTTACAATAGAGTTAATCTTGCAATGGGGAAGGCAAAAACCTTGCATAGCCTTTGCCAATTGCTGTGCAGGTAAAATTCCTTCCCAGACCCATTAACAGGTGACTACTTCTGCCACTGCAAGACATCTTACTACCAGGAGTGGGTGGGTGGGGAAGCCAGCAACTGCAATCCTAGAGCCGCCTGGGAGGACTACCTGAGACTGAACTGGAGGCAGAACAAAGGAGAGACCAAACTTTGCGGGGTCTGCCTCTTTGGCCACACCCATCTTCACACTGATTGGCTCAGCAGTCCCCTCCTGGGAAGATGCTGCTGCTGGGTCTGTGCTGCTGCGGTGGCTGTACTACCGGCCTTTCTCCCTTCGCTGCTGGCCAGCGCACCTCACAATTCACTGCTCCCCATTAAGCAGCGAACTAGGCTTTCCCATTGGTTAAAAAAAAATGTTTCTGGGCTTCCTGGAGGCATCTGATTGGCCACTGTAGGAAACAGCATGCTAGACTAGATAAGCCTTTGGTCTGATCCTGCAAAGCTCTTATGCTCTCATGGAGGGCAAATACAGGTCGGTTGCCTTATCTGGGAAAGGTCCTTCTAATTATTTTTTTGTGCAACAGGATTCCAGGAAGGACTCTCAAAAGATCTGACTCCAGCAATGGCTCCCCTGGTAACAACAAATCTAGGAAATGGGAGTCCATGTTCACCCTAACTAACTAATATACTAAAGGGTCAGGAATCCTTTTAGATGAGGTATTCCAGGGTCCCATAAGTGGCCATCTAGATTCCACCACTGTTTAGTTTAGCTTAGCTTTGCATTATTTTGTTTTTACTGTATTTTATTGCATTCGCTTTGCATTTCTTTTAAAATCATGTTGACTTTTGTATTTTTGCACCTGTACTTTATTGTGTTGGTTTTTTATTGTGTTTTTAGATCTTTTTTTGTATTTTATTGTATTATTGTTCTATTTTAAAATAATTGTATCGTGCCTAGGGAACCCGTTTTCCAGGCGATTTACAAATAATGAGCTTTTTTTTTAAAAAAAAAATCAAAAATCAAAATATCTTCTTTTTTAAGTCAGTTTTTAAACCTTTTATGCCATCACAGTACTTCTGTGACATCAGCACAATACACAGCCAGTTTCTGCTGTACAGTTGTAGAATCAGTTGAGGTTGATCCTGGAGAGGTTTGATAGTGTAGTGAGTGTGCTTAGAGAGTGCAGCAACTCCTGTTTTCAGTGAGTCTGTACTCTCGATCTTTTAAACCAGTTTTTAAAGCTTTTATGACATCACAGTGCTTCTGTGACATCATGAACCCCATAGCCAATCAACACAATACACAGCCAGCCTCTGCTGCACAGTGACAGAATCAGCTGAGGTTGATCCTGTAGAGGTCTGACAACAGTGTAGTGAGCGGGAATAGAGAGTGCAGTGACCCATTTTAATATTTATTTATTTATTTATTTATTGCATTTTGTATACCACCCAATAGCCAAAGCTCTCTGGGCGGTTTACAAAAATTAAAACCATAAAAAACATTCAAAATATAAAACAAACAGTATAAAAGCATAATAGAAAATACAGTATAAAAATACAGCCAGGATAAAATCAAGCAGCAATGCAGAAAGTAATACCATTTTAAAATACCAATTTAAAACAGCGAGGTTAAAATTAATTTGATTGTTAAAATGCTGAGAAAATAAAAAGGTCTTCACCTGGCATCTAAAAGAGTATAGTGTAGGTGCCAGGTGAACCTCTTTAGAGAGCTCATTCCACAGCCAGGGTGCCACAGCAGAGAAGGCCCTCCTCCTGGTAGCCACCTGCCTCACTTCCTTTGTTATTATTATTTATTTATTTATTTATTTATTTATTTATTTATTTATATAGCACCATCAATGTACATGGTGCTGTACAGATTACACAGTAAATAGCTAGAGTGACCATATTTGGGAAACCAAAAAAGAGGACACTTAGTGTGTGTGGGGGGAAGCAGCTTTCTGAGTCCTGCAGAAAGTACGTTATTCCCCCGCCACCTTAAAGAACCCGATTGGAGTGGAGGAGGGGAAAGGATTTCATTCTGCACCACCACCATCCACTCCAATTGGGGCCTTTTCTATAATGTCCACGAATGACCCACTTTCCCCTTTAAGACCTCAATTGGAGCTGGGGGGGGGGGAATGATGTGCCTCAAGAAAGCATGTGATTCCCTCCTGCCATGCTAATGGCAGCCTTAAAGGGGAAGGTGTGTCATTCCAGGACATTATTGAAAATTATAGAAAATCCCCCCCGACACCATGGCAAGAACAAAAACCAGGACAAATCCGGGGAAATCCTGACAGTTGGTCACCCTAAAATAGCAAGACCCTGCCGCATAGGCTTACAATCTAATAAAGTTGTAGTAAACAATAAGGAGGGAAAGAGAATGCAAACAGGCACAGGGAAGTGTAAACAGGCACCGGGTAGGGTGAAGCTAACAGTATAGAGTCAGAACAAACTCAATATTTAAAAGCTATAGGGAAAAGAAAAGTTTGGAGAAGGACCCCTGAGGATGACCTTAGGGTCCGGGCAGGTACATATGGGAGGAGGCGTTCCTTCAGATAGCCTGGCCCCAAGCCATTTAGGGCTTTAAATGTTAATACCAGCACTTTGAATCGGGCCGGGACCTGGACTGGCAGCCAATGAAGCTGGAAAAGGACTGGCGTGATGTGGTCTCATTTGCCAGTCCTTGTTAGTAAGCGTGCTGCCCTGTTTTGTACCAGCTGAAGCTTCCGGACCGTTTTCAAAGGCAGCCCCACATATAACACATTGCAGTAATCCAGAGGAGAGGTTATCAGAGCATGGATAACTGTAGCTAGGCTGTCTCTGTCCAGATAAGGGTGCAGTTGGTATATTAAGCAAGCCTGTATTCTCCCTTGATTTTTTAAAATCATTTTTTAAAAAGCCTTTATGACATCCCCGTGTTTGTGACATCATAAGCTGCCCAGCCAATCAATACAATACACAGCCAGCCTCTGCTGCACAGTGGCAGAATCAGCTGAGGAGGAGCCTGGAGAGGCTTGATAACAGTGTAGTGAGTGTGCTTAGAGAGAGCAGGGACTCCTGTTTTAAGTGGAGTCCCTATTTTATATAGCACAGATTGACTCCTCTCATCTTGGCAGAGCTGACTGAGAGCTTCCTCTTCCCACACCACAGTGAAGCAGCACAGCTGGAGAAAACTGTGCTGAAGATGCAAAGGATCAACGCATGCAAGCAGGAAAACCTTCCCATGGATCAGGTAGGAAACATGTTCGCCTGAGCACTTCCACGATGGCTACACTTTGTGCCAGGTAGAAACCTGGGCAGGATCTACACTATTCATTACACGGTTGTTTAAGTGCATTGTTGCGTCCTCCCTTGCTACGTTACAAAATGCAACTTGAGCCCAGTCAACCGAAATACCTTTTCTTCTATCGTTTTACCCCGGCACACTCTTCTTTAGAACGTTCTTCATTATGCTCATACCGGCTCTGAAGTAAACCTCCTTCTTCCGGTGACTCTGAGCTAGACCTGCCGGGATAAGCCGGCAGGGAGGCGGGGCGACGCGTAGGGACGAGGGAAGCCCTGCAGCGTCTTAAAGGGGCCACGTGCGCCCCGAAAGATAAGCGTTTTTTTAAAAAATTAAGCCTCTGTCCCCTCTTTCACCGCCCTCCCTCCCCCTCCCCCTCCCCCTCGTCGCGTTGTGCCAGCTCTCCCTCCCCTAGAAAAGCCCTCACTTGTCCTAATCAGGAAGCAAAGACCATGGTCACGAGACATGACTTTGAAAGACGGCATTGAATACAACGAAAGGTTGGGGCACATGGTTAGTTTTAAAACGATTTTAACAGAAAGTGGAATGGTTTTAAAAGTCAGAAGAAACGTAACAACAACAGCATCACGTGACTGCTGACGTCATCTCTGCCAACTTGTTACGTTTCATCTAGACAAGTGTAGACGGGCTCCAGATAAGGGTGCAGTTGGTATATTAAGCAAGCCTGTATTCTCCCTTGATTTTTTTAAAATCATTTTTTAAAAAGCCTTTATGACATCACCGTGTTTGTGACATCATAAGCTGCCCAGCCAATCAATACAATACACAGCCAGCCTCTGCTGCACAGTGGCAGAATCAGCTGAGGAGGAGCCTGGAGAGGCTTGATAACAGTGTAGTGAGTGCGCTTAGAGAGAGCAGGGACTCCTGTTTTAAGTGGAGTCCCTATTTTATATAGCACAGATTGACTCCTCTCATCTTGGCAGAGCTGACTTGAGAGCTTCCTCTTCCCACACCACAGTGAAGCAGCACAGTTGGAGAAAACTGTGCTGAAGATGCAAAGGATCAACGCATGCAAGCAGGAAAACCTTCCCATGGATCAGGTAGGAAACAAGTTCGCCTGAGCACTTCCACGATGGCTACACTTTGTGCCAAGTAGAAACCAGGAGGAAAAGTAAGGCAGGAGAGGCTTTATTGTTCCTCTGGCTCTCTCTACCCACTGTTACATTCCTCCTGAATTCAAGTTTATGTCTAAGGCTACAATCCTATACAATTAGGATTCGGGGGTTAGCCCCATTAAACAGAATGGGACTTGCTTTTCAGGGGGGCGAAAGCTATATTTCAGGGGTATGGTGAAATTCTACGTGAAGGGGAAAGAATCTGAGCAACCTAAGTGTTGTTTCCCCACAGAAAGCCCTGGTCTGAGGTGCATTTTTAATATCTGAGTGGAGGGAAAGCGAAGGATTGCTGTGTAAAATTAATTCCTGAGCTGAAGTGTGCATGATTTGCCGTATCTTTCAGTCCCTTCAGGCATTTGCATCTGTTCCCCCCCGCCCCCATATTTCAATTCTTCATTTCGTTTCTCCAGACAAGGCCACCACCACCCCATCTCTTGCTGTGGTAGACTCTCCCAGGGGAGAGATTGGCTAGACGGCCTCTCCGCAGAAATGCGCAGGCCTAAATGGTTTGAGGAGTCCTTCCTCAAAGCATGACATTGTGAGGTGACGCTCTTTGTGAGGCGACGCTCACAACGCTGCTCTTTGAGGAGAGGCCTGTCAAAGCGTGGCATTTGGCCCTGGGCAACTTCCCTGAGAGGTTGCCCACCCAATCTCAACTCCGGAGAGAGGGGAGAGGAAGAGGAGGCTACTGTGATGTGGTGGCAGTGATACACATCCATCTGCCTCAGGTGGTAGGAAATCTTGCACTGCCACTGATGTCATCTGCCAGTCACCCCTTCAGACTTAATTTTTCTCTCTGAGTTTAGCTGTCGTCCCCACAGTAACTGAAGGGAAATGAATTTTCCCAGCAACTATATGTATTAGTGATCGATCCCTGTTATAACGCAATGCATTTTGGGATGGCTTAGTCTCGAATGGGCAATGAAGAACCATTAGCTTCACAAAAGACTTGCTCCTAGCGAAGATGAAAACTGCTTCAAGTGGATCAAGGGCAGCTGCCTGCCTTTTCAGGCTCTCCTTAGGGGTGTAGCTATGGGGACTGTTCTGATGAGTGCCTGCACTTCAGACATTTACCACTCCACCAGTGTTGTTGGTGCAGTGGGGGATTTGAACCCCCATCTCCTTGGTCCTATTCTGACACTGGCCATAGCTAGACAGGGTGAAATCCTGGGGTGATCCCTGGGATCGTCCCTGTGTGTCCACATGATGCACAGGAGATCCCGGGATCAGGGAGGGATGATCCCTCCCTTGCCCCGGGATGTTGCCCTACCCTTTAGGCCTGGTTTTCCACGGTCTCGGGGCACAGAGCTCCTCAGGAGCTCTGCGCCCAACAAGAGTGGAGTGGGGGAAGTGGGCAAATTGCTTTTTTTAAAAAAAATAATACTTACCTTCTGCGCACGAGCACTCATGCGCTCCGGTCTCTTTAAAAATAAAAATGGCGGGTGTCACGCCTCTCCCTTTGAGGTCGTTGTGCACCACATGTAAACAGAGGGGGGATCTCCCGATAAAAACATCGCGAGATCTTCACCCCTCCATCACGCAATAACAGGTCTGTCTCCACTCTTTCACACTGGCTTTCTTTCAAATACGTGCTTTTGTGGGAGGTTTCCTCTCCCTCTCCTTTCCTCCCTCACATGTAACCTGCTTCTGGCCCACCCCCAAGCTTTCCCCCTACATCTTCTACCCCCCTCTCCCTCATCCCAGACAGAAGCACCGCCATCTCCTCCACCCTCCTATATTCGCCCGTCCTGCCAACTTGGTGTCTCTCTCATTTGACTTGCTAATGCTGACCTCCCCAGCTGTTGTATCAAAGGTCCGGTTACCTGTCAGCCAGGCTGAAATCCCCCTGCAGGCGTTCCTGGGGGTGGCTGTCACTTAGCAGTCCACCTCGCTCACCTTTCCGGTGGCTCTTGCAAATCTCGCATGTCCTTTCCCCTCCTGACAGGCAGGTGCAGCCAGGTTTAACGGAGACGCCGTCACCGTGAAGGAGAAGGAAGGTTGGAGATTTGCTCATTCCCACCCATCGCTACCACCCTGCTCCTTCATCCTAGGCTAGGTGCAGCCCAACGCTTCAATAGGCCCAAGAGCTCTGAGGCCTACCCTGGAAGCCAGTTCATCACAGAATAACTACATTGTCTTGACGGACGGGCCGTAACACAGCGGTAGAGCACCTGCTCAGTGTGCAGAAACTCCCAGGTCCAGTCTTTGGCATCTCCAGGCAGGGCGAAGACAGAATCCCAACTGAAACCCTGGAGAGCCATTGCTGCCAGTCAGTGTCGACAACATTGGGGTAGAGGAAGCAATGGTCTGACTTAGTGTAAGGCAGCTTCCTATGTTCCTAATGCCAGAAGATCCTTCGTACCTATTCCAAGGAAGAACTGAACCAGTGGTGACCAAACTTTTTGACCGGTGTGCGGCCCAAGTAGGGCTGCTATCCTGTATTCAGCAGGAGGTTGGACCCCATGGCCTTATAGGCCCCTCCCAACTCTACTATTCTATGATTCTATGAATTGAAAAGGACCATTTATTCCTCATCCCTTTCACCCACTTCGAAATTAGCCATTCTTTTTCAGCTATATTTCAGGGGTATCGGGAAATTCTATGTGAGGGGGAAAGAATCAGAGGAGCCAAAGTGTTGTTTCCCCCACAGAAAGCCCCGGTATGAGGTGTGTTTTAATTATATGGAGAAATTCAAAATGCAGAACGGGTGGATCAGTCCTCCAGAAGCGCATTTTATTCAAGAGGGTGCCGTGTTAAATACACTTCCAAAGAAAGGGCAGTGATTGAAGCAGGCTTGTTAAAAAAGTATAAAGTCATACAGTGTGTCGTTCCATGCGACCCTATCTTTCAACCTGAACTACTAGGAAAAATGTTTCGTGGTGGCTCTTTTTTAAAAAAACGTTTTGATTTATTTCTCTCTCTTTTTATAAGGATGGCTTGCAGAAAAAAGAAAAGAAAAGAAGATACTTCATTCAAAGCTGGCCCAAAGGTTTAAAAAGCATCCCATGCCAGTTTTTAGTGGGGAGGGGATCAGAGATCGACAGTGCAATCCTATGCAAGAGTTAAATGGGACTTAACTCCCAAATAAATGTGCTGAAGAATTAGCAAAATAATTCAGAGAAACAAAGCTGGGGCAGGGGGCATTTCATAAAACTGTTTCTTCTTGAATTACTCAATCAATTCATTTTTATTTATTGATTGGTTGAATTACTGTTTGTTCCCAGCCCTAACACACCCAGTTGTTTGGTGCATTTCCCCTTAAGAACATAAGAAGAACCATGCTGGATCAGACCAAGGGTCCATCTAGTCCAAACAGCTGTTGACCCGGGACCAACAAAGCAGGACATGGTGCAACAGCACCCTCCCGCCCATGTTCCCCAGCAACTGGTGCACACAGGCTTACTGCCTTGGATACTGGAGGTACGCCTAGGACTAGGGATACGCACGTAATATTTTTGTTTCATTACTTCATTCATTTTCATTAATAAATCCCACTTTTGTCAAAGCACATTTTAAAATTGCATTCATTTGTTTAAAGGTTTTTCCTTTCAATATTTACATTTGTTTTACTGGATAAGGCCAAATGAGTGATGTTTGAGATAGGCACGTATTTTCATTTATGGTGGTCTTGCTCATATATACAGGGATTCTGGAGATCAGTACATAGAAATTAATGGTTATTACTAGAGAAACACTTGTATATGATCCAGAATTATTTTTTATTATCAATATTCAAAGGACTTAATACTGGATTGAAATGTAAAGACTTAATAACATTCCTGTTGTCGGCTGCTCATCAGACAATCACGCAGCAGTGGAAAAAAATTGGATAATTTGAATTTATCTGCATGGTATCGAAATATATGGTCTGTGGCAATATCAGAAAAAATAACTTATTACTTGCTTCAAATTCAAGGAAAATCAGAATCAACATCGTTCAATGTCATATGGGGGAGATTCGTTCAATATGCATCACATCCAAATGTACAACACTGTATGCCTGCTTCAGCTCTGAATATATGGACATTGTAACAACAAATGAAGGAATACAGAACATTTATGATTTTGGGGTGTGTGTTTTTTTCTTCTCTTTGTCTCCTCTTTTTCTTTTATCCCCCCCCACTTCAATTAAGCTTCCTTCCCCTAAAAGTTGTATCAATCAACTTTTATTTTTTTCTTCTTTGCATATTATACATATTCATATAACTGTTGGTTTGATATTAATTGTTAGTTTTAACTTGTGCAAATCGAGCAGCGATCGAACAGGAGAGCTGTGCGAGTTTCCCCAAATTTGCAGAAATTTCAGAATTTGCGCAACTTTCCTGCATAGACTAAAGCGGGGTAGATGCAGTCCACAGAGGGAATTGGTGCAAATCGAACTGGGAATCGGGAATGAGATGAAGGTGAGCACGTGTTCGACAATTTACGAATATTTTCGGTGGACACATCCTTGCAATCATGTTCAGAGCTTTGAATGGGGCATGCTCACATGTTTTGTGAGAAAAAATAAATAAATTCTCAAATATTCCTTTGTTTTATGTTGGGTACTTTTTCTTGGTTGTAAAGCTATTTATTTATTTATTTATTTATTTATTACATTTCTATACCGCCCAATAGCCGGAGCTCTCTGGGCGGTTCAAGCTAAACACTACCATTTTATTTTCCCAGAATGCTTCAGGTGTTACATCATTCTGGGGCACTAAAGGGAGAACTGTGTCTGCCACACACAAAAATTTGCATACCTTGCTGTCGCCCGGTGGGTTTTTTTCCAGATTGCCCCAGAACAATGCAACGTCTGGGACAATCTGGAAAATTAACATCAGTCACTTAAATGTTCTCTGTTCCAGATGCTAGAGAAACGTAAGCCTTCCTATTAGGGATGTGCTCCGCTTCTAATCGGACCGGCGAATTAGAAGCGGAGCGGGGGGCTTTGCCTGCCCTTAAGGCGGAGGCGAAGAGGATTGGGGGGCTAGCGGAGCGTGGCGAAGAGGATCAAGGTGAAGGCGGATCCTTCGCCTCGATCCGGAGCTCCGCCGGAAAGGTAAGTGGGGTTTACCGGGCCCTGCCGCTGTCGCTGTCGCCCATGCGGCGACAGCGGCAGGGCCCAGTAACCCCCCCCCCCACCCTCCTCTCCCTTATCTGCCTCCGTCTGCGGTCCGTCGGCATCTTCAATTGAGCCCGCGGTTCAACCAGGAAGTCTGGGCCGCTTCCTGGTTGAACCGCGGGCTCAATTGAAGACGCTGACAGACCGCAGACGGAGGCAGGTAAGGCCCCCCCTCTCCCTTGGTCCCTTACCGGGCTCTGCCACCATCGCCGCATGGGCAGCGATGGCGGCAGGACCCGGTAACACCTCCCCGCCCTCCTCTCCCTTACCTGCCTCCGTCTGCGGTCCGTCAGCGTCTTCAATTGAGCCCGCGGCCCAGACTTCCTGGTTGAACCGCGGGCTCAATTGAAGACGCCGACAGACCGCAGGTAGGCCCCCCTTCCCCTTGGTCCCTTACCGGGCTCTGCCGCCGTCGCCGCACGGGCGGCGACGGCGGCAGGGCCCGGTAAACCTCCTGCCCTCCTCTCCCGGCCTTACCTGGCGCCACTCCCCTTCACTGCGGAGCTCCGATTCAGAGCCGGAGCTTCGCGATGAAGAGGAGCGGAGTATGGGCGGAGCGGAGCGGAGTATGGGCGGAGCGGAGCGGGCTCGCGGGGCGGAGCGGGGAGTCCGTCCACACCCCTACTTCTATTCCCATATAAGTGATAAATGGGTATGAATGGGATACAAAAATGGCACATGTTAATTGCTAAATGTATTTTTATTCTGGAATGAATGAAAATTGAACCAAATGGGGCCCATTTAATTCATTTTTTTCTGAAACTAATTTTATCATGAACCAGGCAGCAACACAGCACAGTAGAGGTCTCAAGATTTCTCCTGTGTCCCCCCCCCCCCCGGCAAACTATGAAATATTCTTCCTGTACAACGGCAATTATCCCCAATTTCTTGGTTTTTAGAAAGGGTGTAAAGAAATGATCTCCCCAACGAGGCTCGCCTGGCACCAACATTGTTATCTTTTTGGCACCAGGTTAAGACTTTTCTCTTCTCCAAGGCAGTTAGCAATATATGCTCAGTTTTTTAAAAAAACTGACCCCAGAATAGTTGTTTTAAATGGATATTGCTGTTTTTATGCTTTTGATGGTTTTAAATCTCTGTATATTTATTTTTAATGTTCACTGTTTTTAACTTTTGTAAACCGCCCAGAGAGCTTCGGCTATGGGGTGGTATATAAATGTAATAAATAAATAAGACTCATCTTTTCAATTTGACCTTTCAAAATGGCTTTAACGGTTTTTACAATTTTGACATGCTTGTTTCGTTTGGTTGACATTTACAATAAAAAATTGATTAAAAAAATCCAGTTTTTATATTTTTAAGGTTTTCTTGTGCAAATTGTTGTATACCACATGAATGGCTTTTTAGCAGATGAGACAGTATAAAAATGTTAATAATAAATAAACGCCTGATTCTTATGCCATATCAGAGCCACAGAACTTTCTTCTCGGTTCCACAATTTTCTATTATTAGTCTGAATGGAATTCATCCTGATCTTTTGATCAACTGTGATGATTGGTACATCCTGGCTCTAGCTGCCTTCTTCACACTTATTGATGAAACCAGAAATTTTCCTACTGATTGGTCAATAGCAATTGTTCTTTTGAAATGGTCGGAAGACTTGTTCAATAAAGTTTTATTCATTCAATAGCAATTGTGGTGCTTATCTCTATGAAAGCCTCAAGATCTGACCCCAAGAACTACCATGTTATATGTCTCTGCGATATAGTCAGTAAACTATATGTGATACATCTTTTGTATGAGTTAGAAAGTTGGGTGGACATAGAAAACCTTCTGTCAGAGGAACACGCAGGTTTCTCGTCACAGTAGATCCTATGTTGACCACTGCTTCCATTTGCATCACCTGGTAAGAAAATATATGTCCCCACTACGGCAGTCTCTTTAGCCTGCCTTTGTAGATTTGGGGGCTGCTATGGACTCCATATCTTGGCCCCGCCTTTGGCACAAATTGGCTCTTTTGAATATGGATCATAGATTGTTAAGGAGAATTCAGGGGTTGTAGGATGATTCTAGTATACTTGTCAGAGTTGCTACAGGGGACAGATTAATGGAAGCCATTGCAGTGAAAACGAGAGTGCAACAGGGCTGTCTGTTAACACAGTGTTTATTTAATCTGTATCTTAATATCTCTTTTTCTGCTGCAGAGATTTCCCTATTTATTGATTGATTTAATAACTGTGTTTCTATACCACCCCCATAGCCGAAGCTGTCTGGGCGGTTCACAATTTTTTTAAAAAAAAAATACTGATTAAGAAATAGGAGTATTTCTATTATATTATATCTTGATGAGGCTATTCTGTCTTATACCCGTTTGGAAATGCATAGACTTCTGAGAGCTGTAAACTCATATTGCACTTTGGGAACTTTTACAAGTTAATTATTCTAAAATGAAAATACTGTGTTGTTTGAGAAAAGAAGAAACACCGATGGAAACTGGATGGTCAGTTGCTGGAACAAGGTGATTCATATGAATATAATGTGATATTCAAAAACTCTGGATCCTGCTTCACTCATTTGAAACCCACTGCATTGAAGGCTAATGAAACTGCTAGCGCTGTTTTTTCCATTCTCAACCAGACCAGGTGGGGAAATAGTGACACCCCTGGTTGATCTAGATAAAACAAAATGATTGTCCCAGCTTTTACATAGGGCCCCTAGGTGGGTTCATTCATATATTGTTAGGGTGATCATACGAAAAGCAGGGCTCCTGTATCTTTAACAGTGGTATTGAAAAGGTAATTTCAGCAGGGGTCACTTGTACACATGCAGCACCTGGTGAAATTCCCTCTTCATCACAACAGTTAAAACTGCAGGAGACCTGCCCTCTTTTGTATCTGGTCACTGTGACTGTTATGATGAAGAGGGGATTTCACCAGGTGCTGCATGCATACAAATGACACCTACTGAAATTCCCTTTTCAATACAACTGTTAAAGATACAGGAGCCCTATCCTCCTTTTCATAGGGTCACCCTAGATATTGTGGCCCTGGGATCGGAACAGCATAGATTTCTGCCTAGAGCCTTGGTGTGCTGAGTCCCATCTCCAAGCCAATTGTCTGAAGGGAGGCAGCCTATTGTTCAACGGGAACTTTAGCTCAGAATGCAGCTATTACTGTGTTAAGATCATTCCATAGCCTCTCCTTTTGTCCTAGCCAGTATGAAGACATTCCTACTGGCTAGAACATATATGCAAGGTGACATACCGCTTTGTTAAATTTGTTAAACTAGCTCTAGGGAAGAGGAAGTCATTTATTTTGACAAATGCTAACATAGGAAGTCGGGCTATTTTAATTCATTTAATAACTTTAAATAACAAATCAGTTGTCAACACTTTGTTAAATTTCTTCTTTTTACGTTTACCCTGATTTCCTTATATGTTGAGATTTTGTATTCTTTCTAGCTTTGTTTTGATGTATATGCAAAAGCCTAGTTGGCTTTTGAGCAATAGACAGAACGGAACTAATATCCTTAGTGCTGTGCCACATTTCTATTATATTTGAAGTTCAATGCACACCCTGCCATTTTGAAGGCTGCAACAATGTGCTCATGGATGCGCACACTCACTCACACCAAATACCTTCACTGTTTTGCTTGCTTTGCACCTGTTCACAGCTATTGCTGCTTCCTCAATCTCATTTTCCCCCTACCTGAAAGGACATGGCCCACCTGCTTTTCTTTTCCCCGCCCCATTGCTGTGAGCTGATGTGCATCCTAATGCACATTAAAAGATTCCTTTCAAACATCTTGCTCTGCACTGATGGTTGTAAATGCCTGGCAAAACCCCAAAAATCTCATCCACCCACCCGCTACAAAGATTTCCATGACAATGATATTCCATCTGGAAAAAAAGTCACTGAAAACAGATGTGATCTTAAGAAATGTGGGTGTAGAAAGAAGGGATTATAAGAATTTCAGTTCAGTTCGCAAATCATCCGAACTTGCCCTGTTTGTAACCTCAAATGGGAATGGGAGTGCATTTTCTTGAAAAATGTCTGCACTACCTAAACTTGTGATTGCATTTGAAAAATGTGTATGGGGGGGGGGAATGCCTACTCTGAAAAAAGAACAAAACAGATGATTGAATTTTCACTGGTGGTAGGCCTCTTGTCTATGATGGACAAAATAAGAGTTGCTTACATTTGTGTGAGTTGTAGCAAAGTTGGAGATTGCAATGACACGGAAGAATGATCAACCCATTCCTCTCTCCCTCTGGGCCAATATGTTGTGGTCACTGGCATTGATGGAGAAATTAACTAAGCAAATACAAAGCCCTAGACTAGGCCAAAGAGTAAACAATTTTTAGGACAAATGGCAACCATTGATTGAACATCCAAACTTAAGTAAAGACGCAACACGTCCACCCACAATGCATTGCCTTTTATGGAAAGAGTACTTATGCCTTATGTGATTTACTGATAGGATTGTAAAATCCAACAACGCTCCTCAAATTAATTCGACCATAAGGTTGTTTGTAACCCTGAGAGGTAAGTTAAGCTGAGAGTCATTGATTGGCCTAAAACCACTCCATGACCTTCATCACTGAGTGGGGGCTAGATCCCAGGTCTCCCCAGGCCCAGTCCAACAACAAAAATATACATGGGGGTAACTTATATTCTTAGGAGTGCAATTCTATGCATGTTTACTGAGAAGTAAGTCCCATGTGTTCAGTGGGGTTTCGTCTCACGTACATGTCATTGTGAATGAGATTGCCGCTCTAATCTATTTGTCCACTTGCAGATTTATATTTTTAAAAATCCTTTTGTGATTGACAGTTCCCTTTGGGGGGAATTCACATAATGGGTAAAGAATGTTGTGATTTGCAGAAAACTGAGGAGCCACAGATGTTAAGTCAAGAGGGAAGGGACTCTCAACAGATATCCAGCTGGGATAAATGAAGCCATCCCATCCATACACATGCCCTTGTGCTAAGGATGTACACTGCCTTAGGCTCCTTGGTGGAAAGGTAGGATATAAAGATGATGGTGATGATGATCCTAAGGGCATTTGGATGTAGAACTGAGTCCAATTTCTTTCTGAATTCTAGGCTCTTTTTGCAGGATGTGTCCATTGGGCCTTGTCCTTGCCCTCATGATCACAGTTTAAACAAGCCCAGTTCCTTCAACCTCTCTTCCTGGACATTGTTCCTTCAACCCTTGATTATCTTTTGACACTCTCATCAGAACCCCCTTGAGTTTGTTTACTGCCATCTGAACAATCAAGGGCCCTGACACGGTCCACTCTCTAAAGTCTGATTGATCTTGTGTGCAACTCTTCCTTTGTTAGAGGTGGGCAAGAATTCCTGTCAAAACATGTGAGCCGCCCCGATTTGCAACCCCAAATGCAAGCACAAGCAGGAGAACGTGTCTGCTTAAAATGTTCATAAATCCTCGAACATGTGTTCGTGTTTGATTTGGACAATTTTCCCCATTCGGTTTTGTGCAAATTTCAAAAATGTGCAATTTTTTAAATCACCCAAGCAGTGTTATTCTGAGCTGGCTTTCATGGACTTGTGGCTGGGTTTTTCACTTATAAGGGGGCAGGGCAGGATCTGTGCTAATTTGCACTTGCACTAATGCAAATTAGCGGGTTGCGCAAGTGCACTAATATGCATTAACCAATGCAAATGAGTGCATCGCTTCGGAAATTTCTGAAAAATTTTGAATTTTTTGCACAACTTCCACATTCGATAGTTGTTTGTTCCGCACAACTTTCTGGCTCACACCAAACAAATTGCGATCGCAAATGAGAGCACAAATTGAGGAGAGATGTACGGTGGACTGGTGTTCTGAGAATCTTGGTGAGCTTGAAGACTGCTTGTTTGCCCATCCTTATTCATTGTTTTCTGCCCCAGAGTAACATGGGACATGCCCCAGGATCTTCCCTGTGTGTCTCTGAAACAACACCTTCATGATAAGCTCAGTAGCCTTATCTTCAAGGCCAAACAAAGCATCATGGGACTGCCCTAATTATCATGCAGAAAGCGGGGCTGAGATCCAATTTTAATTGTTCTAAAGCAACCACAGAGCTTCAGCTATTAGGCGGTACAGAAATGTAATACAACAATCAATCAAATGTTAACAGCCAATAATTTTATATAAATCTATGTCCTCTCATATCCTTTTTGAGTGACACATTTCTTTTTCTTTCTTTTTTTGTAATGTGCAAGTGGCCACCGTACCCAACAGCACTGGAGCAGTTTTGGACTTAAACACTCAGAACTATGGCCATCACATTGAATTTGAATTAATTTGGCCCTTAAGCTTGGCATTTTAGCCAACACTTCCCTTGTGTTCTACCGGCTGAGCTCCAGATGCTTTACCTCCATGGTGGCTTCCTCAATGGCTTGGGGAAGCTGCCATTTCACCTGACAGAACCGGTGGCTGGAGGAGCACTCCTCAGGGTTGGGAAAATTTGCCTGCCCCGGGACTACTCCCCAATGGCAGAAGGCCCATATGCAGCAAAGCTGGTTCCAAAGACATGTCGGAAGGATCATCCATTTGATGCACCCCCTGGGAACCGAATAATGTCAGGGGGCAGGACAATGCTACACCTGCTAATATCATCCAGACCTTCTCTGCTGTAGAACACAGGAAGAGCCCTAATGAAGTAGAACAAACATTCTGTCTTGTCCAACATTCTGTCCCACAATGGCCAACCAGATGCCTGTGGGAAGCCCACAAGCAGGGCATGAGTGTAATAGCACCCTCTTGTTCCTGTTCCCCAGCAACTGGTATACTGCCATTGATACTGGGGGTAATATAGCCATCATGGCTGTTACCATCAGTAGCCATGTATTCATGAATTTGTCTAACTGCCTTTTTAAAGCCATCTGAGTAGATGGCCATCACTACGTCTTGTGGAAGATAATTCCATAGTTAATAGGGTGACCATATGAAAAGGAGGACAGGGCTCCTCTATCTTTAACAGTTGTATTGAAAGGGGAATTTCAGCCTGTGTCATTTGTATATATAGAGAACCTGGTGAAATTTCCTCTTCATCACACCAGTTAAAGCTGCAGGTGCCCTGCCCTCTTTTAAATCTGTTCGCCCTAGTATAGCTCCTGCAGCTTTAACTGTTGTGATGAAGAGGAAATTTCACCAGGTTCTCCACATATACAAATGACACCTCCTGAACTTCCCTTTTCTATGCAACTGTTAAAGATACGGGAGCCCTGTCCTCCTTTTCATATGGTCACCCTAATAGTTAAGAGCACCAGCAGATTGAAGAGAAATTTTGAAAGGTAGCTTTCTGGAGATCACAAGATGGTTTATAATGCCTATGGGAAAACCTAAGTGTACTGGGTTGCCAGGAGAGCCCATACCTAAGTGATGGAGCACTTGCTCTGCATACAAAAGGTCCCATATTTATGTCTCTTGGGAGCCGCTATGAGTCAAAACAGACATTACTGAGCTAGATAAATCACAATAAGCTTCATATATTCAAATGCAGGTGGGGGGAACCACCCTCAGCTCTGATAATTAACAATACAACAAGCAAGGTAATGAACCAGACTTCCCAACCAGGTGCTCTTCAGATGTTTGGACTGCAACTCCCAGCAATTGGCCATATTTTTTTAAAGAAAATTAATCTCTTTTTGGGGGGGTGGGGTGCCATGCTGCTGAATTTTGGGGACAAATTTGGCAGTGCAGTGGGGCATCCCCACTGGGGATGAAATTAGCCCTCAGACCTCCAGAAGTTTCCTACCGCTGCCCTAACAGGAGTCCCCCCCCCTTTGAGGGCTTCAGCCAACCTCCTCCAGGATACTATGAGCTGTAATGAGCATGTGACCAGTTCAGGAAGTATTGCCTTCATTCTCAGTTAGCTTCGTTTCCCCCTCAGTAATGTCATCACATAGCCAAACCTGATTGGCTGCATGGTATGGTGACATCACCACGTTCACTGGGTGATCCCTGATTGGGTGGGATAACTCAAAGGAGAAGGAAGCCCTAAGAGAGGCCAGAGCGGAAGGACCATGCGGAAGCACCACAGCAGGAGGACAGAAAGGAAACAAATGGCAGTGAAGATGCTTGAAAAATTTGACCATTAAGGGGCTATTTAGAGAAAAAACTGGCATTCCCCAAAACTATATTTTCATCCCCCCAAACCCAAAACAGGAAACCATTTGGTGCAACCAATGCTCATTTCTGGATATATTACAATCTCTTTTGTAGTCCTTTTTGCTCCTTCTTAACACAGCCAGGCCTCAAATTCTACTACATAAAGACCCACAACTCCATGTCTCATCACTTCTGGTTCAGTCTCCAGAGGCCCACCAGCCAAGCCTCCTTCTATGACGTTCTTTTTCTCACATCCCAACACCACCGTCTCACCCACCACCGCAAAATGTCAAAAGTGCAATTAAACGGGCTTACGCACTGGGTCCTTATTGCTTCTGCCAAATGGTGTGGCAAAAGAAAGGAGAAGCAGAGCTTTCCTGGTTATTTGAGGGTATATATTTTTCTCTCTGAGGGGTTTCTCCTCCCTCCCCCCCCACCTTTGCCTGTGTACCTTCAGTAAACACTCAATTAGGACCATACTACTGTACCTGTCTCCCAGTCGCTGCTGGTAATTATGTAGGTTTTCGATGTCAGCACAGCAGGGAAGTGCTATTAGAGCTAATTAAAGCATCTCCCAAGCTCAGTGAGTCCTGAACTTCTGCAGCTGTATCTGGTGGCATTTTGCAAACAGCTGCAAACACTGTCAGCCCCATCATCCTTCTCACTGTACCCCCTCCCCCGCCCGCCCGCCCGCCACCAACACAGGTGTCAAAAAACGTTCAAAGAGAAGGACCTCAAGAAGCCGTGCTCCCCCCCTTTCCTTTCTTTTCCCCTGCTACGAAGAAAGACAGAGGGGGGAAATTGTTTCACAGATGATGCACATTTTAAGCATGACAGCACCCTGGGATGACAGTCAAAGGACAATGGCTGCCCGGTGCTAGGCTCAGTGTGCCTCAAGGACAGTTCCTAGAAACACCTTCCACGTTTTTCCTTTTCAGTAATACCAGCTTTCGGGCATAACAACGAAATGAATAAGCAAGGAGGTTATTTTGTGGAGAGGCGTAGCATTGCCTTAAGATATAGCAAAGGCCCAAAGTTTAACAGCATTTAAAGAGGGATCAGACAAACCAAAGGGTCTTAAATCTAGGGAGGTTGTGGGCTTTCCCACACTAGAGGCATTCAAGAGGCTGCTGGACAGCCATCTGTCAGGGATGCTTTAAGGTAGATCCCTGCAATGAGCAGGGGGTTGGACTCGATGGCCTTGTAGGCCCTTTCCAACTCTACTATTCTATGATTATATGAAAATAAGGTAGGAACTTATGAATCACACACAAACAAACACACACACACACACACACACAGAGGAAATGCAACACGAAAAAGGGTCAGAAGAAGAAACTGGTTTGCATAAATTTTGCATATGCTAATTTATGTAATATATAATAAATGTAATAAATAATAAATGTAATAAATAATAAATAAATAAATAAATTATATGTATAGATGGAAATTCAGACACAATTTTAAATAGAAAGACACAGTGCATCTTCCCGTAGTGTGGAAGACTGTGACCTGGTAATCCGTGTGTCTGCCTGTTCAGTCTGATTGTCAGGTGCTCAATGTTGATGGACAAAAGTTCTTATGGATCTTTATCTTTCAACTGGAATTCGACAGGAGAGTCCTTCAAACAGGATTGTCCTCGGTAAAACAGATCTACACCAAGCAGGCTTTATGAATGTGGTTTGAAATGGTGTATGGAATGTGTCTGGGAGCGTCATCAGATGAGTGTTTTATAGCACGCTCGTTACTGGCCACTCACAGATTTTCGTGGGTCCTTTTCACGACTTGCTCTGCCTCCCGCGCATCTCGCGCTCCTTCTGGACTTTTTTTCCGTCACAAAAAAAGACCTGGAAAATTCCCCTTTTTTTTGTAGTGAAACTTGCTGCCATTTCCTGCTGTGTGCAGGAGAAGCAGCGCAATAATAATACTAATAATAATATAAAAAAGCCCACTGTGTGGTCGTTGCTTGCTTCCTCTTTCTTCCCCATGTGAAGAAAGAAGAATTTTCTCATCCCTATTGTGGGACAGAAGCAGGAGGCAAAGCAACGGTAGGGAAACACAATAGTCCCTCACCATTTGATGACACTCGTCATTGCACTTCAATGCAGTTATAAAGAAGTAGTGTAGATCCTGCCATGGTCACCCCAGGTTAGTCATGCAGAACTACGCATATGCATTCCTAAGTATCTCAGCTTTCAGGTTTTGATTTTGTTTGTTTTCAAAGTTTCTAGGCCTCTGTGTTTTGAGGATAAATTTCAAACTACTGCTTATAGAATGTTCCATTGTTTTGAGAGACAAATCAAACTTCCTAAAGTACTCTTGAGGGAATTTGATGCTGTGACAGGCAAAGGGCCTAGAGCAAGTCTCCCTGTGGTTAGTTTTGACCCCTCACAAAGATGAATAATTTGACCTATGATACCTAGCTTCAAGTCTTGCCACATCAATGGTCTCGCTGCGGGGTTTGGTGGTGGAAGGGTGGAAGGCCATTCACTCTGTCTGGGACCTCTCTGGGCCAAACTAGAGCCAGATCTACACCAAGCAGGATATAGCACTATGAACGTGGTATATGAGCCCCAACAGTTGTCAGTGCACTTCAATACCACTATAAAGCAGTAGTGTAGATCCTGCCTAGATGCGAGGAAGCAGCCACATGTAGGCATGTATGTCTGCCCTGTCTATGGCCATGGCTAGACGAGGGGGGTTGAGGGCGATGATCTCACAATTTTATGATCATGAGATCACCCCCCCGCCCCCCCTTGTCTACATGCGGTGTGCGACATCCTAGGAGAAAGAGGATATCACAGCCGCCATTTTGTGCTTTTTTCTATCAGAGAGGAGTGCAGGAACATTCCTGCGCAAACCATCAGTGGTTGGTTTGTTTGTAAAAAAACCCCACTCCTGCTCCCCTACCCCAACCCCAATGGGCATGGAGCGCCCCATGCCTGGGTCCTGGGTCCTCGCCGGGACAAACCACGATGCACGGCCACATGTTCCGCGGTCATAGGATCAGCCCGGGACCGTGGGAAAACCAGGCTAGAAGGGTAGGGCAAAATCCCAGGGAAATGGAGGGATCATCCCTCCCTGCTCCCAGGATCCACTGTGCATCATCTGGACACACAGGGAAGATCCCGGGGCGATCCCTGGGATAAACCCTCATCTAGCCATGGCCTATGTGGAAACCAGGAGGTGAGAGAGTTCTGCTTGACCACTTTGCCTGCAAAAAGTGCTTGCATTCCCATCCACTTTTGATGGTGCAAATGGGGCATGTTTTGAATGGAAACAAAATTCTTATACGTCACATATTTGGAGACAGCCCTGCCCTCTTGCTTGGCCCCAACATCAGGTCAGCCGAAATACAGTGCCCTTGGAACACCGAGGGGTTTGTTATAGTTAATGGATTTACAAAATGCCTTGCCATCTCTTCTTTGACTATTTATTGTCGGAGATTGAATACTTAGCTTGAGTGAGTGACTACTAGTCCAATGGGACCGCCCATAAGCTTTGATGCCCTCATTCAGGGACCTCAGCTGTCCTTCGAAGGCGGATAGCATATCCAGAAGAACATCCCTCCCTTGATCCATGCCTCAGTTTCGCCATATGCAAAATAGCAGATTATAAATTTCCATCCGCCTTGCGGGACGCGTCGCTGCTGCTAAAGCTTTTGTCAGTTGAATGCACGTCGGCATTCTTATTATTTCTGCCTGTGTTTTGGAACCAAGGATAATTAAAATAAATTGCAAACCCGTCTCTTTCTAGATGCATTTCATGGATTTTATTCCCAGACAGGGGGAACGGACAGTGGTACCTTGGCTCCTTCATGAATTCTAGAATTAATTTCCTTTAAAGTGACAATAACATAACTCACAGACTTCTGCTGGGTTTTTGCCATTGGATTCATTCAGGACAAATGGGTCTATTGAAACAGGAAAAAAAACCAACAGATCAGGGGAGGGCAGAAGGTAGACTGAAATCTACTGGCAGATCTTGAGGTAATTTGCAATCGCTCGGCAAGGATTTAGCACACCCAACTGTTTAACAAGAGCCAGTGTGGTGTAGTGGTTAGAGTGCGGGACTAGGAGTTGGGAGATCTGGGTTCTAGTCCCCATGGAAACTCACTGGGTGACTTTGGGCCAGTAACAGATTCTCAGCCCAACCTACCCCACAGGGTTGTTGTTGTGAGGATTAAAATGGAGAGGAGGGTTACGTATGCTTCCTTGGAGGAAAAAAGGTGGAATATAATTGTAATAAATAATTAATCAATAACAATAGCAACAACAAAGACACACCTTCCCACACACCCAAATTTAGACTGCTGAAATGAAAAAAGAAAAGAAAAAGGAAGCCTGGGTGGGTCGAGCCTGAGAACCAGGGAACAAGTAGGCCATGGCATCTCCTGCTTCTCCTTCTCACCATCAGCATTGTCTGGGACAGCAAGAGACAGTTGGACAAGCAAGTTGCAATGGAGGAGAAGGAGGAGGAGGAGGAGGAGGAGGAGGAGGAAGTGGAGGAGGAGGAGGAGGAGGAGGAAGTGGAGGAGGAGGAGGAGGAGGAGGAGGAGGAAGTGGAGGAGGAGGAGGAGGAGGAGGAAGTGGAGGAGGAGGAGGAGGAAGTGGAGGAGGAGGAGGAGGAGGAAGAGGAAGTGGAGGAGGAGGAGGAGGAGGAAGTGGAGGAGGAGGAGGAGGAGGAGGAGGAGGAAGTGGAGGAGGAGGAGGAGGAGGAGGAAGAGGAAGTGGAGGAGGAGGAGGAGGAGGAAGTGGAGGAGGAGGAGGAGGAAGTGGAGGAGAAGGAGGAGGAGGAGGAAGTGGAGGAGGAGGAGGAGGAAGTGGAGGAGGAGGAGAAGAAGAAGAAGTAGTAGTAGTCCAATGGATTCTTGCCAGGGGACCCTTGCTAGGTGTGGGCCTTTGGCAGGTGCCCACCTTTGATGCCGGCCTTGGTGTTTGTGCACATGCTTCCTCATGAGGCTATACATCTGTGGGATCCTGTTTCCACACATATATATACCCATAGCTGGAACTGAGTGATGGGCAGGCATGGTTTCCAAGCATAGTGTGGCCAGGCATCACCTGTACATCACTCACAACCAGTTCCTGAGGGTTTGGAAAGGTGTAGCTAGGGTGATCATATGGAAAGGAAGACAAAGCTCCTGTATCTGTAACAGTTGGATAGAAAAGGGAATTTCAGAAGGTGTCATTGGTATGCATGTAGCACCTGGTGGAATTCCCTCTTCATCCCAACACTTAAAGCTGCAGGAGCCATTCCCTCTTGACCAGATACAAAAGAGGGCAGGGCTCCTGTTGTGATGAACGGGGGATTTCACCAGGTGCTGCATGCATACAAGTGACACTTGCTGAAATACCCTTTTCTATACAACTGTTAAAGATACAGGATTGGAGCCTGCGTATGAGGGTGGCTACTTACACATTGCCCAAAAGAGGAACGGCATCAATAAAACACAGGAAGATGCCAATTTACATAGAATTTGCATATGCTAATATATATGCATAGATGCAAATTTAGTAATGGTAACTAACATGGAAATTGAAATGCAAGACGTCCCCCCATAGTATGGAAGACTGTGACCAGGTGAGCTGTGTGTCTTTGCTCAGTTTGCTGTCCAGGGGCGAAGTGTGAATGGGCAGCTTCAAGGACCCTCCCTGCTCTCCCTTCTCATAGTGTTTTATCTTTAAACCAGACGTGGAGTAGTGGAGTAGACATAGTGCCAAATTTAGGAACAAGCCAAGTAAGCCATGGTTTGGGGCCTCATATTATGACGGGCCTGTAAATACGTTGGAGGTAACTAAGATGTAAAATAGCGAAGATGAAATCACTTTGGCTGAAATATGTTGGAAAGTCTAGTGTGCCTTCAGCAGAGTTGCCTTATATAGAGAAACTGTGGCAACACAGCATTTACTTTTGGAGGCAATAAGCACAAACTAGAGCTGGTTTAGAAGAGGTTCAAATCAACTTGTTGTATTAGTGCTTTTATATCCATCTTCAGGGAAGGCTAACTAATATTATTAAGCTACAAACACCCCCTAACCATCGGGTGGTACCCTTTCATTGCCTTTCCTATTATAATGTCATATCCTTTTTTGTCTATATTTTTATTCCATTGGGCCTTGATCAAAATGGAGATGGTAAGAAATAAAATAATAATAATAATAATAATAATAATAATAATAATAATAATAATAATAATTCTTGGTATGGCTTAGGGCCTCAGCATGTCTTAATCCAGCCCTGACTGGACAGCCCATAAAACAGAAGATGCCTTTCAATAGAGGACTGTCCCCTGACAGCTTTCCAAAATAGAGGACTGCCATCTGTAAAAAAAAGAAAAAAGGAACAACTGGCCATCCTTTCCCTCCTCCAAGGATCAAAGAATGGTATGTCCTATCACACAGGCTCTTCCCGGCCGATCCCCGGAGACCTTGACGATTAGTTTCCTCCAGGACCAAAATAAAACAATTCCCATACAGGTCGCCAAGTTTTTGAACCTGGCCATCCTTACCAGACCATGCATGATTGTATAATTGTTTGAATATATTCAGCTCAAGACCTAACGTTAATTTATGTATCCTTCTTTTGATTCTGCTCCCTTCCACATTTGATCCATATGTATTATTTCCATATATGTTTTAATGGTATGTTTTCTGTAATTAATTCAATGTATTGATTCCCTGTTGAAATGATTTGTATTTTTCTCTTTCTGGTCAATTGACTGCAAATGATGATGATGATGATGATGATGATGATGATGATGATGATGATCAAAGAATGGTGACAAGCAACCATTGGGTCATAGCCAATGTTAGTCCTACTTAGAGTAGACCTATTGAAATGAATAACAAGTACTATTCATGTCTAATGACTCACATTGGATACAACCCATTCCCTCCCAAACCAGCAGACGGATGAGACTGCATGTACAGACAAGGACTGATTTATAAGGATTGACCCAGGAAACTGAGAGGGTCCTTTTCTTTTGACATCTGCCCTCTTGACCTGTTACAAAAGTGGGCAGGGCTCCCGCAGCTCTAACTGGAGTGATGAAGAGGGAATTTCACCAGGTGCTGCATGCATACCAATGACACCTGCCGAAATTCCCTTTTCTGTGCAACTGTTAAAGATACAGGAGCCCTGTCCTCCTTTCCATAGGGTCACACTAATCCTATGGGGCAGTGAGGAGAGAATCTGGGAGGAGAAACCACCTTTTTTCTGTCTGGGTTTGCACCAACAGTAGGTGGGTTATTCTTCCTTCTTTGTTGTTTCCTGTTTCAAGAACCTCTTGATTGTTAAAATTTTCCTCCAACTGATTTCAGTGGGAGGGAAATAAACCACACCAGCTCCAAGGCATAGTTCCTCCACACCACCCCATTCCAGGGGAATGGGAGGGCTTTGGAACCTGGAATGCCACCTTTTTGCCTCTCCGATGTCACAGGAGCACTGGCTGAAGACCCTTCCGCAGCGTCAGAGAGGTGGCTTTTGTGGGCCTCTTTCTCTGATCTTGGGCAGGATCTACACTATTCATTACACCGTTGTTTAAGTGCATTGTTGCGTCCTCCCTTGCTACGTTACAAAATGCAACTTGAGCCCAGTCAATCGAAGTACCTTTTCTTCTATCGTTTTACCCCGGCACACTCTTCTTTAGAACGTTCTTCATTATGCTCATACTGGCTCTGAAGTAAACCTCCTTCTTCCGGTGACTCTGAGCTAGACCTGCCGGGATAAGCCGGCAGGGAGGCGGGGCGATGCGTAGGGACGAGGGAAGCCCTGCAGCGTCTTAAAGGGGCCACGTGAGCCCCGAAAGATAAGCGGTTTTTTAAAAAAATTAAGCCTCTGTCCCCTTTCACCGCCCTCCCTCCCCCTCCCCCTCGTCGCGTTGTGCCAGCTCTCCCTCCCCTAGAAAAGCCATCACTTGTCCTAATCAGGAAGCAAAGACCACGGTCACGAGACATGACTTTGAAAGACGGCATTGAATACAACGAAAGGTTGGGGCACATGGTTAGTTTTAAAACGATTTTAACAGAAAGTGGAACGGTTTTAAAAGTCAGAAGAAACGTAACAACAACAGCATCACGTGACTGCTGACGTCATCTCTGCCAACTTGTTACGTTTCATCAAGACAAGTGTAGACGGGCTCCCGGAATGTCGCCTTTTTGCCTCTCCGATGTCACAGGAGCACTGGCTGAAGACCCTTCCGCAGCCTCAGAGAGGTGGCTTTTGTGGGCCTCTTTCTCTGATCTTGGAGAGGGAGATCCAAAAAAAATCCCATGGACGGCAGGACTGCAGCCTTAGTTCACTATTTCGGACTCGGAAAGAAATCTGCATTTTATTTTCCATGCTAATAAACAGAAGTTTAACCAGAACGTTAACTGCAAGGGGTCTTTTAAAAAGAACTATGCATGTGTACGCGCACACCCAAACACGCTATATATATATATATATATCAATAAAAAGAAAGCAGCAGTGTTGGCTGCTCTCCTCTAAAGGCTACGATTAATTGGCACAAATTCCCTTCGCGGCATGGGACAGCCTCAGGTAGCAACAAAGCGGTACTTTAAAAAGGAAGCCGCATTTAACAGGCTAATTGGGCCATAATTATCGCTCGGTAGTTTTAAAAGGATAGGAAGGGATGGGACTCCGTTTGGGAGGAGCAGAAGCAACGCTGCCTCGTGCGGAAAGGGCCTCTGAGCGCCTGTCTTGGGCTGTACGTGGCCTCAGTGCTGCTGGAGCTGCGGGAAAATGGAGGGTGGGGAAGGCACAATACGGGAACAGTCTAATGCGTGGAAGAGTTGGGTCAGCTCCGCAGGCGTCTGCGATAAGAGAGAGGGTCATTCGCTGTGTGGCAGCACACCGTGCAACAGCTAGCAGGATTGTGTAGTGAAGTGGAGCAGGGTGTGATAGGATGCAACGAAGGGTGAAGTCAGACATCTTGATTGCAGCATTATTATTATTACTATTATTATTATTTTCATTTTATCCAGCCCTTACCCCAAAGTGTTCAGGATGGCATGCTTGGCTCCCCATAACTATTTATCCTCAAGGCAGCGTTGTGAAATAAGTTAGCCAGAGAGACAGGGATTGGCCCAAGGTCACTTGGTGGACTTGGAGACTGACTAGGGGATTTGAACCCAGGTCTCCTTGACTGAAATCCAACACATCATCATCATCAATATTTATCCACTATCACACATTGCATGTGCCATCGTGGGTTCTTCACTGACAGTGTGATCCTGGCCTTCACAACTACACTGAGCATGAGATCAGTTGTCAGTCTTTAAGACTGCAATCCTATGCATGTTGAGAGAGAGAGAGAGAGAGAGAAATCCTACATGCCTTGTTATCCATTTCAATAGGTCTACTCTAAGTAGGACTAACATTGGCTATGACCCAATGGTTGCTTGTCACCATTCTTTGATCCTTGGAGGAGGGAAAGGATGGCCAGTTGTTCTTTTTTACAGATGGCCAAAAGGTGGGAAATAAATAAATAAATGTTCTGACTCAGTATAAGGCAGAATTCCTATGTTCCTCATATGCATTTGAAAAACTGTTAAAGAGCCAGATGGTGCTAATTCCAATGCAAAGGATCTTTCTAATCAGTGGGTTGGATCCAGATTAAACCATGCTCAGAGTAGATTCATCTGAAGCGGCTATATTTGGAAACAGGTATTGGGAAAACGCAGGGGGCTGTGAAGGCAAGCAGCTCTCCGTTCTGTGAAATGGCTCCGTAGCAATGCTGCAGTTGTGCAACACACAATGAAGCATCAACCGAAGCCAATTAACATTTAATTTAAAAGCAGGAATGCAACACAAATAAACTGAAGCTTGAAATTGAGTGTGTGAATTTGAGGGGGAGGGGGGCGGCATCATTAGAAAATGAACTGAAGAAAGAAAGAAAAAGTCCTGCAGGAAAACAGTTGAAGGAAACTATCCCAAGAGTGAAGAAACTTACATGAAAGCACTCACCTACCCAGAGCTGGCATCAACTGTAGGCATGGTTCAGCCTCTGCCATGGGCCCACACCACAGCAGAGTTCCCGGAACTTGCCCCTCCCCTTCAGGTGGTGGGGAGAACGAGGAGCAGGAGAGGCCACGGCCTGCTTGTTCCCTGGCTCTCTGCCTGTCAAGCAACCAAGTGGTAGCAATGATGAGAAAGAGGAGCAGGAGCAATAACAGCAAGTGGCAATTGCAGTAAGAAGGTAGGCTCAGTGATAGGATGACCAGGAGGCCAGCCAGTGGTGGCGTAGTGGCTAAGGTGTTGGACTGGGAGTGGGGAGATCCAGGTTCTAGTCCCCGCTTGGCCATGCAACCCCACTGGGTGACTTTGGGCCAGTCACAGACTCTCAGCCTAACCTACCTCATAGGGTTGTTGTTATGAGGATAACATGGAGGGGAGGAGGATTATGTATGCCGCCTTGGGTTCCTTGGAGGAAAAAAGGCAAGATATAGATGCTGGAAGAAAATTCTGAGAGTGCCTTGGACTGCAAGAAGATCAAACCAGTCCATACTCCAGGAAATAAAGCCAGACTGCTCACTTGAGGGAATGGTATTAAAGGCAAAACTGAAGTACTTTGGCCACGTAATGAGAAGACAGGATACCCTGGAGAAGAGGCTGATGCTAGGGAAAGTGGAAGGCAAAAGGAAGAGGGGCCGACCAAGGGCAAGATGGATGGATGATATTCTGGAGGTGACAGACTTGACCTTGGGGGAGCTAGGGGTGGCGACAGCCGACAGAAAGCTCTGGCGTGGGCTGGTCCATGAAGTCACGAAGAGTCGGAAACGACTGAACGAATAAACAACAAAAATAGATGATGATGATGATGATGATGATGATGATGATGATGATGATGATGATAAACATGCCCACCCAAACATAGCCTTGGTCTCATGTCTGATTTCACAGCACACAATTAAGGCAAACATGTTCTACATAACATCTTAATGTTAAAATCAATGGAATAAAGAACAAGTGAGACATTCAATGTATCTGAAATTAACTTCCCTCACTCCTACTTTTGTAGTTTTCGCTGTACGTACAGCAAAAGCTACAAAAATAGGAGTGAGTGACGAAGCTATTGCTATACTCTGTGTGATGCAGTCTCCCCTCCACTCAAGGGGTGCCCATTGATCGTCCCTTGCTCAAATGCCCTTGAAACTTAAGGGATGGTGGCCTGCAAGTCCAGCTTTCATTTTGGATCCCCTCTGGGAAGAAACCACCAAAGCCCTCTTGACTACTGGATCTGAGCTGGCCCCCTCCCAAAGCAGGCTCATCTATCCTGCGGAGATTTAAGGCCTTCTCATACTGCTCTGCAACGCCCATCCTCATCTGAGTCCATCAGTGCACACTGTGATCATGGCTCACACAAAGGCATCACTGCAAAGAAGGCATTGTGCAAGTGCAAGCAGCTGTAGTATGCTTCTGCTTTGCAAAACTGTGCTCAAGTTCCACCTTAGCTTCTAGAAAATCAGAGCTCGTTCATTTCTGTATCAACATTGGATAAGAGGCACAACTCCGCATGCTTCTGGACACTAGGTGGCGATAAAGAATGTGTTGCAACAACAGCCGCTTGCCTTGTTCACACTCCCCTTGTTGTTCTGTAACTTGTTTCTTTACCTTCTCCTATTCCCTCTCCTTTCCCTTTGCAACAAGCAACATGTGCTCTTTCCTTGAGGGAAGCAAGTAACTATATCTCATGCCTTTGCTTACTTACATTCATGTGCCCAGCTTTAGTTTGCCTTCTGAGACAAAGTGTATAAAAAAGCATGAATAAAGTAAGTTGAGCTGAACGTCCTTTAAAATGGCTCTAGCTAGCCTGAGTTTATTCCCTCTAATGCTAAATGCTGCATTACTACGCTTTCTTTGTATAAGGCAACTCTGGTGTAAGTCATATCAGACTTTCCGATAAACACAAGGGCTGAACACTTTACTGGACCCCAGATCAGCTCATCCTGTCTTCAGATATTAACAGAAATCCCTGTGCAGTGCCCTGCCTCATCTGCCTAGACTCCTGATCTCAATATTGCTTTCCCAATTCCTGAGCATGACACTAAGACAGGGTGAGGAGGCCAGGGCTCCTGTATCTTTAACAGTTCTATAGAAAAGGGAAGTTCAGCAGGTGTCATTTGTAGGCATGCATCACTTGGTGAAATTCCCTCTTCATCACAACAGTTAAAGCTGCAGGAGCCTTTCCCTTTTTGTATCTGGTCAAGAGGGCAGGGCTCCTGCAGCTTTAACTGTTGTGATGAAGACAGAATTTCACCAGGTGCTGCATGCATACAAATGACACCTGCTGAATTTCGCTTATCTATTCGACAGTTAAAGATGCTGGAGCCCTGGCCTCCTTTCCATATGGTCACCCAACTAAGATCTCATGCTCTGATCTTAAAGATTGTCTCAGGATCATTTTGATCAAACACACCTCTCTGGGTTTTGTTTTGTTTTGAAACGTGTTCCAAATGTGTTGCTTCAGTAAGAGTACAGGGTGGCTCCTTCTCTACAACAAGTAATTGATTTCTGCTTAGAGCAACAGCAGCTGTTGATAAGTTAATGCTCTGATTCTCCAAGCAAAAGGCTTAGACTGTGTGTGAGGTTAAAATCAGGGTGCGGTTTGGATATTTTCTTTAATTCAAACTTTTTAAAAGTTTGAATTACCACTTATTGTGGTTCAGTTCGGGTTGCCTAATTGTCTATTGGCTCTTTTTTCTGCAGGTGTTAAGACAGCATCAAGATCTGCAGACATTAATAGGTGAAGCTTTTTTGCAGTGTAGGGAATGGCCAAAGCTCAGTGGTAGAGGGGCCTGCCTTTCATGCCAGAAGTCCCAGGTTTAACATCTCCAGCTAGTAGGGTGACCATATTTTGGAAACCAAAAAGGAGGACAACATGTCCAGCCCCCATAGGGGCAGGCTCACCAACATGTCCAGCCCCCCAAGGGGTGTGTGTCCAACAACATGCCCAGCCCCCAAGGGAGCATGCCCACCCAAACATGGTCAAAAACAACAAAGAAAAACACACCCACCTCATTGACATAGCAATACCTAATGACAAAAATGTTGCAGAAAAGGAAGAGGACAAGAGAGAAAAATATACACCACTGGCTATGGAAGTCAAAGGGAAAAGTTACAATTATTCTGTTAGTCACATCAGTCACCAGCATCACATCATATATACTTTAATTTTTTTACAGAAAATATTCAGAAATTAGGCCTACCAAAATACATGCACGCCAACATCCAGGAAGCAGTTATACTTAAAACATGTTCAATAGTCAGGAAAGTTCAGAATCAGTTAAAGACAGCATGACTTGGCAAAGCCCATCATGTTCATCTAGAAAAACCACCATGAGCAAGAAAAGAGAGATAAATGATGGTGGGGATGATGATGATGATGATGATGGCAACCATGTTAATTTTTTAAAAGATTTTTAAGAAGGATGAACAATTATCAGCAAAACATACATCATGCCAATTATATGAAACAAATTGGAGAGGAAGGTCTATGGGTCAAAATGCATTATTTAATCACCTCCCAATCATCCCCCCGAACTCACACACAGAAAACTACAGCTGTCCCCCCAACACACACACTGAAAACATGCACATGCATCCATTCATAGTCAAACAACCAGGCTTCTCATTCAGACATCATCACATCATACACTCACACACTGCCAGGACACACACAGGATCACCCACTCCAAAACACACGCACGCACACATCCATTCACTCAAACAACCATGCACCCATACACCTTCACACACACACACACACACACACACACACACACACACACCCCTCAGTCTTACCTCCTACTTGCTCTTGCTGCTGCTACTGCTGCTGCTGCTGCTGCTGCTGCTGCTGCTTCTTCTTCTTCTTCTTCTTCTTCTTCTTCTTCTTCTTCTTCTTCTTCTTCCTCTTCCTCTTCCTCTTCCTCTTCTTCTTCTTCTTCTTTTTCTTCTCCTTCTCCTTCTCCTTCTCCTTCTCCTCCTTGCTTCTTCTTCTCTTGCTTCTTCCTCCAGCCCCTCCTCCCCCAGCAGCAATCTGACCTCAGCTACATTCTGTGTAATTAACGTAATGTGTATTTTGATCCTAAAATATGTCACTTTTTTGTGCAGCCTTATTTGGCAAGGATGCACGTGAGCCTTTGGGATGCACATAACTCCTCTTGAGTCAGAAATCATCACCACTCAGGGGCACAGGAAACATGCTTTGGGCAAAAAGGAAAATCTACATAGTTATTTTGGCAAGCAATTGTATGGCCTCTAGAAAACACATGGGGAGTCCATAGGATATTTCAGAACCTAAAAAGAGACCTGCTGGATCAGACCGAGGGTCCATCTACTCCAGCACTCTGTTCACACAGTGGCCAACCAGCTGTTGACCAGAGACCCAAGATGGACACTGTGCAAGAGCACCCTCCTACCCATGTTCCCCAGCAACTGGTATATATAGGCTTTCTGTCTTTCGGATTCTTGGATCCGAGGTCAGAGACAGCGCTTCACCCTTGGACCCAGGAGCCCTCCCTCCCTTGGAGCCGATACATGGTGTGTGTGTGTGTGTGTGTGTGTGTGTGTGTGTGTGTGTGTGTGTGAAGCCGTTGGCTGTCCAAAATATACAGCTAATAGGATGCATTCTGTTTGGTAGGTCACGAGCCGTGTCGGCTGGGTCTAAGTTGCAGTTTGTAACCCACACTGGGTCTATTATATTTAGAGAAAGGTAGGGCGGAACCCAAACCATCAAGGCATGTTCTAACCTGCCAAAGAGTCCTGTGTAACTTGAAAGCTCCTTGATCTTGTTTCTGGCAATAGTTGCCTATATCAGATTTCTGGTGCAATCCTATGCATTTTTAAGCAGGAAAAAGTCCCACAACTCCCAGCATGACTGGCTGGGGAATGCTGGGAGTTGTGGGACTTTTTTTCTGTCTAAACATGCATGAGATTGTGCCCTAAATGGTTTACTCCTCCCTCTGGCGGAGGCAGGGCTACAGGGCAACAGTCAGGCTAGCAGTTCCTTTGTTCATTGCCATGAGTTTAGGTTCTTTCCCAGAGTTGCTGCCTTGTTCCCGGGGGTAAGGCAGGGAGAGTGGGAAGGGGAGAGTCAATTGTGGGGGATGATGAGCCAGTCGCACAGAGACTCCCGATTGATTTCCTATTATGAAGTTCAGTAAGAAAAATGACATTATCTCGTTACGGAACCCGAGCTCTGATTTGTCGCATTCCATTCGTGTCCTGGCTGGAATAGGAATTGATTTTGCAGACTCCAGGCCCGTATTACTCACTGGCAGGGCGGGAGGCGGACAGGGAGGGGTGTGTGTGAGATGGAAGGGTTCAGCGAGGGCTAACTGGTCTCGCTTCTGAATAATGGAGACCCAGGGTGACCCCCGGCAAAACATCGGCTCCATGTGCTGGGAGCGTGCGCCTGGGCGTCAGATCTCAGCGGGCTCTCTCCTGTAGAAGGGGCAGGAGCGTAAGCGGAGAGCGGAGGACCTTCAGAGAGGGTCATGTTTACAAGAAGAGATCTAGGCTAATCTGGAGGGAGATGCTGGCTACAGGCCACAGGTTACACTTTAGAAATATTACCCAGGTTTTGATTCTTCAGGTGCTGCCTTATTCCGAGTCTGACCATTGATCCACCTAGCTTGCTAGATTTGCCAGCACAAGTAGCTTTCTGACATGAGTTTTTCCTGTCTCTACCTGGATAGGGTGACCATATGGAAAGTAGGACAGGGCTCCTGTATCCTTAACAGTTCTATAGAAAAGGGAATTTCAGCAGGTGTCATTCTTATGCACGCAGCACCTCATGAAATTCCTTCTTCATCACAACAGTTAAAGCTGCCGGAGCCCTGCCGTCTTTCCCATCTGGTCAAGAGGGCAGGGCTCCTGCAGCTTTAACTGTTGTGATGAAGAGGGAATTTCACCAGGTGCCGCTTGCATACAAATGATAGCTGCTGAAATTGCTTTTTCATCACAACTGCTAAAGGTACAAGAGCCCTGTCGTCCTTTCCATATGGTCACCCCATACCTGGAGTTGCCAGAGACTGACCCTGGGATCAAAGCATGTACTGTACCACTGAGCTGCGGATGTCCCACCTTCCCATTCTTAAAATGTTATCTGTAAGGTCTTGCTTGCTATGCTTCTGGAGGCAGGCAAAAAGTTTTTTGTTCTGGCAGGCCTTTGGCAAATAGTCTGGATTTCTGTTTACGCTTTCGATTTTTTTTTTCTTTCATTACTTGTATTTTCCATGTTTTAAATGTTTTAATATTGCAGCAGGTTTGATTATATTTTTAACTTTCATATATTTCTATTTATACGTTTTAATTGTATATGTTTTAATTTTGCAAAGCCGCCTTAAGTCCCAGTATTGGGGAAAAGGCAGGAGATGATAATCATCATCATCATCATCATCATCATCATCATCATCACAATTATTCTGTTAGTCACATCAGTCACCGGCATCACATCAAAAAACTATACAGAAAACTTCAGAAACTGGGCTTACCAAAATACATCCACACCAACATCCAGAAAGCAGGCATACTTAAAACATGCTCAGTTGTCAGGAAATTCCTGAATCTGTAAAAGATAGCATGACTTGGCAAAGTCCGTCTAGAAAAACTGCCTTGAGCGAGAGATAATAATAATAATAATAATAATAATAATAATAATAATAATAATGATGATGATGATGATGATGATACCATGCCACAGGGCATGTGCAGGACTTTTCCTCACTGTCATATTGTTTTTTCAGGTGAAAGGTGTGTGGGTGGGTGGGTGGGTGGGTGTCACATTGCTTGATCCCTTCCTTATAATAGCCCCACATTTATGGAATGCTTTCCCCAAGGAAGTTCACTTGGTGCCAACATTGTCATCTTTTTGACATAAGGCAAAGAAAGATGTAGTTATTTTCCCAGGCATTTGGACCTTTGTCATGGCTCAGTTGTTGCGTCCTATTGTCGTGATGTTCACTCTAGGGGTGGGGGATTTTGTATATTGCGGATGAATAGAGGGATATAGGAGAATTTCATTTCAGTCTGCAAATCATCTGAATTTGCCCAGCTTGTAACCCCAAACATAAATATGAATGGAACCACATTTTTTTTAAAAAAAAATGTTCTCACATTCCTGAATCATAGAATCATAGAATAGCAGAGTTGGAAGGGGCCTACAAGGCCATCGAGTCCAACCCCCCGCTCAATGCAGGAATCCACCCTAAAGCATCCCTGACAGATGGTTGTCCAGCTGCCTCTTGAAGGCCTCTAGTGTGGGAGAGCCCACAACCTCCCTAGGTAGCTGATTCCACCGTCGCACTGCTCTAACAGTCAGGAAGTTTTTCCTGATGTCCAGCCGGAATCTGGCTTCCTTTAACTTGAGCCCGTTATTCCGTGTCCTGCACTCTGGGAGGATCGAGAAGAGATCCTGGCCCTCTTCTGTGTGACAACCTTTTAAGTATTTGAAGAGTGCTATCATGTCTCTCCTCAATCTTCTCTTCTCCAAGCTAAACATGCCCAGTTCTTTCAGTCTCTCTTCATAGGGCTTTGTTTCTAGACTCTGATCATCCTGGTTGCCCTCTTCTGAACACACTCCAGTTTGTCTGCGTCCTTCTTGAATTGTGGAGCCCAGAACTGAACATGCAATTGCATTTAAAAAATGAGTGTGTTGTGTGTATGTGGTTTTTTTTTAAAGTGCACTTTGAAATCCACATTTTTTTAAAAAAAAGTCACTTCCATGCTTCAATGAATGGTGGAGAAGTGCACACTTATGAAAAATGCACACAGAAGTGCACACTTTCCTCTTCCGAACAATACAGATCACAAATGAAAATGGGAGCGAGCCATGATTCAAAGAATTTCAGCTGGCTCAAAACATCCATAGTTTCCCCATCCCTAGATGAATACTTCTTGTGGTGTATTGTTTTTAGATCATGTTTCTATGGTGTTTATTTTCATTCGTATTATTGTGCTGATTATAGTTGGTATTGATTTGGGCCTTTTTCTACTTTATTAATTATAGATTTCTGAACTTGTGTGTTTAAGTCACTCAGCTTTTTGTGTTGGGAAGTGACACATAGATTTAAATAATAATAATAATGATAATAATAATAGCCTCCATAATAACATAATGCGTGGCTTCAATCATCAGCTTCAGTCATCTGAAATCATTTTCTCTAATGGACCCTTTGGGCAGCTCATAGTGCATCTGCTCAGGCCCAGATTGCTTCGCATTATCCATGGAGAGTTGATGCGTAAGTGTTCCTTCCTTGTCATAAGGGGTTAGAGCTGGTGGTGGCCCTTTCCATCTGTCATACTGTTAGATCAATGTTCTTTCACCCAGGGACGAAATCCAAACAGCCCCTAAGCACGACTCCACCATTCCAGCGTCAGAGGGTTCAAAAGCGCTTTATTGATTAGTAATCAAGGCCTGGTCTCTTCAAAGGGAGCAATCAGTCAAAGACATTGGGAATTCAGCACAGCATTTGAGCCTGCAAGAGGCAGGGCCCTGTTCCAGCATAAACCAATCAGAACATAACACTGGGGCATAGCTAATTATGCTGAACAATTCTCTCTGTTCTATAAACAATACCTTTGGCCTTACAGTAAGTTACAGAAAGTTAACTTTGACACAGGAGTACTGGAGCCGGAGCTCTTGTTTATATTAGAGAAGACAGATGCAAGGATGCACTCAAGGAGATATTTTCACATACAGGACATCATGACATTTTGACTGCAATATCCTTTTAAAAATGGAGAGACTTATGCTAACAATTTCCCCCCTTTAAAGTGATTTAAAACTTAAGCTTGCTTGATTCTTTTTGATCATCTATGGCTAAGGCTTCATAATGTAAATACATTTGCTGGTGGATTACAGATTTTGCAAGATTTTTCATAAGAGACGAAATACAGGGGAGACAAAAAGCAAGGATAAACAAAAATCATTACAATGGAACAAAATACAATGCAAGAAATCTTTCTTTTAACTACTCCATATTGGATAACTAACTAGTGAGCTATCTAAATAGACCATCAGTGAGTGGTTGTCTTGTTTTATGAAAAACTTATGAAACAGGCTCTACTTTTCTTGAAAAAGAACACAGTGTTGTTTAATAAGGCTTATTGATTCATTTTTCTAAATGACATCTGTGAAATTTAAACTGTTTTACTCTGTACAGCACCATGTACATTGATGGTGCTATATTAATAATAATAATAATAATAATAATAAGAAGAAGAAGAAGAAGAAGAAGAAGAAGAAGAAGAAGAAGAAGAAGACGACTATAGGAGGGCATGTCACTAAAATTGTATATGCCACTGCATGTAGATTTTTCTTTGTTAACTTTCATTTCATCTGTAACGTAGGGCTCTAAAAGTCTTTGGGTAGAATCAAAGCATAATATGTGTGCACAATTCTGAACCTTTAATTATCTTATATTTTGGCTTGTGTGGTGGTCACAAGCTTTTGCAAGGCAGGAAGATAAGGGTTTGCAAAGAACGTTTGGCAATTGTTGAATGAAGTTAAGTTACTTATAAGTGGTAAAAGGCACAAACATAGGCAAAATCTTTTCTTAAAAACATTTGCTATGGCAATCAAAGAATCACTTGGAACTACTAAAGTAAGAAACTTATGAACAGGACAAGAATTATCAAAATTACAGCTACACAATCCTCACACAAATGTAAGCTCATTAGTTTTACTTATCAAATTTAACTTTAGTGCTCCCCTTAAATGTTGGGCTGAGTACTTAGGTTGCTCCATGCTGGTTTCTTCGCCTGTGCTTCTGGCGGCTTCCGGTGCACCAGAAGGCAGATGGCTGTTGCCTGTGTCCTCCTGGCACGCGGGGCTAGGGGAGGCAGAGGCTGATGGGCTTTATTTTAGAACAATGTGTCCATTTATCTGTCTCTAATAATTTCACAGCAGAATGACTTACAAGTACAAGGCAGTAAGGACTTTCTCATTTCTGGGATTCTACTTTTGAGCAGGCAGGCTGGAACAGGTGGATAGGGTTCTTCTAATGACAATCTCTGGAAATGTGCAGCATAACGATGGAGCTAAAAAAGAAAACTGCAGGGCAATTACATATTCTTGGAATAAAACATTCCCCAATTCCCATTTAATTTCTTCTTGTTCCCCTACTAAAACCTGAGGGGAAAAGCCAAACATTAGTTCAAAAGGAAACAATTTAAGACTTTTTCTGACTTTTGACAATACAATTGGAAATACATCCACCCATTTCAAGGAAATTTCTAATTTAATTTTTGCTAGGGTTCTTTCAAGGTCCTATTCATTCTCTCTCTACCCGTCTACTAGACTGGAGTCTCCATAGGGTATGGAGGTGCCAGTCTATTTTTAGGGCTTTTGCCATGTTTTACACTACCTAAGAAGTAAAATAGCTTTCTAGATCTGATTCTATGGTTTCAGGCAGGGAAAAGCTTCTATTTAACTAGTCAGTTAGTTAATAAAAACAAGTAGGTATTCAAAAAAACTTATATATTTCAGCAAAGTCAATCTGGATTCTTTAAAAAGAATAACAAGTCCATGTCTTCTCTCCCATGGCTGCAGGGGCTTTTCTTTTGATGCGTTTACAAATGAGGCAAGTAGAAACAATTCTTTGGCTGATCATGGTTCTCAAAAAGTCTATCAACCATTGAAGAGACTAATCAATGTCCATTTTGTGAGGTCTTTTAAGCAGGGTGTTCATCATTTTTCTTGGCACATCAGGGGTAACAAATCATCTTTCTGGGTTCTTGAAAGCTTTGAGTTCTTGTGCTAATTCCAAGTCTTTTTCATAAGGTGGATTCAAATACTGTTTTCACTAAAAACAAAACATTCTTTCTGCTTATCTCTAGCTGCTAAGCACAGGAAAAGCAGCAAACACTAGGAAGGAAGAGGCGAAGGGGAATCTAACCATAGGAGGGAAACAAAAGCTTCAAATTTCTTTCACTTGGGCCGGGTGGAAACACACAACTGACAATTCTTTTTCTTTCACTTTTGTACAAACATCAACAATATTTCAACACTCAAGGGCGATCCTTTGAGAGGTACATTTACTTAATTCTTAAACATTTACGTTTTGCAAATTGATTCCAATGACACAGCTGAAATTAACTTTGGATCAAAAGATCCAGTAGGGGGCAATCCAACAAAAAAAGACATCTGTTCACGTTCACAAAACATTTTTAACTCATTTTTACACAGTTTCAATTTCAATGAAAGCTTTCCTAAAGACAACAACTTCATGGGCTGGGGGATTTTTCCAATACAGACTATAAGCTTCCCATTTCTGAGGTCTACAGAGTTACCACCCACTCCCTCATTTCCCTTGTCAGGGTCCCTGGGGGGGCTTTTTACTCACCAAATAGCCGTCTCCCGTCTTCGCCCTTTCTTATCACGTCTGATTGCAATTTGTTGTTGCCTAATTCCCTTCCATCTGTCGGGTGGAGGCGTTTTTCTAAACTTGGCTCGAATGGTCCCGTCAATTCGGTCTCCATGTCTGCACAGTGCACGATTCAACTGAGAGGCGGAAGAAATCTCCCGGCGATCGCTCCTTCTCAATTATCATTCTACCAGCAGGCCGACTCTGGGTTACATCCGAGTCACGGCACCATTTGTTAGATCAATGTTCTCTCACCCAGGGACGAAATCCAAATAGCCCCTAAGCACGACTCCACCATTCCAGCGACAGAGGGTTCAAAAGCGCTTTATTAATTAGTAATCAAGGCCTGGTCTCTTCAAAAGGAGCAATCAGACAAAGACATTGGGAATTCAGCACAGCATTTGAGCCTGCAAGGGGCAGGGCCCTGTTGCAGCATAAACCAATCAGAACATAACACTGGGGCATAGCTAATTATGCTGAACAATTCTCTCTGTTCTATAAACAATACCTTTGGCCTTACAGTAAGTTACAGAACGTTAACTTTGACACAGGAGTACTGGAGCCGGAGCTCTTGTTTATATTAGATAAGACAGATGCAAGGATGCACTCAAGGAGATATTTTCGCATACAGGACATCATGACATTTTGACTGCAATATCCTTTTAAAAATGGAGAGACTTGTGCTAACAATACTATGGGTGCGCCTGCATTGGTCCCATACACTCATACAAAACTGGAAGCTTAGGAGGTTGACAAAACAGGTTTGTGGAGAAAGTGGGCATTGTGACAGTTCCAAAGCTACCAGGGCCGGCCCCGCCATTAGGCAGAGTGAGGTAGCTGCCTCAGGCAGCAGATGCTGGGGAGCAGGGAATGGTGGCGATGTGTTGGAGATCAGAGCTGTGTGTGTAACACACAGCCTGCCCTGTGACCCCTAAGCTTGTCTGCTGCCCTCAGGCGCAGTGGAAGATGGTGCCCCCTCAAAACTGATGAAGTAAAAGCTGCCAGTCCAGTCATCCTTTGTATGGGGAAAGTGAGGAGGATGCCATCTTGTCCTTTGCTTCAGGCAGCCAAATGTCTTGGGATGGGATGCAGGAGATAACTTGTGTGAGAAGACAAGAATGTTATTTGTTCAAGAAAGCCTGGAGAAAACTAAATCTAGCAGCAGCAGCAGAAGAAGAAGAAGGAGGAGGAGAAGATTGGTGCACCCCCTTGCCTCTAAAGGCCTGTCTTAGCACTTGTGCAAATGTCAAAAGGCAAATGTCATAACCAAATTCTCAACGGCTCACAACCTATTCTCCTTAAAATATAATCCCTTCACTTTCCCCTGTGCCAATCCTATATTTGTCCTTGTCTGCAACATGGATGTAGATAGGAATGAGAGAGAGAGAGAGAAGGAGGGAGGAAGGGAGATCAAGAGAAGCTAGAGGTACAAATCGAGATGTCCTGAGTGGGCATCAATGGAACTGCCAACCAACCTGCCTGAGTCCTATGTATCGTATACATAGGCTGACCATATGAAAAGGAGAATGGTACAATAAAAGTGATAACACTCAACCACAAAGATACTAAGAAATAGTTATAGACAAATAGTTCAAAAGATATCACAAATGTACAAAAGACAGGCATATAGATAACATTTACAAGGTGTTCATCAAACATTCATAATGAAGCCTACAATAAGTTGGCATCCATTAAACATTCATGACAAGAATCAAGAATCTCATAATATATGTGTCTGATAAATAATTTCATAAAGCGTCTAGTAATATCCTAAAGCGTCTAATAATAAACAGTAGTCCGGTACAAGTCCTGTTTCGAGAATTCTTTGTCAGTAGGACGCAACTGGTTCACAAAAGGAGCCGCGGCTATACATTTAGAGTGGAACCCTCCAATGTTTATCACCATATCATTTTCACGTATTCAAGCCGTTAGATGATGCTCTCAATAACGGCTCCTGCCGCTTTAACTATTGTGATGAAGAGGGAATTGCACCAGGTGCTGCATGCATACCAGTGACGCCTGCAGAAATTCCCTTTTCTAGACATCTGTTAAAGCTACAGGAGCCCTGTCCTCCTTTCCATATGGTCACCCTAATTAACCCATTCATATTTGTTAGCAGGAACTATCCAACAGGATGCAGAGGTGGAAAGGTGTGAAACTCCAAGGCATGCATTCTCATCTGAATGTCTGCTATCTGGCTGCTGAAGTGAGAAAAATGCAGTACAAACCAAAGCGGGTTTTTTAAAGATAAAACTGGGATTCTCCACATGACACATGTAGGTATTTGAGTTATATAGTTCTCTTTGGCAGACAGAATGAGCAAATGGCTAATTTGCATATATTTTATCTTTCAAAAAATGGAATTTTGGTATCACAGATTGTTGTGGTATTCACAGAATAAGCTTCACAAATAGGAAAGTGATTCCTCTTTTAGTTGAGAGCAGTGTAATCCAGTATCTGTTTACCCAGTGCATTTTATTCCATCATCACAGAACTTTCTATTATGTTATTGATAACTTAAAACTAAAAACAAAACCTTTATCTATTTATTAGCATTTCTATACTGCCTTATTTGCTAAAAAGACACCAAGGCGGTGTACAATAATTTAAAACAATAAAAACAAGAAGAAAGAAGAATGTCAGCTTCCGTAAAACATTAAACATTAACACAACTATATAATTGTTGTAGAGTTCAAAGGCTAAATTCAAAAGATGTGTCATTATCCTCTACATTTATGCTCCTTTCGGAATTGGTAAAACTATCTTCTGAATGGGAAGCTTGAAACACAGTAGCTCTGAAATGATTCACACCTCAATCCTATTTACTCAGAAGTAAATTCCTGATTCATGAATATGACTGCCGCTTTAGACTATGGGATTCTTCACATGAGCGAAATGAGGCACGCTTGTGACTGGCCACTCACGGAAGTTTGTAGGTCCTTTTAATGATGTTGGCAACCTCCTGCACATCTCCCATGCCTTCCCCCAGTAATTTCATTTTTAAAAATCCCTATGAAATCCTGATTCTGCTGAAATATCTCAGGTTTTCCTACAGTGTACAGGGGAGGATGCGCTATAAAGCATCCACTAGAGGGCACTGTCCCATTCAGCGCTATGAGCAGGAATGAGGAGAATTTTCCAAAGACCACGTGGTCACCCCTCTCCAGCCATGTAATGCAGCCCCATTATGATTGCGCAAGAGAAGCAAGAAGCAAAGCCCCAGTAAGGAAACGTGATTTCTCCTTAACCTAAAGAAGCCCTGAACCTTTTACCACCATTGTAAATAAGGCAGGACAGGACATTTGTGTATCACTCCCTATTCTTCTATGCAATGCAGCTTCTAACTATCCTGGTCTAATGACAAGATATCCTTTTCATTTATTTATTTTATTTTATTTTATTATTGCATTTATATCCCACCTTTTTTCCTGCAAGGAACCCAAGGCGGCGTACATAATCCTCCTCCTCTCCATTTTATCCTCACAACAACAACCCTGTGAGGTAGTTTGGGCTGAGAGTCTATGACTGGTCCAAAGTCACCCAGTGGGTTTCCATGGCCGAGTGGGGACTAAAACCCGGATCTCCCGACTTCCAGTCCAACACTTTAGCCACTACACCACACTGGCTTTTTGAATCCTATCTCTCTTTTTGGGGTGACTGAAATGACAGCTGTTCCTATAACTACTATGGGCCACTTTGCAGACTTCTAGGAACATACGTTGCCTTATACCAAGCAAGACCATTGGTTCATCTAGCTCAGTAGTTTCTACTACAGTGACGAGCAACAGCTCCATGTTTTCAGAAAGGATTTATTTTTCCAGCCTTAACTGGAGAAGCTGGGGATTGAATCTGGGACCTTTTGCATGGAAAGCAGCAACTCTACCACTGAGCCAAGATCAGAAAAAGGCTCTTTACCTTTTCAAGACCCCTACAGTTTGCTTGATTCCTTTTCTCCAGCTGTTTCACCAGCTTTCCCCAACCTGGTGCCCTCCAGATGTTTTTGACCACCACTTCTAGCATCCCTGAATTTTTGCCATGCTGGCTGGGGATGGTGGGCTTTGAAGTCAAAACAATCTGGAGGGCCCCAGTTTGGGAAAGGCTGTATTACACATTCAGGATACCATGCCAGGCAGACAGGGCTGAGTTCTCATTCAAAGTCTGGATATCTGAGGAAGCATCCGGACAAAATTGGAACATGTCCTGGCAGCCCCGCAGCCTCCTCAAAACAACAGCACTGCGCAGAAGTGCTTTGTCAAAACACGACACTACAAGATCACTGTTAAGATTTTCTGGAAAACGGCTGTATTTTCCAGATACAATATAAATAGTTACTCAAGGATAGCCAGGAAGGCTTTCACAAAGGAATTGCTCTAGGTTGTCCCAGAGTCCTGCAGGTTGCTCCAAACCATCTATAACGCAAACAGATCAGGTCTGCTAGCTACTGCTCACAACTCTTATTCCACTCTTAATCCTCAGGTGGACAAACAACATCATCAGAGTGGAAAAAAAAGTGTACAAGGCAGGGAGCAGCCACATGGGAATCAGCCATGTTTTCTGCCTTGTCCATTGCTTGTTTGACTGACTGGCCAAACGTGGCTGTGTGCAGCACTTGTTTGTGACATGATTAATTACTGCCACATGTATAGACATACAGAACCCAGTTAACCCTTGTAATGCAGCACAGACATGAGCAAACACACACAGTATAATTGGAAGGAGGCAAAAGACCTTCTAGAAGAGCAACCTTTGCTGTTAGTATAACATCGCCATTGCAATTCATGAATTCCGGTGTAATATAGTCATGCGATAACTCGGCGTTGTTCCAGCCATTCTTTTAGCCGGAAAGGAATCTGAGACACTTTAACCCAGGTTCAAGGAACCTTTTTCAGTCCAGGAGCCACATTCCAATGTGGGAAAGGTTTCAAGTCTGCATTGCGTCTGTGGGCAGGGCCAAAGGCAAAGTGGGTGGAGCTAAAGGCCACATGGGTGGGGCCAAAAAGTGATTCTTACAGATTTTAAGCCCATTTAGGATAAGCAATCTCCATGTTTACTCAGAAGTAAACAGGAATGAATAAGTCAGAAGAACCTTCAAATAGCACCCCATTTACCAATCCTCAGTTGTCTACTCGGAAGTAATCACGAGCAACGTGTCTATTCACACAGGTACATAGAGAAGATGGTGTGTATAGTGTCCATTTATTGAATTACAAGCTTGTGTTTTGTAGATCTGGGCTAGCACACAGGCTTGAGAAACAGGGTTGTAGTCCTGTAGAGCTGAATCACTGTTGGGATTTTTCAGCACCAAGGACAGCACCATACATTTGGTCGTGTGTGTGTGTGTGTATGTGTGTATGTATCTAAAATTCATTATAAATAATAAATATTCACACATTCAACTGATTTGCATAGTACAGATATTGGAATTACTGTGGTGCAGAACCTGAAGTTATTTATTTATCTGAATACAGACAGCTCTTATTACTAATATTTTTTTCAGTAGACAGTTGGATTGCTAGTCCCAAAGGATAAGAGATATAAGAATAGGTAAAATGAATAAAAATAGGATAAATGAGGAAGGATGGAAAGATAGAAAAGTCTTAAATATGTCTATGAAGCAAACTCAGATCAGTCTTGTAACAGCTGAGTTTTGTTCTCTCTCCTTCCAGAAGAAGGATTCCGTGAAGCTCAAAAGCTTGCATGCTCCCCAAAAGCCCCCCAAAAGCTATTTTACCTACTTTGTATCGCTTACAAAGAATTTTGACAGGTGAATCTGAGATGGCAGAGAACCAACGTCTAAAAGGGAGGGAGTTTCAGCTGTACCCGAACCTCTTGAGAAAGCAGGGATCTGCCAATGGACCTAAAGGCTGTCTAAGCTGGCTACAGAGGAAGGAGAGCTTCAGAAAAAGACCCTTTAAGCCTGGAGTGGAGAACTAGTGTGGTGTAGTGGTTAGAGTGTTGGACTGGGAGTCGGGAGATCTGGGTTCTAGTCCCCACTTGGACACAGAAGCTCACTGGGTGACTTTGGGCCAGTCACAGACTTTCAGCTCAACCTACCTCACAGGATTATTGTTGTGAGATTAAAATGGAGGGCAGGATAAGCATTATATATGCCAAATCAGGTTCTTTAAGGGGAGAAGGGAGTTATAAATGAAATAAATAAATAAATAAAACATATTTCTTCCTGAGGGTGGAATGAAGAATAGTAGAGCTGGAAGGGGCCTATAGGACCATCGAGTCCAACCCCCTGCTCAATGCAGGAGTAATCCTGCCGAGTAATCCAAAACTGGAGCACCACCAGGCAAAACGCTCTCTCTTCTGAGGCTGATAAATGTACTTACTTCTATTACAGAAGTGATATGGCGAAGGGGCAGCTGTCAGGGATCAGCCAGCCCAAACAGGAAGCTCTGTGCAGCCCTTCGTGTCCTAATAGATGGTCTCTATCATACCATATTTGAGACTCTGGGAGCAGGGCCGGCGCTGCCATAGAGGCAGCTCAGGCGGCAGCCTAGAGCACCGAGGGGGGTGCCGAACGGTGTGCCCGGAAGCTGCTCTGCCACAGGGGCTCTGAGAGGGCGGCTTCCGGGCATGTCGTTCCGAAGCTGCCCCCCCCCGCCCCCCACCCCCACCCCAGTGTCCTGGCTTCGCAGGAGCAGCTTCCAGCCGGGCACTGGCTACGAAGCCAGGATGCTGGGGTGGGGGAGCGAGCAGGCGGCTTCAGAATGGTGCGCCCGGCTGGAAGCTAATCTTGGAGAGCGGCTTCCAGACGCGCCTTTCTGAAGCCCCCCTCCCCCTGACAGTGTCCTGGCTTCAAAGCCAGGAGTGGCTTCCGGCTGGGTGCTGGCTTCAAAGCCAGGACGCTGGGGTGGGCGAGTGGGCGAGTGGCTTCTGAATGGCACGCCCAGCTGGAAGCCACTCTGGGAGAACGGCTTCTGGGTGCGCCTTTCTGAAGCCAGCCGGCCAGCCGGCCGCCTCCCCACCTCAGCGTCCTTCCTTCACTTCGGCTGGGCGGGCAAGATGGCGCCCCACACCCAGGTACGCGGGGGTGGGGGGACACTGGGGTGGGTACGCTGGGGATGGGTGGGGGTGGGTGGGTGAAAGCAGCTCACCTGCCTAGGGCATAAATAGTCTGGCACTGTCCCTGTCTGGGAGGGGGGGAAAGCACCTATCGCCCATACCCAGCCTCTGACGGATAAACTCAATCCAGCACCCTGGGATTGGAAAATAGCAGCTGAAATGATGCAAACCAGGCTAATTACGCAAATGGGATACAAGGCACCACATTTCTCTTTATTTGGGGAGGTTTCTCATTATTTTTAATTTGCCGTCAGGACCTGCACAAATGCCGGAGTAGGTGACCCTTGCATTCCTGAAGAAGGGTGCAGAGGAGAGGTGCGAAGCGTTAATTCTAACAGCGCAGAACTTAGAAACTGCTCCTTTTTCTCCTTGGAAGCTATACCCTTCATTGGCAGAGTGGAAGAAAGAGTAGCAAATTACCGAAAGAAAAGAGGTGGGGTGGAGGGGTAGAGGAAGGGGAGTGTGGAAAAGAGGGAAGAAGACGGGGAAGGAGAAGAAGAATTCGTAAACTTTTCTGGCAAGGGGTTCAGAGGTTCCCCTCCTCCTTTTTCTTCGTCTTTTGTTTCATGACATATAAAGACTGTCAAAATAAGTAATTAACAGCAGGGGAAAGGAGAGATTTTTCCTTGCACGCCTGTAATTGCTGAGGAAAAAATAACACTTTCCTGTCATTGCAAGGTCCCGGGCATGAAGGGGGTGTGTGTGACAAGGGCTTCGTTGTTTTACTATAAGCACCTCTAGAAAAGGCCTAATTGCCAAAGCAGATGAAGGTTATCTGAAGGTCACCGTGGAATCCCTGCTCTGTGCGGCACTTTGTCAAAAAGAAGGATGGTTTTCTCTTCCGAACCTCAACATACACGCACACACACCAATGCCTTGCATTAATTTATACCTTGCGGCATCCCTTAAATGTGACCAGAAAGGGAAAAAGAGACACCGAAAATAAAGGGTGTAGTGGTGGCCGGAGAGATCTGGATTCAGGGTGGACTGGAGGAAGATGTGAAACATATGAAGATACCTTGTACTGAGTCAGACCACTGTCATCTAGCCTGGGACATCCGGCCTAGGCAAGAGCTGTCGCTCCAGGGTAGGGCACCTGCTTGGCTTGCAGAAGGTCCCTGGTTCAATCCCTGACATCTACAGGTAGGGCTGGGGAAAACTCCTGCCTGAACCACTAGAGAGCTACTGCCAGTCAGTGTTGGCAACACCAGGCTAGATGGACCAAGGGTCCGACTCACCTTATTTATTTATTTAAAACATTTATATCCCGCCCTATATCATTAAGATCTCAGAGCAGCGTACTATGTAGCCTAGTATCATCTAGTCCAGCAGTAGGCAAGCTGGTGCCCTGCAGGTGTTTTGGACCACAGTTCCCATCAGCCCCACCCAGCCAAGAAGTCGGGGATGATGGGAATTGTAATCCAAAACATCTGGAGGGCAGTAATTGGTCTACTGGGATCACTAGGGGCTTAGCGTCATTGGGGGAGGGGCAGTAGCAACTTGCAGCATGTTCCTCCCCCCCCCCAAAGCCATGATCGTGTCCCATTTGTATTATAGCTAGTATTTATGTCAGCACAGTCTCTGTGGGTGGGTGGCTGAGCTAGACATTTACTCACATATAGTTTGGTCTTGTAAATCCTACCAGCAAATCCCTGGAATCAGTGTCCCTGATTATTATGAGGTTTTGTCCTTCCTACCACCCGGCCCTCTCTCCTGCCTGTGCACAAGGACCGCTGGAACTGGTAGCCCTGGTGAAAGCATCTGATACAGGTAAGTGGAGCCAGTTTTCCTGGACCTTCAGCTGAGCAACTCAAACTATATTGCTACAAAAAAATTACACACACATGCATTGAATCATAGAATCATAGAATAGCAGAGTTGGAAGGGGCCTACAAGGCCATCGTGTCCAACCCCCTGCTCAATGCAGGAATCCACCCTAAAGCATTCCTGACAGATGGTTGTCCAGCTGCCTCTTGAATGACTCTAGTGTGGGAGAGCCCACAACCTCCCTAGGTATACATACATAAAGTTAGAGAGCAAACCTATGTTCCCTGGCCAAGAATCCCAGGGACCATAGAGTAGTTCAGATTCCCCTCTCCAAAGTCGGGGACAACTCTCCTACCTCGGAAGGGGGAGTTGGAGATCTGACTCCCCACCCCTCCCCTCCCCTGTCCCCTTGCATCACCGGCTGGCCTTCAAGGTCAGAAAATCAATCTCAGAGAGGGGGGAAAGGGGGATTTTGGTGGGTAGGGAGGGGAAGAGACTGGAGTAGTCAGGATACAATTTATCCTGAGCCAGTTCCCTTCCACTTCAAAGTCCTCCTACTCCTCCCACTCCCACTCCAAAGCACCTTGAACTGAAAGGCCCTTCTGGCAAAAAAAAAAGCAAAGAACAGAGGACAGGGACTACAAATTGCCTTCACCTTTCCTCCCACCTTGGTGGCTTCAGCCTTGCCAGGCACAAGAATCTTGGAAGCCCCTGAGTTCAGGGACTTTTGAGCAGCAAGGGTGCAATTGATAGGATTGCACCCTTAATTTCTGATCAGGGGTTTAAGGGCTCTGTAGGAGGGAATCATAGAATATTTGTCTGCCACTGGTGGGTCAGGACTAACTATTGGGTTGCAGCTTGACCTTAGGTGGGTCGCAACAGCAGCACGGCCACCCTACAAAAATATGGTAAAAAATAATAATTAAGAAGTGGGTCCACACATTGATGTTTGTCTCAAAGGTGGGTCCTGGAACTGAAAAGGTTGGAAGCTATTGTTCTACAGCAGGGTCGGCAGAAGAGATGTTTTGGACTTCAACTCCCAGAAGCCCCAGTCAGCATGGCCAATGGTTAGGAATGCTGGGAGTTGAAGTCTGGAACTCCTGAAGTCCTACTTTCTGCCCACCCCTGTATTACAGCACCCCAAAATGCTGGGAAACATTTCTACAGGGACAATCAACAAAATGGGTGGGGGCAGACAATGTCCTGCTCTGATAGGACAGAGAAGAGCAGCAGTGGGTTATCATTGCCCAATCGTGACACCAGGTGGGAAGGTCTAGGGAGGAGTCACCTCCACTAACACGGTTTTGCCTTCCAAAGGCAGCCTGCCTGCCTGCCTGCCTGCCTCCCATTTGGAGAATCAATGGTGATTAGAATTCATTACTCTAGCCTTGGATCACATATTAGCAAGCTGTCGGTGCTGGGAACCTTTGTTGTCAGGAAGCTGCAGACTGCTGCTTCTCGTAACCTAGCCACAATCTCAGATATCCAAAATCCCTCTATTAATCCTGGGAGGGAGGGCAGGAAAGCTTATCTACTTGGGACTTCAAAGGGAGGGAAAAGAACAGCACGGAGAACATGCCGCTTTTTTCGACCCTTGCAAGGTTCCCCACACCCAAACCCAATGTACAGAAACAGCCTGAGTTGCTTCAGTATCATAAAAATGAAATCAGCTCCGAGAAAGCTTTGTATCCCTGACGGGCAGCTCGTGAGCTCCCTGGCAATTCCACCCAGACAGCCAAGGCTGTGCAGAAGCATAAAGCACGCCAATGCATCCACATCTTAATTCTGCAAGTAACGCTTGCAACTAATACTTTTAGGATAAGGGAGATTTACCGGATTGTTATTTCACCGATGAAATTTATCCCAGCCAGCCGGCTCTACGTGAAACTGACTTGCTCACACAAGTGCCCTGGCTGGATCACACATATTAATGAGATGCCACCACCTCCGTGAGTCATTTGTGGGTTCCATACAAGGCAGGTGGTGCTTTAAAATAACAACAACAACAACAACAACAACAACAACAGATCAAGTTCTGTACGCTGAATGCTGTGATGTATGTTCTGTAGGGTGACTATATGAAAAGGAGGACAGGGCTCCTGTATTGAAATACAGTTGTATTGAAAAGGGAATTTCAGCAGGGGTCATTGTTATACATGCAGCACCTGGCGAAATTCCCTCTTCATCACAACAGTTAAAGCTGCAGGTGCCCTGCCCTCTTTTAAATTCCAGCATTCCAGCAGGTGTCATTTGTATATATAGGGAACCTGGTGAAATTCCCTCTTCATCACAACTGTTAAAGCTGCAGGGGCCCTGCCCTCTTTTAAATCTGGTCACTTTAGTATAGCTCCTGCACTTTAACTGTTGTGATGAAGAGGGAATTTCACCAGGTTCTCCATATATACAAATGACACCTGCTGAAATTCCCTTTTCTATGCAACTGTTAAAGATACAGGAGCCCTGTCCTCCTTTTCATATGGTCACCCTATGTTCTGTAAATTCATCTGACTTGCATATATTTGTTTAGATTGCACAATGCCTTGCTTCTCCTAGTCGTGGGGACAAGGAGTAAAAAGAGGCACGTCGTTCGTCAGGACATTGCGCCCTTGGCCATTGAAAACCCTGCTCATTTCACCAGCCACTGCCCACCTGCTTTGGATCAGGGGTCTGGAAACAAAGCCTTGTGAAGAGAGACTAAAAGAACTGGGCAGGTTTGGCCTTGAGAGGGCAACAGGTTGGGGAAGGCTGGAGTAGGCAATACTAGGGTTCATGGACAAAAAATCTGACCTGGCATAAAGCAGTGTCTTTCCTATGCATGTAACAAAGCATTTGGAGGGCAACAGGTTGGGGAAGGCTGGAGTAGGCAATACTAGGGTTCATGGACAAAAAATCTGACCTGGCATAAAGCAGTGTCCTTCCTATGCATGTAACAAAGCATTTGGAGGGCAACAGGTTGGGGAAGGCTGGAGTAGGCAATACTAGGGTTCACGGACAAAAAATCTGACCTGGCATAAAGCAGTGTCCTTCCTATGCATGTAACAAAGCATTTGGAGGGCAACAGGTTGGGGAAGGCTGGAGTAGGCAATACTAGGGTTCATGGACAAAAAATCTGACCTGGCATAAAGCAGTGTCTTTCCTATGCATGTAACAAAGCCCTGATGACTGCTTTATATGTTTTAAAAAATGGTTCTGGAGGGGGTGATTCAAAGAGGAAGAGCAGCAAGGGATTCCACATCTATATCAAGCAAGATATGACACTTTGAAACATGGTGTACATGGCGTGTGTCCTGAGCTTCAACAGTTGTCACCACTGTTATAAATCGTTTTAAAGCAGTTGTGATGTTTTACTGCATGTAGCTATGTAATATATGTGTAATATGTAATAATATGAAAGTTTATTAAGTGTAATATGAAAGGTGTAAGGTGTAATATGAAAGTTTATTAAGGTTTTCAGTTTAAAGAAGGTACGCATTGTGTGTTAGTAGCAGAATGGTAAGTATGAAGCCATAGAGGGGGGAGTGAGTGCTGGATGGAAGGAGAGTGCTGATTGGATGTTTGTGTGGAGCGTCTGGATTGGCTGTGAGAAGGGGAGGAGTCGGAGGACGGTGTGATATATATACTGCTGCAGAGGCAAGAAGGAATGGAGAGGAATGCTATGAGAGTTAGGAAGGGTGTCTGTTGTTTTGGTGGATTAGAGTGTGGGAGAGTGTAGTTTGGAAGGGGTAGAGTAAGTAGGAGAACCTTAAGTTATATTGTGAAACATTGAAGAAAAATTACCATTGGAAATGGTTATGCATTGTACTTTGAAACCATATGCTTGTGAACTGAGAGAAACCATTAAGCTTTTGAACCTGCATTTATGTCTTGTTATTAAATTACATTCATTTACACCTGGTGTGGTCATTGGAGTACCTGGGGAAGGGTACAGGTCGATCTATGGTGGCAGCAGAAGGGAGAAGTTTGGGGAGAGGGTGCAGATCTGTATAGCTGTGGGGCTTAAGCAGAAGTAGGCGTGCCACAGGGATGGCTTTAGCATCCCAAACCCCTGATGAAGGCACCTGAGCTGCGTCCTTTGGGTTCTAGAACAAAGAAGAGTGATCCAGAGTAAACCCAGTGAAGGGTGGGAGTCACAGCAGTTGTGTAGATCCTGCCCCTTTCTCTCCCAGTTTCAATTTTCTGTTTCAAATGTCACTCCCAGCTGCTCTCCCCTACTTGTGTTTGTAAGGGTAAGCATGCATCTGGAATCCCAAAGAAGGAAAATCCATGGAGGAGGAGGAGGGATTTAGAATCCCCTCCTTTCCTCTGCCACGGCTCCATTCTAAACCGCTGCCTCCCAAAGTGACTTTTCAATACACAAAAGAGCCATCTGGATTTTAAAAACATGCACTTGTGTCTATAACATCTGGTTCGGCCCTTGGAGAGGGCTGCCAAAGAAATGGTAGTCTCTATTTCAGTTGGGCTGGTTATTGGATTAATTATTTTGAGGAAAACAAGCCCACATATTAACCTTGTTTTCACCATCATTTGTGTTAATTTATATCAGGGCTGTGATATTTAATGCATTTGTTTTATTTATATTGAGAGGCTCCAACCCATAAAGGTGCCCTAAGAATTATTTTAAATCGATAACAGCACAATCCTATGCATGCCTACTCAGGCAAAAGTCCCATTGAGTTCTAGGGACTTACTCTCAGGTAAATAGGTATTTGTTATTTTATTTATTACATTTTTATACTGCCCAATAGCTGAAGCAGCCTAAATAAAAGATCCCCCCTGAAATACTCCTGTAGCAGTGGCAAGCCCTTCAAGAGGAGCAGTTCATTATATAAAATCATTTTCTAAACGCAACCATGAAACCATTGCCTCTGCCTAGGGTGACCATACAGAAAAAAGGACAGGGCTCCTGTATCTTTAACAGTTGTGTAGAAAAGGGAATTTCAGCAGGTGTCACTGGTATGCATGTAGCACCTGGTGAAATTCCCTCTTCATCTCAACTGTTGAAGCTGCAGGAGCCCTGCCCTCTTTTGTATCTGGTCACTCTAGGGCAGAGCTCCTGCAGCTTCAAATGTTGTGATGAAGAGGGAATTTCAGCAGGTGCTTCATGCATACAAATGGCACCTGCTGAAATTCCCTTTTCTACACATCTGTTAAAGCAGTGGTAAACCATGTCTACCCTCATCCCCCCAGTAACCACTGTACCCTTGTGGTTACTCGGCTTCTCACTTTGCCACCTTAGTAAGTTAGCCGTTTGAGCCAAGTGGCTAGTTCGTGGGGGGCGGGTGAAATGAAAGAGCAGGGGGTCATGGGTCTACTAAGGTCAGTGTTCACTTCTGTGGATAGTAGGGAGGCATCAATCCACTTAAAAAGAAAGGAACAGTCAGGGTTGACACAAAGAGAATGATTTTGCAAAGCGGAATCCATCGCACAGGCAAGGACAAAAAGGGGTTGTGTTGGTGCTAAAGGCAGAAAATGGGGGAGAGGGAGGCAGGGAGATAAAAGGTAGCTCTATGCTCAACATTCCCTAATGGTGCATTCAACACTAAGATGGTTCAAATGTTTTGAATGGCTCAAAGCGGTTTAAGACCAGTCAGTCTTTCATGCTCATAGATTCAAAGCATTTTTAAAAACAACATTTAAAACTCTGCAACCTCCTCAGCTGATCTCAAACAAAGTGCATTAGCATAAAGAATTATAAACATATGCCGAATGTTTACAGGCCTTTCTCTCTCCCCACTTCCCCAAGCGGCTGGAGGTTCCAGGGGGCAGCCATGGTTTCTAGCAGCCTTTCCCTCCAGAGGTGTGGGACTGCAACTCCCATCATTCCCACCTGGTCATGGGGTCTAACACATCTGGAGGTCCCCAGGTTGGGGAAGGAAATGTACAGGGCCATTCTCCTTACAGGAGAGAATACTGGTGACTTAGGGCATAGCTAGATGGGGCGATATCCCGGTGATCGCCCTGGGATGATGCACAGGACATGATGCATCCCTGGACATCCCTGGAGCAGGGAAGGATCATCCCTCTCTTGGCTTGGGATATCACCCTACCCTTTAATCACATGTTTTCTGCAGTCCCGGGATGATCCCAAGACCACGGAACGTGTGTCTGGGCATCGTGGGTTGCCCCGGCTCTTCGCAAGTAACCATGAGGACCCGGGACCCGGGCAGACCTCAGGAGCTCTGTGCCCATCGGGGGTGGGGTGGGGGGAGGTGGGTTTTTTTGATGTTTTTTTTAAAACGTACTGTTTTTGGTCAAGCATTCATGTGCTCCTTCTCCTTAAAAAACAAAATGGCGGTTGCGATGTCGTGCGCCACGTGTATACGAGGGCAATGATCTCGCAATCATAAAATTGCGAGATTGTCGCCCTCCAGCCCACTCATCTAGCCTTGGCCTTATGGTGCATTTTCTTGTTTGGATAGAGATTTAAGCTAGATCGATTGCGCTGGCAGAAGTGGACTTCCCGGCCCTCTCTTTCCCATGACAGCCCCATGAAAGTGCTACATAGAAAGTCAGGAGACCCAGAAGGATGCTGGGACTTTCCGCCATGTGACAGGGGGGAGGGGCAATGTATTGTGTGGGGAGTACAGGCAAAATAACGCACGGAGAGTGTGCTATTCCGCCCTCCATTACTTAATATGCTGTCCGAATGCAGCCAATGTGATTCCCCTTCCTTGTATCATGACCCTGGTCTTTCAGTTTCTAATTGAGCATTCTCTCACCTGTAGAAGAGAGAAATCCTGTTTCGAATATTCTCCAAGGAAAGTTGCTTTCACTGCCCTCAGCCTATCCTAGTATTAGTTTGCTCAGCTACCCACAAATCCTCCTTTGCTTCTCATCATTTTTACCTATTTTTCATTAATATTCCTACCAGGTACCTTTCCCCTCCCTTGAAAAGAGACATGAAAGGAACATTAATCAAAAAAGTAAACGTGATGAAGAAAACAAGGATTTGTGAATATTAAATATCTGTGCTACAATAAAGAAGGAAGGGTGGGAACATATTCCTCTCCCAAATTAGAACTGGGAGAACATTTCTTCCCAAATGGATTGCAACCAGGACCTGACCTTTATTCTTAACTCATGGCTGGGCAGGTTGGAGCCCTCTGGATGTTTTGTCCTACAACTCTCATCATTCCTCAGAATTGGCTATGCCACACAGAGCTTTTCTACATGAGGCATTTAATGTGAATTTATTGATTCCTTACTCACATTTATGGGTTCTGTAGACATTGTTGTGCTCCTCCAGTTTTGCTTATGTTTTTAAAGTGCCTATTCCCGGCTTTATTTAGAACTGCAGAAATGGAGTACTTTTTTTCTGAAAACGAAAGAACTATTTGTATATTTGTGGTATTCTGCTATAGCACAGCACCAGCTAGACGTTACATAGTGGAAAAGCAGGAAAGGGAAAACTCTTTCTGTAGAGATCGGATCTCAACTCTGCAAGGAAACTGAAAGCAAATACAACAATTAGCAGCTTGTGTGGAAGAGCTCACACACAGCAAAGTCAGGAATCCCTGCACTCTCTAATTCAGTTTTTATTTTTTGTGAGAGAGATATGTATATATTTAAACTTGTGAATATTTGATATTGTTTTCTTCCATTGTACAAAATAAGACCCAGGTTAGAAAGAGCATTAATTCTTTTCTTTGCCTATATTACCATATATCTGGGAGTAGATATGCTGATTCCCAATCACAGAAATGTTAAAACCTGGGATTTGTCCCTTGATTATTATGGGCAGCTTTCACTTCTGCCCTCAGGGACATTTAAAAAATAGCTTCTTGTTGTGAACAAGGAAATATCATCTGTAAATAATGAGATGGTTCAATCTAGTATTACAAGGAAGCTCTGCTAGATGTTACAGAGGGAGAAGCTTAAATCTTGCTGAAAATCTTACCTTCCATTGCTGAAATTTCTTTGCCATACACACACCCCTTGCCGAAAGCAAAAATGTCCCCTTGTCCCCCCATGTGCAGCTGGTTTTACTGTTGTTAGTGGGTAACCCTAGTCAGGTACCACTCATCCAAGATTAGGTAAGGGAGGGGGTAGTACCCAGGATCAAATCCAGCCGTCCTGAGGTCCCAACCCAGTGCTCTATGATTCCCCAGACGGCTAGGCCCCTTTCCTCTGCCAACTGATCCATGTGGTTTCCGGGCTTTTGTGCAGGGTTTTCCACAGTCTAAAAGGTTGAAAGGCCCTTAGGCTGACCATATTTTGGAAACCAAAATGGAGGACAAGATGTCCAGCCCCCAAGGGGGGGTGTCCAACCCCAAGTGTCATGCCCACCCGGACATGACCTCGGTCTCATGTCTGACTTTACAGCACACAACTAAGACAAATCCATTCTACATAATATCTTAATGTATTTGAAATTAACTTCTCTCACTCCTACTTTTGTAGCTTTGACTGTACTTTGAAGCTTTTGCTATACTCTGTGTGATACAGTCTCGCCTTCCCTCAAATATCTTTTCTGACTGCAAGTCCTTCACTGGATGACCATAGTCTCACCTTTCCTAACATTTAACACTCTTTCCCCATCACCTTTCTCATAGTGACTGGTAAATTATGCTGGTATTTTTGGTATTTTGGTTTCTTGCCTTTGACTAGAATGTTGCCCCAAGGGCTTCTCCGGAATGGAATTAGCTCTCAGGCTGAAAGGAGGTTCAACACCCTTGAGGGAAGGGGACAGTGCTTCCTGCCAGGTTGAGTCCATGCATCTCCCATTTTGGAACGGAAACACTGGATGGATGTGTTTAGGTGCAAGTTGGCCAAAGACATTCCAGAGCTACTGTAGCAAGCTCCAAGCCATATCTGCACATGAATAATTTTGTGAGTAACCCCATGTCAAAGCTGGGCTATGAGCAGTGGCCTGAGGTGATCCAGGAACCAGGAGCCTTTGACAAACTAGAAGTCACGACCAAAGTATAAGTCAAAACCAAAGGACAAACTAAGGGGCAGAGCTGAGAAGTCAGGACCAAAGAGAAAGTCAGAAAAGGAGGAAAAACCCAGGAGGCAGGTTTGAGGAGCAAGACAGAACTCAGAACCAAAGAGCAACCAAGGATACAGCAACACCTCAGGGCTCAAGAAGAGATTGTTGCTCGAGTGAGGCTCTGAACAGGAAGCTCTCTTATACCCCTTCCTGTCCAGTAAGATCGAATGGCCAATCTGGGTGGGCAAAGACAGTCCAGGGCCTAAGTCAGGGTTTGGAACCTGTCATCTCCAAGATGTTGTTGGGCTACAGCTCCCATCATGCTGTCTGGAGCTGACTGGAATTGTAATCCAAAAACATTTGAATGCTTCTCTAAACAAGAGATTTATAGCGTGCTTGTGATTGGCTACTCTCGGAAGTTTGCAGATCAATTACATGACATCATCAACAGCCAGGACTTCTCCTGCGCTATCCCCTGGAAATCTCTTATTTGGGGGTGGGGGGACATATTGTGGGATCTCTCTGCCACTGGGTGGTGCTGTCTCATTAAAACACAATAGGGCCTTTCTGAGAAAGGAACAAATCATGTGATGGCATGTGAAGGAGTGTGTCACGATGATGAGATTACTGTGAGGACAAAAACCACAGTAAGACATGGGATTTTTCCTGTGTGAAGAGAAGCTCTAAGAAGCTGCCACCTGGCGTTTATTTATGTATTTATTAAATTTATATACCTCCCCATAGCCAAAGCTCTCTGGGCTGTTTACAAAAGATAAAAACGGTGAACATTAAAAAGTATACAACATTTTAAACCATCAAAATATAAAAACAACAGTATAAAACAACACTATCCATTTAAACAACAACAGTTCAGTGGTTCACCACATGGGGCAGCTGTTCACAAGTCATGGCAATTCCGGTCACCCTGCAAGTAAAGGTGTTCACAATTGAAATGATAGGATCAGGACCTGTTGCTTTCTTATAGCGTTATTCATGACATATCTTTGCAATATTCCAACATCAAAACAATCCATTGAAATTCCTCGCTCATATCTAACAGTAGAGGCTTACAAGCTCTGTGCTATTAATGTGGCTAATTAAAACAGCACTTAATTTCATAACATTAGGCTGTAATGTGTCTTCAAAGCGATGTAATTGATTTGAGCCTTATAATGGATTCTAAGATGCTAATTTTCAAGAATATATTTACAGTGAGGACAGGAAACAATGGTACGATGCCACAATAATATTGTTACTGAGTGGGAAGAATCTTAATGCAGTGCCTGTGCCAGAACAAATCAATCAGTTTTACAACAGTGGCACAATCAAATTAGAGGATTCGTGCATTAAGCTGTGGGTTAACCGCACATCAGATACACACTGATCTGCAAGGAGTCCATGTAATCCCCCCCCTGAAATGAATGTGGCCATTTTCCTGGTTTGAAGGCTTATACCAGAGAACGATGGCCATATGAAAAAGAGGACAGAACTGCACAAAATTCAGAACACCACCAAACAATTGGGAGAAAGGGGTGGGGCCAGAGGAAGTGGGTGTGGCCATCTGAGGAATCATGCTAGACTGGATTGGGACCCCAGGCCTAAGGGTCTATGCCCCAGGCCTAAGGGTGTGGGTGTGATATCTTTCATCAAATGTGTTAGAATCATCCCCCCAACTTTCAGACATATCCCCTCTCCAGTGAACCTCTGAGGCTGACACAAACATACTAGCTTGGGGAACACACTTTCCATCCAAAGTAACATGGTTGCCTTTTTCATCCTGCCAAATGGTTGGGAGGCTCTTATCACCTGTTAAAAACAGATGTGAGGTAAATTGTGTGGTAAAATTTGTCATCTGAATGGACCCAGGGAGAGAGGTTGGCCTCAAGTTTTGAGGTAAAAAAGCAACAAAGAGTCAAATGGCACCATATCAGAGGTGTGTAATGCTGGCGTAGCACTATAACACAGCTACTAGATGGTGCTGTTTCATTGAACATATAGAGCATTACCAAGAAAGAAAATGTTCAATTCCAAATCACGTGTTCGCCATCTAAAGAAGCCCATTGTAAACCCGGAAAGACTCCAGAAGAAGAAAGCCCGATAAGGATGAGGGATTTTTGCTTAATGTGGAGAAGCTCTTGGCCATGCTAGGTTACACATTCTGTGATTCTTTACAATGCGGATCTGTCACAAAAAAATGGCCACTGACTAGCTTCAACTTTTATTTCTCTTCTTCCATCTTCCCATTTTCTGCAGAAGCTGGTATTATTTATTTATTTGTTTGTTTGTTTGTTACATTTTTATACCGCCCAATAGCCGAAGCTCTCTGGGCGGTTCACAAAAATTAAAACCATAATAAAACAACCAACAGGTTAAAAGCACAAATACAAAATACAGTATAAAAAGCACAACCAGGATAAAACCACGCAGATTAAAATACAGAGTTAAAACAGTAAAATTTAAATTTAAGTTAAAATTAAGTGTTAAAATACTGAGAGAATAAAAAGGTCTTCAGCTGGCAACGAAAGGAGTACAGTGTAGGCACCAGGCGGACCTCTCTGGGGAGCTCATTCCACAACCTGGGTGCCACAGTGGAGAAGGCCCTGCTCCTAGTAGCCACCTGCCTCACTTCCTTTGGCAGGGGCTCACGGAGAAGGGCCCCTGTAGATGATCTTAAGGTCCGGGCAGGTACATATGGGAGGAGGCGTTCCTTCAAATAACCTTGCCCCAAACCGTTTAGGGCTTTAAATGTCAATACCAGCACTTTGAATTGGGCCCGGTCCTGGACTGGCAGCCAATGAAGTTGTAGAAGGACTGGCGTAATGTGATCTCGCCAGCCAGTCCCTGTTAGTAAACGGGCTGCTCTGTTTTGTACCAGCTGAAGCTTCCGGACCGTACTGCTGCTTTCCACCTCTTCCTTTATCCTCTGCTCCCTTCCACAGCCTTTTATTTTCACAAATACAGCAGCACTGTCAAACAGCTATTCTCTGTTCCTCAGAAGGCTATAGCACCCGGCATTTGCTCTTTGTTTACTTCCTGAGTCCTCAGCTTTGATTTCCCCCCACTTGCAATTGTTGCATAAGTGCCTTGTGTTACCTGCTTCATCTGTTTCCAGCCCTCTTCATTTTATTTATTCTTAAAGCTTTTCTTCATTTAAATTTTGCCTCCATCCCGCCATTTCCCTGAAGTGATGTTGCACTTATGCCTGACAAAATGGAGGATTCCAGTGGGATATTGGGGGGGGGGGGGGGAGAGAGAGAGTTATTGTTGTTGTTTTAATACAGAAGTAGTTTTCTAATGTAAACAATTCTGAAAATATCAAAGTCCATCTAAGTAAACTCGCACTTGCAGTCGTCCTTGCTTGAAATTATGTGAAAATATTGCCTTTCACTGGTAGTGTGTTCTGCCAATTTATGTGAAATTGCAGGTGCATCAGCTAAGGTTGATAGGTATGTCGGACGGCTTGCGGCAGTTTGAGAAATAAAATGTCTTGTATTTTTAATCAAACATTCCCCCCCAAAATAAGGCAGTGAGCTCTAACAAACTTTTCTATATATCTCTGTCTCTGACCACCCATCCGCCCCACCACCCTTCACACCACACACACACACGCACGCACACACACACACACACACAGGTAGTGACATCTACAATTTTACCTGTTATTCATTTGTAATGTATAGTAGAGTTGTTCTGGATGTCCAAAGGGAGGGAAAGGTTGTGTGTTGGGGTTGGTTGGTTTTTAAAAAGGATTCCTGCTCTTTCAGAAAATATGGCAGTGCAACTAAATTAACTGACTCATGAAAAAACCTTCCTGCTTCTAGTTACATAATCTGCCATCATCATCATCATCATCATGATGTATTACCCGCATCTCCCTCTGGAACAAGGCGGGGAACAACATTAAATAAAATATAATACATAAAATTAGTTAAAAGAGGATATAAAACCAATACAATATTAAAATAACAACCACAACATCTTAAAATTCTTAGATTTGAATATCAACTTTGCTGTATGGTTTTATCCTGGTTGCGCTTTTATACTGTATTTCGTAATTGTGTTTTAACCTGTTGGGTGTTTTACTGTGGTTTTAATTTTTGTGAACCGCCCAGAGAGCTTCGGCTATTGGGCGGTATAAAAATGTAATAAATAAATAAATAAAATAAATCTGGGTAGGCCTGCCAGAAGAGACTAGTCTTTACAGCTGTCTTAAACTCAGAGGGAGCATTAAGCTCTCTTTCAGAGGTATCATGAAACCTACGGGGCACTGCTGAGTGAAAGTTTGTGCGTGCGTGTGTTTTATTTTCATGTGGTGGGAGTAGTGTGTGTGTGTGTGTGAGGATCTACACTATTGCTTTATAATGGTTTGAAGTGCACTGACAGCTGTTAAGGCCCGTGACACATTCCATATACCATTTTCAAGCTGCTTTCAAAGTGTTAGATCCTGCCTGGTGTAGATCTGGCTTGTGTGTGTGCGCGCGTGCACATGTGCGTGTTCAATATCTTTCATCAAATGCGGCAGGAACATGTTTCTGCTTCCGGATTTGTTTGTGGGCTTAAGATCAGCTCATTTAAATGTGTCTCCCCCTCCCCACCCGAGTTTTTCTTTCTCTGCCTTTCTGTATGTTCCATTACACAACCACTAGGTGGCACTGTGGTACAGGGAGTTGCACAAATACACCAAGGTTTCACATCGCCATTAACCTTCTCCCTACCACCTGCTTTTTGTCTCAGTGAGATCCTTCTGGAGACCCACCAGGAAACTATCAGCTGGGGAGGGCAGTAGAAAGAAAAACAGCAGGCAGGTGTAGTGCTCAAATTATTGGAGAGAAGCTCCACTACCTCCCTGCCTCCCAATTTTGGCCAAATCGTGCCGCTCCCCCAGTAGTCTTTGAAAAACAGCTCAGGGAGCCATCACAAAAGGTAAGGATGGCTGGGCCATTTTGGCACCCCAAGCACTGGACAAAGGTTGGATTTCGCACCCCTCCCACTTGCTGTGTCTCTGCTTTAACTCCCATTTTATACAAATTGGGTTGCATCATGCATACTTTAGCCCTGAACCTGTATAGTGGGCCATAGAACCCTTCTGGTGTATGACACTTCTAGAGTTAATTGTCTCAGCAATCCAGGCATCTACACCACAACTGGCCTCCCTTCTTTTTTCTCTCCCCCCTCTCCCCCATCCCCATTGCCCCCAGGCATTGCGACTCGACAGCCTTGTTTCCTGGGCATCAAGTCGACAGCTCATTAGCTGTGTCTCTCACATGCAATCATGAGCAGAGAAGGATGCACAATAAGCACAAAACGGTGCTTTGGCGCCGAGGGATGACGCCTGAGCCACACAGCCGGGATGGACGATAAATCACACACCCCAAATCTGGGGAAGAATCTGGGTCACAACGTTGCCGGGTACTGTGGCAAGGCAAGGCTGTGGCAGCGCTTGGCCCTGTGGAGTTGATATATGAAATAAACAACTAACTGAACAAGGAGCATTGGTCAAAGCTGTATCCTATCCACCTGGATCAGCCACATCGGTAAGCAAGACTGTATGCTGACACATTAGCAGCACTGGAGTCTAGAAGGAATATTCTCATACAGCTTTCTGGCTACAGGACAGGTGGGAAATTAACTGGCCGTGTGCAGCCCTAAGCTGCTTGCAGCCCACGAAGCCCAGAGGAATCCTAGCACTTTCCCCCAGACCCATCTTGATCAGGATTGCAGTTTGGATCAGTCTGGATTGCAGCCATCTTGATCAGGATTACCTGTTTTGTATCTGGTCGCTCTAGTATAGCAACAGTTAAGGCTGCAGGACCCTGCCAATTCCTCCCCCCCCCCCCCGGTATCTGGTCACTCTAGTATAGCTAGAGTGACCAGATACAAAAGAGGGCAGGGCACCTGCAGCTTTAACAGTTGTAATGAACTGGGAATTTTACCAGGTGCTTCATGCATACAAATGGCACCTGCTGAAATTCCCTTTTCTATGCAACTGTTAAAGATGCAGGAGCCCTGTCCTCCTTTCCATATGGTCACCCTAAGCAATTGAAGCTAAGCCATGTATGACTCTTTGGCTTGGCTCATTTGCTTACATTTTCTGGACCAATCTGCCTTCCTGCAGGCATCTTGGAGTGTGGAAATCTTGCTTGCTACTTCTCTCTTTTGATAAAATAATTTGATGTGGATTCTGCGGGTCCCCGTAAGGCAGCGGTTCTCAACCTGTGGGTCAGGACCCCTTTGGGGGTCGAATGACCCTTTCACAGGGGTCGCCTAGGACCATCGGAAAACACATATTTCCGATGGTCTTAGGAAACTGTATTGACTGAACTATGTCATGTATCATCTTTTGTATTATTAAAGCTATTGTTATGTATTATTTTCATTAGCAAACCATCCCATGACAATGGATCGTGTAGAGAAGAACGAAAATAATTTTATGGTTGGGGGTCACCACAACGTGAGGAACTGTATTAAAGGGTCGCGGCATTAGGAAGGTTGAGAACCACGGCCATAAGGGATGGAGAAGAGATGGTATTTGCGGAGGCAGGAGTGTAATTGATGAGATTTTATTCCAACTTTATGATTTTCATCTTCAGCAGGGGTGAGGGACCTTTTTTTCTATTGAGGGCCACATTTGCTTGGAAGTGGGTGGGGCCAAAATCCACGGTGGGCAAAAGTGGATGGGACCAGCCAAAAGTGGGTGGGGCTATCCTAATCTCTCTTCAACCACCCCCTTTTCTCTCCCTCTACGTCCCCATCCAGCGGATTGCCAGGAGAGGAGCCCTTCATACTTGTCAGAGGTCTGAATCGATCACTTGCAGAAGGCTTTTAAAATTAGGCCAAGAGCCTCATGACTTCTAGAGCTGCAAGCTGCCCACACCTGAACTATAGACTGATGGGGAAAATGTTTCTATTGAGCCTTATAAACCTCAGTGTCTTTTGCCCTGGTGGCCCATCGGGTTTCACAAGAACTGTATTACTCTGACCTTATAAGAAAGAAGTGGTGAAATTTTGGACTGTGCCACTTCAGATAGCAGGTGGAATCAGACTTTTCCCAATTTCCTGAATTTGCGCAAATTCATATTTGTGCAATTGCACAGTCACAATTATGAAAATGTGCAACCTCCCCCCCCCCCCCACACACACACAAAATGCACATTTTCATGTTTGAGGCTGTGGGGAAAATGTGCATTTGCAGCCAGTGTTTTTAATTTTTTTATGTTATTTATTTTCTATTACTACATTTGTGTAAAAATCCAGAAAGTTTAAAAAAAAAAAAAAAAAAAAAAACAGCCCCCAAGTCCACGGAATCCGTGTGACTTGGGAGGAGCCAGGCTGCTGCAGAATATGTGGGTCAGATTCATAGAAACCCAAACTCAATTGATTCCATTGTGGATTTCTCCGATACGTTAAGTCGTGATAAATCACTCTCCTTGATGTAGTGGTGTTCTATATGGAGGTTGTGTTTCATAGTTGTTGTTTTGCATACAGAGCATTTAAAAACACGAGCCCTTCAACTGCACTCCCTAACGTGGTACAGTCCAGGACTGTACCACTTCATTCTACATAACATTCCAATCAGCTTTTGTGCCACTTGGACCATCTAGTAAGTATCCGGGAATTGGTTTTCAAGAAGCAGCCAGAGAGCAGTCCTAGGGGAAGTCTGCTCAGAAAAATATTTTGTGCCGGGGCCTTATTGGGGGCCATTTATCTAGGGACTCTTGTCAATGTTGGGGCACCAGGTTGCTCGACTGCTAAAGCTAACCTTGCTCTACCCTGTGACCCTCCCTTTTCAGCCTCACCATTTACCTTAATTCCTTGTGCCCAAACTGAAACGTGTGCAGCACATAGAACAACACATTTCTCCAGGGACCAGGACCTTTGTGACATCCCGCACAGTCTCTGTTCCCAGTTCTGGGAGGGTAGCGAGCTCTGGTGGGTTAGTGTGGGGTCTGGGAGTCAGGCCTTCTGGGCTTTCTCTCTGCCTGCGCCCTGAACTACTGTTTGACCTCAACAGGCTCGGCAAGACAGGGATAATAAGAACCGCTTTCCCCAGTGGGTTGTATAGTTTTGCTAATGAAGTCGGTGAAGCACTGTAGCGTCCTCTGGAAAGCAGGAGGGGAAGCGAAGGGTTAGCCCTGGTTATTTATAGACCTCATATTTACATAAGTATGACTGTCGACATTTGCATTCCACGCATGTGTGCATTTGTGATCATCTCGATGTGCTTTTGTACATGCCTGTATACATGGGTGTTTTTTATTGGGCTTTCCCATGTATCTGGATATTTACATTGCTGCCAGTGTGAAAGAAAGCAAAAAAGAACAGCAAAGGGCCAGACTGAAACTTTGAAATGCACTGCGCACGGAGCCACTCAGCCACGAAATTCACCGCGTGAGTTCGGGCCAGTCACTGATTCCTAGCCGAACCTACCTCACAGGGTTGTTGTGATGATCAAATGGGAAAACCATGAATGCCTTCTTGAGCTCTTTGGGGAAGAAGAAGCAAGGGAGACCGGAGCAGGCAGAGACCATCAGGGCCTGCTTCAGTTGGAAACCACCCCCCACACAGGGTTAACTGACATCATGACCCTGTGGTGGTGAAGGAGGAATTGTTGGTCTGCCCCTCCATTTGGGAGATGAGAGGTGAGAGCAGGGCCCTGCTAAACAGTCCCCTTAATTTCTTTTCCTTTCCCCCTCTTCCCTCCCCCTCCCCTTTTCCTTGCGTGCCATGTCTTTTTTAGAGTGTAAGCCTGAGGGCAGGGACTGTCTTCTTTACTGATTGATTGTAAGCTGCTCCAGGAGCCTTTGTGGCTGAGGTACGGGGGGGGGGGGGGGAAATACTCTAAATAAATAAATAAAAATGTAAAAAACCAACACACAACAGAATTTAAATTAAGCCACAATTGTTGTTGTTGTTTTTACTGCAAATTGCACCTTAAGGAGGAAAGACAGCAGGGACTAGGGGCGATTTGGGCAGAATACCGGCAGCAGGAGGAATGAGTTGAACCCAGTGGAGGCCGATGGCTCCATTTCCAGTGGGGCTGTGAATCCATTCTGGGTTTCAGTCAAAATCAGCCAGAACTCTAAAGGAGCTATCTGAGGTGCTGAACCCTATCCTCAAAATAGATTCAACACGTTGGATAGTTCCTTTAGAGTTCTGGCTGGTTCTGAGTAAAACCCAGAATGGATTCACAGCCCTGCCGAAATCAGAGCCACCAGCTTCCACTGACTGAGTGCCCTTCAACTTGGTCCCAGTCTGTACCAGACCCTTGTACAGCAACTTCTTTCATCTGAAAGAAAAGGAGGAGGAGGAGGAGGAGGAGGAGGAGGAGGAGGAGGAGGAGGAGGAGGAGGCAGCCAGCAAGTAGCACATGTTTCCAGTGAGGGGAGGCAGCCGTGGCCAGCTTTTTGTTAAATGCTTTCGCCCATGCCATTGTTCCAATCTAAGCTGCCGCCCCGGGGGGGGGGGGGAGTACATATACTTGCCTATACATCTGCACACATCCATGTGCCTCCTAGCATAGGAATGTACTTTTAAGGTCCTGTGCACTTGAACAAGCTCCTGCAACAAAATAGTGCCCACAATAGAGGAATGGCTACTGAAGATGTTTGAGCTAGCGGAGATGGCAAAACTCACGGCAACAAAGAGAGAAAAATCAACTTTAGGATTTGTAACTGAATGGGAACCTTTTGTAAATTTTATGAAGGGACGAGAAAAAGATGACTTGTATATCTGTGGATTCAACCAATAATGTAGGAAATCTTAAGAGAGAAAGTAGAGATTTAGATTTGATAGTGATAGAGTAATAATAATAATAATAATAACAACAACAACGTTACATATTTTTGCTGGGGAGAATGTTGGAAGAACATTTTATTTTTGTGTTTTTTGTTTGTTCGTCTTTGTTTTGTTTTTTGCTCTGTAATGTTTTTTTTTAAAATTTATTTATTGGTGTTTGGAAATAATAATAAAAAAGATTAAACCAGAACAAGCTCCTGCTAAAGTTTGCCAACGTTTGTGCGTCTGCACATGTTTCTTCATGTGCCTTCCTGCATACACATCAGCCGGCGTTGCCTATAGGTACTCCGTGCTCACATTTGCAGGTGCGCACTTCTCGGTGCCCTGGACTCAGGTGACGCAACGGTGTGCTTGGCTCGGCTCTCTCAGCCAGTGCTTCTGACACAATGAGGGAAGAGGCTATTATGTTTATTAAATTGTATTGAGGCTACATTAAAGCAATTGGCAGCTGGGAACCCTGGTTATTTATGAAATGTGCATCAGGAATCACAGCTCCCAGGGCTGGATTTCTGCTTCTGAGAATACGGAAGGGGGGTGGGGTGGAATCAATATTGCCAGCCACAAGCCAATCTGGTTTTAATTTGATATTCACTTACAGAGAACACCGCCTGCTGATTTCTCCTGATACCAGCAACAGCAGCTAAATAAATGAACCGTCCGTGGTCCGCCCAACACCCTGCCTTTCACCTAGCACCTTCTTAATAGCTCCATTGATGCTCTTCCTTAGTGCCACCCCTCGGCATACCATCCTCCAACTCTGCTCATATTTTCAATCCCAACAACTAGACAATATATTAATACAGGTGGCCCCATCCCAAATAATAACCCATTATCTTCCGTTGTTCCATGAGAGATGGAAATGGACCTTGGGAGGATTTATTTTTAGCAGTAAATCACGAACAAGAAGAAGTTAAACTGTGGGGCCAGTACATGGGCCTGGGCAGGTAGGGTTCAAAATGTCTTAGGTCTGGGGTCTCCAACATGGTACTATGGGCACCAATGTGCCCCCAGACACCTCCCTTGGTGCCCACCAGGCTCCCTGTCTCTGATTTTAATTTAATTTCTTAAGAATTTTTAAATTAGTTATTTTTAACTGGGAAGCTGCAATGCAAAGTGCTGCCTCCAGTGATATCTTTATTTGTTTTCAGAAGAATGATTTTGTGTTCTGGAGCTCAGACCCCACCTCTTCCTTGTACTTAGATTCTTGGGCAAATTACTCTTCTTTTAGTCTCACCACTTCGCCTTCTGGGAAATGTCTTGTCTTGTGACTGGCCACGGCCAGTATGGCAGCCATTTTGTGACTAGGCAAGGCGCACACACACACACACACACACACATGCATGACAGCTGTTTTGTGTCCCACAACGCTCTTTCAAAACGCCAAATGTGCTTATCGAATCAAAAAGGGGAGAGGGGCTCTGTCTTCAGTTCTCTAATTCTGAGCGCAGTTTGATTTCCTTGAGGAATTTACATTAAAAGGGAAAATTGGGCTCATTGTAAGCAATCTTTGCTCCACAGTTTCCCAGCTTCTGAATCAAGAAGAAAGTGGATTGGCACAAGTAATGGAAAACCACATGATTGCAGGATGGATTTTGATTCCCAGAGTAAAGTCTATCTGTCTGTCTGTCTGTCTGTCTCTCTCTCTCTCTCTCTCGCACACACACACACACACACACACACACACACACACTTACTTTTAAAACTGACCTGTGTTGTTACCAATATCTGAGTTAGTCTGCTCCTTGTCTTCTCGATTTTGTTTCAGTTCTCCCACTTAAGGCATCATCTGGAATCCCAGTGCAAAGGTCTGAAGAACGTCTAGAGCCAAAATACACGGCGACCATATGAGAAGGAGGACAGTTCTCCTGTATCTTTAACAGTTGCATAGCAAGGGGAATTTCAGCAGGTGTCATTTGTATGCGCGCAGCACCTGGTGAAATTCCCTCTTCACTACAGTTAGAGCTGCGAGAGCCCTGCCCATTTTGTAACTGGTCAAGAGGGCAGATGTCAAAAGAAAAGGACCCTCTCAGTTTCCTGGGTCAATCCTTATAAATCAGTCCTTGTCTGTACATGCAGTCTCATCCGTCTGCTGGTTTGGGAGGGAATGGGCTGTATCCAATGTGAGTCATTAGACATGAATAGTACTTGTTATTCATTTCAATAGGTCTACTCTAAGTAGGACTAACATTGGCTATAACCCAATGGTTGCTTGTCACCATTCTTTGGTCATCATCATCATCATCAAGAAATTCCCTCTTCATCACAACAATTAAAGCTGCAGGAGCCCTGCCTTCTTTTGTATCTGGTCACACTAGGGAGAAACATGCTTAAACTGGCCAATTCTATTTTGAAGAGAAAGCAGCCGCAGGGTCCTAAAGCAGAATATTTGGTGTACAGCACCTTTTGATGGCAAAGAGCACTGCGGGGGACAAGGGGTGAGTTGCGGTGGCGGTGGATTTCCACTGGAAATCAATTTGAATCCCTGGTCTTGATCAGGAGCACATTCCAAATCAGGCCCCTGCTGCGGCTTTATTTTTAAAGGGGAAGTAGCTGCTTTTACACTTAAAAAAACCAAAAACATTTTGGCTCCCAGGTTCTCTCCTTTATTGCCAAATTACTAACTTGGGGTTAGATCCAGGCTTAGTCGTACTTAGAGTAGACCCGGTCAGATTAATAGCACTGAAGTTAGTCATGACTAACTTCAGTTCAATTGATTGCAAATGGGTCTACTCTAAGTATGACTAAGTCTGGATCCAACCCTTGGAATCCTTTTCTCGGAGCCTCAAAATTCTCTATTTCTGCTGAAAGCTCTTATACAAGGGCAGGAAGAGGAATTGCAAACGTAGCCTCCTGCTGCAGCCCCTTCTCAAGAGAAGTTGCACCTGCAAACATTCCGTTTCTTGCACAACTGTTAAAGATCCAGGGTCTTTATAACACTTCCGTCATGTTTCCATAACCCTCAGTCCACTGGACCCTTATGAAGAATGCAGATTTATTAAAAAGGTTATTAGCGCTCAAAATGCACTCATCATGTGGTCATTGGACTTACATTCTTCACTCCAGGATCAAACTCAGGGGAAACCAGTTTCCTAGTTTGCAATCTGGCTGTGCACAACACTAATTGGTTCGGATTGTGATGTCATGAACCAAAGCATAAAAACAACAACAACCGAAAAGAATAATAAGATACTGAGCTCCATCACACCTACTTTTTTTCCTGATATGCAAGCAATTTAGACCTCTGTTTCACAACAAACACTGATCACTTTCACATGCATCCATTATTGCATTATTTAACCTCATTCGCTCTCCCATTCTACCCAGCCCCACCCCGCCCCTTCTCCTCCCCCTTCCAGTTCATTGGTTCTTGTCATTGATGGACAGACATCTCCCCCCCCCCCCAGCTTTGTTGTCTAGTAGGGATATACAGAGTGGGTCTGCTCCGCCCCGAACTGTTCCGTTTTTGGATAACTGCTCTAGCCTATGAGAATTAACCAAAATGCTTACAGCTCTGTCATTTTTTAAAGATAAAGAGATGAAACTTGGCACTGTGATAGCTCTTAAGGAGAGCTTTAGGCATGCCAAGTTTGAATCACACTGGTTCATCCCTGATTTTTAGGATTATTTTTAATTTTGAGGTTTTAACATTATTATTATTATTTTAAAAAAACTGCTGTCATTTTTACAGATAAAGCGATTAAACTTGGCACCCTGATAGCTCTTAAGTAGTGCTTTAGGCATACCAAGTTTGAATCAGATCAGTTCATCCCTTGATTTTTTAGGATTTTTTTAAAAAAAATTCTCCCCTCAATCCCCCATAAACACACACACACACACACACACCTACCTCTGATTCTGCATTAATTCAAACAAACAAATCAAGCAACTCTTGCTTTAACTGGATTTGTTGTAGTATGGATAAAAAAATCCTGCATTAGCCAGGATGTGTATTTGCATGAGATATGACTTCCCTCTGCTCTCTCTTCCATCTGAACAACTCAATGTGGTAGAGAAAGCCTCAAAGGCAATGTATGGAAAATACCCATAGCCCAACCTAACTTTCAGGCTCCTGTTTGCCAGCAACTACAAGGAGAGAGAGAGAGAGAGAGAGAGAGAGAGGCCACCATCAGAAAACAAAGGCACAGTCTAAGTAAATGCATACTAATAGCGTAATCATAAAACACTTCATTAGTAAACATCGTCATTACTGGTGACAAATAAAGAGCTGCTCCAGGAAGGAAAGATATTTCAGCTGGATTTTCAAAGCGATTGATCCTTGAGACACACCTAACGGGGAAATATACATACTCAAACACCTATTTTTGCAGCATCCCTGTTCCTGGTCTGTACTTAGGCAGGGAGGTGCTCAGTATGAGAAAAAGGTTCATCTAAGACAGGGGAAATAGTATTAAGGTGAATTGATAGGCCCTAGGGATTTGATGGTGGTCTGTGCTGCCATGATGGGATCAGAATAGGAATAAGTGGGTGGGGTGGGGCGAATAAAACGTGGTTCCCTGAGGCTGGCCCAGCATTCCCTCACCTTTTCAAATGAAAATGCAGAGAAAACACAGAACAGGCAGAGACCAACATGCCAAAAAGAAACAAAACCTCAACTCTAAGCCCTCTCAACTAACATTTACAAAGCAGTGCTCAAAGGACTTTGTAGACACCCCAGCAATCTTTACAACAACACTGTGTGGTGGGTCAGTATTCTTATCCCAGTTTTACAGTTGAGGGCTGAGGTACTGTACATTTCCCATCTTTTAAAGCAGCCCATCCTGCAGTGCCTTTAACAGTGGTTTGATCTGCGGAAATTAGCGGGCGATAGACGGTGAAAATGTTTCACCTGCTAGTCAAGCTGCCGTGAAAGGCGAAGGAGCAGGCAAGACTGTTTTCATGGCCGGTCCAAGACATTTTGCTAAGTGAGGTGAAGAACAAGAGAGGATGCCCCCCTCCCATTCCCTGCAGGTGAATCTGTCTTCAAGACTACTGAGGGGGGGGCAACCTCCCCTACACCTGAGGGGAGCAGGCTAACTTCAGTGACCCAGAGCAGGCCACATAACATACAGTAGGGTGACCATATTTTGGAAACCAAAAAGGAGGACAACATGGTCAACATGTTAAAATTATTTTTAAAAAATAATTTTAAAACCTCAAACTTTTTTTTAAAAAATCCTAAAACTCAATGGTTGGACAGATCTGTTTCAAACTTGGCATAGCTAAAGTCCTTGTTAAGAGCAATCATGGTGCCAAGTTTCATCTCTTTATCTTTAAAAATAACATTTTTTAAAAAAAAATTAAATCCTCAAATTTTAAAAAAATTCTAAAAATCAATGGATGAACAGATCTGTTTCAAATTTGGTATGGCTAAAGCTCTAACTAAAAGCTATCATGGTGCCAACTTTCATCTCTTTATCTTTAAAAATGACAATTTTAAAAATAATAATTTTAAAAACCTCAATTTTTAAAAAATTCCTAAAAAATCAATGGATGAACAGATCTGTTTCAAATTTGGTATGACTAAAGCCCTTCCTAAGAGCTACCCTTGTGCCAAGTTTCATGACTTTATCTTTAAAAATGACGGAGTTATAAGCATTTTTGTTAATTCCCATTAGAGCTGCTCTTTGGGGGAAAATCCGGATTTCCCCTCCCCCCTCCCGGATTTGTCATCAAAAACCCGGGCAAATCCAGGCAAATCTGGTCATATGGTCACACTAACATACAGGTCTCTTTGCCAACACCTTTTTGCCACCTATCAGTATTTGCTGTCTGAGGCAATTGCTTCAGTCTGCCTAGTAGTAGGGCTGGCCCTGGCTGTTTTCCCTTGGTCAGTTGGCACCCCTAGGCTGAGAGATAGTGGATCGCCTAAGTAAGAATGGCGAACGTGAGTTCAGGCCCAGGGGCATCCTGGTTTATAGCTCAATCTCTAGCGGCTATGTTGCACAAGGCCCCAGCTCCCTATACTGGATTAACCATAATGCGAAGCACTTAACACAAATGAGACACAAGCTAAATCAGGACTCCTAGGAACTTAAAAAGTGGCTGTATAGCATGGATCCATCTAGCTTAGTTTGGTCTACACCTCTGGTGGGTGGAGACTGACCTGGAGTGAGTCACCCATTACCATTTCCAACTATGTGGTAAAAAAAAGAGGTGTGTGGATCCCATATCTGAAAAAGTTAAAGATTACTGAGGTACTGACTGGCAACAACTCTCCAGGGTTTCAAACAGACCATATCTGGAGATGCTGAGGATCACACCTGGGACCTTTTGCCTACAAAGCAGGTGCTCTGCCACTGAGCTGCAGTCCATCCCCAAAGCGCCACTCGAGTTACCTGAACTCTTCCAATGCGCACCATTTGTCCATCTTACTCCTCTGCGTTCAACTGCTCCAAAATTCCTGCAACTCATAACATGGAAGGTGGCATCTTACCCAGTGGTGAGGAGCAGCGTCCACTCCCCCTACCCACCAGACAAAGGCAGGTTTTAAACACTGAGGATGGCCTGGGCAGCAAGAAGAGCAGAATACGCTCTGGGCATGCCAGAAGGCAACTGGATGGGAGAAAGTGAACCCATGTTGTTGCTGTTAATAATTATTATTTATTACATTTGTATACCACCCATAGCCGAGGCTCTCTGGGTGGTTTACATAGGATAAAAACATTTAAAAACAATATACAAAAATGTAAAATCACAAGAACAAACCCAGGCTAATTACATATTGCTAAATGCCTGGGAGAAGAGAAAAGTCTTGACCTGGTGCTGAAAAGATAACAATGTTGGCGGGCCTCATCAGGGAGATTGTTCCACAATTGGGGGGCCACCACAGAAAAGGCCCTCTCCCTTGTTGCCATCCTCCGAGCTTCCCTTGGAGTAGGCACCTGGAGGGGGACCTTGGATGTTGAGCACAGTGTACGGATTGGTTCAGGTCGGGAGAGGCGTTCCATTAGGTATTGTGGTTTCTGTGCGCGAACAGTGATAGTGGGTGTGATGCAACTTAAAGTATGTGTGGGGAAATGAGTATTACCATGAGTAGATCTAATAACTAGATTCCAGTTAATAGCACCACAGCAATATAAAACTATGTATGTATGTATGTATGTATGTATGTATGTATGTATGTATGTATGTAGAATGCATCTGCTACCAACTGTCTCTGGAGAGGCCACCAGTGAGGGAGGAAGCAGCAGCCAGGCACCTCTCCACCGTGCCTGGGTCCAGCTCCAGCTGAGAGCCCCCTCCCTCCTGCTACCAACTGTCACTGCAGAGGCCACCAGTGAGGGAGGAAGCAGCAGCCAGGCACCTCTCCACCGTGCCTGGGTCCAGCTCCAGCTGAGAGCCCCCTCCCTCCTGCTACCAACTGTCTCTGCAGAGGCCACCAGAGAGGGAGGAAGCAGCCAGGCACCTCTCCACCATGCCTGGGTCCAGCTCCAGCTGAGAGCCCCCTCCCTCCTGCTACCAACTGTCTCTGCAGAGGCCACCAGTGAGGGAGGAAGCAGCAGCCAGGCACCTCTCCACCGTGCCTGGGTCCAGCTCCAGCTGAGAGCCCCCTCCCTCCTGCTACCAACTGTCTCTGCAGAGGCCACCAGAGAGGGAGGAAGCAGCCAGGCACCTCTCCACCATGCCTGGGTCCAGCTCCAGCTGAGAGCCCCCTCCCTCCTGCTACCAACTGTCTCTGCAGAGGCCACCAGAGAGGGAGGAAGCAGCCAGGCACCTCTCCACCGTGCCTGGGTCCAGCTCCAGCTGAGAGCCCCCTCCCTCCTGCTACCAACTGTCTCTGCAGAGGCCACCAGTGAGGGAGGAAGCAGCAGCCAGGCACCTCTCCACCATGCCTGGGTCCAGCTCCAGCTCAGAGCCCCCTCCCTCCTGCTACCAACTGTAACTGCTGAACTTTCCAACTAAGATTGTAGTGCCTGAATTTGCTTTCCTTTTCCCCCTCCTCCTCCTCCCTCCCAATCCCCTTTCCTTTTGTGTCATGTCTTTTAGATTGTAAGCCTGTGGGCAGGGACTGTCAAGAAATACTTTTGTAAGCCGCCGTGAGAGCCTTTTTTGGCTGAATGGCGGCATAAAAATCCTTAAATAAATAAATAAATAAATAAATAAATAAATAAAATCTTCTGATATACATATCTACCAAGAAATGTTGCTTGTATTATTGTTTTTAAACTAATGCTTATTAAAACATTTTGGTTAATATCACCATACAATATAAACAAAACTAGGGCTGTGCACGGCCTCAGGCCGAAACCTCGAATCCGAGCAGAGGTGAGCTGATTCAGCTTGCCTCGGCCCAGATCCAAGGCAGTACCAGGTTGGCCCAAGGTGTCCTGAGGCAAAAGCAGATTGTCACTGAAGCCTCGGGGTGCCTTGGGGCACCTTGGGCCAATTCAGGGCAGTGCTGGGCTGCTCCCCCCGCCTACCTCGGAAAGCCAGCACGAGGCCAGCCTTGAGTCCAGGTGAGTCCATTGGACTCACCTGGACTCATCTCCCTTTCCTTTCCGTCCCTCCTTGCTCTACCCTGTCACCTCCTGTGACTGCCACCGAGACTTACCTTAAACCGCTGTGATTTAAGTTACCACGGGAACTCTCTGTTTTTCATATATCTATGGCTGACAACTATGGCAGCCATAAAGGTTGGGAGGGAGCGATGGGGGAAGGGGGCTGTGAGTGGGGTGTCGGGAGTCCCATGGACTCCCTGTGGGACTTGCACCTGATATTCCTTGGTGCTCGGCGCACAGCCAACACCCAGCAAACAAGTTTGACCCACTTCAAGGGGGGGGGGAATCTTGCTTCAGTGCCGAGGCAAGACAGTCACCCATCGAAGCACCCTGAGTCAAATTGGGGCCATTTCAGAGGCTCCAAAATAGCGTCTGAGGAGAGTCAGGAGGGCTGTGCACAGCCCTAGAACGAATGCACAGCAGTAGCCACCCTCTCTGCATATCCCACCCTGTTCCATGACCCTAAGAGAGAAAGAAAGAAGCAAGGGGAAGATAGGTGAGTCATGTTATAAGAGAGACCCAGAAATTAACTGTGAGTTGGTGGCGGGGGGAGGGGGCAAATCAAGGTTCAAAGAAATCTAAGATTTCAGGCCAAATACCAGAGAATATGGTTCTAGCACCATACTAGAATCGAGATCCGAGCACTACATGAAGAGCATTCCCTTTACTGCTTATCCACTACATAATCTTTAGGTGGCACTGTGGTATAATGGAATAGCACAATTACACGAGTGGAAAAAGTGGTTTCTTTCCTGTTCACAATTAAATACTGCATATTCCCTGCTTTGGAAAAAAAAAAAAACCTTGCCGAAAAAACTTGCTCCTCAGACACAGAAGTGAAACTAGAGGGTCACAACATCATCTAAAGAAGCCATAAACCACCATGAGTAGGGAATGATAAGCGCAGGATAGCCCATTCTATCCATATGCCCAGAGAAGTGGGAAACTGCTGGACTGAAGCCTCCTTGCCCAATTTGCTAATACGCCACTGCCCTGCAACTCGTACTGGTTCTCCTCATCCTGGCCCCCATCCCTTTGGCCTCATCCAGGGGACTGCTGTCCTCTTTGCCTCCCTTCGCATATCACCCCATGACCTGCACAGCCCTTAGCACTTAGGTCTTTGCAAGCTGCAAGTCCTGCCATTGCAGTCTCCTTCCCCCCCCCCCCTCGCCCAGATTTCCTTGGTCCTATTGGGGCAGGAGAAAGGGAATTCTTAAGCTTTTGTCTTTCTTGAATTGCTTGGGAGCTGCAACTGGCCCGTGCAGTTGGCTCCCTTTTAAAAAAGACAGGACATAAAAGGGCACGTGGAGACAAAAACAGGGCAATCCGGAGGCCAATGTGACCCCATTCATGGAGACTGCACATGACGTAGGCATGGCACATGTCTCCCAGGGCCCCACTTTGAATTCCCCAAATGAAAGATCCTGAGGCTGTTGGGAAGATCCCCTGACATGCTGGCCCCATTATTTGTACTGCGATTCCTGTTATTGTCCTAGACCCATCCGGGGGTCGGCCCAAGAAGCAGCGTGACGCCAAGCTGAGCCCCAATGATGAATAGGTGGAATTACTCTGATAATAGCCCTTTAAATGAAGGTGCCACTCGGAGATGATGTATTTCTGTGCACAGATGATGGATGCGGGCGGATTCTACTCTTCATTGCCAGAGGCTGCTTGTGCTAGGAATCAAGTTAGCAGTGGGGCAGGGAGAGGGGGGTGAGCAATCGAGAGGGTGAGCTGGGTGGGATATCAGGTCCAGAGATTCCCCCTGGCCCCGGGCTTGCCTTTTGAAGTGAGGATGGTCGTTTCAGGACAGCACAGCCATCAAAGCTGGTGCTATGGCATCTGCGCAGGAAATTGCATCATTCAGAAAAGACAATCTGGACCACGGAACGATGCAATGCTAGTGCCATTCCAGGCAGGTGGTGGTGGCGATGCCACCTGCGTGTGTTTGGGGCACAATGCCCTCCTGGTTGCAGAAGTGTTGTGGCACCTGCAACACAGATGCAGCATCCCCGGCGTGTTTGCGACGCATGGCCGTCAACTTCACATGCTCAGATGTGGCCTCCCAAGCTTGAGGTCGCAGTGCTGATGCTGTGGGCCGCAGGTGGGTGAGCATCACCAGGTGCTCGCTGGCATCTTCACCACAAGATTCAGCAAGGCTGGTGCGGTAGGGAGATAGGAAAATAATGACGTGAGCAGAAGCAGACCGGCTGGGAGATGTAGAGCGATATACAGACATAGGCAGGAGTTCAAGAGGCACTGGGATTTCTATAGGAGGAAGCGGGTGGTGCTTGGTTGCTCTTGATCAAGCATCTCTTTTGGCTACAGGGCCCTAGAACGGGCGTGTTGAGCCTCTTTAAGCCTGAGGGCTGAATTCTATTCTGAATTCTATTCTGGAGAAGCTCTCAGGAGCTGCATTCCAGGGGTGGGCGGAGCCGAAGACAAAAGGGGTGGGGCCAAAAATACCAGGAAATTTTGCCAGTAACTAAGCCTTCAGCCTTTTAGAATGGGGAAAAGAGCCAGTGTGGTGTACTGGCTAAAGTGTCGGACTGGAAGTTGGGAGATCCGGGTTCTAGTCCCCACTTGGCCACGAAAGCTCACTGGGTGAATTTGGGCCAGTCACAGACTCTCAGCCCAACCCTCCTCACAGGGTTGTTGTTGCGAGGATAACATGGAGAGGAGGAGGATTATGTTGTTTGCCGCCTTGGGTTCCTTGGAGGAAAAAAGGTGGGATAAAAATGCAATAAATAAATAAATAAATAAATAAATAAATAAATAAATAAATAAATAAATGGTCGATAGTTGGGGGACAGAGGCGTGGTCACCTAGAGAATCCTGGAGGCCAAATTGGGACCTCAGGCATGCTGGTTTGGGCTCCTGGGCCTCAAGTCCTGCACACCTGCCCTTGAGGTTTCTGCCTATTGGCTAAAAGAACTTGAAGTCCCACCCCTGTCCTGAGCAGGTGCGAGGAGTCCACTGCTAGTGACTGAGACAGATTTCACATTGCCATCGAAAGTAGCTTCACTCCACTCTCTTGTTACGGGTGCCCATGTGTGAAGGACAGAAACGCAATTTCAATTGTGCTGGTATCGGATTTTTAAAAAAATCAATTAATGGCTGTGGAAGAAGGTAAAGTTACAATGGCATTTCAAGTTCCCTACCTTTTTTGTGTCACCTGTGAACAGATGCGTTCTACCTGAATGGCATTTTCAGTCCTCCACCCACCATTTTTTCTAAGTGGTGGAGGGAAACCTTGTCAGTTTCACTGGTGCAGATTTCCTTCAGTGGCCTGTCCTCTCTGTAGACCAAAACACCTAGAGAGCTACAAGTGTCCCATCCCTCCTTGGCTGCCAGGTGAAACTGACATGACTAAGGGAAAGCCTTGAGGTCAATGTCACCAATGTCCAGTTTCCTTCACCCTCCTGAATCAGGAAAACAAAGAATGCTTTCACCTGACTTTTGCCGGGGTGTGTGTGTGTGTGTGTGTGGAGTTGCTGCTTTCAGATAAAGCTTTTATCATGCAATCACCCTGCCTCTTTCACGGGATTTCACGGGAGGTCCAGATGTCTTCTTCTATTTGTAGCCCTCCGATGTTTCCCCACCACCACTTTCTTTCTTACCAGAAAAATAAAATAAAATAAAGAATCTGTTAAGGAAGAAAGGACGGATTAGCTGCACAATGCCTTTTGATTATAAGCGCCATGAGCCCTCCGTCTGGAAAGATCCTGGGTCCAGGGCTGGTGCCAGATTATTTTGCACCGTAGGCAAAGCAAGCTACTTGCACACACACACACACCAAAATTGTCAACTTCGATGAAGCTGTTCAAGAAGAGTTTCTGAACTATTATATTTTCCTTTATTGTGTTTTTTCTTAAAACAGCTAACTTATATAAAACTTTGACCCTTAAAGGTCAGTACTGCGCCCCTCTGAGGTCTGTGCCTAATTGGCCTAATGGTAGCGCCGGCCCTGCCTGGGTCAATGTCACTAGAGAGATATGGGCTAGACGAAGGGGGTGGAGGGTTATGATCTTGTGATTTTATGATCGTGAGATCCCCCCCCCCCAGTCTACACATGGCACGCGACGTCCCAGGAGGAAGAGTATGCCACGTCCAACTTTTTAAAAAAAGGTTAGTGTTGTTTTTAAAAATAATAAATTTCCCTGCTCCCCCCCACCCCCAATGGGCACAGAGCCCTGGGTCCCAGCTCCTTGCGGTTACTCGCGAGGAGCCAAGACAAACCACGATGCCCAGCCACATGTTCCACGGTCTCAGGATCATCCCAAGACCGCGGAAAAAACGCAACAGAAGTGTAGAGCGATATCCCGGGCCAAAGGAGGGACCATCCCTCTCTGTCTCGGGGATCCCTGTGAACCATGTGAACGCACAAGGATGATCCTGGGGTGAACCCCGGGATATCGCCCCATCTAGCTATGGTCATTATGTCAGGACAAGAGGCAAGTTGTGGTACACGTTAGGGAGGGGATGCCACTGGTCAGCAAGCTCCATGACTCTTGTAATGTGTGGCTCCATCCAAAGAGCTTGTGGGTCTGGATTTCCAGATTTACATCTCTCAGTGGTAATGGGCTTGCAATTTCTGGAGCAACCAGGAAGAAACATAGACCTGAAGGCCTCCCCCACCCCCACGACCCACCCCCCACACATATTGCACCACCTACAGATCTATATATACACAGCCTGACTTACTGGAGCATATAAATATCCCTTATCCTTTTCATTATGGCAGCTAGCTGGGCTGTGGAAGGAGCATGAGGTTCAATCAGAAGTTGCAAAAAGAGTGGGCTAGTGAGAATATGAAAGCAGACAGGTGAACTCAAGAGTGCCAGGCTGGGTAAACCAACCCTGAACATTTCATAGGGGGGAATGTGGGGAGGGATTAATAAGGCTGCAATCCTGCCTCGGCTCCCTTCAGAGGCCTAGGTGATCTGTTTGCTTCTCCAAGGTGCTGAGAGAAATCCATGCACAAGACCCAAGTGTGGAGGGACGCAGAGAGTTTCTATTAAACCTCAGCATGGCTGCAGGCTGTGTACCTTTGGTTTTTGTTGATTCTCTCCTTTCCATTGTCCCCCTCCTTCTCAAATAAAGGGTGGAGAGAGAGAGAGAGCGAGAGAGAGAGAGAGAGAGAGAGATTTACAGGAGAGGAATGCAATTTGATGCAGTATCTCAGCCTCTGCCTGCCGCGTCGCCAGGATTGGAATAAAGAATCCATTAAAATAACAAAGCGCAAAGCGAAAGGGAGAGAGAGAGAGAGAGAGAGAGAGAGAGAGAAATAGATGTGTGTGCAGCACAAACAATAGTCAAATTGGATTTGAGATAGCAACGGGCACATGGGCAGGAGGGCTCTTGGGGTGCATTTAGGCAGCGGGGAGTGGCGGGGGGTGGGGGGGGAATGCAGATGGTAGAGACAAGCTTGAAAAGCAAGTTTCTCTCTGACTACGGTGGCCATCGGGCCCTGGCTTTGAATCCGGAGATAACAGACTGTGAGCCCTTCAGGGACAGGGAACCGTCTCTTTGATCTATAATTATATTTGTATGTAGAATTGTGTTGCTTACCCTGAGCCATTGGAAAAGAACAGGCTCTCAGTTTAATGTATAATTCTCTTTCTCCTCCCCACACACACACCTTTTTTTCCAGCCCTCCCCAACCAAAACATTTGAAATGGAGAACAGATTAAAAAGCAAACATAAGAGTCAGTCCAAACAATTAAATTCATAAACAGAGGCTAGCTCCCACAGCCTTCTATTCTAGCTGAATTCCCAAAAGAAAACTAGGAGGGAAAGATGCTCGGGCTCTGACTTTGGAGAGTCACCCAGAAAATGGTGTCCTATATGGTTGGGGCAGGTGTCACCCAGGAAGTCTCTCTTTGCATCTTGATGATGCACAGACAGAAACCTCAAGGGGGTGCCCTAAGAGCACTTCTGCAAAAGGTGTGGTGTGTGACAGCAGCTGGCAAGCAAGAAGTGAAGCAGGAAGCATCCTCTTAAAAAGATTGTTGTTCTGTTGTTTAGTACTACCATCACTGTTTTCGCAAGACAGGATAGCTTTGCATCTCACCGTGATGATCCTGAGAGTCTGTATAATCTATGAGGGCTCACAGACACACGTCTGAATATATGCATGGAATCTGTCTGATTCATGGTGAAGACAGACATAACATTTCTAGAGCAGTGAGTCTGATTTGGAAGCACTTACACTGCATTCAGTCCAAACCTACTTTCCCACTATCCCTACCTACTATGTAGGGAAACCACAGCCAAGGGAATGGGCTTGGCAGAATCAGCAGAGAAAGAAATAAGACAAAGGCCCTGCCGCATAGGCTTACAATCTAATAAAATCATAGTAAAACAATAAGGAGGGGAAGAGAATGCCAACAGGCACAGGGTAGGGTAAGCAGGCATAGGGTAGGGTAAAACTAACAGTATAAAGTCCGCACAACCTAGGGAGGTTGTGGCCTCTTCCACCCTAGAGGCATTCAAGAGGCAGCTGGACAACCATCTATCAGGTATGCTTTAAGGTAGATTCCTGCAATGAGCAGGGGGTTGGACTCAATGGCCTTGTAGGCCCCTTCCAACGCTGATATTCTATGATTCTCACCAAGTATATCTATATTAAGGAGCTACAACCAATCCCGCCTTTCAACCAAGTGTGTCCGTATAATGCCTCCATTAGTAAATACATCCTTGCCGTGTTCATTTGTTCTACTTTTTCCTAGGCAATTAGTGCATTTTATAGGTGCATTTTTAAAAGTGGCATGTGTGAAATGGCTGTAAGGGCTGCTCTCAATGTGGCTTTTGTCACTACGTGTGTGTGTGTGTGTGTGTGTGTGTGTGTGTGTGTGTGTGTGTGTGTGGATTTATTTTTTTTAAATTAAAAGTTTTATCACAACTTTCACAATGCTTGCTAACATTAATACACCACATAAAAGAAGAGGTTGGAGAAGAGGGGAAAGGGTTAGGGTACTGCGTAGGAGTACTACTAAAGGAAATAATACAAAATAATAAATATAAGCACGGTTATGCATGGGAGATCCAAAGCAAATATAAAACCAGGATAGCTCCTCTGTCAGGCAAAAAACAAAAAGAGGGGAAATGCTCCAGATGCTAGAAAAGAAATTTATTCCAGGCATGAGGCCTTATTCCAGGCGTTACAGCATCCCTTGTATTTGTGCTTTACTGAGGTGTAGCTCAGTGGCAGAATATGTATCCATTACATGCGGGAGGTCCCAGGTTTGATCCTTGGCATCTGCAGGTAAGGGGCTGGAAAAGGACTGCTAGCTTCATCCCATGTACCTGTTTCCCTCGAATTATCCCCTACAGCATTTAGCTGTTGTTGTTGTTGTTAGCTAAATCACACCCCGGGCAGCAGCGCTCCTAAGATCCTTTGCATACCAGGAAAATGATTTAAGGGGGGAAATGTAAAAAATCATTAAAAAATCAACAGATGACCCAATCCAATTCAAATTTGGTATGCTTAAGTCTCCTTAATATCTATTACTGTGCCAATTTTGATGTCTCTATCTTTAAAACTTTAAAACTTACGCAGATGTAAGCATTTGTTTTATTTGTTCTTTAAACATATCAAATCCTGCTCCTGCACCCCCAGTGGCCGCTCGGAAAACAGCACATGATTCGCTCCCAAAGTAGTACCAAAATAGGTCGGGTCTTTTGCCTTTGAAGCACAATTAAAGCAGGATGCATGGGAGTACTTCACAGACAAAGCAGATTATGAACCGGAAAACTTCAGAGTACTTCACAATAAAAACAGATTATAAGCCGGAAAACTTGGGAGTCCTTTGCACGCAATTCGCAGTGATTGCACAGTATAACGCTGGGGTGAAGAAGCTTTGCGTCTGAATTCCTAGAGAGCTGCTGCCAGTCAGTGTCGACAATACTGAGCTAGATGGACCAAGGGCATGGCTAGATGGGGCAATATCCCAGGGATCATCCCGGAATTGTCCCTGTGTGTCCACATGATGCACAGAGGATCCCGGGAGCAGAGAGGGATGATCACTGCATTTCCCCGGGATATGGCCCTACACATTTTTCGCACTTTTTCCTGCAGTCCTAGGATGATCCCGAGACCACAGGACATGTGGGCAGCCATCCCGGTATAGTCCCGGCTCCTTGCGAGTAAATGCGAGGAGCCAGGCACAGGGCACGGACCTCTGTAAGCGCTCCATGCCATCAGGGGTGGGGTGGGGAGCGGGATCAGGGCTTTAAAAACAAACACTTACCTTTGCGCTGGAGGGCTGGTGTGTTCCAGCTCCTGTTTCTTTAAAAAAAATGGCAGCCATGATGTCCTCTTCCTCCTGGGACATCAAGCGCCGCATGTAGACAAGGGGGACGATCTCACAATCATCATATCGCAAGATCATCCCCCTCCATCCCCTCATCTCGTCTAGCCATGCCCCATGGGTCTGACGCTGTATAAGGCAGCTTCCTGTATTCTATGACAGCCTTCCTGAACTGAGTGCCCTCCTCCAGATGTGTTGGACTACAAACTCCCATAATTCCCAGCCAGCATGGCCATTGGCTCTCCGGAGGCCACCAGGTCGGGGAGGGCTGTTCTAGGATTTCTTTCTGAAATGTATCATGCCTGGAATACATTTTCATCCTCGCAACTACGGTCTCCTCCCGCCCTTCCCCACCTCCCAGACTAAGAGGCCATCGTATCATAAGGTGAAGCACCAATACCAACAATTGTATGCAAAAGATTAGCATCATTCAGATCCCTCGGCCCGGGTCATAGAGAGTAAGGAAAATAGGAGGGAAAACCCATAGCTTCAGAATGCCCTGAGCCATTAAATGTGGATCTTGCAGACTTCTTAGGGAGGTCGTGGGCTCTCCCACACTAGAGGCCTTCAAGATGCAGCTGGACAACCATCTGTCAAGGATGCTATAAGGTGAATTCCTGCATTGAGCAGGAGGGTTGGACTTGATGGCCTTATAGGCCCCTTTCAACTCTACTATTCTATGATTCTATGATTCCTAAGGGTCTTCTCAACCTCCTCATGACCAGAGCTTAACCTCTGGGTCATTGATCAGCCTGTAAATGCATCACCCAGCCATGGACTTAATTGCTTTTTAAATCCAGTCCACCATTCCTGGCAGCCCTAAGGCTGGAACAAATATTTGGAATTATTCACATATTTTCTGACTCCTCTCAGTTCACACTCGAAAATACACATTCTGATGTCACACCCCATCTGCTGACTTAATTTGACGTCAGCATCAAATTTCATCAGTGCCTTTGAGAAACATTTTGTCGTTTAATATTTCCCTCGTCTCCTGTTTGCTTTAATGAGTTTGATTTAAAAGGATTTCCTTTAAAATGTCCTTTTAACCAACCTCTATCTAGGTTGCAATTATTCATCAAACCAAGGCGAAGGGGAGGTGAATAATTACCGCCTTAATTAAACAGTTAGCTAGCTGAATACATATAGCAGCCATATCCCGAGTCAGACCATGGCTCCACCAAACTCAATATTGTCCATTCTCACTGGCAGCGTGGCACTCCGGGATTTCAGGCAGGAGCAGTGGTGTAGAGGAGGCAGAGCTCACAGGGACACAGCCCCAGAATTCTTTCATTAACAAGGATGTGGACGCCATCTGCCACCACCCCTCCTCAGGCTTCCTGGTTCTCTCTGAGCTTAGCTGCAATCCTCACAGTAGTTGGTAGGAAAACAGATTTTCCCAGCCAAAGCAAATTGTTATGTGCTACACTTGTTATAATGCCGAGCATTCTGGTATGACGTGCTCTTGAACAGGCACCCAATAGCTTTATTAAAGACCTGGCCCTGGTTGGAGATGAAAATTACTAGAACTGGTTGGTTCATATGGATCAACACAGCCGATTGCCTTTTTGACCTATCCTTGGGAGGCGTGGTTGTTTAGACTGTCATGCTGAGTGCCTGCTCCTCAGAATTTACCACTACATCACTGGACAGGAGTCTTTTCCGTTCTACCTGGAGTTGCTGAGGATGAAACCTTTTGAACTACCAGTAAGTTCCAACAGTGACCTCAGTTGGTGACATTACAGCCATGGGTTCAAGCCGTTTCCTAGACATGAGATGGAGAGGGCCTGGAACGCTCTTCCAGAACATTTGAGAACTACAACTTCAATCGCAGCTTTTAAAGCTCAACTAAAAACTTTTCTTTTTCCTAAAGCTTTTAAACCTTGATGTTGTGCAGACTTTATACTGTTAGTTTTACCCTACCCTGTGCCTGTTTGCATTCTCTTCCCCTCCTTATTGTTTTACTATGATTTTATTAGATTGTAAGCCTATGCGGCAGGGTCTTGCTATTTACTGTTTTACTCTGTACAGCACCATGTACATTGATGGTGCTATATAAATTAATAATAATAATAATAATAATAATAATAATAATAAGAAGAAGAAGAAGAAGAAGAAGAAGAAGAAGGCAACCAGGATGATCAGAGGTCTAGAAACAAAGCCCTATGAAGAGAGACTGAAAGAACTGGGCATATTTAGCCTGGAGAAGAGAAGATTGAGGGGAGACATGATAGCACTCTTCAAATACTTAAAAGGTTGTCACACAGAGGAGGGCCAGGATCTCTTCTCGATCCTCCCAGAGTGCAGGACACGGAATAACGGGCTCAAGTTAAAGGAAGCCAGATTCCGGCTGGACATCAGGAAAAACTTCCTGACTGTTAGAGCAGTACGACAATGGAATCAGTTACCTAGGGAGGTTGTGGGCTCTCCCACACTAGAGTCATTCAAGAGGCAGCTGGACAACCATCTGTCAGGGATGCTTTAGGGTGGATTCCTGCATTGAGCAGGGGGGTTGGACTCGATGGCCTTGTAGGCCCCTTCCAACTCTGCTATTCTATGATTCTATGATTCTATGAGAGGATGGGGGAATGCAGGTTTTCCTTTCTTTATGGGAAGGGCCGTAGCTCAGTGGTAGAGCATCTGCTTTGCATGCAGAAGTTCCCAGATTCAATCCCTTGTTTCCCCAGGCAGGGCTGGAAAAACCTCTTATCTCAGATCCTGGAGAGTCAGTGTCACTCGCTGTAGACAAGGCTGAACTAGATGAACTGATAGTCTGATCTGGAATAAAGCAGGTTGCTACAGAGCATTATTCATCAAACCAAGGCAAAGGGGAGGTGAATAATGACTGCCTTAATTAACTTGACTAAATGCAAAATCCAAAGACCTAGTAACTATGGTTGTAATCTTTTGCCATTTGGCTGCTTAAATCCCATTGGTTTCAGAGGGATTTAAGCAGACCTTCTGTGTGCAGGACTGCAGCCTATGCAACAACAACTATATCAACAACAACAACAACAACAACTCAAAACTAAATGACCAAACTAGTCAAACCAATGAACACGAAAAACTGAAAACTAAACAATCCCTAAACAAATATTGAATATTAAATTGCTTTGGTTGAGTAATAACTACTCAACTGAAACAATATCTAACGGAACGCCAATCACTCAAATCTATATTGAACAGTAAATTAATTAAACAAATTGCACTAATGAATATCACTTACTGAGCTAATGAACAGAGAATACCAGACTTGCTGAATTAACCTGAGTCAAGATTTGAGTGAGCTGAATTTAATCACAAAATGTCACCAGGTATAGCTTTCTACATTACTGAAGCCCTGAAGTTGGTACAGCTACACCCTGTTAAAATTATCTCAGAGATGAAATGCTAAGACATGGATCCGGACTAGATACAGGCAAACGCTACCACCCTGGTTTAATTCATAATAACAGGATTCAGCAAACTGATCTACTTTCTCCCCAAACTGGGAAAGAGCTCAGTTTATTCAGAGCCCAATTCCAAAGCACAGAGGTGCCTGTCATGCCTCTTATGAGATCAGGAGTGCAACAGAGTCTGATTCCTCCTCCAAATTACGTGGGCTTCCAAAACCTCTTTTTCCCGACGCCTTACCTGGATGCTGCTCTGACAGCAATGAGTAAAAGGAAGGGACATCTCTCTTCCCCCATCCCAACACCTGAAGCATTGCTACAGCAGGTGTCCTTTGTATGCATGCAGGACTTGGTGAAATTTCCTCTTCGGTTAAAGCTGCAGGAGCCCTGCCCTCTTTTAAATCTGGTCACTCTACTATAACTCCAGCAGCTTTAATGGTTGTGATGAAGAGGGAATTTCACCAGGTGCTGCCTGCATACAAAGCACACCTGCTGAAATTCCCTTTTCTATACAACTGTTAAATATACAGGAGCCCTGTCCTCCTTTTCATATGAGTGGCTTTTGCGTTTCAGAGCTCAGACCCACCTCTGCATTGCACTTAGGTTCTTGAAAAAGTTACTTTTCTTTTAGTCTCGCCAGTTTTACTTCTGGGAAATGAGTGTTATGTGGCTAGTTATGTTCACCGTGGCAGCCACTTTAGGGATTGGCAAGGCACTCCCATGGCAGCCATTTTGTGAAACCACCCATGACTCTCAATTTTCCAAATGTGACCATGGCCCCCAAAAGGTTGGGGTCTCCTTAAATTAGGTCTGTGTAACACCTTCTATACTCCATCTGAAGACATTTGGGCTTAATGCCCCCTGCCACACACACATCGTGCCCATAGACTTTCATTTCTCCCTTACTTTCACCCCCTTCGCAGAATATCTAGCCTAAAGAAGAATTTTGGGGAACTTGAAAGTTTGCTCACTACTTGGTGACAGTTTAGTTGGTATTAATAAAAGGGGTTACACCAGGAGTGGGGGATCTGGGGCCCTCCGTATGTGGTTGGACTCCAACTCCAATCAGCCCCAGTCAGCATGGCCAATAGTTAGGGATGATAGGAATTGTAATCCAACAGCAACTGGATTGCCACAGAGGTTCTGGTTTACCCATGCCTAAGCATTTTCTTGGGTGACACTCTGGCTTCAGACTGACATTTAGAGACATGCACCCTTTCTGGGTCTTTCATTGTAATGTCTGAATCCTCTCCGAACTCCTTGCTGAGTGGGATATTAATCCCGTGTGGGGTTGCCAGCCAGCCAGCCAGGCCTGTCTCTGCTCCATGTCTTACAACCCTCCCGCTCCCTCGCTGCAACATCCTTTGGGAAGCTCAGCTGAATGAATCTGCCTCCAACACGAGCTCATTTCTCTCTCCGAGAGCCGGTGGCAGCTCAGGAATGAAGCGCAATCGCCTAGCAAGGACGGACTCATCAAAACTACCATAATACGGACAGGGAGAAGCGAGAAAGGAGGGAGGGGAAGGGGGAGGAAAATCAAAGAAATATTAGTGCTATATAATAGCCAATACTCAATGTGAAATAGGAGCCAGAGAGGGCGGCTTTATGAGCTCCCGACTCGGGTGGAAAAAACAACCAGAGGCAAGTGCGCAGGAGGAATGCCACATCTCCATCTTCTGGATGAGACAGGGAAGCGGGTCCCTCATTACTCGGGATCATCAGAGACACTCTCCTTCTTATTGCTGGAGTCAGGGCAGTTAGCGCTCTGAATGCAAGCAGGACAGGTGGAGGAGGAATGGCAAACTGCCCACTTTTCTTCCTTGCGGGGTGCATATGGGGTGTAGGACGGGCCACCGTTTATGGTTCAAAAACGTTTCAAAATATATTTAGAAATGCATATTTTGAAAGAAAATAGAGTTTAAAAATATGTATATTTAGACATGAATTTTCGTGCAGATGTTTCTTTGTTTGTTTGTTTTAAAATCACAGATCAAATGGATTTATGGGTCAAGACTGAACACAGTGCAGAAGAAACAAGGACAAGAAATAGGCCAACCCTACTTCACAGTAGCATTTAGAGAACTCCATCTCCTCTGGGAGCTTCTTCACAGTGTCCCAATCTACTCATGGCTGAGAACTGCCTTCCTCAACCTGGTGCCCTCTAGATGTTTTGGACATCAGCTCCCATAGACCCCAGCCAACATGATCAATGATCAGGAATGCTGGGAGTTGTAGCCCAAAACATCTGGAGGGCACCAGGTTGGGGAGGGCTGGACTAGAAAACCAGTGCTGTGTGGGGTGGAGGACCAGCCAACTACCCAGTGAGGCCCATGTGCCACCACCAAGGAGCAACTCAGTGGATCATGCACTCAGTATCAGACATTGCAGTCGAAGCACAGAAAGAAACCTCTCCCCTCCACTTCAGCCTCAGCCCTCAGCCCAAGTCGTCGATGGAAATAAATCCTCTTAATTCACTGTTTAATTATGGCCCTGCTGCTTTATTGTTTGTTTGCATTAGTTCATATGAATTTTTTATTATTGCGAGACAGGAAACAAGCCTCCGAGATTTACGGCGTGGGAATCCCATCCTGGAGCAAGCCGAATTAAATAACGGAGGAGACAATCGGAGATTCGTTACGTGGAGGGAGGGAGGAAGGGAGAAATAAATAGTTGGGAAACAGAACCGGATGGCACACCGTGTGATGTACAGCGATGGAAACGCTGAAATGCCGGGACGTCGTTCATGAAGTTAAAACGACTTCGGTGGGTTTTTTGATGTATCTAAATTAGACTGTCCTGGGTGTGGTGACAGTTGGTCCCTGACCGCTGTTTTCAAACTTTCTGTTAATTAGGACAACCCTTTCGAAGGAACCTGGGAATATCTGCCTAAACGTATGTAGGAAAAGCTTCGTTTCTGTGTGTCAGACTGCTTTTAAAGTGACAGTAGGGCTTGTAATGCTGCCTTGGAGGGCCTTGGGCAAAGCATCTTCAATGGGGCCCCTCCCTCAGTGAGTCTATCTTTTCACTGCCGTGGTCACCAGCTGCTCTTGTCCGCCTTGTCAACATTGCCACCACGTGCTTCCTTGGCAGGCAGAGAGCCAGGGAGCAAGAAGGGCCCTGGCATCTGCCCCTCCTCCTCTTCACCACAAACATTATCTAGAATGACCATATGAAAAGGAGGACAGCACTCCTGTATCTTTAACAGCTGTATACCATAGGGGATTTCAGCAGGTGTCATTTGTACGCATGCAGCACCTGGTAAAATTCCCTCTTCATCACAACAGTTAAAGCTGCAGGAGCCCTGCTACAACGGCACCGACCTCACACAGAAGGCCTCACCTAGCACACCTTTTTCAAGCCAAGCGCCACCTCTTGAAAAGCCTGAGGATAGGGTGAAAACAACACAACCTCTCCCCTATATGTGAGGGAACAAGGTAAAGGGTTTTGGAAAATAGGTTCTATTACTGAAGTACTGAACTGCAGGTGTATTGTTAGATGTTTTTACACTGTGTAATATAGCAGGTAATAAATCCAAGCTGACGCGTGGTTCGTGGTACTAGAACACAAAGTAAAGTTTATTGAAATTTAACAGATCTTTGGTATTTCAATTTGGATCAAACCTGCTTATTTTTATATTTAAAATAACAATGCCAAGTCCCTTAAAACCCTATCTCTTCTCACTCCTTACACACCAAACACTCTCACGAAGCACAAGCCAGACTAAAACTCCCAGACTAAAACCAAACCCCAACCCAACCAACCTATTTATACTCCTCCCTCCCCCTCTCTCACCGCATCACTAGCCACACCCACTCAGTCAACCATTCCGCACTCACTAGACATACAAAGACAGACATACCTAAGGGACAGAAAGGTGGGTATCGCCACACCTGCCCTCTTCTGTATCGGCAGTATAGCTCCTGCAGCTTTAACTGTTGTGATGAAGAGGGAATTTCACGAGGTGCTGCATACATTCAAAGGACGCTTGCTGAAATTCCCTTTTCTGTGCAACTGTTAAAGAAACAGGCGCCCTGTCCTCCTTTCCATATGGTCACCCTACATTATCTAGGTAAGAGGCAGGTGGGCAAGCAGGTTGCCATAGTGAAAAGGGGGAACACCTCCAGGGGACTTTTATTAATGAGCCCCTGCTGGAGTGCGGGCCCTTGGCCGGTGCCCCACATGCCTTCCTTTAACATGGGCCCTTGTTTGTAATAATGGTGGCTGCAGTTCTAACTGCATGGCCATACATGCCATATTATTATTATTATTATTATTATTATTATTATTATTATTATTATTATTTATTTATATAGCACCATCAATGTACATGGTGCTGTACAGAGTAAAACAGTAAACAGCAAGACCCTGCCGCATAGGCTTACAATCTAATAAAATATCAACCCAAATCGTCACCAGAGAATTCCCATAATTCGGAAGGCTTCCTATGGGTAATATCAGTCTTACTGAGACTCTCCAACCTGCTCTGCCGGTGGCTGTTTCCCCTATCCTCATGTGTGTCCCCTACCAGGACCTTTTGCTTCAGGGAGCTGTTGGGCCCATGTCCCACTTGCCAGAGTTCCCTATTCTACTTGGCATGTACAAGAGCATAAGAAAAGTAGGATTCCTGGCCATCCTGCTCCTTACACAACTGGGGCAAGGCTTCCAGTCAGGTGAGAAGACCAAGGCTTCTAGACAGACATGATGCTCAGTGCCTCCCCCCCCCCATTTTGGAAATTAAAGCCCAGTAAGGGCATCATAACAAAGCTCTTCATAAACACTAAGCCAAAGTGGACGCCATTACCACTTCTCTCTTTCAAACTACGTCCACTGCTTTTGCACACACACACACATAAATGCCAACCACTTCACAGTGCCCATGCCTCTGTTCCTCTCCTCCCATCATTCCCATTACCAGCATAGTGATCAGCAGTATCACTTGCCAATATCTACTAGTAAAGGCACAAGAGCATGTGAACCGCCTCTGTGAACCGCCCAGAGAGCTCCGGCTATTGGGCGGTATAGAAATGTAATAAATAAATAAATAAATAAATAAATTCGGGTGACCATATGAAAAGGAGGACAGGGCTCCTGTATCTTTAACAGTTGCATAGAAAAGGGAATTTCAGCAGGTGTCATTTGGATATATGGAGAACCTGGTGAAATTCTGTCTTCATCACAACAGTTAAAGTGCAGGAGCTATACTAGAGTGACCAGATTTAAAAGAGGGCAGGGCACCTGCAGCTTTAACTATTGTGAAGAAGAGGAAATTTCAGCAGGTTCTCCATATATACAAATGACATCTGCTGAAATTCCCTTTTCAATACAACTGTTAAAGATACAGGAGCTCTGTCCTCCTTTTCATATGGTCACCCTAAAATAAATAAGCATGTGGTTCTGGACAGATAAAAGGAAGGACTTCTTGACACAGCGCAGAGTTAAACTATGGAACTCACTGCCAGAAGATGTAGTGATGGCCACCAATTTGGACAACTTTAACAGGGGGTTGGATGAATTCCTTCAGGAGTTGGTGATCAGTGGCTACTAGCCCTGATAGCTATGTGCTACCCCCAGTATCAGAGGCAGTAAGCCTATGTACACCACTTGCTGGGGAACATGGGGAGGATGGTGCTGTTGCATTCATGTCCTGCTTGTGGGTCCCTGGTCAACAGCTGGTTGGCCAGAATGCTGGACTAGATGGACCCTTGGTCCGATCCAAAAGGACTCTTTTGATGTTGTTATGTGCAGGTTTAGAAAATGAAAACAAAAGTTGGCAACCCAAGAGACCCGGCCTTTTCTTCTCTCAATCACTTGCCCAGTTCATTCTTCTTCTAAATCAGTATGTATTGGTATATATTGGACTGTAATTCCCAGCGTCCCCGAGCCAGCAGGCCAACACACCTGGAGGTTACCAGATAGGGGAAGGCTGCCCTAAGCTCTGCCCTCCTTCCTCAGCCAGGAGGCTGAGGAAGGGTCTGTGGCCATGGCTAGACCAGGCCTATATCCCGGGATTGCATGCAAATGACACACAGGGGATCCCGGGAGCAGGCAGGGATGACCCCTCCATTTGCCTGGGATAACCCCACCACCCACCCCATAGAGATAGCGGGGTGCCTGTTTTGACCCAAAGAACTGCTCCTGAAGCCTGCATTTTGCTTCCTCAGAATGGCTATTTTGTGCAGAAATACCCAGTTGAATTTTAAGATGCCATTTAATAATGTGTTGCTTCTAATAATGTATTAGTTTTATATGTTTTAATCAATTATATTTATTTTATGGTGTTTGCATTTGTGTTGTACCCCGCCTTGATCCAGAGGAAGAAGCGGGTAACAAAATTATTATTATTATTATTATTATTATTATTATTATTATTATTATTATTATGGCATCAGATAGACTCCCTTCCACATAATCAGAGGGTCGGGGGGTCCCTTCAGATGCAGTGCCCCACTCTCCACATGCCCCTGCTGCCCACCTGTGCTATGACCTCCTTCTCCTCCTCCTCCTCCTCCTCCTTGACTTCCTCAAAGGATGGCGCTGGGAAAAGGAATGGAGAGGAAGGAGGCAGAAGTCTCTATTGTACTGCGTTTAGACTAATCACTTCACTCCACTTGCCCAAAGCTTTTGGATGAAAACATCATAATTACTAAATTACGTTGCAATCAATGGAATGTGCCGCTCTTCTCCTGATCCTCCCCGAAAGCACAAGCCAAAGAGCTTCCTAACTCTAGGGAAGCCTCAGAATAGCAACGCTATTGTCAGTTTCATTGCCTTTCAAACAAACAAATAAACAAACAAACAAATCATCACATAAGGGACTGAGGTAAGTTGATGCATGTGGCAACTCTGAATTTCATACCTATGTCTCTGAAAGACACAGTACTTTCTCTCTCTCTCTCTCTCTCTCTCTCTCACACACACACACACACCACTACTACTACCAGAATACTAATTAGTAAGTAAGCCCTTCCTCACAGGACTTTCAGGGCAGGCTTTGTAGCAGAGATGGGGAAGGTTGTGGCCTTCCAGATGTTGTTGGACTGCAACTCCCATCATCCTTCACCATTGGCAATGCTGGCTAGCACTGCTGGGAGTTGCAGTCCAACAACATCAGGAGGGCCACCCATCCGAGTGCTCTACCCTCCAAAGGGTAAAGCTCCTTTTGGAGGGCAGAGCACTGGAGACCTTCTGCATCTTCTGACTGTATTTACAGATGCACTAATTAAAACAGGCCTCATAGAGAAGCACAGAAGCAAGCACACAGGATGCCGTCCTAGCCACTAAGCAGGCTCAAAGCACTCGCTAAGCAAGGTCACTAAGCAGGATCAAAAAAGTGTGCTCCTTCCCAGAAACCTCTTTGCAGTGCTGCCCCCTCTCTACAACTTGACACATGGGATAACTCAGCTGTCACTGCTGAGGCCCTTAGAGGGAAAGGCAGCAGCAGTCAGGCACCTCTCCATGGTGCCTGGATCCATCTCCAGGTGAGAGCCCCCTCCCTCCTCTCCATTGTGCCTTGATATGTTTGAGGCTATTAGAGGGAGAGGAAGCGGCTGCTGAACTTTGCAGCTAAGAATCTAGTGCCTGAATTTGCTTCTTTCTTCTTCTTTTTTTCCTCCTCCCTCCCAATCATCTTTCCTTTTGTGTCGTGTTTTTTAAAATTGTACGCCTGTGCACAGGGACTGTCTTAAGAATTTTTTTGTAAGCCACCTTGAGAGCCTTTTTTGGCTAAAGGGTGGGATAAAAGTGCTAAAATAAATAAATAAGGTATATTCACAATGTTTAGAACAAAGGGTTCCTGATCCCCACGCTACTGCCATGTCACAGGTTATTGCTCATCAGTGCCTATTTCCACCCTACAACTACCAGTATTCTTGACCATTGCCCATGCTGGCTGAGGCTGATAGAAGTTCTAGTCCAAAACATCTGGATGGGGGCCTAGGCCTGCCCAAAACCCTTTCTCGCGAACAGGGCAGCGGCACGGCTTGTAGCGGGAGCCAGCGGAGCGGGCCCCTCTCACTGTGCCTAATAGGAAATCACGGTGCTATAAGAATGCATTTTAATAACCTTTCCGGGACGAGAGGCAGGAGGGGGGCCCTGTCGGGGTGGGGGAAGGGCTCTGAAACAAATGGGTGCGCAGGGATGTCAGGTGTCGGGGAAGCCGTTGAATCAGCCGGCATCTGAGCTGCCGCATCTCCCATTAACGAAGCACTTCATCACGGTGCTGAGAGAGGCGTCCCAATTCGGGATGATATATTCCCGGCGACGGCCTGGCGCCTGCACGAGCGATGATTCTCCTTCATCTTGAATAATATTTTTGGAGAGGCCGTAAAACATGCCACTCGGAAGGGGTTCCGCGGAGCGGACGGCGGTGCTCTGAGGCTCGGCAGGCACAGCGGCGGGGTGAGGGTTGTCGGAAGGAGTTAGGGGTGTGCCAGGAGCGGAGGGAGCCGGGGCTCAGCCCCAGAAGCTGCAGCCGGTGCCAGTCCTCAGCAGTAGAACATGGGGCAGAAGCAAAAGGGGGAGGGGCTGTGGCACAATGGTAGAGCAGCCACTTGGCAGGCAGAAGGTCCCAGGTTCGAACCCCGACATCTCCAGGTAAGACTGCCTGTCAGAAGTCCTGGAGAGCCATTGCTGCCAGTCAGTGTCCACAATACTGGGTTAAAGAGACCAAGGGCCTGACTCAGTAAAATGCCTTTTCCTTATGTTCTTATGTCATAACAGGAAGATAGCACAGATAACACAAGGGAAATGGGAAATAGCTCAGTGGTAGAGCACCTGCTTTCCCTGCAGAAGATCCCCGGTTCGATCCCCGGCATCTCCAGGTAGGGCTAAGAAAGGATCCTGCCTGAACCCCAGTGGAGAATCTCTGCCAGTCAGTGTTGACAGTACTGGACTAGTAATAATGTTAATGTAATAAATGTCAATGCCTTAAAATGAGATCTGAAGTCAACACAGGGTCCGCCACCAACTCTCCGAGGACAGCCAGGCCCAAGGCTTCCATAGAGGAGATGCCACCCAACACACCATTGACACATGGATTGCATCTGTTCTAGGAAAGGAAAGGAAGGAAAGGAACCTCTAGCGCAAGCACTGAGTCATTACTGACTCTTGGAGGGACGCCAGCTTTCGCTGACATTTTCTTGGCAGGCCTTATAGCGGGGTGGTTTGCCGTTGCCTTCCCTGGCCGTGATTACCTTTCCCCCAGCTAACTGGGTACTCATTTTACCGACCTCGGGAGGATGGAAGGCTGAGTCGACCTGAGCCAGCTGCCTGAAACCAGCTTCCGCTGGGATCGCACTCAGGCCATGGGGAGAGTTTCAGCTGCAGAAACTGCTGCTTTACCGTTCTGCGCCACACGAGGCTCTGCATCTGTTCTAAGGGTCAGCAAGTGGAGTTCCAGAGCCAAATCTGCCCTCCGCTGCTCTCCTAGTCGCCAGCCTACTAGCAACGTGGCAGCAGGAATTGCTGCTGGCAGTCCAGGGTTTGTTTGTTTTGCCTCGCTTGGGGTAACCTTTTTTTAAGTGGTAAATGAGATTGTCAGCTACATCTTTTTCACAGGTTTGCATGTACATTACAAACAAGCAGTTGGGACTGTAAGGAGTGGGGAGAGAAGTAAGGACCACAAACTGAGAATATATGTCCGTCCTAAGAGGCTGGGCTCTTCAAGGGAGAGGGAGGAGCCTGTGCTCAGCTAGTGGGCGGGGCAGCAGGACAGGTGACCTTGGCAGCTGCTGGAGAAGATACCTGCTCACAGCCCAACCATCCCACAGTGCTCAAAGCTTTACTAGGCGCGCTGAGGCTAAAGAGAACACCTGGCATCTGAGAGACACTTGTGACGGGGACAGCCAGGCCGGTTACTTGGGTGTAGGAAATATCTTTCAGGGCAAGGGCTGGATTCCATTTTGCAGTAGCTCTCAGAGACCACAATCCAGGGGTGGACAGAGGCAAAGGGAAAAGGGGCAGAGGCAAAATACAGAAGGTACCAGCATGTTTTAGCTAACAGCTCTTGCTGCCAGCAACAGGCCCTTTCTACATCTAAGGGCCTTTGGGGAGGGAAGGAGGGAGGGGGGACGATCCCGAGGGAAATTGAAGGTGTAGAAGGGGCCTAAGTCTCAGGAGGGATGTAAACTGTGCAAAAGGCAAAAAGCCAGCAAACAATTGGTGGACAGAGGAAAGGGAAACAGGGCCAGGGGAAGGGGGTCCCCAGAGAGCTGGATTGGACCCCCAGGAGGGGTGCCTTTGGTCCATGGGCCTGAGGTTCCCCACCCTTGTGTAGAGAGTAGGGAATAGTCTTACCACCACCACCACCAGCAGCTGCTCCATTTTCTTCAGTCCCAGTTTATCTTTCTGTAGTTGTTTTCAATAAAAGTTGTGATGGCATTCTATCTAATGTCAGTGTCTGCCTTTTTATTTAGGGTGACAGGGCTCCTGTATCTTTAACAGTTGTATAGAAAAGGAGAATTTCAGCAGGTGTCATGATTTGTATGCATGCAGCCCCTGGTGAAATTCCCTCTTCATCACAACAGTTAAAGCTGCAAGAGCCCTGCCCTCTTTTGTATATGGTCAAGAGGGCAGGGCTCCTGCAACTTTAACTGTTGGGACGAAGAGGGAATTTCACCAGGTGTTGCATGCAGACAAATGACACCTGCTGAAATTCCCTTTTCTATACAACTGTTAAAGATACAGGAGCCCTGTCCTCTTTTCCATATGGTCACCCTATCTTTATTGTTGCCATGAAGGACTTCCCGTGTCATGTCTGGCCTGGCCCTGAGGGAACCCTGGTGGGGCTAGTGGTGGGTTAGGCAAAAGGTTTCATTTACTCTCCCTGAATTACAATTCCCAGCGTTCTTTAGGAGACATCATGGCTGTGACATTGATATAAAGCTGGAATACATTTCTATGCTGTCTAACAGCCACAGCTGTTGCCCAGAGAAAAGAGGCTCGGGTGGGGCTGAGCTAGTCTGAGTCCCTGTGTCACTGTCTCCGTTTTTCAGCAGCCCGTGGAGCGGAGGACGCTTTGCCCTTGTCGTCGTTGCCCCAAGGAACACTGCAAACCCATCATCTTATATAGATGGACAGTTGCCAATATCATATAGCCTTGCATCACTCTGTGTAATCCACAAGGAGAAGCTCATGACATAAATGAAGTCTCTGCAGAAGTGTAGCCCATCATTAATCCTTGTTCCTGCCTTGTATCATTCCGAGGCCCCATTATGATACTTCATCTCCCACTCCAGCAGTGGTGATGTTTTTGATGTGCAGGCACTCATCCTGACAGTCCCCATAGCCAGGACCCCAGGGGGGAGTCCAAAAATGGTCCATATCAAAAACCAGTTCTGACCATTTTTGTCTCCATCAGGAGCAGGTCTTTAGAAAACCTAACAGGTCTTACTTACCCACTCAAGGCCAAGTCATCCCAAAGTACTTTCCATCAGAACCGGGAACAATATATAATTGCTGGAAAAATAATAATTTCTCCACAGCGGCTGTAAGGATTGCATCTGCGCTCACAGCAAACAGAGGGGCCTGAAGGGGTGTGTGGCAGAAGAAGAAGAAGAAGAAGAAGAAGAAGAAGAAGAAGAAGAAGAAGAAGAAGAAGAACAACAACAACAACAACAACAACAACAACAACAACAACAACAACAACAAAATACTGATTAAAAACATAGCATACACTGTTAAAAACATCCTAAAAACGTCCTAAAAGCATATTAAAAGTATCCTAAAATTCTTCTGGATAGGCCTGCCGGAAGAGATCAGTCTTGATAGCTTTCTTGAACGCTAAAAGACTGTCAAGCTGATGAGTCTCCTCCTGCAGGCTTTTCTACAGTCTGGGAGCAGCAGAAGAGAAAGTACTCTGGGTAACAAAAGTCCTCTGGCCTAGGTCCTCTGGCCTAGTCTTTGCTGACTGAAGTAGATTCTTCCCAGAGGACCTGAGTGTGTGGGGCGGATTGTACGGGAAAAGGCGATCCTGCAGGTAGCCCTGACCCAAACCATGTAAAGCTTTAAAGGTAATAACAAACACTTTATACTTCCCCCGGAAACTAATTGGCAGCCAGTGAAGAGATTTTAAGACTGGTGTAAGACTGGTGACATCATGGTCCCTGCTCATCAAAGAGTGCTGGTGCTCCATCCCTACGAGCCCTGGTTCCGCCACACCGCTGCATACCAGTGATTCCAAGGGGGCTGGGAGGAACTAGTGAATCATCATGTGTCTCCAGGGTAACGAGAGAGGAGAGGCCACTCAGACCCTTATCACCCAGCACCAACCAGGCAGGCAGCAGAGGAGAAGGCTGAGTGGTTGACATCATTGCTGCAATGCAGGTGGTGGGTGGTGAAAGTAGCACCTGTCAGCAAAGGAGCACCAGCCGCTTCACCACAGGCCCAAGTGCTGGGTACCAAAACCCCAAGTCAGCTGCAGTGGTGGTCAGGATGGGAGGGTGGCGGCAACCTGGTGATGCTCTCCCCCAGCCCCAAACTGGCACTCCTCCCAATCCACCGCTTGATACAGAGGTAGGAATATTGGAGAAATCCATTTGGGGTTGGAGCGCGATGGGTTTTCCTCGGTTCAGGCGCCCGAATTTTGTTTTGGTTCCTGCTGTAGTGCCAATTCGACCTGCAGCAAGTCGGGCCAGTTCCTGGATTTTCCAGGTATTTTTGCACCGATTTCATAATTTGCGCAATTTTTTGAGCAATTTGAGGAAACATGGCTATAATTTGCACAAATTCGGCCGTAATTTGCTCAGAAATATATTGCACATTGCTCAGAAACGTGCGCAAACTGCAAAACCTGAGCCGAAAAAAAAAAGAAAGGAAAAAAGGGGGCGAAAAAGGTTCCTGAGTTCAGGGCTTGCAAATCTAAATTGAGCCAGGCATACTGCAGAACTCTGTCAAGCCAAAAAATAAAAAAAAGCAGTGGATTTCCCAGCGACAGGTATCCCAAGGTAGAGGCTTCCCTCTGACTCATGAGAGGGCCGGCCCTGACTCCTAGTGACATAGGTGACTACACAGATGTTGATGGTAGGGACAGACAAGTTGTAGCTGCCCAGAGGCCAAATCCAGCTCACAAGTTCTCAGGGAGAGCCTTGATCGAAATGATTCACCCCCTTTATTATATTTCTCAGGTTCTTTCTCCTGCTGGAACACAGGCAGAGGCTTCTTTCGTACACATTGGCCCAAGGGCACCCAGTGAGCATCATAGCCAAGTGGGGATTTGAACTCAGATCCCGGCACTCCTAGTCCCACACCCACCTCGGCTCACGGTTGCCCCTTTATTATGCACCTCAGCTTCTCATGCTGTACATGAACCAAAGTCCACCCCACTCCACCCTTTTACAAGGAGGTCTCCCTTAACCATATGGTCGTGCTGGGACATGAGCCAGCCCAAGTTGGGCACTTTTGAGTCTGGTTTAATTTTTGTTTAATTTATTGATTATTATTTATTACATTTCCATAGCACCCAATAGCCAAAGCTCTCTGGGCGGTTCACAGCAACAATTAATTCAATGGGCAGTGGTTGAAAAGACAACACTCCACTAATAAAGGTTCTTTGGAAGCCATTGCCTTCCATGAACAGGCATTGCCAAACACTTGTGGTGGTATTATTATTATTATTATTATTATTATTATTATTATTAGCATTTATATCCTGCCTTTTCCCTCCAAGGAACCCAAGGCAGCATATATAATAATCCTCCTCTCCATTTTATCCTCACAACAACAACCCTGTGAGGTTGGAATGTGTATGGAAATGTGGCCCGAAAGATGGGCTGCCGCTGATTGACTGGGTAAGTCTCTCCCACCACCACCAGCTAGCTTTCCAACCTAGTTGGCTTAGCTTTAGCTGTCTTTACCTTGCCCCCTGCTTTTTCCTACCCTGACTAAGCCTGAGTCCCAGGGAAAGCAGAATGCATTACAGCATTTATTGGTGGGGTAATGGTGGGGTAATAGTCAACTCCAGGGTTGATTATTGAAGGGATACTCCCCACACAACACGTTCCTACACAACTGTGGAGTGGTTGGAGCTGACGTTGAGTGGACTAATAGTCAACCCAGCATTTCACTGACAGAGCCCCTGCCTCTTTCCCCACCCTCTCTCCTCCCTCAGTCCTCCCGATGCTATCCCAGCAGCCTCTGCAAGTTGTGCCAGCTGTAGCAGAGTAGCCAGCATGGTTTTGGCCACTCTTGCCCAGGAACTCTGTAGCCAGCTGAGATAGTCAACTCAACCCTGCAAAATAGTCCACTGAGCCCGACACGCAACACGCTAACCAATGGTTGTGCAGAGCGCTGATTATCTCCATTATTTATTTTGAGGAAATAGTCAACCGTGGGGTGGTATTTGCCCAACAGACAACACAATAACCAACCGTTGACTATTTAACCAATGGTAGACTACTTAAACTACCATTGACTATTGTGTTGTCCGAACACAGCCTCTGACTATTTGGGGTCACATCACATCAGAACCTTGGATAGCACACTACAGGAAGAGCGTATTCCCCAATACAGAGGTGTTGTCCAAGGAGTCAACTGAGGCCTTAAGAAGGCTGGCAGAGTCTGGTCTTTCAGTGGCTCCACCACTGCTGGATACCATCTACAGTTCTTAAAGAGCCAGTTTCAGCTGTCCCGTGCTCCCATGTGGTTGAGGGACAGGAGAAGCTGCATAGGAATCATCCTCAGAATCACATCATAGGAGAGCAATGTCTCAGGCCAGGAAGGTATAGAAGGGGGTACCGAGAGCTCCCCCTGAAATGAGGTGACCTGTGACCCATCTGAAGGAGTATATGGAGCCTCAGAACCAGGGAACATCACATTTCCTTCTCCTGTCCATTGGGGCTTTCATCCCTGTCCCTCTTTACCAGACAGTAACAGTGCTATGGTTGTTCACCTGTATACGCCCACATCCATCCATAACCTTTTGGCTTCCAGGCCTTCTTAAGTGCCTTTCCATAGGGTGAAGTTCATTGGTTGCTAGGCATGCAAATAAGCCTGAAATGGTAAATAGTTGCATGCTCCCCAAGCAGAATCTTATCCTCCCCCCCTCCCTCGGCTTTCTGACACCTTTCCCACACCTATACCCAATTCAGGAGAAAAAGGTAGACAGGTAGCCACGTAGAGGTGAGGGATGGTATAAGATGGTATCAGACATCAGACATAATCGCTATCGGGTATTTTATATGCTCCGAATTAGGGATGGAAGGAATCCATTGGGTTCATAAATATATACGAGCGTGCCCAATTTGCAGTTCCTGGATCTGACCATAGACCAGAAAGCAGCTCCAAAAGCAATCAGAAATCTGCAAATCTGCAATCTGATTTGCACAGCAAAAAACAGATTAAAATATGTGTACATTTGGGGGAAAATGTGCATAAAAGTTGTGGACATTTGAAAAACGTGCATTAAAATGTATACATTTTTTTTAAAAAAAAATGTGCATTAAAATATGTGCTCATTTGAAAAAATACACACATGGATGCTTTAGTCAATGGGAGAAAAATGTGTACCCAAAATGCATACATTTAGAGAAATGCACGTGGAAAAACATGCAAATTTCTGTGTAAGCACACACACACACAAACGCGCACACACCTTGCAATCTGATACAGACCCAAGTCACAATGAGCTTTGTGGTGGAAATCAGAGGATCTTGACAGACTTAAGTGTGGCTGATTTGCTCATTTATTTTATTATTTATTTGATTAGTACTTTGCCTTTCTACCCACCCACCCCAATGGCTCCCTTTTGGATGAGAGAACACTGACCTTGATGATCTTTGGTCCAACATGATATGACCTTTCTTATGCCTTATTACAACATGTGATATATTTCTTCGATATCAACTAAAGCATCCTACCTAAGTGAATAATCATATCTGGTATCTCCTATACTCTTTGTTACCACAGAAAACATTATTGCCAGTGTTGGAAAAGAACCCAGGTGCCTAGAAATTTGAAATATTTATTTGGCCTTGTGTGGTACATAAAATGTTGAGTTGAGTTTCTTTAAAAATTGATGCTGGTACCTAGCAATTGTAAGTAGTTTTCTAGTCCTGATTTTTCAACATGATGATAATGATGATGATGCATTTCTTATATATTATATCACTTTTTACATGCAAAGTATCCCCGTCAATGTAGAACAGGAGCTATACATCCAGTCTGATAGATCTCAAACTGAGGGTTTGGTTTGGTTTTCTTTTTAAAACCTGGGTGGTGTAGTTTTCCTTCCCTTTGTTTGCAAAACAGCAGAATATTGGGGAGTGTGAACCCCTGCTCTCTTCCCAGACTAGGAACACAGCAAGGGAAACCTCTCAGCACAGAATGACAGGAACATCACGAAGTCAGCTCACATCACCTCAGCCCCAACACCTTTCCATCACTGGCGTGTATGTGTGTGTGTGTGTGTGCATGGGGTTGTGGGCGGAGGTCCATGCACCTGTTTCATGCCATTATTTTATCTGTCATTTTCCTCCCCCACTCCCCCCACCCCTGCAAAGCATTTCCCTGGGAAGTGTATATTTTACCTTGACACCTCTTTTTTATTTATTAGCCTGCGGCTGGTGGCAGTAATAACATCCCACGGCCGCGTACGGATCAGGCGAGTGGCGAGAAAGCAGCGCGGCTCCTTCCCAATCTGCTCTTTCTTTTCAGTCACATTCACCATGACATTTCGTATGGGGAGTAGGATGAGTTGGGGCATGGGGTGGGGGGGGGGCGAGGAAAGGACTGGTTCTTTTTTTCTTTCTTTTTTAAGTGGCCATGTGTTGTTGTTTTCTTTTCAGATCACTTTCCTGTTCCAAAGCCGTTTTGAAACAGCCCCAACAGAAGCCGGACACAACAGAGCTCTCCGGTCTAGGACAACTGGATTTAGCTGTGTCTTTTAATACCAACCAGCAGGTCTGATGTGCCGATGTCCTTATGCAGATGCAACGTGTGCAACCGGCGTCCTTGCTGTGCACTTATTTTGGGAATAGGTTTCCACATCATGGATAGCTCCTTTAGAGTTCTGGATGGTTCTGACTGAAATGGATTCACAGCCCCACCGAAATTGGAGCCACCAGCCTCCACTGCCTCAGTGCAGCTTTTACCTTTTCCTTGGGAGTAAATGACACAGCTGTTCCCTTCATGAAGATGGGCATTGCTTCCTCTCAAATGTAGCCCAGATATTTTGTCCCAGAGGCCTCAATGGGAGGCACTGATCAGCCAGCCCCTAGCTATTTAGCTCCCCCTCTTCAGCTGCGTAACCCCACCCTGGGATCTTGGTCATGGTATGTTCTATCTTTCCACAATCCAGTGTAGCCCAGATGTGTTGACCTACAACTCCCATAAGGGAACACCAGATTCGGGAAGGCCACTATAGTCAGTGGTCGGGTTCACACAACACACTAATCCACACTCAGTCATTGAGTGTCTGTTGTAGTGATGTCGCGAGAGCCCACGGGTGTGTGTGGAGTCTGACAGCCTCCCCTACACCCACTCTCCCAGACCCCACTTACCAGGCCATAGGGCACTTGTGGACCCACTTGTTGGGCAGCCCACGGCTCAGCGAGAGCCTGGCGAAGCCACCCGACCCTTACTGATTTTCCTCAGCATGGCATGTTAACAATGCAGTGTGGCTTGTTAACCACTGTGAACGGACCAACAACAAGCCATAGGTTCTCAAGGTGGCTTGTTCAAGAAAAATAAGCCACATTGCATTGTTAACAAGCCTTGTTAACCCTGCGGAGAATCCATTGGGTTCAGACACCATGATAACCCATGGTTCAACCAAAACCCATGGTTCAACAATAACCCACATTCAACCACTAAGTGTGAGTTCGTATGTTGTGTGAACCTAGCCAATGTGACAGTCAGAACTCAGGAACAAGCTTATATAGCTATAGGAACCATGACCCCTTTTACATCCAATAGTCACCCTACAGGTGGCTTTAGTGGTGTTTTATCATTGCCATTGTTGTCAGAAAGACGAGAGAGAGAGAGAGAGAGAGAGAGAGAGAGAGAGAGAGAGAGACAGAGAGAGACAGAGACAGAGACAGAGACAGAGACAGAGAGACAGAGACAGAGAGACAGAGAGAGAGTCCCTCCCATAGCAATGAATACTACTGAAGAGAGAAATAAAATCAAATGACCCTAGCTGAATGGCATATATTTGAAACCCCATTGATCAGGGTTATTACTGAGAGGGAGTTTAGTTTTTCGGCTCATCGGTTCGATATCAAAATGACACCCACCCCAAATCTATTTTCCTCTGGCTGCTGCTCAGTATTTGTGTGTGTGTGTGTATGTGTGTGTTGCTGAGGTCAGGCACAGTAATTCTTTCATCTCTGGGGAAAGATTCTCAAGTTGTCTCTCGCCTTTTTCTCTCTCTCAAACTGCTGAGCCATCAGATCTCAAAGGTAACTCGAAGCCGGGAAGGGAATCCATAAAAGAATAGGAAATTCAAACAGATTCCATTTTGCCTGTTATTTATTGCATTCCATATTTAGGAAGAAGGAGGGGGAGGGAAAGAGAGGGGGAGAAATGGAGTAGGTGCTTTGCGCACATTTGCGTATTTTCTACTCAGCCGTTTCAAAGTTGAACTGTAAAAGTTGCTCTTGAAAGCATTTCCCTCCCAAGGAACAGAAGAAGAAGAAGGGGGGGAACCCGCTCTGCTCCCTGCCTGTAATTAACAAAGAGGAAGAAATGACTGGGCTAAATTAAAGCAGATCTTAATTATAATAATTAACAATGGGGGCACAGCTGCCTGAGGTGGTGGGTTAGCACACAGGAAATAAAGCTTCTTCTCTTGGTGCAGAGGGATTTCAGAGCTGCAAAGTTAACTACTCTGGTTCTTTCTCAACATTACCAGACACCCCTCCCCCCCCCACTCCCTCACATGTCCAAGCATCTTTGGAGAGTGCATTAAGCCACACAGCTAACATCTGTCACGCGTGATCCTCTGCCTCGTTACTAGAGGGCCGGCCATTTGGGCGCCGGGCCACAAGTCAAGAAGATCTGGGATCGGCTCCAAGTTCTGCCACACGTGCACACCGGGGGTGACCTTGAGCTAGATTTCCAAGGACATCGCACAGTTTTCAAAGGCGCCCCTGCTTTTTCTGCGCTGGCCAGCATCCCCATCTGGTGATCTGCTTTTTCATATCTACCAGTCAAAGTTCTCACAGGTAAATAGGAGCCAGGAGGGACCCTTTTCAACGGCTGCTCCCTTTGTGTCTGAAGAGCGTCCATCTTCTCCATTCAAGCTTCCCTCCTGGCCTGCCTCTCTCTCTCTCTCTCTCTCTCCATCCCCATATGAGCTTATTGTCTTAGGATAATTCAACTGCCGGATTGTAAGGAATATTATCCTGCTTTTCAACCCCATGAGGTACATTCTCATGGGAACAAGCATTCCACCCAAGCCTATTCAGTGCCCTACGCCGTTAGCAAGGGCTGCTTTATTCATCTGCCACCATTTTTTCCTGCTTTTAAAATGAGAAGCGGGGCCGGCAACAAAGTGTTGCGGTTTAAAATATGGATGGCCACTTTAAAGGAGGTGATGTGTAGCACGATTCCTCCCCTTCTTGTAATGAATCGGGGCTCCAGGTACAGGACATGCATCGCCCCCAAAAGGTGGTAATGGAGAACACCAGTTTACATCAAAGTTGCACATGCTGATCGCTAGGAATAGATGCACCCGGTGCCAACTCTGGGCTTTTGGGCAAGACCCTCTCAATGGGGCCCCTCCCTTGGCGAGCCTCCCTTCTCAATGCCAGGGTCACCAGCTGCTCTTGTTCCTCATCTTTGCTACCACTCGCTACCACCGCCACTGCTGACTAGATCAGAGCAAGAGGCAGGTGAACAAACGGGTCGCAAGGGTGAAGAGGCAGCTGATCCAGGCGGCTCTTTCCCATGGGCCCCTTCTTTGATGTGGGCCCTCAGCAAAGGCCCGACAATGCCAACCCTGACTAGGGTGACCATATGGAAAGGAGGACATGGCTCCTGTGGCTTTCACAGTTACATAGAAAAGGGAATTTCAGGTGCCATTTGTACGCATGCAGGTGAAATGCCCTCTTCACCACAACAGTTGGAGCTGCAGGAGCCCTGCCCTCTTTTGCATCTGGTCAAGTGGGCAGGGCTCCTGCAGCTTTAACTGTGGTGATGAAGAGGGAATTTCCCCAGGTGCTGCAAATGGCACCTGCTGAAATTCCCTTTCCTATGCAACTGTTAAAGATAGAGGAGCCCTGTCCTCCTTTTCATATGGTCACCCTAATCCTTGACGCCAGCCCTGGATGCCCATTTTGAAAGCATTACTATAACTGCAATAGAATCACAATATATTTCATCATAAAGGGAAGGACCGTGACTAGTTAGCCTGCTCAGTCTGCTGCTTAGGCACCAACTCTGGACGGACAAATCCAGGGCCCCTGCCCTCCCATCTTTTTATGATGCTTCAAATAGCCCTTCGAATAGAGGATGCCTTGAAATAGAGGATGGTCCTCTGACAGCTCTTCAAAGAGAGGACTGCCCTCTGCAAAGTGGGACACGTGGCCACACAGCAAGCAGGGTTTGGGTGGATGTGGCTATCAGAGCTTGGAAGAAAGGAGCCTGGTAGACTGACGGATGTAGAGGTATTGGATCTTTCTCTGAGTTCACATCTATCCACTCTAAATAGCCAGCCTGGTCTTAGGTTCATCACACAGTTTGAATCAATGGATTAATCAACTAAAGATTTAATTAATCAGTAGGGAGCAACATTAATTCAGGTGAGGTACAATCTATGAGTTTGTTTTGAGGCGACTTGAGGGCGGGTTTTGTTGTTGCATTACTGTCATAGGGAATGAAAAAGCAAATATTCGAGATGGCCTTTCCTTTTAATATTGAGAAGTAGCTTTTGTTTATTAAGCTATCTCCCCCTTCCTTCAGTATTTCAGAAAGGTGCCTACCTGTACTGAATACAGATGCCACTTGGAGATATTGAGGGAAGGGTGCAATCTCATAAAAATATTGACATTGAGGGAGCATGCAAGTTTATTGAAATTGAAATCAAGGGATGGGTTAAAATTTGGCAGGTGATTTTCCAGCTAAAAATGCTTGAATTGGTTCATAGCCCTAATAAGAATCCAATTTTACCTGTTCTATCACTCAGCCCCTGACACCCCTTTCAGAGTCATGGGGAGGGGCCATGGTGTAGTGGTAGAGCAGCTGATTTGCAGGCAGAAGGGCCCCAGTTTGATCCCTGGCCTCTCCAGGAAGGATTGCAGAAGAGTCCTGCTTGAAACCCTGGAGAGCCATTGCTGCCAGTCAGTGTCGACAATACTAGCCTAGATGGATCAAGGGTCTAACAGTATAAGGCAGCTTCCTATGTTCCTACATTTCCCAGATTACCTGGATCACCCAACTGTTGGTGGAGGAAAACTAGACAATCTAGTCAAACTTTCTCCAACAGTGGGGGATTTAGCGATGGGGAAAATGGCACCTCACCTGTTGAAGTTTGGCCTGCCATGCTGCTCTTAAATCAGCCTTTCCCAACCTAGTATCCTAACCTGTGAATGCTGGCTGGGGATAGCAGGATTTGTAGTCTAATGCATTAGAGAGCACCACTTTGGAAGGAAGTATCTCTGAAAGGCACATGAATGACAAATGGGGTGGTGGGGGTGGAAGCCCTACAAACGTCTCCACAGGTTTCTCCCCTGAGTATTTGTTCCTTCTTTCTTCTTTCTCCAAGTTCAGTTGAAAATTAATACACAGGGAATATGATAGGTGCTCTGCCCACATCAGTGTGGAATATGCAAAACAAGTATCAATCTACGCGTGCAAGTACTTACCTTTAAATGAACACAGGTTCTCAACGGCACCACGCAACATGGGGAAGCAGACGGCAGTAGATACTACTTTATGTAATGGAAATAAGAAGCCCTCAGGACTTGATGCATCTGGACTCCCAACTGCAGAGCAAGTAAATCTCCGCCACATGGCAGTCCCTGCCAAGATTAGAAAGACCCCTGGGTCATTTGATGACTGCAGATAACCCAATGGTTCCCGGGGAAGATTAGCGCACCGGGACACATCCTGATCTCTGTGGAAAGCGGGGCAAAGCCTGAACGGGCTACCAAGTGTAACTGGGTCCTATTGTGCACACCGAGCTGCAGCTGTATTGTTACCGGGAGATATTGATCTGACGGCACCAGCTCATGGTTGGTGTTACATGGAATAGGAAATGAATAGCCCTTTCCAATTCACAAATCAAATTCAAATATTTACTCTTGACAGAGAGCTCTTAGGGCCATGCCTTGCACAGAGGGATAATAACTCTTCTTTCAGGTTGCATTGCTGGATTGTGCTGTTTGCAGCATACTTGTCACCTGCTGCTTTACGCATCCTGTTTGGGCCCATAGAGATATCCTCATCATTGGCTCCAGGAGGATGAACACCTGAGGGATGCAGTGGGGATACCTTGGGTTCGACCGTTTCCACCTAGATCCTCCAGTGTTTTATACTTCGTAGTAGCATTACAGCTTTTCTACATGAGGCTGGTAATCTGCTCTATCTACTTCCAGTTTTGTCACAACATTGAGATCCGAGCACTACACAAAGAGCTTTTCCTTTCCTGCTTTTCCACTACTTAACTTCTAGGTGGCACTGTGGTGTGGCAGGATGGCACAACTACAGAAGTGGGAAAAGTAGTTTCTTTCCCTTTCATAAATTACAACACATTTCCCCTGCTCTAAAAAAAAACCCTCACCAAAAGGGCTGTTCAAAACCAGAAATGAGACTGGATGGTCATGACGTTGTCTAAAAAACCTGTAAACAACTGTGAGTAGGGAGCGATGAGTACATGATAAATGCCTCATCTAGAAAAGCCGTTCATACAAGGAATTTTTGTGTGTGTGTGCAGATGCACATTGATAGGCAGTAAGGAACTACAACAGCCTTCCCTGACCTGGTGCCATCCTGATGTGTTGGAATACAACTCCCATGATGGCTGGGGATGGTGGGAGTGAAGGGTAGGTCAGAGCAGAACATGACTTCTAATAGCACCAGCATGGGGCTAATAGCATGGGGCTTATTATATGGGCAATCCCATATAATAAGCCCCATGGTTCACTATTTGCAGGGTTCCTATTACCTTGCAGAGAGAAAATACGGTCTTGGGCACAAATCCTGACCCTCACGGGGGCAGAGATCTCTGTCAAATTGTTCAAGCAGCGTTCTGAGGATGCGCCTCTGTGCCTTCTATAGCTCTGAGGCCCTCCCGTGTGGCCTTCATTAATTTTCTCTTAATCAGACTTCCCCCTCCGTCGCCCATCACTTATCCACACCGCTTTCCATTCTGTAGTACTGCACATTGCAAAAGCGGATTTCCTTTTCTTTCTTTTTTTAAAGGGGAAAGAACAGAAAGAAAAATCCAGATTCTACACAACTTCAAATATTGAGCTCAGAATAATGGGAGGCATTTATGCAAAATAAGCAATTGTGCACATATTGTATTGATTTGAATAATTTATTCCGCACAAGCTCATCTACTGTGTAGCCCATCCTTCCCTTGCTTATTGTCTTCATCAGCTCTTGTCTCCAGGCCTATGTCTGTAACAAACACACACACACACACACACACAGAGAGAGAGAGAGAGAGAGAGAGAGAGAGAGAGAGAGAGAGAGAGAGAGAGAGAGAGAGAGAGAGAGAGAGAGAGAGAGATTCTGCTCCTTTTGGAAAAGAAAACACAATCAGGTACAGGTAAAGTGTGTACCTGTTCCATGATATTAGTGATTTGAAGGAAGGCTGTAATGTAGTTACATATTTCCTACAACACTTAGATGGGGCTCAGGGTCAAGTGCTGCCTTGGTCGGGCACCTGCCGAAGGCCCACACCCCAGCAGGGTCCCACTGACCAGAGCCCCTAGACCTGCTGCTCATCTTCACTGCAACCTTCTAGTTCTCTTGCCCCTTGCTCTGGCTCAGACAGTGGCCATAGCAAAGAGGAGGAGCAGGAGAGGCCACGGCCTGCTTGCTCCCTGGCTCTCTGCCTGTCAAGCAACCAATTGGGAGCAATAAAGAGGAGGAGGAGGAGGAGGAGGAGGAGGAGGAGCTGGTGACCATGGGAATGAGAAAGTAGACTTATTGATGGAGGGGTCCCATGGAGGGTGTCTTATCCACTGATGGGGATAAACGAGTGGTGAGCTCCGAAGATGGAAAGAGCTTCTCCGGGCTGACGCTTGGGTGCGACTGGGGATAGAGATGGAGCCTGACTGTGCTGATGGTGCCCATTTCACAGTGGAGGCTTGTTAGACCAGGAAGGTTCCGTTTGTCATTACCTGCCTCACTTGAACTCGGAACCTTAATTCCATAACTGGGAGATTCCTCCCTGCTGGGGTGTTCCGAGGCAGAGGTATGAAAGCCAAGGTACACATACAGGTAATCGTCCACCTCTGCACACTTATTTGGAAGCAAATAGTGCTTATTTCTGAATCATTGTGTGTTTCACAACTGAAGTGATGCAAGTGGCCACTTAAGACCCCACCCCACCCCGTAAGACCACCAAATCCAGGATCCAAAATTACCTAGTTGCACCATTACAACTACTTCCTATGAGGCAGTACTGACCAGAATTCTCTTGTGGGTCTGATTGGCTAATAGTGGCCCCGTGACAGCTTTTCCTCCCCTTCCTCTACAATGTGGGGCTAACGGCTGCGTGATGTTTGTAACTGGCCTGTTAGCACTCTTTGCTTATGACACAGCATGGTCAGATTGGCCTGTGCAAGCATGGTGGATGGCTGTTCCAAATGGGCAAAAGGTTCAATTTGAGGCCCTTTTACTCATGCTCATATTTGTATGCCCTTCCTCCAGGAGCAATCTGGGTAGAGGCACTGGGTTATCCCCTTTTATCCTAATAACATAGGATAGGCGATGGGCAGAAGCTACAATCATATAAGAATCATGGGGCTGCTGCCACTGAAAATGGCATCCCTGTGTCAAGCTTTCCCTGTGAGTGCCCCTGACCCAACTATAACTTAGGCAGAGTTCTGACATAATTTGCGGTGTGTTTCTCTGTCCCCACTCCACATCATTAGCTGCCACTGCCAAAGGAAGGGGAAAGCACAACATAATAATAAGGAACTTGACCCTGGTCTGCCATTTTCAGTGGCAGCCCTGGTGTTTCTTGTAACAGGTAGTTTCCCCCTGATAAGAGACTTAGCAAACTCCCTGGATGAGCAGGCTCTGGAACCCAGGTTTCCCCAATCTCCCAACTTCTGTCCACTAAACCACTGTGGTTCTTTTGGTCTCGTCTAACTCTGTGATCCTGTATAACATGCCAACACCCAACTGCATCTTATTTTGTTTTGGAATTTGTCTTATTATGTGGAAATTGGTTCCTGAGTGTGCACTCTAGCACTGAGTAGAAGCAAGGGGAAGAATAAAACACAGTACAAACATCATTGTTGAACATAGAGTGGACCAGAATAATAGCCATGAGTTGAGATTCCCGGAATCTTTTCTATTATTATTATTTTTGGTTATTTATGTGCAGAAAATGAATATCTGCCCCTTCATAATTAGGCTCCACCATTCTTTCCCTCCCCCTCCAACTCACTTCAGCACACCTTTTTTTTGTTTTTGGAGAAAGATCCACAGGGCAATGAATGATAGCAATAAAAAACAATATAATAGTATAAAATACAATGCAGCATATGTAAGGTAGTAAAAAATAAATATCAGAGAATCATAAAACAGCAAAATAAAAAATAAATAAAAAACCATAGCAGGCAGTAAAGCCAGCAGCAGTAAAACTAGCCAGCATTTTCTCCAAAGGAACTTAGAAACAGCCATGTTTTCACAGACTGCCGAAAAGCAAGCAACACCAGAGCCAGGTGGATCCAATCTGGAAGTGTGTTCCACAGTAATGGCCCCACAACTAAAAAGGCCCTGTCCTACACACACACACATATCTTATTTGCTGGAAGTTACATTTTTACTTGCTGAGGTAAAGATCATATTCAAGCTGACTGCAAGTACAAGTGGTTAGAAAAGGCAATAATTTATACTGATCCACCTGATGGAAGTTTTAGGGTCTTTCTTTCTTTCTTTCTTTTTAATCATCTACAGTCATGTTTTTACATGATTTATTTTAGAGATATGATCCAGTTGAAATGAGGCTTTCCGTGGCTCAGTTACTTAGCAGTAAAACCCACAGAAATCAGTGGGACTTTCTATTGAATGACTGGTGTATGTCCCACTGAATTCAGTGGCAGAGATTAAAGCACATCTTCAGGGTGACCATATGAAAAGGAGGACAGGGCTCCTGTATCTTTAACAGATGCATACAAAAGGGAATTTCAGCAGGTGTCATTGGTATGCATGCAGCCCCTGGTGAAATTCCCTCTCCATCACAACAGTTAAAGCTGCAGGAGCCCTGCCCTCTTTTGTAGCCTTTTGGCCCTAGTGATACAAGAGTAATCCTATGCAGAGTACCGGGGTTCAGTTCAGTGGGGGTTCAGTTAGTCACAACTAACTTAAATCTCATTCATTTCACTGGGTCTACTCTGCATAGGACTAACATTGGACACTATCCTAAGTGGCGGAGCCTCCTCCGCTTCCAAAGTACTGCTGGCTCATGATGTCCAGGGGTGGGAGATGAGAAGACTATTCCTTTCGCCCCCACCCCCATCCCCCCACCCCCTTTGATCAGCAGTGGGTCTTTTAAAAAAAACACAAACATAAATAAGAGCTTTTAACTGTCTATAGAAGATAGGGAAATAAGCTGGAGTGCTGGGCTGAAAACAACAGAATTAAATTTAATAGGGATAAATGCCAAGTTCTATATCTAAGAAAAAGAACCAAATGCACAGTTACAGGATGGGGGATACTTGGCTCAGCAATGCTACAAATGAGAAGGATCTTGGAATTGTTGTAGATCACAAGCTGAATATGAGCCAACAATGTGATGCGGCTGCAAAAAAGGCAAATGCTATTTCGGGCTGCATGAATTACAACTTCCAAATCGTGCGAGGTACTGGTTCCCCTCTTTTCAGCCCTGGTTAGGCCTCATCTTGAGTATTGCGTCCAGTTCTGAGCACCACACTTCAAGAAGGATGCAGACAAGCTGGAGCGTATTCAGAGGAGGGCAACCAGGGTGATCAGGGGTCTGGAAACAAAGCCGTATGAGGAGAGACTGAAAGAACTGGGCATATTTAGCCTGGAGAAGAGAAGATTGAGGGGAGACATGATAGCACTCTTCAAATGATTCTATGAGGCAGGGCCTGGGAAAGATGCCCCTGGGCCAGATGGGAAATGCCTGCGAGCTGTATCTGGCCTGTGGGCAGGAGGTCTCCTGAGGTGTATAAAATCCCTGGCCAGAGACCATGATGCAGCCTAAGGATCCAGTCATTACCATCTAATCTGAGTAATGGGGGAGGAGGGCAGGTTCCCTTTTTCATTTTATGTCACCTGCAGACACATCTGTAGCCTAGACAGTGGAGGCTAGTGGCTCTGATTTTGGTGGGGCTGTGACTTTTCTCCAGGCTTTAGTCAGAACCAAGCCAGAACTCTAAAGGGGCTATTCAAGGTGCCGAACCCTATCCCCAAAAGGGATTTAGCACCTTATAAAGCTTCTTTAGCGTTCCAGCTGTTTCTGACTCAAACCCAGAACTGAATTATGGCCTCACCAAAATTAGAGCCACCAGCCTCCACTGATCCTAGGTCTATGTAAGCTTACACAAAGCTCCTGCTTCTATCCCTAAAACTCATAATCTGCTTTCTTCCCTTTTCTCTGGGGGAAAAAAATCTTTTGTTAGGCCTTTCCCCAGTTTACATTGACAATTCCAGTATCTCCATCACCACCGCTCCTGTGCTGCTACTCCCACATGTTTCACCAGGGCCAAATACAACCTACATCCGTCACTGAGATCTTAGTTGCCTTTCATAGCTAAGCTTCTTGCTCACCTGGGATAAGCGCAGCTTATGTGACATGGTGCAAGATTGGATTTCACTAGTCGCTGGTGTGCTAGGATTGATTCCTAGCTTATTAACTGGGGCGGGGGGGATTTGGGGAAGCCTAGCAATGGAAGCTAGTGTCAGAGGGGTGAATCCGCTCCGCGTTTTAGTCAGAACCATAGAGAAGCTATCCAACGTGCTTCACTGCCCCACTGACCTCAGAACCACCAGCCTCCACTGAAGCCTAGTGAATGATAAAGGGCGGGACCATTCTTATTACAAGACTGAATAAAATGTTTATGGGATGGGATGTGTGCAGAGAAATGTTACCACCGAGTTAGTAATGAGCTACCAGACACAGATGGACTGATGCTTCTTCTTCCCTCCCCGACCCGCCAAGAAAATAATTCTCTAGCACAGACACAATTACTGTAAACTGTGGTGGAGAAAGTGCTGACTGGTAAGGAATGACTTGGAGCAAGCAGGTTGCATGCTGCCATTTTGGGAGAGCTGAGCAAAATAAATGTACAGAAGGTGGATAAGAGAAGCAGGCCAAACGCAAATGGGTCTCATAAACTCATTGATGAGATGAATGGAAATCAGGATAAACAGCTGTCCAATGCTCTGGGTTATGTTTCCCCATTCATTTATGAATCAACTTTGTTATAATGGAATAGAAGTTCCCAAACTGCCCGCTGGAGGCTGCCCGCTGATTCTCTGTATGAGTCACCATTCTAGTGTCGCCTTCTTCCAATCAGCCTCCACAAAGAGCTGGTAATTCATCTCGCTGGATCATGCAGTCACTTCCGAGGTAGTGATGTGCCAAAAACGGCCACAGCTCAGGAGCAGTTCATGTGCTTCGCGTGTAGAAGGGCTCAGGTTTACTCTCCAGTTTCCCCAGGTATAAGGCTGCCATATTCTGAATCCACAAAACCAGGACAATTTTGGGGAGGGGCAGGGGGGTCTAGGATTTTTTTCAAAAAAAGCTAAGCAATATGGAAAGGTCTAGGGAAAGCCCAATTTTTCAATTAAAACATCAACAACTATAAAACCAGACATCTTAAATGCACTGCAACTTACTTCCATGTAATAGATTTGAGGCTTGCAAACCAAATCCAAGGGGGTGGATTGTTGAAGGATGATTTTTGGGGGGAGTGACTTTTCTTTCCTTTCTCCCCCTCATCCCCCACTCGCTCCCTCTCCTCTCCCCCACAAAACTCTCTTTCTTCCCCCACAAATAACCCAGCAGCTCTGCCCCGCGCTTACCCTAAAGGTCTGACCACAACCAGCCAAGCTCACCAAACTCCTTTGCGTTGCATGGGACTCAGGTAGCCTGAGGAGAGCCGGTGTGCCTTTCCTCGATGTTGTTCCTCTTCTACACAATAAGGTGAGTCATGGTGAGTGACTCAGACGAGCCTGTGGAGGAGCGGTGATGCTCTGGAAAAGGCACCAGATTGATGCATCTTTTTCTTCTGCTGCTGCCGCTCCACTGAGCAGGTTCAAGGCACCATTTGGGAGGTCAGAATTTCTCCGGCCAGCTGGACCAGGAATCCGGGATTCTTGTCCAGCCAGTCAGGACATTTCAGAATCTCCTAGAAATTGGGACATTCCCAGTTTTCCAGGATGTATGGCAATCCTACCCAGGTAGGGCTGGAAAAAACACTTATCTAAAACCCTGGGGAGCTGCTGCCGGTCAGTTAATGGAGCCCAGGGGTGGGCAACATGTCACCCTCCAGATATTTCAGCCTACAACTCCTGTCAGCCCTAGCCAGCATAGCCAATGGTGATGGCTGATGGAAGTTGTAGGCTAAAACATATGGAGGGCTCCCATATAGTAGACAAGACTGGGCTAGCTGGAGCTATGGTTTCATTCAATTTAAGGCAGATTCCTATGTTCCTAGCTACCCTCCCTCAAAGGAGGCTGCCCACTGCATCTCGGGATGAGTCCTTGCACAGGGATTGCTTCATTCCAACCTGGATTGTGTGCCCAGAATAGCGATTCATGCAGAAAATGAGGGTGGGGAATTATGACTCTTCCAGACTGCAAAGGTAATTTCTTCCAGGCAGGCATGAAACGTGCCTTCGATGTTACAGAGATTTTGGAAACACTGCAATAAACAAATGCAAACCCGTTGGCTTCTGTGTATGCTTTAAAAGAAAAAAAGAACAAAGATTGTGAAGATGGTTCTGGGATACATAAAATGCAGTACACACAAAAAGCAAAGGTAGCCCATGCTGGCCATAAGAAAAATGCCAAAATCCATATTAGGATAATGCCTTTATTTGGCCAACCCGAAGGTGTTAGTTGGGGCTAATGAGGCTTTAAATTGTCAGTACCCAGAGGAAGTGGCAACGGATTCTGATGATGATAATAATAATAATAATAATAATAAGAAGAAGAAGAAGAAGAAGAAGAAGAAGAAGAAGAAGAAGAAGAAGAAGAAGAAGAAGAAGAAGAAGAAGTGCCTTTCAGACCACAAAACAGTGCACATTTTATCATTCTTCAGAACTCTTCATCAAAATTGGGAGAGGGGAGGTGATGGGTGTTCGTAATGGAGTCACAGTCATGGGCTAGGGCAGGGGTGGGGTTGATTCTCTTTCAGACTTGATATCCAAATTCCATTCCAGAAAAGCTCTCAAGAGCTACATTCTGGTGGTGGGTGGAGTCATTGGCAAAAGGGGCAGGAGCAAAAAATTCCAGCCTATTTTAGCTTAAAACGTTTACTGCCCGCAACTAAGCTTTTTAAATTTCAGGAGGGGAGGGCAAATTTGCCCCCACCCCACTCAGGGCCAGATCTACACTAAGCAGGATATGACACTTTGAAAACAATTTGAAGACTGTATAGGGTGTGTGTCCTGGGCCCCAACAGTTGTCACTACTGTTGCAAACTGTTTTAAAGCAGCAGTGTAGATCCTGCCCAGCTCCCACAAGCCTGATATCCTGCATCCAGGGGAGGCTGGTGGCTCTGATTTTGGTGGTGCAATAAATCCATTCTGGGTTTCAGTCAGAACCAAAGAGGACTCTAGAGGAGCTATTCAAGATCCTAAACTTATAGGTTCAGCACCTTGGATAGCTGCTTTAGAGTTCTGGCTGGTTCTGACTGAAACCCAGGAGGGAATCAGAGCCACCAGCTTCAACTGTCTGCACCCCTAGCCTAGGGAAATATTGACCCAGAATGTTCCTGCAGTCCTGGTGCAAGAGAGCTACAGCGCACAGCCAAGAATGCAAGCAGCGGAGCCTATCAGGAAGGAAGAGACCGGTCATTTGGCAGATCTGGGGCTCTGCAAGCAAACCCTGTTGAAATGAACAGAAGCTGCCCAAGAGCATGGTAGCAGTCATAAGAACATGAGAAGAGCCCTGCTAGATCAGACCAAGGGTCCATCTAGTCCAGCCTTCTGTTCACACAGTGGCCAACCAGCCATCGGCCAGGGATGAACAAGCAGGGCTTGGTGCAACAGCACCCTCCCACCCATGTTCCCCAGCAACTGGTGCACACAGGCTTACAGCCTCGAATGCTGGAGGTAGCACACGCAACCATCAGGGCTAGTAGCCATTGATAGACTTTGCCTCCAGGAATTTATCCAACCCCCTTTTAAAGACATCCAGATTGGTGGCCGTCACTACATCTTGTGGCAGTGAGTTCCATAATTTAACTATGCAATGTGTGAAGAAGTCCTTCCTCTTATTTGTCCTGGATCTCCCACCAATCCGCTTCATGGAATGACCCCGAGTTCTAGTATTTTGAGAGAGGAAAAAAAATGTCTCCCTGTTCACATTCTCCATACCATGCATAATTTTTGTACACGTCTATCATGTCTCCCCTTAGTCTCCTTTTTTCCAAGCTCAACAATCCCAGCTGATGTAACCTCCCCAGGGCTCCTTCGTGGCAAAGAAGGATGAATATATTTAGTTCAGGGACATCCTCTGGCTCAATTGGAAGCAAGCTATTCACAGTGCACAGCCCCTGCTGATCCTAAAATGGTCCTTAGAGGGCACTGCAGAGAACTTTCCTTATTTATTTTATACCGCCCAATAGCCGAAGCTCTCTACATCCTTAGAGTCACAGAATTCCATCCCACTGTTGACATTCTAGTGTTAGTTGGGCGCTTTGCTGAGGCTTTAAATTTTCAATGCAAGTGTGCCCAGAGCAACAGGTTCTGATAAGAGAACCAGCAACTTCGGGACTGGGATGCTTGAGGAATTTAATCTTTGCAGATCCTGATAGAAAACTGAGCTGATCCACCGCATCCAAAACCAATGTGCAACTCGGCACTTAAGTTATCCCTCGGCATTCGCAGCGCCCGGATTTTCCCATCGCATAATTCTCTCCTGAAAAAAATGTATCAAAATATTTTCAGAAACGCATATTTTGAGGGAACGAAATGCATACTTAAATGGGAACTTTTGTGCGTTGTTGTTTTTTTAATTGCAGATTAATGTGAAGTTGGATGGAACGAATTTATTGAGAGAAGGCATGCACAAGTGACACAGACTGGAAATAGACAGATAGGACTATCTTATGCATGTCTTTAACAGAATAAGAAAGGCTGGCATCAACAGTAGCCATGGTTGGACATCTGCCGAGAGCCCACACCCCAGCAGGTCCCACTGACAAGAGCCCCCTGGACCTGCCCCTCCTCTCCACCCTTGCAACCTGCTTGTTCTCCTGCCTCTTGCTCTGACCCAGACAGTGGAGGTGATGAAAAAGAGGAGCAGGAGAGGCCACGGCCTTTTTGCTCACTATCTTTATCCTGTCAAGCAAGCAAGTGGGAGCAGTGATGAGAAACAGGATGTGGAGCAAGAGCAGCTGATGACTGACTCAGTGACAGAGGAGGCCTGTGGGTCTTGCCCAAGGCCCTCTAAAACCTGGCCCTGGGAGTAAGTCAGCCCCGTTGTTTTCTACTGGGCTTACTCCAGGGTAAGTGTTACAGGGCTGCAGCTTCATTCCCCCAACCCTATTTCTAGAAGGCAAAGGCCCAGGGTTAGATCCAGGATCTGCCTTCTGTGAGAGGATGGGACCTTTCGCATCATTGCTACATCAGGTTCCTCCACCAGATTTGGGGGGATTGCCCCCACACACACATGCACACCACAGCTCATCCCATCCAGAAAGGTCTCTTGACTCTCTCTGTAGCATTTTCAGTGGGGGGGTGGAAGGAAGAAGGAGGGGGCCAGGAAGTCCACTTCCACCATCCCCAATTGATCGAGCGTCAATCTGCCTCCAAACCCCAGCCCCCAGTATTGTACATCCGGGACAAGAAATCAAGCTCCTTCCAGAATGGAGTAAACACAACGTGGAAAGAGGTGGGGTTGGGAACCCCGGCCCCTGTTTTGCACAAGCTTCGCTGTTTACACACACACACACACACACATGCACGCATGCACAAACAAGGGGGGATAGTGATGCTCCCCCCCGCCCCCATTAGCTCTATCCCCCAAAGATGTATATATTTTCGCCCAATCAATTAGGAAGCGCTCCACGGCACCTGGGAGAAGTTATACGAGCCCCCGCAATTGCCAAGTGCACCTGCCAGCCCGAAGATATATGCGCCTCTTCCCCTCCGATATTGCCCATCATGTTTTTTCAAGTAAAAGGAAAGATTGCTCTGCACTCCGATGATTGCTAAACCCCCAGTCTCTGCAGCGCGGGAGCTGCGTCGGGGGAAGAAAGGATGCAATTTGTCTTGGGGAGTGGCACTTGATCAATTCTATTTCAAAACTCTAATTATATCAACAAAGGGCTCTACATGGCGCCGCTGGCTGGGATTCAAGTTTTTGTTTATTTATTTCCATGCACATCCAAGAAGTTCTCCCCTTTGTCCTTTTTAGACTTGCTGGAAGAAATGAGGTCAGGTTTGAGGCGCATCAACATAATGGCGCATGTGGGGGGGAGGGGGAGACGAAGGGTTGGGATTGCTGGGGGCTGTACAGAGGGGGGGCGAAACACGGGCAGAGCTGGAATAATCTCAAGGAAGAGTTGCAGGTTGAGATTCAGGGGGCAGGTGGAATGGGAAAGGAAGTGGAATAACAAAGCAGGTTTCTGCAGGCATGCTCAGCGCTTCGTGACTGCAACATCCATCCAGGACTTGCGTGTGTGAATGGCCGACCACAAATTGAGCGCTACACAGAGAGATGTACCGCGCAACCTCAATGGTAGGGAAAGTCTGGCTCTCCGGATGTTGTTGGACTGCAACTCCCATCAGACCTAGCCAACATAGCCAGTAGTGATGGCCGACAGGAGTTGTAGTCCATCCACATCTGGAGGGCCATACATACCCCATCTCTGTTTATAATAGAGGCAGTTCACACACGTTCAGCTTAAGTGCAGAGAAAACGAGGAATGTGTGGGTGAACCAGTCCCAAATTCAGGGAGCGGACAAATAGAATCACTGAGCATGGAAAGCACTCTGGACAGTGTCCAGTTTGAAGCCAAGACTGCTAAGGCTTGTAGGGTGACCATATGAAAAGGAGGGCAGGGCTCCTGTATCTTTAACAGTTGCATAGAAAAGGGAATTTCAGCAGGAGTCATTGGTATATATGGAGAACTCGGTGAAATCCCCTCTTCATCACAACAGTTAAAGCTGCAGGAGCTATACTAGAGTGACCAGATTTAAAAGAGGGCAGGGCTCCTGCAGCTTTAACTGTTGTGATGAAGAGGAAATTTCACCAGGTTCCCCATATATACAAATGACATCTGCTGAGATTCCCTTTTCAATCCCACTGTTAAAGATACAGGAGCCCTGTCCTCCTTTTCACATGGTCACCCCAAAGGCTTGACAACTTCAGAATGTGTTTGCACTACCGGCGTTCATCCTTGAGACATGTGTAGTAAAAAAAAATGAGAGAGAGGGTGTTCTTGAGCATGTACTGAGTGGCTTTCCATCAACAACAGGTAACCAACTACTCTTCAGTAGTAATGGTTGCCAATGCTTGCCCCAAGTAGGCTGCAGCACCTTCTGCTCCTCCTACGACAAAAATGTTGAAGAAGAGGAAAAGAGAGGAAAATATACACATTGATAAAAAAAAATCTAAAATACATTTAAAAGTCAGAGCTGACATAAATGTCTTAACCTGGCACTGGGGGGAAATGCATAGTTGGTGCCAGGTGAGCTTCCTTGGAGAGTGCATTCCAAAGACACGGTGCCACAGCAGAGAAAGCCCCATCACAGGTTGCCATCTTCCTCATTTCAGATGGTGGAGGGGCCCTTTGCCTTTAATGAGAACTTTAATACCAAGCCAGATTCACGTGGGTTATGATAACTCTATGATTCTTACGCTTCTCTGACATTGCAGGGTGGAAACCCTGAGACATTGGCAAGGAACCATCTGCCGACCCATCAATCCCTCCCTGTGTTAGTTACTCACCTTATCCAGTTGTCACAAGGCAACTGGCTCTTCCTTGGAAGGATGCCCATTCCAATGTGGCTGCAGGGGGTAAGGGCTAAAAACAACTCTCCTTTCCCCTGTATCCCCCCACCATGCAACATGCAACTCAAAGCAGCATGCTAGTTCAGGGGTGTCATTTCGAGAGGGTGGGACTCCAGCAATAAGGACCACATGATTAATTCCTGAGGAACACTGGGTTATTAAGAAGTATCAGGGCTGTCACCAATGGTAGGCTTGGCTGGGCATCTGGCCAGGACCCAAACCCAAGCAGGGGCCCATTTCCAAGACCCTGTCCCCCTCCCCCGGTTCCTCCTCTTCACAGCTGCAACCTACTTGTTCACCTGCCTCTTCCTCCAGCCCAGAGAACGGTGGTGGTGGTGGTGGGAAGGAGGGGAAGGAGAGGCCACGGCCTGTGCGCTCACAGGCTCTCTGCCCATCAAGCAAGTAAACAGTTGTAATGATGAGAAAGAGGATGAGGAGCAAGAGCAGCTCTTGACACTGGCGGACTCATGGAGGGTGTCCAGGGCCGGCGCTGCCATAGAGGCCAGTCAGGCGGCCGCCTAGAGCGCCAAGGTAAGGGGGGCGCCAAATGCCGCGCCCAGAAGTCACCCTCCCACTCCCAGAGCCACTCTAGCTGAGTGAGGGCAGCTTCCGGGCGCAACGTTCCAAAGCCACCCTTCTGCCCACCCTACCCCAGCATTCCTGGCTTGGCTTCAGCTGGGCGACTGCCCAGCCAAAGCCAAGCCAAGACGCTGGGGTGAGGCGGCGGATGGACGGCTCCACGTTCTGACGTCCGGAACGCCTGGAGCTGCCCTCCGAGTCAGAGCCGCTCTAGCAGTGCTCCCGCCCCAGTCGACAGCCCCGCCCGTCGCCTCATGTCGCACTTCTGGGTACGTCATGTGAGGCGAGGGAGCGAGGGAAAGGTAACGCGGCCTCCATCCCCACCTGTCTCCGCCTACCTGGGGTGGGGGTGGGTGAGGTACGCTGGGGTGGGTGAGGTACGCTGGGGGGTGAGGGGGTGAAAGCAGCTCACCTTGCCTAGGCGCAAAATAGCCTGGCACCGGCCCTGAGGGTGTCTTGCCCGTGGGCCCGCGAAAACCAGGAGCAGGAACTGCAGCCCAGCCTAGCTCCATCGTTGGGGCTGGAGGGAGGGGGAGGAGACCGTGTCTTTGAGGGACATGAGCTGAAACGAAAAAGGAAGAGGAAGCGATTGGCCTAAGGGTGGCCACAAGCTGCCAGTCAGAATTTAGGCATCAGCCAAATATGATGACCTTGCCTGGCATGGTGCTCAGTTCTATCCCAGGTTGGCACATACCCACCTGCGATGTGCGTAGAACAGATGATCCTGGTACACCCCAGTGATGGGAACAGGCGCGGCACAAGCTCCTGCTACCGCTGTGCTCTCTCGCTCTCTTTCTCTCTCTCTCATCCATTGTAAATGCCCATTAGGAGATATTATCCGACCGCTACGTAGAATATTAAAAAAAAAAAACTAATTAGAGCTACGTTTAAAGCCAAACCGGGCCTCTGTTCCTTGCTCATATAATAGTTTAACAGCCCTCCTTTCAGGCACACATTCTGTCAATCTACAAATCTTTTGTTAAGAGTAAATGGATACAAATAGCTGTTTTCCATATGCACAGCAACATCTGTTACTGCCAGGAAAATTTGCATGGCTAAATGTAATTTGTGTATTATGTCATTTATCAAAAAAAAAAAAAAAAAGTTGTGGGGTGGGGGAGGGGCAGAAGAAAAGAGTTCAAATGCTGATGAGACAAACAGAAGGAGCTGAGGATGTCCCAAGAAGGAAGCAGGAAATCACCTTTGCTCCCAGCTGTTCTCCCTGACAAATTACAGTGATGGAGGAATGTTAGTCACGGGTCACAGATGCAAGGACTGAAGGAAGTGCTGGTGGCTCTGATTTCATTGGGGCTGTGAATCCATTCCGGGTTTCAGTCAGTACCAGCCAGAGTTCTAAAGGACCTATCCAGGGTGCTGAACCCAGTTTGGGGCTAGGGTTCAGCCCTTTGGATAGCTTCTTTGGAGTTCTGGAGGATTCTGACCAAGACTCAGAATGGATTCACAGCCCCACCAAAATGAGGGCCACCAGCATCCCCTGGCTGCCGCTTTTCTCCTGGATGGGGCCACCACAATCGCTGGTGGAGCTTCTCTCCTTCCATTCTCCCCAGTGAACACTATCCCCAAAATAGGAGCCACCACCAGCCTCCACTGTGTGCAAGACTCAAGAACACAGAGAACATACTGCTAAGAGGATCTAGAACTACATTTTATTGAACCAGCTTCACTTTTTCTTCACTTGCCACATACAATCCTTGGGTTGGATTCAGCTTCGCACCAGCAGAAGTCTGCTGGTGCAACAGGACTTTCATTCACATAACGGGACTTCCCTGTTCTGTCTTCCGTCCTGCAGTCCCCTGTGTGCCCCAAATTTGCTATGGAGGGTCCCCCATGGGTGTGTGTGTGCAGGAATGTAGGAGAAATCCATCCCAGCAGTGGTTTCCCTTCCAGGAGTGGAATGGTTCCATTGTATCCAACCTGTTGTTGTTGTTATTATTGTTGATTTATTAGCAAAAATGCTCAGCATTATGACTGGTGCCTGCGTATGTGCACGTGCATATATACACACCGAAGGCAGGCTCATATATTGCAAACACTAAAGAGGATCAATGCTATGTGGCAGGAGTTTCATCTCTTTATCTTTAAAAATGATAGTGCATTCTTAAAAAAATAATTTTGAAACCTCAAACTTTAAACAATTCTTAAAAATCAGGGCATGAATTGATATGCTTCAAACTTGGCAGAAATGAAGCCCTATCACGGTACCAATTTTCATTTCTATATGTGCTTGGGAAAGGGTCGAAATCAATCCAAATCAATTCGGAGCATGCCGATTCGCTTCGGACTGATTCAGACCTGTTTTGATTCGCTTTGGATCTGTTGCAAAGCCCTCCAAATCACCCCAGTTCACTTCAGATTCAGGATTTGGATCCGAAGCAGTGCACAGCCCTAGGCAGGATCCTTCTAACTGAGGGCTGGGCCACCCACTGCCATGGATAGGAAACTCTCACTCCACCAGCATTCCCCAAGTGTAGCCCCTTGACTTTTGCCTACTGGGCATGAAAACAATAGTTCATTTATACATTGAGGAAGTAACAGGGTGCTTTTGGAAACCCCCAGTGGGGCAGTGCTAAACTTGCTCCCTGTATCTGGAACCAGAAACTGGTTTGGGCCCCGCTTCACCATGTCTGCCATGCACCATCCTTCGTACAAGTCTTTGTAATATTTTTGTAATATCTCTCCAATTTCCCTTTGATCGTGTTTTCTTATCCCCTCCTTCGTATTCAGTGCTAACATTCTGCTCCTTATCTTCTTCTTTTTGAACTATAAGAAATGTTTTAAATAAATAAATGTCCAGGATTGGAGCCTGTTTACTTTGCCCCACTGAAAATCAAGCCTGCTTTTCTCTGCATAGCCCTGGCTCTATTTCCATTTCTTGGTCACTCAAAAGTGTGACAAAATGCTGGGAAAAGTTGGTGTGTGGAACAGAGTTTTATCAGATATACTAGTCAAAATATTTACTGATCTGATCAAATCAGCATATGAAATTTGGCACCCTAAACAGACACACACACACACACACTTCTTGGCCCTTGTTGCATCCTCTGAGTTGCCAGGTCATGTAATGCTCCAGTGACAATAGACGCCAAAATTGGAAAGAGTACCCAGCCAGGATATAGTACATTTCTGTCCATAGCTTTGTGGAGTTTCTTTAGAGTGCTCTCTCTCTCTCTCTCTGGCCATTTCTACACCAGCCCGAAAATGTGGGCTGGCCACGGCCAAGTCCCTGTGTGTCCAAATGACGCACAGGGGCCCTTTCTACACCTAAGGGTTATCCCAGGAAAACAGAGGGATTGTCCCTGCCTGCTCCTGGGATCCCCTGTGTGGCATTTAGATGCACAGGGATGATCCCGGGATGATCCCGGGGGAAATGGCTGGTGTAGAAAGGGCCAGGAACTCCCACGGGCAGTGGGGACAAGCGCGGGTTCCCCCAGGGATAAATAATCCCTGGGAAAATCCAATTCTTCCCGCAGTCTCGGGATCATCCCAAGACCACAGAAGGTGTGGCCGCCCATCCTGGCTTCCTCCCTCCTCCCCAAAGTAGTGAGGAGCAGTAGAGGGAAGGAGCTGAGCCAAGAGGAACCAGGGTTGGAGGGGAGAGGGGTCGGGGCTTTTATTTTTTTATTTATTTTATTACACTTATATACCGCTGCCATAGCCAGGGCTCTTTGGGAGGTTTACAGAAATTCTAAAATTAAGATTAAAACGAGTATACAAAATTTAAAATTTCTAAAACATAGAACATACACATGTAAAGCATTAAAAACAATTAAAAACTAAAACATGTGGGTAATTAAGATGTGCCGCCACATGCCTGGGCAAAGAGGAGAGTCTTAACCTGGCGCCGAAAAGATAGCAGTGTTGGAGCCAGGCGAGCCTCGTCAGGGAGATCATTCCATAGTCTGGGGGCCAACACCAAAAAGGCCCTGTCCCTCGTTGTCACACTCTGAGCCTCTCAGACCTTAGATGTTGAATGTAGTGAATATTCACGTCGGGAGAGGCGTTCCATCAGGTATTGTGGTCCCAAGCCGTATAAGGCTTTATAGGTCAAAACCAGCACCTTGAATTCGGCTCGGAAACATACAGGCAGCCAGTGCAAGCGGACCAGAGCAGGTGTTATATGGTCGAGCCTTCTGGTTCCCGAAATCAATCTGGCCGCTGCATTTTGCACAAGCTGCAGCTTCCGAACCGTCTTCAAAGGCAGCCCTACGTAGACTGCATTGCAGTAATCTAACTTGGAGGTTATCAGAGCATGAAGCCAGGTTATCCCTATCTAGATAGGGGCATAACTGGGCTACCAACCGGAGTTTGTAGAAGGCACTCCGTGCCACTGAGGTCACCTGAGCCTCAAGTGACAATGATGGATCTAAAAGAACCCCCAAGCTACGAACCTGCTCCTTCAGGGTGAGTGCAATCCCATCCAGAACCGGTAGAACACCCCCCATCCTGTCAGCAGAATCACCTACTAACAGCATCTCAGTCTTGTCTGGATTGAGTCTCAGTTTATTAGACCTCATCCAGTCCATTGCCGCAGCCAGGCACCGGTTCAACACATCCACAGCCTCTCCTGCTGAAGAGGAAAAGGAGAAATAGAGCTGCATGTTGTCAGCATACCGATGACAGCACACTCCAAAGTTCCGGATGACCGCCCCCAGTGGCTTCATGTAAATGTTAAACAACATGGGGGACAAAACTGACCCCTGCCGGACCCCATACTTGAGAATCCACGGGGCCGAGCTCCAACGAACTCACTGTTCGTTGGAGCGCACGTGCGCTCACATCCTTAAAAAAATAAATTTTAAAAATGGCAGGCGCAACACCCTCCTTCTTTCCGGGATGTTGCGCCCGCATGTGGACTAAGGGGAGGATCACACAATCAGGATATCATGAGATCCTCCCTCCCTCTACACCAGGCTGGTGTAGAAATGGCCTCTCTCTCTCTCTCTCTTTCATTCTCTCTCTTATTAAGCTCTTGCCTCCTCTGCCCTTTCCAGCAAGCTTCTTTCACCACCTACCTGCCCTGCAGCGTCTGCTTTCTTTGTCCATTGCCTACTCCGCACTTTTCCTTCAGCTTACCTACCTCTTTTCTTCCTGTTTCTTAGTTTCCCTACATCTCTTTCCCGAGCTTGCTGCTTCTTCTTTTTTTCCCAATTCCAGCCAAATTGACAACCTTCTCTTCCCTCACCAAAGCTGACTGCAAATTCCTTTGTTCTCTGAACATTCTGAACCATCTGACTAGCTCAGCCAATCAATGCCAAAAGCGTCACCACCACAAGCTCAATGCAAGATAGGCAGATCAGAGCATTTTTACTATGCATTGCAAAACGTCTTTACTATTGAGCTTCCCAACACATTCCTTAACTAAATTAGTCTGAGAGGTAATTAGTTGCCCAAGGACAGCCTTCCCCAACCTGGTGCCCTCCAGATGTTTTGGACAATAATTCCCAGCATTCCTGACCATTGGCCACCTTAGCTGGGGATGATAGAATTTGCAGTCCAACACATCTGAAGGGCACCAGGTTGGGGAATGTTGCTCCAAACATTAGATTCTGCCGCCTCTACTGGCAATGACAAGCCTGCTATTAACTAAGGAAAAGGTGTGTTTCCATCCAGCAGTCAGGTGGAATGAAGGGAAATACACACACACACACCACACACACACACACAAACATACACACACACCAGATATATAAGCAACACAGGTTGATGGCCCCATCAGTTATAAATGTCACCCCCGCCTAGTGTGAAATGTAGGGACCCAGCAGCAAACATACCTGTGTTTTGTTTGTATGAAAAAATAAATTGATTGCAGGCTGGCATATGGTGGAGAGACGTGCATTTTGTCAGCCTTGGCAAATCTCCTCAGCTCAGCCCTGCGAGGGGTGCGGGGAAGCAGTCGTGAAAATTGTACACATTTGAAGAATATGTACATTCTTGAGGAACTCAGCTCTGCAGTGCTGTGAAGAGGGGGCAAAGATCTGACTGAGCTACAAGGATACATTACTCATGAGACAAGCAGTGTGGTCATGTGCAGATCAGCCCTTAGTTAGTGAGATCGAGGCCCGTGTCCCCAGAAAGTGCTTTCCGTTCTTTTCTTTTCTTTTGGAAAAACAAACAAGGAAATTAAGTGAAATTTTGAAAACCCGTAGCAACAACTTGGATAGGATTGGACAGGCTGGAGTTCCCAGTGCGCTGCAGTGGCGGGATGTTCCAAGTGTCTGGGAACTGCTCCATTCACATGTTAAACATTTAGACCACAAAACCTCAGGCCCAAAGGCCAAATCTGGCCCTGTTGGGGGGGGGGCACAATGGCCATGCCCCTTCCTCTGGCTCCACCCCCTTCCCCCCAACTACTCATCTTTTGGTGTTTGCCTGGCTTTTGTCAAGATTTCCCCCCTATCCTAAAAAGTTGAAATGCCTCTGCTAAGAGCTCCATCTGACCAGCGTTTTATTGCACGCGCGTTGCTGGGCACTCACGGATTTTCACGGGTCCATCTCACATGACGTCGTCTGCCTCTCGTGGGGCTCCCACCCCTTCTGGCCTTCCTCACACCACACACACAAAAAAAACCACCCAGGAAATCCAATATATTTTTAAAAACAGAAATCGCTGCTATGTCCTGCTGTGTGCAGGAGAAGTAGCGCAATCAGAACAGCCCACTGAATGCACCATGTGCGAGTTGTTTACTTCCTCTTTTGAAAGAGAAAGTATCAAGCAACGAAAGTGGGGGCAGAGTGATGGTAGGGAAAGTGTGATTTCCCCCGTCTGATGAAGCTCTAAGGCTTTGTTAGCGGCAGTAAGAGCACTGAGCTAAAACTAACTTGACTCGTACAGTGCAACTGCACACTAGTTGCACTGTCTCATCCTTTTCCAGCTTTTCCATAGACACCCAGAAAAGCCCGGCGTGAGGTCACTCCCCCTTCCCAGCTGCTCCCCCTGCTTCTTCCCCCAGCTGTCCCCCCCCCACTCACCTGCCTGCCAACCTGCAGGACTTACCTGAGGTTCCGCATGTGCCCATGAGCTGCTCGGCCTCTTCTCTGGGCTCCTCCCATCCCAGCTGCTCCCCCCACAGTTCCCCTCACTCACTCCCAGCTGCTGCCCCCCCCCCCACGTTTCCCTTCCCACCAACCCGTGGGACTTACCTGAGGTTTCTGCACAATGAAATGTTTCAACGCTGCCACTCCCCCCTCACTCAGTCCCAGCCGCTGACTCCCTGCTTCCTGCCCACTGACCCGTGGGACTTACCTGAGACCTCTGCACACACTGGTGAGCTGCCTGGCCTCCTCTCTAGGCTCCCCCCTCCCAGCTGCTCCCCCCCCATTCCCCTTCCAACCACTCCCCCATGCTTATATATCCTGTAGCTTAGCAGCACAATGTTCTTTTCATAGCTCAGAACCTCCAGTGAACCAAGTTCTTCTCATAGCTCAGAACCTCCAGCATAACACGCATTGCCATAGCATTTTATAGAGAGAGAGAGATGCTAGTATTTTTGGCCCCACTAGCTTTGGTCTTTCATCTCAGTAGTAGAATCACAGAATCATAGAATAGCAGAGTTGGAAGGGGCCTACAAGGCCATCGAGTCCAACCCCCTACTCAATGCAGGAATCCACCCTAAAGCATCCCTGACAGATGGTTGTCCAGCTGCCTCTTGAAGGCCTCTAGTGTGGGAGAGCCCACACCAAGTAATGCCTTGGTGTGCTTCCAGACGAGGTTTTGATTGGGCCATTGCCCTGCCTCATTCACTAATTGTTATGGGGGAGGGTTTCCAGATGATGCGTCATCCACTCGTAAACCTTCCATGTTTTCCTGCTGCTTCTTCTGTCTTTTTCCCCCTTTCTTACTGCAGAAATCTGATTGGTAGGTAGCCCTAGAAGCCCTCTGCTTGGAAGCACTCCTGCAGTTCCTCGGAATGGTAGTGGAATAACTTTGCATGGTCTAATAGCTTTCCTTTCTACCGGGGCTGTAGCTGAAGACTTCTGCCAGCTTCCTAAGGATGCAATCCTATGTATGTTTAGACAGAGAAAGGTCTTGCAAGTCTCAGCATTCCCCAGCCAATCATGCTGCCTAGGGAATGCTGGGAGCTGTATGACTTTTTTCTGTCTGAACATGCATTGGATTGTGCCCTAAGAGGTTTACCGAATACAGGGCCAGGACTGACTAAGGTTGCCAACGTTTTACCAGGACCTCCTTCAGTGCCTTTAATAGCAGCTTGAGCTGCAGCAGGTGTTATCAATTCATCATGTTCATTTCCAAAGCAGTGTTTGTGCTTTTTGTTTTGCAAATAGTGCTGTTGTCAAGAGCACAGGAGCAGGCCAAGCTCTTTGTCCATGGTCAGTTGGCGATCCTAGTGCTATCAGTTGGTGAGCTTCAACATCAACAGGTCCCTACTCCACACACACACACACACACACACTTATTATTTATTTATTATTGCATTTATATCCCGCCTTTTTTCCTCCAAGGAACCCAAGGTGGCATCTATAATCCTCCTCCTCTCCAAGTTATCCTCACAACAACAACCCTGTGAGGTCAGTTGGGCTGAGAGTGTGTGAGTGGCCCAAAGTCACCCAGTGGACTTCCATGGCTGAGTGGGGACTAGAACCCAGATCTCCCAACTCCCAGTCCAACACTTTAGCCACTTCACCACACTTTTGCTTGCCACTCTCTTTTCCACTACTCATCATACAGTAGTGTTAATTAGCCAAGCGTTTTATAATCCACGCAAGAGTCTATAGCATAAGTGGGTCTCAAAGAAACCTAAATCTCTCTAGTTTAAAAATCCACCTTTCCTCCCCAATTTCCTGCTTCATCCCCCATTCTTCAAGTTCCAATTCTTTATTTCAGCCCATCCTATTCAACACCTTCTCCCTTCCTTTCCCACTAGATCTGAACCCCAGTCTTATCCTGTCTCCCCAGAGCACAAAGGCTCATGGGCCTGTAACTGCTTCATGACATGCAAAAAAAAAACCCAACGTCTAATCATTGCATTCCTTGCTGCAGAGGAGGGTAGAGCATCACCTGTTGAATTTCTGCCTGCTCTTCATTCCTTAAAAGCTTTCTCTAATAACATGGCGACGATCCATCTCTCCACATCCTACTCTTTCCCATGCCTGATTTTTAAAAAAACACCCTCCAGCGTACTTGCGGGGCGGGGTCCTCTTTTTTGGTCCACGAGGACTCCTTTTTTTTCAGTGCAGGCTGGTGGCTCCGGTGTCAGTGGGGCTGTGAATTCACCCTGGGTTTCAGTCAGAACCAGTCAGAACACTAAATGAGCTATCCAAGGTGCTGGACGCTGTGCTCCAAAATACGCTCAATACCTTGAATAGTTCCTTTAGGGTTGTGGCTGATTCTGACTGAAACCCAGAGCGGATCTGCAGTCCCACTGATATCGGAGCCTCCACTGGTTCAAAGACGCTCCCCCCCCCACTCCACTATCATCTCTATTGCAGCCCTATAGAACAGGCACCCCTCCCCGCATGGCATTCTGGAGCAGTCCCATAAAGCAGGCATCCCTGCGCTTCTCCACGGACCCCACAAGCATCCCAGCTCCAGGGATGAAACTTTTTCTCCCCCTCTTTCTCTCTCCCTCTCTGGAGTGACTCTTCTTAAGTTTTGCAGGGCGAATCTATTCCCAGCCCCAGCTCAAATGGTCCCTGCGCCTCCCTCCTTCCACCCTGTACCCCCGGGAGTGTGCGTATGTGAGAGAGAGGGGGGGATGGAGGGAGAGGGGGGAGTGGGGGGGGGGAGAAGAGGATTACCCCGCCTCCCCCTGCTGTCCTGGAGGCGGGGGCAGAAGCCGCTGGGACGCACTGGGCTGGCCAAGCGGCGGCAGGACAACTTGTTGCTGTCGCCGGTGCCAAGCTGAACAGATGAAGCGACTCCACGAAGATCGCGCAGCCCTACTGCTGGGCATCTTCCCCCGGAACCTCAAGAAGCGTTTCGGAGTGAGTCATCTCCCCACCCCCACTCCCTTAAACTCCCTCCTGACCCCCAACTTCTCCACCTCCTTTTGAGCCCTCAAATCCTCCTCAGCCCCTAAATCTAAGCCCTCTCCTGGTGCACGCAGTAAGCCTGTGTGCACCAGTGGCTGGGGAACATGGGTGGGAGGTTTCCGTGGCACCATGTCCTGCTTGTTCATCCCTGGCCGATGGCTGGCTGGCCACTGTGTGAACAGAGCGCAGGACTAGATGGACCCTTGGTCTGATCCAGCAGAGACCTTCTTATGTTCTTATGTTCCTCCTTCGCTTTGCTTCGCTCCTTGCTTAGAAGAACCACCACGTCCTCGTCCTCGTCCTCCTCCTCCTCCTCCTCCCAGGTCTGAGCTGTTGCCCTAGTTTTAACAGCTACAGTCAGAAAGTCAACAGGTGCAGCTTTTCCTTAATAAGGAGATATAGTTTTTCTCTTATTACTATATCTTTATGATTGGCTGGGAGGGGGAGGACAGGTGTAAGGAAAGAAGGAGCTACGGTGGTGGTGGCTGTGGTGGCCCCATCCAGGAAAAAAAGTGGCGGCCAATGGAAGCCAGGGGCTCCAATTTTGGTGGGGTTGTGAATCCATTCTGGGTTTTAAACAAAACCAGCCAGAACTCTAAGGAAGCCATCCAAATGGCTGAACCCCAGCCCCAAAATGGGTTCAGCACTTTGGATAGTTCCTTTAGAGTTCTGGCTGGTTCTGACCAAAACCCAGAATGGATTCACAGCCCCATCAAAATCAGAGCCACTAGCCTCTACTGGTGGCAGCTGACCATTTCCTCTATCCGAAGAAGTCAGGTTATCAAATCCCTCCCCCCCCCCACCACCACCACCTACACACCCTATTTCTTACACATCCCAGCTTTCTCCTTTTCCCCCACTAAGGTGCTTCAACAAGTTTCCACTCTGCCTCTTCCCCTGGCCATGCTTGGTCCATCTCCACTATCTCCCATCTCACACAGAGGAGGGGCGGGATCTCTTCTCAATCATCCCAGAGTGCAGGACACGGAATAACGGGCTCAACTTACAGGAAGCCAGATTCCGGCCAACCAGTTACCTAGGGAGGTTGTGGGCTCTCCCACACTAGAGGCATTCAAGAAGCAGCTGGACAACCATCTGTCAGGGATGCTTTAGGGTGGATTCCTGCATTGAGCAGGGGGTTGGACTCGATGGCCTTGTAGGTCCCTTCCAACTCTGCTGTTCTATGCTTCTAAGAGCATCATCCCACGTACCTGTTTCCTCGAATTATCCCCTACAGTGCTAAGCTGTTGCCGTTGTTGTTGTGTTGCTACCGGGCGGCAAGATCCTTTGAATACCAAGAAACGGGTTAAGGGGGGAAATGTAAAAAAAATCATAAAAAATCAACGAATGACCCACTCCGATTCAAATTTGGTATGCTTAAAGCTCTCCTTAATATCTATTACTGCGCCAATTTTGACGTCTTTATCTTTAAAGCTTACGCAAATGTAAGCATTTGTTTAATTTTTCTTCAAATCCTGCTCCTGCGCCCCGGTGGCCGCTCGGATGATACGCTCGAAAACTAGCATCAAAATACGGCGAGTCTTTTGCCTTTATAGCACAATTAAAGCAGGATGCATGGGAGTACTTCACAATCAAAGCAGATTATAAGCTGGAAAACATCAGAGTCCTTTGCACGCAATTCGCAGTGATTGCACAGTATAACGCTGGTGTGATGAAGCTCTAAGAGACCTGAAAGCCTCAGAATCCCAACCCTAATGCTTTTTACACTCAAGAGGAGAAGCAAATCAACACTTACTTCCAACCCCACCCAGGAGGAAACCATCAGTCCAGTCCAGTCCAGTCCTCCAGCACTGCAGTCCAGCAAACTGCCTGTCAAGGCCTGTAGTAGCCTATCCTCTCCATCCCATGAATGGGTGAACCTAAATCCTGGCAACCCTCAATTTCTCATTTCTCATCAGGGCTGAGTGGCCATAGATGCAGTGCATTGGAAGGAACCCCATGGCTCATCTCGTCTTCTGCTTTGATCCTTAAGCATCCCCTGACATTTGGTTATCCAGACTTTCCTCAGTTGGGACCACTTCAAAGTGTGTTCCTGCATATGACAGCAAAGCATCTCTTGGAGATTTGTCTACATGTGAGAATGTTGTTAGTGCTGCTGGATAGAAACGTACGTATTACATAGCAAGTGTAGGCATTACACTATAATATTACAGATACTGGGAATGCAAAAACTGCTTCTCTGTGCCATGTCTGGAAAAAAGCAAAAGGAAGGAGATTTGGTAACTAGCAACTTGTTGCACAGTTGAACTGCAAAGTTAAGCTTTTGTAACTGAATTCTATGCAAATGTTTAGTTTCTAAAATGAGAAGGTTTGGGGTTCAAGATCCAAGCTGTTCCTTTAAGCCCTGGAAGCCTTATTTCAGGCACATAGGAACTGGTTACTCAAATACATTTTTGCATTGCTGCTGTTTTTATCTTGGCTATGCTTTTATGTTGTATTTTATATTATTTATTTATTTATTTATTTATTTATTTATTTATTTTATTACATTTATTATATACCGCCCCACAGCCAAAGCTCTCTGGGCGGTTTACAACAATTATGGTTTTATACTGTTGTTTTGTTTTGAATTGTCTTAATTTTGTGAACCGCCCAGAGAGCTTCGACTATTGGGCATTATAGAAATGCAATAAATAAATAAATAAATAAATAAATAAATAAATATGCACTCTGCACATGCTCAGAGGAGATTTCACCTATATCATTGGCTGTGGAACTTATAGCAGGTTTCTAGGGTTAGGTTCTAGCCACCCTTGGGTCAAACTATGCCCCGATTCTATATGTCCAAACTCATGCCTACGTCTCTCTCTTTTTTTCCAAATTCAAAATTACACTGAAAAAAGCTATGTAATTTAAGAACAATTGTTATACATGTATGCCAATGCCTCATAATAAGGAGGCCAATGGTCTAAACACAAGACAAAGACAGGGGATAAAACATGTTCAAGCAAAAGAGATTTGTGCCTCTGGCATGCTTGCTTAGACCCATTTAATTGTTTGGAACAATAAGCAATCACTCCATACGGAGAATCATTGAGTTGGCATGAAATATATGTGAGGAATAATCACACATGTGGCCTGATGCTCAGGGAGAATCTGGACACATGTCCACGGAAAACCTAAACCCTAATCAAATCTTTGTAATTCCCCTGTAGGCTTTATGGCCTGGCATGTCGTCCAACAACAACTGGAGGGCCACAATTCCCATCAGCTTTGACCATTGGCCATGCTGGCTGGAGCTAATCCGAGTAGGGGTCCAACAATGTCTGGAGGACCAGAGCTCCCTCATTTCTGCTCTATGCTATCAAGAGTGAGCCCTATCCTAAACTCCACCCCCCATCGACTGTAAGCCCTAACGCTCAGTGGTAGAGCATCTGCTCTGGATGCAGAAGGCCCCAGGTTCGATCCCCGGCCTCTCCAGTTAGGGCAGGAGTAACTCGTGCATGAAACCCTGGGGAGCCATTGCTGCCAGTCAGTGTCAATAATAATAATAATAATAATAATAATAATAATAATAATAATAATTTATTTCTTACCTCCCACCTTCCTCCTCCCTCTCCTGCCTTCCTCTCACCTGCCAAAGCCCCCCTAGCTAGAGCCTCCCACACTTTCTCCCACCCTATGTACATGCCACTTGTGAACACTTCTTGAAGTCTCCTTTGTGCTTCTGCCCGGAGCTCAGAACCTCACTTTCCAGCTGCACCGAACATTGCCCCTGGCTTCAGCGACTGCTAGCAGTCCTGCCCTCTGCCCCACCAGCTTAAATGGGCATAAGCTGCCACGGATTTAGCCAAAGGGTAGCAACCCGCTACTGGTTCCACCATGCCTCCCTAGAAGTGTCCCTTACACACCCGAGAAGGGCTGCAAGGGAAGGAGGTCACTTCTTCTTTATTTGGCTTTGCTTTTAATACCTTTTCGAAAGAAGGAACTTTCAAAAGTAGGGTGAGTCACCTGGTTTCAAGGTCCGTGATTATTATACACCACACACCTCCTTTAGTTTTTGCCAGGAAAAAACCCTCACATCTTCCTACCTGGGCCTCCTTATCTGTAATTTGGTAGGCTCCCAAAGGTGCTGCTGTTTCTATCTCTTGTCTCACCCCTTTCTCTCTCTCTCTCTAAGAAATATGTTATTGATTTATCTGATGGCCCAAACTTCAGAACTCTTTTTCAAACTTGTGCATATTTAATGCTGGGTAGTTTGTTCCCTAACCCTAGATGTCTGCAGCTGGTGCTCGCAATTGGCAGGAGGGGAGATTTGATGTGTTGTTATTTACCTTGTTATATCCGATGCCTCTAAGGGGTTTTTCTACACTCTACTAATAAATCAACACAGAGCAGGTTTCAACCCTCCCGTGCACGCACGCACACAAAAACCTCTCCCAAATTCGAAAGCAAGGTTTTCGCCCATCGTTTCTGATCTAACTGTCCCGTCCCCCCAACTCACACACATACACACACACACTTCAGAATTTCAGTGACAAAGTGGAAAACCTACAACCCAACTAACCCTTTGGCTCCTAAAGCCATTGTCTTGCTTTCCATCAAAAATTCATGACAGGGATTTTGTTTACAAATATGAATAAACCCTGATAAATTATATATGCCCGTGAGGCCCTGATATAAATACAATTTCCCCTCTCACAGGCTAAAGAAGGGGAGGGAGATGGCCTTATTTGAGCTGGGTTCATCCTCTCTCTCCCCCCCCGTTTCTACACCTGCCTTTTTTCCTCGGATCGTCCTGGGATCATCCCTGTGTATCCAAATGACACACAGGGCATCCTGGGAGCAGACAGGGATGATCCCTCCATTTTCCTGGGATAATCCTTAGGTGTAGAAAGGGCCTCTCTTTCTCTCTCTCCCTCCTCTCTCCCTCTCTCTTTCCAGCTCTGCTTTTTCATTTCATACAGGGGAGATGTTTAAAATACTTATAATCAGATTTTCTTCAAGGGTACTCGTTGTTGTTTTTAACTTATACATTAGGTGTACGGGAACCTGTAGCCCTCCAGATGAGTGTGTGTGTATGTGTGAGTGTGTGTGTGTGTGTGTGTGTGTGTGTGTGTGCGTGAATCAACATTGGGGAGGCTGAGAAAAGCCTTCAGCAATGGATAATTGTGTGTGTGTATGCGGGTGCGCTCGAATAGATTAGGAATATTAGAAGTACAAAATAAGAATAAGGGTGCTAGAAGTACACAACTTTCAACCTTAAAAGTTTGGAGGATGTGCATTGGGATTATGTGCACATGGAACAGGCCCCGTTCGCCATCTATGGGGGGAAGAGTGTGACTTAAGCAGGATTGATGGTGGTGAACGGCAATTCTTTGCTGAAGATGCCATGGGGAATAGAGAGATTGTGTGGTAGTAGCTGTGTTAAGTTTGTTCTGATGATAAGGGGATGAAACTAGGCTAAGGAAGCCTTCTGGATTGAATCCATGCCGTGTAATGCCTTTATTAGTCCAACTCAAAGATCACAAAAAATGTGAAAGCTTGCACATTTTGGGGGGTGATTATTGAGTTGGACTAATAAAGGTATTACATGATATGGATGTTGGCAATTTCTCTTATGACCAATACAGTTGCCTTTGATTTTTGCTCGACTGAAGTGTATCTTAATTGTGCATATGGTTGTAGGGCTGAGCAAAAATGCTCTCCACCCGGGAGAGCGGAGTGAAATTTGTCAAAAAGTTCATTTTAAAAACTTCTTCAAAAAATAACACTGGCATCAGTAGCAATAGCAGTGCTGGGTTTTTAAAAATAAACAGAACAAGTAAGCGCCGTGTCATGATGCAATAGAATCATAGAATAGAAAAGTTGGAAGGGGCCTATAAGGCCGTCGAGTCCAACCCCCTGCTCATTGCAGGAGTAGAGCCACTCTTGGTGGCTACTGGCTGGCATCCACCATTTTTTTTACCCAAAATGCCTAGAAACCTTGCTATTTATTTATTTATTTATTTATTTCACTTATATACTGCTCCCATAGCCGGGGCTCTCTGGGCGGTTTACAGAAATTCTAAAATTAAGATAAAAACGAGTATATAAAATTTTTAATTCTAAAACACAGAACATACACACATAAAGGGTTAAAAACCATTAAAAACTAAACATGTGGGTGATTAAGATGTGCCGCCACATGCCTGGGCAAAGAGGAGAGTCTTAACCTGGCGCCGGAAAGATAGCAGTGTTGGTGCCAGGCGAGCCTCGTCAGGGAGATCATTCCATAGTCTGGGGGCCACCACCAAAAAGGCCCTGTCCCTCGTTGCCACACTCCGAGCTTCTCTCGGAGTAGGCACCCGGAGGAGGACCTTAGATGTTGAACGTAGTGGCCGCGTATATTCACGTCGGGAGAGGCGTTCCATCAGGTATTGTGGTCCCAAGCCGTATAAGGCTTTATAGGCCAAAACCAGCACCTTGAATTGGGCTCGGAAACATACAGGCAGCCAGTGCAAGCGGACCAGAGCAGGTGTTATATGGTCGAACCTTCTGGTTCCCGAAATTAATCTGGCCGCTGCATTTTGCATGAGCTGCAGCTTCCGAACCGTCTTCAAAGGCAGCCCTACGTAGACTGCATTGCAGTAATCTAACTTGGAGGTTACCAGAGCATGGACAACTGTAGCCAGGTTATCCCTGTCTAGATAGGGGCATAGCTGGGCCACCAACCGGAGTTTGTGCCACTGAGGTCACCTGAGTCTCAAGTGACAATGATGGATCATTCTCTCTTACTGTCAACGATGTCACGCTCTCTCCGGTCAAGGAAGCTCGTAGTCTTGGTTTTATATTTGATTCCTCGCTCTCCTTTACTCCTCATATCGAGGCAGTAGCTAAATCCTGTCGTTTCTTCCTGTATAATATTGCCAGGATTCGACCATTTTTGTCTGTCTCTTCTGCCAAGACTCTCGTTCACGCACTGGTTATCTCTCGGTTGGACTACTGCAACCTTCTTCTCTCTGGCCTTCCTTCATCTCACATCAGTCCGCTGGTCTCTGTCCACCACTCTGCCGCTAAGATCATCTTCTTGGCCCGCCGCTCTGACCATGTCACTCCACTTCTGAAATCTCTTCATTGGCTCCCAATTCACTCCAGAATCCAATATAAACTTCTCCTGTTGACCTTCAAAGCTTTTCACAGTCTAGCTCCTGCCTATCTCTCCTCTCTCATCTCACACTATTCCCCCGCTCGTGCTCTCCGCTCCTCTGATGCCATGCTTCTCGCCTGCCCAAGGACCTCCACTTCCCTTACTCGGCTTCGTCCTTTTTCTTCTGCTGCCCCTTACGCCTGGAACGCTCTTCCAGAACACTTGAGAACTACCAACTCAATCACAGCTTTTAAAACTCAGCTAAAAACTTTTCTTTTCCCTATAGCTTTTAAATATTGAGTTTGTTCTGACTCTATACTGTTAGCTTCACCCTACCCGGTGCCTGTTTACACTTCCCTGTGCCTGTTTGCATTCTCTTTCCCTCCTTATTGTTTACTGCAACTTTATTAGATTGTAAGCCTATGCGGCAGGGTCTTGCTATTTACTGTGTATAATCTGTACAGCACCATGTACATTGATGGTGCTATATAAATAAATAAATAATAATAATAATAATAATAATAATAATAATAATAATAATGGATCTAAAAGAACCCCCAAGCTACGAACCTGCTCCTTCAGGGTGAGTGCAATCCCATCCAGAACCAGTAGAACACCCCCAGACATTCTTCTATTTCTGGGACATACTCAGAGCAGAATGGAACAGTGACTCCTGAGAGGAGCTGCAATACTAAAAGAAATAAAGGTTAAAAACAAAAGAAGAAGAAGGAGGAGGAGGAGGAGGAGGAGAGGAAGAGGAAGAGGAAGAGGAAGAGGAAGAGGAAGAGGAAGAAGAAGAAGAAGAAGAAGAAGAAGAAGAAGAAGAAGAAGAAGAAGAAGAAGAAGAAGAAGAAGAAGCCTCCTCCACAAACTTTTGCAGTATTTCACTCCCCCCCTACCCAAATTGGCATGCCAGTTCTAGGAGGCATGAATCCCCCTGACCCCCTCTAATTCAAGCTGAAAGCTCTCACTTGAGAACTTTCAACTCATCTTTATCTATAGCTGTTGCAAAGCAAGTATTCTGCAAGACTGAGTATTTGTACCAGTTTTCCCCAATGTGGCGCCCTCCAGATGTGTTGGACTTCTACTCCCATAATTCCCAGCCAATGGCCATGCTGGTTGAGAGTCAAGGGAGTTGTAGTCCCAACATATTTATTTATTTATTTATTTATTTATTTATTTATTTATTTATTTATATTTAAAACATTTGTATCCTGCCCTACATCACAAGGATTTCATCTGGAGAGCCCCAGGATGGGGGAGGACATAGAAGAGAAGCTAGTGCGCTATACTGTACATGTGCACCTGCTACCAATATTTTAAAAAGGCACTTCCAAATTTTCTCCCAAAGACCAAAAAAGAGGGGGGGAGGGAGGGAGAGAGGAGAGGAGGAGGAGGAGGAGGAGGAGACAGATGCCAGAAAACAGGGGACTCTCCCTAGAAAAGAGGGCATGTACACAAATGGTTAACTGCTAACTCCTCAGGAAAAAAAGGGGGTGTCTGTGAAGTGAGTGGGAACTGGTGTAGCAAAGCCTGCAGAAGAGATTCCTGACACACCATCCATTATCCACAATCAGCTGTTGTTGCACCATCCATGTAGATCAGCATTTTCACCTTGCAACAGCTTCTCCCGCTGCTGTGCGGTTGCGCTTCCCAGGGTGCCCAACTGCCTCGGCCTGTGATTAATGCCAACTCCACATCTAATGCCAGCTGAGCAAAAAAATGCCTCACAACCCCAGAACTCTGTTGGTGGGACAGAACTGGAGCACAAATGTGCCGTTCTGGCAAAGCAAAGACTTGAGAGGAGGAGGAGGAGGAGAAGCAGCAGTGGCGGCCGCAGTGTAGTCCAGTGGTTATGAATGCTGGGTAGGTCACTTTCTCAGAGTAGCTGCAGAGACAGAATAGCTTTCTCACATCAAGGTTGGTCCTACCACCTGGAATCCATTACCACAAGAGGTAGTGACGGCCACCAATTTGGATGGCTTTAAAAGGGGGTTGGATAAATTCCTGGAGGAGGAGGGCTATCAATGGCTACTACATGATGATGATGATGATGATGATGATGATGATGATGATGATGATGATCCCGCCTTTTCACCAGTACTCATGGCTATGTGCTACCTCCAGTTATCACAGGCAGTAAGCCAGTTGCTGGGGAACATGGTTGGGAGGGTGCTGCTTCACTGTGTCCTGCTTTTGGTCCCTGGTCGACAGCTGGTTGGCCACTGTGTGAACAGAGCTGGTGAAATTCCCTCTTCATCACAACAGTTAAAGCTGCAGGAGCTATACTAGAGTGACCAGATTCAAAAGAGGGCAGGGCACCTGCAGCTTTAACTGGTGTGATGAAGAGGAAATTTCACCAGGTTCCCCATATATACAAATGACACCTGCTGAAATGTCCTTTTCAATGCAACTGTTAAAGATACAGGAGCCCTGTCCTCCTTTTCATAGGGTCACCCTAAGAAAAGTCCCACAAGCAGTCACTCTAAGGCCGTAGCTAGACCTAAGGTTTATCCCTGGATCGTCCAGGGGTCAAACCTGTTCATCTAGGTGACACACAGGGGATCCAGTGCTCAGGCAGGGGCAAACCCTGGATGATCCCAGGATAAATCTTAGGTCTAGCTGTGGCCTAAGTCTTTTCCCAATTAGGCCATTCCCTACACTCTAGGGAGGTGCCATGCGCCAAGCTGGAGCACTTGCTCAGTGTGGACTACGCTGACTGGCAATGGCTCCGCACAGTCACAGCCAGGTCTTTATCCCCAGCTCTACCTGAAGATGCTGAGACCTTCTGCTTGCAAAGAAACTGAAATACAAGAACCCTTGACAAGGGTGAAGCCAGATGATTTCCTCCTTTCCACCCACTTCTGCCTTTTTATTCATTCTCTTTGGGCTGCATTTGCATTTGCATTTGGTTATTATATCAAAGGTTGCCATTCTACTTTCTGCCCATGTAATTGTGGGGCTGAAGTTAGAAAGAAGCGGATGCTTCCCCTAAGGCTGTTTCCTGTGCTTCCTTAAGGAGGCCTACCTCACATTGGAAATCAAGTGGTATTGCTTCTCTGTGGCCTTAACCGGTACATTATAGTTAGGGTGACCAACTGTCAGGATTTCCCCGGATTTGTCCTGGTTTTTGTTCTTTCCACGGTGTCAGGGGGGATTTTCTATAATTTCCAATAATGTCCTGGAATGACACACCTTTCCCTTTAAGGCTGCCATTGGCATGGCAGGAGGGAGTGACATGCTTTCTTGAGGCACATCATTCCCCCACCCCGAGCTCCAATTGAGGTCTTAAAGGGGAAAGTGGGTCATGCGTGGACATTATAGAAAAGGCCCCAATTGGAGTGGATGGTGGTGGTGCAGAATGAAACCCTTTCCCCTCCTCCACTCCAATCGGGTTCTTTAAGGTGGCGGGGGAATAACGTACTTTCTGCAGGACTCAGAAAGCTGCTTCCACACACACACACTAGGTGTCCTCTTTTTTGGTTTCCCAAATATGGTCACCCTAATTATAGTGCTGTAAACTCCCTGTGACTACCAGCAGCGATAGCAGCATCCTATCTGATGATCAGGGCTGGTGTCAAAGGTAGGCATGGTCAGGCACCTGTCGAGGGCCCGTACCTCAGCAGGGGCCCAAAGACAAGAGATCCATGGACTTACTCCTCCTCTTCACTGCAGCTGCCTGTCGCTGTGGCCCAGGCAATGGTGGTGGGGAGAAGGAGGAGCAGGAGAGGCCACGGCCTGCTTGCTCCCTGGCTCTCTACCTCTCAAGCAAGCAAACTGTAGCAATGATGAAAAAGGAGAAGGAGTAACAGCAGCTGGTGATAATGGCAGTGAGAAGGTAGACGCACTGAGGGAGGGACCCCTAGAGGGTGCATCGCCTAAGAGCCCTCCAAAACCTGGAGCCGGCACTACCAATGACATTTGCTCAGACATTTTCGATTGCCTTCCAGAAGTTTTGGACTTCAATTCCCATCAGCCCCAGACAGGATGACTAATGGGAATGCTGAAAGTTGTCGTCTGGAGTATCTGGAGGGCAACAGGTTGTGGAAGGCTGTTCTATTGTGTCCTTTAATAACCAGTACCATTTAACTAAGCGCTAGCTTACCACAATGGGCGTGTAAGCACGTGGGGAGTTGGTCCTCTTTAGAGTCCGGAAAACACTGCAAACTACCCGTGCAGAACCGTGACGTCGGAAAATCAGCCTATACCTTTAAATGTGAACACATGGGAAATGTCACGTGTGACGCAGCCCTCGTATTTTGTTAGGTGATATCGCAATTTGGAGATACTTTCTGCAACAACACTTTGAGCTCCTTCACACCAGTAGTTTATCACACACTCGCCATGCCTGGTACGTGGATTTGCAGCCAGGTACTCACATGACATCGTCCCTGTCCTGCACTCATCTTGCCCCTTCCCCCCTTGCTGCGTTTTATTTTGCTGCGGGGAAAGTCTGGGTTATTTTCCCCTCTCGCTTTTTCCTTTGTTGGGGGGCGTGTCCTAATGGAGTCTTGCTGACAAAAGGGGAGGGTGGGGCAGTTCTCCTCCTCCAGCACGTCATTGTAGGGACTTGTTAGTCGGTTGAATGGACTTTTTAGTGCTCCAAGCCCCCTCCATTGCCCGCAGAAACGGAGCCTAGATGAAACCTTAAATCAGTAATCACTAGGTAACAAAGCCAGAGCGGTGGGGTGGTGGAAGAGCCCATGCCCATCCGAATACCACAACCAATGAACTGGAGGAGGAAGGAGAAGGAACGGGGTGGAGTAGAAGGGAGAGGGAGCCCTTGCAGCGCTTATGAAACGGAGGTAAAAAATGCAGAGACAAACCAGAGGGGAAAAAATAGGTGTGATGGAGCCCTTTGAAAGACTTATGCTTGGCAGAGGGGACGTACATTCTCTGCAATCCTGGAGAACAAGGAAGCGGTTGGGGAGATGTGCCAGGACCGTGTTCTTCTGAACTCTGTATGGTTCACATCCCCACTACCACAAAGCCATAGCGGCCTCCTTCCAGGTAGCAGCCCAATTCATGTGTTTATCCCCAGTGACTCACCCATCCTCAGACGTTTCCCCAGTATTAATAACCCAGAAGGTGCCAGCAGCAGATGGTGAGATGCGTCTGTAATCCCTGACTCTCCACAGAGGTGCCAGCAGTCCCCAGGACTGTGGCGTCATTCTTGATTATCCGGTGCATTTCGGCTAGCAGCCCCTGCCAGGTCTACCTGGCACAGGGCCGGCACACAGTGCAAAAAGGGAAATCATTATTTCCCAACAACTCTAACCTCCTGAATCACAACGGGCATCTGCTGAAACTTGGATACGCCAAACATTGTGAGGTGGGGAGGGGAGTGCCTGGAACAGAGCATGCTGAGATGTTTGAAGAGAATGGGGAAGAGGTAGGATGTTGCACACAAAGCAGTTGAGGGCTCAGTGTAAGATAAATTATTCTGGAATCCTGAGCTCCATCAGATGAGCATTTTATTGCACGCTCGTTACTGGGTACTCACCGATTTTGTCTGCCTCCCACATGCCTCCCGCCCCTTCTACTAGTTTTCTTTGTGCCACAAAAAAAAATACCCCAGTAAGTCCAACTTATTTTTAAAGATGGAAGTTGCCGCTATCTCCTGCTGTGTGCAGGAGAAGCAGCGGGATTAAAAAGGCACCTTGAATGAGCCACGTGCCCGTTGTTTACTTCCTCTTTCAAAAGAGGAAGTAATGAGGGACAAACACGTGGGCGGAGAAGTGACGGTAAGCAAACGCGATTTCCCCCTGTGTGATGTTGCTCCATAATTCTGTTTTCCGTTGGGAGGAGATGAGACTGAAGTGTGAGTGGCAATAAATCCTAGGTATCCTGACTGCTGAGCCCTCTCTTGCCCCTCGATTATATCAAGTATCTGTAGTTGATCCCTGCCTCTCTTCTACATCAATGTCAAGCTTCTAATCCTTATGTTTAAAGTTTTCTGCTATTATTATTATTATTATTATTATTATTATTATTATTACATTTATATCCTACCTTTTTTCCCTCTTGCAAGGAACTCAAGGCAGCTTACATAGTCCTCCTCCTCCTCCTTTTATCCTCACAACAACCCTGTGAGGTAGATTAGACTGAGAGTCACTGACTGGCTCATAGTCACACAGTGAGCTTCATGGCCAAGTAGGGACTAGAACCTGGACCTCCTGAGGCCCAGTCCAACACTCTCTCCATTACACCACACTGGCCTTATACCTTCCACAAAGTCAGACCCTTTGAACAGCTACATATATATCTTTCCTCAGGGCTGGCATCAAGAGTAGGCATGGTTTGGCACATGCTGAGGGTCCAGAGATCAGCAGGGACCCACTGACCAGAGCCCCCTGGACTTGCTCCTCCTCTTCACCATTGCGACCTCCTTGTTTACCTGCCTCTCACTCTGGACCAATGAGAAGAAGGAGCAGTAAATGCCCCTGTCTACTTGCACTCCGGCCCCTTCATGTCTCCTTCTTATGCACTCTGCATTGCACAAGCTCATCTGCCATCTTCTCTATGGCTTCTTCTTCTTAATGACTTGCTAGTTCCATGTTTTCTACCATATGCCTGCAATAGCTTCCAGTCTTTCTTGAGGCATGTTCAGTTCACCTTAAAGCACTTCAGCACCTTGATAAAACTACAATTCCCAGCATTCCTTTTATGGGAAGTCTTCAGGTCACTGCCCTTCTCAGAAGTCGCCCTTCTTTACTGAAATGTCCCCATTGCCCTCTGAGCCGCCATTGCATTCTCCGTCTCCCGTCTTCGCTACTCATTTGCCAAGGCTACTTCATACAGATGTTTAGGTGTATATGTAAAGAGTGAACAGAGCAAGACTGTGCATGCTAGACATGAGTCTCACATACGTCCACATATCAGGGATCCCAAGTTCCACCTTCATTCTCCATCTCAGGCGTCATAGTAAAGTATATTTTTAGTTCTTGGAGCAGGTACAGACAATGATCCTGTTCAGAAGACACCTTAAACCATGGATTTAACCACAGTGGTTAAGCCAGAAAGCCAGCCTGTATTCAGAAGACACCTTAAACCATGGCTTTAACCACAGTGACTAAAGCAAAAAGCCTTATTCATCGTGGTTAAAGCCATGGTTTAAGGTGTCTTCTGAACTAGGGTGACCATATGAAAAGGAGGACAGGGCTCCTGTATCTTTAACAGTTGTATTGAAAAGGGAATTTCAGCAGGTGTCATTTGTATATAAGGAGAACCTGGTGAAATTTCCTCTTCATCACAACAGTTAAAGGTGCAGGTGACCTGCCCTCTTTTAAATCTGGTTACTCTAGTATAGCTCCTGTAACTTTAACTGTTGTGATGAAGAGGGAATTTCACCAGGTTTTCCATATATACAAATGACACCTGCTGAAATTTCCTTTTCAATACAACTGTTAAAGATACAGGAGCCCTGTCCTACTTTTCATATGGTCACCGTATTCTGAACACGGCCTGGCTTTCTGGCTTAACCAAGGTGGTTAAAGCCGTGGTTTAAATTGTCTTCTGAAGAGCGCCATTGTAGTCCTGATGTAAAACTTGCTAAAACAGCAACAGCTTGAGTACCCCATGATAATCATAATTTTGCAACTAATTCTGCTACAAAGGGGGGGGGGGACCTGCTCCAGGGATGGGGAATGAGGCTGATTTAGAAGTGCTCTCACTAAGGATGAGATGGGACCTTTCTTGGTGACATCACAGGCTGTCGACCAATCAGCATTGTGCACAGCCAGCTTCTGCTGCATCCTTGCCAAACAGCCTTTGCTGGAGCTCAGCAACTGAAAAGAAAGGGGACTTGTGGATGACATGCACGGAGGACATTTTTAAATCAGCTGCATTGTTTTAAAAATGTTTATTTTGTCTTCACCTTCTGTCTCCAGTGGCACATCTCGAATTGCCTCTGAGAGCTCTTTGGTCAGTCCCACTTCTCTTTCCCCATGGATCCCACAGACAGAGTTTTCACTGCCTAGGTTCCTAAGCCCGTCAAATAGACAGCCCGTAATAGTCTTTCCCAATCAGTAAACCCACGTTTACGTGGTTGCTTTGCTCCCCACCCTTCCCTCCCTCCCAAATCCCTCCCAGGTTCCACTCTGTGTTCTGGGGCAGGCAATGTTTTGTTTTGCTTTTATGGAAGTTGTTAGGAATATAAACACCTGGCTATTTAGTTTCCTAGATGCCGGGGCTGGGGGTGGACGGACCGGGAGGTTCATTATGCCTCAAACACCTAGCTGGGCACGAGGGGGCAGTGCAATTTGGGAAAGGTCAAGCGGCTGCTGTATCTGCTCGGATTGAGGCTTTGCACCTTCCGCCTCCTGGGGATTCATATAGCAGGCTGGAAAGGAAATTACCTTGGAATTGGATACAAAAGCGGCTGCTGTACAGGGCAGCTTCGCTAAATAGGGACGGTAGCTGGGGCCCAAGAGCCACGCAAACATAAGCATTCTGGCGTGTGTGTGTGTGTGTGCACATATGTGCGTGCTGCCGGGAGTGGGAGAGGAGAAAAGCTGTTGCAGGAAAGAACCCACAAATCCAAACCCGGTCACCAGTCAGAGCAATCAGCACTCAACGTCAGGTTTGTTATTACCGTATTTCTTCGATTCTAAGACGCCATCGATTGTAAGATGCACACTAATTCCAGTGCCACCAACAGAAAAAAAAGCTTTTATTCTAAGAAATAATAAACACACCCGTGATTCTAAGAGGCACCCCGTTTTTAGAGATGTTTATATGGGGGGGGGGGGAGCGTGTCTTAGAATCGAAGAAATACGGTATATGGCTGTAGAACAGGACTTAGTTCTTACGAAAATTGGAAGTGATACGTCAGACCAGGACTGGGCAGTGTTTAAAAAGCCTGTAAAACTTGTCTGACCAGAGACAACAGTGACCCCGTTCAGACGACACGCTAAGACACGATGGTTAAGCATTTTGAGCTAAACGTTATGGCTTAGCGTGTCATGTGAACTAGGGGTGTGCACGGACCCCCCGATCCGCTTCTCTTCCAGATCCGCAATTGGCAGATCGGGCCGCTTCGCTCCGCCCCGCTCTGCCTATAGTCCGCTCCGCTGCGGAGCTCCGGATCCGGATCGGAGCTCCGCTTCGCCCCCCCCCCATAGGCTTGCATTGAAATCCAAAAAAGTCTACAACTTTTTTCTGTTAAAGTTAGAAACCTCAAGTTTGGCACCATGACACCTCATGGATGTATACACATGCATGCCAAGACTCAAGCCAATCCAAGCGTCCCCTGATTTTGGGGGAAATTTTGAAAATCGGACACCCCATTTTCAGACATGGACTGTTCTCCGACAATTTGACAGATAAAAAAATTGGAAGTGGGCACCCTCACAGATGCCATCTAGATCCACAATCATGCCAAGTTTCAAGCAAATCCCATCATCCCCTGATTTTTGGCGGAGCTTAAACCTCTAACGCACCACCCATAACCCCAATTCCCCTTTCGATATCTCCGTCAATTTTCACGTTAGAAACCTCAAACTTGGCACCATGATAGATTATCCACGGATACACATGCATGCCAAGACTCAAGCCAATCCCATCATCCCCTGATTTTTGGGGAATTTATGAAAATCAGACACCCCAGTATCTCAGGGATTTAAAGCTGCAGACAGCTCAATGGGGCCATTTCAAAGTAAATCCCAACATGCCATGAATTGGGGAGGAGATAAACCTATATGAATCTTCTTCCACACTTGAAAAATTGATTTGGAACTTCCAAAAGTCTAAGTGAACGCAGGAAGGACTTATCCCCTGAGTCAAAGCAAGACACACACAAACCATCCCTGCGAGGCGGGCAGGGGAGGAGGGAGGGAAGGCAGGCAGGCAGCAGACATTTCTGGGGGCATAAGGAAGTGAGCCAAGGATAATTTCAAAGCCAGTAATGCAAACCATCCCTGTGAGGTGGGAGCAGCACAGAGAGATGCCTTTTCTTTTGCATCCCATAACTAGGAGGCTAGGAGGATAAGAGTAAAGCTTTGTGATCCTTGCTTCAGAGTTGATTGACTGCACTGTGATCACATCCATTACTAAACAACAAAATAATAATGTTAATAATTAATACTAATTAATATTAATAGCAACAACAACAACAACAACAATAAGGAGTTGAACCACAATGAAAGCCTGCCTGACTTCACTGAAGAGGAAAAGCCAGGAGAGTTTGGGCTATGGGGTGTAAATATAAAATGGAATAAATAAGTAAATAAACAAAGGAGGGGTAGAATTAAAAGCAGCAGTGTTGCTGAATAAACAACAGGAAGAATTTTTTTAAAAAGGCTATATCTGTCTTTTACCAGTAAGAGGGAAGTGGATGTGCCCAGGGGGAGGGGGAACTGTGCGAATTTTGACTGGCCCTGTCTAGGAACCAGTCTTTAAGAAGCGACCTGCCACTTCAACTCATGACAGGCATTAGTCTCCACTGGCTAAGCTTTGGAGGATTCTGATTACCCTCCAATGGCAGGAGTGTGCACTGGGGATGTCCACATGCCCTAGGAGACCTCATCCCCTTGCACCACATCTATTCAGTTGTTCACCAAGGTTAGGGTGGGTAGCAGTGCTGTGTTTCCTATCTGTTATTTATTTGCTTAGTATATGATTTCAGGTTGTGTTTGTGCATTTGGTGGGGCTACTGTTTTAAAAAACACTGGGAAAAGTCCATTCAGACTAAGAAAGAGAAGTTTCCCAGTATCCCAAGTTACCCGTTTTGCCTATCCCCTCCTCCAACTTTGGGATCATGTGATCATGACTCTGCCTCTCAGCACTTCAAAAAGGTACCTCTCCCGCTTTTTTTACCCGATTTTTCCAAAAATTATAGCAAGCGAACCGCACCACGCAGAGAGCTGAGAGTAGGCTCAAAATGACCCCCAGCCACGACTCTCTAAGCACAAGAAGTTTCAGAAAGATAGCTTAAAAAAAACAACACAGTTATCCCCTATTCTTTTCTGCAATGCAATCCTGTGGGCGAAATTTTCCAAAATGGCGATCGGATCGCGCCGCGAAAAGAGAAGCGCTCCGCCTATGGGTGCTTCTCTTCGCCATGCTTCTAAGGGTCTGCGGTCCGCTTCTACTCCGCCTCTGGGCAAGGCGGAGCAGGCCAATTCGCTTCTGATTCTCCGATTCTAATCGGAGCGGAGCACATCCCTAATGTGAACCATTCCTAACTACGGTGGCTACATAACACTGGTTTAAACATGCTCACTAACCATTTGGTGCAAAAGGGTTAGGGACCTAACCATGGCTAAGTGTGTTGTCTGAACAGGCCCAGTGGGACTTAAAAAATGAGTGTGTAAGGGCAACGATACATCTGATGCAGGAGTAGGCAAGCTGACTCCCCCCAGATGGTTTAGACTACAGCTCCCATACTTCCTGAGCATTGGCCATGCTGGCTACGGTCTGATGGGAGTTGTAGTCCAAAACATCTGGGGGGCGTCAGGTTGCCTACCCCTGCATCAGAGATATCTTTGCCATTATGTCTTCATTTTTTTAGTCCCGCTGTTGTCTCTGGTCTGGTCAGATCAATTTGGCAGGCTTTTTAAAAAAACACTGCCCAAGTCTGCAAAACCTATTTACCAGAGGCAATAGTAGGATGAGGGGCACACAACAAACATTCATGTTTTTTCTCTCTTTATCACTCTCAACAGTTTGAGAGAAGAAAAAGAAACCGAGGGCATGGCTAGACGGGGCGATATCCCAGGGATCGGCCAGGATCACGCCCTGTGCATAGGGGATCCCAGCGGCAGGGAGAGATGATCCCTCCCTTGCCCTGGGATAACCGGGACGGCTTTAATCTCATTTTTCCCCGCAGTCTTGGGATCATTATTATTATTATTTATTTATTTATATAGCACCGTCAATGTACCACGGGAGGTGTGGGCTGCCATCCCGGTTTCGTCCCAGCTCCTCGCAAGTAACCGCCAGGAGCCACGAACAGGGCATGTGGCACGGAGCTCCATGCCCAACAGAGGTGGGGTGGAGGGAGCAGGAGGGTTTGTTCTTTTAAATACCTTTTTCGTTGGAGTGGTCCTGAGCTCATTTTCAATAAAAAAAATATATGGCAGGCACCACGTCGTCTTCCTCCCGGGACATTGCACACTGCATGTAGACTGAGAGGGAGGATCTCATGATCACCATATCGCGAGATCCTCCGACCTCCACAGGTAGGTCTAGCCATACCCCAAGTCACCCTCCATGGGGCCTCTCCCTTAGTGAGATTACCTTCTCATTGTCTTGGACCTCATCCTTTCCCTCATCATTGCTATCACATCTTTGCTCGACAGGCAGAGAGCCAAGGAGCAAGTAGGCTGGGCACTCCTCTTTCTCACCATCACTGCAGTCTGGGTGAGAGGCAGGCAGGTGAACAAGGAGGATGCAGTGGTGAGGAGCAGGAAGAGCAAGTCCAGGGGGCTCTGGTCAGTGGGCCCCTGCTGGCCCTTGGCCTGTGCCCAGCCATGCCTATCCTTGATGTTGGCCTTGAGATATATGAGGGGGATGGAGGAGAATGCAGGGTGAACAAGGGGAGTCAATGGTGGGTAAGTGGATGGAGAAAAATCAATCTGAGTTGGATGGAGAGGTGTGTATGAAAGGTAGTTAAGTGTATTGCCGAAAATAATGGCTTTAATTTAGCAAACAAAGGTGCTCATCTCCCCAGTCTAACCTCCGCTCCATCAGTTACATCACTGTTGACAAAATGCCCCCACGTTACCATTTTTCTAAGGGCTCAGCAGGCGGAGGGAGAAAAAAGATGAGCTTCCTTCTTCCAGCCTTCCCCACTCACTCACCCCTGGCTCCACTATGCAACGTTAAAAGGCTCTGCTCTCTCCCTCGTCACCCCCAGCCTGCAAAGTGTGGGGAGTGGCGAGCGATTTCTCTTGCCCAGATCCAATTCCTCCCCGAGACGTGGCTATTTTTCTCCCCCTCTTTTAATTCAGTCACTCAAACTGACAGCTACACTGTGTACTAGAACTGGGCTACACGATTGCTGTGCCATATTTTCCCTGTAAATCTCCTGATGTGTCAGGGCTCCCTTTCACTCTCCAGTCCTCCTGATAAATATTCATTTTATTTAAGTATTTTTCATTTCTCTCTCTCTCTTTCTCTCTCTCTCTCTCTCTGCAGCTCATACCCCTCATTGGCTTCATCGGACTCGGGCTGGGTAGCGCGGCCCTCTATCTTTTGAGGCTGGCCATCTACAGCCCTGACGTGAGGTACGCTTCTGGGTGGGTCGATTACTCTCAGGCTAGGGTGAGGGTCCCTGGAATGTTTGTGGCAGAGCCGTTCCTTGATCCAAGCCTGTATTTCAGAAAGCCCTGGGTTAGTCACAATCTAGAGCAGCTGTGTTGAACGTCTTTCAGCCCAAGGACCAAATTCAGTTTGGGAGAGATTTCGGGGGTGGCATCCCACTTGTGGGTGGAGCCAAAGGCAAAGGGGGTGGGGCCAATGGCAAACAGGTTAGGGACCCAAATACCAAAAATTAGAGTGACCATATGAAAAGGAGGACAGGGCTCCAGTATCTTTAACAGTTGTATTGAAAAGGAAATTTCAGCAGGTGTCATTTGTATATATGGGAAACCTGGTGAAATTTCCTCTTCATCACAACAGTTAAAGCTGCAGGTGCCCTGCCCTTTTTTAAATCTGGTCACTCTAGTATAGCTCCTGCAGCTTTAACTGTTGTGATGAGAAGAGAATTTCACCAGGTTTTCCATATATACAAATAACACCTGCTGAAATTCCCTTTTCTATGCAACTGTTAAAGATACAGGAGTCCTGTCCTCCTTTTCATATGGTCACCCTACAAAAATATCAGCGAGTTGTAGCTTAAAGCTTAAAACTAAGCCATTGGAGAGGCATGTCAACCTTTTAGAATGGGTGGGGGAAGACTATGCAAAATCTGGAAAACCACCAATCATTTGTTGAAAAGGGGTGGGGCTAGGGGTAGGGGCATGAACATCTGGGGCAGATTAGGAGCCCAAAAGGGCTGGATTTGACCCAGAACAGCTTTTTCTCAGCCTTGGTGTCCTCCTGGTGTGTTGGATTACAATTCCTGTTATCATATAATTTGAAGATAGTTAGATAGATAGATAGATAGATAGATAGATAGATAGATAGATAGCATTGATAAAAAATGTTGCTGAAGCAGGAGTGAACCCCAAAGAAGAATCATACAAGAAAATGTATCATACAACAGGGAATCTTGCTGCCTGTAGGCATGGGCTGGAAGTGAACAAGTATGGTTAGGAAATACCAAAATTAAGTTTATTATTGGTACCAGAGTATTTTCTTAACCTTTAAAAGTTCTTTTAAAAAAAAAAAGGTTCTCAAAACGTTCAAAGAAGATGTAGACGCTTAATTTTGAAAAGGAATGTCCCATCTCAAATGTATCCATTGGATCTCTGGGCTATCCATCTTGAGAAGGAAGCCCCACTTCTCCTTCCACCTACCACTACACCCCAATTTAATTGGGGGGGGGGGAAGGAACGTGACTGCTTTTACCTTTGAAAAAAAGTGGGAGGTCTGATTTTCTGCCACCATACCTAGTATGGCTCTAACTAGAGGTTTGTGAGGGATGCATGACTGCTGCCATCAACCTGCATCACTCACATGTCTCCTCAAACAACATCTAGTAAAAGAATCCTGTGATGGCATGCCACTGTGTTTGACATTTCTTCTCCCCGCCCCACCCCACCCCACCCCCATGCTACTCTGCATGCAGCAACAAATTGAAATTTCATCAGGGTGGGGAATGACTGGCCATTCTGATCCCATTGTCTCATCACGTAATATTACTGGAAAGATAGGTATAAGATTAGTAGTTCAGTGGCAGGCCTATTTCCTCACACACCCAGCCCCCCAGACATTGAGAAAATATATCACAGGAAACACTTGTCAAAGGAAAGGGAGGAAATCCAACCACCACTCAAGTATGTGAGTATGGGCCCATTCAGAAGACACCTTAAACCATGGCTTTAACCATGGTAGTTAAGCCAGGAAGCCAGGCTATGTTCAGAAGACACCTTAAACCATGGCTTTAACCACAATGAAAAAGGCTTTTTGCTTTACTCACCATGGTTAAAGCTATGGTTTAAGGTGTCTTCTGAGCACGGCCTGGCTTTCTGGCTTAACCACTGTGGTTAAAGCCATGGTTTAAGGTGTCTTCTGAATGGGGCCATAATGGATAGATTCGGTAGACTGGCAAAGAGGTCAGGTCTGAGAGATGGTTCACACATGTATCTCATCCCTTGGTAACTGCACCAGCAAGTATGTGTGAATGGGCCATCAAGGTTCAGTTGCCACAGTTGGAAATTTCGTTGTTTATTAAAAGCTTTTCTGAGATAAATTTTTTAAACAAAAATAAAAGGAATCCCCTCCCCCCTTGCTAATTATAGAGTTCATGGTACGAGACATATGAGAACAAACCCCCATTCCCCATGGTTCCCTCCATGCACCCACCCTTCCCTTTGGGTCACTAACATGTGCTAGGTTCTGTGTCTTACATATTAAACCACTTTCACATCAGCTAATTTTCCTGTTGTGGTTCTACATTTTTTAAAAAAGAAGAAGAGAAAGAGAAAGAAAGACAAAAGAATGGAGTGAAGGAACAGGAAAAGTGGAATTTAAAAAGAAAGGAAAGGAAGGTGAACAAAATTAAAAACAGCATGGTGTTCATCTCACATCACCTCCAATGCAATGCTTCTAGTGAGAGTCCATTCACACATTCATCTCCAAGCTATTAAGCATACGCCGATCTAGTCTAGAGAAATCAAATTATGTATATGCATCGGGAAGGGCCATAGCTCAGTGATAGAGCTCCTGCTTTGCATGCAGAAGGGGCCGGGTTCAATCCCCAGTATCTGCAGGAAAGAATATCTGCTAGAAACCCTGGAAAACTGCTGCTGCCAGACAGTGTTGATGATACTGGGCTAGATGGACCAATGGTCTGACTCGGTTTAAGGCAGCTTCCTATGTTCTTGTGCAAACTAGTTATATTTCCCATTCTCATCCTTCCATCACATGTTTGTACTTTGCAGCGAGGCAGAGGGTAGGCAGATGAAGAGAGATTGTTATGCACTGACACCATCACACACAGGGCTAGCCTTAGGGGTAGGCAAGCTGGGTGGTAGCCCAGGGCACAGAGATGAGGGGGGTGTCATGCAGAGCTGAGGGAGGCACCAAGCAAAGATGAGAAGGCGCCAAGCAGAGCTGAGGGGGGCATCAAAGCAGAGCTGAGGGGGGCACCAAGCAGAGCTGAGGGGGCACCAAGCAGAGCTGAGGGGGCACCAAGCAGAGCTGAGGGGGGCATCAAAGCAAAGTTGAGGGGGGCATCAAAGCAAAGCTGAGGGGATGCCAACATCAAATTCGTACCATAAACCTGGGTAGCCTTGCAAAAGTGACCGGGGGGAGAAGCACCACAGGCATTCCTCACCTGGGGCACTAGTTGTGATAAGCCAGCCCTGATCACAAATCCTCACAGATTTCAACAAATGAATCACACCACTAGTTGGTGGATCCAATCTGCTGTTGGGATCCTGCGCTTCAATGCCTTGACGAACAAACCCATGGATCTGCAGTTTCCATCAGAACGGGGCTGAGAGTACCTCCTCCCCAATACACAATTTCACAGGATTATTCATCCCCAATGAAAGTATGAGGAGATAGTCTACTCCTTTGGGGAGGGGCCAGTGAATTTCTAAGAAATTTTCAGGGCAGGTTTGGCTTATTTTAGTTTTCAGATGAGGTGGCTGAGGGGTATCATTTCTTCTTTTAAAAAAAATATTTTAAAATGTCTCACTTCTGCTAGTATGGTCAGCGAGGTTTTCCACAGCTTCCCAGTCACATTTCTTGGCCCAGCATGTCAATGGGAGCACAGCTGGGAGGCTGCAGAGACTGCAGTGGTCCTATGAGCAACGGCAAAGCTTAAAAAAAAAGTCTTAAAAAGTAAGAAACAAGCTCCTCAGCCACCTAATCTAAAAACTAAACTAAGTCCCCCCCCCCACACACACACACAAATTGCCCACTCCCAATCTTCAAGGGCACTTCCTATTGACTCTTCTCTTCCCACCCATTATTGCAAACTGCCAGAAAAAAAAAGCTGTGCTGAAAACTTGGGCCCTGCTTTAGTTTGCACCCCTGTGGAAATATAGGGTGACTTCCAGGTCACCGACCCTTTACACTAGGCTCGTCACATAAACCCTTCTCAGGCCAAGCGCCACCACTTGAAAACCTGAAGGAGGGTTAAATAAAACCTTTCCCCTAGCTATGAGGGAAACAGGTTTAATACAGGATCTCTCTGAACATACTGTGGCTATAACCTGGTGTGGGTGTTTAATAACTGTAAGGCAGGTAAATAATGCCAAGCTGACACGTGGTATTTGGTAGCTAACAAAATAATAATAAGTTTATTGTTAGAATAAAAATATAATACTTCCAGTCCTGCCTAATCTAAACTCTTCATACACCAACCACCTCACTGTCTTCACACCAATCCTGTCACTAGAATCCAAACACTTCAATAAACTCTCACTCACTCCTCAAACTCACACCCCTCACAAACTCCCAACACTCTCCTTATATACGCCTTTCCCCCTATTACATCATGAACCATGCCCACTCATTTCTAACATTCCATACTTTCCAGACATACTAATCTAGACATATACAAGATACTAAATTGTGGGGTAACACCACAATGAGCATATGAAAAGGAGGACAGGGCTCCTGTATCTTTAACAGTTGTATTGAAAAGGGAATTTCAGCAGTGCTGCAGGCATACAAATAACATCTGCTGAAATTCCTTTTTCAATCCCACTGTTAAAGATACAGGAGCCCTGTCCTCCTTTCGTTGTGGTCACCTTATAATAGGATGACCATATGAAAAGGAGGACAGGGCTCCTGTATCTTTAACAGTTGCATAGAAAAGGGAATTTCAGCAGGTGTCATTTGTATATATGGAGAACTTGGTGAAATTAAAGTGCAGGAGCTATACTAGAGTGACCAGATTTAAAAGAGGGAAGGGCACCTGCAACTTTAACTGTTGTGGTGAAGAGGAAATTTCACTAGGTTCTCCATATATACAAATGACACCTGCAGAAATTTTCTTTTCAATACAACTGTTAAAGATACAGGAGCCCTGTCCTCCTTTTCATATGGTCACCCTGCCTTATAAATACCCTGAAAAGATGGGGACAGGAGCTGCAAAGGGGTGAATGGCTACTCATCCCTCTCATCGCTGGCCAAGCAGCAGGCCCCTGTGCCTCTGGCAAGTGCACCATGAGTCAAACTTTGAAGACACCTAATGCTTTCATAATATCTGTTTGCTCCTGCTAAAGTGATCATTGATTCAATTTGACACCAGCTGCCCAGGGCACTTAGCACAGCAATTATCAGCTCCAGACACACACACACACACGCACCTTGCGGTGAGCTGCACGCAGCACTAAAACAGGCGTCCGGGGATGCTTCCCAGCCTTTTAGCGGGCATTGGCAAAGCCAGCTCCAGGTTTTTGTGGGCTTTGAGGCAAGAGTCTATCTATGGGTCCTCCTAGTCCCATTGGGGAAGAACACACCTTTGAGAAGGTACGAAGCACTTTCCCATGACTACTGCGTAATCACAGCCAGCCTCAAAGCACCAGAGCCTCCACACTGCCCCACAAGAACAAAAAAGTTGTTGTTTTTTAAAAAATTAAATGAATGGTGTCCAGAGCACTATGTTGCCAAAATAGTTGTGTACAAACTAGATTTGATCCGCTTAGGGCTCAGTAGCTGCCCTTTTGTGAACCGCCCAAAGAGCTTCGGCTATTGGGCGGTATAAAAATGCAATAAATAAATAAATAAAATTTAAGGGTCAGATTTTGCTTGTAAACAAGCTAGATTTGACTTTTCGTGATCCATAGTGCTCTCCACATGCCTTTTTCCCATATATATAAAAAACATTTTTTGGGTTGCCCAACAGCCTGCGGAGTGCAGGTGGGGAGGGTTCTAAGGGGAAAGAATAACACCTGAATAATTCCCAAAACTTCCTGGATTAGTGGAATGGAATTTTCAGGGCAAATGTTGTTACTTCCACCTTATATCATCTGTTTCTGAAATGTATTCCTCTAAATCTCACCCCAAATCCTCACTGCCACTGTGCTCAAGGGGTCACAACCTAAGGTTAGATGGGTCTGTCAGTTTTAGTTTCTCATTTTTCATAAGCATTTTTGTGTGCATTGCTCATAATACATGCAATTTTGCCTAATATAATGCATTTTCAAACTTTGTTTTCCCTAAGATATGCATTTTTGTTAATTGGAGAACTCCACTGCGAAATTCGGGAAAGTGCGAATTTCCGTGGATAACTTTCGGTTTGCAGAGGGGCAACAGCTGATGAAGTCACATAAACTGAGCAATTTCCTCTCCAATCCTTATCACATCCCAACTGTGCAATGGGGCAGTTGAGAGTGGCTCCCTTAACAGTCTCTGGGTCCCAGCAAAGGCCTGGAACTGCCAATTGCTTTCAGACTCTCTTTCTCTGCCAATGCCAAAGCAAGCGTCTTCGTTTACTAGCGCCTGGTTCCCGCATGGAATAGTTTGGTCTCTTGCTTCCTGTCTAGGGCCAAAGTGTTAGAGGAGCAGGAAAAAGTACGTGAGTGTGTGAGAAAGAGTTTCTCGTGGGAACTTTCTCGGCCTTGATTTCCAGGACTGTTTTTCTGGCTTAACCGCCCTCCATCCCATGCCTTCCCCCCCACCCATCATGTGCTGTTTGCTCAGAGACACCTCAAAGCAAAAAGAAAGAAAGAAAGAAAGAAAGCTCAAATATATTTCAACTATCAAAACAAAAACAAAAAAATCTCATGAGATGAAGTGATAAAGTCAGATTTCTTCTTGTTCCAGCTGCCCTGTCCTTTGAAAACTCACAAGCCCAACTCCAAGATTTGAAGGCTCTCAGACACTGGGCTACCAAACCCCTTCCCACTGTAAGCTAACAATTGATCATACTCCTTTCTGTGCCACTATGCCTCTCTTCTAGCCTGTTTCCTGTTTCACGAGAAACGTACATCAGTTTAACTGTCAAGTGTGCCAATTGCACCCATTCCTAAGGATGTCTGATCTGGCCACACTCACACATGCCTTAAATGCATCCTGTTTGGACTACTATAGTGTGCTCTACATGGGGCTGCCTTTGAAAACTATTTGGAAACTTCTGATGGTCTAGAATCCTGTAGCCAGTTGATTTATGGGGGCCAGTTACAGGGAGCATATGACTCTCTTGTTAAAGCTGCTTCACTGGCTGATTCTGGGCACAATTCAAAGCGCTGGTTATGGACTATAAAGCTGATAACACTTGTGTTCTGATAACACTTGTGCCTGATGTTTTAAGTATCTATTATCTATAAAGCCTTTATGCAGTTTGGGACCAGGTTATCTGAAACACTGCTTTCTCCTATACTAGCCTGCCTGGCTCATAAGAATTCGGGGAAGGCCCTTCTCTTGGTCTTGCTCCCATCAAAAGTATGTTTCCAAGCTCTGGAATTCCTTGCTGAAGGAGGCTAGGTTGGGCCTAAGGTGACCATATGGAAAGGAGGACAGGGCTCCTGTATCTTTAACAGTTGTTTTGAAAGGGGAATTTCAGCAGATGTCATTTGTATGGATGCAGCACCTGGCAAAATTCCCTCTTCATCACAGAACTGCAGGAGTCCTGCCCTGTTTTGTAGTCACCAGATACAAAAGAGGGCAGGGCTCCTGCAGTTCTAACTGTTGTGATGAAGAGGGAATTTCACCAGGGGCTGCATGCATGCAAATGACACCTGCTGAAATTCCCTTTTCTATGCAACTGTTAAAGATAAAGGAGCCCTGTCCTCCTTTCCATATGGTCACCCTAAACCGGGTTGGCCCCCTCTCATTTCTCCTTCCTTCGGCACAGAATGACATTTTTATTTGACAAACCTTTGGCATATAAGCTGCTCTCTTGCTAAAGAGGTCTTTAATGGGTTGGTGCTGAGCTTTCTGTTGTTGATGATGATGTTGTTGTGTTTAATTTAGTTGTTTTCAGGCGATGTTTTGATTCAGCGTTTGTTAGCCACCTTGAGTACCATTTCTCATTTTCATTTTTGTGTGGAAGCTCTTGGAAGCTTTCCATCTAAGGATAGAAAACTCACAGGCATAAACCTACCACCAACGATGTTCCTCCTACCGGCAGTCAGCCCCCAAATGGGACATGACAGGAACATGGTAGAAAGTGGCCAGCTTGGGATCTGCTGGATCCAAAGCCCCTCAAATCCCTTGAAGGGCTCCAGGATCACATCCCTCAACTATGACAGCCTAGCATTATTTAATTAATTAATTAATTAAGCATTTTTATCCCGACATTCAGCCAAAAAAGGCTCTCACGGTGGCTTACAAAAGTATTTCTTGACAGTCCCTGCCCACAGGCTTACAATCTAAAAAGCATTGACATAGTTAGTTCCCACTAACTAGGGGCCTTGCTAGACCTACCTGATAATCCGGTGGGGAGTAGGGGGCGAGGCCGCGCTGCAGCTAGCGCGGGCCATCGCCCCCAGCTAGACCTAACACGCGATGGGGTAAGGGAAAGCCCCGTCGCGTCGGCCATTTTTTTAAAAATTAAAGGGGCCATGTGTGGAGGAGCGCACCAACGAAAAGGTAAGGTGTTTTTTTAAAAAAATAAAGGGTTCCCTGCTCCCCCCTGCCCAGATTTCCCTCCCACAATGTCTGATGCCCCCCGCCCGCTAGCTCGCCCATCCGCCCCTGCTTGCCATGTCTGCCCCCGCTCACTCGCCCGCCCGTCCCCCGCTCAGTCGCCCGTCCGCTCCCCACTCGCCATGTCCACCCCCCGTTCACCATGTCCACCCCCCGCTCATTCGCCTGCCCGTCCCCCGCTCGCCATGTCCAATGCCCCCTCCACCCCCCGGCCACGATCTCCCCACCCTGGCCCCGTTCTCCTTCCCCCCTGTCCCTGATATGCTTGCCCTGGCCCCGTTCTTCTCTCCCCCGCCCCGTCCCCGATCTCCTTGCCCTGGCCCAGTTCTTCTTCCCCCCCCCATCCACCATGTCTGATGCCCCCACTGCCCGATTGGCCGCCCGATCGCCAGGCCCGCCTGATCACCCACCCGCACGATCACCCGCCCGCCACGTCCAATGCCCCCTCTGCCCCCCCATCCATGATCTCCCCACCCTGGCTCCGCTCTTACCCCGATCTCTCCCCCCGGGTCCGCTCTTTCCCCCCCAGCCCCCATCTCCCCCCAGTGATTTTACACACACCCCGGCCCGATGGGCACAGCGCTCCTATGGAGCGTTGTGCCCAGTGCGCGGCTTCTCCCGGCTACTCACGAGTAAGCGAGCAGCCAGGAAAAACCACGGAACCAGCTAGACCAAACCAGGCCACAAGTGGATCCAGTTATCCCGGGTCAAGGGAGGGTTTAGCCCGGCCTGACCCCGAGATCCCCTGTGTGTCATCTGCACGCATAGCAGGGAGCCCGGGCCTCATACCAGGCTAAACCCTCGTCTAGCAATGGCCTAAATCTAAAAAGGGAAAGATCCACCACAGACCAGCAGGAGAAAAGGAAGTGAAGTCCTGCCTCCAGTCCACACACACATATAAACACACTTCCCATCCTGACCAGCATGCGAGCCAGCAGGCCTTTGCAAACAGCAGATGCTTTGCTACGTCACTCCACTACCCAACATATAATTGCACAGTAAACCGAAGAAGGTCTTCGGTGTAGAAGGGTAGCATCTAATGTTAGTACTATGTAGAGTAAATCCATTGAAATGGATGAGACGCAAGTTAGTTATAACTCACTTGTCCCATTCATTTCAATGGGTTTACTCTACCTAGGACTAAAATTGGATGCTACCTGAAATGTCCAGTATGTATATTTTCCAATGGTGAGGATCTCTTTCAAGTAGAACTGGGCACGCTACCATTGGAGACCATGTCATACTTTGTAGAAAGTGGTTTTCCTTCCCCCTCCCTCCCCCAGCATGAGATCCCCTTCATGTTTCATATGTCAGAGGAAAGTAGACAATCTAAGGATGTTCCTGCCACAACTTAATTGATCCTTGCCCAGAGAAACCTCCACGGGCATTGGTTGGTTCTGTTAACACTTGTGGCTGGTGTTTCAAGTACATGTTTCACAGGAGATATGTGGTTGATATAATAATACATTTTTGTTTTTATAGTCAGGAGATTCAGACTGTAACCTCATTTACCTGGGGGGAAGCCTCATTGGGTTCAACAAGAGCAGTGTCTAATCAGTGGTGGCTCTGATTTCGGTGGGACAGTGAATCCATTCTGGGTTTCTTTCAAAACCAATCAGAACTCTAAAGGAGCTATCTAAAGTGCTGTCCCCAAGATGGGTTCAGCACCATGGATTGTTCTTTAGAATTATGACTGGTTCTGACTGAAATCCATAATAAATTCACAGCCCCAATGAAATCAGAGTCACCAGCCTCCACATTACTTTCATTGAACCCAATGAGGCTTTCTCCCGGGTAAACGTGTATAGGGTTGCAATCTGAATCTCCTGACTATAAAAACGAAAACAACCAAGGTCCTGAAATACAGATATGGCAGGCTATGATTTTTCTTACAGCAACAGTTTGGAGGGTTTAACTATTTGCTCTGTACTATTTGCTCTGCACTGTTTCTCCAATTAAAATCCCCCCAGTTGCATTTCACCCCAGGAAGGAGCAGAATCCTGCAAGGGGGATAATTTTAATCAGGAAAACAGTGTGTGTTTGGAGTTGGGAGGGGGGAAGGATAAATACCCCTTACCACTGCTGCAGGCAATTCATATATTTTTTAAAAAACACAAATGTCAGTAGATCCAGTCATAGATCTCCTGCATAATGTATATTTAGCCCTGAGGAAGGGAACATATACCTAAATAGTTAGGGATGGGTGAGAAATTTGTTTGGTTTGCATTTTAATGTGAATGTTCCAAATCTGCATATCCCAAATCAACACATGAATTGCAATGCAGCTCTACAGCGAAACCTGCACTTCTCCAAATTTTAGCAATACCATTCACAATTTTTTTTAGGAAAAAAAATGCTTACAAAACATGTGCACAATAGGGGGAAATCACACAAAATGTACATATTAAGAGAAACTATACACAAAGAAGCATTACTTGCAAAATCACTTGCAAAAAACGCATAGGAAAAGTGTGTACAACAAAGCACATAGCAGAAGAAGTGTGCACACACAAAAATCTGTGAATTTTCATGCAGACTTTTGGGTGTGGGCAAATTACAAACTGATGCAGAAACAGGATAGAACAAACTTGGAGAAATGGGAAAGCGAGCAGAATGAAACATGACAGATTTTTCTACATGTTCACTATTCGGTGTATACCCCCAGAAAGGATATGTGGGAAGTGGCCTACAGCGCCATACTAGGGTGACCATATGAAAAGGAGGACAGGGCTCCTGTATCTTTAACAGTGTACTGAAAAGGGAATTTCAGCAGGTGTCATTTGTATATATGGGGAACCTGGTGAAATTTCTTCTTCATCACCAGAGTTAAAGCTGCAGGTGCCCTGCCCTCTTTTAAGTCTGGTCATTCTGGTATAGCTCCTGCAGCTTTAACTGTGGTGCTGAAGAGGGAATTTCACCAGGATCTCCATATATACAAATAACCCCTCTAAAATTCCCTTTTCTATGCAACTGTTAAAGATACAAGAGCCCTGTCCTCCTTTTCATATGGTCACCCTAGCCATACACTATAGGCAGGTCTAGTTCAAGCTGCTCCCCACTGCTCCCCTCAAGCCATCAGACAAAATACTCAGGCCGAAGATTTCAACTGAGTTGTTCCCATTCAGTTTGGGTGTATTTCACACTATTGTGTTTGATATTCATATTGTAGAGCAGTTTGGAGTCCTGGGTACAGCCAGGAGTCACAAGGGTGGGGAGCCCGAGAACTTTGCTTCTTAGCCAGGCCTTTTTGTATATAAAAGTTCAGTTCTATTCAGCATTTTGTGTGCCTTTTATAATCAAGTAAAGTTTGTTTGGCCGGGCCTTCACTTTCTGGATCCATTCATTATGCCACTCATGCTTCCTTCACCAGCCTTTCAGCCCATCCTCTGCAGACATTAGCAGGTCATCATCGTGGAAGTTTCATCAGCGAATATCTACAGATCAAGTACACAAGGCCAGAGACGTTTTTTGGTCAGTTGGCAGGCCCAATGTAGGTCGAAGCCTGAAGCGGGGACCCACCCCACCACTGCCACCTTCTCCTCCCTGCCTGCCTGCCGCCAAGTACCTTATTTTTCCTGGTGTGGACACGTGTCTGTGCCTCAGTAGCATGCTGCCCTTCAGCTGTGTCCACTATCAGGAGCCATAATAATAATAATAATAATAATAATAATAATAATAATAATAATAATAATAATAATTTATTACCCGCCTCTCCCTTTGGATTGAGGCGGGGAACAACATTAGTGCAGGAATCAACACATCTTTACAATTCTTGATTTTACATTAATCTGGGTAGGCCTGCCGGAAAAGGCTAGTCTTCAAAGCTGCCTTAAAATCACAGAGGGAGTTAATATTACGAATCTCCTCCGGCAGGCCGTTCCATAATCCAGGGGTGACAGAAGAAAAGGTCCCCTGCAAATCTGGCAAGGTATCAACAGAGTTCGCAGGACTTCTCACGATTGCCCAACCTTTCTAAGATTGTAACAACAGCACGCTGTTGTTGTTGGGACAACAGCACGCTGCTGAGGTAGGCACACGTGTCCATGCCAGGAAAAGTAATCCAACTGGCTGGCAGCCAGCCAGTTGGGGCCAGCTGGGTTGGGAGGCGCTTGAGAAAGGTGGGCAGGTGGGCGTGCACCCAGATGGGAAGCGTGTGGGCAAGCAAGTACCCAGAGAGTGCTGTTCTTCCCAAATTCTACTGCCTGATGCGCCAGCTTCTTACTGCTTCATGATAGAGCCAGGCCTTTCTGTTGTGTATGTTGACAGGGGTGTTTTCTGAAGCAGGGACAAAATGGAAGAACTATGGGTATGGAGGGATAAATCTGAGAGAAATAGAGTGTGATCTATTCTATGGCTACTAAATGAGTAGGCTTTGTCAGTTGTTCACACAGCAATAGAAAGATTTAATTTCCCTGTCAATACAAGAGTATCTAGTCTCTGACCTAGTTCCTCTGAATCTGACCTTGGCCAGGAAGAAGAACTAGAGTCACTGCTCCAGGGGAAAAACATGAGGTTGCAGAGCCTGGGGCCAGGCCAAGTTATTGTTGCTGTCACTGCAGGGTCTGCCATAGCATCTCACTGCCAAGGCCGCAGGCATGACAGACAAACACACACTCCAGAACGAGGTATGAAGGGCAATAATTACTTGGGGGCATCAGTACACACAGCCGATGTGGCAAAATAACCCCATGCACATATGGTTGGGAATTTTGCCTTGATGCATGAGCAAAGTGTGTGCGGCTGTCTCCACGGGCTTTCTGCTTCAGCGTACCTGCTCACGCAAGCCCAACGTAACATGCCGGTGGTGGCTGCGATAGCCTTGGATTCGATTCCCAGCTCTGCCATTAACATGGAAGGTTAGCCTTTGGAGAAGATTAGAATCATCATGGCAGCTCACTGGTTTTGTGAGGATGGAAGACTCTTCTGCAATCTGCAAGGACTCTACCACCAGGAATCATGATCAACAACCAAAGCAGCCATGGAGCACTCCCATAAAGAACTCTTTCCTGGCCTAAGAACTGAATCCAGAATCCTGTGCCATACTGGTGAGCAAAGCTGGATTCATTCATGCAATATAGAGAGAATGCATGTGTGGGGATAAGCAAGCCATGCCGGAAGAGATCAAGACGTCCCACCACCACCAGTTGCCAATTGAACCATTGGCCTGCTCTTGTGCCTTAAAAGAGCAGCTTGATATGCAGAAATGAGGTGAAGCTTTTCCCCAGGATGAAGATCAAAGTTTTTCACTGGCTACTGTCTGCAGCTAACCTCCCTGTTAAAGGCAGACCTGGGGTGTCTGACCTGAGGAACTGAGAAGCCGTCATGGAAAAGCTTAGGGCAGACGTGAGGACCTTGTAGCTTTCCGGTTGTTATTGGACTCCAACTCTCAGCAGCCCCAGCTAGCATAACCAATGGTCAGAGACGACAGGAGATGTAGCCCAGCAATATCTGGAAGGTTGCAGATTGTCCAACCCTGGCTTAGGGTATGGTGAGCAACCTTTAGGATGGTTTTTGTTTTGGAGTTGGGACATCCTTTGCCTAAAGGATTTGTGGCCAAGTGCACAAAATGAAAGAGAAACACTTTCAAGAGACTAGTAGATTAAGGAGGGATGATAAGATATTAGCTGAATGTGGTCAGGCAGTCCCATTAATATATACATCTGAGACTGGACACGTAGACATGTGAGACTGGACACACTGGGTCCAGAATAACTTGGAGTGAGGCACGTGTGCATGTGGCTGAGGGCAAATGTGGCTTCTCTAAGGGACCTATGCCATGCGCTCGGTTCATTTCCTTCTCTTGGATCCACTGTTTCAAGCAGCTGGAGTTCTAATATGGCAGCATGCCTGGCGGTCTCCGTGGCAGCCAGTTGTCATAGCTACAGGAGTTCACAGGAGTCTCACAGGTTTTTTGGTTTTTTTCCAGTGTTAATTTTGAAGGCTTAATTCTATCTCTTCAGTTTAACACATGGAGATTTTGTCCTTGTTCTCCTGTGTGAGGCGTCTGTGTAGCCAAGCCTTAAAGAAACATGGGACAGACTGGAAACTAGGAAAACTAATAGTAGTAGATGCTGAATCAATTGGCTTGAAAATATCTCCTCAAGATTCTCCTCTGAAAATTTGTATCCAAAGTTGTCACCAGATATTCTCTGAATATTCAAATATTTGCCAGATTTTCATTGAATATTTGGCATGTTTTGTTGAATTCCCTGTCAACTGAAATCAGGCAGGCTTCAACTTTGTTTCGTTTGGAGCATCTGCTAAAGACGTTTTTATGTAAACAAGTTTTTCTTGAACAACCAGCAATGTTTTTATTGCTATAACTTGATTTTAAATATTTGTATACTTTTTGGTTTTATTTTATTTTCATTTGTTTATTTTCTTTTGCTGTTCACCGCTCAGGTATCTTTTTTACATATACAGGGGTTATACATTGTGTGAGCAAATAAATGAGTATTTTACATTTGCACCAGACACCTGGTTCTATTCTGTTTCAGTATTTGAAACTGGACAATTTTGGTACAGTGGGGATTTGTATTTGACAGTTGGCATACAATATTATTTAATGCTATGTGTCTTTTTAGAGCTAATGTGGTATAATGGTTAGAGTGTCGGATTATCCTAATCCAAGTTCAAATGCCCATTCAGTTAGGAAGCTCACTGGGTAGCCACAGCTGAGTCACCATCTTTCTCTCTCTTCATAATTTACTTCACAGATGCCTATTCAGGTATTACAAAATTGCAAGCATGGAGGGGATACGGGGACAGATGTGGTGGAGGGGAACCTCCCTGTGTTGACTGAAAAGGTCTGAAGGAAGTTTGTAACTGCATTCCACTGGATGCAGTGACAGGCGCCCTGCGTGATCAGGAAGCCAACACAAATCAGGATTCGCAGTCATGTGGCGTAATATAGATTCATAAGATCAGGATTTTTTAAAAAAAAATGTAATAAAGAAAGAAATAATATTTGACTGCATTTGTTTATAGTTCACATAGAGTGATGTGGCTATGTGCTCTTTTATGGCCGCCATTTACACAAACGGTCCTTATGAAACAGGCCGGCCTGCCATCTTTATGCAAGGGAGTGGGAGGCTGTGTGCCGCTTGGTGGGCGGCCAGAGGCAGCCCAGCAGCTCAACACAGACAGCGAGCAGGGTTGGGTGTTCGGAGAGGGGTCTGGCAAGCAGTCCACAATGTGGAGAGGTGTGTTTGTCCACCCCTATATACACACTAGAGTTGTGCACAACCCCCCCCCCAACCCACTTCAGAGGCCAATTCGGCGCTTTCAAATTGGCCCCAATCTGTCTCGGTCTGAATCTGAATCATTTGGATGTCCATTTTTCCAGGCATAAGGATGACTGTCCCTGTTGGAAACGCCTGACCAGGAGTCCGTCGGACTTCCTCCCTCCCCCAGAAATGGCCCTTTATGGCCACAGTTGTACACAGCATTAGATCTTTGAAAATACAGACCCTCCATCTTCTGTAAAAATGGTGGCTCGCAAGGAGGCCAGGCGACTGCCAGGTGCAAGCAGACAGGTGCTCACCATCATCCAGATTAATCCAAGGCAATCCAAAGTGCTTCAGATCAAGTTGACCTGCTCCGAACCCGATCCAGATCTGGTCCAATTCAGTCCAAAACACCCCACCCCACGCAGATGGGATTCGGATCCATAACTGAAGCAGCTCACAGCCCCGTTACAGGCAACCCTGTCTGGCTTCCAGCCCCAGCACAACATGGAACTTTCCATGGTGCTGATCTCTTCCTATCTTGCTTCCATGAGGAATCTGACCCAACCTAACCTGACCCCTGTTAAAGATCAGACCATAGCAGAATCCTGCAGCTCAGTTACATCACAGAGCATCATTTAAACCCATGGCCTGCAACAGTACACACTACCACTAATCCCAGAGGTGTTGAGCTTATTTCAACCTGAGGGCTGAATTCCATTTCGAAGAAGTTCTTGGAGGTCACATTCCAGTGGTAGGTGTACTGGAGACAAAGGGGATGGGCCAGAAATATTAGCATATTTTAGCTTAAAGCTCTTACTGCCATCAGCCCCAGCCAGCATGGTCAATGGTCAGGAATACTGGGAGTTGTAGTGTAAAACATCTGAAGGGCACCAGGTTGAGGAAGGCTGCCCTGCATGCATCTGCATGGGGTGCCAGTCCCCGCTATCTGTACTGTAACCTTTAAAAGCCAGTTGCATTTTAAAGACTGAAAGGAGAAGGAAAGAGCCCAGGTTGAAGTCATCATAGCACTATGGCAGGAGTGTACAAGTCTACACCTGCAGCAGTGGGATCATACCTGATCATGGCACAACACTATGGTTTTATTAGAATGTAAGCCTATGCGGCAGGGTCTTGCGATTTACTGTTTTACTCTGTACAGCACCATGTACATTGATGGTGCTATATAAATAAATAAATAAATAAATAATGATAACAACACACTAATCCATGGTTAAGCCACTAACCCTTTTGCAGCAAGTGGTTAGTGAACATGTTTAAACAATGGTTATGTAGCCACCATGATTAGGAATGGTTCACACAACACGCTAAGCTATAACGTTTAGCTCAAAATACTTAACCATCATTGTTTAGTGTGTCGTATTAACAGGGGCAATATAAAACCATACATTTAAAACAGAATAAAATCAAAGTAGTAACCAAAATAGTAGTAGTAGTAGTAGTAGTATCTCTTTCTCGCTCATGGTGGTTTTTCTAGATGAACATGACGGCCTTTGTCAAGTCATGCTGTCTTTTACAGATTAAGGAATTTCCTGACAATTGAGCATGTTTTAAGTATGACTGCTTTCTGGATGTTTGTGTGGATGCATTTTGGTAGGCCCAGTTTCTGAAGGTTTTCTGTATAGTTTTTTGATGTGATGCCAGTGACTGTTGTAACAGAATAATTATGACCTTTTCCTGTTGCCATAGTTCTTTGACTTCCATCATCATCATCATCATCATCATCATCATCATCATCATCCTCCTCCTTCTGATCTCTTTAGAGGAAGAGGAGATACAACTATGAACTATTACTACTACTACTACTACCACTACTTAGTTCTTTCAAAATCTATATTCTAGACCCAAGCTTCTTTTCTTTAAAATGTCCTTTTATTTATAAGAACCAAAGAAAGAAAATCAAGTTCCTTTTGGAGCAGGGAATGCCTTATAACTGCTGAAGTAATTCTTCCCATTGTTCTGCTTTATGGTTGTATTATATTTTAAGTGGTGAGATAGGCTCTGTGTTCACCTGAGAAGAGTTAACGCAGCTCCATTATAAGAGGACAGGCCTACAGCTGACAGTCAGCTTTCCTTCCCCTGTCAGGTCTCAATATCATGTCCTGGATATTCATTTAAATGGAAAGATGCAGGTTATTTCCCCCGGGCACCTCAGCGCGATCTGTGGCCATTGCCTGACAGGTAAATATGCATTAAAATGCCATTCTTTGTCTATACTTTAACCGGCTTAAAGCAGCACCTGTTACCAAAATATCTGAGCAGGGTTTTCTTTTTTTAAAAAAAAAATAATTAACCTTATTTGCTCTCATGTATATACATATTCAAAAACAATCCCCTTAGCAACATTGTATGAATGACAAAACGGGACCTAGAAAAGTTTAGTGTCCATTCCAAACACTTTGGATGGCCATTCTACCAGTACTTTATTGGTCTCTGACCTTGAGAGGGTTCTCGGTGCCTCGAGAGGGTTCTGCCCTTAAAGATGGCCTAAAAAATCAATTTAAATAAATAAATGAAATCACTTTCTGTCAGGTAGTTTAACCACTACTTCTTTCTGTAAAACCACTAAATTCCACATTCAGGCAGGCACCACCCACCCACAACTGCTAAATTTTGTCCTAGCTCTGACTCTGACCAAGGTTGGCTCTCCCTTTAGACAGAGTGAGGCAGCTTCATCGGGGCAGAGCTATTGCGAAATAATTGAAGTCAAAGCTATGTATGCAACGCTGCCTGCCCTACGCCCCCTAATCTGCCCTGCTCCCCTCTGGTGCAGTGCTGTCCTCTCACCAGTGTTGAAGTAAATAACAACTGCCACTCCAGTTAGCTTCCACCTGCGGAATTGCAGGGAACAGCGTCATCTTGTCCTTTGCCTCAGGCAGAAAAAAGTTTGTGGATCTATTACATGATGCTGCCAATGTCCAGGATGTCTCCTGCACTATTCCCCCCCCCCCTTATCCCGCGGTCAGAAAACACAGAGATAACCAGCTTTTAAAAACAAAAACAAAATCAGCCCTGTGTAAAGTTGGCATTGTGCTATAATTCCACCAGTACTTGGCACTGGTTTATTGAGTCCAATGGAGCACACAGAGATAGGAAGTATTCAATTCAAGCCACATGGCCACTCATGTAATTGAGCCTATTGCAAATCCAGAATGAAACTGGAATCAGAAAGCGCTGGCAAGACAATGGGTGGTGGTGGTTTGCTTTGGGTTGTGTGTGTTTTTTAATGTAGAGAAGATTCCTGACACACCTAGCTGGTCAGATGCTATTAAGGATAGTGGAATGGGACAGAGACACCTGACTCATGGGGACTATCCACTTGAGATGTGGAAAGAGCTTCCTGGTAGAATGTGTCCCATAGCAACGAAGGTCCATGTTGTATTTTCTGCCTCAGAAACCAAAATGTCCTAGGCTAAAAACAACTCAACTGATGTTGACTATTACCACATATGTATGGATTATTCAGCAATGGTAAAATGGAACGGATTACTCAGCAATGGAAACCAGGGAGGTTTGGGCACAGTCTTGACACTCATTGCCATGAGATATTGAGAAAGCCAATAGTCTAATAGTTTTTATTTTTAAAAGGATTAAACAAATTCATGGAAGATGAGGCTATTAATCTTACATGTCAGGCATTCTGTGGGACTGGCAGAATGTGAGAATGGCCTACAAAAGGTGGGTTAATCTGGAATTGCCCAATGACATTTTCTACAACTTTCCCAGAAGCCTCCATTTTGGCCCACACAGGGATAAGGCAATAGTTGCTTTGATCTGTGGAAGCTCTTCAGTTCTATTGTTGCATCTGCCCTCAGGTAGGGGACATGTTCTTCGGGTACCTGGCATTACTCCCGGAGCTCCCACAATGTTCATGAAATCATACAAGAAATGAGTGGAAATTGAAAAGAGAGAAGTGTGACCTTGCAGTACCAGCAGAAGTTAAGCTGCCTCTTTGTGTATTGGGCAAGGAATAACTCAGCCTCTTGCTTTTCATTAACTTTTTCAATGCGGTAGGTAAATTCTCACAACTATCCTAGAAATCTCCTCCTGGGCTTCATTTTGCTGTCCCTGTTGTAGTTATTGTGCCATTCTTCTCAACAATGTATTCTCCATTGACTCATCCAATCTAAAGTTTCCCAAAAATCTGCCATAACTCCATTACATGACAGTTCTCACACACCTACTAGCCCGCCCGCCCTCAAACACACACATTTTTTTATTTATTTTTTACTGTCTCGCAATCTGAAGTTTTTTTCAGTGCTGGCATTAAAATCTTGTATTTTTTTAACCAGATCAGAAAGCTCAGTTAATTGGGAGCATCACCAGTTTGACTTCTATGAAATGGATATTTTGTTGTGGTTTGTGGAGACAAAGATGAGATTTCGCATTGGGGCCCAGTCTCCCCCTCTGCCATGTAACCAATTTCTTAGCCAAGTTACTTTTCTCTGAGACTCATCAGTTTCCTTTCTGTAAAATAGATGTTTAACCAGAAAACTGTGGGTTCAAATGAGTGGTTTTGTGTTTGGGAACTCATACCTCCTCTCTACCTTATGCTTAGATTCTGGGGCAAGGTATTTTTTGTTTAGCCTCATTATTTTGCTTTCTGGGAAATGGTGTTTTGTGACCGGACACACCCACCACGGCAGCCATTTTGTGAATGGGCAGCCCCTCTGTGGCAGCCATTTTGTGAGGACACCCACAACAGTCTCAAAAATTCCAAATGTACCCATCATCCCAAAATGGTTGGGGACTCCTGCCTAGCCTACTACTGTTCAGTAGTCCAACCAGCAGCAGCTCTAAGTAGGGTGACCATATGGAAAGGAGGACAGGGCTCCTGTATCTTTAGGAGTTGTATAGAAAAGGGAATTTCAGCAGGTTTCACTTGTACGCATACAGCACCTGGTGAAATTCCCTCTTCATCACAACAGTTAAAGCTGCAGGAAACCTGCCCTCTTTTGTATCTGGACACTCTAGTATAGCTCCTGCAGCTTTAACTTTTCAATGCAACAGTTAAAGATACAGAAACCCTATCCTCCTTTTCATAGGTCACCCTATCTAAAGCTTCAGGCAGAAGAGCGTATTTCCAGCTCTTCTGCTTTAGATCCTGGGACCTTTTACATGCAAAGTATCCGCCCAGAAGGGTCTTACTTCTAACTAACCCATGCCATCAGCTCTGATATGCAATAGCATACCAACACTACCAGCCCCTCTGTCAGCTTATCTTGGGAACTGTACTTTGGTGAGGTGTGAAGCATTCTGGGTTAAAGACCCGAAGCTCTTGCTCTCAAAACTACAATTCCTAGTATTCCCTTGGAAGAAGAAATGGCTGTTAAATCTATTTAAATCTGTAGTTTAAACCAGTTTTAATGTGCAAATATTCTCCATCAGGCAGAGGACCTTCTCAGCTCCGCTGTTAACAGATCCTTCGAGGTGTCATGAATTCAATGTCTAGCCTCACAGATGGAAAGCATCCAAATTTAAATGTATCTGGAAGGATCTCTGACATTGGAGAGGGGGAAAGCAGGCGTGCTGGGGGCAAGGGTGTCTGTCTAGGAGAAGCTGGGGATCCAAAGGAGTTGGAGTTGGCATATATTACTTCTCTCAATGGGAGGGAATCAGTTAAAAAAATATCCCAGCCAGGGAAGGAAAAAGGTAGAGAAAAAATACTGCTCCCCCCTCACTTCCACCCTGCTTGCATGGCCTGCCCAGGACTTGGATAACTTGGAAGCTCCCATGTAAGATCCCTCTGGGATAAGTGTTAGGACTGCACTGCCCAAGAAACTATATCCTAAGCATATACAGTGTGGTGTAGTGGCTGAAGTGTTGGACTGGGAGTCAGGAGATCCGGGTTCTAGTCCCCACTCAGCCATGGAAACCCACAGGGTGACTTTGGGCCAGTCACGGACTCTCAGCCTAACCTACCTCACAGGGCTGTTGTGTAGTTAAAATGAAAAGGAGGAGGATCGTGTAAGCCACCTCGAGTTCCTTGCAAGAGGAAACAAAGTGGGATATAAATGTTGTTATTATTCCATTCAACTTTCAATAACCAATTCACTGTGGGTTAAGTCAGTGTTATAGACTTTCGATATTATTTATCCCCATTAATCTCAGCTTCTTCCTGAAATATATCATTGTGCATAACCCTCCCTGTGAGTTAGGTCAGGTTTTCAAATTGCCCCTGAGCATGTGGGGGGCGGGTCAGGGTTTAATTGCCAAGAGTCTGGTGGACCCGATTGCAGTTCTGCAGACGCTGCCCCACGTCCCCCATGGTTCCTGGACTTAGATTTTTCAAATTGTTTCATGTTCACTTTTAATACTTTTACGCCTCAAAAGGCAATTTGGGACAAAAATAAATAAAATCTCCCTCCACATTGATTATACGGTTAGCGTAGTCGACAGAAGAGGATTGTAACAAGACTTGGCAGTTTGTGGCTTACAACCATCATCTTGTTAGCGTATTGCATTACTTGCTAAGGAACCAGAGTCAGCAGCTAAATAGCAAACACCCTGACATGTCTGTGATAGCAGGCGGGAAGGGGCGGCATCACCCGTTCTGGGAGGCAAGCATGAAGATGCATACACACAGCAGGGACTATGTGCATGTTTTAGGTTAGTGCCATCATCCCAGCAAGGTCCCACTGAGAAGAGTTCCCTGGTCTTGCACCTCCTCTTCACCCTTGGAACCCGATTATTCACCTGCCTCTTGCTCTGCCCCAGGCAGCAGTGGTGATGAGAAGGAAGAGCAGGAGAGGCCACGGCCTACTTGCTCCCTGTGAGAAGATGGACTCACAAGGTAGGGGGAGCATAGAGGGTGTCTTGCCCAAGGGCCCTGCAAATCCTGGATCCAGCACCAGTTGGTGTAAACACCTTGGTTTTCAAAAAAAATGTGCGAAGAGTCCCTCCGTAGGGTGACCAAATGGAAAGGAGGACAGGGCTCCTGTAGCTTTAACAGTTGCATAGAAAAGGGAATTTCAGCAGGTGTCATTTGTATATATGGAGAACCTGGTGAAATTCCCTCTTCATCACCACAGTTAAAGCTGCAGGTGCCCCGCCCTCTTTTGTATAAGGTCACTCTAACATAGCTCTTGTAGCTTTAACTGCTGTGATGAAGAGGGCATTTCACCAGGTGCTGCGTATATACAAATGACACCTGCTGAAATGTCCTTTTCTATGCAGCTGTTAAAGATACAGGAGCCCTGCCCTCCTTTTCATATGGTCACCCCTAGCTCTCCAGAGACCTAGAACCATAGCCTTGGTATCTATAATTCCATGGAGAACATGGTGGTGCAGCTAGGGCTAGATGTCAAGGCCAAAATCCAGGGTCACGACTGGTGCAGGCCCTTCCACCACTGCTGGTAGAGGGGGCAGCATGAGTCACTAAGGCCATATTGGGGAAAGATGAAGGCAAACAGCTGCTGGGGGAGGGGAGGAGCCCGATTTGCTTCAGCAGGGGAATGGACAGTAGGGATCTCTAGAGCCGCCAGCCACCCCATGGCTGATTTTGAAAGGCCTGGGGGCGTCAGCAGCATTTGGGATCCACAGGCCTCCTGAAGGCAGGGCATGTTCCCACCTCATGCGAGTGCATGGTCCTCTCCATGCTGGGAATACTGACTTTGACCAGTACAGTTTGTTTCCAATATGGATTTACTAAAATTCACAAGGTTCTTTGTATTTAAGAGAGAAAGGACTTGAGTTTTCAAAAAACTGAATGTGGAAGAAAGCAAAACTGACAATTTTTTTCCCATCCCTAATTTTGAGTGCAATTCTTTGCATGTTGAGACAGATGAAAAGTCCTACAATTCCCAGCATAAGATTGCATGCTGAAGTTCTTTTGTTAAAGCTCTGTTGAACCTATGCAATCAGAAGTAAGTACCACTGAGTTCAATGGAGCTTATCCTAGGACCTCAGGTAAACTATGCATAGGATGGCTGCGTGATTTGTTTGTGTTTTGATGTCTCTGTTTTATGATGCCAATTTGGCTCCTTTGAGTATAAGATTCCCAGGGATGGGGTGAGTGTGGATTCTCCTTGGGGGCATGGCTTTGGGGACTATCTAGCTGAGCACCTGCAGTTCAGAATTTACCATTACACGCACATTCTACAGCTTTAGAGATGTCTAAAATAGTCTCTGATCTAACTTCTTTTATCAATGGGACCTGGACCCTGCCTACTGATTAGTAAGCAACAAAGGAAGAAAGTGTGCTTGCTGTAGTTGGAGCTAAACTATAATGTGTCTCACCTAGGGTGTCAGGGTGTCCTACTTTATAGAGGACACTCTCTATTTTGGAGTGTTGTCAGAGAACAGTCTTCTATTTGAAAGTGACCGTTACTCGATGGGCTGTCCAGAAAGAACTATTAGGAGGGAGAGCAGGGTGGGGCCTTGAAGCTGCCCATCAAAGCGGGCACCCAGATCATCTAGTGGTTACAGCCTTCCACACTGGAGCAAGATGGATTGTATTTCTGTTTCAATTATACTGTAGGTATTATTTCTCAGTTTGCATCCACGCATAAAAAAAATAGCGTATGCAAATGTTGTGCAAAGCGATATCCTCTGTTGTGCTCTTTTTGGGTGATCTATTTTCTCTTCTGGGGGAATGCATGTGGCCATCTTAGTGTCACTCCTAATTTCCTTTCCAATCAAGCCATTTTGGGTAACTTAGGAATGCCACTGCTCCAGCCTGTAAGGGCATTTTGCATCCTTGGAAGAAAAGTGATGAGAGACAAAAGCTTTCATGCCTCAGCATGAGAGAGGCAGTGGCTTATTCAGAAGCACATCCCTGACTAGACACCTTTTACTTATGACTTTCCTTTGTCTCCTTCCAGTTGGGATAAGAAAAACAATCCAGAACCATGGAATAAACTGAATCCGAATGACCAGTACAAGGTATGTGAGGGATTACACATTTGATAAATCTAGCTCAGAACAGAGAACAAAGAAAATGTCCCAATACTGCAACCAGTGCCGGCTCCAGGTTTCAGGGGATGGGGGGCCTTGGCCACGTGACCTCAGTGAGGGGCCGTCTTCTCCAAGGCACCACTGCCCACTCACTCATCCTCTCCCTCTTAGCCCAATCCACACAACTTCCCAGAGGGAGAGCATGAAGGGAGGGTGCTACTCCATCTCTTCACCCTTGTCATTGCTTGCATGATTGGCGAAGGCAGGTGAACGGGCAGCGACGGCAAAAACAGAGGAGCTTGCAAGAACAGGAGGCCCTATGGAATAGCTGTGGGCCCCTACAGGGGTGAAGGCCTCAGCAGGTACCCAACGATGCCTACCCCTGGAATGGGACCATGATACATGTGGGGATGGGGTGACAACTGTGGAAGGATTGATGGGGGGGGTGCATTTAAAGGCAAGACCCAAATTGCCTCATGTCACAGGAATTTCCGAGAACGCCAACAGTCATTCACCAGCAACACTTTCTTCCCTAGTTCATGGCTGTCTCCACGGACTACAAAAACCTGAAGAAGGATCGGCCAGACTTCTGAGGGTGCCATGGTCGAGTCGCTTTCCAGCCCCTGCCATTTTAGGACCACTTGACATGCCACTCTGTATAGCCACATCATTTTGCTCTCTTGATGGGCCTTTAAGTGCCCTTCATTGAAATTGCCATGAAAGTGCCCTTCACTGGGTCCACGCCAAGATGCCACCGCCGCTGCTTCCTGCCTGCCTCTAAGTGATTGTGCTGATGCCACACCAATAAAATATCAACTGCCTGTCCAGCAAAAGCAAAGGAAAATATTAACCCATTCTTTTCACTGAAACGCCTCTGTATATTGTGGTAACAAACAGCAAATTTGTTAAAATGGGGGGCGGGGAGAGAAAGAGAGAACAAAACAAATGACGTTCCCGTTGGGTCCTAGGGAGACATCTTGGTTCAATATTTTCCAACCCCTTCCTGTGAATGGCCTTGACCTTCCACTTGTTGCATTTCCTGTCTCCCACGCTCACATTTCCCATTCCCACAGAAAGACAGCACCAGAAAGTAGATCCTCGACCTGGTTAATGCTGGTCTTAGGGGAGACGCCATCCGTAGGAGAGTCAGACCCAAGTTCGGAGGAAGTAAGGAGTGGTGCAAGAAGGGCCTGAGGTTACAAGTGCCCTGGGATAGGGTGACCATATGGAAAGGAGGACAGGGCTCCTGTATCTTTAACAGTTGTGATGAAGAGGGAATTTCAGCAGGTGTCATTTGTATGCATGCAGCCCCTGGTGAATTCTCTCTTCATCACAACAGTTAAAGCTGCAGGAGCCCTGCCCTCTTTTGTATTTGGTCCAAAAGGCAGGGCTCCTGTATCTTTAACAGTTGTGATGAAGAGGGAATTTCAGCAGGTGTCATTTGTATGCATGTAGCACCTGGTGAAATTCCCTCTTCATCACAACAGTTAAAGATACAGGAGCAGTGCCCTCTTTTGTATCTGGTCAAGAGGGCAGGGCTCCTGCAGCTTTAACTGTTGTGATGGAGAGGGAATTTCACCAGGTGCTGTATGCATACAAATGACACCTGCTGAAATTCCCTCTTCATCACAACTGTTAAAGATACAGGAGCCCTGTCCTCCTTTCCATATGGTCACCCTACCCTGGCACATTTTCACAGGACCAAGCTGGGCAAAATGAGCAGTTGGCAGGGATAGGTGGTGGGCTAAGTTGTATGACTGGGCAATGCCATTGTTATGCTTATGCTAGGGTGACCATATGAAAAGGAGGACAGGGCTCCTGTAACTTTAACAGTTGTATTGAAAAGGGAATTTCAGCAGGTGCTATTTGTATATATGGAGAACCTGGTGAAATTTCCTCTTCATCACAACAGTTAAAGCTGCAGGTGCCCTGCCCTCTTTTAAATCTGGTCACTCTAGTATAGCTCCTGCAGCTTTAACTGTTGTGATGAAGAGGGAATTTCACCAGGTTCTCCATATATACAAATAACATCTGCTGAAATTCCCTTTTCTATGCAACTGTTAAAGATACAGGAGCCCTGTCTTCCTTTTCATATGGTCACCCTAGCTTATGCATTAGAATATTATTATATGGGGCATCTGGATAATGTGTGTGTGTGTGTGTGCATGCCTTAATTGATTCTTTAGCATTTCTGTTTTTCCATGCATAAATGTTTGGGTACAAACTATTATACAAGCATAGGGATGTATATATTACTATGCATCTGTACACACATCCTCTAAGCATCCACACAATTAGGTATCTGGGGATATATGCAATAGGTTCAGGCATGTTCTGTATGCAGAGTCACTGGGTTTTCTTTCATTTGAGCCAGGCCCAACTAGGGCTCAGCCCCAGAAATCTGTTTTCTGTGCCAAGATGCAGTCCTGGCATATGCAAAGCAGAAATAAGGAAGAGAATGCCTTTCATACACTGCCGCATAACCACAGCTCATCTCTACACATGTGGGGTTAAGGAGAGGGTCTTCTGGAACACAGCAGAAATTGAAATCCCAGCTCCTGTATTCATACAAAGTAACGCCTGGCATTTGCTCTTGTGTATATCCATAAATTGGGTGGGATCCAGACTTAGTCATGCTTAGAGTAGACCCACTGAAACCAATGGAATTTAAGTTAGCAATGACTAACTTGTCCCATCGATGCCAATGGTTCTACTTTGAGCATAGCTAAGTTTGGATCCAACTCATAGTATTTTTACATGTACAGTATATGATTACACACACAGGCTTCTTAATTATACATGCAAGTACACAGGAATGCATATAAATGAGAAACAATGTATGTATCTATGCATTGCAGTAGTAAGTCATGAATGTAATTCTATTGAGAACCTGCCTCTCTAGCCAAAAGCCACAAATTCACTGATATCTGCATTTCATTTTCCCTCCATGAGGCACAGACAGCGCTTTTAGCCTCAAAACAACTGGGCTAGCCTCATACTGACTTGCTAGTGGCCATCCAAGCAGCTGCTTAGCTGAGAAGGAATTTGAATTCATATAGCAAAGGTAAACTGGTCAAGCATACTGGGACCAACCTGAGCAGATGTGTGTGTACCAGGGCCCACATCCCACATTTGCCTGCCCAAGACATTTGACAGCCTGAGACAAGGAACAAGATGACATCCTCTCCTATTCCATGTACAAAAGCCAACTGAACGGTTTCTTCAAACATGGGCAATGCGACAGCATCCTTCACCACACCTGAAGGGAACAGGCTAACTTAAGGGGCACAAAGCAGGTCACTTGGCACACAGCTTTCTCCTACAACATCTTGCTGCCACCTCCCAGAAACTGCTGCCCAAAGCAAGCGCCTCACTCTGCCTAATGGTAGGGCCGGCCCTGGTGCGTACATGCCTATGCATGAAGGCAGAAGCATGAACATCGTACAAGTGAATGAGACTCCAAATACATAGTGAACATGACTACAACTTCTACAACAGAGGTGGGGAATGTCAGGCCCGCCATATGTCGTTGGACTCCAACTCCCATCAGCCGTAGCCATTATAGCCAATGGTGGGGGATGGTGGGAGTTACAGGCTAACAAAATCTTGCTCTAGAAGCTACTAAGCCTGGAGACAGACATGTTTTAAGAGGGATGAAAGTGGACTGAGAGAAGTTTTGTTTTTCATGATAAATGTGGACTGTCTGTCCCACCGACACCTCTGCTTAAACTGGTGATCTGGGTTTTTGAACTAATACCAGAACCTGCAAAACCCTTTTAACAAAGACAAAAGTGGAATGTGAGCATACACACCACAAGCAACAATTCCCTTCTTTCAAACTGCCATCAACTCTGGGAGGGGAGAAAAAATATTGTCTGCCTCCCGTCTAGATTATTTGGTTTGGCTCCAAAACCAAAACACAAACACAGACCAGATGTGAGGATGGGACCAGAGGACGTGCCACTGAGCAGGGAACTGCTTAAAGTACCACAGAAGCTAATAGCATTTGAAGGCCAGACCCCTTCAGCTGCAGTACTAGGGAACACAGTCAATTTCTCTCCCTCCACCCCACTCGCCAATTTAACAGATGCCTCCCACTGCTAAAGAGCCCAAACAGACATGGCACAGGAAAGACCCAATTGCAGATCTTGTGGTTTATTTCTCCTGTAAAGCAGCCATGGGGGAAGAAGGCTCTGATTTCCCATCAGAATAGCATTGGGGGAGAGGTGCTAGCCCTCCCCCGCAACTGAGGTCATGCCCCGTCCCTTCCAAAGCTGCTATTAAGCCCTACTGGGAGTAGAAATGCAAGCACAATAAAGAGTTGATTTCTTTTCCCACTAGGCGCAGCTCATAGCAATTTGGGAGGGGCTATTTTGATCAGGAAAGTTATAGAGATGTGAAAGGTTTAAGAACCCCTCCTCCAGTGCTGCCACACCAATTAAAATTGGAAGCCAGCCAGCCACCACCTCTCCCCAGCTATTTTGATTTTTGTGAACCGCCCAGACAGCTTCGGCTATTCGGCGGTATAAAAATGTAATAAATAATAACTAAAATATCAGGCGATCCCAACATGGATCTTCTGCATCACATGGACTTTGGCCCTAAATAGAACTGAAAAAGCATTCCAGATTTTGGAGACGTTTCATTCCCCCTCCTCACTTCCACCTATAAACTACTTCCAGATACATTTAGCCATCCTGTCATCCACTCACTGACCCCCCGTCCCATCAATTCAGTGCAGGCAGTTTATAGCTGGAGAAAAGGAAGGCACAGATCTGAAAGCCCTAACAGAACTTTATCCTCTGCATAGGAGAAAGTACTTGAGATAAAACCTCTAACCAAACTGAGCTGGTGGGAATGTGTCAGTGGGCAGGGCAGGCCCTCGTCTATACGACAGCAGGATTGCTCCTCATTAAATATAAACCCAATTTTTAATTGATTCGAATGCAGGTAAAGAGCGTCACACTGCAGCATCAACAGCGATTTATCTCCTGTATTATTTTTTTGTAGTGCAGTTATACATGCGCACGTGCACATTATTGCGTTATGGGATATACGATGCTATCGAGACGAGTGAAATGCTATAGGTTATACGCAGAGCTCTGCAGATTGATATAACAGAAAAAAAACGAAGCAGGGGAAAGGAACGAGGCTTCAGAGGAGGATGGCAGCGCGTTTCTGCCTCTTTGTTTATGCGGAGCACCGTAGGATCAGATTGCTCAACCTAATAGTGGCGTGAAAAAAGGAGCCAGCCAATAGGTGGGAAAGCGGCCAATCACGTTCTCCTACCCTCAAAGCTCCGCCCACCTGTCAAAATGTGGTTTAACTTCCCCAATGACACATAACAGTAATGCAGAGCAAACTAGGACATGAGTGAAAAGTCATGGTAAATCGCTGATGCGAATATGCGCATTATCGCGGTTAAAACGCAATTTACTCTGTACAGCACCATGTACATTGATGGTGCTATATAAATAAATAATAATAAATAATAATAATAATAATGTTACTGCGAACGGACGGCTGACTCATGTGTCCCAAAATGAGAATATGTGCAGCCATATAGACAAGCCCCAGGACTGAGTTATATTCTCAACTGTTCGTGACCTCTGGATTGCCATCTGGAAACCCCGTCCTTGCACAACTGAGAACTGTGCACAAAGATAAGGTGTGGATTCTCACCTGCACTGCTGTTGTGTTTGGCCACAGCCTAAGAATGCAGCTGCCTTTGTATCTCCTTCCTCCTCAAAGCAGTTCCACATTACCTACCAACTTGGGCACCTGCTTCCCCTGCTAGACCACTCTAGCTGTTTCCACCTTGCTCTGAAAGGGGGATGCCTGTAAGGTGGCCATGTGTCCTACTTTACAGGGGGACAGTCCTCTATTTGAAGGGCTGTCCAATCCAAAGCCGGTTTAAAGACAAAAGAACTTTCAGATGGAAGAGTCTTGATGGGCCTTGAAGTTGCCCATCAACAGATAACACCACGGGCAGGCTCACAGAGCAGGCACATGGGTCTCCTGGTCATGGTGACTTGTATTGTATTTCTATTTAAATGATAGCAATTTCTACATTTTCATCTATACACAGCTGCAATTTTTATGCAAATCGCTGCCCTCTTTTATCCCCCTTTTTTGCCAATGCATACGTGGCCACCATATTCGTTCAGGAAGCAACACAGTCTAGCAACTCTGCAGTGGAGAGAAGGCACCTGTTGCCCCCTTCTGCTCTCTTAATTCTGTACTTTTGCGTAAGCCTGCTAGGAACAGATGACTGTTCTGCTTGGACTGCGGAGAGAAATGCAACATTCACTATTATTAGTGGCTGCCCCCCACTCCCCATTCCGCTTTCCCCCCCCCCTGACAAAGCCACACAGGCCGCAGGCAAAATCCAATCGCGTTGAACAAATCCAATTTGCAGTAGCAGCTAATAGAGTTTGTTGCTGGTTTAAGCGATGGCAGCGTCAGAAACGCTCTGAAAATCATCCAGGCCCCAGGCCAAGCAGAGAGAGAGAGAGAGAGAAAAGGAAGTGAGCTGGGTGCCAAGCCATTCCCACACAGGGGCCTGGCAAAGCCTAGCTTAACCTCCCTCCTTAGTCTTTGACCAGGCTCCCAAGAAAATAAAGGCACAAACAAGCAGAAAATGTGCAGTCCCTGGCATGGCCGGGGCCACCAGATGGACATGGGGGGAACACGAGGGTGTCGCACAGCCTGTGCTTCCTGTTCCTGTTCGAAATCGGCTGTTCAGGTGACAGGACCACGATGCAGGTTCAGGGGAGTCGATCACCCCCCCTGCATGTCCATGGAATTAAGTCCTCTTTGCCTGCCAATATTCATGTTTAATTGGAAACAGGAATTAAGGATCAAACTTGCATTGGCGCTGGGCACGCTTTGGTGGCAACTTGACCTCTCTCATCCCAATTTCTCTCATCGTTCGTCTCCTCCTTCCTTCCCATAGGCAACACTTCAGATTTGGAGTGACAGTCACAAACTAGAAAATGCTCCTTTTTTTGCCCCATGGCCACAAATGCAGTCTCTATATCTCCAGCCATCCCACGAAATCTCCTCCTCCTTGCCCACCCACCCACGGTTCCTCCCAACTATGGGAGCAAATCAAGAGTCCCACTTGCTCCCAGGGGAGGAAGGCTGCTTCCTCCCTCCACTCACTGGCCATGGTTCTTATTCCTGGCATTGATATCTATAGATGTGAATACATAAGACCATAAGAAGAGCTCTGCTGGATCAGACCAAGGGTCCATCTAGTCCAACATTGTTAAGCGAGAGGGGGACAAGAAAAGCAGAGGGAGGAATGAAATGGCGTGGGTGACTTGACAAACCTTGCATAGGAGCACTCCACGCTGCAACATTTTGTTGCAGGTTCCACTTGTTCCAGTGGAAGTGTGCCTTGATTCCAGAGAAGTGTGTATCTCAGCTAGCAGAAGTCTAAGGAACAATGTTTTAACAGCAGCAAAAGAGGGTTCAGCTAAAGCAGGAGTGTGGAATGTACAGTATGAGCCAGTGGTGAGGGCTGATCGGAGTTGCAAGACAACCACATCCAGAAGACCGGGCATCCCCCATCCTTGCTGGTACAGCTACTCCAGTTCTGCACACACACACACACACCTGTCTTGACTGACTTGGCAGGAAAGGTTGGCCCGCAAAGCGAGGTGAGGCAGGAAGGCAAAGGGGGTGGGGAGCAGAAGGCACTACTTAATCCTGATGGTGCCCTCCAGCTTCTCCCAGACAGTCATGCTAGCTGGAGGATGCTGGGATTTGCAGTCCCACACAACTGGAGGGCACCAGATTTAGGGAGGCTGCATTAAAGCAACAAGCATGTTCTCCGGGTTGCAACCTTACGAAGCACAAGTCTATATTATCAGGAGAACGGGGTATCCATGTCTTCATTTGATTCTGAAATCCTGCCTCCCCGTTTGCTTTCCGTGCAGCCCACGAAGGACCAGAATCCGTGTATTTATTTGCTGAGGCCCCCTAAATAATGTTATATGACCAATTTAAGATAAACATCACTAACCGCTACGTTTCCTAAATCGATGCTACAAAAGAAAAACAACACATTAGCACCTTGGTTTTTGATTTACAAACAAGTTTTGCAAACCCACCAGCTGTTGTTGTCAGAACCGGGCTCCTTGTAACACATTAGCTGCCCTGCAATACCTGAGGTCCTTGCGATGCTTTGAGTCAGTGGCCATGGCTAGACCAGGCCTATATCCCGGGATTGTCCTGGGATCATCCCTGTGCATCCAAATGAGACACAAGGGATCCCAGGAGTAGGCAGGAGCGACCCCTCCATTTCCCTGGGATAATCCTTAGGTCCTTAGGGATAATCCTAAAGGATTATCCTTAGGGAATAATCCTTAGGGATAATCCTTAGGGATAATCCTAAGGCTTTTGGCAGCCAGAGCCCATTCAAGTTGGTGGGGCAGCGAGGGGCAACAGCTGAAGCCAGGGGCAACATTCAGTGGAGCTGGGAAGTGAGGTTCTGAGCCCCAGGCAGAAGCAGAAAGATTTCAAGAAGTGTTCACAAGTGGCATGTAGACAGGGGCGTGGGAGAAAGTGTGGGGCTCTGGCAAGTGAGAGGAGGGAGGGAGATCACTTCCCTCTCTGCCCGAAAGGATGAGCAGCTTTGGGTTCAGGTAAGCATTTGACATGCCCGCACAACATCTTAGCTGTAAGATGTAACCATTTTTAATTGTTGTAAACCACCCAGAGAGCTTCGGCTGTGGGGCGGTATATACCCTATTTCTTCGATTCTAAGGCGCACTTTTTTCCCCATATAAACATCAATAAAAATGGGGTGCGTCTTAGAATCGCGGGTGTTTCTTAGGGGTTTTTTTCTGTTAGTGGTACTGAAATTAGTGTGCATCTTACAATCGATGGTGTCTTACAATTGAAGAAATATGGTAAATGTAATTAAATAAATAAATAAATAAATAAATAAATAAATAAATAAAACTGGTTAAGGTTAGTACTTATAGAACTGGCTTAGCGATCCTCTCTCCAGACTTCAGCTTGGAAAAGCTTGTGTTGTATAATCGCCAAGCCGTGGCTTATCGTGTCATCTGAACCTGGGCGGCATAGCTTGTTGAAAGGTTAAAAAGGCCCTTAAATAACTCATGGCCAACAAGCTATGCTGCCTGGATTCAGATTAGTGCTGTGTCAAAAAATTCTCCTATGAAAATTTTGACCATTCTCATTAATTTGATAGAAATTGCTTTCGAAAAGAAATCCTAGGGGGAAGAAATTTCAGAGAAATTCTCATGGATTTGGTTCAGGGTTCTTGTGTTTACCTTAATTATGAGATGACTGAGTGTGTGTTGGTGTCCTTAGTGTGTATGAGTGTCCTGTTTTTCATTGTAGTCATCTCTGTGACAGTCTGTAGTTTCCTTGGCCTCCCACACTTTCCACCCAGGGGAAGACATCATAAATGTTCTCCTCCCATGGGCTCGTTTCAGCTCAGGAAGTGCAGGCAGCCTGGAGAGTGTAGTGCAATGGCGAGATGTGTAATATAAAGAAAAATATAGGCAGTACCCTCAGCCACATCACAGTGACTAGTTGAGGTCAAATACACCACCAACATATTCAAAATGAAATTATAAAGTGCCCTAAGAATGAGGCAGAAAAATGGAAGCACCCCTGAGATTTTTCTCTTCTTACCCCTTAGAAATAAAAGGATACATTTCAGAATTTTCTCCACGTTTTCTTCACCATTATTTTTTGTGATGGCTGTATTCCCTTCCCTCCATGCCCTGGAGTGATGCTAGGTATGTGGGGCATTGTGGAGGATGCCAAATGCGGGCCAGGCTGCCGTCATAGTTGATGCCGTTGCCACTTGCAGTGGCAGTACAAAAATAAACACCCTTAGGAAAAAGAAAGACGCTGTTCTACAACCCTTGTCAATGGTGATGCCGACCTGTGAGAAATTGTTGGAGAATTTCTCCTTCCCCTGGAGAAATTCGGTGAAATTGTCCCTCCAATTTCTCTACCCACAAATAGAGTGGAGAATTTTGAGAGGCCACTTGGGTATAGCTCTAGTTCAGATGACACAATAAGCTGCAGCCAGGTGGCAAACGCACCTGGCATACACTGAAACTCACAAGTCAGTAGCCTGTTTTGATTGCGCGAACTGGCCCACTGTAAAACCATGCGCTTCCTGTCTTTAGATGTGTGCAGTTATCAAGTGGTGGGACCAAAACAAGACTAAAACCAAAGTGCACCCTCAAAGCCAGCTGCGGCAGAAGGAAGCCAAACAAGAACAGCTGGAAGTTAAAGCTGGAACAATTTAAATGAGAAATAAGGCACCAATTGTCACCAGCGAGAGCAATTAATCATAAGGACAAGCTGCCGAGGGCGGGGGTGGCGGCAGTGAAATAGAGTTCCCCATAACTTGCAGCTTTCCAGTGAATTATGGACTCCCTCCATAAAGCCAGATACAAATGGAGCAGGTTGATTTAGTAATAAGCAGAGGGAATTAGAAGGCATGTAGGAGAAAGAAGGGGAGACTAGATGATATCAAAAGGATCATTTACCATTTAACTATTAATCCAAAAGCTAAGGAAGAGATGGAAGAAAGAACTGTGTAGGACTGTGCTGAGAAACGTTCCCAGCTACATGGCTCAAAAGCCACCAACTTGTAATTTATTCCATATTTTATACACAGAATATAAAAATTAAACTTCAAATCCTCCACCATGTTTGTGTCCTGGGTGGGAGAACATAAGAAGAGCCCTGCTGGATCAGACCAAGGGTCCATCTTGTCCATCACTCTGTTCACACAGTGGCCAACCAGCCATCAGCCAGAGATGAACAAGCAGGACATGGTGCAACAGCACCCTCCCGCCCATGTTCCCCAGCAACTGGTGCACACAGGCTTATTTTCTCGAATACTGGGGATAGCTCGCAACCATCAGGTCTAGTAGCCATTGATAGCCTTAGCCTCCAGGAATTTATCCAACCCCCTTTTAAAGCCATCCAGATTGGTGGCCTTCACTACATCTTGTGGTAGTGAGTTCCATAATTTAACTATGGTTAGGTAGAGAAGGTAGACAGCAATTCCTTTTGGGTAGCTGCACCCCCACCCTATGAGCAATATTATTTTCACCAACCATCCAGGACCATGGTGCACAGGAAGCGGTCCAAGATTTGGGAATCCAGCAGGTCCCAACCTAGAAGCATGGTTTTCTAGAATGTTATAGATACCCTCCCTCACACCTCAGATAATTAATACCTGCACTTTTGGACTTGCACACAAAAGCACATCTGAATGCACCTATATTAATCACATCAGGTGTGTCCCTCTTCTGTGATGCGCACCCTCAAGTACAAACACAAATATGACAATTTACCAGGTAGTAACTTGTCAAAGTATGCTTATGGCCACTTGGTAAGGTGGTCACCTGTGCTGCCTTGCTAAGTGGTGAGAAAAACCTGGCCATGCTGTAGCACCCAACCAGAGATTCAGGAAACCGGGGATAGCACTGAAATTGTTTGCACTGTTTGACAAGGAAGTGCAGGAGCTAGCATATCAAGTGGTACATTCTTATCCTTAAAGTTAGCCTAAAAGTACCTATAATAGAGATAGCAATATAAATACCTATAATAAAAGAGTGTCTGTCTGTCAGCTCAATAGTGCCAAGACTCTGAAACCTACCAGAGTTGAAACTTGGCATGCATGCTAAGAGGACCCTAAGAGTGTGCCCCCCAGGTCTGCTTGGTTTGTAAACTGCATTAATTTAAATGAATTTAATTGTGTCTGTGTTTGAAGCCTGCAGTGCAATCTTCAGTCACTAGGGGCCAGACATCCCTAACCAGCAGAGTTTTGCAGTCAATAGGCTGAAGGCAGCAGGGGGGATTAGTAGGCTAAGGAACAGTGATATACACCTGCCCTGTTGTGGGGTAACCCCTCTTTAGGGAATTGAGCAGACAGACTCTTTCCTCAGAGGATTATAGGAGTGTACCAAGGCGGGGGGGGGGGGTGCCTAGGGATGCCAGTGGGTGTGGCTTCAGATGGGCTGAGACGACGTGTCTAACCCTGTGTAACTTTTCTCGGAAGGCTTCGCTGTATCAAACTAAAGACTTTTCCAACGATGTGAAGCTGCGCCCGTTCACTTGCTTAAAAATGAATATATTGGAAATAAGTTCCCACTTGGTAAACGGCCACCTGCCATCGCTGTTTGAGGGAAAGAAGAATGTATTCCTGTTTAAAAGGCAGGGCCTCTTCACAAGTCCACTTTTCACATGACGCGCACTGTGCAAGCAACCTTGCAAATGCCCTAACAAGACCACTTTCAACAGATACTGGGAAACTTGCAAGAACCACATTGAATGCAGACATTGCAGCTTTGGCGCCGTTTGGGAGCATTCACAAGACCACTTCTCCGCATCAGAGTTTCCAGAGAGAAACAAAAACCCAGCCACGTCCTTGCTCAACAACCTGTTCAGAGGGGTGTATGCCCTGATAGCGCAGTCCATGGCCTGTTTACTCAGAAACAAGTCCTATGGAGTTCAGTGGGGCTTACTCTCACGTAAGTGTATATAGGATTGCAGCTTAAGTGTTTGACCATGATCACAGAAACAGTTATTTCAGTTAAAGGTCATCCACCCTCTGAATCGGAGGGTAGCAGGTTCAGGAGGCATTGGTGGCCCTAACCTGCACAAGTTTCTCCAATTCTCTTTTAAAGCCATTGGGCTTAGGTGGGTTTAAAAGAGGATTGAATAGAGGACAGGGCCACCAATGGCTACTAGTCATGGTAGCTATATGCAACCTCTAGGTTCAGAGGCAGTAGGCCTCAAAATACCAGTTGCTAGGGAACAACAACAGAAGAGGGTTATTGCATTTATATCCTGCTTGTGGACTTCCCGTTGAGACACCTGGTTGAGCACCGTGGGAAAGAAGATGAACTAGAATAGGCCTTTAGTCCGAACAGAGCTCTGCCTACACCTGCATGACATTTAGATGTACACCTTCGTAAACGGGGGTTATATTCCCAATTGTGCATGTTTCTATCTGCTGTACATAAATGTGTAGACCAGGGGTTATAGCCAATGTTAGGCACACTTAGAGTAGACTCATTGAAATGAATGGGATTTAAGTTAGACCCAAGGTATGTGTGCATGTATACGTGACCACCTGCAGGTATGGACAGTCCTCAACACCTGAAGTTACTCTCAGAACGTTTTGTGATTTGGTTCAGGCAAGGGAACAAGGTGAAGCTATTTAATTTTTACAATCCATCTTGCATTATGAGCAGGCAAAAATATTACACATGTATTCTGGCTCAGAGACTAGTCCTGCTATAAAACAAAAGGTCAGTTGTTTGAGTCGCTATAAAATGGGTCTTGAGAGGAGGAAAAGGTGGCCAAAGAGATTGCCCGTTTGGAAAAAGGGGTCCTACTGCTTGGCTCTCCAAGACGGGACTCAGAGCATTTAGCCTCTTGCAAGCCCTGGCCATCTGGGTGTAATTATCAGCCGGTCTCTGGTTGGGCACAACCTCAACGTTTGTCAAAGCCAGGCATGGGGAAGGCACGGGCAAAGGTCTCGACACGCTGCCGGAGGTCTGACAGTCTCTGCTTCGTCTCTGGGTCGGCCAGCAAGAAGGATTTGAAATCCTGGAGCTTAGCTGTGGATGAAGGGGAAAGGAGAGAAGGAGGGTAAGCATTGCAAACACATGGGGAAACTGAGACACAGAGGGAGGAGCTTCGTTTCCTCAAGATCACACTCCACTCAGAATTAGGCATGGGCTCCCATTCCCTGGACCCCCATTTCTCTTCCAAAATTAGGAGTTAAAACCTAGGACTCATGGCTTTCCAGTAATGCTGTGCAGAGTGGCTCTGCTCCGCTTCGAAATTTGAAGCGAAGCTCTATTGAGGGGCTGCTCCACTCTGAATTTCGAAGCGGCTCCGTCACTCCACTTGTTGAAGTTTCACTCCATTTTTGAATAACCACTCCAACATAGTCAATGGGAATTAATAAAAATGCTTCTGTTATTTTTAAAAGATAAAGAGATGAAATTTGGCACAATGATAGTTCTTAAATAGGGCTTTAGTCATGCCAAGTTTGAAGCAGATCCGTTCATCTGTTGATCTTTAGGAGAAAAAAATTGAGATTTAATTTAAAAAAAAAAACAAACGCTGGAACTATACCCTTCAAACTCAGATTATCAAACCTCTTTGGAGTCCTGCACCTTGAGCAGTTGAACCACTGTGCCCACCTCACAGGGCCAATTTGTTTGCTTTCTGCCAGCCTCTCTGCGCCAGCCTGCCTCTCTGCCCTCCTGGTGCCTGGGGGATTATAGCTGGGTTTGGTGGGTCAACCCCACAGCCTTATGGCATACTTGCTCCCAGTGCTCCATGCCTGTAGCTGCTCGCATGCCTTTCTTCCTCTGTGCCCGCCTCACAGGGCCAGTTTGTGTGTTCCTTGCTTGAATCAAGACAATCCTTGGGTCACTTCTGTCACTGGTTGCTTTGCTTCCTCCTACTGCCGTGATCCTGTCACGGCATGCGTTAACATGGCGCCATCCAAACTGCTGTGCAGATGTGACCACCAGCCCGCCTCACAGGGCCAGATTCTGCATTTCTTGCTTTGACTCAGGGCATGAGTCATTCACACCACCACACAGAACCCACATAGGAATATATATTTTTTGTATTTTTAAAGATTTTTTAGTGGGAAGGTAGTGGAATTAGACTTTAAACAGACACACACACACTCAGTAACAGCAGGATAAAGGATTTAAAGAAGGATTGAACAAGTACACTGGAAAGATAAAGGGATTTTTTTGGTTGGTTTTTAAAAAATAATAATAGTGGGAGTAATAAGAACAACAGTAAAACACACACACACTCAATAATAGCAAAGGGGGAGTGTGTGGTGGGAATAAAAGGAGCTTGGGACTTGGATTTTTGGGAAACTGGAAAAATTGATGTCAATATCAAAGCTACCCATCACCACTTCAGTGTCTTCCTTATATGGAGACGCCTTCAGTTAAGTGCAGCAACATTGTTTCAAGTTAAAACAAGCTTCAGAAACCTTAAAAACCCACTAGATACCTTCAAAGCAGTTCAAAGCTTTGACGGGGTTCCGCTCCAAAGGTATCCGACAGTTTAAAAAATGTCCCCGCTCATCCGCGAATTCAAATCTTTGACGGAGTTCCGTCAAACATTCGGATTTGCGGACAGCCCTATGTCTCAGTTACACATCCTGCTTGTGTCCCCCTCATATACCATGAGCTGGATCCAGACTTGAGCTGGATCAACGGTAGTGATGGAAGTAAACTCCCACGCCTCCCTCCTCCGGCACCCCAAAAAATGCTAGCGAGAGGGAGGCCCTGCTGAATGGGATGAGCTGTGGTGTCGGGGAGAGGATGACTCTCCAAAAAGCAGGTGGAGGGACCTTCCATAAGCAAAGCCCTTCCTCTTACAGAAGACGGATCCTAGATCCAAGCCCATGTATTTACTCTCTCCTTCTCAGAACTGACAGCAAACTTGAGAAATCCAGGGGCCCAGTTTTAGCACTTTAATTCACTTTTATTGGGTGGAAAAACCTTCACCTGCTAAATGTCTGTATGATAACGGCACAGAACAAAGCCCATAAAAGAAGCAGTAACCCACCCTGCAGGAGTGCTTTGTTCCCTAATGGGTCTCAGTTGAATAGAGGAATTCCATCAGTCAGAATTCAGCAAGGCATGTAATGAGTTTAGCAAATGGATCACCACGATAGCCCACTAAGGTGCCAAATGCAACTCTCACTCTACTTTGCTGATTACAACAGAACATAGCTAAACATGCTCCAAGGGACCTGGTGCAAACATCTAGCCATCACAACAGACTAGCATAACACACCAACAACTTACAAGTTTTCTTTTTGACATCTAGTCCAATCTGGATTCCTTCATCAATGAACTTCACCACCTTCTGGAAATCAGCTTCCTGGAACTGTCGGGAGGTAAGTGCAGGTGCTCCTGCGGGGGGGAAGGGCAGGGAACTGGATGAAAGAGTTGTTCTTGTCATCCAAAGACCAAAATTACAAATGGACACCTAAACCAGGCTATGATAATAGATCCTCCAGATGAAGCTTATCCCAGTACTACATCCAGTTCTGAGCACCACACTTCAAGAAGGATGCAGACAAGCTGGAGGGGGTTCAGAAGAGGGCAACAAGGATGATCAGGGGTCTGGAAACAAAGCCCTATGAGGAGAGACTGAAAAAACTGGGCAGGTTTAGCCTGGAGAAGAGAAGACTGAGGGGAGACACTCTTCAGATACTTGAAAGGTTGTCACACAGAGGAGGGCCAGGATCTCTTCTCCATCATCCCAGAGTGCAGGACACAGAATAACTGGCTCAAGTTACAGGAAGCCAGATGCCAGCTGGACATCAGGAAAAACTTCCTGACTGTTAGAGCAGTACAACAATGGAACCAGTTACCTAGGAAGGTTGTGGGCTCTCCCACACTAGAGGCCTTCAAGAGGCAGCTGGACAACCATCTGTCAGGGATGCTTTAAGGTGGATTCCTGCACTTGATGGCCTTATAGGCCCCTTCCAACTCTACTAGTCTATGATTCTATGAATTTGCAGATAGGGTGTCTGACTCCTGCCAACCCTAGATTTAGATACAGGAGATGCCAGAGAGGGAGGGAAAGGGGGTGGGGTCAGGAGAGAGAGAAGAAACATGGATTGTAGTGTCTCATCCCAGTTCAGGCTCCTTCCCTATTAATGTCAATCAAGTCTGGCTGTTATTTTAATAATGTATTAGTTTTATATGTTTTTAATCAGTTTTATGAATTTTATAGTATTATTTTTGTATTTGATGTTGTTCCCTGCCTCAATCCAGAGGGAGGGGCAGGTAAGAAATAAATAAATATTATATTATTATTATTATTATTATTATTATTATTATTATTATTATTAGTTCCCTAGCAACATGGCACATTCTCCAAGGGGGCTCCCTTCTCATCCAGCCTTTGGATGCTGGGATGGCCCACAGAGATAACCGAGCTTCCCTGACACCTTTAAGACAGAAGAATGGTGCTAGAAATTATAAAGTAAGGTAAGATTCCTTTATTAGAAGGTAACACAAGAACAAATGCAAGATATGTGTAAAACACAGGAGGGCAAGAGAAGTAACTAGGTGACTCCTCAGGGACGACACCATGTAAAGTCTAAACCTGTGATGGCCTCTGCTGAAGCACCACAGAGTCTGGTATTTTGAAATTCTCAGCTCGTAGCCTTTTGTGGCAACAAAGAGGAACTCTGAAAGACCTGGTGAAGTGTCAGACAGCAGTGAAGGTGAGGAGCCTTCAATGACCAATGCAACTCCATTGGCCATGGCTACATCTCAGCCGAACTCCTTAGAGATCATGTACTTCAGTCTTCCGGAGCCTGGTGCTCTCCAGATGCTTTGGACTTCAACTCCCATCAGCCCCAGCCAGCATGCACAATGGTGAAGAGTACTGGGAGTTGTAGTCCCAAACATCTGGAGGGCACCAGGTTGGGAAGATTGTTGCATATAATCTGCACTAAAAATAAATAAAAAATAATTTTGGCCCAAGGAAAGTAGAAATTTGCACACTAAACGGATTTGCATCTATTACTTACTCTACTTAAATTTATTTTGCTAATTGTGGAGAGAGGCAAAGATCTACACAAGGAACTCACATTTCTGTCCCCACTCTGACTTCTGAGATACTTTCTAACTTATCTTTGTAGCCTTAAGGGCTAGAAACATGCCTTTTAAAATATGAAAACTAAGATTCTCCACAAGCTGAATTCTGGACCTGGAATGCTCACAAGGTGTATTCATGGAATGTGTGCAGAGCTCCTCTGCCCAAATTTTCATTATCTTCCTCCTCTTTTCCCCCCTCCTAGCAGTCCTGAGCCAAATTAACTGATGTCATTTAAAAAGCAAGTACCTGGGGAAAGAATTTAGGTTTCCTTGGTGCAGAATCAGCATTATTTTAGTGTAGATTATACACAGCTCCAAACATCTGAAACAACTACACACATCTTTTAAAATTATTATTTAACTTCCTGCTCTTACCAAGACGCAGGCCACCAGGTGTTAAGGCGCTCTTGTCTCCAGGACAGGTGTTCTTGTTAGCCGTTATGGACACGAGTTCCAAGACCCGTTCAGCCCGGGCCCCATCTAGGCCTTTTGGTCGCAGGTCCACAAGCAACAGGTGGTTATCAGTGCCACCTAATATGAGAGAGGGAGAGAGGTGTTTTTTCCCTGTAGCCATCCTAACTCACAGCCATCCTCTCTACTTTGAAATGACAACAAAGACATTGGCTAAGTTCAGACAAGATGTCAACACAGTGTGAAAATTCCACTCAACTTTTGAGTTTTTAAGAGATACAGCATGTTCTTAACTCCACCGTTGCATGACTGTAGGCTCTTGTGGAGTTGAGTAAAATCCATCACAATGTTTGATTGACAGTTCCTCTGCCCCCTCTCCTCCCCCAGTCCTCCCGATGGTATCCCATCAGCCGTTGCTGCAAAAAAAACAATCCCGCCGGCTCTCCTAGATTGGCAATTGCTCCTTTTGCCACTCTTGCCAGGGAACTCTGTAGCCAGTGGGAAAAGTCGACGCAGCACAATGGAAAACTCCACGCAACACAACGGTTGTGCAGGAACTCTCCTCTGCACAGCATGGATATTCTGCATGGAGTGTTTTCCCGCCAGACAACGCATTTCTCAACGGTGGTGTAAAAAACTCCAGCATGAAGTTCTAATATCACCGATGAGAAACGTGTTGTCTGAACTGAGCCATTGCTTACAATGCAACTAGAATTGCCCTGCTGTTTGGTTAAACATGAAGGTCTTTTTAGCCCAACACTCCTCTCTTACTGAGAAGGCCCCTTGATCACGGCTAACATATGCTGATAGGTTCATCCGCTATGAATTTATCTAATGTGCTCATCCTAATGACTGCCTCCATCCCCCTGGCAAATCTTGAGACCATTTATTCCACAGGTTAACTATGTGTTGCCTGAAGAGGCTGATTTGATAGCCAATTAGTTTCCAGGTGAAGTATAAAGTGTTGGTTATTACCTTTAAAGCCCTACCTGGTTTGGGTCCAGGCTACCTGCGGGATCACCTTCTCCCGTACAATCCACCCTGCACAATCAGGTCCTCTGGGAAGACTCTACTTCAGTCTGCCAAAATTAAGCTGACAAGTATTACCCAGAGGACCTTTTCCTCTGCTGCTCCCAGACTGTGGAATGAACGGCCTGCCGGAGGAGACTCTTCAACTCAACAGTCTTTTAGCATTTAAGAAAGCCATAAAGACTGATCTCTCCCAGCAGGCCTAAGCAGTGGAATTTTAGGATGTTTTTAGGATAATGTATACTATGTTTTTAATTCAGTTTTATGTATTTTATACTTATTGTTGATCGCCGCCTCAATCCAAACAGAGAGGCGGGTAAGAAATATTATTATTATTATTATCATCATCATCATCAACCTGCTCCTGCTATTCAGTTTCATGAAAAAGGGCCAAACCAGACATACACTGACTACATGGCATGGGGCAGGGGAGTTGCTTACTGGGAAGGCAGGACACAGGGAAGGGAGGCTTATCATGGGGGAGGGCCCTGTGCACTCCCTTCCCAGTTAGAATCACACACACACAAGTAATTATTTAAAGAAAAACAAGATCCGTCACTGCATGCTAAATATTAAGTGAATGCTTCCTGTGGCACAAAGTGTTCTACATTCTCATCTTGCTTAAGATGATGCTTGGCTGAGGAGGGATTTGAACCAGCGCTCCATCTACTGCTCACAATGGTTTCAAACCCTTCCGTAGGCCTTTTCCCTCCACTGAGCCTCAACAACATGCTTCAGTCAAGAGCTACAGAACTTCCCATCTCCACTCTGGGCAGCCCGCTGGTCCCTGCTAACCCTAACCCCAACATCCCCCCTGCATCTTGCTACGATGCACAGAAATGCAGGTTGCTTACCTGTAACTGTAGTTCTTTGAGTGGTCATCTATGCATTCACACATATGGGCTTTGCGCCTGCGCAGAGACCGAACCGGAACCTACTATAGCTGAGAGGAACGTTTTTGGCGGGAACCCCTCCCCCACGCTACCGCGCATGTCCATGGGGTTCCCGCCCTTACCTCAGTTTACAGGAGTCCGACATTGTGCCCCCATAAACATGAGTGTAAAATAAAATAAAGTACATTCCACATATAACTGTGTCATTTATAAGTCTCACACCACCAAGTGGGGATGGTGGGTGGGTTGTGTGAATGCATAGATGACCACTCGAAGAACTACAGTTACAGGTAAGCAACCTGCATTTCTTCTTCGTGGTCTCTATGCATCACACATATGGGCGAGTAGCAAGCTGACATACCTTTGGAGGTGGGTTGGTGCATCATCTGAAGATCTCCGAGAGCACTGTCCTTCCAAACGAGCAGTCTTGTCTCGCACGGGTGTCCAAACTGTAGTGCTTGACAAACGTGGATGGAGTGGACCACGTTGCGGCTCTACAGACTTCTGTCAATGGAACACCTCTACTGAAGGCAACAGATGTTGAGACGGCTCTAGCAGAATGAGCTGTCACAGGCTTTAAAAGGGCTAGTTTAGAGATAGAGTAGGCAAGTTCAATTGTCTCTACAATCCAGCGTGATAATCGCTGGCATGAAACAGGAAGTCCCTTAGAGGGCTCTCCATAACAAACAAACAATTGATTTGTTTTTCTAAAATTCTCTGTCCTAGCCTTGTAAAAAGCAAGAGCTCTTCTTACATCAAGAGTATGTAATGAAGACTCAACAGGTGTTGTAGGATTTGGGAAAAAAGCCGGTAGAGTGATATTCTGGGAAAGATGAAAAGTTGACACTACCTTAGGCAAGAAGGTAGGGTCTGTGCGTAACACAACCTTATCCTTGTGAAAAATAGTGTAAGGAGCATCTATACTAAGAGCCGTAAGCTCACTTGCACGTCTGGCCGATGTAATGGCCACCAAGAAGACAGTCTTGAACGTCAGGAGTCTAAGGTCAGTTGAGGCCATAGGCTCGAAAGGTTTCCTTGTCAGCGATTGTAATACGACTGACAGGCTCCATGGTGGAACGATACCTTTCACTGTCGGTATCGTATTCTTAAGTCCTTTTAGGAATTTTTTGGATGTTGGATGTGCAAAAGGTGAAAAACCATCCATGCCTTGATGAGAAGACGTGATAGCCGCTAAGTGGACTCTGATTGAAGTAAGTTTGAGTCCTTGTTGGTAGAGCGTCAATAGATATTTGAGGATCAATGATAAAGGGCAAGATTCAGGTGCTTGATTGTTTTCTAAAGCAAACTTCTGAAATCTTTGCCACTTTGCAGCGTAGGACTTTCTTGTTGAAGGCTTTAGTGAGGCCAACAATATATGGTCTACAGTTAAGTTTTCTATACGAGCGGAGTGGTTGTTATCCTCCACGCCGTCATCTTGAGGGTCGACAGGTTTGCGTGTCGAACCCTGCCCTGGTGTCGAGACAGCAGTGTCGGTATCGACGGGAGTCTGATGTAATTCCCGTTCGACAGCCGAAGGGCGTGAGAGAACCACGCCTGTCGAGGCCACCACGGTGTGATGAGGACGCAGTCCGACCTGTCCGTCTGGATCTTGGCTAGTACCTTCGTCAACAGTGGAAAAGGTGGGAAGATGTAAAGGAGATTTCCTTTCCAAGTTCTGGTGAAAGCGTCTCCCAGAGAGTGCTTTCCTCTTCCTGCTCTGCTGCAGAACTTGGGACAGGCTGCGTTCTCTTTGGTAGCGAAGACATCGACAGCAGGGCAGCCCCAGTACCGAAAGAGATCGTCCCTGACTTCGGCATCGAGCTCCCATTCATGATCGACGTGGAAGGACCTGCTGAGGGAGTCCGCAATGGTGTTCTCTTTCCCCGCTACATGGATCGCCGTCAGGTAAGTATTTCTCTTTATGCACCAGTTCCAAATTCTGAGTGCCGATCGGTTCAGGGGGTGTGATCTCGTTCCACCCTGTCTGTTAATGTATGCCACTACGGTGGTGTTGTCCGTCGCGATCAGGACGTTTTGGCCTTCGATGATTTGTCCGAAGGTCTTTATTGCATTCTCCACCGCTAAAAGTTCTAGGTGGTTGATGTGTTGTTCCCTCTGGGAAGGGGGCAAGCGGCCTTGAGCCGTGAGGGAGTTGCAGTGTGCCCCCCATCCGATCAACGATGCATCCGTCGTGATCGTTACCGAAGGGGTTTCTTGTTGGAAGGGAACCCCTTCCAAGAGAGTCGCCATCGAAAACCACCATTTTAGAGATGCTCTTACTTGCTTCGGGATCGACAGGTAAGTTCGACGGGCATCGTGTCGAAGATCGAACGTTCTTAAGAACCAGCCCTGCAAGATCCTCATTCTGAGTCTTGCAAACCTTATGACTGCGGTAGTCGCTGCCATTAAACCTAATAGCCTCTGGATCGTCCATGCCGAAACCTTTCGACGGCTTTCAGTAGCGATGGCTAAATCCTGAAGAGTGTGTGCTCTGGTCGAGGGCAGATATGCCCTCCCGTCTCGAGACGATAGGGTTACCCCTATAAAGTCCAGCTTCTGATGTGGTGTCAAGACGGATTTCTCCTCATTGACCCATAGACCTAGCGAGACCAACAGGTTGAGGGTGGTTAATATGTCCTTCTGGAGCGTGTAACTGCTATCCGATACCAGAAGCCAATTGTCTAAGTACGGGTATACATAAATTCCTTTTTGTCTTAGGTGGGCGCACACCACCGCCATCACCTTCGTGAAGACCCTCGGTGCCGTGGCCAAGCCGAAGGGGAGAACGGTGAACTGGAACTGGCACGCACCGATCGAGAAACGCAGGTAAGTTTGATGCGACTTCCTGATGGAGATATGGAAGTACGCGTCCTTCAGATCCACCACAGCGAACCAAACTCCTTTGTGTAGGAGCTGCAGAATGGAAGTTACCGTTGCCATACGGAACTTTTTCGGGGTGATGTATTTGTTTAATTGCCTTAAGTCCATGATCGGTCGAAGACCTCCATCTTTCTTCGGGACCGTGAAGTAGCGCGAGAAAAACCCCTGGTTGAGTTCCTCTACGGGTACGGGAGAGATGGCTCCCTTCGCTAGGAGGGTCTGTACCTCGAGAAGCAGAGGAGGGGATGGCGCTGTTACTTTCACCCCCGAAGAAGGAGGGAGGACATCAAGTTCGATGGCATACCCTGAGTTGATGATAGTGAGCACCCAGGAGTCCGATGTTATTGACTCCCATTGATGGTAATGTGGTGCCAGGCGGTTCGCAAAGGGAGGTAGATCTGGGACCGAAAAGTCAAACCCGCTGCTTCTTAGAGAAGTCGGGCTGGCGCTTATCTTCAGATTTGCTGATCGTAGCCAGGCATGCCTCCTCAAAGTCACTGCCCCCATCATGTTCTTGGAGTGGCAGTCGACCTGATGTCTGGCAGTCGATAGCTGCTGTTTCGCTATCGCCGAAGCCTCTGCCTGAAAAACCCTTGCCAACTCTCTTTTATCCTCTGGGAGATAGTCACATAGTGACCCTACTTTCTCCCAGAGGAAGAGTTGGTATCGGGCCATGGTCGCCTGGTAAGTCGAGGCCCTAATACCCAGAGATGCAGAAGAGTAGATCCTCCTGCCTGTGATGTCTAACTTTCTGCCCTCCTTGTCTACAGGAGCAGAGTGAGGCTTCTGCGATTGTCCTTGAGCTGATTCAACCACGATGGAATTAGGTTTTGGATGTTGCGTAAGGAAAGCAGCATCTCCCTCCTGGATGCGATAAAGGGTCTCAAGTCTCCTCGATGTGGCTTGAGTGGACGCTGGAGTTTTCCAGGAGAGCTGTGCTGTCTGTTTCAGGGCCGGAGGGAGAGGAATAGCTACCGCGGCATTGCTCTTGGATTGAAAGACGTCGTAAATGGGGTCTTCGACCGGCTCATCGGGTTGTTGTATAACCAACCCTAATGCCTGAGACATTCTTCGCATATGCTCTGAGAACCTTCCCATGTCGTCAGAGGGTGAAGCAGGGTCTTGCGAATGGAGTGCATCCTCTGGCGACGGTACCGAAGGGGTAACCGACACCCTAGAGTCGGTATCAGACGGATAATCATCCTCGGGGGAAGATACCGTAACTATTTGAAGTTGCTGTTGTTCGAGCTCCGACTGTTCCTGATGGGCCGGTACCGTAGTGGTCGCTGTCGGAATGGAACTGACGCTGGCGAAGGGTGATGCGGTGGAGGAGCCAATGGAATATGAAGGACCCTTGAAGTAGGAGGAGGCTGAGCATAGCAAGACTCCGGTGCATGCTGGTAATCCCGATCTTGCAGAAAATATCTGTGCGGCCGATAATAATCCCAGTCATAATATTCATGTCTGGGCTGGAACTCGGAGTATTGGGAAGTTCTATCCCACTCCTGCCTTGGCCTTTCTACAACAGCTGGTCTGGGAGACGGCTGTGTTAGAGGAACAGGCTCCTCCATGTCCAACACCTGTGGCGAATCTCGTACTGACGCTACCGAGGCGAAGTCTCTAATTTCTCCCTCTGATAGGCTCTGTGACCGTCTCGGTATCGAAGGCAACTCAGACGTCGGTCTCGAAGGAGGTCTCGGTACCGAAACAGTTGCGAGGGCCGTCGGTATCGAAGGAACCGATGTTTGAATAGGCTTAGAAGGCCGTGGGGACTTTTTGGAGTGTTTTTCTCCGTCCCTCTTCTTCTTTTTCTTCTTCTCGACCTCCGAAGAAGATTTGGGAGTCCGGGCCTTCTTAGTAATCTTTCTGGCCGCGGAACTCGCCAGTGACCGCCCAGGCGTTAGGGGTATCAATGCCCTATTGTTCGCACTGTTATCATCACACTCCTTTGTGCAGCGGTCTGGAACGGACTTACTTGGTGCCGTTTTATCCATTTTAGCCTCAGTTGGCTTCGAAACTGTGGTGTCTGTGGCTCTGAGGGCCTTTTTCCACAGAATAGCACGCAAACGGTCTGTTCTGTTTTTCCTCGTCTGCTTGGTAAAGGACATACAATGATGGCAGGCTTCCACCTTGTGACTTTCACCTAGACAAATAACACACAAAGAGTGTCCGTCGGTAGGGGGAAGTTTTGCCCCACACCGAACACACTTGCGGAATGGCGCCTTCACTGCCATGCGGCTAGGGCCACTGCGACGAAGCGTTGCTGAGGAAAAACTACTAACTATAATTTTTTTTTTTTATAGGAAGAAGAAGATATAAGAAAGAGAATATAGAAGAATTGAAGAATTGAAGAAGAATTTGAAGAATTTAGGAGAAGAAAACAGGAAAAAACGCTAGAGGTTGGTTCTACAGGTCTAGGCACAATGGCGGACGACGAAGAACTGAGGTAAGGGCGGGAACCCCATGGACATGCGCGGTAGCGTGGGGGAGGGGTTCCCGCCAAAAACGTTCCTCTCAGCTATAGTAGGTTCCGGTTCGGTCTCTGCGCAGGCGCAAAGCCCATATGTGTGATGCATAGAGACCACGAAGAAGAACTGAAACACACCATCAGCAGAGTCAAATTGTGCAACTCTGGCTGGGCTGTGCAATTTCATACTGCAAGTAGGGAGGCACTGAGTTTGAATTCTCTCTCCCATATTAAAAATTCCCTGCACGTACAATAAGCCTAGAATGTCACAGAGAAGGCTAGGCTAGAATTCTTCTCCCCTCCCCTGCATACTAATTTCTATATCTGCATGGGGCTTTTAATATAGATGAACTCTAAAACATGCCCTCCCCTTCCTGCAGTCAGAAATGGTAGATCCCAGCAAAAGAGCCCACATGACTCTTCCGGTCGTGTCTTTCATCTCAGAAGTGACAGAGGATCCTCAGTCTACCTGAAACCAGAGTGTATCCTCGCTGTAGCAACGCCTCTGCCATGGCCTTGGCATTCTTGAGTACCTGCTGGCAATACTCCCGGAACATGGGTGAACTGGCCTACAACGGAAGAAGGGATACAAAGTGAGACCAAATGAGCACCGCTCCTTTAAGCAATATTACTCATGACCGTGTAGCACACCATGGGGAGGCAGGGACAACACTGTCTGTTCTCCCCAACCCCATTGCAACCAAATGACTCAGCCCTGGCTCCAAGATATGCCCTGAGGTTGGCACTGGACTGGTCCAAAAATTAATAAAACAAAATAAAGTATAATCAACTGAATGATGCAATACTAGTGGGGCTGTTCAGCCCACATGCTAAGCCATGGTTAGGCCGCTAACCCTTTTGCAGCAAATGGTTAATGAGCATGTTTAAACCATGGTTATGTAGCCACCATGGTTAGGAATGGTTCACACGACACACTAAGTCACAGATCACACGACACACTAAGCCATACGGTTTAACTCAAAACGCATAGCCACCATGGTTTAACGTGTTATCTGAACAGGGCCAATAAAGCAATACATGATTAGAAGAATTAACTGCAGTTAAAATTAGCATAACTAAAACAACCGTGTTCTAGAAGACTCCAGCGCTTAGTTCCTCCCAGTAGCATTACAGAGCTACCACGTCAGGTCACATGGAGGACTCTCCACAGCAAACGCAATGGACTCAGTGGTAGTTGAGTCCTGAGCACTTGTGACCTATGCTACTACAATGGCCAGTGGTGTGTTCACCCCTTCCTGAATCCTTCTGCATATCAGTTCAGAGATGCCTGCAGTTATAGTTAGTTCATTTGCCGAGATTCGGATGGGAGAGAGCAGAAGCAATCTTGGTGAGAGGAGCAGGACATAGGAACACAGGAAGCCGCCTTACATTGAGTCAAAGCACTGGTCCAACAAGCCCAGTATTGTCATCACGGGCTGGCAGCAATGGCTCTCCAGGGTTTCAGGAAGGAGTCTTTCCTAGGCCTAACCTGGAGAAGCCAAGGATTGAACCTTGGACCTTCTGCATGCAAAGCAGGTGCTCTACCACTGAGCTATGACTCCTCCCTGCTACCCTAAAGGGGGTGTCTACTCCCAAACATGGAGTTTGTACCCCCTGCCCCAACAACACTGGAGACCAAGTAGACCTCAGTGCTGCTGTGATGCATTTTTTTTTTTAAAAAAAAAAGCCATCTCCCATCTGACATAAAGGAACTTTATAAAATAGTTATATACTGGATAAGCACTATATGTTAATAAATAAGAACGGCTGACTATCATTGACCGTAGTTTAGAAATAGGCAGTCAGCTGACTGGCATTTCCACCAGTAGTGTTGGTAGAAACAGGGTAGCCGGGGGTTGAGCTGCACTTGCAGAATCAGGACCAGGAAAGGCAGGACTGAGGTCAAGAGCAGAAGGCAACATAGAACCGGGTACAGTTTACCATGGCAAATAGACAGGACTAGAAGCAGGAATTCAGGGCAGACTGAGCGCAGAGGTCCAAAGCAGGAAGGCAAGGCGGGTTTCAAAGCAGATCGCACTCATTCTGAGAATCTGAGACATACCCTCGCCTGGCCTATCAGCAGCTTCCTTTTTGCAGATTCTAAGGGCTTAAGAGACCAAGATGTGACTCATTTCAGGTCAGCAAGGGAGCTGAAATATGGCCAGACAAATAATTCGCTAAAATCCTCTCCCTCTCTCTCTCTCTCTCTCTCTCTCTCTCACACACACACACACACACACACACTCCATTCCCGTAAAAATTGGGTCAGGACTGTCTGCTTGCCTTACCCACCTGTTTCAGTGCTACAGCAACAGCAGCAATAGCGTGGTTATGGGGCCCTCCTTGCAGAGAGGGAAAGACAGCAAAGTTGATTCTCTCCTCCAGGTTGTAGGGAACCTCCTTGCCAGTCTTCTTGTCCACAGAACGGACACCTTTGCGGTAGAAGATCAGCCCAGCCCTGAGTGTGACAAAGGGATAAGGACATCATATTTCCTATATTAGAAGGGTCGGAGATTCCTTAACAGTGGTGAAACCACAGGCTCTGTAATCTTCTTCAATGTTGTGACTTCTGGATGGGTTGGACTTCAACTTCCATAAGACCTAAGCACCACACCTATTAATAGCTGAGGAAGATGGGATCTGTAGTCCAGCAGATCTAGAAGGCATAAGGCTGGAGAAAGATGACCTAGAACATAAATCAAGATGAACAGGCAGGCAAACTTATGAAACTGCCTTATTGTTCTTGATTTATTATTACATTTAAATCCCACCCTTTTTGCCTCTTGCAAGGGTCCCAAGGCAGCTTGCATGGTCCTCCTCCTCTCCATTTTATCTGCACAACAACCTTGTGAGGTAGATTAAGCGGAGAGTTAGTGACTGTCCCAAACTCACCCAGTGAGCTCCATGGCCAAGTGGGAACTAGAACCTGCATCTCCCGACCCCTGATCCAGCACCCTAGCCACTACACCACATTGGCCTTATACCAAGTCAGACCATCTGTACCACACCTACATCAGTATTATCTACAATGATTTGCAGCGGCTCACTACCACTTTATAAAGGAGTCTTTCCTACCCTTACCTGGAGGTGCGGGGGATTTCACTTGGGATCTTTTGTGTCTTACAACTGAGTTACCTTCTTTCCTGGTGCACATGCAGCAAAGGTGGAGAACCAGTGACCTTCCAGATGTTGTTGGTACTACAACTCCAATCATCACTGGCCATGCTGGCCAGGGCTGATGGGAGATGTAGTCCAAGAATATCCCGCCCCCGGGGTAGACAAGTGATGTTTTCCCACCCTATTCCTGCTTACCTCGCACCACGTAGCGTCTTGTGAGTCGTGCTGGTCACCACGTCAGCATAGTCAAATGGAGATGGGATGACTTTGGCTGCCACCAGGCCACTGATGTGGGCCATGTCAGCCAGCAGGTAGGCCTTCACCTCTTCGCACACCTGGCGGAGAAGGACAGATCGGTCGCTTGCTCACACTTCCTTGCCCGTTAATCCCTGCCACATGCCTCACAAGAAAGACACAGTCACCCCACCAGGGAAGCCCAGAGCAGCTGAAGATTCAGCTACCCACATATACAAAGATATTCTGTCCACATGAAAAGAAGATAAGCTGCATTTTGGTACTGACACCCATTTCCATTGGACTTTACTATGGAGGCAAGGGAGAGTGAAATAAAAAAATTCACCCCAATGTCTGTTTAGTTTATTCATTTTAATTGTTGCCTGTCATCCCACCACACCCTGGGAGTACCTTCTTGATGCGGGCATAGTCGATAAGGCGGGCATAGGCACTGGTCCCGGCAATGACAAGACGTGGGCGGAAGAGTCGGGCAGTCACTTCTAGCTGGTCATAATCTATCAGTCCCGTCGCTGGCTAAATTGAGGGGAAGAGAGGGAGGAGGAATACATCAGCGCATGATGTATTAAGCCAATACCGCACCATCCTTCTCACACACACAGCAACGCAAAAGAGAAACTTGCAGAAACATCCGCGCTTGCCAATGCGCAGGAAAGCCACAGTCCCTAGGGTAGTGGTCGGCAACTGGCAGCCTTTGCGCCAAGTCCAGCCCACATGTCTAGTCCAGCTCTTACTGTTTGAAGCCAATGCCTTCTCAGCATGCTTGGAGCTGGCTGAGGCTACCAACAGTCCGGTATCCCAGCTTTCCAAATGGAGGAAATGGCAGATACATGCAGGCTACATAATCCACATGTTTTAACGTTCCACAAGGAGTACAAGGGGTCTGGCTGGAATTAAGAGGGTGCTTTTAGCAAAAAGGGTAAAAAAATTAACATCACCTAACCTCCTCACAATCAGCTTTGCTGGGTGGGGGTGGAGCCAGAGGAAGGGGCCATGGCCATTTGGGGAACCCTGGAGGGCCGGATCTGGCCCCTGGGCCTGATGTTCTACACCCCTGACTTAGGTTCTGCAGTAGGATCTTAACACCCCAACAGGCACTGTCCGGTGAAGGAGGGAAACCCCGGGGTGCATGTCAAACCCGAGATCTGGGAGCGAAAGCTGCAAAAGTCCCAACATCCTCGCCTCCTACTTACCACAGACATTTTCATAAGTGACAATGAAGTTGCCCTCTCCCCATGGCTTCCTGCCCTGCATGCATAAAACACAGCTAACGCTTCACACATGATTGCATACATCCCCGAAACACACAGGTATGTTCTCTATATGTTGCTCTCCTCCTTGGTTCCAGGAGAAAACCCAGGAACAGACAGGAACACGTGTACAGAAGTGCACAGACACACACAGACATAATGATTTCGGCCAACTCACATTTAGTTTGTAGGGCATGGACTCGAAGAAGATGGAGGTGGCCGAGATACGCTTGACATCAGACATATACCCATGTGTCAGGCTGCCAGGAAGAGGGAAGACATTGTCAGGAAAGCATATAAGCCAAGCTCTGACCAAGGAAGAATTCTCCCACCCCAAAGCTAGATACCCTCCTGTAAAGTAGAACAGCCATGTTGGAGGTCTGAAGGACAATTCTATATGGCAGGGTTAGTCCTGGCTCCAGGGAGAGAAGAGCACCCATCCTCAACACCTCCCCTGACCAGAAGAGATACACACACACTAACTCACAATGCTTAAGCATTTTGAGCTAAACATTATGGCTTAGCAAGTCATGTGAACCATGGTTTAGCATGTTGTGTGAACCATTCATAACCATGGTGGCTATATAACCATGGTTTAAACATCCTCACTAACCATTTGCTGCAAAAGGGTTAGTAACCTAACCATGGCTTAGTGTGTTGTCTGAACAGGCCCATGCTAGAAGCTTCTAGAGGCCAAGGCTGAAAAATCCATTGCTATGATAAACTAACCAACCTGAGGGCAAACAAATTCCCTCCTACTGTGGATCCTTACTCTTACAGAGAATTTCATCACATCTCCTAAAAACCCGCAACCCACTCCAAATCCCATATACAGGTTTTTCATTAAACTCTATCTGCACTACAATTCTATCTCCATTTCCAAACTCCTTCAGTTACTCCTCCCTCATTTGGGCTTTTGTTAGGCCTTTCAGTTCCCAACTCTTTATTTTAATTTTATTTATTACCTTTTCTAATCTGCCCAATACCTAATGTTCTCTCTGCAGATCACAAACAGTTTAAAATCTAAAATCCCATATAACAATTAAAAATATAAAATACAATACAAATATTTAAAATAATAAAATACAATATAATGCAAAACAACAAACAGCACAAGAATCAATAAAACAGCCATAACAACATAGAACAGGGCCTCCAAAATGCCTGGGAGATAAGAAAGGTGTTTGCCTGGAGCTGAAAAGGTAGGTGCCAGGTGAACCTCTTTGGGGACTTTATTCCATAAGTGGAGTGCCACCACTGAGAAGGCCTCTCTGGTGTAGCCACCTGCCTAGCTTCCTTGCATTTCATCTCCCCATCTTTCACTTCAGTTACCTCCACCATGACAGTCCCCTCCTCCATTTAGTTCCTTCAGATTCTCCAATGAACAGGAATATTCCCTTGGCTTCCCTCACACAAGTTCCGCTCCCCAACCAGTACATACTGGCCTCCATCGGGCAAGTCCAGGCCCATGAGACGCTCGTGGGGTTGCAGCAAGGCTGTGTAGGCAGCAAAGTTGGCTGGCGACCCCGAGTAGGGCTGGACGTTTACCCCCCAGCGCTCAGGGTCCAGGTCGAAAGCCTCAAGAGCACGGCGTTCACACAGCAGCTCAATACGGTCGACCACTTCAGCACCACCATAATACCTGTGTCAGGATGTAAATGGGAAAGAAGAGTTAAAGAGAGAGAGAGAGAGAGAGCATCTATTTCCTCATTGCTCCCATAATCTCTGAACCAGAGAAGAACAAAAAGAAAACCCTATCTATCTCCTCCATGCCACCACAACGTATAAAGGAGGTTTCCAAGGAAACCACCCCCTAACAAAGCTTCCTGCACCTCTCTTGTCTGCACATAAACACTTCACAATTGAGTTTCCCTGCACCAGTATTTTCATTACCATATTCTTTCCCCAGACGGCATATGTCCCTTTATCCTGCCTCCCTCCCCTCCTCATATCCAACCTTAACATGGCTGGCCTCCATGGCTGGCCACCTGTGGCCAATCGCCAAGGTAACAGCTTAGGCCCGCAGCATCCCTAGGCCTGACATGGACCCTCCCCAAACTTTGGTTCCCTTTCCATTGAGGCCTGTTCTGAGGGAGGATCATTCCACATGGCACACAAACATGGCCCTTGGAGAGAGTTCAGCGGCTGTTGCATTCTCTCCCTTCTTCTTGAGGAGAGGACTCCCAAATATTCATGGGAGTATCCAGGGCAGAACAATAATGTTAAAATACCTCTCCTGGAAGTAAGAACCTTGACCTAAAGTAAGCTGGTATTTTTGGTATTTTGGCCCCACCCCATTTTCCTTTGACCCCGCCCACCACCAGAATGCTGCCCCCAAGAGTTTTTCTGAAATGGAATCCTGCCTGTAGAATTCCCTGCCTTCCACATTATAGTGCATGAGCCACTTTTCCAGGGATCCATCCCATTTTTACTTTTTACACTTCACATACCACCTCGTAGCCAAAGCTCTCTGGACAGTTCTCAAGCGTTAAAACCACAGAAGACAGCAAGGTGATAAAACATAACATAAAACTTTTTAAAATGGCATTATCCCATGACATGGCACTATTGTGATGTTTAAACTCCACTGCTCCATGGGCAGGGCCAATCATACAATGACTGGATGACAGTAGCAGTGGGCCTTCAAGCACTATAGCAAAACCCAGAGAAGGAAAAGTGGTTGCCATGCCATGGCCGTATTGTCTACCTCAGGGGAGGGCAAGTTGTGGCCCTCCAGACGTTTCAGCCTACAACTCCCATGAGCCCTCATGATTGGCTATGCTGGCTAAGGCTGATGGAAGTTGTAGGCCAAAACACATAGAAGGCCACAAGTTGCCCACCACAGGTCTAAAGAGTACCACTATCTTGCTACCTCCTTTCCCCATTAACAATACTCATTCCCCCTACTCATACTCAACTACTGCTCCTCTCAGACTTCCTTGCAATTCTTGTCCCCTGCTGTTCCCTAAAATGCAGCTTGTGGTGATCACGCCCCACCAAAATGTGCTTTTTAGCATTTTAAAAAAGAAAGAACCTTTAGGCGGGCTTAACAAGCTTCAGCTTTTCTCTCATTTCTAATGCCAACTTGTTAAGACATATCAAGGAGATACCGACGGGGCTGGCATCAACTTGTCATCGCAACTGGCCAGGCCATTTGATCCATTTCCATATCCCTTCTATCCCAATCTGCACCTCATTTCTTTTACCAAGATTGCCCCACTATAAGCTGCGTTACCTCTTGCCAGGGTATCCCTCTGAATATTTATTGTTGAGGCAGGATCCGAGAGCCTCCAATGCAGCTCGGCTGCAGAAATTCTAGGGTCAGGTAAAAAAGAGAAAAAGACAAAAGTCAGGAGAAAGAAAGAAAACGGAATTGCACACATGCATCAGACTGCAGCGGAGGCAGAATGAGTAGCCATAGCTGAGTGGTAGAGCACCTACTTTGCATGCGCAAGGTCCCAGGTTCAATCCCCAGCATCTCCAGGTTGGGTTGGAAAAACCCCTGCCTGAAATCCTGGAGAACCATTGCTGCCAGTCAGTGTCAACAATACTGGGCTAGATGGACACAGTATAAATCAGTGTCCTCTGCTACAGAGAAGGGAAGCAAAGCAGTTCTGCTGAGAAACCAGCTTGATTGGGCTTTGTTATGATAAGACAATCTACTGGGCATTATAAGAAACCTATCATATTAAGAAGTGGTGCCTGAGCTTTCTTGTTTTCCTTCACCCTCCCCATTGCGTTTCCCTTTGGTGTTGTGTCTTTTGTAAGCCTGAGGACAGAAATGGTCTTTTCCCCCCTTTTTTTTATTGACTTGTAAATTGCTCTGGGAGCCTTTCAAGCTGAAAAGCAGGATTTTAACGCTTTAAATAAATACATACATAAATAAGATGGAGAGCTGGGAAACCCCCATGCTTAAAAGGAGAAATAGCAGCCAGATTTGGGGTGGGGAGGTGAGAGAGAAGAAAATCAGACCATGTAACACTTCCCTCTGTGCCATTTTCCTACTAAAATTCACTCCTTCCAAGATATTATTTGTTGCAATGGCACCTTTGGGGGCAAACAGCAATGAGGGAGGATTTGGGGTAGGAAAGGGATAGTCAGGAAGAGTCAGTCCCCCATTCCACCATGTATCTTCTCCAGAAAGAAAGAAAAAGAAAAGTGCTTTATATAAAAAAAGAAGAAGCCTGGATTAGATCACCACGTGGAAAATGTATTGTCCGTTTCAGGTCTATGACAGACTAGAATCCCATTTCCATCCATCGCCACTACAGAGGAGGTGGAAAATGGAAACACCACACAGTCCGTACTCCAACCGCCCCATGTAGACATGATTACACCTGTGATTTGCGCATTCATTAATCTAGGTTAACCACAATTTCTCCTTTTTATATTTATATCAACCCTTATGGCCCTGTAGACAGAACCATAAAGCAAAGGTGAAAATTACAAGCTGTTTAAGATCCATTATTTGTTTATTTATTTATTGACACTTAGGAAGGTTGAAAGCTTTTCCAGCCCTGTTAAAAATCAAGGCTGTCACCTACGAATTTGAAATATATTTTCAGTCCTGAGTTTAAAACTGTGAATTTAAATGGTGCATTACTTATTTCTTCCTCCTTAAATGTATAAACTGCTTCAAAGCCAATGCTGTCAAAGTGGTTGACATTAAAACTTAAACAGAACAAAAGCAACATAAAACAGCAATAAAAGCCAATAGAAGAATTAAAACAAGCCAGTTTTAAAATACAGCAGCTAGTCGTCATGTATTATTTATTTCTCAAATGCACATACTATGGATGATGTCTGAGGTCTGAGCAAGTCTCCTCTTTGGTAACATACTAAGGCTGCATTCAGACAACACAGTAGTCAACGGTGGGTTAATAGTCAACTCCCCATGGTTGATTATCAAGGGGGTATTTCCCGCACGACATGATTATAATCAATTGTGGTGTGGATTAAGCCCAGCGTCGAGTTAACTATTAGTCAATGGTGTGTTTGATTGACACATCCTCCACCCTCTCTCCACCCCAGTCTTCCCGCTGGTATCCCATCAGCCATTGCAAGTTCTGCCAGCTGTACTAGAGCGGCAGCCGTTGCTTTGGTCACTCTTGCCAGGGGACTCTGTAGTCACCAAAATAACTGTGTGCGACAAAATATTCAATGGTGCCTGACAGATGATGATAACCAACGGTTGGTCAAATAGTCAACTCTGCACAGAGTCGGTTATTTGCAGTGGATATTTCAGCTGAATTTATTTATTTATTATTGTATTTATATATCCTGCCTTTTTTCCTCCAAGGAACCCAAGGTGGCGTACATAGTCCTCCTCCTCCCCATTTTATCCTCACAACAACAACCCTGTGAGGTGGGTTAAGCTGAAAGTCTGTGACTGGCCCAAAGTCACCCAGTGGTTTTCCATGACCGAGAGGGAACTAGAACCCAGATCTCCCAACTCCTAGTCCAACATTTTAGCCATAACCAACAGTGGTGTGAAAGAGTCCTGACAGATGACATAATAACCAACCGTTAACTATTTAACCCACTGTTCAGTAGTTAACCCACCATTGGTTATTGCATTGTCCGAACCCAGACTAAGAGAGAAAACTAAAAAGCACAATTCTATTCGGATATCTATCAGCCTCCGGAGTTTGGGGCTGATGAGCATCCATGGAAGCAATCTTTGCCTGTACACTCCTCTCATTACGCATTTTTGCTAGATGAGATTTTTCACATCTCTAGCTGGGTTCTGTGGAGCCGGAAGGAAGGAGGTTGGGGAGGCCTTCTTCGTAAGCTGGCCTCCCTAGTCCCCTCCCCGCCCATAGAACTGCCCCCTTCTCTTCCTCTCCAAAATCACTTTTGCAACTTCGGAGAAACAGCAGGCCTGGTTCTCTCCACCTGCGCTGCGAGAGGGTGGGAGCAGAGAGTGCTGTCTCCGACCTCAGATCTAGGAACCTGAACTACCCTATGATCACCCCAGATGTTGTCTAGGGACTATAGGATTTTCTTCCCTCAATCACATCTCTAATAGAAGACCATTTCTGGCTCAAAATCCATTTATGTCATATCAAATATTTCCACGTTTTTTTATATAGTTTGCCACTTGTTCTTTGTTGGCCAGACTTTATTCACAAAATCTTTAAAGCACTTTGCAAACACAATCTCAGCAATCCTTATGGCACTCGGGCAAGCAAAGCCCACAGTGTGGTTGCAGTGAAATTTGAACCAAGGGCTTCACAGCTCACATTCTTGGCCCCTGTACTGGGACAAGACAAATTGAGGGAGGAAAGACCCACCAATGGCTATTAGCCACTGGAGCCTCCATTTTTGGAGGCAGTGTGGGGAAGAACAGCTTCCCAGATGCTTCTGGCTGGCCGCTATGTAGAACAGGATGATGGACTTAAGAAGAATCCTGCTGAATCAAACAGATGTTTTTAATGGTCAGCATGTGCTTAAGGGGTGTTGACCCAGTGCTGAATCGGTTTCTCAGGGGCCTAGAACTATTCCCCCGAGACCAGAATGTCCATTGGTTCCAATCGAGGCTTTTCCTTTGTCTTAGCTTAATTGCTATGCAGAGGACAAATGACTGGAAGGATTGCAGTTGGGGAGAGAGCAGTTAAATCTTTCCTCCACCCAGGTTCCAACACACACACACATACACACACACACCAATCTCTCCCTACGTGGCAATTAAGCTCTTTTTCTTTTTTTAAATCCTTGGTTTGGGGTGATCTGGAGCAGGGTGCAAATTAATTGAAATTTTTATTTTATTTGAGATGATCTTGGGCTTTGCCTCCTGGGAAATTTAAATAAATCCTAGTAATTATTTCTACATTTGCATCAACACATGCACATTTTATGCAGATATGTGTCCTATGAGCCTGGAGACTAATCTTTTAAGTGTCCTTGTATACAGAGGGGTCCAGAAAGGAGACACCAGCCATTAGAGGCATCCAAAGGATAAGTCAGACACCCTTTCATGCTCCACTCCAGAGCTAAGGAAAGAGATGCCCGTCCTTCTGTCACCCACCTCCGAGGCGATGAGTTCCAGCCCCCGGCACTGCCGGTCCTTCTCTTGCTGCACCAGCTCCCACATCTCAGGGTCGCTCTCCGCCAAGCTCTCCTGCCCGGTCCATCCTGCCGTCTCCTTGGCAGACGCTGCAGCTGCTTTGCTGTGCTGGGCCCGCAAATTCCCCCCAGCCTGGCAGCATCTCCGCAGGGGCTGGTGAGGAAGGAAAAGAGGAAAGGTTAGAACAGGGCCGGCCCAACAGCATTTTGGGAACTTAAATGGAAAAATCGAAGTGATGCTCTTCCCACACATTACATAGGACACAATCACTCCATCAGGATGTTTTTAGTGCAAGTTGCAATCCAAGTGTCTGCTTTACTGGAACATGCCAAATCTGTTTGATTTACTGGAACCTATCAAACCTGTTTGATTTCTAGGAGGCCCTTAGTGTTTAAACCATGTAACTCGCTAGCCAGTGGTTCACAACCTTGGGCCTTAGTTGTTGTTGGGCTACAACTTCCATCAGCCCCAGTCCACGTGACCAGTAGTTGAGGGAGATGACAACTGTGGTCCAACAAGATCTGAGGATCCACTCAAGGCTGGGAACCACAACATACAACAGCCTTCCCCAACCTTGTGCCCTCCAGATGTTTTGGACGTCAACTCCCATCACCCCCAGCCAGCATAGTCAGGAATGATGGGAGATGTAGTCCAAAACTCCTGGAAGGCACAAGGTAGGGGAAGGCCAGAATAAAGAGGCAGGCCTAAAGTCAGTAAGGGAGCAATCCTATGTACATTTAGACAGAAATCTGATAAAAAAGTGTTATCTTAAACCAAAAATTTGTCCCGTCTTTTTTGCTATATCCTTGAAGATTTATAGGAGCCATTTTTGGGTAAATAATTACTGTTAGGTCAAATTTGGGGGCAAAAAGTGGGGAGAGTCCTAATAGGAGCTTGGCAATCAATATTTCTGTTTCTGCTTTTCAGGTCCTATTGGAAATCCTTGTATCTGGGGCATAAAAAAGTTTTTTTTAAAAAAAATTGCATAAAGTTTAAAAAAATCTGTATAAAATTCTTTTCCCACTGATGAAGATCTTGTGGGTCAAAACACGTTTGGGATTTATGTTTGTTGTATGTTTGTGGACAAATTTTAAGTGTATATATTTGTTTTATGATTAAATATATTTTCTATGGACACATGATTTTATTTTAACGGGCAGAGTTACACCAGAATTTGACATATTGTTTCTAATCAGTTTCCTTAAACCTATTGTGCTTTCACATTTAGATGGAAACCCAGTCCTACAACTCCCATCATTCCCCAGCCAGCTTAGTGTAGCGGACTGCAGAATGCTGGGAGTTGTAGGACTTTTTCCCATCAAGACAAAATAGAATTGTGCCCTAAATTAGCTTCATTGACTGAGCAGGGGTTTTAACCCGAAGCCTCCGCAGCCTAACACCAAGACGCCACGCGCTCTGCCACGCTGGCTCGTGAAATTGCCAACTGGACCTTTCTTTGGCACTTCCATTCCCTATCAAAACTAGAGCTGTCATCCTGGAAACCAGATGGGTGGTGAGGAATTTTTATTACAGCCTTCTATAACCCAAGCCAGCTGCTGAGCACAGTGGGCAGTTTCTGCACATTTGGAGAAAAGGGTGGAATTATCTAAGCAGGACACCAGTTTCACTAACACGTCTTTTAAAAGATCTATTATTATTATTATTTATTTATTTATTTATTTATATAGCACCATCGATGTACATGGTGCTGTACAGACCACACAGTAAATAGCAAGACCCTGCCGCATAGGCTTACAATCTAATAAAGTTGTAGTAAACAATAAGGAGGGAAAGAGAATGCAAACAGGCACAGGGAAGTGTAAACAGGCACCGGGTAGGGTGAAGCTAACAGTATAGAGTCAGAACAACTCAATGTTTAAAAGCTATAGGGAAAAGAAAAGTTTTTAGCTGAGTTTTAAAAGCTGTGATTGAGTTGGTAGTTCTCAAGTGTTCTGGAAGAGCGTTCCAGGCATGAGGGGCAGCAGAGGAAAAAGGACGAAGCCGAGTAAGGGAAGTGGAGGTCCTTGGGCAGGCGAGAAGCATGGCATCAGAGGAGCGAAGAGCACGAGCAGGGCAATAGTGTGAGATGAGAGAGGAGAGATAGGCAGGAGCTAGACCGTGAAAAGCTTTGAAGGTCAACAGGAGAAGTTTATATTGGATTCTGGAGTGAATTGGAAGCCAATGAAGAGATTTCAGAAGTGGAGTGACATGGTCAGAGTGGCGGGCCAAGAAGATGATCTTAGCGGCAGAGTGGTGGACAGAGACCAGCGGACTGATGTGAGATGAGGGGAGGCCAGAGAGAAGGAGGTTGCAGTAGTCCAACCGAGAGATAACCAGTGCGTGAACGAGAGTCTTGGCAGAAGAGACAGACAAAAATGGTCGAATCCTGGCAATATTATACAGGAAGAAACGACAAGATTTAGCTACTGCCTCGATATGAGGAATAAAGGAGAGCAAGGAATCAAATATAAAGCCAAGACTACGAGCTTCCTTGACCGGAGTAAGCGTGACATCATTGACAGTAAGAGAGAATGAGAGATGAGGAGAAGGTTTAGGAGGAAAAACAAGCAGTTCGGTTTTTGCCATATTGAGTTTCAAACGGCGATGAAGCAGCCAGGCTGAGATATCTGAAAGACATGCCGAGATACTAGAAGGCAGCAAAAAATAGCTGCAGTTCATCAGCAACTTCTTTCAAAGTTGCCCCAATGGGTTTACACAGAACAGCCTTTGCTGTTCTGTGTAACAGGATCACACAAGCGGAGATCAGAAAAAGGAATATCCTTGCCACTTCAGTCACCAAACAAGAACTCAGGAGACTGAACTGGTAGGCTGAGGGGAGAGCAAGTAGTCCATTTCAAGGCCTGCTGAAACAGAGCTATCTTTGTGTTGCAGATGGGCAAGCAAGCTTCATTTGCGCATAACAGCAGAGGCCTCAGCTTAGGCTGCTGAATGCTGAGTTGGCAAGTCCTGCCAAGAAAGAAGTTTTGCACACGCACACACACACACACACACAAAGTTTGTTCATTTCCTTCTCTACTCCTGAACACCTTTCAAAGCAAGCCAGTCACCACAAGCCAGCAGCACTGGAAAGGGAGGAGGCTCGCTTTCATTTTCTTTATTAAAAGGGCTGCACGCAAAAGAATCTAAACACCCATAATCTCCACCGCAAATGATGTAAGCGGCTTCCGAAGTTGCATCAGCACCACGGAGACTCAAAGTGCTGAGTGAAATGAGAGCTTTAGTCACAGTAAATTTAAGCTTGTCTGTATGGTTCTCTTGGCTATTTTAAACTGTTGTGTACTTTTATAGTTGTATGCTTTTCTATGGATGTATTTGTCATGGCCTTTGGCTAGCACAATAAACTGATGATGATGATGAAGTTGCATCAGCAAGGAATGCATCATGATTGGCAGGAGAATGAAATACCCCAACATCGTTAGGAGATGTTTTTTTTTTAATTGCTCTCTAAATTCAAAAGTTTACTTTTTATTTTTAAGCACGAAATCACACATTTGTTTTTGGTTGCAAGAATGGATTTATTTAAAGAGCTGGATAGAGTTTTAACCTTCCCTGACTGTAATAGAAGCTTAAGTCCTCTCTCTCCCTCCCTCTTTTTAAACTTGCAAACATGTTACCTAATCCAGATATTTAGCCCGCAAATCAGAAAGCAGTTTTCAGGGGGCAGATCATGTTATTGACCGGTTTCAAGAGGCGAAAAAAGCATGTAATCAACAGAACTGGTGCCAGAGCGAAACCCCTGCCAAAGAGACTTTGGTAAGGCGATAAAGCAGTTGCTGAAGTTACTTTTGTGCCTGATCCCTCCCCATCCCTTTCCCCACTCTGAAGGCCTCTTTTGCCATTCTTTTCCCTTCATTCTCCCAAAGCTGCAATGTCAGATAGGAGAGGAAGAGAGAGAAGAGAGACGCCACCAAAATTAGCCGATAAAAGTCAGCAAAGCGTGACTGCTTGGAGAGGTTCAGCCGATAATAGCGTCTCACTCTTGAGCGCCGAGATAACTCTTCGCCTCGCTCTCTGCCGCATCCAAGAGCCCATTAGCCAGAATTAAATAATAATTGAACAGCAGAATGGCAAAGATCTGTGCCGCTATATCAGATCGCCTGCTATAACCCTCAGGCGGCTCTATAAACTCCTTATCTAAGACGCCGGGCTTTCGAAACTCGCACGACTTCACATTACCAAATAACAACAACGGAAAGAAGAGGAAAGAAAAAAGAGGGAGGAGGAAAGCATGGATGGGGATAAATCTTCACCGGTGGAGCAAAACTTTTTTTTGTTGCTGCATGGGGCATTAGTAGGGGTGGGCGGAGAGGCGCGCAGGAGACTCGTGGGAACTGAACTGCCTATGGAAAGCAACCACCAGCACAGGCCCCATTGCACACAACCAAATGTGGGAGTGTGGGGGGGGGGGGGAGGAAGGGGGCAGGAGGAAGGCTGAGGCCAGAGCAATGGTACTTTGCAAACAAAGTCAGACGCGCTCCCTCCCAGGCGTATGCAAATGCCACTGAGCGCAAAGCACCTCTTGCAAGCGACTCGTGCCGCTAAAGACCACCGCCCTCCCGACCCCCTTGCCTACCTTTGCACCCCGACCTGGGTGTCCCAAGGAATCTGACCTCCTCCCCCCCACCCCGCTCTTCCAGGGACGCCCTTTGTCACCCGCGCGCCTTACCTTGGCAAAGTGTCTAAAAGGAAAAGGCAGCATAGCAGCCTGGAGTGCAGCAAGTGCAAACTTGGTTTGCGAGCTGTTGCTGTACGTTAAGTGAGTCCCAAGACCTAAGGGAAATCCGAACTGAGGACGGTGGGCTGGAGGAAGGGAAACACGTGGCTCTTCCTCCTCCACTGCCAGTTACTACCGGGTGCAAGAGGCATCCTGGGAGATGTAGTTTTCTGCTATCGGTTGTGCTCTCAGCGCTCACGGACCTGCGTGTTCAGGACCGATTTGCTCGCTCTTCTATGAAGGGCGGCGCGAATACTCCCTTGCTTTTGAAAACCTGTGGCCGGTGGAGGATGGTGGCTCCAATTTCAGTGGGTCTGTGGATCCATTCTGGGTTTCAATTAGAACCAGCCAGAACGCTAATCTTTGTAAACCGCCCAGAGAGCTTCAGCTATGGGGCAGTATATAAATGTAATAAATCACCATCATTATCATCATCATCATCATCCTCCTCCTCCACTGGCCATGGAAGTCAAAGAACTATGGCAACAGGAAAAGGTCACAATTATTCCGTTAGTCACATCAGTCACTGGCATTACAGCAAAAAAAACTATACAGAAAACCTTCAGAAACTGGGCCTACCAAAATACATCCACGCCAACATCCAGAAAGCAATCATACTTAAAACATGCTCAGTTGTCAGGAAATTCCTGAATCTGTAAAAGACAGCATGACTTGGCAATGTCCGTCTAGAAAAACTGCCATGAGGAGAATAATAATAATAATAATAATAATAATAATAATAATAATAATAATAATAATAATGGAGCTATCCAGGGTGCTGAACCCTAGCCCTAAAATAGCTTCAGCACCTTGGATAGCACATTTGGCATTCTAGCTGGTTCTGACTGAAGCCCAGAATGGATTCACAGCCCCACCAAAATCAGAGCCCCCACTGCCTGTGAAAGAGACTCCGTGTCAATAACGTGCCAGAGAAGGGTGACATCCTGAATTTTTAAAATCAAACAAATGCGGTTCCGTGAAAGCAAGTGTAAAATGATGCACATTGGAGCAAAATTCCCAACTTTGTGTACAGGCAGATGCAATCTGAGCTAGCAGTGACTGACCAAAAAAGAGATCTTGGGGTTATGGGAGTTAGACGAAAATGCAGCTGCTGTGAGAAAGGCAGATTCCATGTTGGGTTGCTCACAAGCTGGTGGAACCCACTACGCTTGTGGGTTCCACCAGCTTGTGAGCAACTGGTTGGCCATTGTGTCTGATCCACCACAGCTTTTCTTAAGCACAGTTGTTGTTACTGTTGGTACCAATGGGTTCAGAATGATACTTTGAATTTTAGTGCCACAGCAGAGTACTAAAGAGTATGGAGTACACACTTTACCTGTCCGCATGGGAGTTAGAGAGTTGGATTGCTATCCCTCTCTCCCCTTGCCAAGGTCCTCTGCCTTATCATCTGTAAAACATGTGAAAATCCAGCAGGCACAACTCTCCGCCATTACTCTATTTCCATGCTGAGGGAGGCTGCACCTGTTGAATTTTTGTTTTGTTTTTGTCATGTGGCTGTTATTAGCACAGGGTCTCTGCCAGATTAAAACAAAAAAAGATGGTCAGTTCTATTAGTTCAGCAATTTATACGGTGATAAAAAATGCTTCCCTTGGCAGGGCTCCTGTCAGTTGGACAAATTCGACAGGTTGTAGATTTTCCGGGCCTAGAAATTAAGTGATGGGGAAAAGCAGCTTCACCTTATGAATTTCTGCTTGTCAGACAGCTATTAAAAGTACATCATGAGCAATGCCAGAAAATAAAACGGTCAACCTTAGAATTTTGATGCTCAGCCCAAACCTTAATTAACTTAATTAATTAGATACCAAGGCCAACTTGAGATGCCCCTGCACACACCTTTGTTTGTAGAAATTTAACAATGGCCAAAGTAATGGGATGCATTGTCTGATGCAGGGAAGCATGAGATTCTCCAGAATACTGCCTTTTCCATCTTCTGTGATACATTTGGCCTGCTGTTGGACTATTGGGGATCTATGAAGAAGTGGCATATCAAGAGGTTGTATCATATTTATTTATTTTATTTATTGTTGCATTTCTGTCCTGCCATTATTCCTTCAAGGAACCCAAGGCGGCATTCCTCCTCCTCCTCCTTCTCTCCATGTTATCCTCACAAAAACAACCCTGTGAGGTGGGTTGGGCTGAGAGTGTGTGACTGGCCCAAAGTCACCCAGTGGGTTTCCATGGCCAAGTGGGAACTAGAACCCGGATCTCCGGACTCCCAGTCCGACACTCTAGCCGCTACACCATAATTTGTAACCATAATTAGAGAGCAGTTCTATGGTCCCTGGGAGAGCATAAACCCCCTCCAAAATCGGAGACAGTGCTCCAACCCTGGAAATGAGGGTGAGAGATCAGCGTTGCCTCCCCCTTGCTGCTGGCACAGAGAGAACCACACCGGCTGCCTCTCTGAGGGCAGAAAAGGATCCTCAGGAAAAGGGGCATATCAGTGGTACTTTAATGAAGTAGAAGACCAAAACAGCTCTAACCAAATGGTGGGCTGATTTTCTGCAGCAGGACTCTCTTGCTGTTAGAGGTATCCCCCACAGGGCTGGAGCAGCAAAGGCTTTCAAAGCAAATAAGGCAGATAAAAGCTTGGCAACTTTTGTAAATAATAAAATAATAAAACCAAGCCTTGCTGCCCGTTGCAATATCTGATTACTAAGGAAATAGCTCGGCAAAGCAATTAAAATACCATGTCCATAGAATAAATTAAAATAGATAAAGATAAAAAATAAGTAAGCAAAGTCACAGACTTTGTCACAGACAGCAAACACAACTGCCCTTCCATACCAGTGGGTAGAGAGGGGAGGAGACCAGAGAGGCCAGGATACAAATTATCCTGAGCCTCCTCTAGCCTTTTTCCCCCTCTCCCTCTGAAGTGCCCTTGCTAAATGGGCTCAAAAGCCCATCTAGTGAAAATACAGGAGATCAAATCATGGGAAGGAAAAAATCGGCATAAGAAACTCAAAAGCCTTCGAGCACCTGGGGGCTTCCAGGTGGCAAGGTAGCAACTGTTAGGACTGTGCTATTAGTATTCTTATATAACACTTCCTCCCACCAAGCTCCGAAAGGGCTTCACCTACATTGTGCCAATAATCATTATCAAGTAGCCACGTAACCAATCTACACATGCTTTCAATGCCACTTCCAGGTTTTGGAGGGCCCTTGGACAAGACACCATGAAAAGCCCACCTCCCTCAGTAAGTCTACCTTCTTACCGCCATTGTCACCACCAGCTCTGATTGTGCCTCCTCCTCCTCTTTCTCAACATTACTACCACTTGCTTGCTTGAAATGCAGAGGGCATGGCTAGGCAGGGCGATATCCCGGGGATCGCCCTGGGTTCATCCCGGGTTCATCCCAGGAGCAGGGAGAGGTGATCCCTCCCTTTCCCCAGGATATGGCCCTACACTTCTATCCTGACTTTTCCTGTGGTTTCAGGATGATCCCAAGACCGCGGGAGGTGTGAGCTGCTGTCCCAGTTTTGTCCCGGCTCCTCGCGAGTAACCACGAGGAGCCAGGAACTGAGCACGGAGCCCCACAGGAGCTCCGTGCCCATCAGGGGTGGGGTGGGGTAAGCGGGAGGTTGTTTTTAATTACCTTTTTCGTTGGAGCGCTCCTGTGATAATTTTTGTTAATAATAATAATTTTAAAAATGGCGGACACAATGTCCTCTTCCTCCCGGGACGTCGCGTGCATGTGTAGGCTGAGGGGGAGAATCTCGCGATCATCATATCACGAGATCATTCCCTTCCCCACCCCCTGCTCTAGCCATGCCCAGAGAGTAGCGGTGGCATCTACTGCTCCTCCTCCTTCTCACCACTATCCTTGTTTGGGTCAGAGCAAAAAGCAGGTGAACAAGCAGGTTGCAAGGGTGAAGAGGAGGGGCAGGTCCAGGGGGCTCTTGTCAGTGGGCCCCTGCTGGCGTTCTGACCCTCAGCCAGTGCCTGGCGAAGCCTACCCTTGACGCCACCAGATACAGAAAAACAAAATCACAAAATGAAGGCTTTCCTGGCAGAAGGATCTAATTATTTGATACTCTTTCCCCTCCCCCCCTCAAAAAAACCCTCACTTTCCTACCCATAGAAAGCTAGCAGGGAGAAGGGTTCAAGAGTCCATGATGTGCTAGTTTCCTGTTGCTCAGAATCTTTAATCAGGGACCATTTGAACATTTCAGGCCAAAGTGGTGCAGTCCAAAAGAAGCTGAGTCACATGATGTTGCTGTATGTGTCAAAGAGTTTTTGTTATGCTCATATTACAGTGGGGAACAGATGAGGGACAGTGCCTTGTCTGAAGATAATCAGTGTGCTCATGGCACACCTGAATTTAATAGCAGCTGCTCTTAACCACTATGCTACATCAGCTTTCCTGGGTGCATTGAATCAACATAGTGGAATCAAAGCAAAAAACCTTCTATTGCACCTTGGTTGTCTCTTGACCCGGTTCACATGACACAGATGGCTGATTGTGGGTTACCTAACCTATCCTTGATTGAGCCATTCCAAGGTTGCACCATGTCATCGGAACCCAGTCGTGGCTGGCTCATTATGGGTTATTTAACCCCCATTGCAAACATTGGGATAAGCAAATGTTAAACAACCCTTACGTATTCCAATGTTTGCAATAGGGGTTAAATAATCCATAATGAGCCAGCCATGTTGCGCAATAATCCATAATGAGCCAGCCATGTTGTGAGAAGATAGCACACAAACAGACCACGTTAAAGAAACTCCCCTCCACCCCACAAAATGTGGATTCTTGTCTGCGCTTGTAAACATTGAAGTGGTTTGCTTATTTATAGTTTTATGATTTTTACGTTAATGCGCTATGGCAGAGGAAAATTGGGACATGAGCAAAGTGTCTACTTTAAAAATAAAAATAAAACCTCCATTGATAGGTAAACAGTAGCTAGCCTTTCCTGTCAATCAGAACCTAAATTTATTTGGGTAGTAAACACAACAAAACTAACAGCCAAATCCTATGCATATTTACCAAGAAGTAAGTTCCCTGGTATTTAGTGGGTAAGCATGCATAGGATTGCACTTAGCAGTGCCATCCTAACCCTATTAAATATCTACTCAGCAGTTCAATGGGGCTGACTCCCAGGTAAATGTGTATAGGGTTGCAGCCTCTATGTGCAACACTTTACCCTTACTTGATACACAAACTTATTTGCAATTTTGTTGCCCATTCAACCAATTTGGAGAACTTCTTTCCAAGCTCTTCACAATCCACATGAGTTGGCCACTATGTGAACAGAGTGCTGGACTAGATGGACCCTTGATCCGATCCGGCAGGGCTCCTCTTCTGTTCTTATGTTTCCCTCCCCCCTAAATAATTCGGTGTCATCTGCAAACTTGGCCAACTCGCTGCTCCCTCCTGACCTCAGATCACTTATGAACAATTTAATTAGCACTGCACCAGTCCCAATAAAGATCCTAAAGCAGACCTTTGAACTTCGCTGTGAATCTGTCCCCCGCTTTGCCAACCTTTTTGTGCTTTCCCGTGTATACCTACACGTTTAGGTCATCCACTGAACAAGAGATAAGACTCTGACATTAATATTGTAAATTTCCCTTTTGTCAAAGGCGCCTAGGGCAGTGCAACATTCCTTTAGCATTCCATTTTGAGGCTTGCTTGGAATACCCACACACACACACACACACAGTAAAAGTGTGTGTGTGAGTTGCTGATCTAGCAGTTTGCACATCTTTCATTTTTAATTTTTTGCTCTGCTGAGCCAAGCCTTCTTTAGCCCCAGCAGCAATGCTGAAAAGAAGCCAATGGTGTCTTCCTCCCCCCCTCCCCTCCACCCATCCCTTCCTTCTTCCATCTGGGTTTTATTTCTTATCATTTGGTGAGTTGTGATAGATGGAGCCAATGGTGCCCTTGCTCTGATCCTGACAGTCACTGTGATTGGTTGCTTGCCCTATAAGAGGTGGACATTCAGCAAATAAGGGTGGGGAAAGGTTTTCTTACGGTGTTCCCCCATCCCCACCCCCGCATTGTGCTTGTTGCAGAGACCAGAAGGAGAATGGGGGAAAACATTAATATAAGCTGGTTTGATAGTTTGTTCCTTGTCAGTCCATTTCTGTCTGCAGTCCATGATTGATAGATTGCTTGCTTGCTGGCTTGACTCAGTGCTTTTCAAACTGTGTTCTGGGTAAGCCTGAGGTTCATCAGACGCATACTTCCCAGGGTCCTTCAGTGTGTAAATGGCAAACACAATTTCCTACAAGCACTAGGGTGTCCACATGGCCTTCTTTACAGAGGACAGTCCTCTCTTTGAAGGAGTCCTCTATCTGAAGGGTTGTCCTCTCCAAATCCCATATGAAGAAAAAAGGCCATCAGAAAGAAGAGCTGGCCCTCTAAGCTGCCCATCAACAGCAGACGGAGCAAGGCGTTTAATCATTGCCTTCCACATTATGGTGAGATCTGTGTTTATGCTTTAATAATAATAATAATAAATTTCTAAATAATAATAATAATAATAATAATAATAATAATTTCAAAATTTTCATCAAGGCATATCAATCAGCCTATGTCAATTTTAGGCAAATTGATAGCCTCTTTTTTGGTAAGAGGGTTCCTCTTTTTTGGTGATTCATAAATGGCCATGTGGCCTGCAATGTGCAACCACATGGGGGGTGTTGGATGCCTTCTGGTGTACACACACCATCCGTTCAAATGCTGGTTAGGCCAGGCTAGTATCCTGAACAACCTGATTGTCCCTCTACTGACACATTTCTAGAAACCTCTGCAGCTGGCCGGGGAAATCCATGATAGATGGTCAGTGGCCTTTGGTAGACAATTCAATGTGCAAAGGTTCCCTAAAGCAACTCAGAAAGTTTAAAAACCTCTACTCGAATGATGGGTAATGAAGGATTTTTACCTAGCAATGAAAATAAGTAGTCACTGACATGTACAGAGTAAAGGGGGTGGGAAAAGCCTTACAGCTATTCCAAGAAAAAAAATGTTATTCACTTTCAAAAAAATGCCTTTTTCTTCCCCAAGTTCCAGAGGGGTGGCCATGTTAGGCCAGATCTACCCCTTGTGTCAAATTGTTATGATCCCATGATGGTAACACTACAACCCACCTGCGCATCTATACCTTGTAGGATACACAATGACATTTGTTGCAGTATTTTGGATAATGTGGAATAAAAAGCAGGAAATAACACTATGGCCTTAGAAAGACGGGGCGAAATCCTGGGGCGATCCCCGGGATAGTCCCTGTGTGCCCACATGATGCACAGGGGATCAGGGAGGGATGATCCCTTCCTTGCCCCGGGATCTCCCCATACACTTTATGCCCGCTTTTTCCGCGGTCTTGAGCTGAGCCCGAGACCATGGAACATGTGTGCAGGCGTCACAGTTTGTCCTGGTTCCTTGCAGTTACTCACGAGGAGCCGGGACCTGCGTACGGGGCACAGAGCTCCTCAGGAGTACTGCGCCCATCGGGGGTGGGGTCTGGGGAGCGGGGGAAATATTTTTAAAAAAAAACCTTACCTTTTGCGCATGAGCGCTCATGAGTATTTTCTTCTTTAAGAAAAAAAAACCCGCAAAATGGTGGGCGTGATGCCTCTCCCTCTGAGGTCGTCATGTGCTGCATGTGAACAGAGAGGGATATCTTGTGATAAAAATATCGCGAGATCTTCACCCCTCTGTCCCGCTAGACTGATAGGTCTAGCTAAGGCCTATGAAAGCAGTATATAGAATGTGCAATGTGCCCCAACAGTTATCAATGCGCTTCAATACCGATATAAAGCAGTAGTGTAGATTTAGCCTTAGAGCCTCATCAGGTGGGAGGGAAACCACGTTTCCCTACTATTGCTTTGCCTCCTGCTTCTGTCCCAGTAGGGACGAGCAGCAATGACCACGTGGCCCATTCAGTAGACATTTTTATTGTGCAGCATCTCCTGCACACAGCTGGAAATGGCGGAAAATATCATTAAAGACACACACACAGAGACAAAGGATTTTCCAGGTCTTATTTTGTGACAGAAAAAAAGAGCAGAAGTAGCGGGAGACACACAGGAGGAACGCTACAGCATCAAAATGTCCCGCAAAGGACCGTGAGTGGCCAGTCGCGAGCGTGCCATAAAACGCTCGTCTGATGATGCTCTCTGTCGCAGCAAAAACATCAAAGAGCTTTGTGACGCCTTCAAGACTAACCCATTTATTCTGGCGTAAACTTTTGTGGACACTGCCCACTGCATAAGACACATGCATCCGATGAAGTGGAAAGTCTCCGCGCAACCTTATGCCACAATAAGGATTGTGTCCTGAATTACCATAAACCCCTGAACTCGGAGGCTTATGATGATCCTCTCCACTACAGGAGCAGCAGCGGAGATGATTTTCACCTCCCCATCTGCCCACCTTGCATTTTTTGCTAGACGGCTGTTCCCCTCCCCCCCCCCATGTAGTGAAGTTGTTTCGGAGTGGGAGGGGAAGAGACTGGCAGAGGCCCATATCTTGGCCTCTCTACTCTCCTCCCCGCTGCTCTGCCCACTGAAACACCCCCTTTTCCTCTTCTCAGGGGTTGAGATCCTGAACTTGGATGCCAACCAGATTGCCGACTCCCCCTTCTGAGTTTGAAACACGGTCTCCGAGCTTGGAGAGGGGACTCCAAAGAATGCTATGACCAGACACTATCTAGGGGCCATTAAGGTGACCATATGAAAAGGAGGACAGGGTTCCTGTATCTTTAACAGCTGTATTGAAAAGGGAATTTCAGCAGGTGTCATTGGTATATATGGGGAACCTGGTGAAATTTCCTCTTCATCACAACAGTTAAAGCTGCAGGTGCCCTGCCCTCTTTTAAATCTGGTCACTCTTGTATAGCTCCTGCAGCTTTAACTGTTGTGATGGAAGAGAGAATTTCATCAGGTGTCATTTGTATGCATGCAGCACCTAGGGAAATTCCCTCTCTGTCGCAACAGTTAAAGTTGCAGGAGCCCTGCCCTCTTGACCGGATACAAAAGAGGGCAGGGCTCCTGCAGCTTTAACTGTTGTGACGAAGAGGGGATTTCACCAGGTGCTGTATGCATACAAATGTCACCTGCTGAAATTCTCTTTTCTATACAACTGTTAAAGATACAGGAGCCCTGTCCTCCTTTTCCTATGGCCACCCTAGGGACCATAGCATTGCTCCCTTAATGTGTTGGTCTTTAAGGTGCCACAAGACTCTTCATTGTTGTTGTTGTTGTTCTTGTTGTTGTTATTCATACATTCTAACATTTATATCCTGCGAGCCAGCTATCTGCAGGTTTATCCTGCCCACCAACCCCACTCCACATCACACCACATACACACCTTCCCCTAGGACCCGGAGTGGAAGGTATTTGTTCCAAAAAAACCAATACATAGATTATGAGCGTCATCAGACTGGGGGGAAATGCAGTTCCCTACCATCGCTTCTCCGTCCCGTCTCCTGTCCCACAATACTTCCTCTTTCTACCAGGAGAAGAAAGAGGAAGTAAACAAAGACCATGTAGCTCATTCAGGAGCCGTTTTTATCACACCGCTTTTCCTGCACACAGCAGGAAACGGCAGCACATTCCATTTTAAAAAAAAAATTGATTAAAAGGCGTCCATTTTTGATGGAAAGCAGGCTAGAAGGAGCGGGAGGTGCGTGGGAGGTGGACGTCATCGTCTTAAGGACGTGCAAACATCCATAAGTGGACAGTAGCAAGTGTGTGATAAAATGCTCATGTGATGATGCTCATTGATGCTGTGAAATGCCATATAAAAGTGACCAGCTTGAAATTCCGGTTACACGTCTCCCAAGGGACAAACTACATGACCTTCAGTTGTGTGCAGTTTTGTTCTGATGTTTCCTTCCTACCACCACCACCACCAAATGTAACTGTGGAGGGTGAAATCTGCAGCAGAAAACTGGGGGAGGAGGGCTTCTTCTTAACCCTTTTCCCTCCAGCAATTTCCCCAGTAAAAATCCCTCCTTCTCTTCCACTCTGCTGCTTTTAAAATGATGATTTTAAGCAAAGATGAAGAAAGATGGTGTCAGGGTGTGTGTGTGTGGAATTAAGAAGTCCCTCTTCCCTGCACCACTCTTCCAGTGTAGATTGTTTGTTTGTGTCTTTATTTTTACGGGTTTATTTTCTGCATTTGCCTCCAGGCAGCCAACAAATAAACCATCATACTATCTAAAATAATTAAATCAATAAAAACAACTAATCAACCCACCAATTAAAAACCAATGAGCCAGTGACTTTAAATTTGTTTAATGTTATTCTGGTGTTGTTGCTGCTGTTTTTAATTATATATAATTATTATTATTAATAGGGTGACCATATGAAAAGGAGGACAGGGTTCCTGTATCTTTAACAGTTGAATAATAAAGCGAATTTCAGCAGGTGACATTTTTATGCAAGTTGCACCTGGTGAAACTCCCTCTCTGTCACAACAGTTAAAGCTGCAGGAGCCCTGCCCTCTCGACCAGATACAAAAGAGGGCACTGCTCCTATATCTTTAACTGTTGTGATAAAGAGGGGATTTCACCAGGTGCAGCATGCATACAAATGACACCTGCTGAAATTCGCTTTATTATTCAACTATTAAAGATACAGGAACCCTGTCCTCCTTTTCATATGGTCACCATACCCATTATGGGAGAGAGCAGAGCAACCAGTACACTGTGGGACAGGAAGTGGGGATGCAGCAGTGGACTCAGGTGGGAAGAAATGAGGGGGCTACTGAGAGCCCCTTCAAACCTGGCAGAGCCATTAGCTCTGAAGGAAGGAACATCTGGAGAAGCTGAAGGATCTTTGAATATCTTAATCAACAGGCATATTAGATGGTCCTTCAGATATCCTTATCCAGGCTGTTTAGGGCTTTAAGGGACAAAACCAGAATCTTGAATTGAGCCTAAAAACAGACAGGCAGGCAGTGAAACACTATTTTAACACTGGCATGAAGTGTTTGTAGCAGCCACTCCCTGTTAACAGCCTGACTGCCACACTGTTTTGTACCAGTCTTACTTTCCATACACTCTTCAAGGGCAGCCCTGTACATAACATGTTACAGTAATCAAGCCTGGATGCTACCAGAGTATGAATCACTGTGGCCAAGTCATCTTTCCTCAGGCAGGGACGCAGCTATTGCATCAGTCGGAACTGATGAAAGCCATTACAAGCTGCTGATGCTACTAAGGTGCCTTCAGATGTTTTGGATTACAACTCCCATCAGCCCCAGCCAGCATGGCTAATGGTCAGGGGTTTGGGGAGTTGTAGTCTGATACATCTGGAGGGCACCAAGTTGTCTACCCCTGCACAGCAAAGCTGGATCTAGCATCACCTCCATCCATTAAGGGACAGTGCAACTCCATCCATAACAAGGTGAATGCCACCTCCCTGCACTGATAAACTCTTTGCCATCCACACCTGCGTCTTACTCTTATCTGCACTTATCTTCAGTAGACTAGCCCTCATCCAGCCTCCAAGCACCTGTTCAGGCTGTCAACAGTTACACCCGACTCTGATGAAGAGCTAAGATAGAGGTGGGCGTCATCCGTATTATAATGATGGCACCGAAACCCTGCATGATCTCAGACTGCAGCCTCTACAGTTGCATTTTGTATACAAAAACATCTGAGAGAAATGCATGGCTATACATGACATGATGGGGACAGATTGTAGCTGAATGGAGGAGTACTTTGTTTGTATGGAAGATGGCCCTGGGTTCAATTCCAAGCTTCCGTAGCCAAAAAAGGACCAGGTACCAGGTTGCGGGAGAGACCTTTCTCTGCCTGAGAACCAGGAAAGCCACTGCCAGAGACAAGGCTGAGCTAAATGGAGGAACAGTCTGACCTGGTATAGTGAGGAGGATCAATAAGTTTTGAAAATAATGTGTTGTTTGGCCACAAGACTAGCTGTTATCCTTAACCACAAGTAGAAACACAGCAATTTGCATCAAAGGGTCTTGTAATTTCCATCAAATGAGGCTCAGATTCATACCTGGATCTCACAAACAGACAGGAGATTAAGTAGTTCTAGGACAGCTTATGAAAACAAGATAAAACACAAATAAAATGTAAATAGGGTGACCATATAGAAAGGAGGACAGGGCTCCTGTATCTTTAACAGTTGTGTAGAAAAGAGAATTTCAGCAGATGTTATTTGTGTGCATGCAGCACCTGGTGAAATACCCTCTCCATCATAACAGTTAAGGCTGCAGGAGCCCTGCCCTCTTGACCAGATACAAAAGAGGGCAGGGCTCCTGCAGCTTTACCTGTTGTGATGAAGAGGGGATTTCACCAGGTGCTGCATGCATACAAATGACACCTGCTGAAAATCTCTTTTCTACACAACTGTTAAAGATATAGGAGCTCTGTCCTCCTTGCCATATGGTCACCCTAAACATAAACATTTTAATTTAAAAAAAATGAATACATTAAATACTTTTTTTAAAAGAAGTGGAAAAGTAAAAATTGTCTTTTGGTGGTGTAACAAAGATAACAATGTTGGCCCCAGGTGAACAGCTCCGGGCAGAGAACTCCACAAGCAGGGCACTGCCAGTGGGAAATCACCCACCCCCCTCCGAAGTTGACTTCAATGCACAGGCAGGTTGATCTGGGAGCAGACATCCTTTCAAGTACCTGGGTGCCAAAGCGTTTAAACAGTAAACACCAGCACTTCAATTGTGCTCAGAAATGGACCAGAAACCAGTGATGTTCTCTCAATACTGTCATGATATGTTCTCACTGATCCATCCCAGTCAACAGCCTAGCAGCTGCATTTTGAACCAACAGAAGTTTCCGAACAGTCTTCTAAGGCAGCCCCACATAACATGCATTACAGTAGTCAATTTCAGATGCTACCAGAGCATGGATAATTGTGTCTGGGAGATGTCTGTCCAGGAGATGGGTTGTGCCCCTTCAGAATACCAGTAGGAGCTTAAATACTAGTGGTGGTTGCTATAGTGAGCACGCTGGAGATGGTTTTGAGAATTAGCTGTAACTAATCACAGCAAGCCCTCGGTCATTTTCCACGAGGGTGAAAAGGTGCTAGGTCAGAGAACATGATTTCCAGTCAGTCCTCAGCTTCCCATTTCTCCCCCTCCCCTTTCTAAAGAAAATAAGACGGGAGAAGTGGGAATCTATCCCTTTGAAGCGCTCTCCCTGTTCTTGCACCTATACTGAAGTACCATTAAAATGATGGATAGTATAGACTTATCATTAGGGCTGCAAACATGCACTCAGCAAAGCACCGCTTGCAGATTAAAACTGAGTTACTATAGCAAATCTACTTGTCTGCAATGAAAATTATGAAAATTATGTCATGTCGCTGTGAGATTCTGCTGTGTTTGAGCACTTAATTGATTAATTGGTTGGTACCCTAAAAGTCAGATGACTTTAATCAACCAAAACCATAGAATCAGCTGACAAGCTCTGATTGTTGTTATACATTTATTATTCCTCACACACACACCAGTAACACACCCCATTGCTACCACCCCAAGCCATTATTCATGTGTGTTTCTGCAGGGCCCAGGCCATTAGATGAGCCGTGTACAGGAGCATGAGATTTCATGCTGTTGTGTAATACATCTACATTATCTATTAATTATTGCTATTAGGTGACGACTGTGTGTTTCATTCTGCGGCAACAATACAGCAATCTCGATGGAGAGGCAATGAGATGACACGCATGGCATTGCTTGCTACTAGCAAGAGCCTTCAGCAGCTTGTGTGTGTGTGTGTACGGACACAAACAAGGCATTAAAAATGGGAATGTATAGAACTGGGTTGCCAAATTGGCAACCTGCTGCTGTAGTTGTGTCTTTAAGAGCAGCTTGATGTGCAGACATTAGTAAATGATCAAGTTTTGTCCTGGTATTGTGAAAAGCTTTGCCTGATGAGTTCTGCAGATGAAGCTACTCTTAAAGTCACAGGAGCAAACCAGGATTGTTTGCTTCTTTGTTTGCTTGCATACATAGCGTGGTGGTCTTTCTCCTTGAATCAGGAGACAAGACAACTCTTTCTCTTTGCCTTTCACCTCAAGTTTCAGTTGAGTTGTCCATCTTGGTCTTCTTCTGAGCGCTGTGTATAATTTTCTAAATTAGCATTTGTTTAGCACCTTATCGTCGTCGTCATTTAACTGTTGGCATACAATTTTCTTCTATCATATCAGGAATCTAAATTATTTATTTATTTATTTATTTATTACATTTTTATACCGCCCAATAGCCGAAGCTCTCTGGGCGGTTCACAAAAATTAAAACCACAGTAAAACACCCAACTGTTTAAAACACAATTACGAAATACAGTATAAAAAGCGCAACCAGGATAAAACCACACAGCAAAGTTGATATAGGATTAAAATACAGAGTTAAAACAGTAAAATTTAAATTTAAGTTAAAATTAAGTGTTAAAATACTGAGTGAATAAAAAGGTCTTCATGGGCGACGAAAGCAGTACAGTGTAGGCGCCAAGCGGACCTCTCTGGGGAGCTCGTTCCACAACCGGGGCGCCACAGCGGAGAAAGCCCTCCTCCTAGTAGCCACCTGCCTCACTTCCTTTGGCAGGGGCTCATGGAAAAGGCCCCCTGTAGATGATCTTAAGGTCCGGGTAGGTACATATGGGAGGAGGCGTTCCTTCAGATAACCTGGCCCCAAACCGTTTAGGGCTTTAAATGTTAATACCAGCACTTTGAATTGGGCCCGGACCTGGACTGGCAGCCAATGAAGTTATAAAAGGACTGGCGTAATGTGATCTCGCCGGCCAGTCCCTGTTAAATGTTTGTTGTGCACTTCACAACTGAAGCAATGCATGTGACCATCTAAAGCTCCTACCTCCATAAGACCATTACTGTAGGTTAGGGTGACCATATGAAAAGGAGGACAGGGCTCCTGTATCTTTAATAGTTGTATTGAAAAGGGAATTTCAGCAGGTGTCGTTTGTATGCATGAAGCACCTGGTGAAATTTCCTCTTCATCGCACCAGTTAAAGCTGCAGGTGCCCTGCCCTCTTTTAAATCTGGTCACTCTAGTATAGCTCCTGCAGCTTTAACTGTTGTGATGAAGAGGGAATTTCACCAGGTTCTCTCTATATACAAATGACACTTGCTGCAATTCCCTTGTCTATGCAACTGTTAAAGTTGCTGGAGTCCTGTCCTCCTTTTCATATGGTCACCCTACTGTAGGTCGAGGGTCATGGCACCATGCCGGGATTAGGTAGTCCCTGAGAAATGTAGTCAGGACTGCCCTTAGGGCTGATGTGCTCGTGGCCTTCATTTGAAATGCAGCCATTTCTGGACAGGGTCAGTGTCACGAGTCCACTCAGCGTGGGTGTACCCGTTAGCGAGCAGAGAGGTTGCTTACGGAACGCAAAAGCAATCACCCGGGTTGGGCTTCAGCCAGGGGTGATGTTGGAATTAAAGCCACAACTCTTGCAAGGAATGATCTTTAGTGGCTGGGATATGTTTGTGCAGTAACTACATCATAAAGCACCTTTCGTCCTGAACAAGAGGCCCCCGGGGCACCTTAGTGTGAATCAAGCAGTGCAGGAACAGAAGAGCTGCCAGGCTGTGTAAGGCCAGCGATCCATCTAAGCGAGTCCAACCTTCCGTTTCCCCAGTGATGCTAGAGAGAGAAACGGTCTGAGACACAACCGGACCATTGTGGTCAGTCCACTGGGGTTTATCCCCGGAAACCGGATGAATCTGAAAAGAGAACAGGAGCACCCATCATCCAACGCGTGGGCTGCTGACCCTGCCATGTGGCCTCCAGCTCAGGGCTTTTCCTAAAAGCCAGAATGGCTTCACAGATAGGGTGTTTCATTTCCAGCTGCCCCAGACCAGGGTTCATGTCCCAGCCCAGCTAACAACATGGAGCTTGGATAGTTTTACTTTGGCAACTCATTTTTCTCAGGCTTTATACAGTACGGTGGGAGGTGAACAGGACGTAAGGATGGAGGTCCAGTGTGATGTAGTGGTTAGAGCTTTGGACAGAGTGTTGGACAGCCAGTCACTGACTCTCAGCCTATCCTACCTCACAGGGTAGTTGTGAGGATAAAAAATGGAGGTGAGAAGGATGATGTAAGCTGCCTTGGGTTCCTCGGGAAAGGAAAAAGGGTGGGATATAAATGTGATAATTAAACAAATGGACAAACAAAGACAGAGGTTAACAAAACTGTTGTAAAGCAAGTTTTGTTACACCCACTGCCAGCAGCAAATGGTCTTGGATAATAGGACTGTAGCTCCCCTAACCCTCTTGGTCACTCACACCACCACTAAAATTATTGTTACCCACGTTTTTTCCCTTTTTTTTTCACGAACCAATCCTCCTCCATTCACTCCCATTCTCTTCCTTCTCTCCCGTTAATGTCTGTCTCTCTTTTTACTGTGTACTAGAGGCAATAATGATACTTTGTACTAACTGAACAGAATCTAATTAAAACAACACAACGAAAACCAAACATCTGGGCTCAGGAAATAAAGCTTTCACGGTGGGAAGCAAGGAGATAAATTCCACGTGACATGTCAGCTGGCAAGAGTCGCCACACAGGAGCAGATGATGAGCAGAGAAAGGGGCAGGGGGGGGAGGCCATTTGGGAGAAGATCATCCCTATTTATCACTAGTGAGGTTTTGAACGGGTGCACCTTGTCTGTCCCAGTTAGATGGGCATACCAGGGGACCTTCCCAGCAGCATCCACCCATGCCTTCTGCATGTAGTTAATGCACCACACGGTTATGTTTCTCATCAGTAATGTGCCTAGGTAACTATGATTTTGATTTAATGCTGACTCGTTGATTCTGGGGAGGAAGCAGGTGGAATATCATTAATGGGGGAAAGGTAGAGAAGAGAAACAGCAGCAACCACCAAAAAAGCTTTGGGGAATCTGGGAAACACAGATTCCCGTTCTCCCATGGGATCTCCTGTACTGTAGGTCTCAGGTAGAGAAGAGATTTGGACATACCTTTATGGGGTTGTGGGAAATTCCTTTGACTAAATTTGGAATCTTCTCAGTAATTATGAGCTTTCTCAGTTGAACATTCAGGAAAAAAACAAGGTTCTTCTGTTCTCTCCCAGCTGAAAAGGTTACTACCACTGGTGTAGCAGAACCAGGACTAACAGGGTTGAAGCGTGGCCATCTGAGGATAGGTACCCCAAGTGGGCCAGCTTTGGTTCCTGGGCCTGGGGTTCTGCTCCCCTGCCCTAAATTGTCAAACAGGATGTCCTCTGAAGTGTTGTCTGCTCCCCTAGCTACCTTCCAAGTCAGGCCCTACTTCAGACTCATTCAACAGCTAAAATCAAATTGGTATCTCCTAGAAGCATGGTCTTTTCTGTGCTTATAGCTTCCATCATAGTGGCAGAGCTCCTGCAGCTTTAACTGTTGTGGTGAAGAGGGAATTTCATCAGGTGCTGCATGCATACAAATGACACCAGCTAAAATTCCTTTTCCTGCTGTTTTTATCTGGTTGAGCTTTTATATTGTATTTTATATTATGGTTTTATACTGTTGTTTTATACTTTGAATGTTTTTAATTTTTGTGAACCGCCCAGAGAGCTCCGGCTATTGGGTGGCATAGAAATGCAATAAATAAAATAAATAAAGATACAGGAGCCCTGTCCTCCTTTCCATATGGTCACCCTACTTTTAGGGAAGTGGCAAAAATCTTTTTCTTCTACATAGCATGGCTGCAGCTGCTGTCTGCAATCTTCACTGCATTATTTGTAATATGATGCCATAATGCTAATAATATATTAAATATTTTCTATACTGCACAGTAGTCAAACCTCTCTGAGCAATTCACAATTAAAACCACAAGATGCAGCATATAACACAGAATTTAAAAGTTCAAAACTACAGTACAAAAGGAAAACCAAATTAAACCTAGCAGCAATGCAGAGATGTAAAATGCAATTTAAAGCAATAAAAAAAGACTAAAATCTGTTTATTTGTATAACAACTGAGCTGTAAGTGGCAGTCTGAAGTGAATTAGAAAGACCACTGTGAATGAGACAAAGGCTCAAGCCTAACAGGAAGTCTTTCATAGCTCTCCCTGTCTAGGAAGACCCAATGGCCAGCCTGGGTGGGCGGGGCAAGTCCAGAGCCTGATTATATTTTGCTGCCCAGGAAAATGCTCCAGTTTCACGTTTCATGCCTGGCTAGGGTGACCATATTTGGGAAACCAAAAAAGAGGACACCTAGTGTGTGTGGTGGGAAGCAGCTTTCTGAGTCCTGCAGAAAGTACGTTATTCCCCCGCCACCTTAAAGAACCCCATTGGAGTGGAGGAGGGGAAAGGATTTCATTCTGCACCACCACCATCCACTCCAATTGGGGCCTTTTCTATAATGTCCACGAATGACCCACTTTCCCCTTTAAGACCTCAATTGGAGCTCGGGGTGGGGGAAGGATGTGCCTCAAGAAAGCATGTCATTCCCTCCTGCCATGCTAATGGCAGCCTTAAAAGGGAAGGTGTGTCATTCCAGGACATTATTGAAAATTATAGAAAATCCCCCCTGACACCATGGAAAGAACAAAAACCAGGACAAATCCGGGGAAATCCTGACAGTTGGTCACCCTAAGCCTGGCAGTTCCTGACAATCGGTTAGGCGTCAGAAGTTGTATATTTTTGGCGTTTAAAATCTTGAACCACTCAGAAGGTGTTGTTGTTGTTTCATTAAAATTCCTTGCTTTTTTTGAAAGAAAAAAACAACAACCAAGGTGATTTACAACAGAATTAAAACAATTTAAAACTGCTAAAAACAATGATCAATAAAGAGCAGAGGTGGTGGGATATATATTTGCACAGACGTAAATAAAAAGGTACTTCCAGCTGACAGCACAAAGTGGTTTTTGTTTTTGTTAACGCTATACAAGTGCTAGCCTGATTCAGTGCTAATTGCACAATAGGTAGCTGGTATGCAATGAGTCTTCAGAAGCTGCTGAGGAAACTACACCAAGCAGGACATAGCACTATGAAAGTGGTCTATAAAAGGCAGGAGCCACGCTACTGCTTTACAGCGGTATCGAAGTGCACTGACAACTGTTGGGGCCCATGACACATACCATATACCACTTTCGTACCGTTATATCCTGCTTGGTGTGGCTCCTGCCTTTTATATCCCGCTTTCATACCACTTTCATAGTGCAATATCCTGCTTGGTGTAGATTAGGTCCATCTTTCTCTTCTTTATTTGAACACCAGCTGCTGTTGCCACTTCTACTACTAATTTTGGATTTTTTTAGGATGTTTATTATGTATAAACAATGTACAATGTATATTATGTTTTAATTCAGTTTTATGTATTTTATATTTACTGCTGTTCCCCACCTCGATCAAAATGGCGAGGCGGGTAAGAAATGAATTTATTATTATTGTTATTATTATTATTATTGGAAGAACCTTAACGGAAAGCCCTGGAGTGTGCACGATTGTAGCAGCATCATATAATCGACGCCTCGCCATCGTGCACCCATCCCAGGGCTTTGCAAACGTTTAGACAGCCCCAGAGTCAGAGGTTACAAAAATTCTGTGCTGTCAATGCTTCCACCATTTAATGCTGGAGAGAATCCACTGGAGCATAGAGAAAAAGGATATTTTAACAGCAGCAGGTAACTCCCTTTGTTCTTCTGCTGGGGGGAATATAGAAGATTGGAGTAACAAAAATCTGTTTTGCTAGGAATATGGGGACACGCATATGCGCCTTGGAATTGACACAAGTGCTAGCGTTAATATTTGATATGTTGTGCCAATGCAAAAATTGCAACATGCTGGAAATGTTCAAAGCAATTTCCAGGAACTTTGCTAGTTGATTTCTAGATAATCTAGGTGTTTACGCTTTGGCATCCTGTCACTTTTTATTTTAAAATCAACTTCATTTTTAAAAAAATAATGGCCTATCTACATTACGAACTTAAAAGTAATTTTGGAGCTATTACTTCTCTACAGGGAGCCTCGGAACTGTAGTTCTGTGAGGTGGGTGAGGGATCAAAAAGTGATCAACACCTTATCCAAATGACTATTCCCATGAGCCTTTGGGGGAAAATGTGACAATTAAACCATGATGCTGGTCACTTTTTCATTTTAAAAGCTCTCTGGGGTTTCAACGATGACTAACCCGGGGTCATCCCATGAAGTTCATGGGTGTGAAATTCAGGGCAGATAAAAGGAAGGCCTTCTTCACACAGCACATAGTTTAATTATGGAATCCATTACCACAAGATGTAGTGATGGCCACCAATTTGGATGGCTTTAAAAGGGGGTTGGATAAATTCCTGGAGGAGGAGGCTATCAATGGCTACTAGTCCTGATGGCTATGTATTACCTCCAGTTTCGGAGGCTGTGTGACTATGTACATCAGTAGGATGACCATATGAAAAAGAGGACAGGGCTCCTGTATCTTTAACAGTTGTATTGAAAAGGGAATTTCTGCAGGTGTCATTTGTATATATGGAGAACCTGGTGAAATTTCCTCTTCATCACAACAGTTAAAGCTGCAGGTGCCCTGCCCTCTTTTAAAATAGTCACTCTAGTATAGCTTCTGCATCTTTAACTGTTGTGATGATGAAGGAATTTCACTAGGTTCTCCATATATACAAATGACACCTGCTGAAATTCCCTTTTCTATGCAACTGTTAAAGATACAGGAGCCCTGTCCTCCTTTTCATATGGTCATCCTAGCATCAGTGGCAGGGTGCTGGTGGACTCATGTCCTGCTTGTGGGTTTCCCATGGCAGCTGCCTGGCCACTGTGTGAACAAAATGCTGGATCAGACAAAATCCTTGGTCTGATCCAGCATGGCACTTATGTTCTTATCTTATTTCATCTCATTTTTTAAAAAATATGTATTATTACATGTTATATTCTGACTTTTTTTTCCTCTTGAAAGGAACCCAAGGCAGCTTAAATAGTCATCTGCTTCTCTCCATTTTATCCTACAACAACAGGCAAAAAGTCAGTGACTGGATCAAGGTTACCCAGTGAACTTCATGGCCAAGTGGAGACTAGAATCTGGATCTCCTGAGTCATACTCCAACCTTCTAACCACTGCACCACATTGGCTCTTCTTGCTTGTTCTACTTTGCACAAACCTAGGGTGACCGTATACTGTATGAAACAGAAAAGGGAAATTCAGCAGGTGTCATTTGTAGGCATGCAGCCCCTGATGAAATTCCTCTTCATCACAACAGTTTAAGCTGCAGGAACCCTGCCCTCTTTTGTAACTGGTCACTCTAGCTATACTTGAGTGACCAGATGCATACAAATGACACCTGCTAAAATTCCCTTTTTTATATAATTGTTTAAGATACAGGAGCCCTGTCCTTTTCATATGGTCACCCTAGAGTTTACACATTTCATATATTAGGAAATCATACGTCTACAGGCCAGATATCTGGAGTGTCAAGAATTAACCATCCATGATGGTAGGTTTCTGTCAAAATCTCTGTACTTAGTCACATTGATCTGGTAGGCAGTTAAAGAGCCCTTTGTCTTGTGAGAGCCTTTTGCGACAGGCCTTGGAAAGAACAATTGAGAGCCCTTGGGTTGTTGTTTTTTTAAGAGCGCAATTGAGTTGCATTTGGGGAGGACTTTGACAATAGGGACGAGGGGGTTAAAGAGACCTTCACTTGTGTCTTGGGGCATGAAGCTGGGATGTGTGTGAAATCTGGGGTTCTGCTGAGGCCCAGACAGGAAGCCCCTGGGGTGGGCTGAACTGCTGGACCACCAAACCCATTCTCTACAGTTTCAGCTCCTTTCCAGGTGTACTGTTTCATCCACAGGTGTGCAAGTGAATGTAGAATCTCCCACTGACATGACTATCACCACAATTAACAGTTGGTTAATGAGGAGAAGCATGTAGCCTATGCTGAGAGGGAGACTTTGAAGAATAAACCTTCTGGATATGGCTGGTCTGCGTACAGGGCTTTATTTACTACTTTTAGTTTGGAGGATAAATATGAGGATTGGTAAGTGGAAGTCCAGTCAAGCCAGAGGAAAAAACCCTGGGTTGGAGCCAGATTTAATCATGCTTAGAGTAGACCTATTGAAATCAGTGGGACAAATTAGTCATGAACAAGTTGTCTTGTTGATTTCAATGGGTCTACTCTAAGCATGATTAAACTTGGCTCCAACCCCCTAGTTGGATCTTAGGTATCTGATAAGCCTGGGTTTTACAGAATACTTGGTGATAGTATAAACCCAGGACTGTTCTGAGGTGCATTTCCCACTCCATTCATGTCCTGTGTATAAGTAAATTGTGATACTATGGTCTGAGGGAGGCCCCCACCATTGCCTATAGTAAAGAATGACCTCAGGTAGGAGGGTTGGGAAAATGCGCTTTAAGGTAGCCTTTTCCAACCTGACATCCTCCAGGTGGGTTGGACTACAGCACCATAATCCCCATGGCCACAGTGCCTGGGGATGATGGAAGCCAACACATCTAGGGCCTGTTCAGACAACACACTAAGCCATGGTTAGTGAGCATGTTTAAACCATGGTTATGTAGCCATAATGGTTAACACAACACCCTAAATCATAGTTCACACGACATGCTAAGCCATAATGTTTAGCTCAAAATGCTTAACCACAAGGTCCTAGAGGGCATCAAGTTTGGGAAGACTGCTCTGAGGGCTTGGAGGGCAGGCACCAGTCAGAACAGACAAGGCTGGGCGAGTTGAACCAATGAGCTCTCTTAGTATAAAGCAGCCTCATGCATTTCATATATCTTTGTTATAGATAAAATGCAACTAGAGTGAGTAGCCTGGTTCCATTAAGCTCCTTTGATCCAAGCTTGGTATCCATGAATCTCTCCTCCAATACGATATTTCATTGAAAACTCCACAAACCAGTTAGAACTTCTATCTGCAAGGAGAGGAACCATTTTAGGGCAGACGTGGGCAGTCTTGAGCCATTGGCCTAATTTCAGAAGCCTTCTGCAAGCAGTAATTTCAGGCAAGAGTGATGCGTCCTTCCTCCTGCAGCTGAAGGAAGATGGGGAGGAAAAGAAAGATGGCCCTGCCTACTTTTGGCTCTGGCCACGCCCACCATCGCCATACAGGCCCCACTAAATCAGCCATGGGACAATGTGGCCCTGACAGGAAAAAGATTCCCTCTCCTATCTTAGAGGACACAACGCTAGATGAGGACTTCATTGTCTCTCTTAAACAAGAGTCAAAGAGCAACAGGCAACTCCTGACTCCACCCAGCTGCAGTGCCCACGCAGGGGTCATAGGAAGAAAATGCCTGTGGCTTTATTCACCACCAAGCTTCTTCATGATCTTAGGACGGAAAGTAGTTTGTAGCCTACCTCTCCATTTCTGGTGTGTTGCCTAGTGGAGGGATGGGGAACCTTGGCCTGCGGGACATGTTTGGCTTGCTAAGCTGGCCCACAGAGCATCAGGCGAGGCCCTTCCCCTCCGAAGGCAATGGAGGAGTGAAGTTGGAGTCTCAAGGGACTTCGCTCCACCCTAGCTTTGCCTAGCCGTCTTTCGGTTTGAGGGGAGTCTGGGAGCCCTGCCTGGAATAAAGCAGGTACCCTGACTGAGGAGCTGGCAAGAGAAGCTCTGCCCATGCTTCGGCTAAGACCTGATGATGTCAGGATGGCGACACACCTATGATATTATCTGACACATGGAGTGGGGGGTCTCCCCCCAGACCTCAAAAGGTTGCCTGCCCCTGGCCCTAATGCCTGCTGGTTGCAGGAATTCTTGCAGAGAAGGTTGGACAAGGTGGACTTCTTAAACGTTAACAGGATCAACAAGCACAGATTAGTTATGCCTGCACTGTTAAAGAAAGCTTCAGTGTGCTCTCTAGCTTTGTGAATGTAAAACGCATTGAGGAACCATGGGGATCCTAGTGGAGAGAGAAGGAGAACACTCAAGACCAGTCAGCTCACCTCCGCCTGATGCAGGATAAATTTCACTAATGGGCTATATAGCTCCATGGTAGAGCAAGTGTTTTGCCTGCAGAAAATTTTAGATTCAATCCCAGGCATCTCCAGTTATAGAAAAGCTCTCTGGAGACAGGTGATATTCAAGACTTCTGTCAGAGATGCTGCCAGTTCAGAGGAGACCAGGGTCTCCCAAATGTTTTAGACAGGTAGACACATTTAGAATGTTGAGAGTGGCCTGAGCACGCATACAAAATAGCTGCTATGGGGGGCAGGGGCTTCCGCATTTACAAAATGGCTGCCATAATGAGTGTGGTCAGTTACAAACACCCATTTTCCATAAGGCAAATTCATGAGGCTAAAAGAAAAGTAACTAGCAAGGCAGAGGTGAAGCCTGAGCTCCAAAACTTCTGGACCCACAAGAATTTCTCCTGCAGAGGTGAGCAGCCTGACCAAGAATACAAAGTAGAGGTGGGGTCTGAGCTTTGAAGGCCTAATCACATCTTTGCCCCCACAAAGGAAAAATAAATCTAATTAAAAAACAAACAAACCCAGGATGGGTAGGGAGCCTGGCGGGCACCGAGGGAGGTGCTGCAGGCACAATGAGATCCATGGGCACCACACTGGGGACCCCAGGAGTACTTGATACTGCACAAATACCATGAACTGGTTGTAAAGCAATTTCCTATGTTCCTAATGCCACAGGTAGATGTGTTTACCTCGTCATGCATTGCCCCTTTCCATAAACAACAATAGTCTCTCTGACTTCCATTTATTCTTTTATTTAATTTAAATATATAAAAAAATATGAAGAAGTCTTCACCCTGGCAAAGGGCACATCCGAGGTGAGGGGGGGCGGGGGAATCCCTCTGCAGATGAGGGAGTGGCCCTGCCATGGTGAAGCAGAAACTCAACCACTGCCTGTCCTTTCCCACCTCCCCAATCCAGTGGCTTGTTGCTTCTTCACAGAATACAGACATTCTATAGATAGTGACAGTGATGGATGACTGACAGTCCGGTGGGGTGGGAGAGGGGAATGATTCCACGGGAACATTGGTGGTGGTTCATTCTTGCTTCCATGTAATCTTGTGCAATCACAGCTCCAGTCCTGAGCAGGAGAGGTTGTCTTGGTTCCTGCCTTGGGTTCCTGGATCGTATTTCCAGGCAAGGGCCTCTATTGGCACACAAGACCCTGGGTGAAAAATCTGCCACAGCCAACCAAACGCATACATACATACACACTGCACATTCCCCCTTGTCAAGAGTCCACACAGCAACTACACAGGGACCTCCTCAAGCATCCAAACTGATGTGTGCGCACCCCGTTGCCACGTATACGCGCATCAATGCACACACTCAATAGACTCATAAACAAGCATTGTAGCAACCGGACAGATGCAATAGGAATAATCACTTGTGAGGATTTCGGCTCGCAGCTGCGCCGTATGATGCTCCCTGCAGGATCCGATGCATGAAATGAATGTTGGAGGTGATGAAATGGGATCATGACTGCCAGAGTTGCAGAATGATGCGCCTTGTGCCCCCAGCTGCAATGGTGTGTGTGAGTGAGGCCTCTCTGGATTCATGGAGGGAATATTAGCCCAAATGTGAAAATATGGGGAAAGAAACCGTGGGGAATGGATGGCACTGACTTCGGCCCTGTGTTTGGGAAGAAGCGCATTTAATTATTCATGCACGACACGAGGGCGCAGCAGTACTATATCCAGATAGTTGACCGCCTGTGGACTGTGCCTCTTCCTTGCCTTCTCCTCACTGCCCCTGGTGCCTCCTCCATGAAAGCTGGATTAAAAAGTAATGAGGTATTTACAAACATATTTGGTTCCTTCACAGTTCAGAGGTGCAAGAGTACATTAAGGGGCTGCTGTTGGCATGTTTTTAAGCTTTGCTACCTTGCCAGCTAAACACTGGCTATGCTTTCAAAATGAAAACAGTCGTGATTCGCATTCCTTTCTCATTAGGAGCCCATGCTGTTGCCATAGTTCAGCGGGAGAGCATGCACTTCATGTGCATAAAGTCTCACATCCAATCCCTTGCCATCTTTGCTTGAAAGGAGTTGGGCTGGATCCCTTCCTCAGGCCCAGCACCAGGCATACTTGGGCAGTTGCCTAAGTCCATGCCCCCTGGCAAGGCCCACCATCACTAACACCCATCCTGCTTGCTCCTCTGGGTGGTCTTATACCCACTGGTGCCAGCATCCTTCCAACGGGAGCCACCTATTAAAATTTCCCATGATGCAATGCCATGGAGTGCCTGACCTAGTGAGGCTGTGTTGGTAGGGCGGTCACCTACACGTCTCTAAAAAGAAGACATCAATTTGCATATGCTGCTTGATATGTATAGATGCACATTTTGAAAGAATTAATATAATTTCAATAGAAATACAATATATCTCACTATAATGGGAAAAGACCTGTATGCCTTCCTGCTCAGTCTGCTGTTTAGGTGCTCACTGTGGGTAACATTGAGTCCCGTTTTCTTGGATTCTTACAGTTCTTTATCGCTATACCGGATTTGGACCAGGCAAATAGAGGATGCCTGGAAATACAGGACTGCTCTCTGACGGCCCTTCAAATAGAGGACTGTCCTCTGTAAAAGAGGGCACATGGCCACCGTGCAAGATGGATGCTCCAAGGCATGACATTGTGGGGGAAATTAAATAGTAGTTTGATATGCGGAGGAAGCAAGCCTGTCCTGCTAGTTAAGCTGGAGAGAGGTGGGGACCACAGCTAGAGAGAGTAGGTAGAACTGGGCTCCATAAACCAACGACGTGGCTCCTAATGAGGTAGTTCCTTATATCCTAACTTGTAATGCCATGTGTGGTGTAGTGGTCAGAGTGTTGGACTGGGATTGAGGAGATCCCAGTTCTAGTCCCCACTCAGCCATGAAGCTCCCTGAGTGACTTTGGAACAGCCACTTGTTCTCAGCCTAACCTACCTCAGAGGGTTGTTGTGAGAATAAAACAGAGAGGAGAATCAAGTACATTGCCTTGGGTTCCATGGAGGAAAAGGCGGGATACAAACCCCACAAATAAATAATGAATAATTAGCCTAACTTGTAACAAAATGATCCTATAAACTCATTGGCCCTGTTCAGAGGACACCTTAAACCATGGTTTTTAACCACAGTGGTTAAGCCAGAAAGCCAGCCTGTGTTCACAAGACACCTTAAACCATGGCTTTAACCACGGTGAATAAAGCAAAAAGCCTTATTCACCATGGTTAAAGCCATGGTTTAAGGTGCCTTCAGAACACAGGCTGGCTTTTTGGCTTAACCACTGTGGTTAAAACCATGGTTTAAGGTGTCTTCTGAACGGGCCCTTTGAGACACAGTTACTGAGAGCCAAATCCGACGAGTATTTTATTGCGCGCTCGTTACTGGGCACTCACGGATTTATTGCATGTCCCTCACATGATGTCATCTGCCTCTCGCGCGCCTTCCGCCCCTTCTGGCCTTACTTGTGCTGCAAGAAAAACCAGAAAAAGTCTGGTTGCTGTTCTCTGCTGCTGTGTGTGGGAAAAGCAGCGTGATTCGCCCGACTGAATGGGCCTTGTGCTCCCTATTTACTTCCTGTTTTCAAACACGAAGTAACTGAGCGACAATGGAGAAGCGACGGTAGCCAGCATTTCTTCCGAGGTGTGATGGAGTGCTCTGAGCCATTTCACATCACGTTTTCACTACACATGTACAAGTCGGGAACACCATTACGGGTGATAATTGTGCAAGAACCTGTTTGACCGCATCCACATATAAACTCTGAGAAGCTGCAACTAGCAAGGAATTCCAAATTTGTGCACATGTAGAAAATGATGGTTCTTCCAGAAGAGGATTTTATGGTACTATTGCCCTGCTTCATTGATGGAATGTTTTAGGGCGGTCCAGATGTCATCATCAACTTTCATTTGTAACCCACCCATCCACCCATTGCTTTCCCACCTCTTCTTCTTCTGCCTTTTCTCTTACCACAGAAAATCCAACAAGGTGGAAATGATGGAAGAGCAGCACAATGCACCCTCTGCCTGGAAGGCCCCTTTGATAAGTGTGCTGTATTTGCGTATGATGGTAGCTAGAGGTTTCTTCCACACCCCATGTGAGACAGCAATGGCACTTACAGAAATACATATGAAAACACAAAAGGTTTTTCAGTGAAAGGCATTCAGTGGTGTACACACTGATGAGTGTACTCCACTGAATGCCAAGCTGTATTCTGAAGTAAATGAACGTGTCATGAGAAGAGCTGAAGTATGCCTTGAAAGTTGTTTAGGTGAAGACATGACACACGAGTGGATTATTCTCAGTCAAGGCTACCTTTGCAAAAGGTGCATATTAAAATTCAAATTGTTTTTCATGGAACCATATCCTGTCCTCAGGTTTGGTTTGCAAATCTGAAAAGCAATCCAAAGTTTTGTCTCTAAGGTCGAAACCTTTGTAGCTGAATGACAGACACATTCAGAAATATCACACGATACTGTCTTCTTAGGGCTGTGCTTCCAAATGACTGCAAGTCTGAATGTTGCCTTTGCAAAACAAACAAACAAAGCGAAATCCACCCCAAACCCGCATGTAGAAAGCTAGCAGGTCAGGGCGAAGCTAAGACAAGAACTCTTCTTCCTGACACAGGGCTGGACCAAGAAATTTTGAGGTTTGAGATGAAGAACAGGACAGTGCTTCAACCATTCCATGTTCATAAGCTGACCAGAGCGGTCAAGGCAAAGGCAAAAGGGCTGGGGACAAAAATACCAGCATATTTTAGCTCAAAGTTCTTACTGCCAGTAACTAAACCTTAGGAGAGACTTTTAAAATGGAGAGGGAAATGCAGGTAACAACCAAACTTTGTTTGGGGGAAAGGGGTGGAGCCAAGGGAAGAAGGCGTGGCTTTCTGGGGAATCCTGAGGGTGGGGGCAGATTTGGCCCCTGATCCTGAGGTTCTGCACCCTGGTTTAAGCCCTCCAGACCATGATGTGCCACAGAGAGAGAGCAAGAGCACTCCAGAAGGTGCTTTCAGAGTAGCTGTCCTAGAAGGCTCACTCAAGCCAGCCCAGCAGGGGGAATTCAAAGTAATTATATTCTTATGGGAACTAAACGTGGTTTCTCTCATGCAGCTGCATAAGCCAAGTCCTTGCACACGCCCCACCACATGTACAGCCATTAACCCCATCTCACCTATATATCCACGGATTTATACACTTTACTAAAGCATTCAGATTCTTGATTTCTGTCACACACCTCTACATACAAACTCAAATGTCTCTATAACCTTTGATGAAATTTTCAGACCTAAACCTATGCACATTTTAAAACCAGGGCTGTCGACCACTTTAAAAAAGCATTTGCTCATTAATCCTGGCTTTTGATCAGTGGATCAATTACATTTAAATAAATTTGCGCATGATCAAAATTGCTAAAAGAAAAAGAAAGTGGGGGGGGGGGGAAACCCTACCAAAGCCAAACAGGAGCTTTCTTGAAGTTACAGCAGGAAAGTCAGGCTTCCTACTAAATGTGAGCTTGCTTCCAATTTAATAATAATAGGAAAAAAGATACCAGTCACTGTTAAGGCTGTCTTTTGCATCTTCTTTTTCGAACAGAATATTCCCAATTTCAGTAACACACCGGAGCCAAAAATGGCTTCAAAAAACGAACAACTTCAAATCCCATAAGTATTGTGGAAGATCCAGATTTAAAAGACAAATTGATGTCATTTTCAAGTGAGTGCTGTCAGCCTCAGTTTTGTGGTTCTTATTGCTTGGCAGGAAAGCCCCAGTGGTTTCACCCTGAAATGAAAACTATCTGCTAGCTTTGGATGTAAACTTGAAGGAAAACCCTTCCACGGGAAGGAAGGAGCTGGAGAAAATGCGCACAGTGGCGCGCCCTTCAATCTCAGCTCCGCCGACAGGTCAAAGGAGTCAAATTTTAATCTGTGATTAAAGCTCTAGTTAATCGATCGCCCAAAGAAATCAATGCAAGCTCGCAGCCCTAATTAAAACTCATACACACTTCATTACTGTTGCTAACGCACATATACATTTCTAGTTATGGACTCAGATGTACACTTTTGTGGATACATACATCATTAAGGCAACAAGCACATACACTGATGCCAGCCGCCATGCAAGCGCATACATACACGCTCCGCCTAGGTTGCGCACGCACACTCCTTCTGGTCAGATGTTGGCCTCTCTTCACTGCCCTAACACACTCACTTGAATTTCTATTAACACTCGCCCAAGCCTCTGCTGAGAACTCATGCTTCCACTTTCACACGCGCTCTGGGAAATGTTACAGTCCCGGTTGCATTGACATGTTCTCCTACACCTCCCGTTCTCTCGCCCAAGTAAAAACGTGACATGATCTCAGCCATACACCCCAACTTTCCTCTTTATGCTCAGTTCAATTCCAATGGACATAACCCACCCACCCCCAAGTTTATTTCATTTTTTCAATGCAATCAACCCCTTTCCACATTTTATTTCTGAACCATGTGAACCGGGGAGTTCATGTGGCTGGCAATTTCTACCCTGTGCCATCATCCCCAGACCCAATTAAGTATTTTCCATTCTGGAGCATCCGGTGCAAGAGATGAGTTGGCATCCTGGGTTAATACAGCCTTTCCCACATCCCCAGCCAGGTCAGTGGCAACATCAATAACAGCTCAGCTTGTGGCTCAGCCCAAAGGAGAGAGAGAGACACCTGAGGCTGCTCCGAGAACCCTTACATTCCACATGGGGGGGCCATTAACCTGAGGGAAGTGATCTTGTCAGTCAGTGTCATGGCCCCAAAGAAGAAGCAGGGGTTCATATTTTTTTATGCACAAAAGAGATACAGCTACAGCACACCAGTTCTTCATATTGCTGGGAACTCTCACAAGATGCCCCTCCTCCCCATGGCATTAGAAAGGAGATAGATGGGGCGTGAAAGCAATACTGTCCCTTTGGCCAATATCCATCTTCCTAAAGTTCCGGGAAGTTTTGTGGTTGCCAGCAGGGGAATGTCTATATCTGATGGAGCAGGGTCCGCTTCCAGTTCAGAACCAGCGCTCTCTTTCTCGTTCTCACCAAGCAGGGTGGTGGTGGTGTCCCTCTCCTGTCCCTTTTGCCATCAGCCAAATGTCTTCCAGCTCTCGCCCTGATAAAAACCACAACTTCCTTAACCCACCCACTCCCACATCCCCGTCCCCTCGGTCGCCCGTCCCCCTCGTCAGCCAAAGTAGGGATTCTCATTCTGGAAGTTGTAATCTGGACAGACCTTCTGAACCAACTTGTAGTCGATGCTGAAGAAAGAAATGAAGATGCAGATGACCTTGAAGGGCTTGGCACACAGCCAGGCAGCGTGGCTCTGCGTGTGCTCGGTGAAGCAGATCTTGGAGGGGTCATAGAGGCATGGCTTGTTCTTACGCGCCCGGTTGGTCTTCTCGTACTCCACGTGGCAGTTGAAGGTCTTGGATTCCTTGGGCTCGGCTAAGGTGGACTGCTGGGGGTGGAGATGCTGAGCTTGGATTGGGGGCACCAGGACGTCAAACTCCACCACCTTGGTGGGCGGCACAATGCTCACCGAGACGTTGCCCAGACTGGAGGAGTTGTGCCGGAAGTAGACGCTGAAGGTGCCGTTGATGTGGTCCACAATCTTGCCGGTCACTAGTAGGCTAAACTTTAGGGTCTTGATGTTGAAGTAGAAATCGCCCCAGCCAAAGATCTTCTTGGTTCGGCCTGCCTTCAGGGAGGGCTTCCTCTTGGCTCGCTGGTTGAAGTGCTCCATGGCTGTCTGGTTCTTGCTCCAGTCCCAGGGACTCAGGGCACCACCGTAGGGGTCCAGCTTGGCTTTGGACGGCTCGCTGGAAAATATCCGAGCAGGGCTGAGTGAGTGGGGTTTCAAAGCAGTGCCATACGGTCCAGTCTTCAAGACACTCGAGGGACTCATCTCCAGGTAGTTCAGGGTCTTGCTCACATGACCCTCCGCACAGACAACCTGTCAAAGAGGGAGAGAAATGGGGGAGTTTTAAGTGAGTTAGGCCAACATCAACACCAAAAAAGCAGCGATTTTGCCAGGAAACACGGTGTTGTGGGGAGCGTGCACCTTCTTTGCAAATAGAATTGTGTTTCTGGGAGAGCAATTCTGCTTGCAGACAAGGTACCCTCTCACCCATGCAAAACCAAAGGAGTTTGGGGTGGCAAATTTGGCCATGGTGCCCTCAGGGGATGCAAAAATGGCCATGGGGGGGTCACACGTAAGCCACCGGCCTCATGTTCCCTACCTCTGCTCTTGTTGAAGCTGTTGAGAAGGGCCCCTTTAATGTGCACATTTTCCAGGAAAAATGAGTACACTGCGCAGCGGTACCATGTTATGAAAACCACAGGCCCTAGTCCAAGGCCTTGTTAGCCTGTTTAATAAATCCAACCCTGATCAAAACAGCTTCAGTCTCCATTGTCAGAAAGAAAGAAAAAATCAAGTGCAGGGTCAAGTGCAGTTTTGCAACCGATCACCTGAGTAGCATTGATGGACCACAATTTGAGAATTTCTCCTCCAATCCATCTTACTATACCTAAGCACAGCATTTCTTTCTACTTTCATCATTATTATTATTATTATTATTATTATTATTATTATTATTATTTGCATTTTTATACTGCCCAATAGCCGAAGCTCCCTGGGTGGTTCACAAAAACTAAAACCATTCAAAGTATAAAACAAACAATAACATTTTCAAAGTTAATGTTATTAACTTTGAAAATGGTGCAGAGAGACCCTGGAAAGCCTGTGTAGCCTTCAGTAGCACAGTTCTAAGTCCCATTTTGTTGCATACATGGGATTGTGGGCCCTGAGCCAGTAAGACCCTGGTTCAAACCTCACCTCAGTGATAAACTCAATATTTATTTATTTATTACATTTTTATAGTGCCCATCAACCGAAGCTCTCTGGGCATTGCACAATTAAAAACCATAAAATATAACGAGTATAAATTTAAAACATTTAAAAGTTAAAAAAGCAATATAAAACCAGCTACATTAAAAACCAAGGAAAGCCTGTGTAAAAAGGTACGTCTTCAGGAGGTGTTTAAAAGATGTTACGTTTTCTGACTCCCGAACCACAGGAGGAAGGGTTTTCCAGAGGGTGGCCTTGGACAAGGTGTTATCTCTCAGCCACACTTCCCAATCTGCAACAGTGGGGAAATGACTGTATTGTGCAAATCTTTTGTAGTCCAGCAGTGGGCAGGGCCAAAGGAAAAGGGGGCAGGGTCAAAATTCCAAAAAACAACAGCTGGGTATTGTAGGACATTTTTTTTCTTAAGCCTGTTTAGGATTGTGCCTTAAATCTTTTACTGTCGGTAACTAAGCCTTAGGAGAGCATTTCAACCTTACAGAATGAGGGTGGGGTGGGGAAACTGAATAAAAACCAGGAATCCACAAAAAATTGGTGGTTGGGGGGAAAGGGGGTGTGTCCTTCTGGAGATCCCTGAGGGCTGCATTTGGCCCACGGGCCTGAGGTTTTGCATCCCTGATATACAATTCTACCTTTATATATAGAAAAATGCTATATAACATTGGATATATATAGGCAAAATTGGATTTTCCTTCGTATACGGGATGGGTGCGGCTCTTTCCCCCTCTGCATTTGGAAGCTGGCTACAAAGAACCATGCCTTTGAGCATGTGCAGAATGCCTGAGCGACTTCAGGCCGCCCTGCTATACATCTAGGATCAGAGCTTTCTAGGGCTTTCCAGGTCAAGCAGTTTGCCGCTTCAAGCAGACTTGAGCCCCAGTTCTTCTTACTGTGCAAATAAAGCGCTCAGGAAGTGGCTGCAGCGATCAAACTTTCTCATCTCTATTTCTGTGAACGGTGTACCCATCCACACTTGACCTGATGATGCCTCACATGATGGGACACACCTCTCTCTCTCTCTCTCTCTCTCTCTCTCTCTCTCTCTCTCTCTCAGGAAACTGTTTAACCAGTTTGTGGGTGCATGGCGGAGGGGCATTCAATGGTGCCTCGATTCAGATTTGAGTGTGTCCACATGCGATTTCCTGCTGCTGGTTCTTGCTCTGCTTCCCTTTGCTGGATTAAACAGCCCATTAACACCTGATGCTTTTGTCCCAGGGAAGAAGGGAGTTGCGTTGCGTGCTGTCATCCGCTCGTCCTTAGAGAAAGTTGATGACAGCGGCAACAAGCAAGCTCAATGCCACAGAAATGCCCCTCCTTCCTTCCTTCCCCCCACCCCCACCCCCACCCCTTGCCTTGATTGACCAGGATTACTCCACTCCTCAAGATCTTTGCCTGGGGCTACGGAGTATCGCTTGGGGAATTGAACCTGCGGCTCACAGATCTCAGCCCCGTCATATCCCTCAGTGCCAAGAGCCACACACAGCCATGCCAAATAAAAGAGAGGAAGGAACATCATGGAATGAAGCGGCGGGGTGTGTGTGGGGGGGTGTGTGGAAGGAAATCAAACCGCGCAACTGTGTGCTTCTGTCTTTAAACCACCCCCTCGCCACCGGTGTCTCTTGATTGATTGGTCCCAGCCCAAATCCCCCAAGGCGGCAAGATGCACACGCAGCAGGTGGAGAGGAGCTACAGACACAGCGCTGTTCACAGGTACAGGGCGCACGCAGGGATGCTCATTAAAAGGGAGACAGGAGTGGCGAAAGGTGACGACTGAAACCACTCGGAGATTTGCCAGCTTAAGAGCCAGGCAGCCTGGAGAAGGAGGGGGGCCAAAGGCAGCCCTGGCGTAAACCCGGGCAAGGCGTCCTATTAGCAAAAACAGCTCTTTCTCTCTTAATGGGAAATCTGTTCTCCTGCAGGTTGGCAGCTACTGTGAGAGGTCACCCAGTTCCACCCTCCTGCCCTGCTTAAACCACAGAGAGGTTGGCTTATTAAAGTGGCCGCATCGTAGAGCCAGGAGAGGGCAGAAGGCCATGTAGCCCAAAGGGCAGGTAGACTCTCCCACCAGCACACACACCTCCACGTCAGCCTGTATAACCTGGGTCCAATCTACACGGGCAATTGAATGCGGTGGGGCAGCAGTTTGCGATCCGCAACAACCCCGCAGATTCCCTCGGGAAAAGACATCTTTTCACAGAGAACTTTTAGTCCGTTTAATGCGGTTACCATGTGGTTCAGCTGCTGCGTGCCTCATTCCTCCAGATTAAATCCAGCATGCTGGGTGTGCTCAAGAGTGCATCTTTCACCTTGTGTGACCTCGGTCAAGGGTTTCCCCCCCATTGTTGTGCTTTTCTGTCATTTTGCAATAGCCGGCACAAATACAGTGAAACGCCCAGAGAATGTGAACTGCCCAGAGAGCTCCGGCTATTGAGCGGTATAGAAATGTAATAAATAAGTAATTTATTTATTTATTTATTTATTACATTTCTATACCGCCCAATAGCCGGAGCTCTCTGGGCGGTTCACAAAAATTAAAACCATTCAAAGTATAAAACAACAGTATAAAACCATAATATAAAATACAATATAAAAGCTCAACCAGATAAAAACAGCAGCAATGCAAAATTACAAATTTAAAACCATGTTATTTAAAATTTATAGATTGTTAAAATGTTGGGAGAATAAAAAGGTCTTCACCTGGCGTCTAAAAGCATATAATGTAGGTGCCAAGCGAACCTCCTTAGGGAGCTCATTCCACAGGCGGGGTGCCACAGCAGAGAAGGCCCTCCTCCTGGTAGCCACCTGCCTCACTTCCTTTGGCAGGGGCTCACGGAGAATAAATAAATAAATACTTTGCAACTCACTGTAATTTATTCTTCTTTCCTTTTCTACCCCTCTGAAGTAAATGATCTGGGTTTAGCTACGTAATTTTCTAAAACCACTAAGTAAGTCCCTAAATCACTAAACCTCCAAAATCCCAAAATCATTAAATAGCAAAAGTACTATAGCGCTAAATCACTATACCGCTAAATTGCTGTAATGCTAATTCGCTACATCGCTAAAGTGCTAGAGCAGCACCTGGGGCTTTCTCCTGCAACACCCTTCTCTGCTCTTCATTTGTACCTTGGACATTTTACTTTTAGTGGCCTAAGCCTCCTACCTTACTTTCCCTGCCACCAATTTCAATGGCAGTAGCAGCTTTAGCAATAAGGTGATATACCACGGCTTGTAGCAGGGAGACGGATGTCCTCTTTCTGTGGAAAAAGACTTAAAAAGCACACTTGTAGGATGTATGGAAACTTCCAGACAAAAGGCTCTGCTCCTTTTCTCTGGATGCTTGACATCCCTAACAATACATTACCGTTCCCTGAGCAGGGGAAAGACGAGGGTGAGGACCAAGCCTCTCATATGTGGTTAATGACATTAATTTCAACTAGCGGAACTCCACCCATGCCAAAGTAAGGCGGATTAGAGTGCAGTGTGACCTGTGGAAACAGTTGCCGCTGATGGATCAAAGCCGATTTCAGGAAAAAGCAGAGAAAAGCTGAAAACAATTCTCAGTGCGTTTCTGTGAAGATCCCCCTTGGACCACAAACTAAGAGCAGATGTATGCCACAAAAAATATCCCTGGAAGAATAAATAACTCTGCCACTTTGGGTAGATGGACATCTAACCTGCCTTTATGGCCTATTACTGAAAAGTCAGTAAAGTACAGTCTGTTTCTACTCTATGCCAGTTTCACATGTGTTCAATTGTAACACATCAGCCTGGGTCACAGTTTTACATGTGTTCAGTTATGTGTTTCATCCAGGGATAGATGCATCATTGTCCAGGTGTCAGTTCCACAGGTGTTCAACCATAAGCCCAGTTCCATCCGTTTTTTTGCACACACAGAAATTAAAAATTGCACGAGACCTTGGATTTAAATTGTATATCCACCCCTCCAAAACATGTGTTTTTGTATGCATTTCCCCCTTTAAAACACATGCATTTTTGTTTGCATGTTTGGGCTGAGAACGGCATCGTGAAATTCGGAGAGTTGTGCAATCCAAAAGATGACTGCATTTCCTTTTGCACATTACCCAGGAAGTACGAATTAGGTCAGTTTGCTTAAAAATGTGAACTGACCAAAATTTCCCAGCATATCCTATTTTCCTCTTCCTTTGCCATTCTCATGCTTGTAATATGTACGCTGCTTTGCATTTATTCCTCCTCTAAATCTGTTGCACAAATGAGATCTCTCGGGAAGTAATCCAATATATGCATTGGGTTGTTACGACCTATGGTGCAACAATAAATTACTGTGATAAGTGCACACATTTGTGTTATAATCTCTCCTAAAACTGGTTGCGCATGTCCTGTCCACTGGGGAAGACGCATAACCATCTCCAGAGGTAACATGAGGCCAGTGTGTCATTTCTTTAAAAAGTGGGAAGAGGGACTCACTCAAGCCTATGTGGGAGCCAAGTGTTCCATCTGTCCTGTAAGACCTGTTACTTCATCCTGTTTGGGGAGAGGGCCCGCCTGCCATCACTACCTAGTAATAGAAAGGCACTCTGCACATGGTCCCAGATGCTTTTAACATATTCCTGATGCCCCCTGGGAATAATAATTGGCTACCAAGCCAATGTAAGAACATAAGAAGAGCCCTGATGCTGGATCAGACCAAGGGTCCATTTAGTCTAGCACTCTGTTCACATAGTGGCCAACCAGCTGTCGAACAGGGACCAATGAAGCAGGACAAGATGCAACAGCACCCTCCCACCCATGTTCCCCAGCAACTGGTCCACACAGGCTTACTGCTTCGGATACTGGAGGTAGCTGAGGCAGTAAGCCTGTATGGACCAGTTTGTGGAGCCCTGCCTATTTTGCCCTCACCTTCCATCGGCTTCTATCTCCTCCACTCCCACCACCACTCCGCCCCCTATTCTCTCTTCAGCAGTACCCTTCAGGTTCAAGCACAGGGCAGAGCTCACTTTGGAGGAGAGCCTGGTACACATCTGGCTCTTCTCCCAGATCTTCACCTTCTCATCCATGGTTGATGCCATTGCCACCAGTGGAGTACGGAGAAAGTGGGCCAGGCCTCCTTCCAGTGCAGCCTCCAGGTTTTGGAGAATCCTTGGGCAAGGTACCCCAGTGGGCTCCCTCCCTTTCTTTGAGTGCACCTTCTCATTGCCACTAGTTGCTCTTGTGCAGGTGGTGGGTCCCATGAGCACACTGGCACAATAAGGCACTATCCATTGGTGCTGCGTGGCAGGTCTTAGAGCAGGTCTTGATGTGGCTTAGTGACCAGAGGTAGTGGTTTGCAGGAAACATGCCATTCCGGGCAGGAAAGATGCAGCAACTCAGGGGCTGAGCCCTTAGTTGCTGGGAGACATGGGATGCACATTCCTGTGGCTCCCAGCATCCTGAGATACATGACAACAGCCATGGGAAGCACGCCCCTGTGGCTCCTAGCTTCCTCTGATACACAACACCAGCCTCCCTCAACCTGGTGTCTCTTCAGATGTGTTGGACAGCACAGTCATGCTGGCTGGGGATGATGCCAGCTGTAGTCCAACAACATCTGGCCACATGTTCCCCATCCCCTCCCTACTCAAATGATCCATTCACCACCACCACCTTCTCCTGCTCAATGTGAGGATATTTTTTGTTTGTTTTGATCACAAAATGTTTTTATTTCGAAATAAGGTTAACAAAATGAAGGCAGCAAAAAGATGAACGCCCATCTAGTAATAATAAATCAAAATAGCTAAATAATAATAATAATAATAATAATAATAATAATAATAATAATTGTATCCCACCTTTTGCCTAATACTGGGCCTCAAGGTAGCCTTACAAAATTTAAAACATATACATTTTAAACCTAGGAAAAGAAATGTACAAAAATTTTAAAAATATATTAAAAGATTAAAACATTAAAACATTTAAAACACACGACAATTTTACAAGACCTTAACATAGGGTGACCATATGAAAAGGAGGACAGGGCTCCTGTATCTTTAACAGTTGTATTGAAAAGGGAATTTCAGTAGATGTCATTTGTATATATGGGGAACCTAGTGAAATACCCTCTTCATCACAGCAGTTAAAGCTGCAGGTGCCCTGCCCTCTTTTAAATCTGGTCACTCTAGTATAGCTCCTGCAGCTTTAACAGTTGTGATGAAGAGGAAATTTCACCAGGTTCTCCATATATACAAATGACACCTGCTGAAATTCCCTTTTCTAGGTAACTGTTAAAGATACAGGAGCCCTGTCCTCCTTTTCGTATGGTCACCCTAAGAATATGGTCTTTCAGATAACCTGGACCCGAGCCATATAGGGCTTTATAGGAACCAGCACTTTGAATTATGCCCGGAAACAGAAATCACGCACTGTAGTTTTTTAAGATCACAGGCTCAAAACACACACACACTCTTCCTCTTTTGGTTCCAGGCACATGTTCACACAGAGCTTTCAGTCTGCTTTAGTCCTAAGGAGTTTGTGCATCTCAACCTCTAAATGAGAGTTGAAAGCATTCGGAGCAGTCTTAGAAGACCCAGACCTAGTCTAAAAGGTGTTCTGTCCGCCACCGCCACCCACTTGCCCCTTTTGATGCTTCAACACATGGGAATGGGAGCAAACGCAGGAGATTCTGCAATAACGGATTAATTAGTTCAGGCAGTCAGGGCAGAAATTCACGGCTGCAGCATCCCTTTTGTCTCAGCGTGATGAGGGGAAAGTATTTTAATGCTCATCTGTTCTGAAGGAACTTGCCAGCGAACAGAGGTTCTACTTTCTCAGTGCAGATTTCAGACTAAAAGTGCCATCCTGCCTTTAAACATAGAAACAGTGGCTGCTGGCGTCCACTGTGGCTGGTGGGGGAGCGGGCAGGGTCACCATAGATGCAGCCAAGGGGACCACCATGGGCAGACAGTATTAGCTGAACCCAGCAGCAACCAATTGCAAAAGGGGAAACTGAGTCACATTAGATTTAACCGTCAAGCCTGCAAAGTGTGTAGGGTGGGGGATAAATCCACACAACATCACAATAATGTAGACTTTTGATTTTCCAGAAGCCAGCAACCCATACCCCAAAAGAGAGCACAGCACTGGTGAGCATCCTAAACCCACCATTTGCACGGCCAGAGCCTCTTCAGAATTATCCCTTTTTATGCCTACTAAGAAGTAACGGTGAAAAGCAGCGCTGTACAAAAATCCATTTGATGTGCATTTATTCAGAAGTAAGAAGTACTGCATTACTCAGGAGTAAACATAGGCAGCAGGTTATGAGAGCACCCAAAATCCACCTTAAAGGTAACAACAAGGGGAAAACCACCCAGAGAGCTTCGACTATGGGGCGGTATATAAATTTAATAAATAAATAAATAATAAATAAAAGAACCATTGGAAGCCCAAGCAACCAAAAGGAGAAATGCTGGTTTCGTCCAATATTAAAAGTAGATATGCAAACTTTAATTCATCCTATATTAATTCTTTTGATTCGTCTAATTCATCCAATATTAAAAGTAGATATGCAAACATGCATTCTATCTGGTACAGCACAAGGAATTCTTTCCTAACTAATACCTTCCACTTAAAAAGGCATCTAGATGTGATTTGAATATGATAAATGATAGAGAAAGCAGTGCAGCCCTACCTGGGGAAAAAAAACTTTTCTTCTATCAGTTGGTGGTTTGTACAGTGTGATTTCCTTTTAAAAAAACACAATTCCCAACACAATTTCTCTACGAGGAAAATTGGCCAGGTATGTGCAGCCCCTTCTGTATGATCCAGCAGGAAGTGCCCCAGTGCATTCTGGTATATCAGCTAAGCAGTCAATGGGGGTGTCTTACTTTGCTGCTCCTTTTCAGTAAAACCTCACAATACCACTGCTGCAGGGTGGGAAATCCCCAAGCCAGGAGGGAGTGCAGGCTTTCTGGTGGCCATATGGCTTGTCGGGCCCATCCCCTGCCCTCTCTGCCCGGCTTCCGGCAATCTATCAGCGGTCCCCATCCACCCTGGAACGCCCCCAACTCAACACCGAAGCAGGGTCACGTGAAGGAAGGACCATGATGACTTCGTTTCAAAGGAAAAATCAGTTTAAGTCCCTGACTTCTTAAAATTGCAGCTTCAGGGAAAAGCCCCACAGAGGTTGTGAGTTAGCAGCTGCATCGTATAACTGACACAGTGCCCCCACGCAGCAAATAAGTTGTATAGACAGCCCAATGGTTGCTGGAAATTTGCTCTGTACCAAACTTCCGTGTGACAATCTGATTATTATTAGCTTGTTTTCACTGGCTAGGTTAAGCTGGTGTTAGAAGATTTTAGTTTACGATAATATAAATACAGTGTTTTATATTACTATGGCAATTTTCCCCATAGCTTTTATACATGCCTTGGAAACTGGAGGAGTCAAATATCTAAATGTACATACTAAAAGAATATATCTCTTGTTCAGAGTCTCTCTGGTGGTTCAATAGTTATTCACTCTAAAGTCAGGCTTTATTTTTTGGCCCCTATTCTGCCAGCTTAAACAAGAAAGATTTTTAGCACCTAACATCTGCTGCCTGTGAATCTGTCTATATTCTGTAATCAAGTCATCTCAAGGGACAGAGCCTGTTCACCCCTAGGCAGGCAAAGGCAGTTATCCAGATTAACTTGGTAGTGGTTAGGAAGTAATTAACTCAGCAAAAAAGCTGACTCGGCAGCCTGACTCCACGCCCTGCCTGCGAGGGAGTGTTATCAGGAAGTAGGCATTTTGCTACGGTTATGAAGTGCCTTCAAAAGAAGCACAGCAACGCAGTTCTACTACTGAGCATGGTAGTGTAGCTCCACCCCCACCATGGAATGCCATGGCATGACAATATGTACCACTGTGGAACATGGCTTGACTGTAACGCTATACATGTGTGTGTGTAGTGAAGGTGGGGGTAGGATCGTATCCTGTCTGTGGAGTCCCTCCACACATGAGAACTATACGCATCTGCTCCCGTGTGCTTTCAGTGTGTACACATTCAGTCCTGTGTAGAATGGTGTAGTGGTTAAAGTGCTGGAATAGGAAAGGGGAGACCCAGGTTCCAATCCCTCCTCAGCCTTGCAGCTCACTGGGTGAGTCTGGGTCAGTTGCCATCTTTCAGCTTCACGGGGTTGATTTGATTTGATTTATTACGTTTATATACCACCCCATAGCTGACCCTCTCTGGGTGGTTTACAAAAATCAAACACAATGAATATTAAAAAGTATACAAAATTTAAAACCATCAAAAACAGTATAAAAACAACGGTATCCATTGGGGTCCATTAAAAAAAAAACAACCTTAGCGTTGTTAAATGCTGTTAAATGCCTGGGAAAAGAGAAAAGTCTTGACCTGGCGCCAAAAAGATAACAACATTGGTGCCAGGCGAGCCTCATCAGGGAGATCATTCCATAATTGGGCGGGGGGGGCACCACTGAAAAGGCCCTCTCCCTTGTTGCCATCCTCCGAGCTTTCCTGGGAGTAGGCATGAATTCAATAAATACATCCATTAAGTAGATATGAATTCAATAAATACATCTGTTAAGAATGCTAATATAGTCCATGGGTATGAAGGCAGATGTTGCAGCAAATTGCCAAAGCTAAGCAGGTATCAATTCTGGTATCTGACTGGATGGGAGACTCCATGATGACCCCATGTAAACCCCCTAGAGAGCTTTGGATATTGGGCAGTACAGAAATGTAATAATAAATAAAATATAAATTTAATAAAGTAAATAAGTATTTTGCAGCCTCCACTAGTTTTATCTTCCCTGTAGCAAGAAAAGACAGAATACATTCTTCTAAAAGTCTCTCACTGGCCATAGCTAGACGAGGGCTTATCCCAGGGATCGCCCTGGGATCATTCCTGTGTGTCCACATGACACACAGGGGATCCCGGGAGCAGGGAGGAATGGTCCCTCCATCTCCCCGGGATTTTGCCCTACCCTTGTAAACCGGTTTTTCCGATGTCCTGGGCTGATCCCGAGACCGCGGAACATGTGGCCAGGTGTTGCCGTTTGTCCCGGTTCCTCGCGGTTCCTCGCATGGAGCAAGAACCCGCGCACGAGCCGCAGAGCTCCTCAGGAGCTCTGCACCCATCAGGGTTAGGGTGGGGGGAGTGGGAAATTTTTTTTAAAAAAAAACCCACCTACCTTTGAGCACATGAGCGATCGTGCGCTTCTTGTTTTTTTAACAAAAAACCAAAATGGCGGGCGTGACGTCCTCTCCCTCTGAGGTCATCGTGTGCCACGTGTAAACAGAGGGGGAGATCTCGCGATAAAAAGCCCCACGTGCTTTGAAAATGAAAACACCCCTTCTCGGAAAGGCCCCATTAGACACCACCATCTAGTGGCGGAGAGATCCCGCAATATCCCATATAATACCACACTATCTCTGGTTTTTTTTAAAGTGTGTGATTTCTAGGGGCTAGCACGGGAGATGTCCTGGTTGTTGATGACATCGTGTAATGGACTCGCAAACTTCTGTGAGTGGCCATTCACGAGCGTGCAACAAATCACTCGTTTAGAGAAGCTCTAAAATAAATGTACCTAAGAATCAAGAACCTAGGTACAAGGCAGAGGTGAGGGCTGAGCTCCAAAACACAACTTCTGAACCCAAATAAAGATGGCACTGGGGGTCAGCACTTTATTTTGCAGCATGCTAGCATCTGTGGGTTGTTGTTTTTTTTAAAAAAAAAGTAAAAAAAGAAATGTCTTAAGAAGTAAAATAAAAATCAGGAGGGGCAGGGAGCAGTTGTGCAATGAGAGAGGTATCTGGTGCCCATAAACGCCACATGGGAGACCCTAGATGTAAGTGGATCTGGCAGGATGGGTCTGGAATTTATGAGCATTTACTGGATGGTGGGGGAGTTCTACTTGGCTCACCTGAGACAAGCCAAAGCTGCAATACTTTGGGAGGAAATAATCAATTAAACAACCCAGGAGTGTGTCCGACAGTTTTCTCCCCAGGGGAATTTACTCCATCAACACCAAAATTGATTGCCCGTCCCTGGCAAGGCCGGCATCCACCCTGGGGTCTCTGCGTTCCTGCTCAAAAATGAAACAATGTTGAAAAATGGTGCTTTTGGCATTAGCACTGCATTTCTGTTCTTGGCACCTCACACAGTCTCTCTCTCTCTCTCTCTCGTGCGCGTGCGCTTCTCCTGTCTCACCACTATAACAAAATCACTAATTGGCTGTAGCAAGATGTGGCAAGGCGGGTCTGGAGAGCACCTCAATTGCTCTCGACCTCCTGCTCTTCCCGTTTTTCATCATCTCTTATACCCAGAATTTTTATTTGATCGCTGGTGTGGTGGGAGCAGATAAGAGGGACAAGACTAGGGAGACCTGGATTCAAAGCAAATGCCCACATGGTCATAAAACCTGCTGTGTGGGGAAGGGTGGGGGAGGCAAGGGGAGAGAAAAGTTTAAATAAATATCTCGGCCTAACCTGTCACCAGTGACGTAATCATAAAGTGTAGACACTCATCATTACAGTTGCCATGGCCACATCTAAAGATAGAGCCAGTGTGGTGTAGTGGCTAGAGTGTTGGACTGGGAGTTGGCAGATCTGGGTTCTAGTCCCCACTTAGCCATGGAAGCCCACTGGGTGACTTTGGGCCAGTCATGGACTCTCAGCCCAACCCACCTCACAGGGTTGTTGTGAGGATAAACTGGTTCCTTGGAGGGAAAAAAGGTGGGATATAAATGCAATAAATAAATATGCATGCAGCTGTTTTGATTCATATTTTAAAGAAACAAAACAATAGTTCCAGCAGTTTCTACCTCTGCTAGGAGCAGATCTTCTGTAAAGCGAATGCATTGGTACTGCCCATTCAAAGACCAAACCACCTCAAGACACTCTGCATAACAACAAGGATTTTTTTAAAAAATTATTATTGCATTTATATCCCGCCTTTTTTCCTGCAAGGAACCCAAGACAGCATACATAATTGTCGTCCTCCTCTCCACTTTATCCTCACAACAACCCTGTTAGGTGGGTTGGGCCGAGTCAGTGACTGGCCCAAAGCCACCCAGTGGGTTTCCATGGCCGTGTGGGGATTAGAACCCCGATGTCCCGACTCCCAGTCCAACACTTTAGCCACTACACCACACTGGCTGGGGGAAGGGGCAATCCATTTCCTCCCTCTCCTAGCTACTATAAGGATTGCAGCTAAGCAAAGAGGGAGCAGGGAATCCTGAGGAGGGTGGCGGATGATATCAGCATTCCTGCTAATAAAAAGTGCCCGTGCTACGTTCCTGTAAGCCCTTGCTGTCTGTCACATGAGGAGGGCTGCAGCTTGTGAGGATTAAATGAAATAACCACCACATGCATCTCACCCTGGGCTCATTCATAGAAGAGCAAGATACACATGTTTTGAAATGCGCACAGCTAATCCTCCTTCCGAGGGCCAGACGCATCACAGCTCTAGAGAAGAAGAGGCCATAGGTATTACTGGTAGGGTGACCATATGGAAAGGAGGACAGGGATCCTGTATCTTTAACAGATGTAGAGAAAAGGGAATTTCAGCAGGTGTCCTTTGCAGCCATGCAGCCCCTGGTGAAATTTCCTTTTCATCACAACAGTTCAAGCTGCAGGAGCCCTGCCCTCTTTTGAATCTGGTCACTGTAACTCTACTCCTGTAGCGTTAACTGTACGAGGATACGGAGGAGAGACGAGGGAAGCTATAAATTTTATATGCGGAGCTCTGCAGATTCAAAGAAGAGACAAATCGGGAGGGGGGGAACGAGGCAGCAGAGAAGGATGCGAGAGGGGCACTGAACACGTCTCTTCTCTCTGGCTGCCCATTCCCCCCTCTTTGCTTTAATAACCTCTATATGTGGAGCTCTGAAGAATCATCGAATTCAAACTGAAAGCGGCGCGAAGGAATGAGGCAGCTGATAGGTGAGAAGGCGGGAAATTGGCCAATCAGTTTGTCCTTCCCTCAAAGCTACGCCCACATATCAAAATGCAATTTAACTCCCCCAGCGACACATAAACATAATGCGGTGCAAACACGGACGTGATCCCAAAGTTGCAGTAAATCGCAAATGTGAATATGCACATTACGCACTACAGCGAATGGACGGCTGTGTTGTGTGTCCTGAAACACGAATGTGCGCATTTAGGTTGGGGTAAACAAGCTGTATAGACAAGCCCCAGGAAGGGCTAGGAGAATATTCTGACAGCAACTCTGGACCATACTGAGCTAGACGGACTTTGACTTAGGATAGGGCAACTTCCTATATACCCTTGACTCCTAATTCGAGATATGTGAGGCGTGGGCTGTGCTTACTGACTGATGAAATGAAGGCACTCTGCATATGCTCAGGGGCACCCCTTCATTACAAGGACCTCACAAGCCCCACAGCTCTGAAAACAGGCTCCAGGGGGACAGCCACTGCCACAGTCCTAAAGGAGGTAGAAAGACTCGCTCTTCTGTCCCCAATAGAAAGGTGCTGCTTCCGATCAGCTTTTCCCCAGGAATTGCTTCTCAGCAATCAGTGTGGCGAGGAAGCCCAGCAGTTTCTTAACACCTGCTCGGGGGGGAAACGCAGAGGCCCATTTAAAATGCAGGCAGGCGAGCACAGTGTCCAGGGGAAGCTAGGAAGGGCCCTAATTGTATTATTATACCAAGCCTGTGACATGCTGCTTGAAACACAGAGTCCCCAACTGTGCGGCCTTCAGCGTCTGGGTGAAAAGGAGCCTCCCTGGGGGATAATTGCACGCTGGGCATGAGAGAAGCGGGCGGCTGACGCACAGAGCGGGCGTGAAGTTGCAATGCCGTGCGTTGTTAGGGGACTCCAAATCTCCAGCGTAAGCGAGGAGGAGAGCAAGTCCTGCTCCAGAACAGGTCTCAGCCGGGGCGGGGGTGGGTGGGTTGTGGCCTGCCCTGCCCTGTCTGCTGGAGAGAGAAGAAAGGAGCAAGAATCAAAGCAGAAGCTCCCCTGAGGACGAACCAGCGAGCAGCCGGTGGCAGCTGCGTGCTGTTTGACCTCGTGCCGCGTTCACCGTCACAGACTGGTGAGGAATTCGGAGAGCACTAATTAAACTTTGTGGGCTCTCGGGAGGACGGCTGATATGAACTCCATGTTGCAGAATGTGGGGGCGGACCCCCCCCCCGGGAATTAGATACAGTGCTGTGTAAAGTTACCTTTTACTAGTAGCAAGAATGAGCTCAAGAACCCACCCTCTTCTCCATTTACCTTCAAAACCTCTAAGCCAGGGGTGGGCGACTTGGTGCCATCCAGTGTTTTTGGACTACAACTCCCATAAACCCTCACCAGCATGGCTAATGGTGAAGGATTATAGGAGTTGTAGTCCAAAACATATAGAGGGCCTTGTTTAGCTTGGGAAAAAGGAGGGTAAGAGGTGATGTGAGAGAGGTGTACAACATCATGCATGGTGTGGAGAATGGGGATAGGGAGATATTTCCCCCCCTGTCTCACAACACTAGAACCCAATGGGATCATCCCACAAAGCTGATTAATGGGAGATTCAGAACAGATAAAAGCAAGGACTTCTTCCCACAGCGTGTAGTTAAACTATGGAATTCACTACCACAAGATGTGGCGATGACCACCAATTTAGATGGCTTTAAAAGGGGGTAGATAAATTCCTGGAGAAGAAGGCTGTCAATGGCTACTAGTCCTGATGGCTATGTTCTACCTCCAATTATCACAGGCAGTAAGCCTATATATACCACTTGCTGGGAACATGGGTGGGAGGGTGCTGTTGCACAATGTCCTGCTTGTGGGTTCCTGGTCAACAGAGTAGGGAGACCATATGAAAAGGAGGACAGGGCTCCTGTATCTTTAACAGTTGTATTGAAAAGGAAATTTCAGCAGGTGTCATTTAAATATATGGGGAACCTGGGGAACTTTCCTCTTCATCACAACAGTTAAAGCTGCAGGTGCCCTGCCCAATCATAGAATCATAGAATAGCAGAGTTGGAAGGGGCCTACAAGGCCATCGAGTCCAACCCCCTGCTCAATGCAGGAATCTACCCTAAAGCATCCCCGACAGATGCTTGTCCAGCTGCCTCTTGAAGGCCTCTAGTGTGGGAGAGCCCACAACCTCCCTAGGTAACTGATTCCATTGTCGCACTGCTCTAACAGTCAGGAGGTTTTTCCTGATGTCCAGCTGGAATCTGGCTTCCTTTAACTTGAGTCCATTATTCCGTGTCCTGCACTCTGGGAGGATCGAGAAGAGATCCTGGCCCTCCTCCGTGTGACAACCTTTTAAGTATTTGAAGAGTGCTCTCATGTCTCCCCTCAATCTTCTCTTCTCCAGGCTAAACATGCCCAGTTCTTTCAGTCTCTCTTCATAGGGCTTTGTTTCTAGACCTCTGATCATCCTGGTTGCCCTCCTCTGAACATGCTCCAGCTTGTCTGCGTCCTTCTTGAATTGTGGAGCCCAGAACTGGATGCAATACTCTAGATGAGGCCTAACCAGGGCCGAATAGAGAGGAACCAGTACCTCACGTGATTTGGAAGCTATACTTCTATTAATGCAGCCCAAAATAGCATTGGCCTTTCTTGCAGCCATATCGCACTGTTGGCTCATATTCAGCTTGCAATCTACAACAATTCCAAGATCCTTCTCGTTTGTAGTATTGCTGAGCCAAGTATCCCCCATCTTGTAACTGTGCCTTTGGTTTCTATTTCCTAAATGTAGAACTTGGCATTTATCCCTATTAAATTTCATCCTGTTGTTTTCAGCCCAGCACTCCAGCCTATCAAGATCACTTTGAAGTTTGTTTCTGTCTTCCAGGGTATTAGCTATCCCACCCAATTTTGTGTCATCTGCAAATTTGATCAGCATTCCCTGCACCTCCTCGTCCAAATCATTAATAAAAATGTTGAAGAGCACTGGGCCCAGGACTGAGCCCTGCGGTACCCCACTCGTTGCCTCTCCCCAGTTTGAGAAGGTTCCATTGATAAGTACTCTTTGAGTCCGATTCTGTAGCCAACTGTGAATCCACCTAATAGTTGTTCCATCTAGCCCACTTTTAGCTAGTTTGTTAATCAGAATGTCATGTGGTACTTTGTCAAAAGCTTTGCTGAAGTCAAGATATATGACGTCCACAGCGTTCCCACGGTCCACAAGGGAGGTTACCTTATCAAAAAATGAGATCAAATTTGTCTGACAGGACTTGTTCTTGACAAATCCATGTTAGCTTCTAGTGATCACCGCATTGATTTCAAAGTGTTTACAGATTGACTTCTTTATAATCTGCTCCAGAATTTTCCCAGGGATGGATGTCAGACTGACTGGTCTGTAGTTCCCAGGTTCTTCCTTTTTGCCCTTTTTGAAGATAGGGACAACGTTAGCCCTCCTCCAGTCGTCCGGCACCTCACCCGTCTTCCATGATTTTGCAAAGATAATAGACAAAGGTTCTGAGAGTTCTTCCGCTAGCTCCTTCATTACTCTAGGATGCAGTTCATCGGGCCCTGGAGATTTGAACTCATTCAAGGAAATTAGGTGTTCTTTGACCATTTGTTTATCAATCTCAAACTGCAATCCTGCCCCCTCAACTTCTGCTTCACTTTTTCCAGGGGGGTCATAGACCCGCTTTTGGGAGAAGACCGAGGTAAAGTAGGAATTGAGCACTTCAGCCTTTTCTTTGTCATCTGTTATCAATTTGCCATCCTCATTAAGCAGCTGAACCATCATTTCTTTCCTCTGTCTTTTACTACTCACATATCTGAAGAAAGCCTTTTTATTGCTTTTAGCATCCCTTGCTAATCTCAGCTCATTCTGAGCTTTAGCCTTCCTGACGCCATTTCGGCACTTCTGCGCCACTTCTCTGTACTCTTCTTTTGTAGCCTGGCCTTCCTTCCACTTCCTATATGTATCCCTTTTTGTTTTCAAGTCATCTCTAAGCATTTTGTGGAGCCACATTGGTTTCCTCTGTTGTCTTCTATCTTTTCTCCTTGTTGGAATTGTTTGTAACTGTGCCTTTAAAATCTCCTTTTTTAAATACTCCCACCCATCCTGTACTCCTTTTCTCATTAGGCTCATTTGCCATGGGACCTTACTAATCATAGTACTGAGTTTATTAAAATCAACTTTCCTAAAATCCAGAGTATGTGTATGGCTACACTCAACTTTTGTCTCCTTCATAATCAAGAATTCAAGTATGATGTGGTCACTTTCCCCCAGAGTTCCCGTAACTGCCACTTTATCCACTAAGTCATCCCTATTGGTCAATATCAAGTCAAGGATTGCCGATCCTCTAGTTCCTTCCTCCACTTTCTGTAGGAGAAAGTTATCACCCACACATGTCAGGAATTTCTTGGAAGGACCACTTTTGGCAGTATTGGTCTCCCAACAGATATCAGGGTAATTGAAGTCCCCCATCACTACTACATCACACTTCCTTGAAACACTGACAATTTGTTTCTCAAAAGTTTCATCCTCGTCTTCTCCTTGATTGGGTGGTCGGTAGTAGACTCCAATTATCATGTTCTTTTTATTCCTTGCCCCATTTATTTTAATCCAGATGCTCTCGATGGGGCTCCCAGTCTGATCCGCCTGTATTTCTGTGCAGGGATAGGTATTTTTAACATATAGTGCAACTCCACCTCCCTTTCTATTTCTTCTGTTCTTTTTGAACAAGTTATATCCTTCAATTGCTATATTCCAGTCATGGGAGTCATCCCACCAAGTTTCAGTTATACCTATCAAGTCGTATTTGCCTTCATATAATAAGAGTTCAAGTTCGTTCTGTTTGTTTCCCCGGTAACCCCCCCCCCCCGCCCTCCTCTCCCTTACCTGCCTCCGTCCGCAGTCCGTCGGCGTCTTCAATTGAGCCCGCGGTTCAACCAGGAAGTCTGGGCCGCTTCCTGGTTGAACCGCGGGCTCAATTGAAGATGCCAACAGACCGCGGACGGTTTGTTTCCCATGCTCTGGGCATTAGTATATAGACATTGAAGACCATGTGTTTTATAGCCTGGCTTTGTTCCTACATTGTTGCGGACACTATTTTGGGACACTGTTGGAGCTGTTCTCTGTACTGTGGTGCATTGGCCTTCATCCATTGTTGCCTCGAGGTTTACGTCTCCCGCCCCCGTAAGATTCAGTTTAAAGCCCTCCTGATCAAATTCTTCATGCTGTGGCCGAACACATTCTTTCCAGCCCTTGTGAGGTGTAACCCATCCCTTGCCAGCAGTCCATGTTCCAAGTAGCATAGCCCGTGGTCCCAGAATCCAAAATTCTCACGTCGGCACCACCTTTGTAGCCAGTCGTTCATCCGGAGTATTTTACGTTAGTGCCAGACATACCTCCCTGGGGAGGGCATTATCTAGTTGGGGTACCACTAGCAAAAAAGCCCTTTCTCTCACTGTACTGTGATGGAGCTTGTATTTGGAGCCGGAAACTGGCCAATGAACTTAGCTACGGTGACCATATGGAATGCTCCTGTATTTTAGGGCTCCTATAACTTTAACAGTTGTATTGAAAAGGGAATTTCAGCAGGTGTCATTTGTATGCATGCAGCACCTGGTGAAATTCCCTCTGCAGGAGTCCTGCCCAGCATGACCAGATACCAAAGAGGGCAGGGCTCCTGCAGATTTAACTCTTGCAATGAAGAGGGAATTTCACCAGGTGCTGCATGCATACAAATGACACCTGCTGAAATTGCGTTTTCTCTACAACTGTTAAAGATAAAGGAGCCCTGTCCTCCTTTCAATATGGTCAGCCTACCTTGGCTTGATATGAGTGGAGTCCCTCCTTCAAGCATTTCAGCCCAGAGCACATAGGATGTCTTACTGGTCCATAAACATGGATGGAGAGGTCTCGATCCAGACCCACAACCTAGACATCGCACATCCTTGTATTGACAGAAATGCTCTTCCGATTCTTACAAACGTACGGGATCCTGCTTCTTCAAGAGAGATGGTAATATAAGTTAGGGGTGTTGGATCTTGTTCAGCCCGTGAGATAAATTCCATTTTGGAGATGTTCTTGTGGGGTGGGGGCATGTATTCCAGTGGTGGGCAGGAGCAAAAGCAAAAGGGTCAGGGCTGAAATACCCCAAATACTAGCATATCTTAGTATAAAGCTGTTACAGCCAGTAAGTAAGCCTTAGGCAAGGCATGTCAACTTTTTTGAACTGGGGGAGGGGGATGCACAAAAGCTAGGAAATGACCAAACAATCAGTGGTTGGTGGAATGGGGGTGGGGGCAGGGGAAGGGCCGTGGCCATGTGGGGCACTCAGGATGGCCAGATTGGGATCCCAAACCTATTCTTCTGCATATCTAATTTCCCCTGTTTTTGCATCTATGAGAGGCTCAGTTGTGGGTAACAGCACTTAGAAAGACCTCCAAATGAGACCCTGAAAGCCACTGACAGCAGTGTACTAGGCAAAGCATTGGTCTGTGACATTACCAAGAAGCTCATTATATCCACGCTCTGTAGACTGCTAAGTATTTAAGTTCTTCCACGGAAGGGACTGTGACCACCGCTTCCTTAGCATTGTGCCAAGGGCATCGTCCCACCCTCTGAACTTCTGTGAATTTTTCTGAAGAACCTCTGAGGATGAGGACAAACCTACTTCCTGCTTCAATCTTCTCTTACTCAGGCTCAACATATCCAGTTCACATATCCTGTGAACTGGATACGTTGAGCCTGGTGATACCTCTGAATGTGCACATTGGTTCTTAAGACAAATACACCACAGGAGGGGAAGCCAGTATACCTGGAGCCCTGTTCTATACAATTCCCAGCATAATACTAAATTTGCAAGGTTCCAGAGTTCCCTACCCAGGGACTTAAGCAGCGAGAACTACGCACATTTGTGTGCCTCTGTGGTACCACAAGGGAGTGAGATCCTGGTCTGTTGTCTGCTATGCTTCAGTGTCACCACTACAGGGGGCAGTACTGCAGCTACAAACTTGGCAGAGATCAGGTGACACAAATGGCCCAATGGCATTCCACCGGGTCATATAAAGCCCTTGACTCTTGCCTGGCTCCTCAGTCATGTGTATACACACACACAGACACACACACTTATTTATTTATAGGTTGGCTTTTAGTGCACAGCCCCTGTAAGAGGTTTACATAAAATACATTAGAAACAAGACAATACAGATGTTACTAAACAGCAGCATGATGACCAGTACCTGTTTACCTTTGGAGTGCCAGACCTGATAAAACAGGCCTTTCAACTATGTTCATGGACACAAAGTCTCCACGCCACACACACACACACCATTCCTTCTTATCAGACCTAACTCTTATACCTTGAATAGAAAGCTAACCTCTCAGCTGCTTTTGAAAATATCCCATAACTCCTGCAAAAAAAAAAAAAGTCTGGCACCCAGGGCCCAAATATAGGTTGGTGCCTCCAGGTTCAAATAATAAAGAAGAGTGTTTTCACATGTGATGTCTCATCTTCACAACACTTTGGTGGAACAAATTTATTTCCTATACTTGGCCTGAAAAACAAGGACAAGGGGGAGGAAGAGAACGTGTTTAGGAGCGCCAGGGTCTAGCAAGGCTTGTAAAACCAGTGCACTTTGTAATCGGAAAAATGAGTAAAAATCATCTGACCATTCCCTCTGGGCTCACAGCAGAACACTAAAGCTAGGGTCGAACACTGTAGAACCTCTCTTGGTGACGGCGGGGGCCATACCTCTCTTGATTTTTTTTCACTGTACAGAATATGTGATTTGGCATTTGCGGCTCAGACCCCACCTTTACCTACCACTCAGTTTTTCAGCCAACTTACTTATGTTGGATCCTGGAATGGATCCTGGTTATGTTTCCATGGATTTACTAATTGCTGAGGAGCTGGAGGAATCAGAAGACTCAGCAGAAAACTTAAAGGTCAACGTTGCACCTGGACATCGATATCATGATTGAATAATTGGTAACTTGATTGTTTCAAATAAGGGATTGCAAGCAGTTGCATCACTGTACAGTTAGCCTATAAAAAGGAATGTATTCCCATGTACATGTATCAGAGATCAGAAATGATCAGATAGCAGAGATCAGAGCTGTATTGACTGACCGTATGTAAGTATTTGTATTTGTGATTGCCATAACTAAATTATATTTTTATATGCCAGGAAAGGTTTGTTTAAACCTATGGAAAATCTCAGTCTTTAATCTGTGTCTGTGCTGACTTTGCTGGAAACCGTTGCAAAAACTCTGCTATAAGGTTATTGGCCAGAAGCCCAGTCTGGCAATAACTAAATAAGGTTGTAAATATAAAACCAACATATCCCAATAACCTAACTCTGAGAGCGTCATCACACGGGGGAAATCGTGTTTCCTTACCGTCACGTCTCTGCACTTCCTTATTCTTCTCAGAGGGGAAAGAGGAAGTCAACAAAGACCACGTGCCCCATTAGAGGCTGTGTTTATCATGCTGCTTTTCCTGCATACACCAGGAGTATGTATTCTGGGGTTTTTTTTTCTTTTTTCTAATTGGATTAAATAAAAGGGGTCTGTTTTGTGACAGAAAAATGAGCGAAAGGAGAGGGAGGCAGACAGTGTCGTCTAAGGACACACGCACATCCATAAGTGGGCAGCAGCGAGCGTACAATAAAACACTTGTCTGATGAACTCCTGAGTGTCATCAGTTTCCTTTCTGTAAAATGAGTGCTGGAGCACAAAACCGTGGATTCAAAAGAGTGGTTTTGTGTTTTGGAAGTCAGACCCCCATCTCTGCCTTGTATTTAGGTTCTTGGACAGTTACTTTTCTTTTAGCCTCATCTTGATCTGTTGTGACTGGTCACACCCAGTATGGCAACCATTTTGTGAATGGACAAGCATCCCCAATAGCAGCCATTTTATGAGAGTGGCCAAGACGTTCTCTCAAAATTCCAAATGTGCCTGTTGGTCCAAAAAAGTTGAGGACCTCTGTCTAGCGTGTACAAATTAGGCAAAGAGATGAGGAAAAATAAGCACTGGAAAACACTCAAACCATCTTCCTCCACCCACTCAATTTCAGCCAACAAAAGACAGCTCACCATTACAATTTATTTTAAGAAAAAGAATTTAAGATGATCAGGCATGGGTTTTGGGGAGGGAGCTCCACTTCATTGTATGGGACTCATGCCCTGACTTTCTCCATCAATGTTATTGTTTAGCAGGTACTGTCTGTTGATATCTGAGATTATGATGGGACAAGGGGAGCAAGGAGGAAGGATCTTAGGAATCTCGAGCGCAAATAAAAAGCTTTGTAGATCAAAGCTGGGGCTTTGAACAGCACCTAGAAGACAGCAGGGAGCCCAACCAGCCCACTGCGCTCTTGCATATATATGGAACTCCTGTTGACCTGTCCACTTTGGGGGCAGGCCGCCATGTTCTACACAGCTGAAGCTTCATCAGCATTTCTCTAGCCCAGCCCATTGAGCATGCTCAGTAACATGGAAAAGAATGAATAGTGATTAGCATGTGTTTAGGCTGACCATATGGAAAGGAGGACAGAGTTCCTGTATCTTTAACAGCTGCATAGAAAAGGCAATTTCAGCAAGTGTCCTTTGTGTGCATGCAGCACCTGCTGAAATTCCCTCTTCATCACAACAGTTAAAGCTGCAGGAACTATACTAGAGTGACCAATTACAAAAGAGGGTAGGGCTCCTGAAGCTTTAACTGTTGTGAAGAAGAGGGTATTTCACCAGATGCTGCATGCATACAAATGGCACCTGCTGAAATTTCCTTTCCTATACAACTCTTAAAGACACAGGAGCGCTGTCCTCCTTTCCATATGGTCACCCTAATGTGGGTTAGCAATTAATTTTGCAGGAGGGCTGTCTTGAGGATGTTGGGCCATTGGGCCAAGGCCCCAACTTTCACCCATCCAGGGAGGCCTGCCAGCCATTGCTGCTACCGCAACATCCTCCGAACACCATTTTTGTCTCTGGATTATGAACTATGAGGTGCAGGTGATGCCTCCCTTGCCCCCAAAGGCTGTGTTGGGCTTGGGCAGGTCCTGAAAACAGCCAGTCAATTCACTAAGAGCACAAATTAATGAGTAGTAGATAATAATATTTCGGTTAATTGGCAATCAGTCTCCCTACTGATTTTGATTTCACTATTGTTTACCAAAACGCAAAGTGGATTGCTTATTTTATTAAATAGCCAGAGGCGTCATAACAACCCCCTTCACATTCTTAACTCTGTCTTCCCATAGAAATCTGTCTCTTTCTGCTGTGAGCAGCATCTGCTGTTTGTGTGTGCGTGTGTTTTGAATGCTTGCTTTGTTTCCCGGCCATGGACACATCAAGAAGAGGTTTAATTCATGTGTATAATTTCTGCACTTCTGATTTTGTCAGGTGGCTCTCCTGGCCACCTTTAGCCCACATGCCCAAAAGAGAACATGTGTGTTTCCAGATAGAGGGTTCCTAGCGCAATCAATTAGAAGACATTCTGCAGCTATTATGACTTTCCTTGTGATTTTCTGCAGTAAAAGACGCAACAAAGCAGAGGGGGTTACAAGTGGAAAACAGCATCTAGGCCCCCACATAAAATTGCGTAAATGTGACAGGCTCATAACAGCCTCATCTTGGAAGCACCCAAGGTATGAAAACATCATGGGGCAGTGTTTTCCCGATTTGTTCTCACAGCAGTTCTCTGGCAGCATTTTGGGATTTGGGGAATTACTACCATGGTTTGTTTTGGTCAGCTTCCCATAAGGAGGAGCTTTTCTAGGGGGAAAGATGCTCCCAGGACACATTGGAATTGGAATTGGCTTCCAATTCACTTCAGAATCCACTATAAACTTCTCCTGTTAACCTTCAAAGCTTTTCACGGTCTAGCTCCTTCCTATCTCTCCTCTCTCATCTCACACTATTGCCCCGCTCGTGCTCTTCGCTCCTCTGATGCCATGTTTCTCGCCTGCCCAAGGGCCTCTACTTCCCTTGCTCGGCTTCGTCCATTCTCTTCTGCTGCCCCTTACGCCTGGAACGCTCTTCCAGAACATTTGAGAACTACAAGTTCAATCGCAGCTTTTAAAGCTCAACTAAAAACTTTTCTTTTTCCTAAAGCTTTTAAAACTTGATGTTGTGCAGACTTTATACTGTTAGTTTTACCCTACCCTGTGCCTGCTTACCCTACCCTGTGCCTGTTTGCATTCTCTTCCCCTCCTTATTGTTTTACTATGATTTTATTAGATTGTAAGCCTATGCGGCAGAGTCTTGCTATTTACTGTTTTTCTCTGTACAGCACCATGTACATTGATGGTGCTATATAAATAAATAAATAAATAAATAAATAAATAATAATAATAATAATAATAATAATAACAACAACTGAGAGCTGCAGTTGCTCCCTGACTTTGCTCTTCACCTGTTTTAACTCTATATCTTTGCTTGGTGACTTTCCAGATAAGCACCTCAGCAATAAAACATTCTGCCCTTTCAACCCACTGGCAAAAAACCCTCTGGGTTTGCCAACAGCATTGCTCTTGCCAAATCCCCCCAGGCTAAAATGACCCACTTTGTCTGGAAGGCGCTGCCAAATGATCCAGCTGGATCAGAATTACCAGGCCTTAAAAGCCCCCGCACCCCAAGTAATCAAGTCTGGCCTCTGGCTCTAAGGCAGCAGCATCTGGGTTAGCCTTTATCACCATTGGTCCACAAGGCACATGATGCCAAAGAGCCCAAGTGATAGATATTTCCATGGGGCTGTCTATACACAGGGAAAGCCCTACGGGGCCTACAAATCTGCACTGCATCAGTTATATGATGCAGCCACAGATTCGCAGCCACCGCAGGGCTTTCCTGAAAAGTTGCGCATTGAAAAAATCAAGGACTTACCCCGACATTTTCAGTGGGAGTGAGGTTAGTATGGCTCTTCTCCTGTGTGGGCCTCACTCGGAGGTCGATCCAGGGTGTAGTCCTGGTGGAAGGTGACCAGTGATTGGTCGCCTTCCACCAGGAAGAGGACAGGGGCAGCTCCGGGACCTGGATGACCACAGGCAAACCCGCACTCCCTCCTTAGTATCGAGATTTCCTGACACCGCCCTGGGTAAGGAAAGCCACAGGATTTTGGGTGAAGGTGGCACCAACTCGGTGCCATGAAGATAGGGCCCAGATGACTCAAACAAGTGGGCCAAATTGCACAATACAGAGACTCAAATGGGTACTTCCAAGCATCACTTTATGAGTAGGAGGGAAACAGAGGAATTGTAAGAAGAAGTGTCTGATTAAGAACTACTTCCCACTGTGAAGCTCACCAAGCACAGATCAAACCGGCTCAGGGCAGATTGAGGTAGCAACTGTGGTGCTAAGGAAAGGAGAGGCAACTTTTCCCATTGGAAACTTCTCCTCCATGGGAAAGTAACCAACTGGACTCCACAACCCATGGCAGAAATCCCCAAACTCCAAACCTCTGATGGAAAACAGCTATGAGAACAGAATATAATACTACCATTACTTTGGGTGTGTGGTCAACTGTTTCTCCCTGTAAGATCATGTGGACTCTCCTGTGGCTTGCTGGTGAACAGGGTTCTTCATCAATGCATTCATTTAGCAGTATCCAAAAGAAATCAGGGTGCTTTAAAGCAAGATGCATGTAGTGAACCAGTAGTAAACCCACTATCTGTTGTTACCTTTTTGTAATTCTGAGAAATGAATGAAAAAACAAAATGTTGCAGCAAACAAAAAATGCCCCACCTCAATAAAACCCAGAGGATTTAATCCAGTTTTGTCCCCCCACTCATGAAAAGCTTTTTGATGCAGCAGAGGGTTCCATGAACTGAAGCAGGGCAGGGGGTCTTTTCTCTCTGTTCCTCCCAAAAATCTACTCCAGAGGTTTGGGGGGGATCCTTTGGAAGTAGTGGTGGTTGGGACTGTTGAAGAAAGGAAAATATTACTACTACAACAACATTAGCATGGTGAAATTCAGAAATCCAAAGTAGGAAGGGAAAGATGGCTGGCGAACTGGACTCTTCATCACAAAAGCTGCAGGAGCCCTGCCCTCTTTTGTATCTGGTCAAGAGGGCAGGGCTCATACAGCTTTAGCTGTTGGGATGAAGAGGTAATTTCACCAGGTGCTGCCTGCATACAAAGGACACCTGCTGAAATTCCCTTTTCTATACAACTGTTAAAGTTACAGGAGCCCTGTCCTCCTTTCCATGTGGCCATCCTAGCTTGTATGTATTTTTCCTCCTACCAAGAAAGAAGTATGTGCACAACTATTAATACAGAATGAGGCGAAGCCAGTGCTCAAATGACAAGGGGCCTAGAGGAGGGTTTGGCCACGTTATATTCTAGAAGTTCTCCTTTAGTTACTGTTTTAGCAGGCTATGGGGCTTGATTTTTCTAAAATTGGGGGTGGGTGGGTAGATATTAAGCTTCATCCCACATACCTGCTTCCCTAGGATTATCCCTGTAGCGCTAAGCTTTTGCAGTTGTTATTTTTGCTACCAGGCGACAGTGATCCTTTGCATACCAGGAAGTGAATTTAAGGGGGGGAATGTAAAAAATCATAAAAAATCAACAGATGATCCAATTCAATTCAAATTTGGTATGCTTCAAGCTCTCCCTAATATCTATTACTGTGCCAATTTTGGTGTCTTTATCTTTAAAGCTTACGCAGATGTAAGCATTTCTTTAAAATCCTGCACCTGTGCCCCAGCGGCAGCTTGGAAGATACGCTCAAAAAAATAGGGGCTAAATACAGCGAGTCTTTTTGCTTTATCGCACAATTAAGGCAGGACGCATGGGAGTACTTCACAATCAAAGCAGATTATAAAGTGGAAAACTTCTGAGTCCTTTGCCTGCAATTCGTAGTGATTAGGGTGACCATATGAAAAGGAGGACAGGGCTCCTGTATCTTTAACAGTTACATAGAAAAGGGAATTTCAGCAGGTGTCATTTGTATATATGGAGAACCTGGTGGAATTTCCTCTTCATCACAACAGTTAAAGCTATACTGCAGCTATACTGTGACCAGATTTAGAAGAGGGCAGGGCACCTGCAGCTTTAACTGCTGTGATGAAGAGGGAATTTCCACAGGTTCTCCATATATACAAATGACACCTGGTGAAATTCCCTTTTCAATGCAACTGTTAAAGATACAGGAGCCCTGTCCTCCTTTTCATATGGTCACCCTAGTAGTGATTGCACAGTATAACGCTGGTGTGATAAAACTCTTCATTAGTTTCTTTAATACCACCACCTCAGTAAATTAAATCACTGATGGAACTGTAAACATTTCCAGCCCAGCTTTTTCAGAGACCAGGGACTCATAAAACATACACAAACTAGAAATATCTAGGGTTAAGCAGTATCTAGCCTATTCATCACCACCTTACCCCATGGACCATTTATCAATCTCAATTTATACTGCTCACTTCTCTGTCTCACTACACTCCCCACCCCCAAGCCAGCCACAGGCAACACTGCTCCCACTTTCTACCTTGGCCTCTTACTCTTCCATCTATCAACCGAAGATAGCCGGCTACAGTAACTCTCTGTTCTCCCTATCCATCATGCAGGCGTCCGCTCTGATGCGATGCCTCCCCCCTCCCTGCACCCCTCAAACAGCTCCCCCCTCCTTTACAGCTGCTTTTCGCCGCTTGTTTCTCTGCTGCGCTCCGATGGCTTTTGATCATCGTGTAGGCCCTGTGTCAGGCTCGTCAATCACTGTCATCTGCTGTCGCATCTGACTTAGCAGACTTTTTTTCTTTTCTTTTTTAATCTCTAGGCATGGCCATGGACAACCCGTCATCTTAGAAACTGATGTGTTTGAGCTTTTCGGAAGCGGGAAGGTGGCAGAAGAACCGGATCGCCAGTGGAGCAAGACGAGGAGGTGGCTCAGTAGCTGTATCAATTCTAATTTGTCCTCTGACTGGAACCCCCTTCCATACTGGCGTAGCAAGCCCCCTGCAACTCAGTCTAACTCCTTACCAAGAGGAAGTCTAGTTAGTTAGGCCTGTGGCCTAAACAGTATTAAGTTAGCCTTTCCTGTCCTACTCTGAGCTCCCCTGCCCGACGGCTCCGTGATAAAACACCCAGAATTTATATTATTACTTTAATTATTATGATTTTCTTTTCCAATATTCAGAATTTTTGACTACTTCCAACCATCTGTTTGTGAAACCCAGCTGGGCTTAAGTACTAGCCTCCAAGGAAAAACAGTGGGGAATTTTCAATCTAGGCACATTGAAGCAAATGGACACATGAAATTAGTGGGGAGCACCTGATGTGCTCCAAATGGTATAAAACAACAAGAATAATCCCACACACACACACACACACAAACACTTATACACACACATACTCTGTGGCGGCTCAGGAAGAAATTTTGCAGGGATCCCATTTTTCATGGCTGCCACAGGAGGAAAAAGTATCTGATGGAAGGGAAAAGGGCTTCTTCAGTCTGCTCATGCCCAGTTCCCTAGGTGGGACTGTAACAGGAGCCATAAGAAAGAATAGGTCATTTTAAATCTAGCCGCATTTAAACAAATTGGCCTATGAAGCAGAACACTGACTAGTACTGTCTTCCCCAACATCTAGATGTATTGGACAGCATCCAGGTAAACTGGACCATAACACTTCCTGGCCAAGGATAATGGCAGTTGCAGTCCAAGACAAATGCAGGGCACCAAGTTGGGGAAGATGGGGCTAGTGTTTCTTCTGGGAGATAGAACACCAAAGGGTTGTCTTCATGGTGCCAGGTTGGTGCTGCCTCCCTCTTCAATCCCACGCTTTCCCTCTCCCGGGACGGTGTCAGGTAACCCCGATGCTGAGGAGTAAGTGTGGGGTTTCTGGGCGGCCATCTGAGTCCCAGAGCCGCCCCCGCCTTCCTCCTGGTGGAAGGCAACCAATCGCTGGTCACCTTCCACCAGGCTCCACCCCTGGGTTGACCCTAGATTGGCCCCGAAGTGATGTTACACAGCGGAAGCACTGTGTTGATGTTGCTCCATTTAAAAAAGTTGGCGTAAATCCCGACTTTTTCAAATGCAGCATTGTGGGGAAGCCCCGTGGTGGCTGCGAACCTGTGCTTGCGTTGTCTAATTGATGGGGTGCTCTCCCCACATGTAGCCAGCCCTTGGACTGAACAACCCTTCCAATAGAAGGTACCTTCAAATAGAGGACTGCCCCTTATAGAGTAGGGCCTTAGCTAGACCTAAGGTTTATCCCTGCCTGCTCCCGGGATATCCTGTGTGTCATTTACATGATCAGGGATGACCCCAGGACGATCCCGGGATAAACCTTAGGTCTAGCTAAGACCCAAGACATTCAAGAGGCAGTGGCTTAATCCCCTCCTTACCATTTACCACATATGAGGTTGAAAAGGAATTTCCCGTTAGGTCTAAGTTATGGTGAGGTTTGTATGTGTTCTCCATTCACAAATACTTGCTATCAATTACTTGCTATCTCTGAGCAAACATTTTATGTCAGTGCATCTATCGTCTGCTTGTGGCCTAGACTCTGAGATTTCACCTTGCGGCACGGGCTTGGTCTAAATGGCCTTTTGCCCCCTTTCAGCTGCATGTTCCAGTTCGAATGTCATGCAAAACCTGGGGGGGGGGGCAGCTGTACATGAGAACAGAATGAGAATCACTTTGGGGTATAATCCGGATTTTCATTTCTGCCTTGGTCCATCAGTGGCACACGAAGCAAGAAAAGCGGAGAACACAATACCTAAAACCCTGATTTTCAAAGGTCAGACTGCCATTGAAATCGCCTTGCTTTGGGGTAGAGTTGGCAGAGTCCCTAGTAGAAGTGAACGTTATCAGCCCCATTGATGCTGCTCAGCCAATCAGAGAGGCTTGCTCCCATCCCTTTCCATGCTCCATTCCTCAGGGAAGTTTATTGGAAGAGATGAGTAACGGGGGATAGTTTCCCCTACACCTTCCCCCCCCCTCGATCCACCAAATGTGAACCAATATTGAAACCCGGAGACGTATGTGTGGGCAGACAGGAGGCACCAAGGTTCTACTGGGAGGGAAAGGGCTGGAATTGCCTCCCTCTGGTAGCCTCTGGAGTCAGCAGCAGGGGCTACTGCTGCCTCCACTTCCTCTCCCGGAACTAAGGCCATGGCTAGACCTACTGGGTCTAGCACGACGGAGGGGGGAGAATCTTGTGATATGGTTATCGCAAGATCTCCCCCTCTGTCTACACGCGGCGTGTAATGTCCCAGGAGGAAAAGGATGTTGCGCCCGCCATTTTGTTTTAAAGGAGAAGGAGTGCATGAGCACTCCTGCGCAAAAGGTAAGTTTTAAAAAATTAATAAATTTCCCCGCTCCACCCCACCCCACCCTGAATGGACTCTGTGCCCAGGTCCTGGTTCCTTGCAGTTACTGACGAGGAGCCGGGACAACCCGCAACGCCCAGACACATGTTCCACAGTCTCGGGATCATCCCAAGACTGCGGAAAAAGCAGGCTAAAAGGGTAGGGCAATATCCCGGGCCAAGGGAGGGATTTTCCCTCCCTGCTCCTGGAATCCCCTATGTGTCATGTGAACGCACAGGGACAATCCTGAGGCAATCCCTGGGATATCGCCCTGTCTAGCCATGGCTTTAGTCTTCTCCTCCTCCCCACAAATGCACAGGAAAGTCACACACACAGGGGAGTATTCGGAAGACAAGAATGTATCAGTGGCTGCTATCTGTGAATGGAAAAAAACTAATTGCTATGTTCCTCTGAAGGGGTGACCTGACATGATTCCGAGATTCCCAGCCCTATGCATGCTCTCTTGCTGTTCTGGCCACTCTTTCTCCTTCCCGTTTGGGTATTCCTTAGTTGTAGGTGTATCATTACTGCGAAGTTGCAGGTGTCTCGCAACTGTGAAATACCACAGATGGCCACCCTCTCTCCTTCCCCTCTGTGTATTCTTTGTTGTGCACTACATATAAACCAGCTACTCCACTATTGTGAATGAAACAGTGTGAAAGCAGCCCTACTGCAAAACTTGTTTCCTGCCGGTTTCCACACTCCCCACTGCTACTCCTCCCAGCCAACTAATGGGAAACAGTGAGAGTAAGTAGCCTGCCTTTGCCATTCATAAAAGCACACTAGTTACTCTCTCTTTCTAAAGCAACAAGAGCGCAATTTTCGAAGGAGAGTAAAATCACTATTGCACCTTTATGAATGGGAAATGGCAGGCTAGTTACTTTCACTGTCTTTCTGATTCATAAATGCGTGATAGTGATTTTACTCCCTTTAAAAATTGCGTACTTACTGCTTTAGAACAAGAGAGTAGCTAGCTTGCTTTTATGAATGACAAAGGCAGGCTAGTTACTCTTGCTGGTGACAGTAGTGCCTAGGGGGAGAAAGAGTGAATGGAAGAGGGGACCCCACCCCTTGACCACATCACTGCCAGATCACAGAGGCACACCCAGGATTTAATGCAGAGGGATGGGGCATACTGCAGGGAACCGCCTGGGAGCCTCTTTAAGTTAAAAAAAATGAGTAAAAAGACTCAGAAAATGCAGCTTTTCAAGAGGGAAGCAGCTGGTTGGCTGCAGTTTGGCGATGACATCATATTTCACAAAAGAACTCAAACTGCTCTCTCTCTGCACCAAATTGCTTGTGTAGATTGCCCCCAATTCAGCATGGTGAGGATTAGATTAACTGCAGCTTTTGCTTCCAGTTTAGATTAACTGCAGGTTGTCATGTTGTTCAAACCCAGTGAACTGTGTCATTAATCACAACACTGGTTTGTTTGAAACAAGCCAACACCAAACTTTAGGTAAAGAAGCTGGTTGTTTAAACAAGCCATAGTTAACGTTAACTATGCCACAGAAAGGACTAAATTGCCCAGAGAGCTTCAGCTATGGGGTGTATAGAAATGTAATAATAATAAGTGATACATGACATGGTATCACTGCCTTCAGAGTCCCTCGTCCCCTTTAAGTCGTAGCCAGTGAAATAGTACAGAGGGCCTAGAAACTTTGGGCATGATTATGTCACATCATATGTTCCTGTTTACTAGAGGTTATCAGGAGACTGTAGTTTACAGACAACATGCACCTCCTGCAATGTCTAGTTTGGCTGAGGCATGCTGGGAGTTGCAGGACTTTTTCTCCCTAAACTTGGATATTATTATTATTATTATTATTATTATTATTATTATTATTATTATTATTTCTTGCATTTGTATACCGCCCCATATCCGAAGCTCTCTGGAAGGTTCACATAATCTCTGGGTGGCTGCACCTACGTTTATTGCAAATTGGAAATACAAAACAGCGTAACCCAGAAAAACAAAAACAAAAAAGCCATGCAAGCACACCAAACCCAGGGTAGTTTATGCAAATTTATTTATTTATTTATTTATTTTATTACATTTTTATACCGCCCAATAGCCGAAGCTCTCTGGGCGGTTCACAAAAATTAAAACCATAATGAAACAACCAAAAGGTTAAAAACACAAATACAAAATACAGTATAAAAAGCACAACCAGGAGAAAACCACGCAGCAAAATTAATATAAGATTAAAATACAGAGTTAGAACAGTAAAACTTAAATTTAAGTTAAAATTGTGTTAAAATACTGAGAGAATAAAAAGGTCTTCAGCTGGCGACGAAAACAGCACAGTGTAGGCGCCAGGCGGACCTCTCTGGGGAGCTTGTTCCATAGCCGGGGTGCCACAGCTGAGAAAGCCCTCCTCCTAGTAGCCACCTGCCTCACTTCCTTTGGCAGGGGTTCACAGAGAAGGGCCCCTATAGATGATCTTAAGGTCTGGGCAGGTACATATGGGAGGAGGCGTTCCTTCAAATAACCTGGCCCCAAACCATTTAGGGCTTTGAATGTCAATACCAGCACTTTGAATCGGGCCCGGACCTGGACTTGCAGCCAATGAAGTTGTAAAAGGACTGGTGTAATGTGATCTCGCCGGCCAGTCCCTGTTAGTAAACAGGCTGCCCTGTTTTGTACCAGCTGAAGTTTCCGGACCATTTTCAAAGGCAGCCCCACGTATAACGCATTGCTGTAATCCAAGCGAGAGGTTATCAGAGCATGGATAACTGTAGCTAGGCTAATGTATACAGATATTTAAAATAGTATTTTATTTAATGTAGCAATTAAGTTTGTTTATTAGACACTCTATTCAACAGTAGCAGAAATGGTGAGGGCCTAGTCATGCTAGGTAAAGTGCTTTTAATTGCCTAATAATGGAAATAAATGGGACCTACAGCACTGAAAAGGTGCAGCTAAATATGGAGGAGCTAAGACCCATGGATTAGGGAGAGAGAGCTGCGAAAGATACATGAATTTCTTATCCTGGCCACTGAAAGCGCTTGCCAGTTCCCCTTTAATCTCAGAGTCTAGGAAATTGCCTTGATGGCTCCTGGTTGTCTCCGCTTTTAGGAAAACTCTGAGCTTTCACTGCTGCGGGATGGTGTTGGGTAATCTGACACAGGAGGCAGCATAAGCTTTCCGGCGGCCATTCGGCTTGCTGGGCCCGCCCCTTTCCCTTACCCAGTGACCAATCAGAGGTTGCCTTCTGTCCAGGAACACCCCTGGCTGGACACTAGAGTGAAGTCAGATGGGGGAAGAGCCGTTGTGACCTTGCTTCAACAGGAAAAGTCAGGGTAAGTCCCCAACTATTTTGCCACGCACCTTCATCTATTTGCCCACAGTGGCTGTGAATTGGTGGCTGCGTCATATAACCAACACAGCGTCAATTTGCAGCCACCAAGGGGCAAAAATGTTTAGACACACTCCACAGCCCTTTAAAAAGGGAATGAACGACCTGCTGCAGAGTCTTTGACTAGCCTAGCGACCGAATTATTGGGAAAGTAACTCAAGATACAGATTCTGGCTTTTGTTTCCATCCAGGTGGCAAGTTCAAGCAATCATCTACTTTTCAATCCTGTTCTCCAGCCGTGCTCTTAGCCAGGGGTAACGCTTCTTGCTCCCAGCTCAATTGCTTTATCCCCCTAATGCTCCATCTGCCAGTGAGTGAGTTCATCTTGTCTGACATGATCTCCTGCACAGGTGTGTGTGTGTGTGTATGCAAGCATGCTTGCTTTCTGGTGGTGAGAGCTTCTGCAGCTAGTGGAAACATTTCAGGGGCTGCCGCTGTGGAGACAAGTAGTCTATACAGTTTAGGCAAAGAAGCGAGTAGCCAGGGCACCCAAATTCTGTTTTCACTTCAGTGGAGCCAACTGGTGGCAATTAATTAGGGTGACCATATGGAAAGAAGGACAGGGATTCCGTATCTTTAATATTGTATATTTGGCATTAGTATATCAGATACATGCATATTTACGCCTGAGTGGTGAGGTTGTATGAATAATATATTATATAACACATCTTTTCAGCCCAAAATATCCCCGATATTTTGTATTTCTAGTAGTTGTGTGCCATGCGCATTATCTATGTTTGATTGTATCTTGTTTGGCGATTTGGGGATTTGGCCCTATTATTGGTGCTTTTTTTGCTGCTCTTTCTGTTCCGATTAGATGTTTTTCCTATTGACTTATAGCATAGTTTTAATGCTATTTTGATACTGATTTTAAATTAGTTCCATGTTATTGTCATGCGCTGCTTTGGGTGCGTCAGCTGAAAAGTGGAAAGGGGGGGGGGAACCTCAGAAATAAATATGTTAAATAAACCGATGACAAATTGCCTTCCCTCTCCTTAGCAGTTTGTAGTGTGCATTTGCTACATGGCTGACACTCCTCTTGAAGGTAGGTATACTCAGTGTAATTCCCAGTAGGCAAGGCTGCGCATATTCTGCTTGTGACTGCCAGTTTGTAACACAAATGCAAGGTTTGTTATTTGGTTTCTTGGGGGGGAGGGGGGGGCTTTGGCTGCAGAGCTTCAATGGAAAGGTCTTTCTGCCTTCCCACTCTCTCTTTCCCTTTGCTGCTTCCTTCCTTGCTAATAACATAAAATAAAGTAAAAAAAAAAAATTCTAGGTCTGAAAACCTGATTGATGGAAGCAGAATGAATCATTCAAAACCAGGTAAACGTATGCATATATATTTAATCTCCATGATTCATTCGGATCGCAGAACCTGTTCTTTCTGATGCTGCCAATTTCTTTCTTCAAAAAGAAAAAGAAAAAGGGGACTGTGCCTCTAGTGTAATTGAGGTGTGAAAACAAACTGCTCTTAGTCAGTGTGATGAATAAGCTCTGTACATGCTCAAAAGCATTATTTTCTTTTGTATTCCTGCACTGGTGAAGTGCTCATCATTACAATGGATGAAGATGAGAAGGCCCATATAGGGACCCATATAGGGACCCATATAGAAGTCCCCAGTGAGATGCAGAATATGCCAGTGTCTTTTGCACTCAGAGCAACCTTGCCATCCCATGGGACTTTTCACAGTGGACACTGAGCCACTTAACAAAAAGCGGGGAAGGTTTTGCTCCCTGCCACGTCAGTGTCACTGGTTCGCCTTTCTCCACAGAAATGAGCATCAACCATTCATTATAGGAGAGAAAGTGGACATCATGAGTGTGTGTGTGTGAGCTGAACATGCCTCCCTCCCTCTAGTTACCTGTTTATTGATGGTGTTGGGGCGGGGAGCAACAGCTTTCCCTCCGTGACCCCAAAGTCCTGCAAACTTAAGCCAGTTTACTTTGACCCTTAGAACTTAAAGAGAACCTCTGAGAACAGAACCTGCCTGCTCCCTCTGTTCTTTCGGTGACAAACAGAAAATGAAGCCTATTACTGGTTGTAGTGGTAATGTTCCAAGGTTGAGCCTCAGCATTACAAAATGGCTACAGGGCTCAGCCCCGTGTCAAATTATGTCCTGAGAACATGGGCCACAAAATAAAGGGGGGGGGATGAAATGGGATTAGAGAAGCAATATGTAACAATGGTGCTCCTGCCCCCCCCCCCCAGCTCACAAGGGCTAACACTAAAAGCAGCATTCAAGACTGAACCTTATGACCTAGCGCATAATCTGGGCTGGGCTACGACGCTTAAAGGAAAAGCAATAATGCAGAGGTGGACAACTTGTAGCCCTCTAAATGTTTTGGCCCACCACTCCAATCAGCACTAGCCAGCATGGCCAGTGGTTGCCTACCCCTGGAATAATGGAACCAGGGGATTAAGGCCAAGCCAAGTACAAGATCTCAGCCATTCCCTCCTCCCTCTCCGGTACCTTTCAGCTCGCTCTCTCCACTCTCTTTCTCTCTCTCTCTGTGCTGCATTGGGCCTTATCTATATTTCAATGCGCCTTCAAAGGCAGGTGTCTAAAGTGAGAGACAGTTTGGGAGATGGGGAGATAAAGGCGGGTGGGGGGGATGCAGGCTAGGTTAATAGCTAATTGACGAGTAGGGAGGGGTATCTAACTATGCTGAGAAGGGGGTGGAAGAGAAAAATGTGGCGCAGGGAGACAAATCAGTAAGAAAAGAGAAGGCGAAGTCCAGAGGAATGGGAAAGAGGCAGATAAGGAAGGGAGACAGAAAAGAGGCTGTTGCCATATGGAGAATGGGAACTGCCCTCTCAAGAAGGATCAGAATCCATGGGCCCTTTTTTCAGTAGGGTAGGGTAGCGCCCCCGTCAACCTGCCTTAATGGTACACAGGAAGGGAGTGAGATCCAGGGATCTGGTGCTGATCCTAACGGGGCCTATCATGCAGCACCAGGTTTCAGGGGTCCATGGGCAAGTTTCCATGGCAATCTGGTTCCTCCCACAGCAAGCCTCTGTGGCAGACGCCCACCCACAGGTTTTCCATCTGTGAGGCTGTAGCAGAGCAACCTGACTTGGTGCGTCTCCTTTCAACTACAAGTTCTGGAAGTGGGTATGGCGGGGCGGGGGGCGTTGTCATGCCAGCCTGGGCAGGTTCCTATGTGGGCTGTCCTCCACTTTCAGGGCCAGGACCTGGCCCTGAAAGAAAAGTGCCGGGCTGGGCAGCTTTGAGTGGCCGCCATCTTCTTTCCCTCAAACACCCCGGCCCAATGGGCATCACTATATTGAGGCCGGAAAGATGACGGCTATTGCACCCACCTGGCCCATCCCTTCTCTTTATAGCGCCGACCTTAATTTTTTAAAAAATAAACATATACACTTGCACATACTTACAATCCTGTTGGTTGACAGCGTTTGTCAGAGTATTTTCCGTAGTATTTGCTAGGTTGCTAACACTGGGTCTTGGATAGATAGATGAAGACAGGATCTGGTATTTGAATGGTGGTGGAGCAAGACTAAGGATTTGTGCTCTGCTTCAGGTGTCAAAATGTCTTGGCCCAACATCACCGGAACCAAAGGCTGCTGTTTGACTAAGGACCAGCTTCTGAAGCCAGCATGGTCAGGTCCCTGCTAAAGGCCCCTGGGGCGCACAAAGGCCCACCACCGGCTCTAGCAACCCTATTGCCATCAGACCCCTGTGCCTAGCACTGCCATCAGTCATTAACTAACCTGGATGTGTTTACCCAGGGCAGTGATCATGAATCTAAGCCTCAGTGCCCCATATATCCCTCTGCTCCAGAAGAAGATGAATGACAGGCTTAATTCTCATATTTAAAACTGGTTATAAGGAATTCAACTTTTCTTGCCACAGAATGTGGATTAGTTGGCAAAGTTTTTTTTTTAATCTTATTAGTGACCATACAAAGAAAACAGGAAAATAGGCTGATGCACTAAAAATCTAGTTTGAATTTTCCCTCCCCTGTGAACTCACTAAGTGGCCTTAGACAAGACATCGAGAATAATGACACTGACCTACCTTACAGGGAAGTTGTACAGCAAAATAATGTACATCAGCCTCTTTGAACACGTACAAGTGCTATAATACACGTTAAGTATTATTGAAAGTGAGCAAAGGGATGGTCCACAGTAGGTGGGATCCTGATTTTTGCGCAGTCTTTGTGACATGCCCTGCCAAATATGATTTCAAACATCAATTTCAAAGTGCACATTTCTTTATGATCCAGAAAGGCCATATTTGAATGAGGACATATTTAAAATTAGTTTTTTGTCATCCCACAAAATGTCAGTGTATGGTAGCTATATTGTCAGACAGATCTAGACAAGTACTGTGATATCCTGGACAACATAGCAGGTAAATGTTGCAGCACATGCCAGCAACCAGTACAGCCAGCAAGAAAATAAACATTGCAACTATGGTACAGGCATAGTTTGAAGGTAAAGATGAGGGATGGGTGGGGAAGGGCTGGGATCAACATATTTTAATTCTGGAGATGGAAAATGAACCTGGCTCAGTTCTTCAGGACTTGGGTCTTGAATGGCAGCCCACTGACTGTTCAATAAACCTTCTGCTTCCTTGAGACTATAAAAACAGGGGAGCAGTTTGGCAAGTAGTAAATATGTGAGTAGTAAAAGACAGAGGAAAGAAATGGTGGTTCAACTGCTTAATGAGGATGGCAAATTGATAATAGATGACAAAGAAAAGGCTGAAGTGCTCAATTCCTACTTTGGCTCAGTCTTCTCCCAAAAGCGGGTGTATGACCACCCTAGAAAAAGTGAAGCACAAGTTGAGGGGGCAGGGTTGCAGTTCAATAAACAAATGGTCAAGGAACATCTAATTTATATGAACGAGTTCAAATCTCCAGGGCCTGATGAACTGCATCCATGACTAATGAAGGCGCTAGCAGAAGAAGTCTCAGAACCACATCTTTGCGAAATCATGGAAGACGGGTGAGGTGCCGGATGACTGGAGGAGGGCTAATGATGTCCCTATCTTCAAAAAGGGCAAAAAGGAACCTGGGAACTGAACTATAGACCAGTCAGTCTGACATCAATCCCTGGGAAATTTTTGGAGCAGATTATAAAGAAGTCAGTCTGTAAGCATCTTAAAAACAATGCAGTGATTACTAGAAGCCAACATGGATTTGTCAGGAACAAATCCTGCCAGATTAATTTGATCTCATATTTTGATCAGGTAACCTCCCTTGTGGACTGTGGGAATGCTGTAGACATAACATATCTTGACTTCAGCAAAGCTTTTGACAAAGTGCTCCATGATATTCTGTTTAAAAAACTAGCTAAAAGTGGGCTAGATGGAACAACTATTAGGTGGATTCAGTTGGCTACAGAATCGTACTCAAAGAATGCTTATCAATGGTACCTTCTCAAACTGGGCATAGGCAACGAGTGGGGTACCGCAGGGCTCAGTCCTGGGCCCAGTGCTCTTCAACATTTTTATTAATGATTTGGACGAGGAGGTGCAGGGAACGCTGATCAAATTTGCAGATGACACAAAATTGGGTGGGATAGCTAATACCTTGGAAGACAGAAACAAACTTCAAATAGGCTGGAGTGCTGGGCTGAAAACAACAGAATGAAATTTAATAGGGATAAATGCCAAGTTCTACATCTAGGAAATAGAAACCAAATGGAGAGTTAGAAGATGGGGGAAACTTGGCTCAGCAATACTACAAATGAGAAGGATCTTGGAATTGTTGTAGATCACCAGCTGAATATGAGCCAACAGTGCGATATGGCTGCAAGAAAGGCAAATGCTATTTTGCGCTGCATTAATAGAAGTATAGCTTTCAAATCGCGTGAGGCACTGGTTCCTCTCTATTCGTCCCTGGTTAGGCCTCATCTAGAGTATTGTGTCCAGTTCTGGGCACCACACATCAAGTAGGATGCAGACAAGCTGGAGCGTGTTCAGAGGAGGGCAACCAGGATGATCAGGGGTCTGGAAACAAAGCCCTATGAGGAGAGACTGAAACAACTGGGCATGTTTAGCCTAGAGAATAGATTGAGGGGAGACATAGCACTCTTCAAATACTTAAAAGGTTGTCACACAGAGGAGGGCCAGGATCTCTTCTCCATCATCCCAGAGTGCAGGACACGGAATAATGGACTCAAGTTACAGGAAGCCAGATTCTGGCTGGACATCAGGAAAATCTTCCTGACTGTTAGAGCAGTACAACAATGGAACCAATTGCCTAGGGTGGTTGTGGGCTCTCCCACACTAGAGGCATTCAAGAGGCAACTGGACAACCATCTGTCAGGTATGCTTTAGGGTGGATTCCTGCATTGAGCAGGGGGTTGGACTCGATGGCCTTATAGGCCCCTTCCAGCTCTACTGTTCTATGATTCTATAAGTACTTAACAGGCCAGAAATGCGGGGTTATTAGGAGGCTGTGTTCAGTTTGACAGGTCCCAAGTTGTTCAGGCCTACTGCAGGTGGTGTAAAAAGCTTCGGGGAACAAAAATGGGGCTATGTTGCAAATGGATGTTCGAGAAATAACCCAGTTGCCACGTGAACGAATGATAAAGCGCACGAAGTTGGGGGCAAGGGAGATAATCTGCCAAAATCTCTTTCTGCAGTTATTAAAACTCTAGTTTATGCATATTTATGGGGCCCTCCCAATACCTGGTGGAGGGGACCCCGCCGGCAGCACAGGAAATTACCAGGAAATTAGTGTTGTGGCTGATATGCCATCAGGGCTGAGGCTATGCAGCACCCTTCTCAGCCACTGCCAATGAAAATGCATCGTATTTTGGGAGGGAAACAGCTGTGCGTGGTGGTGGGGGTGTCAACCTTCCTAGAGAACACTAGGCTATTTTAGCTAGGAAGATTGAAAGACATTTTTGCTGCCTGACGCAGAATAGCAAATTCTACCCCCCCACCCAGCTTGATAATACCCAAGTCTGGCCAAATTATTCTGGCACCTGAGCCAAAAAAAAAAACACCCTACAAGTACATCTCCCTAGGAGTAAATATACAAAACCAATACATTAAAGAACTAACCATTTGTTAGTTTGAACTTTAATGACACCCCAAATCGGCTGACTCATGGTAATGCGGTTACTGTAACATAAATTGCTAAACGGGATATCCATTAAGGGTGGTTGCACCGTCAACTTGGCAGACACATTTGCTCCATGAGCACCATGCATATCCCTTGACAGAACACAATGATGGTGCAAATCGGCTGTGCGTATGGCCGTGCATTTCCCTTTCAGGCAGGATGGCATTCACCTCCTGATGTGTGATAGACAAGAACATGTTTGCTGCATTGTGTGAAGTGGACCTTGGTGAACTTCACTCAGTTTATGGAAATTCCAAAAATGGAGGAGGGATTTGAGGCACCCATTTTCCCCAGGGTAACCAAATTCAATGCCAGGAGCCAAGTAGAACACTTTCTCCTGTTCTTTCTCTCCCTAGCCCTGTCAGTCACTTGGAGGCATACCTGGAGCCCTGATCAGTTCCAGAAGATTGGTGAGGAAGGAAAGACAACAGGAGCAGCAAGGGAACAGGTAGCAGAAGCTGTGGCTGTTATGTTTCCTGTCACAGTGACCTAATTTGCACATAACATTAACCAATAGGCTGTTGAATTCTGGATTTTCGTGTTGTGTGAACCCAGCCCCACAAACAAACCATGGTTTGTTTACACAAGCCAGAAAGAGAACCAATAGTTTGCTGTTGGGTTTTGAACTTTGGGTTGTTTAAACCATGGGTCATTAGGTGTGAACCCAGAACAGTTGGTTGTTCATGGGTTGTTCTGCCAGGCTACAGAGGTCAAATAGCAGATCCAGAGAATGATTTCACCCTTTCTCAAGGCATTAGACTCAATGGCACTCAATGAAACTTACTGGCAGGATGTCTGGGACAGGATGTCTGGGACAGACAAAATGAAATACTTCTCTTCATACAACGCATGATTAATGTATGTGGCCTCAGCTAGACCTACTGGTCTAGCGCGACGGAGGGTATTTTTACTGCGATATTTTTATCGCAAGATCTCCCCCTCTGTTTACACGCGGCGCATGACGACCTCAGAGGGAGAAGGCGTTGCGCCTGCCATTTTGTGTTTTTTTAAAAAAGAGGAAGGAGCACTTGTGTGGAAAAGGTGTTTATTTTTTAAAAACTTTCCCTGCTCCCCCCACCCCACCCCCGATGGACGCGGGTCCCAGTTCCTCGCAAGGAACCACAAGGAACCAGGACAAACCACGACCCCAGCCCACACGTTACGCAGTCTCGGGATCAGCCCGAGACCGCGGAAAAAGTGGGCCTAAAGTGTAGGGCGAGATCCTGGGGCAAGGGAGGGATCATCCCTTCCTGATCCCGGGATCCCCTGTGTGTCATGTGAATGCACAGGGCCGCATAGCTATGGCCTGCATCTCCCTGTCACAAGATGTGGTGGTAGTCCCTAAACTAACAGAGGGTAAAAACTACCATCCTCCACTCTGCAGTTAAAGGAAGGAGAATAAATGAGATGGGGAAGTCTTAACCACGCATCGAGGAACCACATTTGCTTCTGCACAAATACACCATATATCTTAGAGGTTTATGCCACTCTGACCTACATATTCATTTGTACCATTCCCACATTACAAAGAAACCCATCAGTGTTTGCTGACTTCCCCCAATCTATTTTCAGAACATTACAATATTGTGTTGCAAGCGTGCTGTTTGGATAGGCAACAAAAAGTTACCTTTTCTCAAAAGTTTTTTTTTTGTATCGTTTTCTAGCTGGAGGCGCTTGCTTAATGTCCTTTGATGTCTGGTGACTACTAGCTTACTTCCATCTGCTTGGGAGCAGAGCTGAAAGAAACCATTTGGCGGTTTGGAATATAGCCAGCCAAAGTGAAAAAGCGTGTCTAGGTGTTGCAACTGGCTGACAAGCAGCAGCCTTGGGGGAAAGCTGCAAGGGCAGCATGCTGTTGCATTTGGGAGATTGGGGGGGGGGGGGGGCGACAACCGGGGATCGATGCTGTATCAAAAAACAGCACTGTATGCCCATGTGTCTTTCTGTTCCCTACCCAGGCCCCAAATGAAGAGATATTACAAAACTGTTACAGGTTTCCTCCACTCCTAATAAAAGAATGAACTTTGTAAACAGTGAGCATCTTCAGACAGGGGGGAAATCGTGTTTCCTTACCATCGCTTTGACTTCTTCTTCTGTCCCACAATAGGGACGAACAGCTTCCTCTTTCTCCCCAGGGGGAAGAAAGAGAGAGCAAGCAATGATTCAGTGAGCGTTTTTATTGCGCTGCTTCTCCTGCACATAGCAGGAAATGGCGGTAAGTTTCATTACAACCCCCCAAAATTAGGATTTTCCAGGTCTTTTTTTGTGACAGAAAAACGAGCAGAAGGAGCGGGAGGCAGACAGCGTCATGAAAAGGACTAATCCAGGAGTGTGCTGTAAAATGCTCATCTGATGACGTCCAGCGGCCCCAAAATCTCATACTGCTCAGGGAAGTGGTGGGTTCAAAACAACCAGAAGCGTTCCCTGCTGATGTCTGCCCTGAACTGCTCTCTGCAGTTGTCTTGGCTGGCTACCTGCCTGTTGGATCCGAGTGCGGAAAGCAGCTGAGCACTTTCACAGCTTGGGTTTTAGCAGCCATCAGAAAAGCAGTCCTCTCATTCCTCCCCACCTCTGCCAAAGGGGATCACATGGTGACAATCAGGGGACAAAATTAGATTCTTCAGCTCGATGCTGTCCCTGACAAATCTTGGGACCCTGAGGGGAACACACGCCAGAGCGATGGTGGTAGCCAACTCCTTTGCCAGCTTCCTTGCCGGCCACAGCCCAAGTCCAAGCATACTGGTAGCTGTAGCCCAGACTGCTCCTGCCTGCCCTTCTCTTTTCCCAAGCTTCTTTTCACAGCAGGAGCTTGTAAAGAGGGTGATGAAAGGGAATTGCAAAACATCTGGCAGCCCAGGCAGTGCAATCGATGGCACGTGAGGTAAAGGAGGGCATCGGACATGCACGTTCTTGGGGGAAAGGGAAAGAGGCAATTACTTCAGTCTGACAAAAGTCGTTCCCATTTACAGAGCATTTGCCCTTTGCCCGAAGTGATGTCTTCCTAGCAGTTGGCTCATACGAAGAAGGGTGCTGCCATTTTTCCCACAGATAGTATTTGGTTCAAGGGTTCTAAAGGGCTGCAGAATTGTAGTTTAGGCTCTTTAAAACCTCGCGCCTGTGCACGATAGGAATTCAACTCAAGCCCCAGCAACCCCGACCATGTGGAAAGCCCACTTCAATTTTTAATCTAGGTGCTCACTGTGCGCACACTTAAGTACAACCTTGAGCAACTCCCTCAAACTTAGGGCGTACGTGTCAATAAACCACGCACGTGACGTTCTTCATGGGGCAGGTGCAGGCTTTTAGGTTGTGTGGAGTGTGCAGTGAAGGTCACTGAAGCAGCGCAAATGTGCCAGCCCGACAAACATAATGGCAGCCAGGCGAAACACTCTAAATGCCTGGTCAGCAGAGCTCCTAAAAGTCTGATGTTGTAGCCTACAAACTTTTAAGCATTCCCCAACTTTTTGGTTCAGAGCCGGTTCTTAAATATTTGATGGGTTCACTCTTGTTCAGGCGTGCAATGCCAGGGGCTTGGTGCTTGAACATGTGGGGTAGTAGTCAGAGCGTTGGGACTTTTAATGGCAAGACCAGGGTTCAAATCCTCACTTGAGACACAAAGGCCTCTCAGTTCAGCAGAGGATTGTTGTGGGCATATAGGAAAGAATTAAAGCTAGATTTAAACTGCATCTAAGACTTTCAGAACCCTGGCAGAGGGTTCTGAAAACTGCCAGCAGGTAGGCATCTATAGTGCAGAGCTCCTGATCTGGCTATGCTCTGGTTACACCTGGACAAGTCATACTCTTTATTATTATTATTATTATTATTATTTATTTATTTATTTATTTATTTATTTATTTATTTATATAGCACCATCAGTGTACATGGTGCTGTACAGAGTAACAGGCATCACCTTGTGAAACTGCTAACTCAAACAGTTCAATTTCTGACTCATTTTCAGTGTCTGGCAAGTGTCTGTAACTTATTCTTATGGTCTTCTGTGGTCAGGACTGTGTGTATTCTGCATATATATCAAAATTCTTCAATGAACCCAAATTCTGCAATCAGTATAAATTTTTGGTTTGATTGTATTTATTTGGCATAATTTATTCCATAGTTTTTGTTACTTTCCATATTTTATTCACCCCCTTGCTAGGAGACATCCAGGCCCCTGAGGCCGCACTCTTTGACCACCAAAGTTCATGCTTAGCAACCCACCCCCACCAAATTTCACCAGTCATTACCAACAGTTTCAAGCATACGTTCACAGCCGCAAGAGTGAGAAACAGCGTGAAGCTAATAGTCTTAGGATGCTGAATTTCGCACATGCGGTGAAATGCAGAATACGTACAGCCAGAAGGGCAAACTGCATGTAATGAAATTCTTCTTCTACTACTATTTTGTGAAAGGCAGCCTAAGGAGGTTGCCATTTTGAACTGCAGGGATAAAATTTCATTAATTGTATTTATTTATATCCTGCCTTTTGCCTAATGCTGGGCCTCAAGGTGGCATTATTATAAAATCCAGAGGGACCTTGATTCATTTTTGGTACAATCTGAAGCACCAGCTTACTTACCATGCCTTTACGAGAAGGCATGGTTGATCTGGTTTCAGTTCTTCTTCTTCTTCTTCTTCTTCTTCTTCTTCTTCTTCTTCTTCTTCTTCTTCTTCTTCTTATTATTATTATTATTATTATTATTATTATAGCCCACTCTTCCTCAAAGGAACTCAGGGCGGCTATATAGCTGTATATCCCCCCCACATTTTTATCTTCACAACAACCCTGTGAAGTAGGTTAGGCTGCTTCTGTGTGACAGGCCCATGGTCACCCAGGGAGCTTCAGAGCTAAGTGGGAATTTGAATCTGGACCTTCTCAGTCCTAGTCCGCCAGTGTAACCATTAAGGGCTTTTCTACACGAGGCATTTATTGCACGCTTCTTTCCTTACTCACAGTTGTTTATGGGTTCTTTAGATGACATCATGACCCTACAGTTTTGCTTCTGTGTCTAGCCAGCACATTTGGTGAGCTTTTTTAGACCAGGGAAAATGCAGCATTTAATTGTGAAACTAAAAGTAAGTGCGATTTCCTCTTGCATGTTTCTTCTATTCCACACCACAGGGATACCTAAAGGTTAGGTAGTGGAAAAGCAGGAATGGACACACTCCTCATGTCGTGCTCGGGTCTCAATTCTGTGACAAAGCCAAAAGTAGATATAGTGGATTAAGAGCCAATTAACAGCCTCGTATAGAAAACCTTTGCGTTACGCTGTTCACACACAGGCTGACTCAACTTTCTGCTGCAAGATCAAACAGCTCAAGGCAATTGGAAAGAGTCCAGATACTTTTGCGGAGTCTGGGTTCTCCTTATCAGATTGATATGGGATGCTTTCTGATTGGACATTGAAATCCCCACCCACAAACCTCAACTCAGAGCTTAATAAAAGTTGTGGACACTGAACCCTTATTAGCCCAAGCTATTGCCTGAATGAGCTTTCTGTGCAAGCTGAGCATTATTATTATTATTATTATTATTATTATTATTATTATTATTATTATTGATATACTGCCCCATAGCCAAAGCTCTCTGGACAGTTTACAATCCTATGCATATCTACCTAGCTCTAGAGGCCCTCGGGTGTTGTTGGATTCCAACTCCCACCAGCCCCAGCTGACATGGCCAATGGTCAGGGATAATGACAGCTGTAGTCCAAAAAGTTGTGGAGGGCCAGAGGTAAACCCCGCCCTCAGCTTTGGCTCTAGATAGACCAAAGATCTACCTTCGCTAACACCCATTTGGGTTTGAGCAGAAAAATCAATTGTAGAGATTGAGCAGAAATTGTAGAACCTACACACACACACACACACAAACACACCCTTCCTTTCAACTCTGCCACCTCCTGCACCTGCTTTTTGTTTAAATTATGAAAACAGTGGGAGAAATGTAACACATAACTGTGTGTCATGTGTAGATTCGGCCTCTGAGCGGAAAAGGCCTCGATCCTCTTTGGCAAGCCACTTTCTCTCAGCCTCGGCGGACGCACACACACTCTGTCTGTGATAGCAATAATGATCTACTGGGTTGTGGTCAGGATTACAACAAGATTGTGTACGTGAACTCTCTAAAGCACTACCTAAATGCCCAGGATTGCTGGCATTAGTCTCTAGTTCACCATGACTCAGAGGACCCCTAATGGTGCCACCTATATTGGTGTAATTACATTAATTGGAACTTGCAAGGGACAATCCCCAATAGGTCTATAGCGTTGCTAGGCCCGTCCCTCCTGCGCTGCCCCCCCCACCAGCTTTATCCCACAGTTCAGAGCCAGGCAGTGTGGTATTTCCAAAGGTTAGGAGTGAACACACAGCTGGTGACAGATCCCATTTATCTTGGCTAGGGGAAGGACGCCAGAGAGGGTTTTAATGCGATTGCCTCAATGAGGCCAGGAGAAATGGCACAGCAAGGCACATCTGTCAGGGTCTGACAAGAGCAGCCCAAGAACAAACCACGGCTGGGACAAGTAATGGGTGAGGGGGGGGCAGGCAAAGCAGTCACAGGAGAGTCCTCTTGTGAGGGCACTTGGGAAGGAAAAGACGTGCTGGCAGTTCCCTCCCTTGATCATCAAAAGCACCCCTGTAAAAATAAAGAGCCGGAGAGGCTCCTGGTGGAACACTGTAGTTTGGGTGCAGGGCTACTTATTAGCACAAGTCCTTCAAACTGGGACATCAGCACTGAAGGGAAAAACGCAAGGCCAGGGTGTCAGTCACAAGAACTGAAGGGAGAGTGCCCAGGGGAGGCATACCGGAACTCAGAATGTGGAGATCTGGGCCAATCTACACCAAGCAGGATATGACATTTGGCCATAGCTAGATGGGGCAATATCCCAGAGCGATCCCCAGGATCATCCCTGTGCATTCACATGATGCACAGGGGATCCCAGGAGCAGGGAGGGATGATCCCTCCCTTGCCCTGGGATCTCACCCTCCACTTCTAGCCTGCTTTTTCCACGGTCTCGGGCTGATCTCAAGACCGCAGAACGTTTGGGGAGGTGTCGCGGTTTGTTTTGGCTCCTCGCAAGTAACCGCAAGGCTCCTGGAGCTGGGCATGGGCCACAGAGCTCGTGCCCATCGAGGGTGGGGTGGGGGGAGCAGGAGATTTTTTTTTTTTAAAAAAAAGACTTACCTTCTGCGCACGAGCGCTCGTGCACTCCTTCTTCTTTAAAACCAAAAAAAATGGCAGCTGCAATGTCATGCGCCGTGTGTAGACCAGTGCAACGATCTCGCGATCATAAAATCGTGAGATCATAGCAGTAAAACTGCCTGGTCTAACTGAGGCCTTTGAAAACATTTTTGAAAACTGTATATGGCGTGTGTCCTGGGCCCCAACTGTTGTCACTACTGTTAGAAACCATTTTAAAGCAGTAGTGTAGATCCTGCCCTAAAGGGCTGATCGAAAGGTTCAGGAAAACCTTGTGGTACAGCCCTCCCGGACCTGCACCACTTCAGGATGCAGGTGGGGGAATTGTATGATTTTTGCCAGGAGTGGAAAGGGACAAAATATGTGGCACCCCAATGTCGAATTCTCCCCCTGACCCCCCATATTGTATGATAACTTTCCCTCCATGTTACCATAGCATAATGTTCTGTGTTTTCCCAAGCCCACCAGCCAATGTTGTGGAGGGTTGGGGGGAGCAGAACTTACTCAGGATTGTGATATAACAACATGTGGGAATTACACATCGTGATGGGGGAGCCGGAGAACACAAAACAAGGTTGCTCTTTCCAGTAGGCTTTTCTATTCAACACGAAACCTCTCAATGGAATACCAGCATGACACAGAAAAGGGTTCTAGTCATAGCTTTCTCTTTGGTGCGTTAGTTTACTATGAGCAGGGAGTTTTTGCTTTATCTTACCTGCAGGAGCATTTGATCACGCAGTGCCACGCTAGATGGCATTTTTTTAATGTGTACATCAACTTGAAGGGAGCTAGGATAGCAGGTTGACTGCACATGTTGTGATAAGACAGAACCATTATCAGAGCTTGTTTACAATGGGGTATTGCTGTGCAATGACTTCCTCATGACCGATTTCAGCTGGCCGCCTCCACAGCAAGGTTGTTCAGGCTTACTTGCCATTTCAGGGCCTGGTGATCCACTAATGCACATCTAGTACATCAGTAGCTTGTGTCTAGCACCCCCATATGCATCACATCAAAGGTCAGGAACACATAGGGAAAAAAGAAAGGTTTCATTAGCTCTCACTCTATGACCCAGGAGGACTGGACGTTAGACGCACCAAGTTCATTGCAGAATCCAGGGAGGGAGAGTTAATTCACCAACTCATGCAAGAAATCTGAACTGCTAGGCATAAATTGAATACCCATACAGGCACATTTAAATCGCTGGGAGCTCCCTAAACCATGATGAACTCCCCTATTTGTTGTAGCAAGCACTGTATGATTATTTCCTTAAGGGCCAAAACATATGTTTGGCAAAGAACCCGGGCTGTGAACCCAGCTGTTTGCCACATTTCTAAAAGGTCACAAGGGGAGGTTGCAATTCAGTGGTGAGAGCTAAGCGTTGGACTGGGGAGCAGTGCTTAACCTTTCCCTCACACACCACTTTTCCACGGCATCCCCCTCTGCCAACTGCAAACGGGCTGGATGCAGTCTTAGTCATGCTTCGAGTAGAACAACTAGAATCAATGGGACACATTCTAAGCAGGACTAAGGCCATAGCTAGACAGGGCCTTGGGATCGTCCCTGTGCATTCACCTGACACACAGGGGATCCCGGGATTAGGGAGGGATGATCTCTCCCGTGCCCCGGGATCTCGCCCTACACTTTAGACTCGCTTTTTCCGCGGTCTCGGGCTGATCCTGAGACCATGGAAAGTGTGGCCTGCCGTCACCGTTTGTGTTGGCTTCTTGCGATTATTCGTGAGGAACCAGGACCCGTGCATGGGGTGCAGAGCTCCTCAGGAGCTCTGCGCCCATCGGGGGTGGGGTGGGGTGGGGTGGGGTGAATGAGGATTTTTTAAAAAAAAGATTTACTTTGTGCACACGAGCGCTCATTATTTTTAAAAAATAAAATGGCGGCCGCGATGTCACGCACTGAGTGTAGACCAGTGCAACGATCTCGTGTTCATAAAATCGCGAGATCGTCAGGGAACAACCCGCTGGTCTAGCTGAGGCCTAAGTCTGGTTCTAACCCAATATGTCTGAAAATTTTGGCTAGGAGGATGGGAGGGAAGGAAAGAATTTGTTTCTCCTCCTGCTGCTTTTCACCTCAGCTTTGCAGTCTTCTACAAAGACCTGCTCATGACAAAACACCTCAGATGGCCCTAAGCTCTGCTCTAACTAGCAGCAGAATAAAGCGGTAAAAACCAAACCGCAGCAGAGAGGACTGCACCACTTCAGACTGTGGGAAGAAGAGGCCATTTTTAATTATTCTACATGTATAAAGCTCCCGGCCAGTAAAAAAAAAAAAAAAAAAAAGCACATGAAAGGGAAAGGTTCTATCCCAACCTGCTCTGCTATGTTTCTACCTGCAGGGATATTATTTTTACTATAGGTGAGTTTAAAAGCAGATAATCCTTGTCCTGCAGTCTGAAGTGGTAGTCTACTCTGCACAGTGTAGACCAGGCCTAAGCATCAGCAAATACAGACACCGCTTTTCTTAACTCTGCTCCCCAAAGAGTTTCGCCTAGCAGTTACATTATTGTGTTTTCAGTGCCAGGCAAAGACCTTTCTTTTCTCCCAGGTATTTTAGAGTCCTACCCCTCGTCTTCACGACGTCAGGTCTGCAGCGCGGGGCACCTTGATGCTCCTTCCGACCACCTACAGTGGAAGTAGCAATTGCCCAGGGAGGTTGTGGGCTCTCCCACACTAGAGGCATTCAAGAGGCAGCTGGACAACCATCTTCCAGGTATGCTTTAGGGTGCAACCCTGGCAGTGTTCTGCAGACAACTTAACGAACTCTATAACAGCCCTGAGGAAGAGCGCAGTTTGCTTTCGAAACGTGTAGGCGGCACCTTGGCACTGTAAATAAACTTTTGTAAATATTTCGTTTTGAAGATTGCCTGGTTCTACCTTTGCCTTTGGCTTCTTTTTACTCCCCCTGTTTTTTAGTATACCTAAAATCCTTTGGTTATTAGGGGCTACCCCTTATTTTCTCCAAAAAAATTGCTTCACACAGGTAACTAACATAGAGATAACATTTTTTCCAAAGTGTTGGAAAGTCCATGGCTTGGCATTTGAAAAACAAGGGGTCCGCAGTACTTAGCTAATTGGGAACCACTGCTATAGGTGAAAGCTCTCTATATAAATAGAGAGGGGATCCTAAGAAGTGGTTTATCTAGGCTCCTTTCGGGGGGGGGCTGTCTTCAGGGTTGGGGTGCCTTCCTCTGGAACCCCGCACTTTCCCTTTCCCGGGGTAGTGTCGGGTAATCCCGATGCTGAGGAGGGAGCGCAGGGTTTCTGGAAACAAAGCCCTATGAGGAGAGACTGAAAGAACCGGGCATGTTTAGCCTGGAGAAGAGGAGATTGAGGGGAGACATGATTGCACTCTTCAAATACTTGAAAGGTTATCACACAGAGGAGGACCACGATCTCTTCTCGATCCTCCCAGAGTGCAGGACACAGAGTAATGGGCTCAAGTTACAGGAAGCCAGATTCCGGCTGGACATCAGGAAAAACTTCCTGAATGTTAGAGCAGTACGACAATGGAACCAATTGCCCAGGGAGGTTGTGGGCTCTCCCACACTAGAGGCATTCAAGAGGCAGCTGGACAACCATCTGCCAGGTATGCTTTAGGGTGGATTACTGCACTGAGCAGGGGGTTGGACTCGATGGCCTTATAGGCCCCTTCCAACTCTACTATTCTATGATTCTATGGCCGGCCCTCTGGGTACCGGAGCCTCCCCCCAAACCAATTCCTGGTGAAAGGCGATGAATCCCAGATTGACCCCGGAGCGATGGCAGATGTGCTGTACTGGCATCACTTTGATTGAAAAAGTCGGGATAAATACCTGACTTTTTCAATCCACAGCTTCATGGGGAAGCCCCGCTGTAGCTGCGAAGCTGCACCTGTGTTGTCGAACTGACACAGCACACAGCCACAGCCGGTCCTTCCCCACGTATAGACAGCCCCCCTAGTTGGTGCCAGTGTGTCCTTATCCTGTTTTCAGACTCACAGTACCCCTGTGAGGTGAGCTATGGTCAAGGCTATTGAGTAAATTCCAGAGGCTATACTTGTGGCTCATGCATAGAAGACTCCCACATCCCCACTAATTATTGCAGCCGGATAGTCCACCTCCTGTCCAGAAGGCATGCCTAGGGATCACTCTGACAGAGGAATCACCAAATTTAGGATTCAGCCTTGGAAAATGTGAAGCGGTAAGATTGCCTTTGAGCATGCACAGATTGCCCTCTCTGCCAAAGGCAAAGGGGGGAGCGCAAGCCAAATACTAGCATATTGTAGCTTATAGTTCTTCCTGACAGTAACTTAGCCTTAGGAGAGGCATTTCAGCCTTTCAGAAAAACCCATAACCCACCAATCCAGGTGGATCTGGATTGGGACTCCAGGCAGGCCAAGTCTGGCCCCAGGGTTCTGTGCCTTTGACATGTAAAGGCGTTCAAACTTTAAATGTCCAAAGACGACATGACAGGCCCATGCAACTTGTGACCTACCAAGCTAAACGGTCCCAGCCACGTACTGCGATGTATTGGCCCACTTGACTCAGACACTTCCTGATATGGCAAGCCGGAATTGCCAACAACAATCCCAAGCAAACAGCAAAACTGGAAAGTGTTTAAATGGCTGGTAGGTTGCCTTTGGCTTGGTAGGTCACAAGCTGTGGAGGACTGATATGAGTTTCCAAGCAGCTGTGCTACCAGGTGACACCTTATCTTCAGCCTCCACACAACCTTCAAAGGCAGCCCCAGTTAGAGCATGTTGCAAAAGTCTACTGAAACTCAACACCCACCCCTGTATTTAGGGTCAGAACTGATCATTGGGTGTACTAACTTTGGGATCAGAGAGAGGAGACTTATCCTGAGCCAAGGCTCAATCCCGGATTCTGTTTTCACTGTTGGAGGCAGGCCCTCAAACACAAGGGAATTGAAAAGAAAGGAGCCTCTGTGCTTGTGCAGAGTTCTGGTCCTCCACCACTGGCTCCAAGGCAAGCTTGAGGCCCAGCATTTCAGTACACAGGGTAGATAATGCGAGGCTGCCTATGCTTTGGCTCACTCCGGGCAGGGATCTTCTAGGCTCGGGGATCACGTAGCAACAGAAGCCGTACAACTGATACAAAAAAGGAAAGCACAAACCCAGCCCTTTGCACAGCTCTGGGACCTACAGAAAAGTAGTAAAAACCCATCATTTTTTGCATTAATTTGTATACTGTTTCTATGGAAAAATTCTCCCCTGTTGAAGAGGCAGATTCCAAGACTCACTTCAAAGCTGGCGAAAATTCTTCCCGGCTCTATTGAAATATGTGGGGTTGAGGGAGCAGCTGCTAGAGATCTCTCCCCCCCCTCCATCCACTCACGCCCCAGTCTTCCTGTTTTCTCCCTTGCCCACTCCCACGGCTCCCCATCGACACCTCCCCCCCCAATTCTCCCTCCATAATGCACATAAACTCCATTCCAGTAAAAACAGACCCAACCTTGTGCGAAGTACATCCAGAATCAAAGGCATTTGAAAGAGATTCGGTCTCTGGCCGTCTGTTTGGGGAGCCTGCCAGCTACCCCGGCTCATTTCCTTTCCACCCTGACTGCTCCCTCCTAAACGCTCGTTAACCAGCTCCTGGCTGGACCCTGGCGCGTGCCCGTTTGTGCCTAACTGCTCGTTCCCGACCCTGGCAGGCCCCAACTTCAAAGGCTTTGATCTTAATTTCAAAACCACCCTGACAATTAGTCGTGGGCGCTAATGGAGCCGCTGTCGCCAGGGGGGCCCTTTGCTTTCTTCTCCCTCTTCGCCCCCCACCCCCGTCCACTTCCCAGTGCAGAAGGGAAATCGGATTCGCTACAGCAAGATCGAAAGTGACGGACGGGAATGTAGAAGGGGCCCTAAGAGGCGGCTGGCCTTCTCAAGGGGGAGTCCTCCTGGGTGCAGAGCAGGAGTGTCTGCGTGGAGCTCCGAGCACAGGACAGGCCTCCTTAGAGAGGGGTAAAGCAGGGGTTGGGGTGGTGCATGGGGGAGGCGGGAGTAGGGAAGGATAGATAAAGGGGGGGGGATATTGGAAAGAAGGAAACAACGCAGACTGAGAGCGACAGAAAGCAAACGAGAGGAAGAGTATTACTGAAAACACCCCCTTTGGAATCACCAAAGCTATCTTCTCTTAAGTTATTATAAAGTCTGCCAGCTGAGAGCGCCAGTTTGTGTGTTTCTAAAACACTGTATTAAAATTATTATTTTTTAAAAGTGCAATGCCAACACACACACACCCCAATGGCAGGTTAGCTAAGAAAGGCTACCTGGAATACAGTTGTTTTCAGGAAGCACCAGAAGCAATACAATGTCGACACCTGCCTGACCGCCAGAGGTAGGGAGTTCCAAAGAAAAGGGGGCCACCACACTGAAGGCTCTTCTCCTGGTGGACTCCAATTGGGCCATAGGTCCATGTGGAACTACCAGGGGCATGCCCTCTGATGACCTCAGTGACTGGGCAGCTTGGTAAGGTAGGGTGACCATATGAAAAGGAGGACAGGGCTCCTGTATCTTTAACAGTTGCATAGAAAAGGGAATTTCAGCGGGTGTCTTTTGTATATATGGAGAACCTGGTGAAATCCCCTCTTCATCACAACAGTTAAAGTGCAGGAACTATACTAGAGTGACCAGATTTAAAAGGGGGCAGGGCACCTGCAGCTTTAACTGTTGTGATGAAGAGGAAATTTCACCAGGTTCTCCATATATACAAATGACAAATGCTAAAATTCCCTTTTCAATACAACATTTAAAGATACAGGAGCCCTGTCCTCCTTTTCATATGGTCACCCTAGGTAAGGGAGAAGATGTTCTTTCTTTTGTTTAGGTTTTGTACTATTACCAAACCTTACATCTGGCCCTGTAGCGGCAGCCAGTGCAGTTCCCAAAGCAAAGGAGTCTCATGCTGAAAAGGCCCACTAACAGCCGAGCTGCTGTGTTCTGCATGTTTTCCAGCTTTTGTGCAGTTTTCCTCCAATCAGACACAAAAAATACTGTACGCTTCCTGTTCTCATTCTTCACAGGATACTGACCCGTCAAAAGACCATTACACCTGTAAACATCCTACTGATCAGGGACATATAAAGGTTCTAGAATACAACCCCATTAAACTCTTAAGGTGACCAGATGCAGAAGAGGACAGGGCTCCTGCACTTTCAGTAGTTGTGTAGAAGTAACAATCTGAGCAGGTGTGGCTTACATGACAAGGTACACCTTCTGAAATTCCCCCTTCTACAGCTGGGGTGGGCAGAAGGTAAATCTGGATCTACTGGTAGATTTCTGGCAGGCTTGCAGTAGATTAGCAAGGGTTTCTGATTCTCAATTGTTTCACAATAGCAACAAAAGTACACTTTGCCCTAAATTATATTGCTGAAATGAAAGAAGCTTGGGTTAACCAGGAGCAGATGTTCATATGGAAAGACTGTTAGCTCCTTTTAGTTCTGGTACTCAAAACGAATACCTGGGCTCAGAATTCTTTAATTTGAACGGTATGTCTTTTGCACCAGGCACTGATTGATGGATCTCGGGGTTCTAGTAAAAAGCAAAGTAGATCCTGCAGGCCTAAAGTTTGTCCACCCCTGTTCTAAACTGTTAAAGGTGCAGGAACATGCAGCTTTTCTAAACGAGGCATTTATTGTGTAGTGGTCATTCCTTACTCACAGTTGCTTATGGATACTTTAGTTGATGTCATGACCTTCAAGTTTCACTTCTGTGACTAACCAGCACTTCCAGTGAGCATTTTTTTAGAGCAGGGAAAGTGCAGCATTTAATTGTGAAAGAAAGTATGATTTCCTCTTATGTATATGTGCTATTCCGCTGTATCACAGTTCCATCTAGAGGTTATGCAGTGGAAAAGCAGGAAAGAAAAATGCTCTTTGTGTAGTGCTTGGATTTCAATTTTGTGATGAAAGCTAAAGTAGATACAAGATTAACAGCCTCATGTAGAAAAGCTCCCTGTCTTGTTTTGCACTTGACCACCCTACAAGTTTACTTGATTTTTTTTCATCCTTCACCTTGAGTTTAGGCTTCCTAACTTTATTCTAGCAACGTTCTTGTGCCTTTAACAGCTACATGGCACTCAGAAATTCAGAAGTTTATTTAGTATCTAATCTGTATGGATATTATCTAATCTGTTTTTATACCTTTTTTATTTTAAATTTTGTATATCAGTTTTAATGTTCAGTGTTTTAATCTTTGTAAACCGCCCAGAGAGCTTCAGCTATGGGGCGGTATATAAATGTAAATAATAATAATAATAATAATAATAATAATAATAATAAATAACAACTTTTCACACCACCTCTGGACTTCCATGCCACGAAAAGCATAAACTCCTGATTATGTACACACTGAGGCACATGATTACAGCCAGGAAAAAAAAGTTGACAACTCCTATATACATCAAATGAAAGGAAGTTCTCCCCAGAAAGCAATCTATGAAATTAATTCCTAAGAGATGTTATTTTTCCCCTTTTTATTGGTTGTGCTAGGAGTCCTCCATATGGAAGCACCCTAAACGTACGTTTGCCACTCTTTCTGAACCGTTATTTTGCACCTGGATCTAGGTGCATCTCCGGGTTCTAGGAACAAACAAACCAGATCCTGTAAATGCTGGTTATGACCTTTAAAGCCCTATCTGGATTGGGACCAGCCTACCTGAAAGACTGCCTTCTCCCATGCCAGCCTGCCATGGTCTTAAAGTCTTCGGGAGAGGCCCTATTTTGAGACCATTGCCTTCAGAGGTACATTGGGTGGTGATGTGAGAGAGCGCCTTCTTGGTGGCTGCTCCCAGGCTGTGGAACTCCCTACCGTTTTAATCCAGTTTTATTGATGATTGCAAGCCACCTTGAGTGCCATTTTTCTTGGTAGAAAGGCAAGGTGCGAAACAAATCAAATCAATTCAAATCTATCAATCAGTAAGCTTGACATCTGCCCACCTCTGATGTAAAGCATAAGAAGAGGCCTGCTGGATCAGACGAAAGGTCCTTCTAGTCCAACAACCTGCTTCCAACAGTGGCCAACCAGGGCCCTTTCTACACCTAAGGATTATCCCCGGAAAATGGAGAGATCATTCCTGCCTGCTCCCGGGATCCCTTGTGTGTCATTTGGATGCACAGGGATGATCTCGGGGACAAAGGCAGGTGTAGAAACGGCCCAAGTGATGCCTCTGGGAAACCAACAAGGAAGGCACTGTTGTCCCCCTGCGACAGGTATTCAATGGCACATCACCTCCAAACTTGGAGGTCCCGCATAACCCCCTGACTAATGGCCATGGACTGGCCTAACCTCTGTGCAATTTGCACATCATTCCTCAGTCTCTCCTGAAACAAATTCACATTTTTTCCTCCCTCCCCACTCTTTGAATGTTCTTTCTTCCTTTCCCCCACCCCAAATAGACACCTCACCCCTCTGACAGGAGCACCATGCAAATGTGGCTGCTTTATTAATGCGCCCGGCACGCGCGCCAGCTAATAAATATTTCATCACTGCTTCCCCCCCCCTCCACTTTCTACTGTGCTTTATCCCTGTCCCTTGTTTCCTGCCTTTTTCCTTTCCTTTCTTTTCTCTCTCTCTCTCTCTCTCTCTGTTTGAACATCTTTGGCCTGGAGGAAATCAGAAAAGCGGAGGGGGGGGGAGGGGAGGTACCACTCAATTCCACACACGCCCCTTCCCATATTATTAACCGCCAAAGTCTGGGGGAGAAAAAACCCAGAAAAATTGGTGGGGGAAAGCAGCCGCCAAGAGGACAATGAATCTGGGTTGGGTGACTCATCCGGTGCTTTAATAAAAGGGGAATAAAAGAAAAGAATAAATGAACAGCCGAACCCAGTAAATGGAGAGAGAGAGAAAAGCAGCAGCGTAGTATGGAAAAACTGGCAAGAGCTGCAGGCCCACTGCTCAAAGGAAACAGGGCTGTTGATGCTGTTGGCATCGCCGTGGTTTAAAACCTTCCCCTAAAGAAGCAGCAAAGCTGGGAGCCCAAATGCCAGCCACCCATGGAAAAGACCGTTCTGTAATTTCTTTGCTTTGATTTCATGGATCCAGTATCCCTTCCAGTGGGTCACAGGGGCTTTGAAGGGGTTGCGTGTGGCCAGACTGCCCAAATTGGAGTGGACTACCCATGGGCCAGGCAGAGGGGGAAGGACCACATAGCTAGGTGGTAGAATGTAGGCTTTCCGTGCAGAAGATCCTGGGTTCAAGCTCAGGCAGCTCCAGGCAGCAGTGCCCAAGGCCTTGAGGAAGTCCTCACGCTCCAAGCCAACCATAAGATAGCTGGGGGTCCTTTAATACAGGGGTGGGCAGACTTCAGGGTTGTGGTATCTACTCTGTTTTCTTCATAAGAAGCCCACTAATCAGAACTAGGTTCAAATGCAGTGTGTGTATGTGTGTGCGTGCACGCGCACAGTTAATTACTTATTGCATTCCATGAACTGTACACTGTATATACACATACAAATCTACACATAAGTTACTCATATAGATTGGAGATTCTAACACAAACACTAAAAGTGGGGTAGTAGAGTCAAAGGCAACCAAATAATACTCCCATTTTACAGGTAAGGAACACTGATGGCAAGAGATAAGCAATAAGCACAAATCCAGCCATGACAAAGCTTTCTTTCTTTCTTTTAAACTTGCTATTTTAATTGCTATTGTTAAAACTACTGGCAGACAGAAACCCTTGCTGATCTACTGCAAATCACCCAGAGTTCTATCAGTAGATCTGAATTGACTTTCTGCCTGTCCCTGCTTAAATAGAGGTCTAAATGCACATCCAGTTGAAGTTGTTTTACAGACAACTTGGCACACCTAACCTTTTAGGAAAGCCCTGAAGACTTAGGCCCTTTCTACACCTGCCTTTCCCCCCTAGATCGTCCCTGTGCATCCAAATGATACACAGGGCATCCTGGGAGCAGGCAGGGACGATCTCGCCGTTTCCCCGGGATAATGGAGACCTTGGTAATCCCATTTTTATCCACGGTCTCGGGACAATCCGGAGGACCGCGGGTGGTGTCGGCACCTGTCCCGACTACTTTACTCCTTCCCGCAAGTAGCGGGGTCAGCAGAGGGAAGGAGCCAGGCCGGGAAGGGGGAGCGGAGGGGGCTTTTTTATTAAAAAAAACACTTACTCTTCACTGGAGTGCAAGGGCGCTCCGGCTCCTGTTTGTTTGGTTTTTAAAATGGCGGGCACAACAGGTGACATCCCTCTTCCCTTCTGGAATGTCATGCTTCCGTTTGTACGCCCTGGGACGATCCCAGAAGCAGGTAAGTCTGGGATCGTCCCTCCTCCCTCCCCAAAGGCCCTTAGGTGTAGAATGTGCCTTAGAGAGCAATCCTATACATGTTTAGACAGGAAAAAGTTCTTCAACTCCCAGCATGCCCCAGCCAGCATGGCTGGCTGGGGCATGCTGGGAGTTGTAAGACTTTTTTTCTGTCTAAACATGCATAGGATTGCGCCCTTACTTGCTTACCCTGGCCTTCCCTCAATTATGCTTTATGAGATTGTTCTGGGTGGTAGCTGCAATTGTACTGTAGGCTTTAGTATTGTTTAGGACCACATGTTTTATGCTGGTGTTTGTTGCTTTTATCTTTGTTGTTTTTATGAATGTTGGATGTTTCATTACTAAATAAGTTTTTAAAATAATAATAATAATAATAATAATAATAATAATAATAATAATAATTTTATGGTTTTAAGCTGCATTAGGAGGGCTCCTGCCCTGAAAGGTGGCCGAGAAACATTTTATTAAAATAAGAAAAAAGGGAAGGAGCTCTCACCACTGTCCCATACTAATCTGCCCCACACAATGAAAATAACATTAAGTTCTATACAGGAAGCTCATTACACACACACAAACACAGCTTATTAATTCCCTGCTCCCCTAACCACAGGTGAATCCTGATCCACTAATAAGGAAATCAATGAGGTCCCAGAGACTCATTATTCTTTCATTTCATGTTCTCAAACACACAATATGGTGTAAGGGGAATAGAGATTTAAGTGTGCAATTACTGCCCCTGTCTGTATATTCATACTTTGTCCGGCACACACAAGCCGCGCCACACCTAATCCAGTATTGTGTGGTGAAATTGGAGTGGGTGGGCGTGCTTCACAAAAGAATAATTTCTAAGTGCTTTGCAAAAGAATGATTTCATGTCCTTTGGACAATGATGAAAGGCAGGGGGGTTCAGAAAGCTCCCTCACATATTTATTTATTTATTATTTTATTACATTTATATACCGCCCCATAACTGAAGCTCTCTGGGCGGTTTACAGAAGTTAAAAACAGTGAACATTGAAAACAAGTCTACAAAATTTTAAACCATCAAGAATATAAAAACAACAATATCCTTTTAAGACAACTATTCTGGGGGCAATTAAAAACAAACAACTCAGCATATGTTGTTAACTGCCTGGAAAAAGAGAAAAGTCTTAACCTGGCGCTGAAAAGAACAACGTTGGCGCCAGGCGAGCCTCGTTGGGGGAGATCATTCCATAATTGGGGGGCCACCACTGAAAAGGCCCTCTCCCTTGTTGCCATCCTCCGAGCTTCCCTCAGAGTAGGTACTCGGAGGAGGACCTTAAAAGCACAAATAAAGGAGTGATGGGAAGTAGTCCTGCCCCACGCCCACTACACATTTGATAATTTTGAGAAGAGGCCCTATGTGCCTGCTGATGTATGTACAAAAGTTTCCTCCACGCTGTGGGGAGATCCTGTTGCACCTATGTCCTGCTTGTGGGTTTCCTGTTGACAGGTGGTTGACCACTGTGTGAACAGAATGCTGAACTAGATGGACCCTTGTTCTGATCCAGCATGACTGTTCTCATGTTCTTGGCCAATCAATATTCCTCCCCTAGTCAAAGAGCTTTACGTGTGTATCCTGGGTAAATGCATAGGACCCTTCTCATGGGTCCCCAAAGCAGGGCCAGCAGGGGAACACAGGTGAGGGCTCCAGGAGGGGAGCAATGCCATGTAGTGTGACACTTTTAGCACATGCTAACACATGAATCCCCTTAGTGTAACTACATGTGGGATAGCACAGTGGCTTCAAGAGAAGTGAACAACATAGTAGGATTGGACTGAGAGAAAAAAATCAGATTCCTAGGAGCTAGTTTTGTAGACAGCTGGAGATGGGAGCCCAAATGCCAGCCACCCATGGAAATGGTCGCAATCCTGGACAGCCATTTGCATAGGTAGGGGAAGAAGCGTATATCCAGCCGGAGGTGTTTTCTACATTTTTACTGCAAACGATTATCTGGATGGAAAGGCAAACCAATTTTAAATGGAAAAGCAGCTTGTTCAATCTCCCAGGTGATCAGTTGCAGTAAAAAAAATTCCGAAACACCTCCAGTGGCATATACGCTTCTTCCCACATAACTAAGATTGAGGCGTAGACATTAAATCTGTATTAAATTGCACTTATAGTATTGAAGCATCTGACACTGACTGACTGAGTTGATGTGATGTCATGGAATGTTCTGGAACATTACAACTGCTCAGGAAACAGAAGGTCACAGATCTCTGATAAGGGGCAGCTGTCAGTTCACCTAGGATAAATGCCTCTCACAGGCTCTGTGCAAGCAGGTGGTATGTGGGGCAGACTGAAAAACTACAAAGCTGGTTGAGAGGAGTTCCCTGAAGATAAAGAACCAGAGGTGGGGAATCCATGGCCCTCCAACTCCCATCAGCCCCAGCCACCATAATCAATAAACAGGGATGATTAGAGCAACATATGGAGGACCATTAATTTCTCAAGCCTGGATTAGAGGGCCAAGAAGCAGAGCGGATCAGAGAAGGAGAAAGTAGGCAATGGAATGTGATAGAGGAACCTGAGGGAAGGGCCAATGAACGGCAGAGGCATGAGGAAAAGCCTTATAGACTGCAAGCAAAAGAACACCCACTAAGAAGGCTCCTGTATCCCTTAAACCTTTTAGCTTCATAGAAGGGAGAGTTCTGATGGGTGGCTTCTACCATCACTGCAGACTGTGAGAGAGATTTGCAAATTTTGCAAGTCCTTATCAAAAAATGAAACAACTGAAATTCTTACCCAACCTTAGCTTCAGCTTCCTCCCAAGAGTTTTTAGAGGTTAGCAGCATGATTCTATAGATGTCTACTCAGAAGTAAGTCTCACTAAATTCAATGGGGCTTACTTGGAGGGAAGTGGGCACAGGACTGTTGCTGTAAATCTCTGAAGGGGATTGAAGTCAATGGGACATACTCCTGAGTAGATATCTATAGGATTGCACTGTAAATCTCTGAAAGGGGTGACTAGGCAATAGTTCTTGTGTCAAGTATGCAAGCATGTAAATGTATATATGAAGTACAACCAGGTCTATTGGGAGATTAAACATTCAACTTTTTTTTACATTTTTTTAAAAAAGCAAATTATCTTTGTTTACCAACACACACTGCTTCAGAAGACAGTGCAGGACTGTCTCTAGCAGGATAAACGAATGCAGGAGAAGAGACCCCAGCAAAGTATAATGATGAGAGAATCAGACAGGGGTAGGCAACTCCAGATGTTCTGGACTGCAACTCCCATCATCCTCAGCCAACATGGTCCATGGTCCGGAATGATGGGAGCTGTAGTCCAACGCATCTGGAGAAGGGCACCAGATTGCCTATCCCTGGGAGCGATTTGGGGAGTGAGAGTAGAAACGTGACACGTACAAAGGAAAATTCCTGTTTTAAACTTGCAAGGATTCTGCCACCCACCATCAACGCATCCGGTGGGCATCCGGTCCATTCCTAGAAAGACATAACTGGAAACAGAGCGGCGGAAGGCTGGAACTGCAGGTAAAGGCTAAGAAACTAAGGCATCGGAGTTAGGAGAAGGGAGGGCAAGTCTACATTTAGGACAGCAAGCAGTGGAAGGGGCTAGAGATCGAGGCATGCGGAAACAGAATCCCCTAAAGCCAAGTCTCCTGTCGGAAGGCACTGGTTGGCTTCTGGAAAGCGGGCCTTATCTGTCCTTTATCCCCAGCAGCAGCAAGATCGATAGAAGCTCATCACTTAGAAATCTCCACATCGCCCTCTCCTTTGAGCGCACGCCTTGGCAGGTTATTAAGACTTCTTATTATCCCTTGTAAGAACACAACCAGGCTGCGGCCCGGCTCATCCCTGCTTGATTCTGGAGATGCTGAGGCTGGGGCGCTAATCCCCTCCAGACGAGATTCCCCACCAAGAGCTGAGGAGCCTGGAAGTTGGCTGATTAACGGCACCAAAAAGTCACGTGCGTTTCTGTGCAACCATTTCTCTCCCTCTCTCTCTGTGAGGCTCAGCCACGCTTGTATGAGGAAACTGGCACAGCAGTAACACAGTGGGAAAGCAGTAGATGAAAGCAGGCAGACCTAAAGAATAACTCAGGCCTACATATACATACTTGGGGGTAAGTCCCACTGAACTCAACGGGACGTAATTCCAAGGAAACGCACACAGGTTTGTGCTGCAAGAGACTGCTGTAAACATGCTTGCTTCTTCCATGAATGTAGCAGGTCACCTTGGGCAAGCCAGTATCTCTCAGCCTCAGCACCCATTCCAAATCTTAAACATGTTCTGCTTGTAGGCTTCCCATAGGCATCTGGCTGCCAAATGTGTGAAACAGGATGATAGACTAGATAGGCCTGTAGTCCCCAACATGGCGCCCATGGGAACCATTGAGCGCGAGGGCCCTCCCTTGGTGTCTGTCAGGCACTCTACCCCTCCCATTTATTTATTTTTAATTCTTTGTGGCATTTGGACTCAGACCCCATCTCTGCCTTGTATTGTTTCTCAGCCATGTTATTTTCCTTAGCATAATATAACCCTAAGCCTAACATAATAAGTGCAGACTAGGCCTAAGGCCTACAATCAGAACTTCTTGTTGTTGTTCCCTTTTCTGGAAGGAGGAGCTGGTAAATAGCAAGGCTGACCCAACTGCTCAAACAACCCAAGGTGACTGGGGCAGCAACGTAGTAAAGCAGGCCACTGAAACGCTGTGCGATCTCACACAATCCTTTGGAATATTGCAAAGGATTCTGGGGTACAACACCTGGGCTATGTCCTCAGGATCGTCACCCATTTCAGAAAGATAAATACCTTGGCCAGGTTCTGGCGGGAAGGACACCACTTCCCTGGCTGGAGCTCTGGAATATTCCAAAGTTTGTTCTACAGCGGTGCAACAGAACCCATATGTGTAAAATAGTCTTCCTTAGCCTGGAGCCTTGCCAATGTTTTGGAGCAGAACTCCCAGCATTTATGACCGTTGGGCATGCTGGATGGGGCTGATGGGGGTTGACGTCCAAAAGAATCTGAAGGGCACCAGGTTGGGGAAGGTTGATGTGCGGAGACCATGAAAAAGAAAAGTGGAATACAGGATGCGTTTGCTTCTTCCCTTCTCTTCTTTCTTCATTGTCCTTTCTCTAGGCACCATTAAGCAGTAGCTGAGATAGGGAAGGGGACCTGGGTTGGAATACACAAGAGCTCACACCCAGTTCGAATCACCAAGCAAAGGCTTGTACACAGATGGGTGTTTCTCTTCGGGAAGCAAAAGTTTTCTCTGCCGCTAAAGGGAAAAAATCAAATGTCCTGGTGCTGCCTGTCCCCCCTGCCGCCGCCACTGCCAGCCCCACCATTTCGCTTTATTATTGCAATAAATGTAGCCATAAAAGTGGCAAGTATCATATACTCAAGGAGATCAGTGCGACGGAGCTATGGAAATGTAATTTCGAGTGTGCCCAAGAAATTTTATAAGATCTTATCAGGAAGGATCATAAATTGCATTTCAAAGTTCCTTTTCCTACGCCATGCTTGCACGCCCCTTGATTGGTATGGGAGCGATTGCTGGTGGCGCATAAGGTCAGGCGCGAAAATGAAAAAGTGGGGCACAGAGAGGGTGGCAAAGGGAGAATGGGCTTCCCTGCCCTTTCCCACATAATTCCAACCCAAATAATTCCAAGAAGGGGGAAGATTGAAATAACTCAGACCTCCCAACCCCCAGCACACATAACGATCCCGGACAACTTGCAGAAAACACATCCTGTTCAGTTTTTTCCTATTACTCTTACCTTATATCACAGGGGTAGGCAACCTTTTTGAGCTGTAGGCCCATTTGGAAATTTGATAAAATATCCCGGGCACCACCACAAAATGGCTGCCATGGGAGTAGTGGCAAAAAGACTGAGTGGGGAATTGGCGGGGGCATAAGTGCCCTGTTAGACTCTGCTCAAAGGATTTGTTTAGTGGGTTGGGGGGCGCTGAGATCCCACCTCTGCCATGAGGTGGGGCGCTGAGCCCCCACCCCTACTAAACAAAACCTTTGAGCAGAGTTTCATGAGGAACTTATGCCACCGCCAATTCCGTTCCACAAGTAATGGATCCTGCCAATTCCATCACACAAGTGGGACCCACCGCTTACGCAATGGTGATTTAGCATTTCTTAGGGGAAGCCCCAAAACAAGTGGAGACACTCCTTTCTGGAAGAAAGCAGGGTGGTGGACCTCCCTTATGTGAGCACTGCCAACCTGCCTCCTTCCAGAAACAAGCATTTCCACTCACTTCGGGTTGCCCCAGAAGGGCTACATCTTCACAGAAAGCTAGTGTGGTGTAGTGGCTAAAGTGTTGGACTAGGAGTCGGGAGATCTGAGTTCTAGTCCCCACTCAGCCATGGAAACCCACTGGGTGACTTTGGGCCAGTCACAGACTCTCAGTCCAATCCACCTCACAGGGTTCTTGTTGTGAAGATAAAATGGAGAGGATTATGTATGCTGCTTTGGGTTCCTTGGAGGAAAAAATGGTGGGATATAAATGCAATAAATAATAAATAAATCACCAGGGGGGCAGCTTGCACAATGGAATTGGTGGGGCAGAAAAGAATGAGTGGGGTTGTAAGCCCTTTGAATTAATCGTTTTGAGCACCAACAGAAACCTATTTCATAGCAATCCCAGCAGCCGGTAAGAAAATGTATTCATTTTTGTAAAAATTTAAAAGTGGGAGGGGTAGGACACTGCGGCAGACACCAAGAAAAGTGCCCGGGGGCCCAATGTTGCCAACCTCCTGCTTTATCATCACCCTGTAACAGCAGACCACTGACTTTGTGTAATCTTAGCCTGACCCCTTGCCCTTAATCCCTATCTCTGGGTGGGGGGGGGAAAGGGCAATAGTTTAGGAGCAGAGCACATGCTTTGCATGCAGAAGGTCATAGGTTCAATCCCTGGTATCTCCAGTTCCAGGGACGGCCAAGGGCAACCGCCCCCACCCCAACAAAAAAACCTGGAGAACAACTGTTTATCAATGCTGAGAATACTGAGCTAGATGGACCAGTGGTCTGACTTGGTGTAAATCAGCTTTCTGTGTTGATATCCCACCCACCCCATTTTCTGGGGCTGGGTGTGAATTTAGTTCTGCTACTGTTTGCTTTTAAATATATTTTAAAAAAATCAACCCCCTCCCAGCCCCGCTGCATCCTAAAGGCCCTCTAGGGAAGAGTTGATTTGCTTGGCTCAGGTGGACCGATATATTTGCACACCCTCCATCTACATAACCCTGCTTTCCCTTGGGGCCGGAGGAGGGAGAACGGGAACACAGATTAAAATCACCATGTGAGAAATCGTGCTAAAAAAGACAATCAAAGCCGAGGCGCCAGAGGCATAATTTGTTTTGCGGACAAGTACGGTCATACAAGGGTGGCTGTGCTGGAAGGAGAGAGAGAGAGAGAGAGAGAGAGAGAGAGAAACGTTTGGGAAAGCAAGGTAACGGACAGAGGAGATGCCCTCTTCTTTTTCTCCCTGTTCAGCTCCTGGGAGTATCAGAAGACACTGGGGGCTGGGGTAGACACCTTAGTGGGGAGAAGGATCCTCTCTGTGCCCACTGGGATTTCCCAAATATGACGAGGGAGACCTGCAATAATGAACATTGGAGGACAGGATGCTCTTAATCATTTTTATTTCTACTTTAGATTCCTGTCTGGTCCTTACCTCAGAGACTCAGGGCAAGTTATGGTAACTGTCTACCAAAAAGACCTTCTAATATATTTAAGACTGTAAACCTACCCTTCCCCACAAAAAAGCTCAAGCCACATCCAAATTATCCAGGAGTGATTCCATTTCTTTCTCTCAAATAAAGGAGTCCACTCACACCAAGCAGCTCCTCCGTCTCCCACCCCAGCCATATCCCTCCCATAATGTGAGGGGAAACATAGCATTCTTGCCCTAACCCTAGGTAAGGTCCTTCCTGAGAGCCAGGGTCTTTCTCAGGAGGGATGGGGAACCTTCTGCCTGTGGGCCGTTTCCGGCAAGTGAAGCTTCCCCATTGGTCCCACTGAGGCCTGGCCTCTCTCTGAAGCCCTGCCCTGCTAGGGAAAGGTGAGGGAAGCCACTTCCGTTGGGAGTTGCCGCTTCACGGTGCTTGGAGAAGGAGTGCCCAAGGAAGAAGTCCTCTCTTTGCTGCACCTCAGCTAGTTCATGATCAGCTAAGCTGTGGTGAAGGCAGGGAGATTGTGGGGAGAGGAGTGTCAAACCTCTTCTCCCTCCCCACCCACTGCTCTGGTGATTGGGAAACAGCTGGGCAGTAGGGGAGTTGGTGGTGGGGACATAATCAACTGGGCTGGCAAAGCAGAGCCCACGGTCTGTCCTTCTCCAGCCCAATCAGCTTCAATACTATCCGTGGAGAAAGTGAAACCACGTTTCAATCAGTCAATCAGGAAGTCAATCAGACTGGTGATGCAGGGGCAGAATGCCCAGCGCCAGTGTGATCCTGTGTGTGCATATCTCCCTTCCTTCTCAATTCCTTTTCCTTTCCCCTCCTTAGCTTTCATAGAGGAGTCAAGAGGCTTTTCAACATGAGGCATTTATCGTGCGTTTGGCATTCCATGCTCTTGGATGTTTACAGGCTCTTTAGATGATGACATGACCCTCTAGTTTCACATCTGCGTCTAAAGAGCACTTCCAAAGAGGTTTATTTTTAGAGCAGGGGAAATGCAGTATTTAATTGTAAAAGCAAAAAAAAACCACTTTCTCACTTGTGTATTTGCACTATTCTGCTAAACCACAGTGCCATCTAGAGGTTAGGTAGCAGAAAAGCAGTTTCGTTCATTCTGTGACGAAACTCAAAGTTGATTCAGCCAATTAACAGCCTCATGTAGAAAAGTTCATAAAAAGAAACCAGGTGTGCAATACTGAGGAATTGGTATCTGGTTCTCAGTTCCCCTATCTGTAGAATGGGGATAGAGGAAGCCTTTTGATAACTGCCCAGCAGAGATAGCAAGTGTCTCAAACCAAGGTAATAGAAGGTGAGGAATATCCACATATTAACCTCCAGCTATGCCAATATTGTTCCTCCAAACAGCATAATTTGGGGTCTTGCTCCAGAGGTGGAACCATCTACATACAGTGCCTTCAGACCATTAGCTGGTCTGTGACCACTAATGGGGCCATGAAAACTGTTTAACATGTTCAGGCGCAACATTAAGTGGAGGTCACAGCGTCTGCTCTTCTTGTTTATTACCTATTAAAATCCAGTATTAACAGTCGCTCTTGCTGTTTAAAGTAACATTTGCAGCAGAGAAATGCTTGCAGAAATGCAGGGCCACTATTCACATTAAATATGGTGTGTCACTGATGTCACCTGCCTTATTTGGGCAAGTGAGCAGTATATATCCGCATTAGATATACGAGGCTCAATCCAGAAGCCCCACTGAAATAAATGGGTGCCGTTAGTGCAGGAGCACAAATAGCCCCATGGGAAATTCCTCATGTCACTAAGTCTTGGAGGCAAAATTCATGAATTACTGGACGTGAGAAATGCGAGTTTACTCCCATGCATACATTTTGCATGAAATGTTACAGAATAGGTAGCATGGCTACTCCTTGTGTCCACACGCTGTGCCACTCCGATAACATTGGGGGGGAATGGGAACAGTCAACTTGGAGGGGCTGACATATTGAGTTCCTACTGCAGCCATAAGCAGGCCCCCAGGAAACCCCACTACCCCTGGGGATGAGGTCGGGCTATGACTGAATCAGGCTTAGCCTTAGCGCAAATTATGGGGCAATCCAAAAGGTCATCCACAAAAGTCCCAGTCCAGTATGGGATCAGGCTAAGGCAGGAGGGGGCAAGATACAAGCAAAGTTTAAGCAGTCAGATACAATACACAGTCTAGAAGCAGAGTCAAGCAGGAGTCCAAGAATCAGTTGCCCAGAAGGTCAACCACAAGGCAAGGTCAGGAAAACAAGGTACAAGGCACTGAGCTGACAGAACAATGTTGTGCCAGCAATGGCTTGGCTAAAACTGAAGACTTATATACGTAGTCAGAGGTTCCTGAGAGCCACCAGGCAAAAGTTCTGCTCAAGAGGAGGGCCTTGCTTGCAAGGAGCCCTTTTCTCTTGAGGAGTCCTCCTTTGTAATCGAGCACTTCTTTTCAAAGGAGCCCCATGGGCCTGCCTCTTGAGGTGACAACACTCATGGGGGCTAGGTGGTCCCCCAGCCTCCACCTCAGAAGTGGAACTCCCCTCCTCCTCTGAAGACAGACTAACAGTGGTCTCCCGTGAGGGCCCAGTCTCCAGGCATGGGTGGCTCCTTGGTGTTCTCGATCTCTGGGAGCTCTAGTTCCTCCTCAGAGGACAATTCCTTCAGTGGGGCATGACAGTTGAGTGAGAAAATCGTTGGATTTGCAAGGGGCAGAGGAAATTAGGCCCACTAGGCCTCGATATGACTGCAATTAGTCTAGTGTGTTTCTATCAAAAGGCGATTCTCTTTCTTTAGTCAGAAAGAAGACATTTTGTGTGACAGTTGGCTGACAAAACGTGGGTCTTGTATGTTGTGAATGAAGAAAGAAAGAAAGAAAGAAAGAAAGAAAGAAAGAAAGAAAGAAAGAAAGACACAGAGCACACACACCCTCTCTTGGTACAGAATATCAATGAACCTTGTAGTATCCAAAGGGACTTACATTTCTAAGAACTCTTTCTCTGTGAAGCTGTGTGGTTCCCAAGCATTCTCCTACACCGGGAGTTTACAGGACCAAATTCACTGTGTGTTTTTGAACTATTATCTGTGCCACTGAGAAAGACAGTGGGGAGGCTCAACAAGCACCTGAGAGACCAAACCGAAATCTGAGCACCCTCCACTTTCAACATGCCAACGGGGATGGGCACTGGGGAAGGCCCAAAGGCACCTCCATCTAGCTCCAGGAAGCTGCATTTAACTCCAGTCCCAGAGATTTATACAGCAAAGAAGATCCACCATGCGTAAGGCACGCTAGGGGCCGGATTTATGGCCACTGCTTCTGACGGAAAATGGGAGCTGAGCTGATTTGATCGATGGAAAGTTGCTTCCTTTCCTGATCTGGAGAGGAAAACAGGCCATGGATAATTCTAATCTCTGACAAAGTATCAAGCAACCAAATCTTCCCTGAGCAGCAAGTGGTGATGGATAGTGCAGGTGGAGGAAACAGACTGCCTCATGCCTGTTCTGGTTCTCCAAGTTCTTAGGAACATTAGAAACTCTACCTCGCTACACCAGGTCTAACTATTTGTCCCTCTGACCTAGTGTTGTTTATTCTGTCAGGGTCTCTGGCAGAGAGGGTTCTTTTCCATCACCCACTACGTAATCCTGATCCCAAGACCTTTTGCATGCGAAGCACGGGGTCTACTACTGAGCTATACAGTCTCTGTTCCAAGTGCCCCTTGTTCTACTTTATCATATATGCACATGCCTGTACATCTACATTTGTCTACACTAGCTTGAGCTAAGACTCTAGGGGTATGTATATAAGTGCCCACATTCAGTGAATCTCATGTGCCCCCAGGCCAGGAGACAGCGCTTGGGGAGAAGAGCAGATGGGGGGCGTAGAACGCAACCCCCGCGGGCCAGATTATATCTGCGGGCCAAAGGTTGCCCACCTATGCCATTAAGGGGGCACATCCCCTAACCTCCGTCCCAAATTATAATTCCATCAGAGAAATGAATGATTGTTAAATATGTGGTGCAGATACGCCTGAGCACCAGAACTGAATTTAACAGAACAGGAAACAGAGGAATCACTCTGTGATATAATCCCTGTCAGTCACTCTTTCTTGGACATGAGACCATTATGCCTCTCAAAAAATTGTGCAATCCATGAATTTGTACAGTGCTTTTTAAATATCCAGGTATAATACTATTAAGCTTTCACAACATCCATCACATACGACATGAAAAACAAATACTGTCTTTGAACCACCTCTAGACTGTTCCATATTGTCACTAAAAACCATGCCAAGACTCCAACTGGAGAAGGTACAAAGATGCTTAAGTGGATTAAAATTAGGTTTCTGACATATACCTAATTTTGAGCAACAGCCAGCATCTGCCTCCACTTTGTAATAAGGAAGGAAAGAAGAGAGGGCAAGTTTATAATAATGTCCTATCCTGATCTTGAAAAGAAGCCTATAGGACATGATGCAGGAACTCCAAGTGAACAACTTACTCCAATGAAGTCTAGAGCTGGACTGAAGCCTTTTATGCTTCGAGGATCAGGTTACCGCCCCTAAGCTCCACCCTTTCCTGGAATAGGGAAGGCCTTAAAGAGGCAGGCTTGGAGCCTAGCTCTCGTCCTCCTCTTTAGACAGTTCTCTCTGGGCAAATGGCTTGTGCCAATGGGGCCGGGGATGTGGGTCCTTCATGTGGAGAGGGTTGGTTCCTCAAGAGTTCAGGCTCTAAGGATAGGGGCCCTGGATGTCCCGACAGGCTCTAGCCCCAGACTAAGTCATGGTGTTGGGGCCTGGACCACTTACTAGCATCTCTGTCTTTGGTGGTGCTGACGCAATGGATCCAGACGGTCCCTCCTCAACAGAGTCAGACCCCACTCTGCTGCTCAAAGTGGTGTCCTGGGAAATAAGCAACTCCCTACAAAGGTTTTCCTTTGGAATTCACCAATTATGGCAGGGACAGGTATCGTGTAACACTCTAGATGTCGCTGACTTCAATTCCCATCCTCCCTCACCACATGCCTAGGGCTGATGGGAGCTATGGCCCAACAATATCTGGAGACACACATTCCACATTGCAATCTATGGCTATTGGGATCTGACCTCTCTGGGAGTGCTTCCAGACAGTGGGCTCTTAGCACTACCAATTGGAAGGCATTGTGCAGCGTTGCTGCCTGCTTCTCCTTAATGGTCTGTGGTTTCTTTTTGTGTTAAGAAAAAAGTCGGAAGAAACTGGGAAAACACAGGAGGGTTATGAGTGTAAAACAGCAATTTCCAGATCCCCCGTAAAAATTCCGTGAATGAGGCAAAGCGATTGCGCTCTAAAAGCCTTGTCTGGAAGCACCCTCAATCAATGGTCTTCAACTGGTGGGTCGTGACCCCAAAGTGGGTCACGAGGTCAGTCCAGATGGGTTGTGGTAAAGCTGTCGCTGCAGGGTTGGTCGTGGAGAAAATTGTGAAAGTGGTTCCCATGTGGCAGGTTGGGAGTCTGATGTGGGTCTTGGGCCTAGACTAGGGGGGAATCCGCACGTCGTACCGAGATCGCTTCTAAGCGACCCCAGTGCGGCGTGAAAGCGATCGTGTAACTTGCCTTTGGAAGAGCCGACGAAGAGACGTCTTTGCCGCCGCCACCCACAGACCTCCTCGCCGACCGGCGAGGAGAGCTCGGCTGAAGAAGACGGGGTTGAGAGCGGAAGAAGCTCTCCACCCCGCCTTCTTCCCCCAAGCTCTCCGTCCCAGCCGGCGAGGAGGTCTGCGGGTGGCGGCGGCGGCGGGAAGGACGTCTCTTCGTCGGCTCTTCCAAAGGCAAGTTACACAATCGCTTTCACGCCGCACTGGGGTCGCTTAGAAGCGATCTCGGTATGACGTGCGGATTCCCCCCAGTTGAAGACCTTTGCCCTAGAGCATGCCGTATTTGGAGGAACGAACCATTTGTATTTTAAAGAAGCCCATAGTTGAGAGAGACGGTTTCCGCTTTCCCCGCATGATCTTATTATGCCTTTGAAACGCTCCACTTGTAACCCTTTTAGCATTCCGAATCCTCGCCCAATTCAAAAGAGCTTTACTGGAAAAACGGCTTTGCACAATGACCTAGCGAAGCGCAGACATTGTCAGACCTGCCCCCCGCCACCCCACCTATACACATCTACCCATCTCTTTCCCCCCACCCCTCCGGACATTAGCCGGATAGGCTTTTAAAAACCCAGTCTGTTCGGCATGTATGTATATAAATATATATATACATATGGCAGATGTTCTTCTCCCCTTCAGGGGAGCAAAAGAAATTAAAAAGTATTTGTCCGCTGCGAGTGCTAACCATGTGAGCTCAGCTGCCTGCAACCGGATCTCAGGATGGGATTGGAGAGAAAGAGACAGCAGGCCCACAATGGGACAGTCCCCCCTCCGCCCCGATCCCCAAAACCCCTCAAGAGCTGAAGCAGCAGCTTTTATAGCTTCCCCACAACAGGCCCTGGGAGGAAGAAGGGAGAAATTAATTCCAATCCGAGAGCAGGCCTTGGCGGCTCTTAATAGCCGAGATTGCAGTCCCGGTGCTCATTTGCCGAATGGCTTTTCGCCCGGCGATCCGGGGGTTGATTATTTCTTTAGCATCAATCCAGCCGGGCGCGGAGAAAAAGTTTTCATCTTCTCAGGGCCATTTAGCCTTGGCGGCAGAGGAGGAATGCTGAGCAGGGGGAAGCAAATCAGGAAGGGAGGGGATGGCAGGGGGTGGGGAAAAAGAAAGGGCTTTTCGATCACCTACAAAGGAAAAAGAGACACGAATCATTTGTTCCCAGGGTCTCGCGCCGGCGCTGGTGACCTTTAAAACACGGTGTCGCCAACGCATGAGGGTTTGGCTAAGAAGGGATGATGATTTTGCCTTTAATGTTCATTTGTAGCAGATTAGTGCGATAAGGAACAATAGGAGCGCAGCAAGGCAAATCGACACAGAGTTGGAAGGGCCTTAGAGGCCATCTAGTCAAGCCCTCTGCCGTAAACTGGACCAACCACCTCAGACATCACCCGATGTCAGCCTTCCCCAATTTGGTGCCCTCCAGATGTGCTGGACAACAACTCCCATCAGACCCAGCCTGCGTGGCCAATGGCTAGGAATGCTGGGAGTTGTAGTCTGGAGGGCACTAGGTTGGGGAAGGCTCCCCTATGCAATCCTGACCAAAAGTATATGCAGCTGGAATCCACCAACACTCTTACAGAGGAAATAGCTCATAACAGCTCATGTGAGCGAGTCAAGCCACACGCACTAGGGAACACATCCTAAACACATCCCCTCGCTACCAGCACCACACACTGATCCAATAGAAAATGTTTCGGACTTGCAATTGAAAGCCAATGTGGTGTAGTGGCTAATGTACTGGACGCAAACCAAGGAAACCTGACTTCAAATCCCTACTCAGCCCCAAGTCTTACTGTGTCACCTCCAGCCAGGCATATTTCGGCCTTGCCTACCTCACAGGGTTTGTTTGATGGCAGAATGTGAGGGTGGTGTCCCAAACAACTTCCCAGTTTCCTAGGAATGAAGGCCAAGATAAACATAGGACACACTGACCCTGTTCAGATGACACACTAAGCCACAGTGGTTAAGCGTTTTAAGCTAAACGTTATGGCTTAGCGTGTCATGTGAACTATAACTGGGTGTGTTTTGTGACCCATTCCTAACCATGGTGGCCACATAACCATGGTTTAAATACGCTCACTAACCATTTGCTACAAAAGAGTTAGCAGCCTAACCATGGTTTAGCATGTTGTCTGAACAGGCCTACTAGATTCACATGAAGAACCGAGAAAAAACTAGGAGGAGGTGATGTCCTATATCGTATTGTTTAGGGTGACCATATGGAAAGGAGGACAGGGCTCCTGTATCTTTAACAGTTGTATAGAAATGGAATTTCAGCAGGTGTCGTTTGTCTGCATGCAGCCCCTGGTGAAATTCCCTCTTCATCACAACAGTTAAAGCTGCAGGAGCCCTGCCCTCTTTTGTAACTTGTTTAAAACAGAAATTATTTCTTGCACTGTTGCAGCCTTCCCCAAATTGGTGCCTTTCAGATGTGTTGGACTACAACTCCTACAATGCTCCTGGCTGGGGGGATTGTGGGAGTTGTAGCCCAACACAACTGAAGGGCACCAATTTGGGGAAGGCTGTAGTATTGTTTCTCCAACTAAATGCAGACCCTTCCTTACCCTTGTGATGTCCCCCCGCCCTCTAATCTACTAATCTACTGAGTTGCAGAGCAGGTATTAACTCTACACAGAATTGATTGTCCTGCCAAACCCACAACTGTACTCCTGCTGCTGGCCAGGGCTGCCACAAATGTCCCTATGCCTCTTGCGACATTCATCCCATACAGGCTCAGCACCCCTGCCCTAACCTAAATTTGTCTTATAGCATGTTCATGCACAAACTCCTTGAACTCTGAAGTCAGCAGAAAAATGGGCATCCTTGAAGTAGCCCATTAAAAAGAGGAGGCACTCAGGGCCATGGGATTGCCATGTGTCACCAGGTAAAAGGAGCAGTGTAGAGAAATGGTTAGAGCAACCTTCCCCAACCTGGTGCCCTTCAGATATTTTGAACAGCAATACCCATCATTCCTGACTAGCTGGGGCTGATTGGAGTTGAAATCCATAACATCTGGAGGGCACCAGGTTTGGGAATGCTGGGCTAGATTATAAAACTTTGGGGGCCCACTCAGCCATGGAGTTAAGTGGGTGATCTCTGGCCATCTCTCTCTCTCTCTCTCTCTCAGCCTAACCAACCTCGCAGGGTTATTATGAGGATAAAGTGGGATAACAACACATGACATCCCAAAAGCAGAGAGGCTCAAATGAGTTTCTTAGTACTATTTTTCAAAATGGCCTTAGAGATTCTGACATGGCCAATGACCTCAGTCCATAACAAAGGTGTGGACCAAACTCTGGTTTCTTGGAACTATGTCTAAGATCCTCTTTTCAGGAACACCACAAGAGGCAAGTTTGTTCTTGCCTGTACCGTTTCCTCTGTATCCGTCCAGGATGTTTAAGCATCTCTGCTGATTTAGTTTCGTTTTATAATGTTTGCAGAACACACAAGCACTGCATCTCCCATGGGAACGTGGGCATCGCTTCCTTGACATGAAGTGCGAAACTACATGGACCAACGTTCCACTGTGGGGATTCTTCGGTGGGAGAAGCCACGGAGGCATCGGCAACCACATCGTTTAAGGTACGAATGCAGGAGCATTACATCTTTATCCACGCAGCCATGTTTCTGAATAACACTAACAGCACCGATGAACTTCCAAAGAAGGCAAACACAACTGTGTCCCTCTCCCCACTGCAAACCCTCCTGGGTGGGCACTCGGCTTCCTGCCGTAACATCCTCTGTGCCTGTCAATCTCCACCCACAACTCCCGATAACCTCGCTGTGACAGTGCCCTTCACGTCTAACCTCCAGCCTCCCTGTTTATTCCGATTCTCAAGCTGCTTTCAAATATAATCAACCGTAAAGGGGGAAAAATGGCAAAGGGGGAATATTTCATTCTTATTAAAAAGCAAGTGGCATTTGTCAGGAGAAGGCGAATTTGGCCCCAGCCGAGCCCTGGCTTTCGAGACGCTCGTTCGTTTCCATTCTAGATAGATGTGCTGCGATATGCGCAGCGCCCGTCTCTGGGTGGCACGCGGGGTCCTGTGCCTCCTTATTGAATCGCTCGCAGCCCAGGGCTTAAAGGCCACAGCAGGGGGAACGTTATTAAAAGAGAGGGAAATGAGTCATATTGGAAAGCTTCAATCTGAATTACAGTGTGTTTGTTCGGCAATATATTAGCTCTGGAGATGGCTTGGAAAGAGACCCAGCGTTCGGGTCTCTTGGAGACAGCTTTTCAATCATGCATAGACCCCCACATCAGCACCTCGGCTAGCACCAAAACATGCCAGAATTTGTGCAGGCAGTACGCAATGCCCGGAAAATAAACTTAATGCAGGTTAAGAAGAGCACTTCAGAAATAATTAATTTTTTTTTAGATTTATCATTCACTCTGTACCCAGGGCTGTTGTGCAGTCTGCCCACAAGCACACTCGGTCCAAATTTAGCACCAAGAAAACAAGGATTCTGCGATCTGAATAAATTATGCAAATGCAGGCAATTTTGTCTATCTGCTCTCATTTGCATAATGCATTTCATTTCTGTTTCCCATGACGGAGGGGGCAATGAGCTCTCTAGTCTTTAGGAGCTCTGATCTGTGGATGGTCTATTTAAGCTGCGATCCCAGCTTTTAAGATTGTACCTAGTATTACCCACATATTTTCAGCCCTAAGGGCTAGAAACAGGGATGCAGAACATCAGATCCTGGGGCAAAATCTGTCCTTCTAGGGGTCCCAATCCAGCCCAATCATGAGATGGTCATGCCCCCTTGCCCTAACCCCACCTTCTCCCAAACACCAAATGTTTGATGGTTTCACAGCTTTGTCCTGTTTCTTCTATTCTCTTAAACCTCCCTTACTATTAAGCTAAAATATTTTGGCCCCACCCACCCCTTTGCCTTTGGCTCCGCCTACCACTGTAATGCGGGCCCCGAGAAATTCTGTGATATAGAATTCGGCCCTCAGGCTGAAAGAGGTTCTGCATTCTTAGGCTTGAAGCTTGCTTTACTTTTTTTTTTTTAAAAAAAAGAGATTTCCCATAACGCTGAATTCTGCACAACTCAATGCTTTTGTGGGATACAATTAGCCACTGATGAAAATGACCTTGAACCAGTCACCCCACATCTGTGGTTCAAGGTGGGTAGCAGCATTCTACTAATTTCAATCAAGCTCATAACAGAGCTGCACATTAAGCAAGAATGACTCGTGTTTTTACAGCCAGGAGAGAGCAAGTGAGGCATTTTCACATGACACGAAATATACTTATTGGGCCTGGTCAGACAACACACTAAGCCATTGTTAGTCCGCTTATCCTTTTGCAGCAAATGGTTAGTGCATGTGTTTAAACCATGGCTACGTAGCCACCATGGTTAGGAATGGTTCACATGACACACTAAGCCATTGTGGCTAAGCATTTTGAGCTAAACATTATGACTTGGCATGTCATGTGAAGCACTCCCACCCAATCATGGTGGCTACATAACCATGATTCAAACATACTCACTAACCATTTGCTGCAAAAGGGTTAGCGGCCTAACCATGTCTTAGCGTGTCATCTGGACAAGGCCCAATATTTAGCTCAAAGTGCTTAGGAACTGTGGTTTAGCATGTCGTCTGAACAGGGTCACTGCTTGTCCTGTGTTGCACTGTCCATGTAAAATTTGCATTGGTTCAAATGCACATTAGACTTTTTAAAAATTTCTCTCTTGAACTTTTAAATTTTGCCCTAACAATATCCACACACATGGACAGAGGTTCAAATGCTTTTAGTGTCAGAAGTAAAAATGCCCTAAGGGACAGAGACTCTGCAGGATAGCAGAGGCCAAACCGGGGATCTGAACTGCACATCAAGGTGAGCTTGTGAGATCCACTGCATTCTGGAGATCACTTGACACTGACAGTAAGGCTACAAACACCATTGCCAGACCCAGAGAGCTTGATGTACAAATGGGAAATAAGTTCCCCCTCCTTCTCTGTGTTCCATCTCTTGAGCGCTGCTTAAAATGCCCAATTCATCAGGCTAGTTCATGCAATCACTGCAGCCTTAAATAAGCATGGCTTATTTAAGTCACAGTGGATTGTGGCACGTACCGGCAGCCGTTTTAAATACTCAACTCCAACCATGGGTTGCCGTGCCATCCGAACCCAGGCAGCATGCTTTCCTGAAGGGCAAAACAACCCTCCAATAACCCTACAAGCCCTAGGTTTTTGAGGGCTGTTTCCCCCTCCAACAAGCCATACCTCGCCCAGGTTTGGACAACAGAAGCCGCAGCTTGAATAGCCAACTTGGCACCTCCAGATTGCCATGGCTCAATGTGTTTTAATTAAGCCACAGCGGTTGTGGTGCTCATGTGAACCAGGTTATTATGTGACAACTAGGGAAAGAAACACCCACCCCGTGGAAGTGTGACAGGTGTCAACCTTACAATTATTAGTCCGTTTGCTTATTAACTATTGTGTTTTTAGTTTAAAAATTTTAAAACATTTTAATTGATGAGTTTTTGTATTTATGATTATAATTTCTGATCCTATAAACTGCTTAGATATATTTCTAGTTATGGTAAGCCATATATAAATTGATTAATATTTTTTAAAAAAATCGCACCAGGTCAAAACCTTTGTTCCCCTAGCCATTTTAAACTGGCCACTTTGTCTTATTGTATTTTCTACTGCCTTGAAATGCTGTTTTATTGTTGCATTTTATTGTTTTTATTGCAATTTTGTGTTGTAGAGTCATTTTGTGTTACGTTTAGTGTTCACCAGCCTGATATCTTTTGTTGAAGGGCAGTTCATAAATATCCTAATAAATAAATAAATAAATAAATAAATAAATAAAATAAAGCATCGCTAAGGTGTTCTAGGAAGGAGGATAAATATACTCAGACACCCTCCCACAGTTATAAACTAGTCTCTCTCCCCTTCCAATTAAGAAGTTGACGCTGTTCATGAGACAGTGAGGGCTTTGCTAGACCTACCGTAAAATCCGGGGGTGAGGAGGGTCAGGTCACGCTAGAAGTAGCGCGGTCTGTCAGCCCCGTCTACACGTGAGACACGACGGGGTCTAGGAAAGCCCCGTCGCGTCCGCCATTTTTATTTTTTACTTAAAGGGGCTGTGTGCACAGGAGCGCACCACCAGAAAAGTTAGGTTTTTTTAAAAAAAAAAAACGGCTCCCCTGCTCCCCCTTCCCCCAATTTCCTCCCCCCACGATCTTCCCTAGCCTCCAATCCTCCCACCCGATGTCCCCAGCCACCATTACCTGCCACCGCCAATGTCCCCAGCCACCGTTTCCCGCCACCATCGATGTCCCTAGCCTCCATTGCCCGGTGCTGCCATGTCCCCGGCCTGTGATGCCCGGCGCCACCATATCCCCTGGCCGGGCATCGGAGGTCGGGGACATGTCAGCACTGGGCATCGGAGGCTGGGGACTCAGCAGCGATGGGCATCGGAGGCTGGGGACTTGGTGGTGGCAGGCAATGGGGGCCGGGGACTCAGCAGCAGCGGGTAATGGGGGCCAGGGACATCGGCAGGAGCGCTATGGCCCATCCGCCGCTTTTCCCAGCTATTTGTGTGTAAATGCGGAAGCCGGGAAAAGTGGCAGACCCATCTACACGCCCGCAGTCTCGGGCTGAGCCCGAGACTGCGGGAAAAACTGGGCCAAAAGTGGTGCTGGTTAGCCCAGGGCCAGGGCGGTTTGAGCCCTGCCTGAGCCTGGGATCCTCTGTGCATAATTTGGATGCACAGGGACAAGCCCAGGCCTCACACCAGGCTAACCTGGTGTGAGGCCCTGGTGGACACAAGGCCCTGAGTGTGTCCAAGCAACAATACTCAGCAACAATAGATAGAATCCAAATACGAGTGAAAATCCAAGTAAGAGTGACATTTACAGCCTCACACCTTGCCCAGAGAGAAGAGATGTAGTTCTAACCTGAGGGGAGTCCAATCCAGACAACTTAGTTCTCTGGTTTCTTAACACATGAGGGGCCTACAACCCAAGTCTTCTTAAAGATCCTTTCTCTGATACTGCCCAGACCTTCTTGCTCACAGCAAGGGCACACAGAAGTTCAAAGATAGTACACTGGTGGCCCACTAGCCAATTTCTGGGGGATCACCAAGTGCCTGCTCATTGCTGGGATTCCTGCAAAGAATACTGTACTAGGTGGACCTTGATCCAATCCATCTAGCAAGGCATTTCTTATCTTCTTAAGCCTTATAATAATTTAACACAGACTTGTTTTGCTGTAGTTGCTCAGAGATCATGAGTATGTAGTCTTCCTATGGAAATTTAAAACACATTTGAGTAAAAAAAGAAAAGAAAGGAGATCATGCCAGGCTGTTCCTGGCTTACAGAATAAATTTCCAGGGGCTCTCCAAATCAACAGAAGAATGGGGGAACCATTTTTTAAAAGAGGAAACATTTTAGACAGGACAGACAGCACCCTCTCTCTGTTCCAGGGCCCCTGTTTAGGAAAAGCAATGGGACAATGAAGCAGCAATTATTGTTTAAGAAATTAAATAGGCTTGGGAATTAGGTATGTATGCCAAAGGTACAAATTCTTTTGCTTATAGGAGGAAAACAGCCATCTTGGCTCTTTTCTGAAGCAGCTTTCCCCAACCTTGTACCCTCCAGATGTTTTGGTATAAAACTCCCAGAATTCCTGTCCAATGACCATGTTGGCTGGGGGCGATGGGAGCTGAAGTTCAGAGTATCTGGAGGGAAGTCTGCTCCAACCCACCAGGTGGGGGAAGGCTGCTTTAAAGGGACAACCTTTCAGCTATGTAGAATACACAGAGGAGGAGGAGCTATGCAGGACCAAGCCATCCACTGGCCAGGCAGGTTGTCAGAGGGTGCAAGTCCAGAAAGAGTTGCACACAAACGTCATCTAGACACTTATGCCATGGCTGTTTCTTCTGGTAGCCTTCCATCTCTGCCCAGGCATCCAGAGATAGTTGAGGAGTTTGCTTTGCAGTAGCCCAGCATGGGAAAAGGGAAATGTGGCTGACAGAAAACCAAGGCTAAGGAAAACCACAGGAGGGTGGCATGAAGGCTGGAAGGAGGGAATCAAGCTCCATACAGGCCCATCTGTGACCGTGCCAGAATGCACTATACTGAATGCTGGGAATGGACAGAATTCATCAGGTGGATGAACCTGACAAGTTTGCAGGCATGCCAAACTGGGGCTCTTCTCTGTAAAGTTCTAAGGAAACCGAGTTGAAATATGGGGCATCCCTTAAATAAAGTGGCATCTGGTAACCCAAATTGATTATTTAATTTACCTGAGACAGGTTCCCTCGATTTCCAAATGGTTCTCTGGATTCCCCCTCTCCCTCCCGATTGTATTGTTGTGGCTCAATGGCCAGGCCTGTTTATCTAAACCTTGCGGAATAGAAACTCAAGATTCTGAACTCAGAATAAGTCATAGTATGGGTCACTACGTGCATCCATACTATAGAGCCAGTGTGGTGTAGTGGTTAGAGTGTTGGACTGGGACTCGGGAGAACCGGGTTCTAGTTCCCACTCGGCCATGGAAGCTCCCTGGGTGACTTTGGGGCAGTCACAGACTGTCAGCCCAACCTACCTCACAGGGTTGTTGCTCTGAGGATAAAAATGGAAAGAATTATGAACGCCACCTTGGGTTCCTTAAAGGAAAAAAGGTGGGATATAAATGCAATAAATAAATAAATACAATTCAAACTAGCTTATTTTGCACAGATGTCCCATTTACATGCCTGATTCTGTACTACCTATCCTCAAAGGAGGGGCAGGATAACAAATAGATAAATTAGGGTAGTTCTTGAAGAATTATGGAGTTTTCACACCCATGCACACACATACTTTCCCACGTACCAGTAAATTATGTGCAGTAGGGTTTGGCGGAAGTGGAGATCAATATCACTAGAGGCCTTGAGGAAAGGAGCAAGAAAACACAGAGGGGGCAGAGAGAGGGGACCACAGAGAGGGCAAACTGTTAGCAGAACTCAGGCTACAGGTCACTGACCTGAGGCTAAAGGGTTAACAAACACCTACAGGGTGGGAGGGGATTGCTATGATGCTTGTCTTGCTACCTCCTGTCTCCTCCCTCCTTCTTCCTTCTTCTCATTCTGCTGTTTTACCCACCTGCATGGTGTGCTGACCCCGATGGGGAAACCAAGCTATCCCATCGTAGGATATAAGTTAAATGTTGCTAAGTAAAGTTTTCTTTCAAACCACCTGGAGTGTTTCTATTGTCTGTACGCGTGGCTACTCACAGGGAGCTGATTCGGTGGACAACACAAACAAGACACACATTGAGAAGATGGGGAAGAAGAAGAAGAAGAAGAAGAAGAAGAAGAAGAAGAAGAAGAAGAAGAAGAAGACATTGTACTCTTGGAAGTATATCTCCTAACAGTCATAAGGGCTAGAAACTTACATTTTAAAATAAAGTTAAATAAAATACTAGTAACAATATTATCACCAAAACATAATTAACAAATGAGATTTCAGGAATAAATATTTTGCCAAAAACTGGGCACTCCAATTACAGTCTCACCCTCAGGTCAACAGAGGAATTTCTGGAGTAAAAGGGGGCTCGAGAATGGAAATTGAGAAGAACGGAAATCAAGGGCTCCCCTTACTGGTTGGACATGGTGCATGCAGGGACGAACCAGAAGAGACGGAAGAAAAGAAATCCACAGCACACACGCTTTTCAATTAGGGGTAGTGCGTCCTCTTGCCAATCAAATGAGTATTAAAAGCTTGTTTGGGTCAGCGACCCCTGGATTTCAAACACAAGCTTCAAGTCTTTCACAATAATGCCCCCTGCCCTTCCTGGACACATATACATCTTTATTTTTCAAGGTGTGTGCGTGCATATTTAATGTATGAGGTTCTAACAGATAAACTAAAATGGGAAATAAAGAGTCTGGCACTCCAGGGTTCAATCTAAGTCGATGGAAGAGAACAGGATTGACTAAATAGGAATGAAATGCAGAAACGTACACACGCTAGGATGAAACATTATCGTTCACATACTACTTATTCATAATATTAAATTCTTTCTAGTTTTATCTTGGCTCTGCCTAACTTCTTGTGGGGAAAAGCGAAAAGATGCTGGCCATAACCAGGCGGGTTATGGCCACCCAGGCCCACCTCAGTATTTCCTACATGGATGGGACAGGGTTTCTTCTTGGAAGCCTGAGACTTCTAAGAAGAAAACAAACAAATTTTCTCAGAGCGAGATTCACTTTGCACAAAAAAGGGATACCAGTGCTCACATCCTTCTCCTTTTCCCAGGCATTCAAGTGATCTTTTGAACCACACTGATGTAACTATTACAAAGCCCTGCTTCTATTTGACATAATTGCTTTTCTCCCGAAATAGGAGCTGAGTTTTGTATATTGTTTTCCTGTCAATCACAATTATATTATGAGTGAGCCAGACAATGAGCTTTAACAAAAGTGTGTGTGTGCGTGTGTGTATGCAAAAAGAGAAAAAGAAAGAGGAAAGGGTGTTGGCTAAAGAGAAAATGTAAGTTTACTAATTAAAACTGCTGCTGAGGTACATTTTCCCTTCAGATTTGCTCCTCTCAGATTTTGGTGATATAAACCCTTTAGTACCCCCCGGTTTTGTAGACAAGACCACTGTGCCTCAACTAAGATTGCCAAATTCAAAGAAGTGCAGGGCTTGTATGCCTTGAAACAGTTTTAAAAAAAGAAAGAATTTCAGTGTCCATTTCCCCTCATAATATTGTTCCAATGCTAGAAGCAGCCATTTTTAAAATTCTCCCTTTTATATAGCTACTAAGGCTCAGATACTCTGTCCGACGGTGTGTCTGTCAACTCATTCCCCCTCCAGTTACAACCCAGACCCATTTCTCTAGTGGGTAAATAAATCCTTGCCCCTCAAAGCTAATTTCAATCCAGTGAGAATTTGGATAGTACCGTGTCATTCTGTAGTAGTGGCTGCAAGTGGTAAGAACCAGGAAGGGGTTAAAGCCAAGGAGGGGGATTTATTATTTTATCAAAATGAGGCTACGGCAGCTGTTTAAATGTAGGAACATCTGGCAGCCGCATGACCCTGTGAAGCAGCAGGGCCAGACGGGGCTCCAGGCACCCATCAGCTACTTTAAGTGGCTATTGAGCGTAATAAATGGAAAAGGAAAACGGAGCCAGCCCTTTCCCCAGTACAGGGCAGTACTGAATGCAGCAAGATAGCAGGCCCGGCAAAAGGACAGGCAGAATTATCTGGAGATGAGGACACATGCCTTTGTCCTTGGGTCAGAAAAATAATAGGTTGCTCATTCTTTGAAGCAGCTTACAGACAGACACGTGTTAACTGCTGCAGGAAGCCTTCTCCAGTATAGAGAAGAGTTAGTACCATTTTCACGTGGGGAAAAGTGATGCACAGGAAATGCCCTGCTCAAGCAAGCCAAGTACACAGAGCATGGTAGGAGTACCTCCAACTCTGAACAGCTAGATCATTTTTCCTTAGTAGTATGAATAAAAATCCCCAGACTCCTGTTTTAACCATCAGCCCCCACTTACTCCTTAAGAACTGAAGACGCTTCACCCATCTTCATCTGCCTTTTAAACCATCTTTTCCCCAGTTATGTTCTGCCAAACGAAGTAATACACCAATTGTGGAAAGAATATGTGCCTCTCAAATGCTTGCCTTTCCACACATAGATTTGGCCGTGCTTGGAAAGACAAGGAATGCCAGAACAGCTAGCTTTCAGAAAGCTGGGGAAAAATGGCTCTTGAGAAGCTAAAATGAAAAGCATATCAGTTTGGTTTGATGCAAACTCAATCCCTTACAAGTCTGACTCTACAGTGGGAAAGACTAGAGCCCATTTATTCTTTCCACCCCAGCACAAAATGGTCTCAGCCAGTCATGTCTTGGGCCCTTGCATGTGTCTAGAAGGGCTATAGGGCAAAGGAGGAATCAAGGAGAGAGAGAAAATCTGCTATAGCTTATCCAAGGAACAAGCCATTTCCACATCTGTTCTGTACAACATGCTGTGTTTTCCTCTATACAATTCTCTTTTAACACCATTGTTGGGTCGATATTTGAGGATGGATTCCATAAAGCTGCTTAGCTATAATATGGCTTTCTAGAATCCAGAGCCTTGCTTTAGTTTAGCCGAACTTTTGTTTTTCAAAAGGAGCAAAATTCTGGTCCTCAAGAGAAAGACAAAACCTCCCCATAAAGTAAAAGTTCAAAAATCAATTGGATGCACAAGGCTCACAAAGGCCTAAACCCCTTTAAATCCTCCACCCTTACCTCCTACTCAGTCTTGTGACCCTTGTTCATAAACCTCCTGATCATGTCTTACCCACCCAACCGCTCTTTCTCTCCATCACACTAGTCCCTGAAAAAGTGAATTGAATATTCTGCAATCTATTTTGCTACCACAGATCATGCACTTCAAGCAAATTTAAGTTAGTCTCTTCCTTCTCTTGCAATTTTTGGGGTTGGGTGTTTTTGGGTTTTTTTAGCTACAAACTGTAGAAATCCACCCCCCAACTGCCAATTATCTGCAGGGACTACTGACAAAATATACAAAATAAGTTAAGGGACAGTTTCCTGTTACCTGGATAATTCTAAAACCATAGAGGGTAAGGGCAACCATTTATTTCCCAATGCACACAAGCATAGTTAGACATATCTCTAAACTTAGTGTGCTAGTTAAGCAGCATGACCAACATTTGAGAAAGTATCTGCTCATCAGCTGAGTAATTTTCAAAATGCAATGTCAAATGCCTACGTCTGTATTGGGGGGGGGCCTTTACATTTACTTTTAGCAGTAAAAATATAATACCAACAAAAATACAATACCAACAACTACTGGTTGGTTTGCTAATAATCAAAATTGTACACTTCCCACCTCATCTTGAGAAAATACTCAGATTGAAGGCTGATCAAGGTTGAAAGCTGATCAAGATGGAAAAGAAACTCTGGGCTGAGAGTCAACAAGGCTTTCAACTGAATCCCCTTTCAGTGTCTGCCATGCGCCAAAATGCTGGCATCTTTGGAAAGAGGACGGACATCTGTTTGTTAGCAAATGCCTTGTGGGACACGTGTGCCCTTTCTATAGAGGACAGCTGTGGGTGGTGGATAGAGAGCCTTTCAGCAATAAACGGTGCTGAGCAAAGCGTGGTAACAGAGAGGGTCTTCATGCCAAAGTCATTGTTTCACATACCATGATAGCATCCCAAGAGAGCAACACACTGTTTGGGACTTCTTTGTGGCAGAAGATGGGTCAGGGGAGTACACTTAGGCATTCCAGTCCTGCGCATGATTCTTTCTCGGGATATCAATAATTACATGAAGCCCCTGCCCAGAGGTGAAGTTCCATATTCCAGTTCAGTTGACAGATGCAGCCAATGCAGAGGGATTATAGGTCAGCAGCAGAGCATATGATTTGCATGCAGAAGGTCTGTGGTTCAATCACTGGTGTCTCCAGTTAAATAAAGGAACTCTGGTTAACAGGTGATAACGAAGATCTCTGCCTGAGACCCTGGAGAGTTGCAGCTGGTCCTAGATGGACAAATAGTCGGACCTGGGATGGGGCCACTTCCTATTTCCTAATAGCAAAAAGATGCATCATGGGTGCTTCCAGATGAAGTTTTTATTGTGCAATCGCACTCCCTCATTCATGGAATTTACAGGAGTCCAGACAATGTTGTCTCGTGTTTTCCCAACACTTCTGTCTTCCTTTTCCCCCGAAAAAAATATATGGTAAGGAAGACTTAACCTGACTTTTAGTACTAGGAGTGCTCCATCTGGAAGCAGCCCTTGCTGGTTCCAATTCTCTCTATGGTAAGAATAGATTCCAACATGAGGAAAATTCCACCTTGCTATCCCTTTCAGCCAGTCTGTTCTGAGTTGGTAACAACTACCCAACTTTCCTCAAAGCTATGAATAGGATTTTTATATACAAATGACTGGAAATTCTGCACTAAACAGAAAGAAAAGGGGGAGGGGGAAGAGGGGGGAGGATAACCAAAACTAGAAATCTAAATTCTAAGTTCACTGGGAAGTGTTGGATAAGTTATCATCTTGTGAGGATAAAATGGGACATAACCTCCAAGAACACTGTCCTGGGCTTTTTAGGAGCTAAAAATGTGATTTTTAAAGTCTATGCTTAATGAAGTTTAAACACACCCCTAACTAAGAGATTGCTTTCCCATTAAATGGTGCACATACATTATTTTAGGGTTGGCTTCCACATCTGCTCTTTTTCTTTTGTGGATTAAAGGATGACTCGGATATTGCTACTATGGCGGCTAAAGGATTCTGCACTCCAATATTACATTTTGGATTCCACAGCATGATCCTGCTCATAAGGTTTCAGGCTCCATTGTCTACTGCTGTGTGGATTGGAAACCAGGGAGGACTGAAAAAGAAGATGGAGACAAAGGTGCCAGTAGGCTTGAACGTCCACCAGATTCTCAGTCTAAGGAATGGCATATTGTTTTGCTCAGGTCTGGATATTCACAGCAGGCTTTGGGATCTATAGGCAAGTACTTCTCCAAATGGTATGGAAGAGAGGAAAAAAGGTTGGGATGAATGAGAAATAAGAGGTGAAGAGGAATGCTATTTCCCTAATGTGACACTGTCACAAGACCAGAGAAGACAAACCGTGTTTAAATAAAAGACTGAAGTCCACACAACAGGTTTGGTTTAAAGCAGCCCCACTGATCTTGACGGGGCACTTCCACAGTAACTGAGATGTGGACTGCAGCCTTAAAGTTTATGTAGATCAAGCACAGGCACCAATGTTTTAATACACGGTAGGATTTTCCCCTTTCTTAACTTTGTTTGAAATAAGAATGACAAGCAATTAAAGATCTAGTATATACTTGGAGGTGGGCTGGATTTTCCCACCCAGATTTTAGGGTTTTTTGAGCTGAGGATGTTTCTTCACACACACACACACACACACACACACACACACACACACACACAAAGAGCTAGTTTTAAAAAACAGGAAAGCATCGCGTTTGCACCTCCACTGTGTGTTCTTTCTCTAACACAGGGCTCAAAACGCAAGAGCTAACCCCCCTTTCCCAACCCAAAGCACACCTCATTCCTTTGATCCCCCTGCCTTTCACACCAGCTACACTGGTTATCTGATTAAAACAACGTTGTTTCCATCTTAAAAGCTGTGCTTCCAGGCTGATGGAAAAATTGGGGGTAGCTTCCCCCTCCCCATTTTTCCTCTCCCCATCTTGCTACAGAGAACAAGATAAACTGAAGGAGCACAGACTAGTTAGATCTAACCTTGTGAAAGTCTGCATGCAGTGCCCTGAGAAGGAAAGAGGGAGAGAGGATTTTTTGTTTTGTTTTTTGCATTCATGAAACTGTTGAAAAGTAAAAATTGATTGTCATGAAATCCGATTCTCACTGGCCTGGTGCTTAATGAGCCCGTTCCTTATTTCTCCCTACAACATTACAATGCCGTAAAAAGAAAAATAAGACACAGGCAGAGAGAAAAAAATTAAAAACAATGCCAAAGCTCTTAACTCCTGATTTGCAAGCACTAAAAATGCAATGCCAGTTACCTGTGAAGACACACACACACACACACACCAGCGGGCATGTATGCATAAAATCAAAATTTTATGATCCTTATGGAAAGCTATTGTTCGGCTGGTGTCAAGAAAAAAAGGGAAGTTCTAAAGTTCCAAATCACAGGGGCCACATCTTCCTTTTTTCTTTTTAACAAGAACTGCTTTTTAATGGCAGCATATTGGGAAATAAAAGAAAAACACTTAAAGCCCAGGGGAATGGAAGAGGGGAGGTTTGGATGGGAAGGCCTCTGCAATTATTTAATAACACTTTGCTTTAAGTGCTTCTTTACTCAGCTTAAACTGGGTAAATTAGAGGAGCAAACCTCCAAGTGGAACAGCTAATGGGCCGGAGTGTAGTCCTGGTTTAACTAATGAGGGTACACCAGCCACAAGGAAACACTGAAGGCCAGAAGCTGCAGGGCTGTAAATGTGTTAACTTAGAAAAAATATAATCAACAATACACTCAGTTACACCCTCTTTCATGTATGCGTACAAGAAAGAAAATGATGTGGTTTATCGGATCAAATCGGATCGTCTCAGAAGATGGGTGTGAGTGGCTTGTCAAGGTCAGAGGTCGGACAGGTTTTGTGTGAGCATTGGGTTTATACACAGAAAACTGTCCCCGTTTGGTTCTTCGGAGTGCCTGAACCTAGCAAACAACTACGCTGTCCCCAAGAGCAAAAGAGATCTGGGAAACTGGTCTGTAGGGTCCTCTGGAGAAAACTGAGAATGGAGCAGAGGGCTCCTGGTATTTGAGATTATATTTACTCTTGTGGAGCTAAATCCACAAGAAGAACAACCAAGGCAAAAGGTCAAAGCTTTGCCTAGAATTACTTCGTTTGGAACCAGCAGAGGTTTGGATTTCCTGAATAGCCATTACCGCCTCGAAAAGTTGGCCAGGGATGGCAGAGGCATCGAATGAGAAGAAGAAAAAATGTACCCCTCACCTACCCAAGGGAACTCTGTCCTGAAAAGAAAAGAAAAGAAAAAAAAGTGGTATAGCAGACCCAGCTTTTTAGTTCATGACACAGAAATCAAATTAAAAAATGATTGGATTGCATGTGTAGGGGGGTTTCTGAGTGGGTTGATCTACCCTGCGTGCTCCGGAGCCTCACAAACGCTAGGTGTGTTTATACGGCTGTGTAGCACTTCCATGAAACACAACGCACAGACCACAACGTTTGGGGCGCGCACATACACACACGATGCTCATTATCTTGCATTGGACTCGCCACTGCATTCTGTACACACACACACACACACACGTGAATGAACACAACGCTCCCACGTACAAATGTTGCACACCGGGAATGCACCGATCATCCTGCCTCCGCGAGCCAAGCAGAGCTGCACGACCACGTGCGTGCGTTTGTACACACAACCGGGCCGTGAGGGCGCGCGCGCGCCGAGATTCACTGGTGTCGGGCATTGCAATTGCCTAGCAGCGAGGCCAGGCGATTGTGGCAGGGAACGCGCGGAGGCTGCACAAAGCTTCCCGGGCACGAAAGTCTGAGCAGCCCTCGCTTGGCCGGCCCCCGGGTCTTTGCGCGGAGATCTTCAGCGGTTTAAAATCCCCTTGCAAAAGCGGCGCGAGCACCGAGAGCGCGCCTTAACCCGGAGTTACACCTCGCCGCCCCCGCCCCTGTCTGGATCCGAATTGGCAGCAAGGCTATATTTACACGATTCACGTCTCGCGAGCCGCCTTCCGCCGAGCCGCCAGACGGGTCGTCGCCCGCGAAGGAGGTGTTTTTACAGCTTGGTAAACTTCCCCCTCGCGAGCCCTGTGTTGATTCCCCGCCTCCCTCTGGAAAGGCAGATAACTTGCTATACAAACGCGTTGTGTCCCATGCTAAGAAAACAGCTGCCCCTCCGGCCCGCCAAAGCGACTCCCCGCCTGGGTCCCTCCGCAAATCGGCATCACCCTAACTTTGGAGACACGCGTCAAGTCTATGCAGTTTGCATTCCAACAATCCGTCATCGAGTCCAAGTTGGGGACGTGTTTGGGGGGGGGGGCGCGCGCGCGAAGGAATCACAACAACCCCTCGCCAATATACACGGCAATGATCTGTGGCGTCCTTTTAGATCGGGCTGCTGGGGTTCCTGGGTGCCCGATTTCCCCCCTTCTCTCGAGCAAAGGGCCAAGTTTGCATGGGCACAAGGCAATCGTCTCCAGCAACACCAACTTCTCCCTTTTCCAAATCTCTCCCTTCCCAACCAACCAGCCCGCGTGCATGCTTCCTTCACCGCTCCTTACCTTTTGCAAGAGCCACTGGCTGAGGATGAGATGTACCCAGCTAAGGACCTTCATGTTTCAAGGGAAAAAATCTTCCTCCAGCATTGAGAGCACGGAGTAAAGGGGGGAATTTAAAAAAGAGAGCAAGAGAAGGAAGGAGAAGGTTTGGAGATGTAAGCTGACAGCTTCGCTTAAGAAATAAAGACACCCCCCCCAAGAGAAAATCCTCGGGGTGCGGGAAGCAGAAAGCAAAAGAGCTGAGCGAGATGGGTGAGCAGCAGGTACCCGGAGCAGCAATCCAAGATGCACTGAGAATTGAGGGGGGGAGGAAGAAAGTTGACTCTGCACTTGATCGGAGGGAGGGTGTTGAGTACAGACGAGCGTGAGTTGCATGCGCCCAGCCCAAGAAGCTAAGGGAAGGGCGGGGGTGCGCCTTAATTCCCTAGTTCGCCAATCCCAGTCAGCTCCCGCCACGGATGGGAGAGGGTGTTGCGATCTTCTCCCTACACCGCTCCTCTTCCCAGGGAGGGGATTGGTTTGGAAAAGGGGAGGGGAAAGGACCGTTCCTTCTTCCTTTTCTCAAAGAAGAGGCTGGGGGCAATGGTGTGTGCGTGAGAGAGAGAGAAGAAGTGGGTGTGTGGCAAACAATCTTTTAAACATGGGGCGTTTTCACGAGGTGGGTTTTTTTTTTAACTTGTAAGCTCAAGAGGAGGGCGTCTCAAAGCTTGCACACACATGCACACCGTAAATCTGTTTACTTCAATAGGTCTACCACGGGTGTATAACCAAGCGCAAGCAAGATTGCAGGCTGCAGTACGTCGAATCTTCAGTCCCGGTTTGAGCAAGAGATGGTAAAGAGAGAATTCTAAGCAGGGCTTGACATACAGGAAAGGTTTAGTCTCAGCTCTGGGATCGTTTTCAGTCTTAGGAATCAGCCTAAGCGAGATTGTAAGTATTTATTTTATTTAGTATTTTTATATCCCGCCTTTCTTCTATCACGGAACTCAAGGCAACATACATCTGATTCCCACTTTTGTCTTCCATCTAGGCACCAACCAGCCCCAGACCTGCTTAGCTTCAAGGCTGGAGCTTACTTTCTGTGTAGATAATATCACAGTAATATGACCAATCTGTACACCTTTCAGCAGGGTTCCTCTTTGATTCCTCCCCCCTTTGTACCGCACATAGTTCAACTTAGACTTCTTAGGAAACAATTTCCACATTGTAGTCGTGCCATAATACATTTGTTTGTCTTTAAAGTGCCACGGAGTCTCTGTTGATAAAAGGGGAAACAGTACCATCAAGCATGCACAGAGTTCTTTTCACTCGCCTCTGAGAAACCTTATGCATCTTGAATTTGGGGAAGGGGCTTCCATGCAGAGGACATTTACTTCTAGTTACACTTGAACCCTGGACCTGAACAATTAAGCACTGCATAGAGAACTGTAGACAGACCCATTCACACCAAAATCAAGAATCACACAAAGGATAATGCATCTTTGTATTTTCACACACACACACACACCTGGCCAGGGTCAGATGCTGTCCCTTCAAGGGTAGAAGCTCCTGTGGCTTCCAGTTTCTACTCATAAGCAGGCAGGGAGAACTTGCCTCTTGTGTGTGTGGAGGGTGCCCTTAGAGACTCTAAGGCTTCTGCCACCTCCTATGCAGGAAGTAATTCTTACATTTCAGCAAAAATACGTATTCAAGTGTTATTTTTCTTCCCTCTCTCTCTCCCTCTCCCTCCCTGTTTCAAGGCTGACAGGGCTCTGCCTAGTGTGCGAGCAGCAAGGGAACAGGTTAGTGGGGGGAGAGAACCACCAAGGGAAAAAGAGAGAGAGAATGAATGAATGAATGAAGAAAGACTACGCACCAAAATCAGGCTGCAGTAAAGCTGCCCCTTTAATGCTGGCACCAGCAGGTACTTGCCTTTTAACTGGCCACCTGGCTCGTTTGCAGCTCGCACAGGGGATGCCTCCCAGCCTGACACCTGCTGTCTGACCTGCCTGGCATTCTGAGAGGTTGTTGGGTAGCTCATGCCTCTTTGGGGCTGAGCAGTAGATTGCCCATCCACATAGGAATGTTTCGGCCCAGCTGAGCTTTCCAGGAAGGGGATCCCCACCACAGGACCAGTCGGTGGCTGGGCAAAAGGCCCCAGTCAGTGACCTGCAGTGGAAGCCAACCAGCCTTCACAATATTGTGTGCTGCTTTTCCCTAAAGCACCGGTTTCTGAATTCAGGGGATTATGAGGCCAGCCTCTGCTCTGAAAGGGTGACAAAGCGTTATGTGCACCTTTCCTTGGACCTCAGGAACAAAGAAAGGGCTCTCCCTGGGATAATGTTAGATGATGTGGATTTTGTTAACTGCTTCTGTGGGCAAGTCACATCGGTCTTATTAGCACCATTGCAAAATGAGCCCCAAGCAGAAAGTTGGACCAGAATAAACAGATGCCCCCTTGATAGGAATGCCAGCCTTCAGTTATTTTACTGATCCAGCCGGTAAAATCAGATTGCTTTCAGGTCTGTTGGTGCTGTTACGTTGGTGCCAGGTCTGTACAAAGTGAAATTGTTATCATCCTCTGAGTGGGGACTAGAACCGGGATCTCCCGACTCCCAATCCAACACCTTAGCCACTACACCACACTGGCGCTCAGATGTTTTGTTTTGGAAAATATTCCACCCTACCCCACAGCTGGATTCTTAAGTCATGCCGCTACCAGAGGACTCCTTCTCAGAGGAAGAGTTGGAGCTCCCAAAACCTGAGGGCACCCCAGATCAGTCACTGTCACCAGACCAGGAGGAGCCTGAGCCCTCAGGGGAGATGACTGCGGGTCCATCCCCGTCAGGGGAACGGGAATCTGCCTCTGAGGCAGAGCCTGAGCAACCTTATGGTCCCCAAGAGGCTTGGCCAGTAGGGTCCAGTAAAGAGGAATGCTCGCTTGCAAAGAAGGACTCCTTAGGAGAAAGTGACTCCTTATGAGTGGGACTCTGACCAGACAGCCGTAATGCATGGCATTCTGGCTCTGGGTGTGACTCAGAAGGCTCTGGTATTAAAAGCCTTCAGTGGCTGCCTAGCCAGTGCTGGAACAATGTGGTTCTATTCGCTCCAGGGCCTTGTACCTTGTTTTCTTAGCCTTGCCTTGTGATTGACCCTCTGTGTGACTAAGCCTTGGACTGTTTCTTGACTGTGTAATATGTAATGCCTGAGTTTTGAGTTTACCTGCTATCTTGACCACTCTTGCCTCAATCTGAACCCATTGGACTGAAAACTGTGGCCTGGTTTAGACAACATGGTAAACCATGCTGCTTAACCACAAAATGCATTCCATTAACCATTTTGTGGTTAAGCAGCATTGTTTACCGTGTTGTCTGAACCAGGCCTGTGTGTCTGCCTGCTTCAATACTTTGCCCGTTCACTCAGAGTCTACTTTAGCCAACACAGGACATCAGGACAGATTGGGGGTGTTGCTGGTGTACAGTTCACCAAATTCTTGTCCTTCATTTAGGTACATCCCTTCACCATGCCTAAAATTATGCTTTTGTGAGGGGATTTATTTATTTATCTGCCACAGTCACAAGAGGTTGTTGGAGGAGGCAACCTTTCCAAAGATAGGGATAGGGTTAACTTACATTGCACAAAGTGGCTAAGGTGAAACTTCCCCCACCCTTTTCTTTAATGTTTTAAAAAGCCAAGGTGTGGCTCGAATGTGGGTTGTCATGCACTTTGAAAATAGAGGTCTCCATGGGTACTATGGTGCCTCAGGCTTGGGGACCCCTGCTGCAAGTTGAAGCCACTGGTCATACATCAAAGAATGTGATTTAAAAACAGGCGCACCATGTCCTGCATTTCCCAGAGGTGTGCTTATACCCTGCCATGTGCAAAACATAGCATTAATTGATGGTTTACTCACTTGGGTCTTGGCTTTCCTACCTGCTCAGGTGAGCTAATTGTCTTGCCTCAATTTCATGAATAGTGGCCTAAGATCGTGGAAAGCCTCTGTCCAAAGATATATATAAATAGCTAAGTATGGAACAGTAAAGCACATGCTTTGCATGCAGAAGGTCCCAGATTCATTCTCCAGCAACTCCAGTTATAATAGTGCTTGGAAAGACTTTCTTTGCCTGAGACCCTAGATCCACTGCCGGTCAGAATAGCAGGACATACAGGCTTAGATACACCAATAGCCTGAACCAGAGTATGGCACCATAATAAGTTCATTTCTTCTGAAATTAATACCTATTTATTTATTTCTCTAAATCCTCAGAACACTTCATATACATAATTGCAGCAAGCCTCACAACAACCTTCTAAGGTGGGCCAGTATTACCACTACCTCTATAATAACGAACTCAGTTGGTTAGTGCCGACAGGATTGTCCCTAAAATAGGGTCACTGAGAAGAGGGAAGTACCAGCATGCTTGGGGATGCCCCAAGGTTTGCAGAAGTACAAAAAATCTTTAAGAAAAACAATAATCCTAAGGGGGCAAGTCCTCCCCCTGCCAAACAAACCCTAAAAGAACCCAGTGAGGATTGAGCATGCTCAGTGGCCACAGAATACCGAATGTTGTGTGTGGAGTGGGAGGATGGAATAGAGTTTCATGGAAGAGGGCATGACTGGTTGGAATCCTGAACTGCAGCACTCCACACTGCAACATTTTGTTGGAGGTCCCACTTGTTATCCTTACATTGCAAATGGAGTTTGATGGGAGGGGAGCTGAACCTGAGAGTGGTTTGTCTAAGACCATCAGGCGTGTTCACAGCTGAGGTAAATTTTGAGCTAGGCCCAGGGGCTTCCTACCTCATAGCTCATTCAGTTAATCACAGCATTGCACTAGCCATTGAGAAATGAATTGGATCCAAAGAACTAAATGAGGCCTGCAACTTGCGCTTTTCAAGCGGAATGCGAGACATAAAGTGCAGGGCAGAGTTTATTTGGAGTCCCAAATGAGGCCTACCCTCCACCTCACTTTGTGTGATGGCTTGACCTGTGTAAAGGCAGCACAAAAACATTTTATGTAAATACTGCTTGTCTTCAACAGCCTGCCCCTGTCCATTTAAATTAGTAGAGCAGGTATTGAGGAATGCGGCATGGCCAACAGCAGCCTTTGGTCAGTGGAACAGAAACTTGCATAATGGGAATGTTTGGGCTAGGAGGATGAGGGCAGCTATTTTTAGATTGGAGAGGATTGTGGAGGGAAAAGCAGTGGTATATGGGAGCTGGTGATTGGGGCAGCAGTGAAAGGATTTTCCCTGGGCAGTGTGTGCAGGGCTGGCCTAAGGCATTTTTCTGCCTGAGTAGAGCAGGAAATAGCATTCCCACCCCTCAAGGTGCACAGTACCCAAAGCCAATCAAGGAATATTGGGTATCTGAGCAGAAAATTCCACAAGAACCTCTCCTCCTTCCTGACAGTAAAAACAAAACAACAACTGATATAACTAACTATTTGCGGTCCTTTCTTGATGCCCAAATTTAGCTGCCTGAGACGGCCACCTCATCCTGCCCAACAGTAGGGCTGGCACTGAATTATGCATTGGGACTGAATGATGAAGGGTATTGTTAGACGCTAACTGCTAGTCCTGTGACTGTCTTCCATCAAAATTAGTTGTTTTTTCATTGAAAAATTATAGGTATGATCCCAGGGCATCTGCTGGGCAGGGAGTTTGCCTCTCTAACCAGTTATATTTGGCATCCATGTGACATAGAGGTTTCCAGTGATCAAATTTTCCATATGGATGAAAGGAAAAACAAAGTTTAATACCACATTTTCCTTCTTTGTACAGATAGGTTGAAAATCCAGAGGTTACTTGCAAAATACTCTGTGTTTTCCATATTGTGGAATATGATACCTGAAAGTGAACATAGTAAAAATACAGAATACAAGCAAATGACCCAGGCTTTTGTTTTATAATGTTGGTGTATCCTAGTTTTTAAGGGGATGTATATTTTCCCCTTCCATATTTCTTCACCTTCACACTGGCCAAATTCAAATGTAATACTAAAACATGGCTTACTGCGGAAAGAAAGAACTGTTGAGAGCCTGGGCTCATGTGCATCCCCGCCTGTGTTTTGCACACATAGGGAAGAGATTTCAGCTTCTGGGCATGGTTTGTAATAAACCAGTTTCCTGTTTCATATGAATATGGGAAACCCCGGGTTGCACAAATTGTAGTTATTAACAAACCAGCAAATAAAACTAGATTGATCCTGGTTTGACATCCTGATTTGTGAACTAAGTAATTTGTACACACCACAATTTTTCATATTTAGATGGAACAGGAAACTATGGGTTGTTTTTATTCTCCTACCTTTACACCTGAAGGAGGGAGAAGCATGCAAACTGAAAACTTGCCATGGCACACTCTCATAATGTTAAACTGTTGACTTTATTTTACTTTAACAGCCTTGGCATCCCTCAAAGAATCCTGTGTTTTGGTGAGGGTGCTGAAGGCACTTTTCTTAAAGTTCTTGATCCTCTCCCATGCAGAACTATGTTCCCTGGGGAGAGGGAATGGCTGTTAAAATCTGGAGCATTGAGGGGGGCATGACAGTGGGGAACTGAATCCTACAAGACACCAAAAATACCTCAATAACTTTTGTCTTATGCTGTTATAGACTAACCTGGATGCTCTTTGGGAATGATTGTCTCAAACGTCTACTACACCAGGTAAAAGTTTACTGTGATACACTTCCTGCCCTATGCAGCTGGGAAAAAAATATTGAGAGGTTTTGTTGCTTTTAAATCTCCAATGCCCCTTTTAGCCATAGAATATTTGGTGGATATTCCAGGGCAAGGCCTATCAGAGATGCATTATGGGTCATGGAGGAAATGATAGGCTACATTGGCCCCAAAGACTTCCTTGGAGCAACACAATATCCAGACAGATGTATTGCGGGAAGTGTCCTGTCTGCTCATCATGGAAGATAGGGAGAATGGCAAGTTCACACCTGCCAAAGTCCCTTCCAAATCTACTTCCTGTCCAGTGTGGGCAGTGCAATTCAGTGTGACAGCTACAGCTTCTGTAGGTGGGTGACGTCAAATCTCAGCTTGGGGACAAGCTGCTGATGGAACTGCAGACAAAAATCATAACGGACATTTCTCCCCTGGAAGCAGCAATATCAAATTGGGTGTGACAGATGGGAAAGGAGCTGGCAGCATGAAATTACTGCATAGAATAGTGTGGGTGGGTGGGGGAAAAAGCAGGGATGAAGGAAAGTCCATCGTCACCCCAATGAGAGCCAAGGACCAAATCTCTCAGGAACAGTTATGATGAGTGGAACGCAGCCTAGATGGCCGCATTGAGGCTGGTGAATGTTACAGGAAGCCGACAATGTTTGCCCACCATGTTGAAAAGGAACCCAGAGCTCTATGCCTAAGATGATGTGTCAGGACAATTTGAGGGGCTCAAGTCAGAATTAAACACACACATCACCTTGGCAAGACCTTGGAACCTGGGCCTACTTCACACATTACACAGAAGAAAGCTTAGGCCAGTAATGACACACTGAACAGGGGTGCCTTCTTAAGAGAGTTGTTTCCAAATATGTTCCTGTCATGTTCACACACCACAAATGTAGGGGTATACTGAGAGCATCTTAAGTGTACAACTGAAGAATGAAAATGTATGAAGTGGCATTCAGGTGTTAGGACAAAGAGGCCAACCTGCAGCACAGGTGCCACACTCGGCATTGGTGGTGGGAGTTTGTGGCACACCCACACAGCAGGCGTGTGTCCTATTGAACTATCCTATGGTCCTGTCCTCATGGCCGACCTTACCATTAGGCAGAGTGAAGCAGCTGCCTCAAGGCAGCAGATTTTGGGTGTCAGGGGGAAAGCAGCAAATTGCTATTTATTTAATTTGTTATCGTCTTTTTACTGCTGGGGAGGGAGTGTGGGGGAGGTGTTTATAGGACCTCCTTCCTCAGATGTCCTTCCTCACTTGGCCAGCCTTGGGTACTGTGCATCTTGACTTGGTGGGGCGAGGGGGAGCCATTAGCTGCATTACCTCAGGCAGCATCACGCCTCAGGCCAGCCCTGCTCTTCAGCAGTGTCACCATTTGTTTCCCACCCTCACAGCACAGCAGGCAGCATATGTCTTACATCAGGGGTGGGGAAACCTCAGGCCTGGGGGCACAATCTGGACTTCCCAGATTCCCCGGATAGCTACGCCTCTCCCCCTTCCCCAGCGCCTTTCCCCCAGCCACTAATAGTTTGGTGATTCCTCAGCTACTGTGCAGGTTTTACCTCAGTCTAAGATATTCAAATGCATCTCCTAAGGCTTAGTTACAGGTTGTGAGAACTTTAAGCTCAAAGATGGTGGTATTTTTGTATTTTAACCCTACCCCCTTTTGCCTCATCTACCATTTGAATATGTCACCCTCCTCAGAGCTGTTCCAAAATTGAATTCGGCCCGTGGATTGAAAAAGGACCCCTGCTCTTGTACTATAATGGGCCTGTTCAGACAACACGCTAAGCCATGGTTAGGCCGCTAACCCTTTTGCAGCAAATGGTTAGTGAGCGTATTTAAGCCATGGTTATGTAGCCACCATGGTTAGGAATGGTTCACACGGCACACTAAGTCATGGTTTGCATGACACACTAAGCCATAATGATGATCTCAAAATGCTTAACCACAGTGGCTTAGGGTGTTGTCTGAACAGGGTGACTATGAACTGGGATGGCGCTTTCTCATAGTTTGGCTTTCAGCAACCCAAGAACGCCATGTGTGCCCTGGGCCCTACATTTGCTTCCACCCCTCGGTGCCTATTTCATTTTCGGTTCTCCTCTCCTTAGCTTTCCTGGTTGTCCGGGGGACCCATTAATACCTTGCTGGAGCTTTCCCTGTTGTCTTTGAAAAGTAACAAACACCTATATTAAACGGATCTATAGCAGCTCCAAGCCTCAGATCTATTTTCATCTCAGCTCTTTGTTCACTTATCGGCTCTGTAAATCTTTTCTAAAGGGGTTTAAAAAGAGAAAGAGAGAGAGGAGAGACTGCTCCCCCCCCCCCCGTTTATGTTTTTTAAATCTTTAAATCTTCAGACGTTTCTCAAAATCCTTTTCATTCGACAATATTTTCAGCCGCTTTGCAACATTAATAACATATGAGGATATTTAAGCCTCATCGCATATTCCTGAGATTTCAAGCAACAAGGAAGAGCAATGCCAGACAGGAACATTTCATTCCTTGCATCCTCTCCACATACACACACACCCTGCAAGTTCAGTTGAGTTAAAGGAGAGCGCGAGCTGGAAACTAAGGTGCTAGACTGGAAGTAGGATTGCTGGCATCTTACCTGGATTCTTTTGGACGCCTTCAAAATGCCTCAGATGTTTATCCTGAGCAGGAATCTCAAAATGCCATTGTGGCTGATTGCTGGCACCCCACTTCTTAACATTTAAAAAGAGCTTTTAGGCCTTGGAGCTGTGAAAGGAAACGCCAGGCCTGGTCTGCATTACCTCCCACAATGCCTCGGGGCCACACCCCCAATGTATTCTGGGAAAATGAAGATGGTGGTGGCAGCTGCAGCCACTGTGGCTGAGCTGAGTGGCAGCATCTGTCTCTGCTGTTGATCTAGGGCTTAGAAAAGAGAAGCCTGAAAAAGGAATTGAGAATAAAACAGGTGGTGAAGCTGTGTCCAGGGGCCGATCTACACCAAGCAGGATATAACACTTTTAAAACAGTATGAAAACGGTATTTGTTTTCATACTGGGCCTGAAAAGTTGTCATAACCCTTATAAACCATTATAAGCAGTAGTGTAGATCCTTCTACACTACTGTACCACTTCTTCTACTTCAGAAATTGCTGGAGACCGTAGCTCAAGAGATGGTTCCTGATCCCATCCTAGGGTGTGTCAGGATAGGTCCAGCAATCTGATGCCAGCTTACTATCAATAGATAGAACATAGGAAGCTTCCTTACACTGAGTCAAACTCTTGGTCTATCTAGCCCAGTATCAACTGGCAGCAATGGGCCTTCCAGGGTTTCAGGCAGGATGCTTTCCTCATCCTACCTGGAGATCCTGTGGATCAAACCCGGGACGTCCTGCATGGAAAGCAGGGGCTCTACCACTGAGCTAAAGCCCCTGGGGCTGGTGTCTTAGAGTGGGTGTGGGCTCTTGACCTTGTGTGAACTACTTGGGATTCAAACAAGTTCATTTGAGAGAGCAGTTTTTTGTTTTTTTCTCTACTTAAGCCACTTGAAGTCACAAACCCTTGCCATTCAATTGAAAATTGTCCTATTTTTTGTTTTTATCATTTCTGCAAAACCCATAGGCCCCATTCAGAAGACACCTTAAACCACAGCTTTAACCATGGTGTTTAAGCCAGAAAGCCGGGCTGTGTTCAGAAGACACCTTAAACCACGGCTTTAACCACAGTGCTTAAGCCAGAAAGCCATATTCACTGTGGTTAAAGCCATGGTTTAAGGTGTCTTCTGAACACAGCCTGGCTTTCTGGCATAACCGCTGTGGTTTAAGGTGTCTTCTAAATGGGGCCTTTGATAGCCCACTGAAAAGCACTATACAAATATATATAATAATTAATAAATAAAATCATCCAGCAGCCTGCAAGTAGACCCCTATCTACTTTCTGCCCACCCCTGGCTTAGACCATACTGATACATGTGGAAATGGTCTAAGTAATCCAGAATGTAAGCATACCATTTCCCCATCCTGCTTATGGTGCCTTCCTTATGTCGTTAACCAGATTGCAACAAGCCATCCTCTTGGTATAATGCAAGGTGAAATGGTTTAGTGGCACCTCCAAAGCTAGTTTCTTTGATCGTTTTCTAGAAAGGGGCTCCACCCCTGGTGATGCATGTCCGCCTCGTTATGAAATCTCTCTCCAATTTCCAATTCCTTCAGTGTGTTAGGCATTGCTGACCCTTCCTGTTCTCTTTTTCTTTAATCTACCTGCGCTGTAAAAAGAGTGAACTTTACACACTGATCCTTCTGTGTTTACCTTACATTGAGGAAAGCTTGACAGGTCTTTCATTAAAAAGATGGAGAAGAGTGGCTGTCTGACACCGTCACACATTTATATAACAGTTTTAATTGGGAAAGCTATTTACAATCTTAATTGGAGGTCCCTTCCACAGGTAGGCAGGTATGTCTTGCCAAAGACTACACAATGAGCAGATAGCAAAGAGTATTGCAAGACAAAATCTGTACTTTCTGGCTAATAGAACTGGTTATGGTGCTTCACCTTCACATTTGATTTCTCTTAAGAATAAGCAAGCTGGTAGAGCGTTTGTGCCTGCAAGATTTAATGTTCTACATTTTGGGCCCAATTTCTGAAAATTCTGTATCAATGTAGATTATGTCTGTGTGGGGTGGGAGCCACTGAAACTCTGACAAATGTTCTTTTATATCGCAATTTCTACTTTCATTTGAGAAGTCGTATAGTTTACCCTCTTCTGACTAGTTTACCAGGGCATCCAGATGGAAGATTGGTAATGAATTGTCTATCAGATCAAGTTCCACCTATTACCGAACAGGTGGCTAACTGTTTTTGTAATTGCCATGCGTATAAGAGTTCAATTGACTGACTCTATTAGCTAAATTGGAAAAAAATGTCTTTCTTGATTCCTGTCATTTGTGTTCTGTAATTTAACTTGAGTAAGTCTTATGATCATAATAAAGAAATGAGGATGAGGATGGAGGTGGGCTTTGAGGTCACGTCTCCAAGTTGCTATAGTTTAACTCCTTAGCCACTGGGGAAGAGCTTCTGAGAATACATAGAAAAATCAACTCCACGTCCTCAAATACTACAAAAATACCACCAAGACAACACTTTAGTCAATGGTGGGTTAATAGTCAACTCACAGTTGGTTATTTTGCAGATACTCCCCACGCAACATGTTCCTACACAACTGTGGAGTGGTTGGGGCTGGCGTTGAGTGGACCAATAATCAACTCAGCATTTCCCCACCCTCTCTCAGTAGTACCTGGTGCTACCCCAGCAGTCTCTGCAAGTTGTGCTGACTGTAGCAGAGCAGCTGGCACAGTTTTGGACACTCTTGCCTGGGAACTCTGTAGCCAGCCAAAATAGTCCACTCAACCCTGCAAAATAGTCCACTGAGCCCAACAAGTAACACGCTAACCAACGGTTGTGCAGATAGTCAACTCTGCAGAGTGTTGGTTATCTCACATGGGCTGAGTTCAGACGACACGCTAATCAACGGTTGTTTCCCATTCTGTTCCTATTACATATGCACACCCAGTTGATTAGTGTGTCGTCCGAACTCAGCCATAGTTATTTCAGGGGAAATGGTCAACTGTGGGTGGTTTTTACCCGACAGACAACACAATAACCAACCGTTGACCACTCAACTGATGGTTGACTACTTAAACCATCATTGGTTATCGTGTCGTCTGAACCCAGACAAGGCCTTGATTAGCCAAAGTTGTTGTCAGAGCAGACAACAGGCAGAGGTCAGCTCAAGAACCAGGTTTGCCAGTTCCAGTGCCTCATTGGGAACACAGTTCCGGTGGCACGACCAGGGAGGAATAGCAGCTACTAAAATTGTCAAACCAAAAAAAAAAAGTTCCCCTGTGCCTTTAAGAGGGGTTTGATATTGAAGGCATTCCCAGGTGAAGTTTTACATGGGACGAGCTCAGTGTGATCACCTGCTGCTCGTTGCAGGTCAAACTGCTATTAAAGGGATAGCTACATAGGCTGGTTCCAAAGCTGACAAACCTAACAGTTACATGGGCCTTATTTAGGGTTGCCTATGCTATGTAAAGTTTTGCTGGCTAATTCCTGCATGCCAAGCCAGTGTTAGAGCTGTACAGCTACAGGGGCCTGCTGAAAATTTTGCATAGTGTAAATGGAGAAGTAGGGAAGCCAAGTTGGAAGTAAGATGGGGTTTCTGTGTCTTTTATAATTATAGAGAAGTAATTCCAGCAAGTGTATGACAAGCTACACCTAACAAAAAAAAAAAAACCTCTTCTACCTGTGAAGGCCTTGGAGCCCATGTGGTCCTTTGTACCTGCTTAGGAATAAAATGGAGGCTGAAGGGAGATTGTGGGAAATAGGACATGTTATCACCTCTCTCTCTCTCTTCATTTGAATTTATGTTGTTGTTTATTCATTCAGTTGCTTCCGACTCTTCGTGACTTCATGGACCAGCCCACGCCAGAGCTTTCTGTCTGCTGTTGCCACCCCTAGCTCCCCCAAGGTCAAGTCTGTCACCTCCCTTTTCTAGGGTTTCTGAGTGGGAAACAGCATTTTTAAGTAAGTAGTTTGGTCGCTGCCCCTGAAGTGCTTGCAGTTTTCCTCACAGAACTTAAAAAATATCAAAAGAAGAGAAATGATAGGAAAGATGAGGCCCAGCTCTACCCTCTTAAACTAGGGATGGGGGTGGGATGTGTAGCCTTCCAGATGTTGTTGGACTGCAATTTCCTTTATGCCTCACCTATGGCTATGCTGGCTAGGGCTGATAGTGGCAGGACAACAATATCTGGAGGGCTACATAGTCTTCAATCACACATAAACAAAAATTGGTTTGAGATTACTTGAACTGCCATAGCTTTCCCCAGCTAAATCTGGGCACTGTAATTCTGTGAGATTATTTATATACTACTACATTTGAAATATTATCATAGAGTTGGAAGGTCATCTAGTTGAGCCCTGTATCCAAACAGGCCCCATCCAAGCCCTCACAATCCAGGCTACAGTATGCCACAGATTACTTGGAGAACTGAGCTGGCACGTTTCATTATGGAGCTGCTAAAGCAAATAACTCCGGATGACAAATACGCTAGACCAGTTACTACACAGGGTGAGAAGGTTACAGATCTCTAACTAGATTACAGAATGACATAGGTTTGACATACTCACACTTCTCTCTCGCCCACCTCCATTGCTTTTATGACAAGCAGAAATGCAGGTGAAGTACTGCTCATATATTTGTACCCCTAAGCTAGGAAAAGCAGCTCTTGTTGAATTTCTGCAAGTCAAATGCCTGTTAAAGACAAAGGGCCTAAAGGAGAAGAAGCTATCTTGGCTAGAATATGGTCAATTAGAGCAATGGAATAAAAAGTGGATTAAAGATAATAGAATGTGCAGAAAGATGACGAGGTTTGAAGAATTAGTAGTAAGTAAGGAGAAAGGAAAAGGAAGTAGTATAGTTTCAAAAGGATTAATGAGTGAAATATATAAAATATTGTTAGAGAAGGAGTTTAGAGAGAATACAGAGAAAATGATTTGGGAATCAGATTTGAAGATACAAATAGGGCGACAGAGCTGGGAGGGACTATGGAAACAAAGAGTGTTGAGAAGTTTATCAGTAAGAATAAAGGAGAATTATTTTAAAATTTTATGGAGGTGGTACCTAACCCCGGTTAGATTGAATAAGATAAGTGATCAACATTCAGCAAATTGTTGGAGAGGATGTGGGGAAAAAGGAACGTATTTACATATGTGGTGGCAATGCAAATATGTACAAAGATTATGGAAGATGGTGTTTTCAGAAATTGAAGAAATAGTGGGAATGAAAATAGAACAAACACCAAAAATAGCATTGCTGTCACTATTTGAAGATATAAAGTGTGGAAAAGGAACTATAGAGCTGATATCGAGTTTGTTGGTTGCAGCACGATTGATGATAGCTAGGAACTGGAAGATCCAAGGGGAATATTCTATTGAGGAATGGTATAAAGTAGTATGGGACATAGCCATTAATGATAAACTGACATGTAATATTAAGTGGAGAAAAGGCGTAACTAAAATAAATGAGTTCGAAGGAATCTGGAAACAGTTCCTAGTGTTCGTGTTTACTAAGGGAAGTGGGAAACCACCAGCAGAAGAAATGATTAGATTTTGGACTCAAGAATGATCCCGAGGTGGGGGGTGCACATTTATGTTAAGAATGAAGATGTTGTAGAGTGATAAGGCATATGTAATAGTTTTTGATATTTGTACTCAACAATTATTCAATATGTATGCAGCAGATATTTGATGTATTTTTTTTTCTTATTGTGTTTGTTTCAGTTATATTTTGGAAATGTTTATCTATGTTTATATAGTGTTGAAAATGAATAAAAATTAAAAAAAAAAAAAAAAAGACAAAGGGCCTCTGACTGTGGGTGGCAGGGAGAACCCCATTTCACAGGGTTCTTTGCAGGGTAATCGAGGCAGCTGAATTGGTTTAAGCTGGTAGTGGAGACACCCCCATAAAACTCTGGAGCTAAATGTTAATAGATGATGGCCACTGCCTGAGGTCAGCTGCTGGATTTTGCTGGAGGCACATCTATGCGGGAGATCAGGGCTGCGAGAAAGGAAAGAAAGGTAGGTGAAAAATAATTGCTCAAAACAAAAGAGTCTTGCGGCACCGTAAAGCTTTAGTGCCACAAATCTGAAATACAATTCAAATTCATTGTATTTTTTTAATTGTTCAGTAGCTGAGAGCATCCATACCATGACTCTTGCCTGGCTGTCAGTTTCCTTTCCTTAGTTAATTCCTAATCTGCTTCATGTGTAGTTTCTAACCTGGGCTACCCACCCTGCTCACTGTGAGGCACTTTTCTTCCTCCTGGCCAACCCATTTGGATCATTGCCCGCAGGGTTATTCCTGATTGTTGTGCTGAGCAGGACCCATGTCGGGGGTCACCTTTAAGGGAGTGACAAGGCACCGTTCCATATTAATACCCGGCGCTTGCCCGATCCATCACGTATTGATTTTTGATGCACACCGCGAAACAATTTGCTCTTAAGAGTGGCAGAGGCATGGGAAAGCAAGATGCATATGGGTACGCACCTCCTGCTCAGGAGGATGGAATAGAGGCCAGACAAATGACCTGTGGGGTTGACGACGCCCCTCTGGGCCTTTGTGGGCCATCCATCCACCCACCCCGCTGACAAGAGCCTGATTCTGCTTGTCCTTGTCCTTTATGACTTCAGGCCAGGAAGTTACAAAACAAAAGCAACGAAGAGCGTTTTCTCATTGGCTTATAAGCTGCGTTTTGTGAGCTGCTTGCTGGATCCCCTAGGCCAAGATGGTGGCTCGGGAGGTTCAGTCAGTCCTGACTTTGTTACGAAGTTGCTTGGAGGAAGGGGCCTATTTTAGGGTGACCATATGAAAAGGAGGACAGGGCTCCTGTATCTTTAACAGTTGTATAGAAAAGGGAATTTCAGCAAGTGTCGTTTGAATAAGGTGACCATATGAAAAGGTAAGACAGGGCTCCTGTATCTTTAACAGTTGTATTGATAAGGGAATTTCAGCAGGCGTCATTTGTATATATGGAAAACCTGGTGAAATTTCTTCATCATCACACCAGTTAAAGCTGCAGGTGCCCTGCCCTCTTTTAAATCTGGTCACTCTAGTATAGCTCCTGCACCTTTAACTATTGTGATGAAGAGGGAATTTCACCAGGTTCTCCATATATACAAATGACACCTGCTGAAATTCCTTTTTCTATGCAACTGTTAAAGTTACAGGAGCCCTGTCCTCCTTTTCATATGGTCACCCTACGTTTGAATGCATGTAGCAGCTGGTGAAATTTTGTCTTCATCCTAAGAGTTAAAGCTGCAGGAGTCCTGCCCTCTTGACCAGATACAAAAGAGAGGAGGGCACCTGCACCTTTAACTATTGCTATGAAAAGGGAATTTCACCAGATGCAGTCTGCATACAAATGACAGCTGCTGAAAATCCTTTTTCTCTACAACTGTTAAAGCTACAGGAGCCCTGTCCTCCTTTTCATATGGTCACCCTAGCCTATTTCCTACCTTGTTTCCATCTCTATATGCCATTTAAACAGTACATATGGGAGGAATGATGCCCCAGATGTGTAATGAGGCTGGCATTTCCCCCGCCCCCCCCAAGTCTCTTAATCCCAGTTTTCCTCAGAAAAGCAGTTTGGTGGTCCCCATAACTTGTTCCTCCTTAGAGCAATCAGTGAGCAAGGGTTGTTGTTGTTTTTCTGTTACAGACTAGACTGTTTCTTGGCTTACATTTACCTTCCAAATTGTACAAATTAAGGATCTTATACCCACCTGGGAGTAAGTCCCAATGAACTCAATGGGACTTATTTCTGAGTAGTCATGCATAGGATGGTGTTGATACTGTGTCAGTTAATGTCTTAAATCATAGGCCTTTCTCCCACCTAGGTTTGACCCATCAGTGTTGATTGTTGCCTCTCATATTCTAGGTTTGGCCCCTTCCTGTGCTGGCCTCAAGCCCACAGACTTTTAGGTAGCAAAAGTTCCCCCTTTGCTATTGAGGCCCAGGATACACAACTCCAACTGTAAGTTCCTCAAGCCCACAGACTTTTAGGTAGCAAAAGTTCCCCCTTTGCTATTGAGGCCCAGGATACACAACTCCAACTGTAAGTTAAGGTATACTGAAGTCATAAGCATTTGTTTACTGCTCAATGCAGAATCAAGCAATGGTTTGCATGGCTGAAACATCCATAGCAAATTAAACATCACAGATGGAGATTTCAAATAGGCCCACATTACCTTGAACACAATGCTTTTCAGTGGAGACAGTTCACACATTTGACTGAGAGTCTTTGAGCCATTAGTCTTTTTGTTGTTGTACAGGCATGCTGTGATTCAGCCCTGATGTCTGCTGCAGACATGTTAAAGTCACCACAATGAGAGTTCCTCCTTCGTTTTTAAAACACACACACACTGAGAATGCGACGTATAGTTGTTCCTGTAACACAGCCTTCCGCAAGCTGGTGCCTTCTATATATTTTGGATTTCATCTCCCATCAGCTACAGCCAGCATGGCAAATGGTCAGGAATGCTGGGAGTTGTAGTCCAAAACATCTGGAGGGTATCAGGTTAGGGAAGGCTCGTTGCTGCTTTATTTTCCCTTAATGCCCTATTCCTTCAGTCTGTGAACCTGTGTGAGGATGTGATTCTACCCTGTGGGGACAAGGCTGCTGCTTCAGGCCAAGAGTAAGGGAAGGAGTGTAAGAAAGATGTTTTTAAAAGTCCAGAAAAGATGTGTCACAGCATGAAAAGACATGTTAAGCCTTGGAGCACCAATTGAGAGAGCATGAGGAATGTTTGGGATTCATGTGCTCACAGAAGGTGCATTAAGCATTTATGTGGTGGTTGTGAGAGTAGGAAGATAACAAGGGAGAAAGATTTGGGTGTTATGTGGATGGGATGTAGGGTAGTGCTGAATGCCAGCTGTAGGGTGTCGAGGGCCTCTGTGAAAAGCATCCCCAGCGGGCCCACTTCGCCTGGATGCCCAAGGGTGGATGCGCAAACTGAGGCCTGGTCTACACCTGCCATCGAAAGAGATAGTGGAATCTCGAGATGGTTGTGACCTGTACCACTTCGTACTGCAGATGAGAGACACCATTTCTGAATGTCAAGAAATACCAGCATTCCCCTGCAAGTAAAAAAAATGGCACTAGAGAAGAAGCTTGCAGGAAGATTTTCTCTCTAGGAGCATTAAAAACATGATTCCCCCATCAGCGATCTGTGCAATCCATTCTACCACCTCATTCTCCTTCAAGCGTAGACCAGCCTTCAGGATGCTCTCATACTGTGTAAGCACTTCTTGAATACTCTTTATAAAGTAAAAATGGCAGTGCTGTGGCGATATGGGCCATGCAGTGCCGGCTCATTTTTTGAGGGTCCGTAGGCAAGACACCTGAGACCGGCCCCTTCCCTACTGCCATTGTTACCAGCTACTGTTGTCCTTCCTTCTCTTTCTCATCATTGCTACTGCTTATTGACAGGCAGAGAGGCAGTGAGCAAGTAGGCAGCGTCATCTTCTCCTCCTCCTTACCACCACCATTGTCTGGACCGGAGCAAGAGGTGAGTGAACAAGCAGGTTGCAATTGTGAAGAGGCCGGGCAAGTCCAGGGGGTGCTTTTCAGTGGGCCCCTGCTGGGGTGTGGGCCCTTGAGAGGTGTGTGACCATGCCTAGACTTGATGTTGGCCCTTGGACCATGCCTGGCTAGGGGGAACCCAGAAATCCCCAACTTTGCCAGCTTGTGAAACTGGTCAGGAAGCTATATTCTCGAACCGGGGTGTCTTCTCTCTAATTATACATAACTGGGAATGATTTGGGTTTATTACATTCAGTGGCCCAAATACAAGCTTATGGCCTGGTTTGAACAATTCTTGCCGCCCACCGTGGCTATAAGCGCATGCTGGCAGCTACTGTGAATGTTCAAGCCATAGTGGGTGGTCACAGCTTATGATGTGTGAACCTGGGGAGGGTGGGTTGTTGCCATGGGTTGTGGGTGGTTAACCATCGCAACAACCCACCCTGTCCCAGCTATGCATGTCACAATAAACTGAGGTGACCGTCTGCTGCAACTTGAATACTCAGAGAATGGCCACAAGCACATGCCACAGCCCACCATGGCTTATACAAGCCTCAGTGGGCTGCAGCATTTGTGCAAACTGACCCTAAGTGTTACCTCTATTTAAAAGGGAAGCTGTCATTTGGAAGGACCTCAGATTACCTTAAAACACCTGTTATTTTAGACACGGCTGTTTCAAAACTGAAAGTTGGGAGTGCAGTATAAACCCAATCAGATGGGCTTATGTAGAGATGTTTTGTGTATCAGATACATATACATTACAATATCTGGAAGCTTTTGTACTACAGTGTGGGAAAATTGCATCAGGCAAAAGGTTGTGGGCTGTGCCGTATGGTACTCCGTAGAAGGCCCATTGTTTCACTGCTGTGGCTACTTATCCACTGGCCGTAGCTTCCAGTATCAGGCCCAGCTCTGACTTCCACAGGGCCTCTTCTCAGAAGCTCTTGGCACCACCTTGTGGTCAAAATTGTGATTTCAAACCCACGTTGATACCCCACAAAACAATTTGTATAATCAAGGGGATCCTAAATTTCACAAAACCCTTCATAAGTTCTACTCAACTTTAGGCAATGTGGTGCCCCCTCATCACCTTCCTTGATGCCCTACCAATCCTACTTTTTTTTTAACCCACTTACTTTCTAACCAGCAGCTGAGATTGTTTTGTAATAGGTTTCTGTTGCTGCTGAAAACGCTGGGTTCAAAGTTGTTGTTCAGTGCACTGGGGCTCAGACCCCACCTCTGCCTTATACTCAGGTCTTTTGGGCAGGGTACTTGTCCTTTCCCACGCCTCCGATGGCAGCCATTTTGTAGTGGTGCCCAGGACAATTTCCAAAATTACCAAATGTGCCCACAGCCCCAAAAGTACCCCTGTTGTGTACCCCTGTTGTGCACAATGAAACTGGGAGCCAAGCAGTAGTATCATCCAGACCAGCTGTAGTTGTCAGTTAGCAAGCTGAAGATCTTCCTTCCCCCATCATCCCATCTACAAGTCCCTTTGTCCACCCTCCTTCCCCATCTACAACAGGCGAGGAAGGAGAGGTGCTGAGGGCATTGAAGGCAGGGGAAGAAGCACCCAGCGGCTGTTTACTTCTCATGGCCTCAATTGCACGGAGATGGACACGATTGAGTGGCGAGGAGGTAGGGTGGCCAGATTCCAAAGATGGGACACATCTGGAGGGTTGAGCACGGCTAACCTAGCGAATTTACCTGCTTCACCCAGAATGTGAACCTGTGATGAAGGCAGCTTGACATAGAGAAAGGCAGAAGCCAAAGGCCGCTACCATCTAGAGCAGAATTTCTTCCAGCCCAAAGGTTGAATTCCATTTCGGAGACATTCTCGGGGGTGGGGTGGGGTTCACATCCCAGTGGTGAGTTGGGCCAAAGGTGAAAGGGGTGGGGCCAAGATACCCTCCTACCAAATGCCAGCATATTTTCATAGAATAGCAGAGTTGGAAGGGGCCTACAAGGCCATTGAGTCCAACCCCCTGCTCAACGCAGGAATCCACCCTAAAGCATCCCTGACAGATGGTTGTCCAGCTGCCTCTTGAAGGCCTCTAGTGTGGGAGAGCCCACAACCTCTCTAGGTCACTGATTCCATTGTCGTACTGCTCTAACAGTCAGGAAGTTTTTTCTGATGTCCAGCTGGAATCCGGCTTCAATTTGAGCCCGTTATTCCGTGTCCTGCACTCTGGGAGGATCGAGAAGAGATCCTGGCCCTCCTCTGTGTGACAACCTTTTAAGCATTTGAAGAGTGCTATCATGTCTCCCCTCAATCTTCTCTTCTCCAGGCTAAACATGCCCAGTTCTTTCAGTCTCTCTTCATAGGGCTTGAAGCTCTTACTGTCAGTAACAGCCTTAGGAAAGAAAGGCTTTTCAGCCATTTAAAACAAGGGACAAAACTGCACAACAGCTGGGAAACAAGCCCTGAAATGATTGGCCGCTGGGGGGGAACGGGGCGGGGCCATCTGGGGAACCCTAGAGGGATGGATTTGGCCCCTGGGCCTGAGGTTCAACACCACCTGGTAGAGAGGTAGCGTGTTTCCTCATTATAACTGGGAGAGGCCGTCCCTGGTCTAAGCCAGTCTAGACTCAGTTCACCAAGCCTGTACCTACATGGGCAGCTGCTCACCGCCGCTCACCCTGGATAACACAATACTGCTCATTCGTAATTCACAGTTTCCCTTGGAATAAGTCCTACCCCACATTAAAGAAGCAGCAATTTAAATAAGTTCGTTAGTTTTTTAAAATTTTATTTATAACAATATCTGTTGTTTTTTTAGTTTTTTTTTTGTTTGTTTGTTTGTTTTTTAGTTGTAAAGTAATCCGGCAAAAATTATTAAAACATTTGGCTCCCCCCTCCCACACAAAAAAGGCTGAGGAGACCTCCTTTCCCTCCCCCCACATGCGTGTAATTTCTACTATAAAAGCTAGTTCATCTTATTTATCGGTTTTGGATCTGTTTCCATCTTTTAAAAAAGGATGTTGGAGAGAAACCTCTTTCCAGAAAAGAATGACAGAAGTTGTGGTAATGGAGGGAGCAGAAGTGGGAGCAGAGCAGGGATGGTGGTTGTCAAGTACAACTTGTAAACTCTATTTCGGTCTGAGATGCAGGTGCTAAAATAAAATGAGATGCAGTCAAAGTAATAACACACCCCCAAAAAAGAATAAAGATGATTCCTGGAAATAAAATGCTTTCAGAAAAAAATGGTTAGTGGGAAGGTAAAGGGATGGAGGGCGGAGGGTGTGTACCGTGGTTGATGGGGGAGATTAGAAGTGGATTAGGATGTTATTGGTGGGGAAAAATTAGTTTAAGGCGTTGCAAAGAGGTGTGACTTGCTAGATGCAGTGAAATAAAAGGCGATTATTGGCAAGACCAATAAGGGTGCTGCGCTTTGATGGGATATGGACAGTACAGCTACACCAGTGGTTCTTAAACTGGCCCACAGGTCCCCAACGTGCACTTTCACATCGTCTGTGAGGTCATGATGAAAATAACAGAGGCAAATGCCTTCTTAAATGCAAACGGTGACAAAGGCCAAATAAAAACTCAGCAGCTTCCGCACTCCTAATAAAACTGCACTTTACTGCACACAGAAGAGGAAGAGGAAGCGTTGTTGGCGTGGGTAAGCTTCTCCTACACCTGTTTATATGCTGCATGCCACTGGGGAGTTTGCCACTTTAACACGTGATTGTTTAAGGCGTCTTTCCTAGAGCGGCCACAAAACCTGGCGACAATTTGGAGAGTCCCTTGAGCAAAATCTCTGAGGAATTTCAAAAGCGTTTAGGTAAGATGAGAAAAATTTCCCATGAGGGTTTCAGACATACCCAAAGGGTGAACTTGTGATAGGGTGCCTTGTCCGCCTAAACATCTGAGAAATTCTGAGGGGAGCTAAAACCATTTTGATAAGATGAGTCAAATTTCTTTGGGCAGCAATTGCACCTCCCCAGCAAAAAAAAACCCAAACCCACCTCTCTTCACCCCCAGCTAGATCACAGTGTAGAAGGACTGAAGTTTTGACTTGTAACGTTCCAAGTGGCCTTCCAGGTTGGGGCTGTAACATTAAAAAAAAAAATTGCAGTGTTCTGCACGGAACAAGGCAAAATAGTGGCCCCCAATACATCAACATTTAAGAATCACTGGTGTATATAGCAGGATGCCTTTAGTTTTAACTAAATCTGCATTAAGGTCTTGTCCGACTGGCATTATAGCGTGGTCCACATTCTGTCAAACCAGAGTCTTTTTTTCCTGTGCTTGAGAAGGAAGAAGCGGAATTTCCCCCTTGTCCCCCGGATCCGACATCCCCTTTTTTCATGACATCCCCTCAATTGACTTCTTCTCACATTCATAGCAGAAGGGAGTTTGGCCCCCCACCAGCAGCTCCCCTTCTTTCTTCCGCAGCACCCCGAAAAGGGGTGTGAAATTTATTCCAAGTTTTTAAAAGGCTGGCAACCTAAAGCCACCTGCACAGGAAGCAAAAGGAGGTTGATTTGTGCAGCGAAGAAAACGACGCAGCCAGGTTAAGACCATGGAGCCCTTCAACCCAAGCGAGGGTCATCTTGGTTTCTCCCCCACCTCCCAATGTTGCCTTTCACTCCGTCCACCCCAAAGTCCAGTGACAGAGATTCAGCGGCTGGTAGATGAAAGGGAATATACAGGTAATAATACTGCTCACATATAAAAGTAATAATCCTTCATTTGTACATTTATACAGTGTTCTCTTGCTCCCCCGCCCTCCTGCCCTCCCCAACCCCATCTTGTCTCTTTCCGTCTGGTCTCTGTCTGGGCCGGAGGCCCATCCCCCAGTTCCCTATGCCAGGGGGTTGCCGAGATCATCATCTGCCCCTCTGGACAGCAGCTCCCGCTTTTCGTCCGTGCTGGCTAGTGAGTTACGGCTGTTGTGGGCGCCCATGTAGAGTGTAGCGTACACTGGGTTGGTGAAGTTTGTGGGCTGGAGGGGAAGGAGAGAAAGAGAAAGTGTATGAGAGACGGCTGGGAAAGAGGAGGGCAGAGATGGCTTCTCAGGAGATTCCCCAGGTCCTTCTATACCTTCCCCAGGCCCTCCTTCTATACCTTGCCCATCCCGCCCTAAGCCACACCACCACCTCAGGGATCACTCTTCACATACTTTCCCACCAGGATGTGGTAAAAGCCAATAGCACATGATGTGAAGAGAAGGTTATGACTTGTCCTTTCAGATTGAGTTTCAGCAACCATCATAACCATGAGGCTAGGATAACACAACGCGCCCTGCCCGACCCTAAGGTCATCCTCAGGGGCCCTTCTCCATGAGCCCCTGCCAAAGGAAGTGAGGCAGGTGGCTACCAGGAGCAGGGACTTCTCTGCTGTGGCACCCCGGCTGTGGAATGAGCTCCCCAGAGAGGTTCGCCTACGTTATACTCTTTATCTAAAGGATAATCTCATATGTACGTGCCTAGACCCTAAGATCATCCTCAGGGGTCCTTCTCCGTGAGCCCCTGCCAAAGGAAGTGAGGCAGGTGGCTACCAGGAGCAGGGACTTCTCTGCTGTGGCACCCTGGCTGTGGAATGAGCTCCCCAGAGAGGTTCGCCTACGTTATACTCTTTATCTAAAGGATAATCTCATATGTACGTGCCTAGACCCTAAGATCATCCTCAGGGGCCCTTCTCCATGAGCCCCTGCCAAAGGAAGTGAGGCAGGTGGCTACCAGGAGCAGGGACTTTTCTGCTGTGGCACCCCGGCTGTGGAATGAGCTCCCAGAGAGGTTCGCCTACGTTATACTCTTTATCTAAAGGATAATCTCATCTGTACGTGCCTAGACCCTAAGGTCATCCTCAGGGGCCCTTCTCCGTGAGCCCCTGCCAAAGGAAGTGAGGCAGGTGGCTACCAGGAGGAGGGCCTTCTCTGCTGTGGCACCCCAGCTGTCAAATGAGCTCCCTAAGGAGGTTCGCCTGGCACCTACACTAAATTCTTTCAGATGCCAGGTGAAGACCTTTTTATTCTCTCAGTATTTTCAGTCTATAAATATAATTTAAATGTTGCTGTTTTAAATATTGTATTTTAAATTTGTATTTCTGCACGGCTGTTGATTTTATCCTGGTTGTGCTTTTATATTGTATTTTATATTATGTTTTTATACTGTTTTATACTTTGAATGGTTGTAATTTTTGTGAACCGCCCAGGGAGCTTTGGCTTTTGGGCAGTATAAAAATGCAATAAATAAATAAATGCACCCTGCACTGGGCTGCCTTTAAAGACGTCTAGAAGCTGCAGCTAATGCAGAACAGAAGCGTTATGCTCCAGTATTCCCATGGGATTCCTATAACCTCTAGGCACAATATTGACCAAACCAACTTGGGTCCCTACATACCTTATTAGCAAAGGAGGGAGGGGATCTGTGACCACCAGATGTTTTGACTTAGAGCTTCCATCAGCCCTAGCCAGCAGTCACTAGTGAGGGATGATGGGAATTGAAGGTCATAATATCTGGAGGGCCAGAAGCTGCCCATTCCTGCCATTTTGATTGCCTCCTTCCCTAGGCTTGTATTTGGTTTTTCACACCACCAACTGAAAATGCCTTCTTTAAATGTCTGCCTTTTGGGGATAGTGCTTAGAACACCAGAGGCATCATATCCGTTGCGAACATTCAGTCAAGTACTGTATTAGTTACAATCAGTGCTTATAACTACAGATAGGCATGGTAAGGCCTTTACATGGCCAAAGCCACCCCCGTACATCCTACTGTTACAGCACTATATACACAGCCAGTGGCCACTGGTGCCACGCCACCGCTCTACTATTAAATCCCACGTGAAGGGATGTGCAGAACCACAACCTCTATTTAATAGCCTTGTGTGGTGATGATCTAAGGGTTGGGTCAGATAAACACGTGGCTACCTTTGCTTCTCAACAATTGTGTTACTGTGCATTGATGAAGACAATGCCGTTAGTGCTATTGCTTTACCCCAATCATGGAAGGAGGAAAGAATTTCCCTGCTGGATCAGTCCAAGCATCTTCCTAACCCAGTATCCTGTCTCCCATAGTGACCGGCCTCATGTTCCTTCCCCTCTTGTTTGACCCTAGAGGTACATACTTCTGAACACGATGAAGATTCAGTTGTTAGCTTCCATCCTTAATGAATTTGTTTTTCAAAGCCATCTAAGCAAGTAAGTATCGCTACATCTTGGTCTGGTAAAGTTGTAGTGCTGTGAAATTTACAGCACGACAAGAGAGACTGCAAATGGCACACAGGCTCACATACTCCCTTTCTCTAGCAGGATCCCCACCCACCCATGTGTTCCCTTGTCAGGGTTAACCATGGCTCAGTGTTACAGCCGCGCACCCATAACAATGCTAACTACAGGTCTCACATTAACCAGCATTTGAAATCAGGGTTTCAAATGGCTTTGCAAACCATGGTTAAGTGAAAACCTGGTTGATACTCTTGATCATGGTTGGCATCATTGCACATGTGACAATGTGCCCTGGTTCCTCAAGAACCCATGATTTGCTCATGAGATCAGCGTTACCTGTGCACCAGGCCTTACGGCCAATGAATTCCCTATACTTGGCCATTTATATGAGCGCACTCTCTCTCTCTGGTGTTTAGAGTTGTGAAGCCACACAGTGATGCTCTGCAGAGATACAACCTCGTCAAAGCGTAAGCATCTTCCAAGAGCGGCATTGGCTTGAAAACCTTGCTGCCCAAACGTTTGGGACAGAGCCATATGCAGACTCAAAAGTAGATTCCCTGGAGGTGCGTAGCTGTGGATGCTTGTCTTCTGAAGGCCCTGGGCTCAGTCAGCAGACGAAGTCTCATCTCCGCCCAACGAAAGGCAAATAGAAATCCCAGCACCCTCCGCCTCTCACAGGGTCTCCTCCTTGGACCCGACTTCCTCACTCCTGTCCTCCTGCCCCTACGCACCGCCGCCCTTGGTTTTATCACCCCTGCCAGAGGCCTTTGTGGGCTCCCTCCCCGTTCTCCACCTCCTGGTGTCCTTCTCATGCCACCGTTGCATATTCATCCATCTCCCCACCCCCTCTTCCAAACCTTGTCGGGGTCAAGGGCGAAGTCGGCATCTAGCAGCTCCCCCACGTCGTCTGCGTCGGGGTCCCCTTCATACATCTTATAGGTGGGGTTGCCAATCTCCACGTTCATGGCACCGTTGGTCATGCGCTGGTGTTGGAAACCTTTGGCCCTGGGGATTGGGAAGAATGTGGATGAGCTGAGGTCAACACTAGTTGGGTGGGTGTGTTGCACTGTCGTGTGGGGAGGAAATAGCTAAGACTAGATATTCGGGGCAGAGCTACACATTATCCCGGGATATGCAAATCCCCAAACTTGTGTTTGCCAAGATAATGCAAGTGCCGTGATGTGGGGCACTTGCTGAGGGAATTGCCAGGAGGGTGAGGTGCTTTATCTCCTCTGCATCTACTGATTCTTCTCTGCAAACGCCCTCCCCCACTCCCCGGAAAAATAAAATGTGTGTATTACAGGAGAAAACGGATGAAAGAAGAAATTTAAGCCCACACACACACTGTTTTCCTTGTAAAGTGTAATCCAAAGTTCATGGCATGGCCTATCATACACATTTTGGCAAGTGATTTGAAAAGGATGATCTTGAAAGGCAGCAATCATACCAGCTCCACATAGTTCCAAGACAGCCCAGGTAACTTATTATGATTTTAAACACACCATGGAACATTTCAGCAGATTTCGGGGGTATGTGAGGATGCATTTATTACCAAAGACGAATGTGGCATGAGCAACAAGAACCGAATTGGGGTGGAACCAAAGCGGAGACACAGTCAAGAGTTTGCTCATGGGATGAGCTGGGCAGGGGTGATGAATGAGTTTTTGTATTTGTTTGTGTGTATGTGAGAGAAAGAGAAAAAGAAGTCTAGCTTAGTTAAACAACCCAGCTAGGACCTAAAAGCCCCCAAGCACCCAGTACAGTAGACAGACGCACCCTCACACACCACCCCAACAGCAGTTTCTCAGTAGCTGGTAACTTTGAGGCTCAACTTCTGCAATGCACTCTACAAAGGGCTACCTTTGTGCCTAGTTTGGAAACTTCAAGTAGTTCAAAATATGGCAGCCAGGTTGGTCACTGGAACACCTAGGGGTGACCACATCACACCCGTCCTAAAATCTCTTCACTGGCTGCCAATTAGTTTCCGGGCGAAGTATAAAGTGTTGGTTATCACCTTTAAAGCCCTACATGGTTTGGGCCCGGGCTACCTGCGGGATCGCCTTCTCCCGTACAATCCGCCCCGCACACTCCAGTCCTCTGGGAAGAATCTACTTCAGTCAGCAAAGGCTAGGCTGACAACCATAACCCAGAGGACCTTCTCTTCTGCTGCTCCCAAGCTGTGGAATGGCCTGCCGGAGGAGACTCGTCAGCTTGACAGTCTTTTAACATTCAAGAAGGCTGTCAAGACTGATCTCTTCCCGCAGGCCTATCCAGTAGAATTTTAGGGTATTTTAGTATGTTTTGGGGATGCTTTTAGGATGTTTTTAAACTGTGTATACCATGTTTTTAATCAGTATTTTGTGCTTGTTGTTCCCTGCCTCGATCCAGTTGGAGAGGCAGGTAAGAAATAAATTATTATTATTATTATTATTATTATTATTAGCTTGCTTACCCTTTAATCCGTTTCTTGTACCACACCACAGCACCTGCCACCAGTATCACCAGCAGCAGCAGCAGGATTGGGATGACAATGGACACTGTCCCTAGAAGTAGAAAGACGCTGGTCATTAAGAATTGCCTCCAAAAACCCACTTCTGGGCAAAGATTCGGCCCAGCTTTCATCTGCTCTAAATATGTGCACAGTCTACCTCTTCACCTCTGCAGGTATTTCCACTTTGGTACAGGATGGGCACTGATATACACAAGATGTTCACGGAGTAAGAGACTGCGTTTCTCTCCAGTTCCAAATGAGGGCCGGTGTGGTGGTTAGAGAATCAGACCAGCACTTGGGGAGACCCAGGTTCAAATGCCATCTTCGCTACAAGGCTCACTGGGCCAAATCTTGGGCCAGTCACTAAATTTTTTCAGCCTAGCCTAACTTGCTGGGTTGCTGTGAAGATAAAATTGGTAGGGGGTGTAGAGAACCATACACGGCACCCTGAGCTCCTTGGAGTAAATGTGAGACATAAATGTTTTTTATATGTGAGATATAAATTGTTTCCTATTTAAGGGCACAATCTTATCTGGATTGCCAACAGCCTCTGAACTCGTAGGTTGTCAAGTCTCCAATGCAGGGGCCACCCTGTGCTCCAGCCGCCCTGCATTTCCCGCAATGGTGCCTTGGAGGGAGGGAGGGAGGGAAGAAAGGAGGCTGGGGCAGCCATGGGGTACATCGTATCACAGCCACCACAGTCTCCGCGCTCTGTTTTCCAAGTGCAGAGAGATCGCCAGTGTGGTTCTCTCCGTGCTGGTTGGGGTGGAGAGGAAGTGGGGAGTGCCATCTCCTGGCTCTGAGGTCGGAGCCAGGAAAGCGAACTATCGTACGGCCCCACAGACACTGTTGAAGGGATGTTGGGTCGTTCTTTCTGTGAACGGAATGCATTCACATGTACGTAAGTGAGTAAGAAGAGTCATGTGGGGTCAGGCCGAGGGTCGATCTAGTCCAGCATTCTGTTCACCCACCTCTGCTGTTTACTATAAAAAGTCGCCAGCCCTGTACGAACAGACATCCCCTGACACCTCCGGCTCCAGCCCACCCCCACCCCCACCCAAAACACTATCTAGCTGTCCCTCCCTCCGGAGACGGCCCTTGACCTCCCTTCCCCAGTCTACATACGGTTGCTCTGCTGCTCGCTGACCACAGATCTCTCACAACGCTCCCCCGTCATTTCCACTGTACACCTGCACAGGAAGAAGCATAAAAATAAATGGGTCTGTCATGCGGGCATTGTGGCCATGGAATAAACCCGGGACGCTCCTTGCTGGGCAGAGGAGATGCTGCAAAGTTAGGGGGACGACAGGGAGGAGGAGGAGGCTGGAGAGGCAGGGAAGCGGCTCATGTGCTGGGCTTCGGCAATGGGGAGGTAGGAACGGTGGCTCTGGCTAAACATCTTGGATTCTGCTGTAATCCAGCAGGCGGGAACTGCTGTGGCATCTCGCTCACGCCAAGCCCCACATCAGAAGGAAGCGGACGGCCTTGCAAGGATGTAGGGGAGAGGCAAAGCAAGGCAAGGGCATGCAGGCCGCCTGTGCGGGGGCCAGAGCCAGGCAAAACCGGAGAACGTCCCCAAATAACCCGATGGAAAAGTGAGAACAAATCACCCCGAGACTTGTTCTCGCTTTTCCATCGGGGCAGATGCGTTGTGCAGCAGGAAAATGATGCAATTCAAGGAAACAAGTCTGTGAGCCTGTCTGTCTAAGAACGGGGGCTGGCAGGGATTTTAGGGAAACAGGATCACACAGGGGTTGAGTCCCCAGCACCACGGTCACTATGGGAAGCAGGGTGGCATTTAACTCTGCTCTCCTTCCGAGTGAGCAGGTAGGCAGCCCCCCCTCCCCCGTTTCCCCTCCCTACTCACTGGCATTCTGGCATAGCGGTTTCAGCATTCATGGTGCACGTGCCCCCGTTCAAGCAGTAGTTGTTGCAGGTCAAGCAGCTGGGGGCCGTCCGGCCATCAAGGCAGCTGCAAACATAGAAAGGAGTTGTGGTCAGTGTGGCACACCAGTTCCTTCCCCGCCACAAGTGAACCACAACCCCATTAGAAGCCCAGCAGTGACTGGTAGGTTCTTGCCCCGAAGTAATAGACCCCGTTTCAGCCCTACTGATCCACAGCTTCCCATCCAGGACAGCCTCACTGCATTCCCCAAGATGCCTCCTGTCCCAATCCCGAATACAGCAAAGGAACGGGGGCTGATACGGAACGCTCACGACTGCCATTGATGCTTTGGAGAAAACAAGGATTCCCATGGGTTGGACACGTGTGCCGCTGGAAGGGGAGCATCAGGCCTTACCGCCTCCTTTTCCAGGCAAAAACCTCTTCCTTCTGCTGCCTACACTACCTAGTGCTAAGGCAGGCATGGTCTTAAAAGAGCAGGTGAAGCACATCATCATTTAGAATCATCGAATAGCAGAGTTGGAAGGGGCCTACAAGGCCATCGAGTCCAACCCCCTGCTCAAGGCAGGAATCCACCCTAAAGCATCCCTGACAGATGCTTGACCAGCTGCCTCTTGAAGGCCTCTAGTGTGGGAGAGCCCACCACCTCCCTAGGTAACTGATTCCATTGTCGTACTGCTCTAACAGTCAGGACGTTTTTCCTGATGTCCAGCTGGAATCTGGCTTCCTTTAACTTGAGCCCGTTATTCCGTGTCCTGCACTCTGGGAGGACCGAGAAGAGATTTGAACTACTTTGCTTGAGAGCTGATAGGAGGGGGCATACAGAAGCAACATCCCCAAACTCCCTGCCCCGTTTTTCCAAGCAGCTGTATTCTGTCCCTCCCTGCAGCCACTTAGGAACATAGGAAGCTGCCTTATACCGAGTCAGGCCATGGGTCCATCTAGCCCAGTATTTCCGACACAGACTGGCAGCAGTTCTCCAGGGTTTCAGGCAGGAGTTTTTCCAACCCGACCTGGAGTTGCAGGGGGATCGAACCGGGGACCTTCTTCATGCAAAGCAGGAGCTCTTCCACTGAGCTACCGCCTCTCCCCTCCGAGCTGTCCAGTTCCCCTTCACTCCCTTGCCAATGGTGTTGTGTTGTCCCTCTCCCAATGCCATAACCCAAGTTGTATTTTATGGTTTTAATTTTTGCGAACCGCCCAGAGAGTTTCGACTATTGAACAATACAGGAACACAGTAAATAAATTTTGTGTAGGAGACCCCAAAGCATCCTTGACTGTCACTGCTCAACACAAATCCACTCCCCGCTCTAACAATAACTGGGCACCTACATGCAGCTGACGTTGCCGGTCTGCTTGGTGATGGAGCAGTTGCCCTTGAGACAGCGATCACACTTGTTATTTTGGCAACGGTCACCGTAGAAATTTGGCAGGCAGTGGCACTGGTGAGTTCCAGAGACTGTCAGATAGCATATGCCGTTATTCTCGCAGTAGTCAGAGCACAGGCCTGAAAGGTAAAAGAAAGATTGCAGTCAGGGGATGAAAGATTCCTTCGTGCAGCAGGGCCCTAACAGAGGCTCTGATGTTCCTATAAAAACTCACTGCTAACTCCCTTTCAATCTCCTTACACGGCTCGGGACCACAATACCTGACAGAATACCTTCCTCGGCATGAACCCACCTGTACATTGCGTTCAGTATCTAAGGCCCTTCTCTCCGAGGGAAGCTCGGAGGATGGCAACAAAGGAGAGGGCCTTCTCACGGTGCCCCCCCCACCCCAATTATGGAATGATCTCCCCAGTGAGGCCCACCTGGCACCAACATTGCTATATTTTCTGCGCCATGTTAAAACTTTTCTCTTTTCCCAGGCATTTAGCGACACGTGATGAGTTTCATTGATCCTGGATCTGTTTTTATAGTTGTTTTTTGGATATTTGTTTCTGTGGTTTTAAATTTTGTATATTGTTTTTACATACTGTCTATTGTGTTTATTTAGGGATTAAACTGCAAAATCAGCATTTAAAAATGTGCTAAGTACCTAAATGCTTGGTACTTAGTTATCCCAGTGATGGTTATGTCCACCTTTCCCAGTGTGATGTCCTCTGGATGCTTTGGACTACAACTCCCATGGTCACTGGCTAGAGCTGTAGTCTAAAACACCCGAAGGGCACTAGGTTGCCTAGCCCTGCCCTAGAGAAAGGAACCATTGCTCTCTCTCTCTCTCTCTCTCTGATTGGCTTCAGGATGATGTTAACTAATTCTGAAGCCAGCTGAGCAATACAATTCCTCTTGCCTTCGCTCTAGGGAAATGCTGGCAGGGGCCAGGGGGATGATGACCCCCAGGACTGTGGGGAGTGCCCCTGCTTCCAAGTTCTGGCAGTGGGGAAGAAGCAAAGCAGGGGGGGGGGTTGTTTGAAAAACCTCTCCCTTCCAAAGCCCCCCCCCCCCGGGAGTACAAATAAAAAGTTCTCTGAGAACCTTTGGCTCAGCCTTGAAGGGCTCAGGAATCATCGCTTGACCTGCTGTGGCTTACTGTTATGGAGAGCGTTGCTCGCTGGACCAGCTGCAGCTCCCAGATCTTTTGGGATGGGAGCAGCACGCAGGTGGGATGCCTCCCCCACCCACATTGACAACCCTCAGGACTCGCCGCTCCCAGGCCTGCTGCGGACCGGAGGCCCAGGAAGGACTTACGGTATTGGCACTTGTCGCCGGTGTAGCCCACCGGGCACCGGCAGTTGGGCTGGTTGCCCTGGTTGACGGTGCAGCTGCCGTTGTTGAGGCAGTAGTCGGCGCACAGCTGCTTGTGGCACTGAGAGCCGGTGAAGCCGTTGGGGCAGCGGCATGTCGGCATCCCTGGGGAGGGCGGAAGGAAGGAAGGAAGCAGAGGCTCTTAGCAGGAGGGCTGGGCCAGCGCGGCAGAGCACCGGGGGGGGGGGGGGCTCGGGAGGAAGCCCAGCGTCCAGCCCAGCGGGCGAAGGCGCCTCCCTGGAGTCAGCTGTGCCCGTTACTGCCTGGCCCGGTGCTTCCACAGGACTGCGCGTTGGGAAAGCGCAAAGCATCTTTGGGTGCCAGGGGTTGGATTTTGGTACCGCTGTTCAGTCCTGGGATCAATCTTTGGTGGTGGTGGTGTTGCATTTATACCCTGCCTTTTTCCCTCCAAGGAACCCAGGGCGGCGTACATAATCCTCCTCCCCATTTTATTTTCTCAACAACCACCCTGTGAGGTGGGCTGGGCTGAGAGTCTGTGACTGGCCCAAAGTCACCCAGTGGGTTTCCATGGCCGAGTGGGGACTAGAACCCGGATCTCCCGACTCTCAGGTTCAACACTTCAGCCACCACACCACACCGGCTCTCACAGGAACGAGCACTCACCTATCACCCGCAGGAAGCTGATCACACAAACGTTTTTGGGTTTTGAGCTGAAAAGCGCCTAGTCACGTCAACAGTTCATCCTCGGGATCCAGGGCTGAATTCTAACTTCAGCTTCTTCAGCGACGGCTCGGCCTGGCTCTGATCCCACCCACCCCGCCACCCTCTTCCGAGGTCATCCGACTCTTCCCCACTCACCAGAGAGGGAGGCAGCGCAGGTGCCCCCGTTCTGGCAGTAGTCAGAGCACTGGTCATGCTGGCACTTGTCCCCGTTGTAGCGCGGCTGGCACCGGCACTTGGGCTGCTTGCGGGCGTTGAGGAAGCAGCTGCCCCCGTTGAGGCAAACCAGATCACAGGTGTCGGTGGTTGGAACTTTAAAAAAAAGCATGCCGTGAAACATCATCATCATCATCATCATCATCGTCGTCGTCATCATTATTATTGTGCCATCGGCATTCCTGGTGCTTTGCAAAGTGCAAGAGGAGAGTTCCCTGCCCCAAAGAGCTTACAATCCAAAATTCAACATGAGGGGGAGGGGAGAACAGAAGGAAGTGGAGAAAGGGGGTAAACAAGGAAGAAATACTTGGCCGTTTCAGCTGCTTTAGGGCTTCTGCCTGCAAAGCGTCCACACGCCCCACTGGGGTTCGGCCCAAGAGGTGGCAAGGCAGAACATGGCCAGGCCACACCAGGTAGATGAGGGACAATCAATCCAAAGTGCAACTTTCACTTCCCAGGTCAGGATGTAAAACCAACAGGTGGGTCTTAACGGAGGAAAATGCCACTGGCGAGGAAGGCAGGAAGTGCTTCGTCATCCTGCCTAGGGGTGGGGGTGGGGGTGGGGTGAGGCTGCACATACCAACAGGTGAGACAGTAGGTGAGGGGATGAGCACGCATGTGCCGTTGTCCAGCCTCCTGCCGTTGGGGCAGGTGCACACTGGGCCGCTGGGGCTCAGGAGGCAGAGCCATTCGCACTTCTTCCTGTCGCACGGGTTGGTCACTGGAGAGGAGAGGCAACAAGAACGGGGAGTTCAACAGAGGCCTGTGGGACACCTCTTGCCCACCCACCCATTATGCCAGATCCGCTGGTGGCCCTAAACAGGCTCCAAAACAGAAGCCAAATCACAGATAAACTTCCTTAACCGTGGTTGCTATTCTGACCTTTTATCTTCTTTTTCTCTAGCCCTTCCTTTAACATAAAATACCTTCAATGCCCTTCATCCTCTTCTCTGATTCCTTTCTAGTTTGACAACATCCTTCTTAAACCGAATCTGGTACTCATACCACTAACACTGTTCTCAGACTTGCTAAGCTAGATCCAGAGGGTCCACCTATCTCTTTCCCATGCTTATGATTTCTAAGGATATTTTTTTAACATTTTGCTATATCCTTATTTGTTTGCTGGATTTTTGTAAAGTACCCTGGTTGGCTGCAGAAAGGCAATATAGAAATGCAGTAAATAAAAGGTAAACCCAGATCCAGAACCATGACTACATCTGTCTCCCTAGATCTCTTCCATGTCAGACCTCCCATGGGTGCCCTAAGCCCCAACATGGGGTCAACGTCACTACCTGCTCTCTTCTGCTAGTAAGGCCTGGTGCCCCGAGATGCATTACTAACCATCTGGCTGTTTATACTGGTGGTAAAGTACCACATCAGTGGCATGGTTGAGCCCAGCGGTGAGGTTGGTGACAGTGCCGTTGCCAAACTTGTGGATCTTGAAGATGCGGTTGTTGATATAGGTGACGCCGTAGATGTAGTCCTCAAAAATGTCAATGCTGAAGGGGTGGCTGAGACCTGGGGGAAGAAGGGATGGGAGACGTGTCTTATGAACTGACTTGGTAGCTCTGCTAATGGCTGCATGCCTGGGGATACTGGAAGGCGTTTGAGTTCAGCCAGGTGTGCTGTGCATTTCTCCCTGGAGAACAAACACACAACTAGGAAGGGGGGGGGGAAATCCCACAGTTCCATTGTCTAGTGCTATGGGGAGAGGCAAGAGATCCAGAGTCCTGCGGGAATGGCAGGGAAATCCCACAGTTCCATTGTCTAGTGCTATGGGGAGAGGCAAGAGATCCAGAGTCCTGCGGGAATGGCAGGGAAATCCCACAGTTCCATTGTCTAGTGCTATGGGGAGAGGCAAGAGATCCAGAGTCCTGTGGGAATGGCAGGCACAAATACTCCGTGTTCTCTGAAAGAAGAGCCCGCCCATTCAATTGCTGATGACTTCCTAGGTTGCAGCCAGGCAGCCGCATTCTCCCACCCCGGCCTGCAGCACTATTACAGAAGTGGGACAAAGATACTTCTCCAGGAAGACGTGCCAACCAGTGTGGGGGTCCAATACTACAGGTGCCAATTTGGGCCAATTCAGCTGTTTAGACTAATAGTCATCACCACACTAGCTCCCTTGTCAAAAGCAAAAAGAGCTTTAGGAACCACAGAGGAAGAGGTGGTGGAAGAGGAACTCTTTGCTGGTTGAGCACAGACAGACCCCTATGGCTTGCTGCTGCTGCTGCTGCTGTTCAATTTACCTTTCTTGCTGTCAATGGCCACCACTGGGTCCGTGCCGTTGAGCCGGATGCTGCCGATCACGGAGAGCTTGGCGTCGGCCCAGTACAGGCGCTCGTTATGGTAATCGACCGCCAGACCTGCAGGTAACCCATGTGGGTAGGGGTTTCAACAACCAGCCGTGCAAAAGCTCTCGGAAAAAAACCCCAAGCGTCTTGGATGAGGAATCCCCAAATGTTCCACCTCTTCTCATGCTTCCATTCCTCCCCCGGCCCTCTCCAGAAATGCCCACACTCTTGGGGAACAATCTGCATCTTGGATGAGGCAGGGCTGGAGCACTAGGGTGCAGTGTGCCCAGTAAGGTCCCAGGCTCAGTCTTTGACATCATCGCCAGCTAAGAGGGATCTTTGGCACCAGGGCTGGGAAAGGACACTGTGCCTGAGAGCCTGGAAAGCAGATGCCCATCGCCCTGGGCCAGGAGGGCAGAACCTCAAGCCTGGGGGCCAAATCCAGCCGTCCTGGACTCTCAATCCAGCCCTAAGGCCACGCCCCCTTCCCCTGGCCCCACCCCCTTTCCCCCAACCAGCAATCGTTGGGAGGCTTCCCAGCTTCTGTGCAGCTCTCCCCTCCCCCGCCCTCCTTCCCCATTCTGAGAGGTTGAAATGCCTCCCCTAAGACTTAATCGCTGGCAGGAAGGTCTTTAAACTAAAATAGGCCTGTGTTTTGTCCCCGCCCCTTTTGCCCTGCCCATCACTGCGCCGTGGCCCCCAAGAGCGTTTTCCGAAATGGAATTTGGCCCTCAGGTTCAGCACTCCTGCTGTAGACCATTCCGTAGACAGGTCAATGACCACTCTCAATGTAAGGCAAATTCAAATGTTCCTACATAAGGGGGAATTGACTCGGTGTACTATTATTACCAAATCTGTGATACCAGCTCTGAGTGTGGCTTACCAACCATGTCATCAGTGCCTACTCAGCAGGAGTGAAGGCTGACACCTTCTTTGGCCTCAACTCACCTGTCGGCCACTGGATATTGTCCTGTACCAGCGTCTCCCTCAGGGTCCCGTCCATAGCAGCCGTCTCTATCTTAGGGTGGTTCCCCCAGTCTGACCAGTACATGGTGCTGAAAAGGGAAAGGGGTCCTGTGAGTTCACCCTGGGGAATTGACGGGCGGCTCAAGATGGAAGAGGAGCTACGTAAACAATGCCGGGGCCCGTCTTACCCTCGGAGCGGATCCACGACAATGGCGTGCGGCTCATCGATCATGCCGGAGATCAGCGTCTTCCGGTTCTCGCCCTTCATCTGTGCCACTTCGATGACGTCACGCCCGGAGTCTGTCCAGTAAATGTTTCCAGCCACCCAGTCTATGGCTATGCCCCGTGGCATCTTCAGCCCAGAGATCTGCCCGGGAGGGGGAGATGAAGCAAGATAAGCATCACGAGTTTATTTTGTTTCTTTAATTTATTTAATGCATGTTCATATGGCCCAACAGCTGAGCAGTTCACAATGAGCCAAGGCCTCCTCCCCACCACGGCTCTGGGCCCTTAGGCTGGTGCCCCCCTGCCAGATGCGCTCCTTCATGAACTCCTGCCACTTACGTTGAGGTGGGTGACACCGCCATCGATCTGCCGGCGGTTGCGATTGGAGGCGCTAGAGCCGGCAGAGGACGGCAGTTCCCGGCAAGAGATGCGGCCCGTGTGCCAGTTGGTCCAGTAGATCTTGTTGCCCTTGACGTACACATCCATGGCGGCGATGCGGACCGTCTCGTCCCCTTGGAAGGCAGGTTCGTAGGCCGAGTTAGGGTTGAAGGGGTACATGCTGCGGATCTTGTTGTCATCAGCAATGTAAAGTATCTGATACTCAGACCCTAGAAAGGAACGGAGAGAACCCTTGAACTGATCATTAGGGGCCCATCCAATCCATCCACCACCATCATTATTATTTGTTATTTATTTACAATATTTATATACCACTCCCCATTGAAAATTTCAGAACGGTGTACAAGATAAAATGAAAATAAAAACAGAATAAAACACTTAAAACAGATTTTAAAAGAAGCAGATACAATGTCACATGGCTGGACATTAAGGAAAGGCTTCCTGGAATAAAGGTGTTTTCAGGAGGCGCCGAAAGGAGTACAAAGTTGGCACCTGCCTGACCTCCAGAGGCAGGGAACTCCACAGGAGGGGAGCCACCACGCTGAAGGCTCTTCCCCGGTGGACTCCAATCGGAGGATGGGTCTGTGAAACCACCAGGAGCAGACTCTTGGATGACCTCAGTGACAGGGCAGGTTGGTGGGGAGAAGGCGCTCTCTTGTTGCATTTATAGCCCACCTTTTCCCCTCCAAGGAATCCAAGGCGGCGTACATAATCCTCCTCTCCATTTTTATCCTCACAGCAACAACCCTGTGAGGTGGGATGGGCTGAGAGTCTGTGACTGGCCCAAAGTCACCCAGTGGGTTTCCATGGATGAGTGGGGACTAGAACCCGGATCTCCCAACTCCCAGTCCAACATTTTAGCTACTAAACCACACTGGCTCTCCATCCCTTTATGAGCTGCCTTTTAGGCTGAACCACCAACTTCCCAGGCACACCTGATGGGTACACGGGAGAGGGCCTTCTCCGTGGCTGCTCCAAGGCTCTGGAACTCCCTTCCTAGGGGGGCCAGGCTGGCTCCCTCTGTGCTACAGTTTCAGAGGCAGAAAAACTCTTTTTGTTTCAGCAGGTTTTTGGAACTATACTGGACCTATTTTAATGTATTGGATCCCCCCCCCTTTTAACTTGTTACAGTTTTTAAAACTCTTAATGTGTTTTTAATTTTACTGTAGGTTTAATTCTATTTTAACTTTTAAAATTTATATTTATGTTTTAATTTTGTAAACCGCCTTGAGTCTCAGTACTAGGAAAAAGGCGGGATATTTATTTATTTATTTATTTATTTATTTATTTATTTATTTATTATTATTATCACTACTACTACTACCTTATAAGCAATGATAAAAACAGAAGATCAAAATTAACAGTTACAACCAAAGGGCACCATATAGACACTGGTCACAGCAGAGTCCTCAGTCAGTTATAGGCCAAGATAAACAGAAGAATCTTTAGGCCTGCTAGAAGGCCTGTAATGATGGCAAACATCAATTGGCGCAGAGTTCCACAAGCAAGGAGCTGCTTCTGAGAAGGCCCTGTTCCTCATGCCTGCCAGCCCAATTGCTCCTACAGATAGATTAACAAGAAATGCCCATCACAGAACGCAGGGAGACAGGAATGGCTAGAAGCAGGTCTTCAAGTAACCTGGGCCCCAACAATTTAGGACTTTAAGGGCTTATTATCAGCACTTTAATTTGGCCCCAGAAATGCTCTGACAACCTGCGTAACTGGTACAATCAAGGTGTCACCTGATCTGAGCACCTGGCACCTACCAGCACTTCAGTGGCTGCATTTGAAACCAGCTGCGTTTGGTACTGTCTTTGAGAGCGCCTTACAATAATCTGCCTGGATGTCACTAGAATGACGCAAGGTCCATCTTCTTCAGCTGGCCTACCAGCCCAAGTTGCAGCCACCCTGAGCTTTCACAGGACAAATCCCAAACTGAGTGCAACCCTGTCTGGGACTCTCAAAACGAGAGCCACGAACAAGCCAGAGGAGAGGAAGGTCATGTAAGGAGACACTGTCGTCAAGGGGAAATAGTGTAGTTAGAAATAAGAGGCCAATATCCATCAGCCAGAGAACCAAGGGCCACTGGGGGGCGGCACCCCACTGACTCCTAGGATAAACATCCCAGCAAGGGGTAAACTAACCTGACCCCATACATCGGCCAGAGAAGGAACAGCTGCAGGGAGCTTGTTTCACCCTTTCCTGCCATAAGGAACACCTATAAGAATTTTCAAACTAAAAACAGGTGCCTCCGTTTTGCCTTTGTCCTCCTCCCTCCCAATCCCATTTCCTTTTGTGTCGTGTCTTTTAGACTGTAAGCCTGTAAACTTATTCAGCCCTCCCAGCAGCTGGCGTTGCCAATGACAGAATTAAGCATGCCTTTGGTTCCCTCCTACTGAAATTAATCACTGGAGTTCCTTCCGTGGTGAGCAAGGAGAAAACCTGACTTCACTGACTCCCATTGAGAGGAAGTCGATGTCCTCAGCCAGCTTTCGCCCCCATCACCATCACCTATCCCGGCTTCATGCCTAGTTCTGCCATGATCAGATAAAAGAAAAGACAGGCTGTGATGGGGGGGGGGGGTTTCCGTGAGGCAGCCTAAGACTGGAGATGATGGCTTGATGGACAACAGAGTGGCACGCGATGCCAAGCAATGCGTGTCTGTTAAATACCAGAAGTACATGTACGTGTATGGATACACAGGCATGCATACATGAAGTCCCCAAAGCTGCATTACAACTGGGATCAAGCTCCCCCGCCCCCCATTGAAAGTGCTGGTACCTTCTGCCTTGCACATCTGATGGGTCTTCATGAAGTTCTTCGCACAAGTGCACATGTACGAGCCTTTTGTGTTGTTGCAGAGCTGGCTGCAAATGCCGAAGTTCAGGCATTCATTGATGTCTGCGTGGAGCAAGGGAGACAAAGGAATAAGGTTATCCGATACAAACGGGGTTATCTGATACCAGCACCTCTGGTGGGAATGCCCGCGGGTTCAACAGTTTTGGCATATGGTGCATCAGGAATTATTGCAGATAACAAAGGAATATATTCATTGTACCCCAGAATTAATTTTATTATCCTGGTATTATAATAAAAATGAACCTATTGTAGCTAAACAATTAGTAACTTTATTAATAGCAGCTGCGAGACAAACAATAGTTCAACAGCGGAAAAATTTGGATCATTTTGACAAAGAGGCATGGCATAAGAACATATGGTCTACTGCAGTTTGTGAAAAAGCAACACACATAAGTTACAAGTTGTTGTTTATTCGTTCAGTCGCTTCCGACTCTTCATTTCACACACAACTGATTCTGAGATGTTGACGTATGTGTCGAACACAGCTAGGGATATATGGACTGTATAAATGGTATGAAATTTCCGATAAAGAATAAATTCATAGTAAAGTTACAATAAAATAAAGAATTTAAAAATGTAATAAGGGCAATAAGCTTCACTCCATTGTTTTCATTATTATTATTATTATTATTATTCATTTAGAGGAGGGAGGGAGATATATTATATTATACTATACTATATTATAATGTTTGAGATATGTTGAATATATGAAAATCTTCAATAAAAACCTTATTTTAAGAAATCAGATACAAACAACTGAAGCTACAGTACAGACAATAACTTTTCAGAGATCTGGAGGCAGCATTGTAGAAAGATGCTTTCCTGCAATTGGTTCCCCCTGCCCCCCGTGCTGACAAAATCTTTGGTCAAACTTGCTAAAGCAATTAAAGAAGTCCATGCAAAAAGCAGAAACACCCCAGAAATGCAATATTAGTACTTGCGTAAGAGAATTCTGTGTGGCTGTTACAGCTACCTATTGGATAGTGCCTGTGACATCACTGGGAGAGAATAATATATTCCTCGCCTCTTCCACCCGCACTGAGACAAAATAGTCCTGGCTGCACATAAACATTCAAATGATGGGTTCTGAATGGGAGTGTTAAATATTCAGGAAAGAGATTTTGGGGTCATGGTATAAACAACAGTTCGGGGATCAATCCTAGCATATTGTTTTCTTCTAAGAAAGTGTTTTTTGGTGCAATTCCTCCAGGGGTCAGCAAAACGGTGCCTGTAGGTATACTAGTGCCCGCCAAGCCCCCTGAAGCCCCTTGCGCGACCCGCCACATGCCACCTCTTCCACCTTCTGAGCCTCCCTCGATTCAAGTCAATGGAGGGAGGGGGAAAGAGCGCCCTGGCCAAAGATGTCGTAGACACCCCTTCCATTAAAACCTCTGCTCTCTTGTGTCTTCTTTCCCCCTCCCAGCCTGCTTGTCCTACAGTTAGGTTGTGAGGCTGCAAGACGGATCTGTCTTTTGGAAACGGTTTTGTATAGGCCCCACAGAAAGAAGCTATTGTTGTAGGCACTGTTCTTCCATCGTCATCATCAATCACGAAAAAGGAGGAGAAGGAGGAGAAGGAGGAGGAGAAGAAGAAGAAGGAGAAGAAGCACCACTGCTTGGGAGGGTGCTCTGAAACCCAAAATAACTCCAACCCTTGAATGCCAGCCTCTGGTATGTTTCCTCTCCTGCTGCTCTCCCTGTCCCCATCCCCATCCCCTGCCAATCAGATGTTAATGTACCGCTTAAGAGTGGATTGCAAAAATTGACTTGTCCGTGGTCACTGCCATGAGCCAGGGAGCTGGGATGAATAGTGTCAAGCCTAACGGCAGGCTCAAATGACATTCGCTGTACTCTGGGCAGACTGCCAGCACCATCAACCAGCTGGATGATGCCCATCAGCAGAAGTTCTGCCTAGCAGCCTTCCTGCCTTCCATCAGCTACATTGCCGGTCCCCCACCCTCCCCTGGAACTATGAACTCCTCGCTTTCATTTGATGTGATTCCCGTACTTTATTTATTTAATATACTTAAAAGCTGCTCTTCAATCCCAGAGCTAATAACATTGACAAGAATGCGCTGAGGGAGATGAGAGGACGAAAGCAACGCCATTCCACCAGCACTGCTGAAAGAACTCTCTTTTTCCTCACCCCTCCCCATTCCGTTTTCCTTGCATGTCGTGTCTTTTTCGATTGTACGCCTGTAGGCAGGGACTCTCTTCTTTTATTATTTTTAAGCCACTCTGGGAGCCGTTTTGGCCGAGGAGTGGCATAAAAATACTCTTAATGAACAAATAATTTCTAATGCTGTATGTTCAAACTGTAGCTTCTAGGTACACCAGAGAAATCAGCAAAGTTGGGTCTGAGGCAACATTTCAAGGCAACTTTAGAGGTTTCCTTCCTGCTACAGGAAGCACATGTCCGGGGGGGACGGGACGGGGGAGACAACGCATTTTGATGAAGTTTAGAAAAAAATCCCCACTGGGTTTCTGCACATCTCTACAATGCGCCTGGTGGACTTTGGGGCTGATGGTTTTGCCTTAGGCCTGACACGTTTCTCTGTGGGCATTACAGGGAGTGTTTGAGGTGACTCTGCCGTATGGTCATGGGACTGGCCAGCATCTGGCCCTGACGGGAACCGTCCCTGGGCCCATTACCTTGGCAGGAATTCTTGTCCGCCACTTTCTGGAAGCCGCTGCGGCAGGTGCAGTAGACAGAAGAGTGGGTCTGGATACATTTGGCTTCATCGCCGCACATGGTCACATTGGTTTGACAGCCATACTTGGGATCTGCAGGCAGAAAACGGGGACAGACAAATCCTGCATCAGGCGGCACCAGCTGGAGAGGCAGGTGGCGGCAGAGCGGGCAGCACGGCTGTGATCTCCCAAACCACACAGAGTTCCAGGCTGGGACTCGTCACGCCTGGCTTCCAATGCTCCCCCTTCGCCCCGCCCACCCCCCTCCACACAGGCCCACTAACAATTCCTCTGCTCCCGGCAAGGCGGTCACTACTTCCACAGATTCGCCCCCTCACCCTGCGAGCAACGCTCCTCGTCAGACCCGTCTCCGCAGTCGTCAAAGAAGTTGCAGCGATGCTCAGCGCTGATGCATTTCCCGTTCTTGCAGAGAAGTTCGTTCTTCTCATGGCTGCAGCTCCTGGGCCTGGCGGTTGGCGAATCTACGAGGTCGCAGGGGTGACACAGGGAGAAGCACTGAACTCACCATTTCTCTGCCTATTTCTTTCATTCTCTCTTTCACCCCCAAAAAAGACCAGGGGGCTGTCTAAATGCTCAGAAAGCCCTGGGGGGGGGTGCACATTAGCACAGCATCAATTATAAGCTACCGCTGCAATCGCACATCCACCCCGGGGCTTTCCACAGAAGCTGCGAAGAAAAAAAGTCGGGGACTTAACCCAACTATGTTCTCCAGAGTGAGGCGAGGACATGCAGGACGGCCTCAAGACAACCCCTCGCCTCTCTCCGGAGTTGCCGCAGAGGTGTGGCCGGGCATTGCTTGATGGAAGGCGACCTGCGATGGGTCACCTTCCACCAGGAAGAGGGCAGGGGCAGCTCTGGTCCCTGGATGGCCTGCCAGAAACTCTGCGCTCCCTCCTCGATGTCAAGATTACCCGATGCCACCCTGGAGAAGGGAAGCCGCGGGGTTTCCAAGGGACACGGCACCGTGAAGACACCCTCCAGGATGGTGAAACCGTAAAATAACATCCCCACAGCAGACATGACTGGATTACTCAATCACCCCAGATACCGAGATGGAGCAGAGTAACCCACCCACAGAGGATACTCCGTGTTGCAAACCTGCAGGAGTCACTGCTCTGGGCTCTCCTCTCTCCAATCGGGAGCAGAGCTGGTGCGAGACTATTTTGCGCCCTGGGCAAGGCGAGCTACTTGCACAAACACGCACCCCCTAAGAACAGATGTTTTGTAGAAAAAATGTAAAGCAAAAAACTTGACCTTACTACGTTTTTTCTTAAAACAGCTAATTTGTATGAAACGGTGACCCTTAAAGGTCAGTACTGTGCCCCTCTGAGGTCTGCACCCTAGGCGGCTGCTTAGTTGGCCTAATGGTAGCGCCGGCCCTCATCAGGAGGCACACTTGGTACACTCACACCTGCGGGAAGCCGGGGGTGCGTGGGTGGGCAGGTTCCTCAACCTGGAGGCCATTCTGGAGGCCAACTACTAGGAGTTTAAGAGTGAGGATCAACTCCAGTTTTAATCCAGGAGAAAAACAGGCCTGAACTCTCGGAAGAGACTTAGAAACATTGATTTCGCTGCTCTATGGCTTCTGCTCTCGTCAGCTATAAAACAACGATAGGACTAGGGATCTAGAATTGGAGGGGTGACTGGAAAGCCTCTGGTGTGTGGGGGTGGGTGGGTGGGAAGAGGAGCTTGGGAAGATTCTACATGTTTCACGGTAGGGGGAGGCAGAGGAACTCACCACAAAACTGCTCATCAGTCCCGTCCCCACAGTTGTCAATGCCGTCACACTGGCGGCCGATCCACAGGCACACGCGGTCGTTCTTGCAGCGGAACGGTCTGTTGGGGGGGCACTGGAATTTCACTGCTCCGGCAAACAGGAACAAAGGGTCAGCGTGAGCATAGGAGCCGGAGCCAGCCCAGAAAGGCACGAGGACGACAGTGACCCAGGGGAAGCAGAGGCAGCTGGCGAGGCAGGCTCTATGCCCCCATCCCCACACCCCTCCGCCCCCGAATACCAGCTTTGGAGAAAATGCTCAGGAAGGAGTTCGTAAGACTCTAGAGGACAGCTGGGTATTGTTGTTGTTTTTCCTGGGCGCTGGTGCTCAGAGCCCTCGAAACATTCTTCTTGTGCACGTCATTGTGCATCATCAAGTAATATTGATAGAGGACGCATTGGGAAGGGGCCATTTAGACCATCGAGTCCAACTTCCCCCTGCTCAGTGCAGGAACCTGGTTTCAAGCCTCCCTGACAGATGGCTGTCCAGTCTCCGCTTGAATGCCTCTAGCAACGGAGGGCCCACCACCTCCTTAAGCAGTTTGTCCCATCGTCTGACTGCTCTGTACATCACTTCTATCATCTGACTACTCATTAGGAAGTTTTCCCTGATATTCAGCCGAAATCTGCCTTCCCGTGACTTAAGCCCATTATTTCGCCTCCTACAGTCTTGGATGACAGAGAACAGGTTGTGTCCCTCTTCTAATGTAACAACCCTTTAGGTACTTGAAAAATGCTATTAGATCCCTCCCCCCTTCAGTCTGCGCTCTTCACAAGGCTAAACCTACCCCTTGGCATATGAGAATTTGGGAAAGTACTCTAACCGCTACAACACTTCTTACTAGTTTGCTTTTGACTCATTTTTATAATATATCATATTTACAGGATGTGTAATAACGTACACTAAAGTGGGCCCCTGTCAAGGATCAGCCAAGCCTTCATCAGGAATGCTGCCGTGTTCCCAACATTGCTGCTCTCCCCAAAGGCAAGGACGCCCCCAGCAGAAGCTCTTCCCTTGAGGGTCTCTAGTCCTTTTCGAGTTCCAGTTCTGGGAATCCCTGGACACGGACACACCCACACCCCACCAACACCGTGCCGTGTTCCCCACTGGAAGCCAAGGGAGGGCCCGGAGATTGGGGGAAGGAAGCACAGAGCTCCACCTGGATGGGCTGACGAAGCTTAGCGAGAAACCAAGCCAAATACTGGGCGGAGCACTAGCCCCCTTTGAGCCCCTGAGCCAGTCAGCTGACAGCAAGAGGTAGGAAGAGGCAGGGGGAAGGAGGAGCTCGCCAAGACGATGGGGACACTCACAGCATTCCTCGTGGTTCTCATCCGAGTTGTCCCCGCAGTCGTCTTCACCGTCACACTTCCAGGCCAATGGCTTGCACAGGGTGTTGTTGCACTGGAACTCATCCAGGGGACAGGTCCGCACTGCAAAGCAGGCAGAGCGTATCAGCAACAGGCCTTTCCCTGAACACAAAGTGTGTGGGGCTGCACGCACTGAGAACCCCATCTAAGCTGTGGGTAAAACCAGAGGGTTTTAAACCTGAAGGCCCCCCCCCTTGCCTGTGTGAGATGGGAGAAGTAGAGACCGTGGGTCACATCCTATTTCAACGTAACTTTGATCAAGCCCTCAGATCCTCTCTTATAACCCCACTCATACAAAAAAAATCCCAGGTAGGCCGGATGAATTCGACTTAAGAGTATCTCTTGTCAGACCTGAACTTTCAGGTCACAGCTAAAGTGGCTGGATTTTGTGCAGCAGCCATAAACTATTGCGGACAGGTGATAAATTAACATTGTGAAACATTCTACAGATGGGTTTCTCCTGTTGGTGCTTTATATTTTGACTTTTAATCTCTCAATTTTAACTCTGTTTTACAGTTGTTGTTTTTCACTGTATTTTGTTGTGCATTCGTTCGGACATGCTGGCTGTTTGTCATCATAAACTTGATGGACTGATTGTTGAAGGCTGCTGCAACCAATGCCCTGCATCTACAAGCTGATCACGGCTGGGCTTCGCAGCTGGCATCCTTAGACCGCGGCTGCCAGGGCCCACTGCGAATGCCTAGCCTAAGCACACACGCACCCCTTAAATTCTGGCTTGGGCCAGGAACTCCAAGCAGGGACTGGATCGGGTCACCCTTTCCGTTACTCACAATGTCCCTGGTGTCACTCTGGATCACTGTGTCTACACTACTGCCACCCAGCACAGCTTGGAACGCTGCTGTTGGAGTAGGGTGACCATATGAAAAGGAGGACAGGGCTCCTGTATCTTTAACAGTTGTATTGAAAAAGGAATTTCAGCGGGTGTCATTTGTATATATGGGGAACGTGGTGAAATTTCCTCTTCATCACAACAGTTAAAGCTGCAGGTGCCCTTCCCTCTTTTAAATCTGGTCACTCTAGTATAGCTCCTGCAGCTTTAACTGTTGTGATGAAGAGGGAATTTCACCAGGTTCTCCACAAATGACACCTGCTGAAATTCCCTTTTCTATGCAACTGTTAAAGATACAGGAGCCCTGTCCTCCTTTTCATATGGTCACCCAATGTTGGAGTCCACTGAGAGACAAGAAGGCCCACAAAAGGACCCTTTGCCCAGCAAAGTCCTGGAGCCAGCCCCACCCCTGATTGCCAAGGATATTCCTTGGGGGTGGGGAATGAGGACATCCTCGTAAGGCGCACCCTTACAGGTATGCCAACATTTCCCTCCTCCAGGTTCCCCCTCTGCGCCTGTTGTCTCAGCCCGGAGGCCTCACACCAGGCTTGGAACAGAACGAAGCCCGTCTGTCTCATCATCGCTTCCCAGGGTGCATGAGGGCCGTTACCCCGGGTGCCACAGTCCTCCTCGTCGCTGCCGTCCATGCAGTCCGCATCAGCGTCACAGCGCCATCGCAGCGGGATGCAGTGGCCGCTCTTGCAGTGGAACTGGTCTTGCTCACAGCGGGGCTTGCATTCTTTCTGCGGGGGGGGGGGGGGGGAGGAAAGGCAGCAGGGTTAGCCAATCCCAGGCAGGCTCTTTTGAGGTCAGAAATCTGAAGCTGCCTTATTATGGTTATGTCTTACTTATTACATTTATATACCGCCCCACAGCCGAAGCTCTCTGGGCGATTTACGAAAGTTAAAAACGGTACACATTAAAAACAAATATACAAAATTTAAAACTATAAAAAGCATAAAATACAAACAAAAACAGACAATATCCATTTAAAGCAACTATTCTGGAGTCATTTTAAAAACTCAGCATATGCTGTTAAATGCCTGGGAGAAGAGAAAAGTCTTGGCCTGGCGCTGAAAAGATAACAATGTTGGCGCCAGGCGAGCCTCATCAGGGAGATCATTCCATAACGGAGGGGCCACCACTGAAAAGGCCCTCTCCCTTGTTGCCATCCTCCGAGCTTCCCTCAGAGTAAGCCCCCGGAGGAAGACCTTAGATGTTGAGTGTAGTGTACGGGTAGGTTCATGCGGAGTCAGACCACTGGTCCATCTAGCCCAGTATTGTCTTTCCTAACAGCGGCAATGTGACCTTTTGTGTGCAATACGTGTGCTTTGCCACCGAGCCGTGGTCCCTCCCACCCCCAAAGGGTTGGGCGTTTGACCTGCTAAAAGGAATTGGGTCAACTGACCCGTTAAAGGTTGCCAAATAATGGTCACGTACGTCTAAAAGCAAGAACTTCATTTGAACAATGGAAAAAGATACGTTACTCATCCATAGGCTTGAGAAAATAATGGTCATAATATGATAAGACACGTCAAAAAGCAAAAGAAGCCTGTTTGGGTACCAACACAATGTGACAACATATACAGAAAGGAAAGTTTCTACTACGAAGACGCCTGCTGCTGCCTGTGTGTACAACAGAACTCTTGTCTTTACTCACGTGAAAATGTATAAAGATGCAGTTGATTAATTAATGAAAGAAATCTCAGTAAATCAATCTTATGAGTCTTAAAATGGACATCTCGTTTCCATCAAAGAAAATACCCCTGCCCCCTAGGCAGCTTTTCTGAGTGGTTAATAATTCTGTCAATCAGTGACTCAATTTTAATTTTAACATTTCTGGTCCCAGTTCTTCCTCTCTTACGAGACTGTTTTTTTTAAAAAAGTGTTGCTCCATGCTTTTATTCTGCAGGCATTCTAATAAATTAGCCTTCAGTTTATTTACAGTCGTTCAAGCTGATTAGTGGACAATCCAATGAATCAGCAGCAGCTTTCAAATTAAGTTAAGTTCAAATTAAATTGCACACCTTTCACAGTTAACCTCACCACGTTTGCTCTCCCCCCCGCCCCGCCCAGGAAGTCACAGCAGGCCCAAGTGCCACGTCATCCTGCCCACATCTCTTGGGCCACTCGCGGCTTACCTCATCAGAGCCATCGGCGCAGTCGTGGTCCCCGTCACACTTCCAGCGGCCTGCGATGCAACGCCCGTTGGCGCACGAGAACTCGCTTTCAGAGCAAGGCCTGGGTTCTGTAGGCAAAGGGAAGGCATTGGGAGTTGAGCCAGAAGGACTCAGTGCACACAGGGCGGAGGGGGGTGATGCCTACTGTATCGTTCAAGGGTTAAACCCTGCCGATGCTTTTCCCAGTGCATCACCAAGGGGCAGGCATAAGCAGCCTTGCGATTCTAATGAAGCATACTCTTGACTGCAACACAACAAGGAAGAGAAGGCAGGAGAAGCCACAGAGGAATAGCAGGGGGTGAGGAGAGAAGACCGTGGTGCAATCGTGGTTCCTGGCTGCATCAAACCCCGCTGTCTACACCAGCAGCTTCTAGCTGCCCCAGCTGCCCTGTCTCTCAACTATGAGTCCCAGCAGTGGAACATAGGAAGCTGCCTTATAGTCAATCAGACTCTTAGTCTGTCTCCTCCAGTATTGTCCACACTGACTGGCAGTGGCTCAGGCAGGAGTTTTTCCTGCCTCACCTGGAAACGCTGAGGATCGAACCTGCGATCTTCTGCAACGCAAAGCAGGAGCTACAGCCCTTCTCTCAAGTCTGTTGCCCTTTGTTTTGTGGTGGTCCAGGTTTGTGGTCTTCCAGGTGCTCCCACCCGCTCACAAAGTTTGCCATGGCCAGCCCCGCTCAGTGCCCCTTTGCAATGGAAAGACGATTTAAGGAGAAACTGGACTTGTGCTCGGAGCTTTGCCACAGCCTTCTGCTTCACTCTACTGGGGCTAAGGTGGGGGACATTCGTGTACTATTTCCCCAAATACTTTATTCAACAAAAGCAGAGAAAAGACATAGAAGGTAACAGGAAAGCCGTCATCCAGCCTGGTTTGTCCCGCAGGAGGGAATACGGAGGGGGTGGATCTCTGGGAGCCCAAGCAAGCATCACACGCAGAAACCCTGCCCCATCCAATTCCTGGCTGGGGGCAGCGGGGGTGGGGGTGGGGGGCAGCGGAGGAAGGAAGAAACACATGGGAATGCAGATGGAACACCCCCAAACCATTTCGTCTTCTTTTCTTTCCCTTTCAACACAGTTAAGGCTTTAAAGGGGGGAAGGAAAAAAATATTTTTGACAGAAACCTACCTCTGCAAGCCCCGATACGACAGTGTGAAAATGGAGAAAAACGTAAGATGAGGTGAAATGGCACAAACTCAAATTACACGACGTGGTACGGAGAAAAAAGTGGGGGGGGGAGAGAACCGAAAGGAAGTCACGTTCTAGATTTTACAGCGGTGGCCGGCAGGGGGAGAGGCGGGGGGAGATGATGAGGAGTGTCATTCATCTTAAAACTTCTAAATTCTTGCTGGAGGCCCAAAGTTTAAATAGGGAACCATCTGCTCTCCTGCACCCAACTCCCTCGGTTCTCTTGCAAGGACTGTGATTATCCCATGACAGGCCAGCCAGTGAGTTTTTCCTCCCTTTATTACTTGTCGGCTCTCTTCTGGGGCACCTTTTTCATCCTAAACCAGGGGTGCAAAATGTGTGGCCCGTGGGCCGCATGTAGCCCACCAAGCAATTTCTGGCGGCCCACCAGATTGCCAGCAATGACACTGCCTGGGGTTTCCCGCATTAGTGCTAGCAAGGGAATCCAGATCTCTGATGAGAGATAGGAGATAAGGAACGGATTCCCTTGCTAGCGATAATAAGAAAACCCCCAGGGATTCCTTCATGAGAACTAGCAAGGGAATACCAAGGTTTGAGTGTGCATGTACATTGCAAGCGCGCACATATACGGCCCCCTAGCACTGCCCAATGCAGACCTTGAGGCCGAAAACATTGTGCACCTCTGTCCTATGCAACCGATACTAAGCAAAACAATCAGTACTACCAATCAATGGGTGCAAAATTCCCTCCCAGCTTAGAGGTGCCAAAACTGAGGCATCTTTCGGACCAGTATTGGTGATGTGGAGTGAGGAGTAAATATAATGGTTTGCAATGGTAAATATAATGGTAAATATAAAGAGAGGTGCCCCTTAGTTCAGCCCCACTGAAATCTTTCCTCGAAAAACCCTACTTCTCACTGGACAGAACACCCCCCATGTTCCGATCCAGTAGATGGCAAGAAGTAGGCAGAAAGACAATACAGGGTGGAGTGATAAAAGCTGATCCTGGTGAAATCCTGCACCGAGTCCTCGTAAATGCCTTGCCAAAGGCTGACACAAGCTGGAGGTGGGGGGTGAAAGGCGTACAGAAGCCAGACTTTTTCCTGCAACTACCAGGCTGAGATGGGCACAAGAACTGGCAGCGTAGGCAAGGAAGAAACAGGTTGCTGCCTGGGTCAGCTTTTGGGTGTATGACCTGAAGAGCAACTCTATTGTGGGATTCCTGGAATCCCCTCTCTCAGAATTATACTAGAGTGAAAAGCAGTCTCTGAGCCCTGAAACCAGCCGGTTTCCCCCCTCTCAAGGTGACTCTTCCTGCCAGGCCCTCCAAGGGATGCCTGATGTCTGCCATTTTCCTTGCCGTTCTCATAAGCAAGGCTCATTTTACTTCCTCCACCCAAAAGGGGACGTGGAGCTAGGAAAGCCAAGAAACCATTTTCCTCTCCGCATGCAAACGCTTCTGCTATCCGAGCGTAGGGCTGGGGGGGGGGGGCACATACTGCAGCTCTCCTCGTCCGAGTTATCTCCACAGTCATTGTCATAGTCGCACTGCCAGCGGCCGGGCACACAGCGGTTGTTCTTGCAGCGGAACTGGTAGGGCTCGCAAGTCCGCTCGTCTGAAAATGGAGGATGCAATGTGGGGAAGAGGAAAGAGAAAAGGGCAGAAAGAGAACGGCATTAGCAAAGGGAAGGTTAGACGGCTTTTACATTGGGACATCTTGGCACTCGGTGCAGGAAGACAGGTGATGCCTTTAGCTGAGGGATGGGGAAGGTGGGAACTCCCATCATCCCTCACCATGGGCTATGCTGTCTAGGGCTGATGGGAGTTGCAGTCCAACCACATCGGGAGGACCACACATTCTCCACTCCTGCTTTAACTGAACGGATTAGCAGGGACCGGTCTAAACTGCAGCACACTGGGTCTGTGGGTACCAGAGAGGTTGATTTGGCACCCAAACCCTGAACTCAACTCAGAACAGCCTGGATGAACCTTAGGCAAATAGCCTAGTCATTTCCAGTTTGACTGACATGTTTTATCTTGGCAAGGAAAGAAGAGTAGGGTTTGCAGGGCTAATGAGAAGAGTAAATGAACAGAACCCTTCACCTTGGGACATCTGATCTAGATTAAGGAGGGACAAACCTTGCAATTTTGGTTTTGTTGAGTTTCTCATTTTTCCACTTATAAGTTTGTCTCATCCCATTTCTGCATCTGTTCGCCTTTTTTTTAAAAAAGTCCCCACAATCATGCATACAAATGTTTGTGTATTTTTGCATGCAATTTCCCCTACTATATGCATGTTTACATGCCAATTCCCCTAATATAACACATTTTAACGTCATTTCCACAAATATATACATTCTCGTGCACTTTCCCCACTAATATACACATTTTGTATGCATGTTTTAACTAGCCAACTTCACTGCAAAATCCAGAGCGGTGCAAATATCCAAAAGACGACCGTGTTTCAATCGATGTATTGGTTCGGGAAGGGCAAATTTGATAGCTTTGCATTAAAAAACTGAACTGAACTAAATTCTCCCCCACCCCTAATCTAGACTCGTATAGGTAACCCAGGGTGGTGCTTCCCTTGTGCAGCGTGATCATGGAGACCCTCTCGCCAAGCCTGAGAAACACGGCAGTCCTTGCTCCTTCAACGTAAGGAAGTCCAGGAAACGGAGCATGTCGGCCGCCCTGGTTTATCTCAGCTCAGCTAGCCAGCTGACTGCGCCATCGACTCACCACACTCCTCCTTGGGCTCATCTGAGCCGTCCCCGCAATCATCTTCCCCGTCACATTTCCAACGTGCTGGGATGCACCGACCCGAGTCCTTGCACCGGAACTCATCCAAACCACATCTCATTTGTGCTGGGAGAGGGAAAAGAGAAACGTTTAAAGGGTTGCGGAGGTTAAACACCACCAGAGGCCAGCTGCACCCGTCCGTCCCAAAATTAGGAAAGGCACAGCAGGCAATGGCCCTGTTCAGAAGACAATGTTCAGTACGACAATGGAACCAGTTACCTAGGGAGGTTGTGGGCTCTCCCACACTAGAGGCCTTCAAGAGGCAGCTGGACAAGCATCTGTCAGGGATGCTTTAGGGTGGATTCCTGCATTGAGCAGGGGGTTGGACTCAATGGCCTTGTAGGCCCCTTCCAACACTGCTATTCTATGACACTTTAAACCATGGCTTTAACCACAGTGAATAAGGCTTCACTGTGGTTAAAACCATGGTTTAAAGTATCTTCTGAACAGGGCCAATGTTTCCCATTAAGGCCGCCCGCAGCATGTAAATGACACACGCACACCCCTCCCGTTCCCCATCTTCCCTAACTTAAGTCTGCTTCTCTGGTCTTTGGATTAAAATAACGGCAGCAGCAGCAGCAGCACACCCAGAATCCCCCAATTTTCCCACTATGCTTGCAGGGAACGATCAGCAGTACGGGGCAAGCGGTCTTTCAGCTTGTCTGCCACAACAGTTCTTCTCACTGGGGAACCACTAAGATGCTTTTGAGGAATTTCAGGTTTCTTTGGGTTTCAAAGCCATTGTTCTAGGCGGAGATAAGCTTGAGAAGTTTAGACAGTGATTTATTTATTATTTATTCATTTCACTTATATCCTTCTTTAGGCACCCAAAGCGGTGGACATAATCCTCCTCCTCTCCATTTTATCCTCACAACAACAGCCCTGTGAGAAGGGTTGGGCTGAGAGTTTGTGACTGGCCCAGAGTCACCCAGTGGGTGTCTGTGGCCAAGTGGGGACTAGAACCCAGATCTCCCAACTCCCAGTCCGGCACTCTAGCCACTACACCACACTGGCTCTCAAAATGCTCCACAGATTTGGGATGGGAAGAGGGGAAGAACATTGAAGCCCTGAATATCTTCCTGTATCCTCTCAGGCCGCACTTCCTTGAGCCATCCATTCCTTCTGCCCTTCTTCCCGTCACACCTGCACAGCACTGTGTTTCCCATACACCAGCCGTGCACAACCTGCCCGCCACGTGGGTTCCTCAGCCCCTCCCAGTGCAGTCCACAGAATCATGGGGAGATGAGGAGATAAGGACAGGGTTCCCTTATTCGTGCGAGCACTAGCTAAGCAAAGCCCGCGCTCAGGCGGGGTTTCCCGTGTGTGTGTGTGTGTGTGTGTGTGTGTGTGTGTGTGTGTGTGTGCACGTGGGGCGGAGGAGAGAAGGGGAGAGAAGAGTACATGTGTCTCAGTGTGTGTGGGGGTGTATGTATGTGGACCCTGGTCTCCCATCTGGCTTCAGATATGGACGTTTGGTCCAAAAAAGATGTGCAGCTCTGATATACACAGATTTTTTTTCCTGTTACAATTCTGTTCCTTGCAGGGGAGGAAATTCTAAACTTCGCAGGAGCTCTCATAGTAAAAAATGAGCACGTTTACACAAAATATGCATACCTGAACCTATTCCTGTTAATATTTGTAAAAGTGTGGAATTTGGGGATTTATTTAAGCAAAATTAAAACAAAGTGCATGAGGGCAGAGCAAGCCCCACGCAAGTTCTAGATGGGTCGGACAGAACTTCCTGGAATGGCCCATTTGCATCAACCAAATCTCTACAGAGTTCCAATTTGGAGCCAAAGGGAGCAAATCCGTGCTCCTAGCATGTGCTTGCAGATGGCTCTAATGTGAAATGAACCGCTGGAAATCTCATGGTTTGCTAAGGCCATAGTACGTTGTAACATCTTCTGCATCCGTGCCTGGGTCCAGCTCCAGCTGAGAGCCCCCTCCCTCCTGCTACCAACTGTAACTGCAGAGGCCACCAGAGAGGAAGGAAGCAGCAGCCAGGCACCTCTCCACCGTGCCTGGGTCCAGCTCCAGCTGAGAGCCCCCTCCCTCCTGCTACCAACTGTAACTGCAGAGGCCACCAGAGAGGGAGGAAGCAGCAGCCAGGCACCTCTCCACCGTGCCTGGGTCCAGCTCCAGCTCAGAGCCCCCTCCCTCCTGCTACCAACTGTCTCTGCAGAGGCCACCAGTGAGGGAGGAAGCAGCAGCCAGGCACCTCTCCACCGTGCCTGGGTCCAGCTCCAGCTCAGAGCCCCCTCCCTCCTGCTACCAACTGTAACTGCTGAACTTTCCAACTAAGATTGTAGTGCCTGAGTTTGCTTTCCTCCTCCTCCTCCCTCCCAATCCCCTTTCCTTTTGTGTCATGTCTTTTAGATTGTAAGCCTGTGGGCAGGGACTGTCAAGAAAGACTTTTGTAAGCCGCCGTGAGGGCCTTTTTTGGCTGAATGGCAGCATAAAAATACTTAAATAAATAAAATAAATAAATAAATGTATGTCTAAGGCTAACTGAGCAGCAAAGAAGCAAGTTTATCTCCTCTCAAGCACAAAGGAAGACCAAGGCTGCCTAGCCAGAGGCTGCTGAGTCAGCCTATTTCTCCTTCCCCAGGCCAAAGACCCTTGGGGCAGGCTCCCATAATGCATAGGAGCTCCTTACTGCAGTTGGCAGGTTCGTCAGATCCGTCCACACAGTCGTTGTCGCGGTCGCACACCCACACCCGCGGGATGCAGCGCTTGGTGATGGCGCACTGGAACTGGTTCGGGGCACAAGTCACTTCCGCTGCAAGAGAAAAGGGAACCTGAAGACAATGCCCAACGGGAAAGGGTCTTCCCGTAACGGAAGCTTGCTCATACGCAGCTCGACATTGATCAGGGCGCTGTGATTCTGTAGTGATGGCCACCAGTTTGGATGGCTTTAAAAGGGGGTTGGATAAATCCCTGGAGGAGAAGGCTATCAATTATTATTATTATTATTATTTATTTATATAGCACCATCAGTGTACATGGTGCTGTACAGAGTAAAACAGTAAATAGCAAGACCCTGCTGCATAGGCTTACAATCTAATAAAATCATAGTAAAACAATAAGGAGGGGAAGAGAATGCAAACAGGTACAGGGTAGGGTAAGCAGGCACAGGGTAGGGAAAAACTAACAGTAGAAAGTAACAGTAGAAGTCTGCACAACATCAAGTTTTAAAAGCTTTAGGAAAAAGAAAAGTTTTTAGTTGAGCTTTAAAAGCTGCGATTGAACTTGTAGTTCTCAAATGTTCTGGAAGAGCGTTCCAGGCGTAAGGGGCAGCAGAAGAAAATGGACGGAGCCGAGCAAGGGAAGTAGAGGCCCTTGGGCAGGTGAGAAACATGGCATCAGAGGAGCGAAGAGCACGAGCGGGGCAATAGTGTGAGATGAGAGAGGAGAGAGGAGACTATGGCTACTAGCTCTGATGGTTATGTGCTACCTCCAGTATCCGAGGCAGTAAGCCTGTGTGCACCAGTTGCTGGGGAACATGGGTGGGAGGGTGCTGTTGCACCATGTCCTGCTTTGTTGGTCCCTGGTCGACAGCTGGTCGGCCCCTGTGTGAACAGAGTGCTGGACCAGATGGACCCTCGGTCTGATCCAGCATCAGGGCTCTTCTTATGTTCATACTCAAATGCAGAAATGGGGTGTACAATCCCACATAAAACACAGAATATGTGTTTGTAATTTGTATGTGCATACGTGTATGTATGTGTGTGTATATATAGTCCCACAGATCTTAGGCCAATATATTAATGGAAAAAGTTAATGCCTACTGCACTGATCATAAAACGACATCTGTTCTTTTGATCGGCCCCCACAGGGAGCAGACGGGAAAGTGACATCCTTCCTTCCATTCCAAGCATGACTTACGACAGTCCTTCTCATCTTCTCCGTCACCGCAGTTGTCCTGCCCGTTGCAGCGGAAGATGCCGGGGATACAGCGATTGGTGTTGGTACATTTGAATTGACTGGGTAGGCAAACGTGGACTTCTGCCGGAAGGGAGACAGAAAGGGAAACGGCTTTCAGGGAGAGAGGAGCAAACGCTTTCACTTTGGATGCTGATTTTTGTGGGTTTCATTGCAATGGCAGCAGGCTTTGGGAGAACTAGTTCTCCTGTGATGCCCCAGGCCAGGGGTGGGAATCCTCTTTCAGCCTATTCTATTTTGGAGAAGCTCTTGCCGGCGGGGGGGGGGGGGGGAGGTCGGGGGTCATTTTAGTCATGGGCAGGGCCAAAGGGAAAAGGGGTGAGGTCAAAATTACAAAAACAAAAAACACCCAGTAACTAAGCTTTCGGACAGACATTTCAACCTGGGGAAAAACTGCACCAAATTCGGGAGACCTCTAAAGAAGCAGTGGTTGGGGGTGGGTGGGTTTGTCATCCAGGGAAACCCAGAGTGCCAGATCGGGACTCTGGGGCTGTGGTTCCTAGGTTTTACAGCCTGACACTGTTGTCTACAGCGTCAGGGTGTTGGATTTGTATTGTTACAAATTCCACTATACAAATTAAGTGGAATATTAAGTGGAATATTTGTCTGTTGACTTTGCTGAAATGCCCTTTCAAGAGACCAGACCTTGATTAATCAATAAAAGCGCTTTTGAACCCCTCTGTCGCTGAAGTGTGGAGTCGTACTTAGGGGCTGATTGGATCCCGTCCCTGGGGCGAAGAACTTGTCTAACAAATGGAACAGGGAAGAAGGGAAGGGAAAGGAAAACCTCAACCTCTTTCTCTCCTTGCACATCCCTGCTCCCACCATCTCCACTGCTTGAAAGCCTAAGGAAAGGGAGGAGCGAGGGCAGTGAGGGATAGCGGAGCGGGGCAGTGGAAGATGCTTGGGAGTAAGGGGCGTTTCCCCCATGCCCTCAGGTTAGCTCAAAGAAATGCTTTATTTATTTATTTATTTATTTATTTATTTATTTATTTATTTATTTATTTTTAAAAAGATCTCCAGTCATTTCCGAGATAATCCTGGCCAACTTGCTCAACCCTAGCATTTTATGGTTTGTGTTCTTAACTTTTTCATAAGACACTGCATGTTTTAAAGGCTTTATCTGAAATGTCACAAGTCACCTTCGATGGAACAGGGTGTGTGAAACACAGAAGGAGCAAATAAATGCATACATAAAACTTCGCCAGACAGGTTTGGTCCCAAAAAGGGCTTGGGACCCTTACCACAGTTGTTCTCGTCCGAGTTGTCCTGACAGTCGTTGTCCCCATCGCAGATGAAGGCTGGATTGGTGCAGATCCCGGTCGTGCACTGGAACTGCCCTGGACGACACTTGAATTCAGCTGTAGGGGAGAAGGTGGTACGTGATGACTTGGAGAGAGGGTCTCCTAGGGACCGGAGCCCAGTGACGGAGCCCCTACTTTTCATGCAGATGGTCCCAGGTTCCTCCCAGGCATCTTCAGGTGATGGGGAAGAGGCTTTGAGAGTCACTGCCACTCCGACTAGGCTGTCCTGGGTTAGAGGGACCTTATTCCAGCCCGCCCTGGAATAAGGCAACTTCCTATGTTGCTTCTACGATGCAGGGCTCCTTATGCTCAACCACAATCGCTAAGACTCAATGCCTCTTTGACCCACGTCCTACACTTTCTTTTATGTCAGCCAGACGACATGCTCCGTACACCCTCATTGGGCATCAAGCCCGCTGCTCGCCCTGTTCATTCATCTACAAACATTCTGCTACAGCTGGCCACGAGCGGGGAAAGCTACCATGTTTGGAGTTGCACAAGTTTTAAAGAAACCCTGGAGCTGCCTCCCCCAACCTGGTGCCCTCCGGATGTGTTGGATTACAACTCCCAGAATCCCTGACCATTAGCTATGTTGGCTGGGGCTGACAGGAGCCCCCGGTATTTGCTTCATCCACACTCCCACTAACTCCTTAAATAAGCAGGACCCAGAAAACACCAGCCAGGTATAGGCCCCAGGGCTACCAAAGAGGCTCCTTGGCTCAAAAGAGAAGACACAAAATTCAAAAACGCTCCCCCACCCTCCGGCCAGGAGTGCTGTGAATTAATTAATTTATTTATTTATTACATTTAGATACCGCCCCATAGCCGAAGCTCTCTGAGTGGTTGTGTAGCCATCCTCCCTGAAAGCCTCACGTTCTGCCAAGATGGCACTCCATCAGCAGCTGGGATGAAGTAGCCTATCGCCCACCCCCGGGTCTCCTCCCAGCTATTCACTCACGGCAGTTCTCAGGCTCATCCGAACGGTCCCCGCAATCGTCCTCTGTGTCGCATTTCCACCAGAAAGGGATGCACTTGTCGTTCTTGCAGACAAACTACGGTCGGAAGGAAAGATCGTAAGACTGAGACGAGGCAGGAGCAACGAGCAGACAAATGTTCCCTTAAGCCCAGGTCCATCAGGACAAACTATCTGTCGCAGCTCCTGAACTGGAGCTCTGAAATGGTCCCTGGTACAGTTCCCTATCAGAGACAGCGGTAGGCACGAACCACCACTCTTTCTAACCACCCCTCCTCACATTTTTCCTGGCTGCAGGGGTCCCTTCAAAAAGCCAAGCGTGCGGATTCTTCAGCCTCAGGAGAGAGAGAGACGGGTTAAGAGGGAACATTTTGCCCCTCTTCCGGATCAGATTAATTTACAGACACCAGCTGGGACAGCTGTTGGGTCGTATCTGACGCTCTCTACTCTGCAGAGACCCGACTTGGGGAGCTGGGACTTTCTGTTCCGAGGGCTCCCCTTTGGCCTCCAGAGGCCGCTGCTACAGGATGGTGACCGTCGCTTGACAAAGCACCGAAATTTGGGGCGGGTGGGGGCGATTGCCTACTCAAGGGATCCCTGCCCGATGGAGCAAGGTTTCCAGTTACCTGGCTGGCTGTGCAGTTGGAGATGCAGGTCTTGCCGTTGGCCCCCAGGTAGAAGTTGGTCGGGCAGGCACACTTGAAGCCTCCCCCTGGCGACAGCAGGCACAAGTTGCTGCAGCCGCCATTGTTAACTTTGCAAGGGTGGTTGGGAACTGCGGAGGTGAAGAGAGAAAGAAAAGGGGCGCTGATGCAGGTGACAGCCGACTGCTGCTGCCCTGGTCAAAACGCTCCGAGGCAGGCCCCCACAGCCGACTCCTGTCCCGTCACAAAGGTGGGGCAAACACAGCTGCTGCACAGTGTACTCGGCCTGCAGGCTTGGGGTCTGCCCATTGGGTCTTCCTACCACAGACTTGCCTTGGCATGCTCTGAAGGTCATTCCCCCATTCTGTCCTGGCAGGTCGTGGGTCTGACACTCTGCCCTGCATAGTAACCGAGCCCAGTCCCCGTGTAAGAATACCCACCCCCTCCTCTCCTTTGAACCCCCCTCGGAGCACGGCACTCACCATCCGGCTGCCTGTAAGGGTGGAAGATGTGGATGTCCATGGGCCGATGCAGGGTGCTGATCAGCACAGACTTGTTGGTGCCCGTGGTCTTATGGGCCCGGTTGATGGATTTGGTTTCCCAGTCGGTCCAGTAAATGTAATCCTCAAAGAGGGTCAGGGCAAAGATGTGGGGGATATCCTGGCTCAGGACTAGGGTGGGAGGAAAAAGAGACATTCGCATTGGGTGGCAAGGATACGGGACACCGCTGGAGATATCCAGGCAATGGAAATATGAAGACCTGGAGGAAAAGTGGCCAAGGAGGTGCCTTGGCTCTAGTCCAACACCATGAGCTATGAGCCTTTGTCTGCTTTTCCAGCCATGAGGATAAAATGGAGAGGAGGAAGATTATGTATGCCGCCTTGGGTTCCTTGGAGGAAAAAAGGTGGGATATAAATCCAATAATAAAAATAAATAATAATAAATAATAAAGCACGGCAAACGTGCAGCTATCAGCCACTTGTGGTGGATAGGGCTGGACTCCATTTTGCCACTCCATTTGAGGCAACAAAAGTAAAGAGGATTTTTGTCTTAGCGGAGTGCAAAATGCCCTGGCGCTCCACCCAGATGCCTGTCACCATTTTTAATTCCTCATCATAATTCCCCTCAGAACAACCCAATATAGTGTCATTTGGAGTGCCTTTCAGTGATGGCCCCTCAATTATGGAACGATCTCCCCAACGAGGCTCACCTGGCGCCAACGTTGTTATCTTTTCGGGGCCAGGCCAAGACTTTTCTCTTCTCCCAGGCAGTTAACAACATATGTTGAGTTTTTAACTGACCCCAGAATAGTTGTTTTAAATGGATATTGTTGTTGTTATGCTTTTGTTGGTTTAAAATTTTTGTATATTTGTTTTTAATGCTCACTGTTTTTAACCTTTGTAAACCGCCCAGAGAGCTTTGGCTATGGGGCGGTATATAAATGTAATCTATATATATAAAAGCCCGGAGGCCTTCCTCAAGCCACTTACGCAAATAGGAGAGAAGGCAGAGGCAGTGGATTGGCCTACTGGTTGGTGATGTCACAATGACATCGCCAACCAGTAGGCCAATCCACTGCCTCTGCCTTCTCTCCTATTTGCATGTTCTCTCCTATTTGCACTTATAGGCCATTTGCATGTTCTCTTCTATTTGCACTTATAGGCCAATCCACTGCCTCTGCCTTCTCTCCTATTTGCATGTTTAAAAATTCTGAGCTCACAGGGCCTTCTATGGAAAATCCTAGAAAAATAACTGCCATCTAGGGATGTTCCAAGATAGAAGGCCAGAGGGCTCCTCCAAGACACTTCTAGGTTTTGCCCTCTGGCGCCATCTAGCGACGTTTCTTAGAACTGCGGCCTTCTATGGGAGTTCCAAGTTCCGAAGAAAGCTCACTGCCAGGAGCTTCCGGCCTAGCAGAGGGGCCAAAACCCACTAACCTCCTCACCAGACTGCTTCTCTACACCTGTCGTATGACGGGCTTTTTTTGCTATCTTATATATAAAATGCCAGAGTGCTCCTCCTCACCAGTTATAATTTTTGCCCTTTGGCACCATCTAGCGACATTTCTTGGAACTGCGGCCTTCAAAGGAAGTTCCAGGGGAAAAACTGCGAGGACTTTCCGGCCTAGCAGACAGGCCAAAACCCACTCTCAGTAATTTGTCTCATGAGGGTAAATTTGATAGAAGGCTAACCCCCTCACCAGTTATAATTGGTTCAAAATCTTAGAAAAGTGTATACCAAAAATATTGTATTCAAAGAAGTCCTAACAAAATGCATAAATACACCTGTCATGTGACGGGCTTTTTCACTAGTAAATAAATAAACAAATAAATAAATGAAAATTAAAAGATGGCAGCCAGCAGCAGTGAGAGGCCAGGAGGAATGCCAGGGAGTTTTGCACACCCCACTCCCAAAATGTCCCCCCAACCTCTGTAATGTGAAAGAATAAAGGTAGTTTCCCCCACTACCAAATACTGCTTTTCACCAAAGATCCCCCAAGAAATTCAGACCAAGCTTTTGAAAATTTGGCCTAGTTCCCGTCACGAAGACGCCACGTATCCTTTTTTCAAGGCTGCGCTAATATTAGGGCCAATGCTCTATTCTGAAGTGGGAAAGGGATGCAGCCCTTCCCTTGGCTGAGCTGCAAACCCAGGGCTACTCTGATGACCACGTCTGTTGGTTCATTCCTCAAAACCATAAATCATAATGATGACAAAAAATACAAATGCAAAAACGTAACTCATGTAGATCAATTAGCATAAAAACAATCAACCATGTGCCTAGGTTAATAAAGAACTAATAAGAGAAATTGCTACTGCAAAGGCAAAATAGGCAGATCCCTCGGTTACATATAGCTTTCTTTTCATTAACAAGAACGTGATTTTCTGTTGATTAGACCTGTAATTCTTGTTTACAAAGAAATTGGTCCAGATATTCTAATCTTAAGCTTTTATACAGATAATATGGTAGAGCTTCCTCCTAACTCTCCCAACAGATTCAGTTCCACAAATTAAATGGGATTTTTGGATAATCACCATCCAGGACTGCTGCACACATCAACTGGAACCAACATCGGATAAATTCTTCTCTCCAATGAGTATTTAGAAAGATTTGATAAATTATTTGCTTAGCCATGGGACACCTTGATCATGTAATGCAGGAGTGTTGAAACCCTTTCAGCCCAAAGGCCAAATCCCATTCTGGAGAAGCACTCGGGACCATTCCAGTGGCGGGCGGAGCAAAAGGGAAAAGGGGGCATGGCCAAAAATATCAAATATACAAGTATAGTTTAGCTTAAAGCCAGTAACTAAGCCTTAGGAGAGGCATTTCAGGATAGGGAAAACATTGCACAAAAGTCAGGAAACCACTAAACAGTCAGTGGTTGTGGGAAAGGGAAGGGGGCAAAGGGAAGGGGACAAAGGGAAGGGGGAATAGTCACCTGGGGAACCCCACAAGGCCAAAACTGCTCCCCCAGGCCTGAGCTTTTGCACTAGTGATAGACCAAAGAGCTGTTCTTCTAACATCATTTGATTTGCTCAGGTTATTCCAACCAAAAGTATCTTTCCTTCAATTTTTGAACCATGTCTTAGCTACAGTTGACCACTAAATAGTAAAAAACAAACCCAACTCGATTAATTAAACATCCACACAGCTTTTAAACTGGCTGGTGGGGGGTGGGGAAGACAAGCAACAAGTGCTGAGGGTGGGCCACTGTCCAAAAGGACTCCTCCATCAAGGATGATGTTCTAAAATAAACATTCCAGACCCTTAAATTGAGGACAGGACAGAAGTTGACAATGAGCACCTGGAAACGAAAGAAAGCCATTTTTTACACACGACTCACAGGTCACAGGAGAGAATGTACCTAAAGGAGGTATTTTAAAAAGGGATGACACAGCTATGTACTTTATAGGCTTTTGTTGGAAGCCTAAAAGAGAGGCGTGGATGGATCTACACATTACGAAGGGTGCAAAAGGTTTCCAGCCCTGTATTCCTTTCAACGTCCAAACACAGGGGCTGGGGAGAAGTGTTTGCAGGGGAGCCTGCAACTCTCCCCCTGCAAATGCCCTCCAGGCCGTTTTAATTTTTTTTCCCCCCAGCCAAACTTCAAAAGGAGAAGGTCAGCTGGGGAAAAACCGCTCTGAGTGAGGAGCAACTGTAGGGGAAACCTGGAGGTTCAAGGGAGGAGTAAACCAGCCCTCCCCTCACACTCATTCCCCCACCACCACCTTTTCTCCTGGTATACAACCCAGAGCCTGCTCAATTGATCTGCATGTGACTTTCAGCTCCGTAGCCCCTACAGCTCCCTCACCTATGTGCCGGTTTGTTCCATCCAGGCTGGCAAATTCAATGTAGTCCTCCCGGGCATCAGCCCAGTAGATGCGGCTGTTGATGTAGTCCAGGGTGAGGCCGTTGGGCCAGGTGATCCTGGAATCCACAATGACGCTCCGGTTGGTGCCATCCATGCCTATCTTGCCAATCAGGGAATGGTCACCCCAGTCTGTCCAGTACAAGTATCTGGGGGAAGAGAGCAAACGGAACGGGTAAGACCAATGGCATAAACACAGGGCTGCAGCTGTGATCAAATCTGTGTTAACGTGTAACACAGCTATGTGAACCACCCAGAGAGCTTCGGCTATGGGGCGGTATACAAACGCAATAAAATAAATAAATAACAGCTGCACCCCCCACCCATCCCGCCTGCTTCTATAGTTCCAGGGAGGCAGCGAAAGCAGGACATGCGTGGACTTCAGTAGGTGGGCTGTGTTTACCTTTTTGAACCGTGTGGCCGTGGTTTCTAGTAACTGTATTGCTCGGGTTGGCTTTCTCCAACCTCCAGATGTGTTGGGCTGCGACTCCTGTGATTCTCAAACTGGGAATGATGGGAGTTGTGGCCCAGCACAGGTTGGGGCAGGCTGGACCAGATCCACATGACATCCTGACTGAATTGGGCTTGCAGAACCAGGCCCACTTTGAACTTGAGTTATGGGGGAAATCCAGAAGCCCCTTCTGACCTCCCATGTAATAACAACAACAACCATTTGCAAAATTGACGTGGATTAAAAACAAGGGAGTCCCTGCACACAGCATTACAAGCTACCCAGATACAGCTGACGGACCTACCCATTCTGGACATCCACTACTAACGCCCGGGGTTCCCGTAGCCCTGAATTCACCAGCACAGTGCGGTAGGCCCCGTTGAGCTTCGACACTTCGATGGTGTCCCTTCCCTTGTCACACCAGTACAGGTTCCCGCCCACCCAGTCCACAGCCAGCCCGTCAGGGTTGCTCAGCCCAGTGCGGTGCAGAACCTGGAAAAGCACAAGGCAAAGAACAGCACGAATCAAAGAAGGTGCGAAAGAAGACTGGTCAAAGGGACGTCTACCCCGCTTAGGGATGGGATGATTTTAGGGGCGCGGCAGCTTGCAACACCAGGAAGAAATGGGACTGGATGTGAGAGGGGGGGGAGGGAGTTTAATCCCAGTAAAACCCTGGTGTCTGGAGTGATGTGCTGCTAAATCTGTACACGTGCTTGTGTGTACGGAACCTGATCCTGAGCATTCAGGAAGGAGCACAGTCCCCTCCCAGTGGCGGGACAGTCTAAATGACACCAGACACGCACCTGCACATTGCTGCCATTGATGTTCATGCGGCGGATCATGCTGCCCTGTGTGGTGACATCTGTCCAATAGATCATTTGCTCCCGGTAGTCAAAGTCCAAAGCTACAGCATTATTCAGCCCCTAAGCCCACCAAGAAAGAAAGACAGGCATTGGCTCCTATATCACATGCACAATAGCATATAGCAGCTGAGAGGCTGGTTCAAATCTTGCTTGCTGCCATCAACTCTTTAGGGGCCCCTATGCAAGCCATTCTCCCCCAGCTCCAGTCATCCCCGTTCCCCCCCCCCTCCCTGCAATATGGCAGATAATAATACTGACAGTAATAATACTGTAATATTATTACTGACAGTAATAATACTGTTCAGGGTTATAAGTACTATAGTTAGACAATGCACTTGAAAGCACTATACAAACATGATTTAATACTACTATAACTACTACTAATGCTCCTATGACAATAATAAAATAATAATAATAATACCACATTTGTATACCACTTTCATGTGCCTTATCTAATTGTAATTATCATCATCATCATCATCATCATTATCATCATCACCGCTATTAGACTGCAAAGAACATTGTTTTAGGCCAGATTTACACCAAGCAGGATATAGCACTTTGGAAGCGGTATGAAAGCAGTATATAAGAGGCAGGAGCCACACTACTGCTTCACAGAGGTATTGAGGTGCACTGACAACTGTTGGGGCCCACTGACACATACCATATACGGCTTTCATAGCGCAATATCCTGCTTGGTGGGGCTCCTGCCTCTTAAACACCGCTTTCAGAGTGCTATGTCCTGCTCGGTGCATAGCTGGCCTTAGTCAGGACTGCCCTGTTCTTAGTATTTGCTACAGTCGCTGTGCCTATGATCATGTTTCAGAAAACCACCCCTTGTTCTAAAGCATGCCTTGTTTCCCCAAATGCCTGTAGTGGGGCCATGTAGCCCTGTCCTCGGCATGTATAACAGATAATCACTGAAGAAAAGATGCAAAGGAAGGAGTCTGGAGCTTAAATTCTAGGAAGGGATTGTGCCCAGGAGCTCAAGACAGGCAAAGTAACTGCGAGGGCAGCAAACTTACGTGGCTTGGGACCACAATACCTGACGGAACGCCTCTCCCAACATGAATCTACCCGAACACTACACTCAACATCTAAGGTCCTCCTCCGGGTGCCTACTCCAAGGGAAGCTCAGAGAATGGCAACAAGGGAGAGGGCCTTTTCAGTGGTGGCCCCTCAGTTGATGAATGATCTCCCCAATGAGGCCTGCCTGGTGCCAACATGGTTATCTCTTCCGTGCCAGGTCAAGACTTTTCTCTTCTCCCAGGCATTTTTTAACTGACCCCAGAATAGTTGCTTTGAATGGATATTGTCTGTTTTTGTTTGTATTTTATGCTTTTTATGGTTTAAAATTTTGTATATTTCTTTTTAATGTTCACTGTTTTTAACTTTTGTAAACTGCCCAGAGAGCTTCGGCTATGGGGCGGCATATAAATATAATAAATAACAACAATAATATAATAAGTGGCAGAGTAGTACGTCCCAAATTGCTGCCTGAATATTGACTGCGTCCCAAATGGGAACATGCCACCCCCAGGCCCTGCCGACATAGCGCTCCGCTCCCCACCCCCCACCCCCAATACCAATTACCTGTTTCAGCAAAGTATAGTTGGAACCGTCTAGGCTAAGCTTCCTTAGGTAGTACCTATTAGCAAAGATCAGGAAGGGTTCGTCTTCTGCGAAAGGAAACAAGGGATTGGTGTCAGCAAAAGGGGGCAATGGCCAATAGCTCTAAATGCTGGCGGCTCCACATCGCAGGTTCCCAATTCCCGCATCTACCCGCGGAACGATTGCATGGGACGAAGGGCGGGACCCTTCCTGCTTCAGGCTCGTCATTCGGAGGGCCGGCATCACCTGTGACAGCTTTGCAGCTCGTCGGGTCGTCGGGCTTCAGGATGTAGCCATCCACGCAGAGGCACTTGAAGCTTCCGTGGTTGTTGATGCATATCTGGCTGCAGGGGTAGGTGGTGGTGCACTCGTCAATGTCGATGCACGTCTTCCCGTCATCCTTCAGCCGGAACCCGGGGCGACATCTGCACTGCAGGGGGCAGAAGAAAGTCATTACAGGTTTAGAGGCTGTGCCCTGATACAGCGCCACCCTGTGGCCAGGCGGGCTCAAGAGAAGAGCCACCGCATCAGGGACAAGAGCGCTGGATTCCCCGTGGCTCCCCAGGGAAAAGGCGTCACCGCCAAGCCCCCTTTAGCCCTCGGAGACACCCGCCGGCTGAGGAAAAGAAACCACCGGGCCCAACCTTGTAGCCAATTTTGAGGTCTTCGCATTCCTGGGAGCAGCCGCTCTGCTTCTTGTTCAGGCACTCGTTGATGAAGCAGTTGAGTTCGTCGGAGCCGTCGCCACAGTCATTGTTGTTGTCGCAGAGCAGGTGGTTGGCCACGCAGTGTTCGTTGTTGCACAGGAAAAAGGTATCGTTGCACTTGCTCTCTGAAAGGACAGTGAGGAGTCAGGGCAGAGACGCCCAGCATGGCCTCAGCCAAGGCAGGGGGCTTCTTTCTGCCTTGCTTTCCCCCTCAGCTTAGATGCCTTGTTTCAAACATTTTAGCACTTTTGTCAGTGCGTTCATTCATTTATTTATTTATTTGCTAAATCCTGCCTTTCTTTCAAAGTCCTTCAAAGCAGCTCTCAAATACAGAATTTAATTAAAGCAATAATATATATATATATATATAAGAGAAAAGTTTAAAGCAACTACAACAATTTTGATATTACAAACACAACCCTCCATCCAGTTTTAAAGCTTTCTTAATGAGCCACAGTATGGCTGCTTGTCAAAAGACCTCCCCGGGAGAGCATTCCACAATCTAGGTGTCACAGTCAAAGACCTCCCCTGGACAGCATTCCACAATCTAGGTGCCACAGTCAAAGACCTCCCCGGGAGAGCATTCCACAATCTAGGTGCCACAGTCAAAGATCTCCCCTGGACAGCATTCCACAATCTAGGTGCCACAGTCAAAGACCTCCCCTGGACAGCATTCCACAATCTAGGTGTCACAGTCAAAGACCTCCCCGGGAGAGCATTCCACAATCTAGGTGTCACAGTCAAAGACCTCCCCTGGACAGCATTCCACAATCTAGGTGTCACAGTCAAAGACCTCCCTGGGAGAGCATTCCACAATCTAGGTGTCACAGTCAAAGACCTCCCCGGGAGAGCATTCCACAATCTAGGTGTCACAGTCAAAGACCTCCCCTGGACAGCATTCCACAATCTAGGTGTCACAGTCAAAGACCTCCCCGGGAGAGCATTCCACAATCTAGGTGCCACAGTCAAAGACCTCCCTGGGAGAGCATTCCACAATCTAGGTGCAACAGTCAAAGACCTCCCCTGGACAGCATTCCACAATCTAGGTGTCACAGTCAAAGACCTCCCTGGGAGAGCATTCCACAATCTAGGTGCCACAGTCAAAGACCTCCCCGGGAGAGCATTCCACAATCTAGGTGTCACAGTCAAAGACCTCCCCTGGACAGCATTCCACAATCTAGGTGTCACAGTCAAAGACCTCCCCGGGAGAGCATTCCACAATCTAGGTGCCACAGTCAAAGACCTCCCCGGGAGAGCATTCCACAATCTAGGTGCAACAGTCAAAGACCTCCCCAGGAGAGCATTCCACAATCTAGGTGTCACAGTCAAAGACCTCCCCTGGACAGCATTCCACAATCTAGGTGCCACAGTCAAAGACCTCCCCGGGAGAGCATTCCACAATCTAGGTGCCACAGTCAAAGACCTCCCCTGGACAGCATTCCACAATCTAGGTGTCACAGTCAAAGACCTCCCCTGGACAGCATTCCACAATCTAGGTGCCACAGTCAAAGACCTCCCCGGGAGAGCATTCCACAATCTAGGTGCCACAGTCAAAGACCTCCCCTGGACAGCATTCCACAATCTAGGTGCCACAGTCAAAGACCTCCCCGGGAGAGCATTCCACAATCTAGGTGTCACAGTCAAAGACCTCCCTGGGAGAGCATTCCACAATCTAGGTGCCACAGTCAAAGACCTCCCCGGGAGAGCATTCCACAATCTAGGTGTCACAGTCAAAGACCTCCCCTGGACAGCATTCCACAATCTAGGTGTCACAGTCAAAGACCTCCCCGGGAGAGCATTCCACAATCTAGGTGCCACAGTCAAAGACCTCCCCGGGAGAGCATTCCACAATCTAGGTGTCACAGTCAAAGACCTCCCCGGGAGAGCATTCCACAATCTAGGTGCCACAGTCAAAGACCTCCCTGGGAGAGCATTCCACAATCTAGGTGCAACAGTCAAAGACCTCCCCGGGAGAGCATTCCACAATCTATGTGTCACAGTCAAAGACCTCCCCGGGAGAGCATTCCACAATCTAGGTGTCACAGTCAAAGACCTCCCTGGGAGAGCATTCCACAATCTAGGTGTCACAGTCAAAGACCTCCCCGGGAGAGCATTCCACAATCTAGGTGTCACAGTCAAAGACCTCCCCGGGAGAGCATTCCACAATCTAGGTGTCACAGTCAAAGACCTCCCCTGGACAGCATTCCACAATCTAGGTGCCACAGTCAAAGACCTCCCCGGGACAGCATTCCACAATCTAGGTGCCACAGTCAAAGACCTCCCCTGGACAGCATTCCACAATCTAGGTGCCACAGTCAAAGACCTCCCCGGGAGAGCATTCCACAATCTAGGTGCCACAGTCAAAGACCTCCCCGGGAGAGCATTCCACAATCTAGGTGCCACAGTCAAAGACCTCCCCGGGAGAGCATTCCACAATCTAGGTGTCACAGTCAAAGACCTCCCCGGGAGAGCATTCCACAATCTAGGTGTCACAGTCAAAGACCTCCCTGGGAGAGCATTCCACAATCTAGGTGTCACAGTCAAAGACCTCCCCGGGAGAGCATTCCACAATCTAGGTGCCACAGTCAAAGACCTCCCCTGGACAGCATTCCACAATCTAGGTGTCACAGTAAAAGACCTCCCCGGGAGAGCATTCCACAATCTAGGTGTCACAGTCAAAGACCTCCCCGGGAGAGCATTCCACAATCTAGGTGCAACAGTCAAAGACCTCCCCAAGAGAGCATTCCACAGTCTAGGTGCCACAGTCAAAGACCTCCCCTGGAGAGCATTCCACAATCTAGGTGCCACAGTCAAAGACCTCCCCGGGAGAGCATTCCACAGTCTAGGTGCCACAGTCAAAGACCTCCCCGGGAGAGCATTCCACAGTCTAGGTGCCACAGTCAAAAAGCGCCCATTTTGCATCCGGGTCCATGGAGACTTCAGACAGTAGGGCGACAACAATCAACAGGGCCTCAGTGTCCCCACCCATCATGACACCTACCAGGGCTAGAGCAGCGGTGGTTCTTGGGTGCTTCATCAGACTGGTCGTGGCAATCAAACTCGCCGTCACATTCCCATAGCTTATGGGTCAGGCAGCGGCCATTGGCACAGCGGAACTCGTTGGGGCCACACGTGAGGTACTCTGAGGGAGAGAGTAAAGGTGGGAGATGAATAGTCAAGCTCTGTTCGAACAGGTGCAACTTCTTACCATGTCACAGGCTCCAATGATGTGGGGAGATCAACACAGAGGTGAAGAATTACCAGATAAAACGAAACTATATATCATATCTGTAACTAACAAGGAATTCATGGTAGCAAAAATGGGCTTCCCATTGTCTCTTTGGAACTATCCTGTGAGGTAAATTTAGGTTCTGAGGCAATTAGTCGCTCTAGATCACCCAACGAGCTTCATGGCTGAGCAGGGATTTGGACCCAGTTCTCCAAAGTCCAAGGACAACACCATCTCTTTATTTCTCTCTTCCACCACATCAAACAAAACAGAAACATGGGAGGGCCAAGTTAGATTTTTTTGTCCAACAAGTCCAATACTGTCTACTCTGACTGGCAGCAACAGCAACTCTTCAGAGTCTCAGGCAGAGGAAAGTCTTTTCCATCCGCTGCTACTTGACCCTTTCAACGGGAAATGTTGGGGATTGAAACTGGGACCTTCTGCATGTAAAGCAGGTGATCTAACACTGAGCTATGGTCTATCTCCAGAAGGACAGAACCTGACTGAGGAACAGGGATTTGGGACTCACAGGAACACAGCACCAACATTTTTTTTTTATTAGCAAGGATACTGCCTCTGAGTTTAGCTGCAATCCTTACAGTAGCTGGGGAGAAACTATTTTTTCCAAGCAACAGTATATCATTCTCTGTTGTAATGCAAAGTATTTTGGAGTTCCTTGGCCTTGAATGGACAATTGCGACCCACAAGCTTTAGAAAAGACCTGCTCTGGGTGAAGCTAAAAGTGTCAGAACTGGTTTGTTGATATGGATCAACACAGCTGTCTGGAATTTCTTGACTCTCCTTGGGCGTGTGGCTGTGGGGACTCTCATGACAAGCACCTGCCCTTCCAACACGTACTCCTATACCACTGTTTGGACCTCACCGAAGCAAAGAACCATTTTTTCAGCACTAAGCATTGACATGGCTCACTCTTACTTTCAGTCGACTTCACTTGCCCTCATGTGGCCAAAACTGATTGGCTATATAGCACTACGACATCATCCCATTCACCACTGGATCCCCCACTGGCCAGAATCACCCATGTGATTAATCCAGAGAGAAGGAAGAAAGAGCAGCCGGGGAAACAATGGCACCAAACATTATTTTTTAAAAGTATTGGCTTAATGCGTTTTTCCAGAAATATTTTCACCTCACTGAGATGGCTATTCTTAAAGCTATAAAGACTGATCTCTTCCGGCAGGCCTATCTAGGGGAATTTTAGGATGTTCTTAGAATGTTCTTAGGATGTTTTAACAATGTATATTATGTTTAATTCAGTTTTATGTATTTTATATTTACTGTTGTTCCCCACGTCGGTCAGAATGGAGAGGTGGGTAAGAAATACTACGAGGAGGAGGAGGAGGAGATGTGGGGTATCATGCCTGCTCTCCTGTCAGAGCCCCAGTCCTAGGTTTGCACTTACCGCAATCTGCAGACTCATCAGAACCATCACCACAGTCGTCATCATGGTCACACACAAAATGTTTGGGGATGCACTGCCGGTTATGGCACATGAACTCCCGTTCATCACACGTGTTGTTGTACACTGAAATCAGATGTCACAGGTGAGAAGACATTTCTCCCCTTATCCCCCATTGCAACTCACTTCCTTCCATTGACATTTATTAGTTCTACAGCACCTAACGTGTACTTCCTTTCAGTTTTCAGCCTGAAAAGTCACCCTCCATCCTTTTAGAAGTGGGAAACTGTAGGCTCTACAGGTCAGATTTATTTTATTTATTTATTTATATCCCGCGTTTTTTCCTCCAAGGAACCCAAGGCAGTGTACATAATCCTCCTCCTCTCCATGTTATCCTCACAACAACAACCCTGTGAGGTAGGTTGGGCTGAGAGTCTGTGACTGGCCCAAAGTCACCCAGTGGCTTTCCATGGCTGAGTGGGGACTAGAACCCGGACCTCCCAACTCCAAGTCATAGAATCATAGAATCATAGAATAGCAGAGTTGGAAGGGGCCTACAAGGCCATCGAGTCCAACCCCCTGCTCAATGCAGGAATCCACCCTAAAGCATCCCTGACAGATGCTTGTCCAGCTGCCTCTTGAAGGCCTCTAGGGTGGGAGAGCCCACAACCTCCCTAGGTAGCTGATTCCACCGTTGCACTGCTCTAACAGTCAGGAAGTTTTTCCTGATGTCCAGCCGGAATCTGGCTTCCTTTAACTTGAGCCCGTTATTCCGTGTCTTGCACTCTGGGAGGATCGAGAAGAGATCCTGGCCCTCCTCTATGTGACAACCTTTTAAGTATTTGAAGAGTGCTATCATGTCTCCCCTCAATCTTCTCTTCTCCAGGCTAAACATGTCCAACACCTTAGCCACTACACCACACTGGCTCTCCAGTGGATGGAGAACTTCCGCAAGCCAGATTAGGCCCGTGGGCCGAAGGTTCCCCACCCCTGATCTACGGGGAAAGTCAACTAATTTTAGGTTCAATATGATTAAACAAACCCAAAAGGATGCATGGATTTATCAGCACTAGATCCCTCAAAGCTGTGAACCATATGCAGGTGATGCTTTTATATCAGGGGTGGGCCCACTTGTGGCCCTCCAGATGTTGTTGGATTGCAACTCCCATCAGCCCTAGCCAGCATAACCCATGGTGAGGGAGAGTGGGAGTTACAGCCTAACAAGATCTGGGCGGCCACCAGTTGCCCACCTTCATTTTGTATGAACAGGAACTCACAAATGCTTGTATGATCCAGACCGTTCAAAGAGGACAAGCTGACCAGTCCTGCAGTGACATGTCACAAAGGGGAGGGGGGTGGCATTTCCCCTTGAATCCCTTTTCGTTTTCCTCTGTGGCGGTCAGTCTTCACCACTAGGTCAAATTCCCACCCAGAGTTGTGGACTGAGCACCGGGGAGGAAGAGAGAAAACGTAACGCTTAGCCCAGCCTGCTTTGGCAAGAAATCATCCAACAACCCAGCAGGAGATCATTATTCATCGGAATCTGAGTGCAGAGAAGACGCAGCCACTCACAGCAGCCGGCAGCCAGACTTTCATCAGCCCCGTCAGCACAATCTTTGTCCCCATCGCACAGCCAGCGTTGTGGTACGCACACGTAGGTGTTCGGGCACTGGAAGGAACCTGCAGCGCAAGTAGTGTGACCTAGAGGAGAGAAGTGAACCATCAAAAAAGGACAGGTAGAGAGACTGCTAATTGCTCACCACTTAGAGAGCCCAAACGTTGCTTTTTTGAAGCTGCTGTTAGAATGCAGAAGTCTGCAATCCCAGCCTCTTCTTTGCGCTGCCATGCCAGGACCCACCTCCCTTCCAGAGCTGGGGGACCTTTCCCTCACTCCCTTCCTTAGCATCAGGAACTGTTAGGACCAGGAACAGGACGTTGGTGTCATGGAAATTCACGCTGCTAATTTTCTTTGAAGTGATACAATGGGTGGTTTTGCTAGAGGTGGGCTCAGAAAAGAATCTCCCCCCTAGGCCAGACTGGCTAACGATCTAGACTTTTTTTTGTCTTCCACTGCAACGTGGCCCATTTGTACATGTTATCCCAAGTTATTTGTGCAAGTAATCCCAGCCTCTCATCTAGGAGGGGGCTATTGGATGGATGGATGGATGGATGGATGGATGGGTTGGAGGAGACGATATTTTGACCTCTGCCATGATTCTATGAATAGGACCTGAAATTTATTTATTTTATTTTATTTATTTATTTTATTACATTTATATACCGCCCCCCAGCCGAAGCTCTCTGGGCGGTTTACAACAATTAAAAATAGTAGACATTAAAAGTATACAAAAAATTTAAAAAAACATAAAAACAGTATAAAAACAACAACAGTATTCATTTAAAACAACAATTCTGGGGTCCATTAAAACAAACTTAACGTAATTAAATGCTGTTAAAATGCCCTTCCAGCTTCTCTAAGGGTCTTTCTAGTAATCAAAAGACATTGTGCAGCTGTCCCATGTTTCCCTCTTTTAGTGGATTTTTAGTGGTAAAAAAATAAATATGGAAGAAGTGGTGGGAAAACAACATGGGCGAGTTATAAGTGGAAGAAGCTGCCGTTTGAACCTCCTTGTAAAATTTTGTGAATGCGGCAGTAAAAGCCTCATCTTGGAGCGCCCGAAATCCCACCCACCCACCTTTCCTCTCAAAACTGCAGCTGGATATTCCACCGAATCCTGCTCCGACCCATTTCCAGCTACATATTTGCACCTTTTAAGTTTGCTTTTCAAACTTGTGCATCATTGTGCCCAATTTTATTTATTGCATTTATTGCAAGTTATTGCATTTATTGCAACAGCTGAAGCTCCCTGGGCGGTTCACAAAAGTTAATCCATTTGACAAGCCACAACCATTTGACAAGCCACAACCATTTGACAAGCCACGCACTGGCTCAGTTCAGACAACATGTTAGTCAACGCAGTGTGAAAACTCCACTCAACGGTTGACTTTTTAGGAGGTATTCCCCACACAACATCTTCCAACTCCACTGTTGTGTGACTGTGGGCTACCGTGGAGTTGAATAAAATCCATTGCGACATTTGAGTGACAGTTTCTCCACCCTCTCTCCTTCCCTGGTCCTCCTGATGGTATCCCATTAGCCCTTGCTCCAAAAATCATCCTGACGGCTCTCCTAGCGCAGCGTTCATTCCTTTTGCCACTCTTGCCAAGGAACTCTGTAGCCAATGGGAAAGTTTATATTGTATTTTATATCATGTTTTTATATTGTTGTTTTATACTTTGAATGGTTTTAATTTTTGTGAACCGCCCAGAGAGCTCCGGCTATTGGGCGGTATAAAAATGCAATAAATAAATAAATCCACTCAACGCAACAGGAAACTCCACGGAGCCCACCACACAACACGCCACGCAACGGTTGTGCAGGAGCTGTCCTCTGCACAGCGTGGCTATTCTGTGTGGAGTGTTTTCCAAAAAAAACCTCCACCATGGAGTTCTAAAACCACCATTGAGAAACGTCTTGTCTGAACTGAGCCCCTCACTCTCTGTCTCGCTCCCTCTTCCCCAAACCTGAAGCAAAGGCTTACTGCAACGGTGATCTTCATCAGAGCCGTCGCCGCAGTCATCTGTGCCATCACACACCCACTGCTTGGAGATGCAACGGTGGTTGTTGCATTCAAACTTCACTGGGAAGCAGAACTTATCTGTGGGGGCGGGGGGGGAAAGGAATTAGGCTGTTACAATCCAAATCAAGCTTAAGAGAATTCAGTCCCCAAACTCCAACATTTTGGCACAATAAGGAATAATATCACTAATGGAAAGTAGGATCTTTGATGACCAAAATGGCTTGCCATCACGGTGCGGATGCAGGACTTACTGCAGTGGGCCTCATCCTCGCCATTTTCACAGTCATTCTCCTTATCACACGTCCATGTCATGGGGATGCACCTCCCACTTGGGCAGGCAAAGTAGTTCGCTGGGCACTTGGACTTTCTGACACCTGGGGAAGACGGAAAGCGGGGGGGGGGGAGGGAGAAAATGTAACAGGGATTGATGAAGGCTACCCAACTATATATTTTTTTCCGTTAGAGAAGGAAAAGAGAAGCATGACACAAGGAGGCACCAGAGGTTTTGTTGTGGTTGACTCGTCTCACTCGTGGTAGTTTTTCTAGACAGACATGACGGGCTTTGCCTGGTCATGCGGTCTTTTACTGATTCAGAAGCAAAAGCAGGGGGAGAAAAAGCATCCAATGAAGTGAGAAGAAGGGAGAAACGAATTCTCAGGATGCTGAACTTTTTATTTGTAGGTTGTAAAGCCCGACACGTTTCGGCCTTGAAAAGGTACAGGCCGAAATGCGTTGGGCTTGACAACCTACAAATAAAAAGTTCAGCATCCTGAGAATTCGTTTCTCCCTTCTTTTATTGATTCAGGAATTTCCTGACATCATCATCATCATCATCATCATCATCATCATTATCATCATTATTTATTATATTTCTATACCGCCCCATAGCCAAAGCTCTCTGGCTGATTTACATTACTGCTCTTCATATACTCTTGTCACCAGCTGAAAGGCAGGATGGGGAAGATATTTGATCTTGGCTGGCAGCCAAAGAGCTCCTTTTAGACCCAGCCAAGGCCAGGAGCAGCCCAAGTGGGGTTGTTTTCAAAGAAACAAAACAAAACCACAACTCACAAAGTGGCTCACAACAAGACTAAAACACCACATTAATAAATATTAAACAAACACATTGCTGGAACAAATTACACTGGTGAAAACCACGTGTGTGCTCCACTGATCCCTAAAGCCCTGTGAAATAAAACTGCCTTGAGGCCTAACTTGGTTTCCATAACCTTGATGCCACTATCAAAGAGACCCTGTGCCATGCAACTGCACTCCAGATTGTTGACAAAAAGGGAAGATGGAGCAGAGCCTACGGAGGTCACGTAAGTGTGCAGGTAGTGTCAAATGGAAGTAGGCAGTCCTTCTTCCCCTTCTGAATGGGGGTTGGGAGACAGAGGCCTAATCTACTCCAAGCAGGATATTGCACTATGAAAGTGGCATGAAAGGGGATATAAAAGGGAGGAGCCACACAAATCAGGTTAAAGCACTATGAAAGCTTGTTGTCAGTGCACTTCGATACCACTATAAAGCAGTAGCGTGGCTCCTGACTTTTATATACCGCTTTCGTAGTGCAATATCCTGCTTGGTGTAGATTAGGCCATAGTGAGGGACAGACAGAGCTGTCCTCTTCCTGGTATATCCCAATTTGATTTCCCTTCACACCTGGCTTCCCTGAAAGGAAGGACAAGGAAGACAAGAAGATGCCAATCAAAGGAGGATGGATTCCTCCTAGAGCTCAAGAGCTAATAAGGCCTCCCTGTCTCCCAAGTCAAAGTTAGGGCCTCCCCTCCCCATCCCCCGGGTTCAATGTCTGCCATGTCCTAAGATGGTCCTAAGGAAGACAAGAAGATGCCAATCAAAGGAGGATGGATTCCTCCTAGAGCTCAAGAGCTAATAAGGCCTCCCTCTCTTCCAAGTCAAAGTTAGGGCCTTGCATCTTACCTGGGCAGTTCAGCTCATCTGAATAGTCCCCACAGTCATTGCTGCCGTCGCACACCCAGGATGGAACGTAGCACATGGAGGTGTGCTCACACTTCTGGAAGGTGGTGCTTTTTACTCCCAGTTTGAAAAAGCTGCTGCAGTCGGTGGCAGCTATCAAAAGAGAGGAAATATACCGTACAATTGTGCGGCAACTGTGAAACTCTCCAAACAGGCATCATGATGCAAAGGCATTGGTTCTGCAAGGAACATTCCAATTTTTCTAGCCACAGAACAGCGTTTTTCCAGATTTTTAATACTTGAGACACGGGTGTTTTCCCCCCTGGATTAAAACTGGCAGCACACTTCATTCTTACACTCAGAAAGCTGCCTATGCCTTTTTCTTAATCGCCTGCCAGAACAACGGGAAGGCAATCCTTCGTACGACCGTGGGCTATCCCATTTCATCTTGCCTCCCAGTATCCCACCCTTCCGAGATAGTAATTTTAATCCCGTATTATTAAAGGGGTTACAGCTAATACTTCCACATTGATCAGTGTGCCTATGTCTAAAACAGCACATCCATTTTCCTTTGTGGGTGGAACTTGCTGTTGTCAGGGAATCACCTAACCCTGATGTATTAAGGGCTCAATAATTTAACCAGTTCCTTATGGTTACATTACCCGAGTTATTTCTTTTTAAGTTTGATAACCTGTATTCTAGAGGAGATTGAATTTGCAAATCTGCATCTGCAAGCTGGAACCTGCCAGTGTTAGCAATTCTTTTAACCATGCAACCAGGTTCAACTACATTAACATCAGGTTGGATTCTTGCCTGTGGCATCACGTTTAGGGGGACTCCGCTGTCCCACCCTTCCTTTTGCCCCCTCAGCCAAGGCTCAGGGATGGGACCTTGCTCTCTGGTCAATGATGGTATTCCTGGCATTCTCCCCATGCTTGTCAGCTGCAGTGCAGGCAGTGCAAGAGAATCTCAGTGTGCCTTTACTTCTCCCTCTCTCTGGACGATGTCCCTGGTCATATATTGGCAAAGGGGGAATTAATGCTGCATGGCGAACTCTCAAAATCTGGTGCCCTCCAGATGTTTTGAACGCCAACTCCAACCATTCCTTGACCATCGGTCGTGCTGGCTGGGGCTGGTGGGAGCTGAAGTCCAAAACACCTGGGGTGGGGTGGGGGAACAACACCCAGCTGGTAACAGCTCTTGCATAGGAACTCTTTTCCTTTTCCTAAAGCTTTTAAAACTTGATTTTGTTCTGACTTCTATACTGCCTGTTTGGTGCATCCTCTTCCCCGCCTTATTGTTTTGTTATGATTTTATTAGAATGTAAGCCTATGCGGCAGGTTCTTGCTATTTATTGTTTTACTCTGTACAGCACCATGTACATTGATGGTGCTATATAAATAAATAAATAAATAAATAAATAAATAAATAATAACTCTCCAATCCAATAGGCTACGGAGGGTTGGATGTACTCAACATGGTGCAGCAGCTGAAGTTCTCCACCGCACGGATCAATCTTCCGTGTGGCACTCTAGTGTGCTCCGACAATCAGTTCAGGACCTCCTGCCATAACATGTAAGATTTCTTCCAACGCCTAAGCCCCGAAAGGTGGTCCAGCTGGGTTCATAGGTGGCTGTTTTCCACTTGCGTGGCATGGGGAGAGCTTCCACCGCAGCCTTTTCCACGCTCCCTCTTCCTAACCTGCATTGTCACCTGGCTCCCACACCAACCCCCCTCCTCCAACCCGTTCTGACCGTCCCAAGAGCGCGCAGCTAAACGCGCTAGGAAGAGGAGGCACAACCGGGTGCCGTGCGATGGGGGTCTCAGCCTACTCACTGCAGTTCATCTCGTCCGAAGCATCCTCGCAGTCAATTTGTTGGTTGCAGCGGCTCGAGTTGCCGATGCAGGTGCCGTCCCGGCAGCGGAACTCCGTGGCAGCGCAGCTCGTCTCTGGAACGAACGGGGACCGCAGTGAGGCTCATGGTCACTATCACATTCATTTTGTCTCCTGCTCTTCTCCCAAGGAGCTCAGAGCAAGGTCCATGGTTCCCCCCTTGTCACACTCGCAACAGCCATAGGCTGAAGGCAATGGAGCGGCCACAAGTGACTGATGTGGGTTTGCCTCCCAGCCATGCACTCGAAACACCTCCCTTAGAGACCATCTCCCTGTACCAGGGGTGCTGAACCTCAGGCATGTGGGCCAAATCCGGCCCACCTGTGGTCCCAATATGGGATCCCCAGGAAGTCATGTCCCCTTCCCTTGGCTGCCAATCATTTAACGGTTTCCCAGGTTTTGTGCTCTTTCCCATTCTAAAAACTTGAAATGCCTCCCCTAAGGCTTTGTGACTTGCAGTAAGAAATTGAAAGTAAAATACGCCGGCAGATTTTGCCTTTGGCTCTTCCCCTTTTGCCTTTGGCTCCACCCACCACTATGATGCGACCCAACCCCCCCCCCCCCCGAGAGCCTCTCTGAAATGGAATGCGGCTCACGGGCTGAAAGAGTTTCAGCACCCCTGCCCTATATACACACATCCCCTCTGAAGATAAGAGTTTAGCGTGCCAGACTAAAGCACAGTTTCCTTAAGCGGCTTGGGACCTTGATACTTAAGGGAGCGCCTCTCCCTCTATATGCCTGCCCGAGACTTGAGATCTGTTGGAGGAGCCCTCCTCCGCATCCCACCAACGCAACACATATGCTATGGTGTGACATGGGAGAGGGCTTTCTCTGTGGTGCCCCCCCCCCGACTGTGGAATGCCCTCCCCTTGGAGGCCCCACTGGTGCCAACGCTGACTTTATTCCGGCGCCAAGTAAAAACATGTTTTTTCAACAAAGCCTTTAATGGTTAAATTCACCTGGCCTGCACATTGTTTTAATTGTTTTTACTGCTTTTAAATTATATATTGGTTCTAACTTGATTCATGGTTTAATTTGTTTTTAGCTGTGTAAATTTATTGTTTGATATTGTATGACTTTCTCTGTACGCCACCCTGAGATCCTAGTGATATAGGGTGGGATACAAATGTTTTAAATGAATAAATGAATGAATAAATAAATAAATAATACATTAAGACCACCAAAAATAGTGGCGACTAGCCATGGTTAAGCATTGTGTCTGCACTGGCTGTCGGGTCTGGATGAAGCGGGGATCCCAGCTTGGGGTCCAGCAGCATTTTTACATCCACTCCCACAGAAGCATGAGAGCAACACAGCATCGCCAAAGTAACGAGGGACCTCAAAGGCTCGAACTGCCGGGGCGCAGCTCGAAGGTGGTTTTGTGCGCCGAGGAATGCTTAGTGCAGCAGCAGGGCACTGACACATTGTCAGGGTGGGATCATTCGCAGGAATGACCCTCCCAAGGCATCTCCCCAGAATAAGCACTTACTGTTACAAGGCACTTCGTCGGAGTTGTCCCCGCAGTTGTCCACCCCGTTACACCAGTCTGCGATGGGCACACAGCGTTTGTTGGTGCAGTGCAGGTAGCCTTTCTTACACTTGCGGCTGTCTGCAACACAAACAGAGTCAGGGTGAGGGGGTGGATGGGTGGGAGAGAGCGAGGGCGGCCTGCAACCTCAGAGGTTTCCTCTGAGAAGGTTTATGGCAGCCTTCCCCAACCTGGTGCCCCCCCCCCGATGTATTAGGCTGCAACTCCCAGGATATGATGGGAGTTGCAGTCCAATACAACTTGAGGGCACCAGGTTGGGGAAGGCTAGATTATGGGGATCTCAGCCACATGAAGGTTCCTTAATACAGATCCTGTCCCAAGAAGGGGCTCAGTAAACACAGAACCAAGACAGACCCCGGGTTCAGCAGAACTTGATGGCTGAGGATGTGACAGTGTTATTCACACCCCTCTTTAGCTCCAGGTATTCAGAACCATGGGCTCATCTCACTCACCTGAGCTTGGCTTTCCTCTCACCATGGCGAGGGAGGCGAGCAAGATTACCATACCCTATACACATACATACACAATACACACACACACACATGCAGCTTACAGACAGGCACAATGGGACAAGGAAATAGGCTAAAATCTACTATGGTTGCACCTCTAGACCTCAAAAATTCTCCCTTCTCCCAAGGATACAAGAAAGGTAGTGTTCCAGTCAAGCCACCGCCCCTTCTGCCATTTTAACCATTGGATTAATTTCCTCCGAGAAGAGGTCAGAAGACACAGGACAACTGGAAGTTGGGCCCTTGAGACAAGCCGCTATATTAGTATCATGGGTGCAAGGTTAGGAATCAGACTTCTCCATGGGCAGGCGAGCAGAAAGGAGAAAGAAGCAGGCAGAGGAGCAATGGAAGAAACCTTACTGCAGTAGGACGGCTTCTCATCAGACTTGTCCTTGCAGTGGGCCACGCTATCACAGGTATGGCTGAAGTCAATACAATCACCATTTCCACATTCAAACTCATTGTGCACATTACAACTGGAGTTGGGAGCTACGGAATGAAAAACAGAAATATGTGTAAACAGCTCAGGTTTCATGGGAGGCTGCTTGAGATGAGCTCTGAAATCCCCATCCGGCTCCATGTTTGCACCTGACATCTGGAAGGGGCACGTCTCAAGGTGGCTGCAGCAAAGTGCAAAGGCGCTTTTAGAAGACTGCAGATGGAGAACTGGATTGGGCCAAAGTTAGGCTCCATTGGAATAGGTTGGGAGATAGAAAGACCGGCATGCAAACAAAACACGCAGGTTGCCGCAGCTATCGGAATAACTATGTGCATTTACTATGACCCTCTATGTAAGTCACATTCCTGATGAGAAACTAGTGGTGTCAAGAGGTTTGGGAGACTGGCGTGTCCCTCTCTCCCACGTAGGGAGGGTTCTGCATTTCCATATCTGGATTTTTACTCATTGGTAGAAGTTTAATGCCAGTCTACAGCCAGAAAATTGGAAGGGCTCCCCTCAGTCCTGTGCCTTTTTTGTATCCCAGTCTAACCGCTTCTTTTTCTGTTTCACTACACTCATATTCTTTATTTGACTGCCAGGTCCAGCACTCGTCATGTGATTGTCACAGAACGCTCAAGGCATTGCGCTGCATTCATTCTGGGATTGCTATAATCACACACCATACAAATGCACACACAGGGCTACGCATTTCGTGTGCTTCCAGACAAAGGATGTTTCACTGTGATTCAACCCACCTGAGACCCTATGGGGATTTGCCAGTTTGAATTGTGGACTGACAGATTAGTGGGTAGCAGAGCCTACGGAATGGATTCTTGCATGAAACCCTACTTAACTCTGCAACTCGTGTGTTTGTGTCTGTGTATTTGTGGGTGGCGGGGAGTGCTTCATTTCTGGTGTAATGCTAAAGTGTGCAATTCTCAGTCTTAGCATCTAAACATGCCATAGGAAAGCAACGTCTTACTCCATGGACAAAGAGATCTGGAGATATAACAGATTGTCCCTCCCCAACATACCCATGTTCAAGCTCTTGTGCCTCTCAGTATGGATGTATCTTATGGGAACAGACACCCAAACTCACACACTTCCCTCCCATCCACAGGTCCCAGTATATCCTTGTGAGTGCTCACCTCTGCAGGTAAGATCGTCTTGCAGGATCCTTTCACCACGGCAAGAACAGTTAACTTCACCCATAGCTGTGAGGAGGCACAGGTCCTGGCACCCACCATTATTCAGTCTGCACAGAGAGAGCTCACCTGGGTGGAAGAGAGCCAGAGCAGGAGAGAAAGAGGCATGCAAAAATTAGGGCAGGCAAGTATTATTTATTTATTATTATTTATTACATTCATATCCCGCCTTTTTTCCTCCAAGGAACCCAAGGAGGCATACATAATCCTCCTCTTCTCCACGTTATCCTCACAACAACAAACCTGTGAGGTAGGTTGGGCTGACTCCTTCAGTTTCTTCCCCTCCTCCCTCCCCATCACTTCTTCCTTGTGTGTTGTGTCTTCCCAGGTTGCAAGCCCACAGGCAGGGCCTTTTTTATTATTATTTATTTATTGCATTTTTATCCCAGCTTTTTTGCCTCCAAGGAACCCAAGGCGGCATACATAATCCTCCTCCTCTCCATTTTCCCCTCACAACAACAACCCTGCGAGGTGGGTTAGGCTGAGAGTCTGTGACTGGCCCAAAGTCATCCAGTGGGCTTCCATGGCCGACTGGGGACTAGAACCCGGATCTCCCAACAACCAGTCTGAAAATTTTAGTCACTACACCACACTGGCTCTCTTGTTCTGCTGATTGTGTATAAGTCGCTCCGGGAGCTTCTTTGGCCTAGGAGCGGGGGGAGGGAAACCAAAGCTCTTCAATAAATGAACCTATGGCCCATTTGGAATCCACCAGGAGAAGAGCCTTTATTGTGGTGGCCCCTTCTCTTTGGGACTCCCTGCCCCTGGAGGTTAGGCAACACTAGGCTGCTTCCAACACCTCCTGAAAACAACTCTGTTTCCAGACGCCTTCATAAATTCAACTAATCTGCCAGTTTTTACTGGTCCTTTTGTTTTAAATTGAACAATTTTAATTTTCTTTTTTAACCTTCTTTCTTTTTACTGTTTATACCTATGTGCACCACTCCGGAATCTATTTTAGATATGGAGCAGTATATAAATACTGCATATAAATAAAGAGTTCTCTGAGGATCAGCAAGAAGGAAAACACCCCTTTCCCCTTCTAAATCAGCAGAATGGCAATTGAAGAGCCTGCAAGGATTACAGGAGAACTGGGGGGGGGGGGGGAGTGAGCAAAGTGAGGAGTGTCCCACCCTACACTGCATAAAGGTCGCTAGAGGGTCACCCCAAAAGACAAGAGGTTTTCCTTACAGCTGTTTGTGTCGTTGGCCACAGCAATGATGCCCATGGGTTGTTGGGGGATGTCAATGCGTAGATGCTTCATACCGGAACCCACATATTTATTGGCCCGCTGCACAGCACGGCGCACCCAGTCCGTCCAGAAGATGTAGTCACCGTAGACGGCCAGGCCAAAGGGGTGCACTGGCTCTGCCTTCAGGATCACCTGTTGGACATTATCACAATGTTGGTGTGGGGAGGAAAGAGTCAATCACTCTGGCTACTGACCAAGCACTAGAACTTGTCTCAGGACCTGACCTCATGCGTAGGGTGACCAACTGTCAGGATTTCCCCGGATTTTTCCTGGTTTTTGTTGTCTCCTGGATGTCAGGGGGGGATTTTCTGTAATTTTCTAACACGTCCTGGAATTACACGCTTTCCCCTGTAAGGCTGCTATTAGCACGGCAGGGGGGAAATGACACGCTTTCCGCAGGTGCATCATCCCTCTCCCACTGCTCCAATGGGGACCGTAAAAGGGAAAGCGTGTCATTCCCAGACATTATAGAAAAGGCCCCGATTGGAACAGAGGAGAGGGGCAGGAATGACATGCTTTACTACTCCAATCAGGGCTTTTAAGGTGGCGAAGGGGGAGGATGCATTTCCTGGAAGCCCCAGAAAGCCACTTTCTCACCCACCCACCCACCGGATGCCCTGTTTTTTGGTTTCCCAAATATGGTCACCCTATTCAAGCTCTGGCGTGGGCTGGTCCATGAAGTCACGAAGAGTCGGAAGCGACTGAATGAATAAACAACAACAAATTCATGCATAGCTTTCCATGTAGCAATAACTAGCGCATTAAGGTGCTCTCCTATCAACACCAGCACTAACCATATTGCTTTGGTGCAGTTTGTACCCTCTGGTCCTTTGCCCAAGCAACTCATTTTGCCCAAGCAACTGGTTTTCTTTCGCTTTCCTTCCTAACTGTGCAGAAAGGTAGGAAGCTACCCTATGCCATAGTGATGGGGAAGCAGTGCCCCTGCAGGTGTTGCTGGACTTCCAACTCCCATCAGCCCCAGACAGCATGGACAATGGTCAAGGGTGATGAGAGGCATAGTTCAACAGGTTCCCCCCGCCCTTGCTATGCCGGTTTGTGGGTAGCCACTCCTCTTGCCAGACTACCCTGGAGAAGAGCTCTGCTGATCTGACTGTGGGACTTACGTATCGTTTGGAGCCATCGTATTCACAGCGCTCTATCTTGTCCAGTGTCGCATCAGAGAAGTAGATCTTCTCCGCCTTGTGGTCAATGGCCAGACCGTTGGGTGTGCGGATGTCTTTGTCGATGATGGTGATCATGTTGGCCCCTGACAGTGTAGCCCGCATGATGCTGGGGTGCTGCTCGTTCCAGTTGGTCCAGAACATCAGGCTGGAGGGAAGGGGGAAAAGGGATGATTGAGGAAACGTTTGTGTGCCCTGAACAAGCTTTGAGCTACAGCCTTGCCCAACCTCACAGCCAGTTTGGCCAGAAGTTAGCATGGCTGTGAAGATATGCAAAGCAATTGGGCAAGAGGGCTCCAGAGGTCTTCCAGCCACTCTCTGCAAGGCTCCCAGGCTGGCTAGGCGCCCCATTCAGATTCTATCCGCAAGGCTTGCCCTGCGCACTTCAAAAGAGACCGCGCCAAGGCAACTAGACAGGAGAGCCAGGATTCTCCTGGATCTAGCTTTGCTCCGGGGTGTTCCAGTGGTGGCTCTGGCCAGAAGCACTGACTGGTGTATCAGCTGTAATCTGCCTGGAGAACAGGGGACTGGCTATCATGGCATATAATGTGGTAACCTCTCGGCTGGATTACTGTTATGAAGTTTAGTCAGGGCTGGGGAAAAGGGGCTGTCTTTGAAAAACGTTCCAAATCTACCACTGGTCCAAATTGTGGCAGATAGGCCCCTGAAGGCTGCTAGTCACATCACGCTAACCCAGCCCGCAAATAAGCCACGGTATGCCTAGCCTACAATCGGGCTTGCGGTGGCTCATCCCCCCCACCAACCCCCAGGCAAAATCTGTCTTGCCTCCACCCCCACCCCGCTGCTCCGACTGCTACCCTCTTTTCATTCCCCAGTTTTTCCAATATGGGTAGTCTTGTCTGGTTCGTTTCCTTGTGTGCTTCAGCTTTCAAAGGCAGCTGGGAAGTGGAGTCGATAACATACAAGGAAAATAACAAGGCTGCATATAGGCTAATTTGTGCACCGTTGCGAAGGACTAGAGGAGAAATAATAGTAAGCAAAAGGAGGGACCTGGTAGCACAATTCAGAAGCACCTAAAATTGGGGGAGGGGGAGCCAAAGGAGTAAGGATACCGAAAGTGGACTTTGCAATGTGATCCTCTCATTTTTAAGTGTTGAACTGACACTTCTCAGTGTCCCCCACCTTTTCCACACCTCCCCGAGTCTCCAGCTACTCCATGAATGGGAGATATTAACTCCTCACCCCCTTTCGCTCCATCCATTTTTGTCAACCTCTAAGGGATTTTTTTTAAAAAAAAAATGTTGGGAATATTAGCACAATTTTAATGACTAGGAAGCAAATGGAAGGGAAATGTATCCAATGTAAGGGATGGGAAATAAATGGAAGGGAAATTTGCGCACCTGGTCATGGAACATTTCCACTTTTAACTACGTTATCATTATGCCTTAACTCTGACCTGTGGTTAATGTTAATTACATTTATTACAGCCTTCCCCAACCTTGTGCTCTCCAGGGCATCATGCCCAACTCCCACCATCCCTGACCACTGCCCATGCTATCTGGGGCTGATGGGATTTGTAGTCCAAACATCTGCAGGGCACCAGGTTGAGGAATAATGATTTAGTGAAAAAAGCCAACTTCACAAACCACTATGTGAAATTGGCTTGATTTAGTAAACTATAACTAAGACTAACTACAGTTTGCATTTGGAAATAGTGCTTAAACTGTGTTTAGTTAAACAGTGAAGTGAAAGCTTCCAAGCTCTTCCTCATGACAGTGCCAGAAGAGGAGGGGAGCACATGAGTCCAAGGCTTGTTCATATAATTTTAAATCAGGGGTCCCCAACCTTTTTAGATCAGTAGCGATACTTGGCATTTTGAGAGGATGTTGTGGGCACTCACACAAAATGGCTGCTATTGAGGACCTTGCTGATTAAAAAAAAAAAAAAACAGGCTACCATAGTGTTTGTGGCCAATCATAAAACATCCATCTAGCAGTAGACAAACAGGTGAAGATAAAAGAAAAATAAGTTGCCCAAGAACCTAAAGACAAGGTAGAGGTGCAGCCTGACCTCCAAAATACGAAACCCATTTCACAGAAGTCAAACTGATGATGCTCAGAGACAAGGCAGAGGAAGGGAACCCAAAATGCCAAATCACATATCTGCCCCTCAAATAACAATAATAATAATAATAATAATAATAATAATAATAATGAGGAATAGGAACAGGGGCAGGAAGTCTTATAGCTACTAAGGAACATCCTGCAGGTGTGAAGCAGCCCATGGGCTTCAAGATGGGGAAAGCAGTGCTAAACCATAGTTTAGTGTTACGTCCAAATACAGGCCACACGTTCCCTCAATGCATTAAGAACTTCTGGCAAGGCTTTATTTAGGGTCTTCTTGTCCATGGAAGAGTGAACAAGAGAAGCTAGACCTCAGACCCTCTCTATGGTGGTATCCTTTTTTCAGAACTAACTTTCCATGAAGTGCACCTGGCTGATTCCCTTGCAATGCTGTGGAGATCAACCAAGACTTTCCTCTTTAAGAGGGCATGTGGTTTGCTGGGTTAATAAATATTTTGGTGTTTTAACTTGCCAGTTTGCTTAACGATGGTGTAGATTTTAAGTGTTTAACTCTTGATTTAAACTGATTTGTACTGTTCAAATTTGTAAACTGCTGTGGAAGCCCCTGAGGGCTAAGCATTTGCAGACTATTAAGAATACAAATAATGGCTGCATTCAAACATAATGTTAAGCCATAATTTATGTTAACCATGGTTTGTTGCTTTAACCATGAATTGTCTTGCAAACAAACTGCCGCTTGTTTTGCACCATTTCTGATTTGTTTCTCTCCCACGCATTCTGCCAGCCTTCAGAGCAGTTTCATCTTCAAGTTGCTCTTGCTAGGTGCCTCTATTTCAAGGTGTACAGCAGTGCAAACAAGCAAAGGATAAACCATGATTCTGGGTTCAGACATCACGACAAGCCATGGTTTAAACAAGTCAGACCATAAATTAACAATAAACCTTGCATTCTATTTGTGGATTACAGTTGACTAATAACCATGGATTGTTTGGACAGATGGGTTCAAACACAACAACCAGCCAGATTTCAACAAACCACACCGTGGCTTAGTGTTATGCACAAACCAGGCCAGTTAAAGGAACAAAGGCATGAATGAACATGATCTCCAAGGATTCCAATGGTTTACTTTCAAGTTGCCCAGGGCACATTGGAACCTACTTCTGGCACTCATCCAGCACAAACGCTCGAGGATGGTCATCTCCAGACATGGTGATGACAGTATCCCTCTCAAAGGCTCCCTCGCGGGTCTGATTCACGGTATGCCGGGTAATAGTGGATGTGGTGTAGCTTGTCCAGTACAAGGTGTCCCAACCGCGGTGATAGGCCAGCCCCTCAACCGAGCCAACATCTGTTGAGGGTAAAGCATGATATGACTTCAGCAAAATATTCATTTCCTTACACATCCTGTTTCTCTGCAGGCTTTAGCAACTGGATGGCAAGACTACCACCCCACAACCAGCTTGTCAAGGAATTAGTCCCAAATCCTGTTGTTCTGATGGAAGTCATGTAAACACAGCTTAAATCCACTTGACTGTTCTGTATCTTTGGCCCCAGCCTCCTCACACCTCACCTTGCCAAAAGATACAAAAACAATCACAAGTATCTGACAAATTGTTCTGGGGATGGAACAGGTTGGGAAAGGCAGAAATGATGACATGGGCGCCCCCCAATGCCAGTTTTTCCCCTAGTGCAATCTGACCACCCTGGAAATGTGAAGAATTGGTTTTTCAGTGCTTGGCCCAGGAAAGGAGGGGAAATTGTATTTGTATAATGGAGTGAACTGGTCCTGCTGTTCTATAACTGGTGTCATCTGTACAACAGGGGAAGAAATCAGCACCAGGGTGTCCATTTTAATCTATCCACAGTCTGATAATGTGACTTTATGTTGTGGTCTGACCACGATAACATGGCCATGTTTGCATTTCTGACAAATTACCTAATAAACCACTTGCCATGAACAGAACTTTACTAATTGTCTTCATTGATTTAGCCATGGACGCTTTCAGCAGGAAGAAATCACTGCCGTTGTCTGAAAAATGGATTATTTTAAACGTCTGCAATTAAAAAAGACCCTGAGTTCCTTCAGGAATGCTTTTTAATTGATCACCCGACGATGGACTAAAAAGCAAGGAGAGATTTTTCGTCTTCTCCCATACACCTTTGGTAATTGAAAACCGCCCGAAGGAAATGATGGCTTGATCGTCTTCAATTCCTCACTCTGATGTACGCTCCCTGCGTGATTGCCACCGAGGTCAATCTGGGGGAGAGCTACGTCCCTTCACTGCAGAGTCTCTGCACCCTGGCCAGCCTCATCAAGTCACCCACAGTCTGGCCTGAGCCAGGCTTCACCCACATGCATGGCTTTCACTTTAGCAAGAGTAGCTGCATCATGTCACTTCAGACTGTAGCCCTGGTTAGCATACTGCTCACCTGCAAAAGCACTACGATAACTCAAGGACTGGAACGAGTGGGAGAATGATCTTCCTGGGGCAGACATCTCTAGGGAAAGCCCATGGAGCAGAAAGGGTGGGAATTACCCCTCTCTACTGGAGATCTTGGAAGGCTGCTGCTGCAACTCATGATAGGCAGCAATGGACTAGACAGGCCAAAGCCTTGGCTTTCTATAAGGCAGGTTCCAATATTCATCATATGGCAATGGCAGCAGGACCAGAGCAGACATCTACCCACTCCCGGCTCTACATCAGCCTTCCCCAATCTGACGCCCTCCAGCTGGTTTTGGACTACCAGTACTTGCAGGTTTCTTCTCTGCTGCTTCTGCTCCTTTTTTATCTCCTGCAGCTCCACTTGCGTTTTTATCACCATGCGTAGCATACCACCAACTTGCAAAAGCCATGCTGGGTACTTGCTCCCTCCTCCTCTCCTTCCAACTTCAGCTTTGCTATTACTAACCGCGCTCACACGCTCAGCCTACGAGTGGCTAGATGCGTCCCTCCAGCAGAGCGGGGCAGGTTCGGGGGGGGGGGGAGTGGGGCGCGACACAGATCTGTTGCGTGACTACGCCAGGCCTGCCTGTAAACAGGCGGTAGATAGAGCGGTGTCGCGGGCAGGAGGAGAAGTAGCACTTTTGTGCCTGGCGCGGCCACTCCTTTTGTGCTTTGCGGTCTGGTTTTGGACTACAAATCCCATCACCCCAGACCACCACCCATGCTGTCTAGGGTCTGACGGGAGCAGCAATCCAACATATCCGGAGGGTGCCAGGTTAGGGAAGGCTGTTCTGTTCATTCTTTTCCGGGAAACTTCTCTTGCATTTTTTGTGTCTAGACCCAAACCAAATTCTTATTTCGGCTTCGGCTATTGGGCAGTATAGAAATGTAATAAATAAACGCATAAATAAACGCAGACACAAACAACCTAAGCCATTTGCCTTGATGAATGAGTTAAAGTGCTTCCAGACATTGGCTTGATCCAGCTTTTGTGAGATGACCATGTCTGGAGAGACACGGGGCAGCAACTTTGCTGAAGCTGGGTCTCATCGATGGCTGTAGAGAAGACCACCTGGGGGGGAACCCCATGGACACAGCCTTGAACTCTATTAAAGAAAGGTGGGATATGGGCAACTTGTGGCCTTACAGATGTTTTGGCCTACAACTGCCATCAGCCCCAGCCAGCATAGCTGGGGTTGATGGGAGTTGTAGGACAAAACATCCGGAGGGCCACAAGTTGCCCACCCCTGGTATAAACAGACAGCATGCTGTATACACGACAAAGCAAATGCCAACGGTACTGACCAGTTGCAATGTGCCGGCATGGAGCACAGAGGAAACGGCAACTCTTGTGCAAAATGAGCAACAGTAACTCCCAACCTTGGGCTGACAGCAGATCTTTCACCTATAAGTACTTCCCGTTTCGCTGCGAGCATTTTGGCTACCATCGCTGGGCAAGCTGATACCTGAGAGCTCATTTGGTTACACCCATCCAAACGTGTGCAGATTGGTGCCGAGGTGTTAATACATGGGGGCAGAGGAGATGGGGAACTTTGAACAGGTTGGTTTTCGTTTGTTTAGATTGGTGTCCCGCCATTAAATTACGGCAGCGTTGGCAAGAGCCTCTGTGTCTGATGGTGCAAAAGCACTGCCGGTGGGGGGTGGGGGGGAGGAATGGAGGTTTTACCCATGTCTATCTCCACATGCCAGGAGTGTCGAACCTCATTCAGAAAAAGGGCGGAGTTCCCTTTTGAAGATGCTCTCAGGGACTGCATTCCAGTGGTGGGAGGGACTGAAGGCAAACAGGGTGGGCCCAAAATACCAGCATCCTTTGGCTGAAGGCTCTTACTTTCAATATAGCTAAGCCTCTCAACCTTTTAAAACGAGGGGGCAGGAAAGAGGGCAAAGGCCGGGAAACCAGCAAACGATTGTGGGGAAAGGGGGGGCATAGGCATGTGGGGAACTCCAAAAAGGAAGATTTGGCCTGTGGTTCAACACCGCGTCCAAAGACAAGACATGTCAAGGTTCTCCAGGCAATTCGAGCCAAGACCTTGCTTGATAGCAGGCAACTCCCAAAGGACATCAAACTCTCTGAAGTCGCAGAGAGACCTGCCCGCATTTGTGACTCAGAGCAGAAAGCACAGGAGCTCTGCCTTCTGCTGGACTGGCCACTCAAGAGCAGAGGAGATGGGCAACCTTACGCACGAGCCACTTGGCAATGAACCATCCGGGCATGCCTACTTTGTGCATCTCCACCCCCTCAAAGTTAATAAACAGGAGAGAGCTAATTCGCTCCTCTCCAAATGAAGCGGTGTGCCCTGCTGGCGTGCCCTAAGCCAGTGTTTGAAGAGCGAATGAGGCATGTAGGGTGGCAGCGGCTCAACTACACACATTAGCAATGCAAACAGGAACACAAGCAGCAATGCCCCTAGGCACAGAAGAGTTTTTAGTCTCATTAAACTCACTGCTGTAATTCTAATTGATATACACAATTCAAAATGCAAGAGAAGGAGGGGGGGGAGGGTTGAGCGAGTGGAATGGACCTGGGACTGATTATAACATGCAGAACTACAGAGATATCCACCACCACCCAGGCCCCCCCATGCAAGTGCCTGGAGCAAACTTGCTGAATACTGTTTCAATCACTGCCTAGTTTCCTGTCTGAAGAACCGAGGAAGGAGGGTACACACAGAAGGACGCCCACTTTATCCAAGAAGAGGAGAATGACGGGTATTAGTAGCTCACTAAAGCTAGTCCGTGGATGGAACTGAGAAAATGGTCAGTAGCTGGAGATGCAGCCGTACAGAGATGGCTGCTTTTCCGGCTTTACGCAGGCATTAAGCCGGAAGCAGAAAGTACCAAGGAACTGGTGGATGGCAGAGTTATCAAAAAACTCAGAAGAATCAGGTAAGGGGCCCATACAAGCCGCTGGTCTAGCACTTGACTGAACCAGCTGGTGTGGCTCAATTCAATTCCAATTTTAACTACAGTGGCAAGCTATAATCAATGGGTCACAAGGAGGAAGTTGTTGTGTAATCCTGGGCACATAAGTCACAAGTCCTCCGAATGTGTCTATTGCAGTGTGCCAGGCTTGGACTGCACCACTGCTCCATAGGCTAGAGGCAAAACCCGGCCAAGCTACAGCAGAGCTGCATGGTATTGAAGAGTGCACTAGCTGGGCACCATCTCACACCTGGCATTCGACCAAAGAATTCTCCTAGCTATTTTAAATCTGCCCAATAACCCATGTTCTCTGGGCGGATTACAAACAGCTAAAAGACTAAAATGTGATACAAATATATAAAATATAGTATTTAAAGGAATATGATAGAATACAGCCCTGATGGTTAGGTGCTACCTCCAGGATCCAAGGCAGTAAGCCTTTGTGCACCAGTTGCTGGGGAACATGGGTGGGAGGGTGGTGTTGCACCTTGCCCTGCTTTGTTGGTCCCTGGTCGACAGCTGGCTGGCCACTGTGTGAACAGAGTGCTGGACTAGATGGACCCTCGGTCTGATCCAGCATAGCACTTCTTACGTTCTTAAATTGTGGCTGGGCTTATTTTATTTATTGCATTTTTATACCGCCCAATAGCCAAAGCTCCCTGGGCAGTTCACAAAAATACCCGAAGTTCTTAACTTTGGATATTCTTCAGCCATGCTCTTAAACACACCAGCTTGTTAACACTAGCAGACAAGAGATGCATGTAGCTTGGTCCTAATACTAGCAGTACTGAACATCCTACCACAAGGCAGTGATGTGGCTGGAAGACGACGATGTTTTCACTTCCTGAGCTCCATATTCTTTTGCTCAAGCCAAGGACACAGTCTGGGACACCCCAAAAAAAGTGTCCCACAAGGCTAGAGACTTCCTTGATTAATTCTGATTAAAGCCACATTTTGTAGGCCAGAGAGCCTAGCATTTTAAACATGAGTCTCTTTCCTCCACCAATACACTCTGTCTCTGGGGCAAATTGTCTGTCCTCAAGTAATTAAGTCTAGAACAGCTACGGACGTATTATTGCAAAGTGTGAACATGTGCATTAGAAAGCTTATAACTCCTAATAGATAGTTGCTTGTGTGATGTGACTCTGTTAACAGCTGTAGGAGATACCTGGAAAAGCTAATCAAGGGAAAAGAGTCTCTGCACCCCTGATCTACCCACTTCAGGATTCCTTCCACCATTGCAGGAGAATGGAGTAACCGTCTGCGCACACCCAAATCCCCCAAAAGACCTGATAGGAAATTCTAGAGGCCTATAACTCTCCTTCAGTATGCTAGAGTTCTGCTGAAGTATAAATCCTAATAAACCCGAGCCACTTGAATCCCAGAGCAATGGAAACACGGTGCCTCCTAATATTCTCGATTCACCAACCAAAACAAGATGGTTGACAAGTAATTGCTGTTCTTTGAGCGGTCCTCTGTGCAGTCCCACAGGTGTGGGCCAAAAGCCATGAAGAACCTTCTAGAGCCCATGGAGATCAGGCTGTTCTCTTCCACGCATTCCCCAGAGGAATCGCAGCCAGGGAAGAAAGAGTGGGGAGGGCCATGACAAATACTCACTCTCAACTATGGTTCGCCGTCCACTTCCATCATCATTGATTTGCTGGATGTTGCCAAAGTGAATGTCGCTGTAGAAGATGCGGTTGCTCCCCTTGTTGCCATGACGATAGTCGAAGGCCAAGGCAATGACGTTTTTCATGTGCTCGCCATCTTCAAATGGCTTAATGGGCGCATTAAGGTTGTTCTCATCCGACAAATGGATACTCTTGAGAATGGTGCGTTCCGAGTAGAGCAGGTAACCGTCATAATCCCGGCAGCTCACGCTATCCTCAGACAGCATGCCATGGGCACAAGCGCATGTCCGCTGGCCTTTTCCCCGGTACAGGCACAATTGCTCACACCCACCGTTGTTCAGAGCACACACATTGGTACCTGGAGAAAGGACGTGGAGGGGGGGGGCAATTAGCATTACGTAGGTTTACTGCCTGTTAATTATTATTTATTTATTTATTTATTTATTTATTTATTTATTTTATTACCCGCCTCTCCCTCTAGATCGAGGCAGGGTACAACACAAATGCAAACACCACTTCCTATGAGCGTGGTTGGCCTAACCCTGAGGTGGAGTGAAGCCTCTGCTTCAGGTAGGAAATTCCACTCCCATCCCAACGCCTGTCCAGATAATGCCTGGTGTGCAGGCCAGTCCCTCTTCACGCACCCTTTTGCCTGGCTCTGTTGAACACCTTGATGTCCTTCAGCTGTACCCCTATTCCGGTGCGCAGGAACACGATTTCTGAAGCATTGTCCTTGCTGCCCCTCTTAATGGATCCATTTGCGTGAGTCCTAGAAAGAAGCATAATGTGAGCATCACACCCAACACAAAGTGGTAAGCACAGTGTCCGCCTGGCTAAATGCCAAGAGAAAGCCAGAGCCCTCAAGCCTGAGATGCAAATCTGCTGAACGCGGGCGCTCTTTAATTGCGCATGACCCCAAACACACCACATTTCCCTTGCACACAAATATTATCCAACCACACATTTCTCCCTTGATTAGCACATCTAACATTAGACATGCATGCAGATACATATCCATGAGGCTCAGTATTAGGCATGGATGTGCCTAATACTGTATTAGGCATGGATGTGCCTTCATGGATGTGGTCCTTTCAAAAGACTGAACCAATATGCAACTATGTAAACAGGGCCACAATATCCAGCCCTAATGAGCACAGCTCTCTCTGAAAAGAGGAAGGAGCAGCAGAGCTGCTGCAAAAGCCATCTTAACGTGATCATGGCGCTCTGCTAGAGCAGCCCTAGCCCTTGATAGCACCGACACACAGACCTGTCACTCCAGTAGACGTAATCCTCAAAGACTGACACCGAGAACATGTCCATGTTGTTATTGGATAGGACAACCTCCCTCTTGTCACCGGTCTCCAGGTCTATGCGCTCAATTTTGTCTATCCGGGCATCACACCAGTAAAGCTTCCCATCCTAGAGAGAGAGAGAGAGAGAGAGAGATCAGAAGGACATGTCATCCCTGGGGGCTACACAATACCTCCCAAGATGCTAAAGTGATTTCAGGGTAGGTGCAGAGTCACCCACGCCTATTCTCCCGCACTGTATCCCAATAGGAAAATCAGTGGACATTCAACTTGTGGTTATGTACATTGATGGTGCTATATAAATAAATAAATAAATAATAATAATAATATGTCCTAAAGCCTAAACTACACATTATGATCAGATCTCTCAAGCTTTTTGTTTGTTTGTTTGCTTGTACACCAACATGCATCTATTCTTGCTTGTATACCCACATCTATACCAATCCATTGGGGTAGGTGGGGATGGGACTGTTTAACCAATAATGAAATTTCAGAAGTCAGAGAGCGGCTAGGCAGTGGCCTTCCAGTGGGACATCTCTCCCCGCCTCTCCCTATGACAAGCAAATGCAGATTTCACGCAAAATAAGAACTTGCCTAATCTGCATTTTGGGGTGCAAATCATAATCTGCAAATCTTGCCCTGATTTTTGAGTTCTCTTGATGCACTTGTTTGCTGTCGCTCTAGTTGTGCGATGATACACGACCACCCTTCGGTTGGCCAAAAGCACAACACGCCCTCACAGCCTGGTAGCTGCCTCTGTCCACTCCTGAGCCATGGCTTTTTGTTTCAGAGACACCCACCCTGACCTACCAATTGTTATTTCTCTCCCCCTACACCCAGAGCCATAAGAACATAAGAAGAGCCATACTAGATCAGACCAAGCGTTCATCTGGTCCAGCACTCTGTTCACACAGTGGCCCACCAGCCGTCAACCAGGGACCCGCAAGGAGGACACGGTGCGACAGCACCCTCCCACTCATGATCCCCAGCAACTAGTGTATATAGCCTCTGAGCCATACCTCATAGTCAACTGAGATGCCATTGGGCCAGCTGATGCTGGTATTGATGAGGATCACACGGTCTGTCCCGTCCAGGCGAGAACGTTCAATGCGGGGGTACTGGCCCCACTCTGTCCAGAATAGATACCTGACGGAGAGGAGGGAGGTCAGTGGCAGAGCAGGAAATGAAACATGTCTTTAGTGCAGTGGTTCTCAACCTTCCTAATGCCGCGACCCTTTAATACAATTCCTCATGTTGTGGTGACCCCCAACCATAAAATTATTTTCGTTCTTCTCTACACGATCCATTGTCATGGGATGGTTTGCTAATGAAAATAATACATAGTAGCTTTAATAATACAAAAGATGATACCTGACATAGTTCAGTCAATACAGTTTCCTAAGACCATCGGAAATATGTGTTTTCCGATGGTCTTAGGCGACCCCTGTGAAAGGGTCATTCAACCCCCAAAGGGGTCCCGACCCACAGGTTGAGAACCGCTGATTTAGTGGAACACAGGTCTGGTTCACAACTGCCTCTTCTTCTTCTTATTATTATTATTATTAGTAGTAGTAGTAGTAGTAGTAGTAGTAGTAGTAGTAATTATTTAGATCTCTATCCTCTTCCTCCAAGGAAATCAGGGCAGTACAAAAGATTCTCCTCCCAACCCCATTTATCCCCACAATAGCCCTGTGAGGTAGTTCCTGGCCCAGTGTCACCCACTGAACTTCATGGGAGTGTTCTGGTCCAGCCTTCCCCAATTTGGTGCCCTCCAACAGATGTTTCAGACAGGACTTTCAGCTCCCAGAAGTCCTAGCCAGCAAGGCCAAGGGTCAGGAATGCTGGGAGTTGTAGTTCAAAATATGTGGCGGGCACCAGGTTGGGGGAAGCTGAACTAGTCCGACACTGCAAGCACTGTGCTAAGCCAGCTTCCGTGTTCATCGTTCGATGGCTGCAGTGTCAAGTGGTGATGCTGTATGAACGAGCCATCAACGATCAGGCCCTACTTCCATATTGCCCAAATGCCCGGTTCTTCTTCTGTGGGGTCAGTCAACACACTAATTCAGCTGCAAGTCGCCCTGGGTTCAGTAATCAAGTGATGGGTAATCAAGCTATTTACACACATGCAATGGCCGCAAAGTTGACAGTTTGTCACCATCAGTTTCATTCCTTCGTGAGCTCTCCCCCCTCAGTGAAGAAATTGCAGACTCTTTTATGTAAACAGGAGGACCTTTCTGGCTGTGGCTCTGACTCCTTCTTTCCCCCCACAGCCACCATGCTGAAGAAGGAGAGTGTGGCAGATGTCAATGGTCCACCAGCAGTTGGAGCAGCAGACCGCTGCTGTCCCCCATGTCCCACGGCCTTTATTATATCCACAACTTATCATAAGGACGTAAGAAGTGCCATGCTGGATCAGACCAAGGGTTCATCTGACCGACTGAGGGTCCATCCAGCACTCGGTTCACACAGTGGCCAGCCAGCTGTTGACCAGGGACCAACATTGCAGGACATGGTGCAACAGCACCCTCCCACCCATGTTCCCCAGCACACAGGCTTACTGCCTCGGATACTGGAGGCAGCACATAACCATCAGGGCTAGGAGCCATTGATAGCCTTCTCCTCCAGGAATGTATCCAACACCCTTTGAAAGCCATCCAAATTGGTGGCCATCACTACTTCCCCAAAGGAATTCTTCATCAATGTCTAAAGCAAGGATGTAAAACCTTCTCCCAGTCAGGGGCAGCAATGGGTGCTATTGGGGGGGCTACGTGCCGGAAGGGGTTGTGTTCTGAGCCCAAAGGATGTGGGGGTCCCTTTAGTCTATTTATTTCACATTGCTTTCAATTATTAGTCTCTAGAATAGAAGAGAGATTAAACAAGTTATTGCTTGTGTTCTCTACAGGAGGCAAGGCCTACAATCGGCATTGTAGTCCAAAGCATCTGGAGGGCAACAGGTTGCCTACCTCTGCCTTAGAAGATCCTAGGAAATGTGTTCCTATAGCTCCCAAGGATCTTAGAACACACCAAATGAATCCAATATCCATGGAAGATCTTGAGACAGTACTCAGGAATCTTTCCTTTCCCCCAAGTGCAGCACAGAGAAATGCAACCTGAGCCTCTTCTGGTCATGATCATTTGCCCTGCGGTCCAAGAAATCATAGCTGACCACTTACCCTTTCTCCGGGTGCACTGTGATGGCCCGTGGCTTGTCCAGCCCCTGTGAGATCACCACATAGCGGAATGAACCATTGAGCCTGGCCACCTCGATAACATCAAAGCCCTGGTCTGTCCAATAGATGTTTCCTGGAGGGGAAGCGGTGCCACATGATGACTTAGCTAATTGCGCCTTCTCCACTCCTTGCAGGTGGCTGGCATTCCTCTCCCACCCCGGCCCCCATACCTGTCTCTAAGACTAACGCCACACCACCTTACCTGCAATCCAATCCACAGCAATGCCTTCCACACGGCCAATGCCATTGGTCACCACATCCTCTCGCCATGTCTGGTCCCGCTTGGCCCGACTGATGGTGCTCAAGCCCATGTCCACCCAATAGATGGTGTCGTTCTCTGAAAGAGGAAAAGAAATGCATTTGGGGAATAGGAGGAAGAGGTTCAGAGATGTACATCTGGGGGAATAATAGCCCTCTGCACCAGTATCCATAATAGTTGTAAGCCATCCCCTCTGGCTATTTTTCTGCTCAGGATTGTATCCATCTCAGGGGCTTTTATCTCCACTGGGAAAATGATACTGTACTGAACAGTGGGCTGAAACTCAACTTGGGTCATCAACATCCATATGGTTCTGAGAGTGTGTTGGTTTTGGTCCAATCCCTTAAATAAAAGGTGTGATACTGGGTTCATGGAGGAGTCTTTCCAGACAAAACTCACAAGTTCTCGCCCATGCACAACCCTAGCTTCCTCATGTGGGATTTGCTCTACGATCACTCTCCAAACATGAGGATACAAGATATATTGTAACCCTGAGACTTCTGCATCAAGGATATCAAACCGCTTTCAGCCCAAGGGCCAAATTCAATTACGGAGTAGCGCTCAGGGGTTCATTCCAGTGATGGGCAGGGATGAAGGTAAAAGGGGCAGGGCACAAAACACCAGCGTATTTCAGCTTAAAGCTTTTACCGCCAGCAAATAAGCCTTAGGAGAGGCATTTCAAACTTTTAGAATAGAAAGAAACATGCAAAAGCCAGGAAACCGCCAAACCATTTGTGCCCAGGAAAGGGCATCCTAGAAGGCCAGATTGGGGACCTAAATTTGGCACTCGGGCTGGCGGTCCAATGCCCCTGCTCTACATTCATCTCCTATTTCATATCTGGTATCACAAGTGCCTTCTCATGTAGATGATTAGCTCCCATTTCCATCCCAGTCAACTTTTCCCCACATTCTTCTAGGCAAGGCGGGTGAAGGGGCAACATGGCTCACTGAAGGTCAGAGCTAAGGATACACTGCAGGAGTAACGAGTTCAGCAGCAAAAGGAGATGTCATCTCCAACCTGCACCTAAGCCAGGGTGCTTCTACTTCCTAGTCATCTCCAGGGTGCTGCTCCTTCTCTCACTCTCTATCTGATATGCCCAAGGGGGGGGGCTACCTCCTTTTCCAGGTGTTCAGCACCTACCAGCATGGAAGTCAATGCCGACAGCCAATGAAGTCCCAGAGACTGGTACGAGGGCATCAGACTTGTCACTGGGATCCAACGGGATGCCCCGGATACCTTCATGCACCGAATAGAGGAGGAAAGAGCCAACACCTGCATGGAAGAAGGAAACAGTCACATGCTTGGAGCCTCAGCACAAGGCACATGAGATGGAGGGCCCAAGCTCAGTGGGAGAGCGCACACTTTACATGCAGACCGTCACGGGTTCAATTCTCAGCACAGGAAATCGAAGTATTTCTGGTAACCGCTCAGAGAATTTGAAGAGTCACGGTTGGACACAGTAGAACAGCCTTCCCCTATCTGGGTCCCTACATATGTTTGGGCCTACAACTCACATCGGCTCCAGACACCATGGCCCATGGCCAGTAATGACAGAAGAGATTGTGTGAAATGTCCGGAGGGACCCAGGTTGGCAAAAACAGGAGTAGACAAAACTGGGCAGACCAATGGTCCGACACAGCACAAGTGCCAAAGGACTAGGCCTTGTTATATTGACTATGAATTTTTAAACGTATATTTCAACGGCACTGTTATATTGATGATAGATTTGGTTTTGTTTATCCAAAGCATAAAATCCAATAAATTAATGGGGATGGGGGGGAGAAACAGCCTGATGAGGACTGAGCATGCTCAGTAGCCATGGAATGTTGAATGTCAGCTGGAAAAGGAAAATCGGGATAGGGATGGAATATTGAGAAGGAAAGCATGGCTCACTGGTTCAACCCTGAACAGGGGCACTCACCCACCCCATCTGTATTCTTATTAACATAAGAACATAAGATGTGCCCTGCTGGATCAGACCAAGGGTCCATCTAGTCCAGTGTTAGAAGCTGTGAGGTATCTGACGATGAGGAGTCTGGGGATGAAGAGCCGCAGGCTGGACCCAGTACCAGCATGGCTGGGCAGCAGCCAGCAGAGGCTCCCTCCAGCTCAGCCTTAGAGGAAGAGCAAACAGACATCTTACCGGTGCCATCGTTCAAACAACAAAGGGCGGAGAAGGAGGCGTTACGCAGATCCAAGCGTATTGCTACTAAATGCCAGATAAACAGGGAACAGCTGTGATTTGGGGCTTGGGTATTTAAGTAACAGTGCGCAGGCCAGGATCTTGTCAGACTTAATCTGGTTTGCCTGAGAAAGCTCTGGACCTTGAAACCTTGGCCTTGTCGTGTTTCTGCTATACCGGTTGGACTACGGACTTCTTGGACTCTGTGACTCTCTCCTGCCCTTTGGAACTCGGACTGGCTTTGTGGACTTTCGTGACCCTCTCTCCCGGACCCTTTATGACAACTGCATGGATTTATGGACTGGCTTTGACTTCGGCGTAAGCACAGGAAGACTGTTCTGTTTCTTTATGTTTTGAACTGTGTGAGAAATACAAATTAAGTGTTATCTCTTCATTTGCTGGTATCTGGCTGGTACCAGTCTGGGCACACAGCCCATGTAGATAAGTTAAAAAGTGGCTGGTTGCAAAGCCACTTGCTCAGGACATCCAGCACTCTGTTCACACAGGGGCCAACCAGCCATTGGCCAGGGATGAACAAGCAGGACATGGTGCAACAGCATCCTCCCACCCATGTTCCCCAGCAACTGGTGCACACAGGCTTACTGCCTTGACATTCTGTTGCATGTCCCACTTGTGTATCCTCTATAAGTGAAGTGGCTCTGTGAACGTTACCCAAGTTGGGCACATCAACACCTTCCCAGGGTGCCTCTCTCCAAGCTACAGAGGAAATCTACTTCTTCAGAGAAGGCAGAGCAGAAGAGAACCCTGGACTATCTTCAGAGAGCCTCCTTGCAGAGAGATGGGGCCTGAGGACACCTAGTCCATTTGCCTTCGTGTGAATGGATGCAGTCCTAGTCACTCTTTGTCGGAAGTTAGGGAATACTGGGACAAGGGGATCTCAAAAGGTGCTGCCTAGCATTTTCCAGCCCAGCAGTTCTGTACTGCTATACGGCAGGGGTGGCCTTTCAGATTTTGATGGACTACAACTCCTATCAGCCCTAGCCAGCATAGCCAGGGGTGCGGGGTAAAGGGTGTTGGAGTCCAACAACATCTGGAGGGCAACATGTTGTCCACCCTGATATAGGACGTTAAGTCCAGTTTTGCTGCTGCATGATCTATGGATCACTCTGTAAGAAATCGGGGCAAACCAAGACATTTATAACTTGCCAACTGCGCTGGATAATCAGCAGCCACCAGGGGGAGCTGTGCCACATCTCTCAGACATGCAGGCCGGCGCAGTTCCCAGGAAGTGGGATTTAAGAGAGGCAGCAGGGCTACACTCCACAAAACACATTATAGGAGCCTGCTGACAACTGCTCACCTTCACAGGACTGCTGCCCACTCCTCAGGCTGTAGCCAGCCGTACACATGCAGGAACGAGTCGTCTCCGAGGTTGGGAGGCAGAGCTGGGAACAGTCGCCATTCTTCACACTGCAGGGGTTGGTACCTGCAACGGTGTAATCATGGGATTAAATGGTGCAATCATGAAATTAAATGGGCATTGCTATGCAGAGCCAGAGAGAGACCGGGTTCAGGTTTGCTCAGTTAGGGGATCAACACACCTGTCAATCAGATGGGTGTATAGAGCAAGGGACAGCGTGATGTCGGGAAAAGAGGTGTACCATGAGCCTCAAGCTGAACAGTGGATCGTTAAGGTAGCTGAACCACTTCCAAATCCCAACACTTGGCTTCCTAAGAGTCTGCAAGCAGGTTGACATCATCCTTTATTTATTATTTTATTATTGCATTTATATCCCACCATTTTTCCTGCAAGGAACCCAAGGCAGCATACATAATCCTCCTCCTCTCCACTTTATCCTCACAACAACCCTGTGAAGTGGGTTGGGCTGAGAGTCTGTGACTGGCCCAAAGTCACCCAGTGGGTTTCCATGGCCGAGTGGGGACTAGAACCCGGATCTCCCGACTCCCAGTACGACACCCTAGCCACTACACCACACTGGCTCTCATATAGCATGTGGACTTAAGGGTTCCACCCATAATTCCCTGCTTCCTGATCCAGGAGGTAAACCACTGTGAACCTGACCAATTCGCACATTTTCCCCGGATGCGTCTTCAGGCCCTCCCCATGCCCCGAGCGCAGCTGATTAGGACTGGTGTCTCACCATGTTGCTGGATGCTCTCTTCATAGATCTTCATGTGCATGACTAGTGTGGTGCTGTTGCGCAGGACTACAGCTGCCGACCCGTCTTTCTTGTTGCAGGTGCCCATTTTTTCTGAGGCCTGGTCAGCCCACCACAGCTTATCGCCTGGGAGAAAAAGGCATGCTTATGTACACGAGGCAAGGAAAGTTATGTAACATCATCTAGGAACCAGCAATTGAAAAACATCTCTCACAGACACAAACCAACACACACACACATATCACATTGAGCAGGGGGTTGGACTCGATGGCCTTATAGGCCCCTTCCAACTCTACTATTCTATGATTCTATCTCACATTCTCACAGTAATCCTGTGAACAAAGTGTGTTATACCCATTTTACAGATATGGGACTGAAGCTGAAAAGAGAGGCTTGACACAGGAACCACAGGCACTGTGACTCCACAGCTGAGCTGCGTCTTCCATAACCTGTCAGTGCTTATCTCGTCAAGGGCAAGGAGAAAGAACCAACAAGTTAGCCGATCCTAGAGTATGCTGCAGACTAAAATGGGCAGAGCGAAAGGAAACTCGGCCCGGCTCGCATCGCGTCAGGAGCCGCCTCAGAACTAGAGAGAGAGGAGAGGCCACCAGTGAGGGAGGAAGCAGCAGCCAGGCACCTCTCCACCGTGCCTGGGTCCAGCTCCAGCTGAGAGCCCCCTCCCTCCTGCTGTCAACTGTCTCTGGAGAGGCCACCAGTGAGGGAGGAAGCAGCAGCCAGGCACCTCTCCCCCGTGCCTGGGTCCAGCTCCAGCTGAGAGCCCCCTCCCTCCTGCTGTCCCCTGTAACTGCTGAACTTTCCAACTAAGATTGTAGTGCCTGAATTTGCTTTCCTTCCCCCCCTCCTCCTCCTCCCTCCCAATCCCCTTTCCTTTTGTGTCATGTCTTTTAGATTGTAAGCCTGTGGGCAGGGACTGTCAAGAAATACCTTTGTAAGCCGCCGTGAGAGCCTTTTTTGGCTGAATGGCGGCATAAAAATCCTTAAATAAATAAATAAATAAAAATAAACTAGTCTCTCTGAAGTTAACGCTTCTTGGGAAAGGGCTTTCCATTCTTCTTGAAAGGACAATGGTCTCGCTTAGTTGGCATAGTTTTGCCTAGGGGAAAGTTCCAAGAGATTAGACTCTCCTTCAGGTGGGAAGAGATGTTTATTGCTTGAATAAAGCTTTGTGGATTACTTAGCAGGCCTCATTGTTGTCTCTCAGGATGGCAGGAGCTTTTTGAGAAACAGGACACTTACTTTCATTTCGGATCAGTGTATAACTCAAACAGTAAGACGTAGTGCTAAGATGACCAGTCTATCAAAGCTGGGACTACAAAACATTAGAGCAATTCATGAAGGCTAGACCTTCATGGAACGCCTTGTCCAGAAAGTCTCACTTGGCCCCCATGTTATGTTTTTTTTCAACATCGTAACACGAAGAACTTTTTATTCTCTCGGGCATTTTAAGATGGTGTTTTCAGCTCCACTGCTTCTATGTTTGGTTGTTGCAATCTTTATTTTTAGTTTTGTGCATGAATTCTTTTCTTCTATGGGACTTTTTGGGCTCCTGTTGATTGCTTTTATGTTTTTAAAACTTTTATTGTTAATCACCCAGAGGATATTATTAGTTGGATGGTTTACAAATGACGCAAATAAAATAAATGAATAAATGATAGCTAAAGAGAAACTCTTTACCCTTTAGCAGAACTCAGAGCTGAACCGCTTTTGAGTTGAACAGAGACAATTCAACTCAGAATACCAGATCCTGGGAACAAAGAATTACAGCTGCTACCCAAGCAATGAAATTTTATGACCAAAACAATAATTCTGAAGGGGAAAAACATACTTTTCTTGCATTGAATACAGACTTAGAGTAGACCCATTGAAATCAATGGGACTTAAGACAAGTCATGACTAACCCAAATAACATTGATTCCAATGGGTCTACTCTAAGTATAAATCAAGATCCAACTCTGTTTTCAGAATGGGGTGGGCAACTTGTAGCCCTCCAGATGTTTTGGCCTACAAGTTCCATCATCTCCCACCATGGGCTATACTGAGTTGTAGGCCAAAACGCCTAGACTAGAGGGTCACAAGTTCCCCACCCATTTTAGAATTTAGATGCACGCATATGTCCTAGCATGCAGGACCCTCTTAGGAGACGCATTCTGTCCTGTGTGGAAGAGAAGTGGGGTGGGGCTTTGCTTAGACGGTGCCTACCATCTACAGTTTGTTTTGGAGTACTAATATGTATAAAAAAATCATTAGCATTTTGTTTGGGTGCTGTTGTACCATGTTCTGCTTTGTGGGTCCCTGTCTGACAGCTGGTTGGCCACTGGCCTGGTTCAGATAACACGCTAAACCATGCTGCTTACAGCATGGTTTAGCGTGTTGTCTGAACCAGGCCACTGTGTGAACAGAGTGCTGGACTAGATGGACTCTGGACTCTGATCCAGCAGGGCTCTTCTTATGTTCTAAAAAGTGTTGCCAGATTAACATTTTTCAGTCAACAAAGAAGACTTTAAATGGTTAGTGCAGCTGCTTAACTGATTGATGTTTGCAGTTGTATAATAACATTCTTGGCTATGACTTTCATGGGTGGCTTGCGCGTGGCCGGAGCATTTAGAGGCTTCTGCAAGGGAAACAGGAGTGTGGAACCTCTGGCCCTCCAGATGTTGTTTGACTCCAGCTCCCATCAGCATGACTAATTGTCAGAAATGATTGGAGTTGTAGTCTAACATATGGAGGGACACAGGTTCCCTGCTTCTGGAAAACTGGCCTAGACAGACTAGCCTTCCACAACCTAGTGCCCTCCAGATGTGTTGGACTACAACTTCCAGCATTCCTGAGCACTGGTTGTATTGGCTGGGGCTGATGGGAGTTGAAGTCCAAAACATCTGTGGGCACCAGGTTGGGGATGGCTGAGATGGATCTTTGGTCTGCTCCAACAAGGGACTTCTTATGTTCTTAGTCCAAACCTTTGGTTAATGCTTAGTCGATTTCAATATTGCACTATAGGGGAATGGCAGTAAAACTCGCTAAGAATTAAACAAAGATCCCTTAAATCGCAGGCTCTATTACAGCAGCTTCCTAAATCTTTTGCAGGGGGAAAGGATTAATCCTTAGTGGTGTTTGCCTCTTTAAAACAACAACAAAAGGCTAAATATGTGCTTCCATGATAAAACTCAACAAGAAAGTTGTAAAACTACCAATTAGGAAAATGTAAATTTCAGAGCCATGTTGGTTTATGCTTGGATATCTTAGAAGTCAGAAAATATTTGGTCTTTTGTAGCACCTGAAAGACATTTTTTAGCACCTTAAAGACATTTTATTTTAAGAGAACAAGTTTTCATAAACTATAACCCATTTTATTAGATGGTGAAATGGACTGAACAGCAGCAATCATGCATATAAGTAAGGGCAATTGTTTGAATTTTAAGACAAATCAACCTGGATACACCTTTCTTCCCTCAAATTATATAATGAGAACTAACACAAAGATTTAATTATGTGAACCAAGGCCTTAACCTGGCCTGTAAATTCCTTTCTAATTATAGAACCTGAGGGGTGAAATTAAGGTGTATCACTTTAAGATGCAGAAGACAGTCTATGCAAATTCAAGTTCTTTGCAAAAACAATGAATACTGCAGATGTGGGGAACCTCTGGCCCTCCAAATGGTGTTGGACTTTAGCTCCCATCAGCCGCAGCCAGCGTGACCAACTGTCAGGGATGATCAGGGGGGTAGAGGTGGGATAGGTTCTCCAATCTTGGAATACTGATGTAGAAGATAGACCTTTGATCTGATCTAGGAAGGCACTTCTTACGTTCTTAGTCCAAACCTTTGGCTAATGCTTAGGTGGTAAAGTTGCATTTCCAAGCAGTAAAATTTTGCTAGGAAATTGCTAAAAAAAGTGAAAGTATCTGGACGGTGCACCTTCATTGCACTCCCCCGCTCCCTAAAAACAGGCTCCCTAAAAACAAAACACCCCAATAGAAAGAGGCACACAGATTAGGTGCCTGTGTACAATTCTCTCGCCATCCTTGCTGACCAGGCCATGGCAGGACTGTTCACGTAGCTCCTTGCCCAAGACAGTAGCTCTTACCCATGATCGCCAACGCCGTGGCCTTGCCCAGCTGGCTCTTCATGGCCTCTAACACCTCCAAACCGCTGCCATCCAAGTTGCACCGATTGATGGTACTATTGCCGGAGCTGATCCAGTACAGCTTGCTTTCCTTGTAGTCGATGGAGAGCCCTGGTACGAGAGAATAATGATTCCATAGCATGGAGACACCTGTGGGTGTTAAACGCAGTCTTCTGAATGGGCAAGGACTGCACGCATTGTTCAGCCTGAAAAGCTGATGAGTGCGTAGGTGTGCTTTCCGGCTGTGCCAGTCGCAGTCCTCTCCATGTTGGTGGAAGGTAGGGTGACCATATGAAAAGGGGGACAGTTATACAGAAAAGGGGCATTTATGGAGGAAGGTGGTTTTTGCTACAGCTGGGGAGGGGATTAAAGCCACTTCTGAAATCTCTTCATTGGCTTCCAATTCACTCCAGAATCCAATATAAACTTCTCCTGTTGACCTTCAAAGCTTTTCACGGTCTAGCTCCTGCCTACCTCTCCTCTCTCATCTCACACTATTGTCCCGCTCGTGCTCTCCGCTCCTCTGATGCCATGCTTCTCGCCTGCCCAAGGACCTCCACTTCCCTTCCTCGGCTTCGTCCTTTTTCTTCTGCTGCCCCTTACGCCTGGAACGCTCTTCCAGAACACTTGAGAACTACCAACTCAATCACAGCTTTTAAACCTCAGCTAAAAACCTTTCTTTTCCCTATAGCTTTTAAATATTGAGTTTGTTCTGACTCTATACTGTTTAGCTTCACCCTACCCGGTGCCTGTTTCCACTTCCCTGTGCCTGTTTGCATTCTCTTTCCCTCCTTATTGTTTACTACAACTTTATTAGATTGTAAGCCTATGCGCCAGGGTCTTGCTATTTACTGTGTAATCTGTACAGCACCATGTACATTGATGGTGCTATATAAATAAATAAATAAATAAATAAATAAATAAATAATAATAATAATAACAAAAGTTTTGGAGAATGGAGCCAGGGCTGCTGCAATCATCACAAACAACCCTGGACTCACAAATGAGCCAAGAGCCACAGCATCCAAAGGGACACCGCCCTGGCTGACGAGGGCCAGTGAGTCGTGCTTCCTGCCTCTACCAAGTACAGAGGAGCACTGAGAATCTAAGGTCTTGACCTCTCTTAAAGTTCATAGGGATAATCAGCCCTGGATTAACCTTTAAGCAATATAAGCTCGGCTGAGGGCACCAAGGGAAGGGGGCATGACAGAGTACCAGTACCATAGCTGTAGCCATAGTTTTTTAAGGAATTCCAGATTAAAAATCGTTTTCGATAAATGTTTGCATTTGCATTCTTTCCCTTTTTTATTAAAAAATGCATGAAACAGTGATGAAAACTTGTATTTTTTTTTTCTGTTGCCCTAGTTATAAGTAAGTAATTGGCTTATGTTGCTTGCTGCTATTTAGTGTTAAATAACTATAATAAAAAGCAGTTTATATTTAATATAGTTGTGTGTTCCGGCGTGGGGGATGGCCTTGAAGAAAACTGAGTTTTTAACGTCTTATTTCACCTTCAGCAGTTATTGAGTCTTAATGTCTTGCTGACTAAGCAATGGAAGGGCCAAGGGGGCACCGTTACTGGGCTGTGCTTAGGGCATCAGCTGGCCTGAATCCGGCCCTGGGGATACTGGTGCGTACAACAGGGGTGAGGCGGACTCCATACCAACAGGGCCCTTTTGGTTCGTGAAGAGCAGGCTCCGGTTGTTGCCGTCCATGTTGGCAATGCTGATATTGTCCCCGTCTGTCCAATAGAGTTTCCTGTTAAAAAAAAAAGAAGAAGACATGCAGAAAGTTGGTGCAATGCTTAACCCTTCCCACACTGGCTAATTATCCCCAGCAAATGCCCCTCCTTCCTGAGATGCTTTTTCCAGTCTCAGGCCATAGCTAGACAGGGCGAAATCCCAAGGCTATCTTCAGGATCGTCCCTGTGCATCCCACATGACGCACAGGGGATCCTGGGATCAGGGAGGGATTATCCCTCCCTTGTCCTAGGATAGAGACCCCCCCCCCATTCATGCCCACTCGTTCCACAGTCTCGGGATGATTCCAAGACTGTGGGACATGTGTGCAGGCGTTGCAGTTTGTCGCGGTTCCTCACGAGGAGCCAGGACCCCCACACGGGACGCAGAGCTCCTCAGAAGCTCTGTGCCCATCAGGGGTGGGGTGGGAGGAGCAGGGAAATTAATTTAAAAATAAAAAAAACCTACCTTTTGCACACGAGCATTCATGCACTTTGTTCCTATAAGGGGGGAAAATGGCGGCCACGACGTCCTCTCCCTCCGAGGTCATCGCGCGCCACGTGTAAACAGAGGGGGAGATGTCGCAATAAAAATATTGCGAGATCCTCACTCCTCTGTCGCACTAGATCAGGTAGGTCTAGCTGAGGCCTCAGAGTTCATCTGAGAGTTCATGGCAGCTCGTCTTCCTCCTTTCCCCTTTCAGTAGGGGTTCCGCAAGGCTCGGTGCTTGGCCCGTTGTTGTTTTCCTTATACATGTTGCCCTTGGGCAAGCTTATTCAATCTCATGGCCTCCAATATCATCTGTACGCCGATGATACACAACTATATCTGTCATCTCCGGAACTTTCTCCTGATGTTCACGATCGTATCTCGGCATGTCTTTCAGATATCTCAGCTTGGCTGCTTCATCGTCGCTTGAAGCTTAACATGGCAAAGACTGAATTGCTTGTTTTTCCTCCTAAACCTTCTCCTCATCTCTCATTCTCTCTTACTGTCAACGATGTCACGCTTACTCCGGTCAAGGAAGCTCGTAGCCTTGGCTTTATCTTCGACTCCTCGTTCTCCTTTATTCCTCATATTGAGGCAGTAGCTAAATCCTGTCGTTTCTTCCTGTATAATATTGCCAGGATTCGATCATTTTTGTCTGTCTCTTCTGCCAAGACACTTGTTCATGCACTGGTTATTTCACGGTTGGACTACTGCAACCTTCTTCTCTCTGGCCTTCCTTCTTCTCACATCAGTCCGTTGGTTTCTGTTCACCACTCTGCCGCAAAGATCATCTTCTTGGCTCGCCGCTCCGACCATGTTACTCCGCTTCTGAAATCTCTTCATTGGCTTCCAATTCACTTCAGAATCCAATATAAACTTCTCCTGTTAACCTTCAAAGCTTTTCACGGTCTAGCTCCTTCCTATCTCTCCTCTCTCATCTCACACTATTGCCCCGCTCGTGCTCTTCGCTCCTCTGATGCCATGTTTCTCGCCTGCCCAAGGGCCTCTACTTCCCTTGCTCGGCTTCGTCCATTTTCGTCTGCTGCCCCTTACGCCTGGAACGATCTTCCAGAACATTTGAGAACTACAAGTTCAACCGCAGCTTTTAAAGCTCAACTAAAAACTTTTCTTTTTCCTAAAGCTTTTAAAACTTGATGTTGTGCAGACTTCTACTGTTACTTTCTACTGTTAGTTTTACCCTACCCTGTGCCTGCTTACCCTACCCTGTACCTGTTTGCATTCTCTTCCCCTCCTTATTGTTTTACTATGATTTTATTAGATTGTAAGCCTATGCGGCAGGGTCTTGCTATTTACTGTTTTACTCTGTACAGCACCATGTACATTGATGGTGCTATATAAATAAATAATAATAATAATAAGAGTTCACTTGGAGAGGAAAAACATGGGTCAAGTACAACCAGGAAGGGGAGACATTAACAGGAGAGTTATCAGTAAGTGGAGGAGAGGTGAAGCATAGCAGTGCCCTCCCCACATACATGCTAAGAGGCAAGCAAAGCTCTATAGCAATGCCCAAGATGATTACTGTGAATTTGCAGGCTCCGTCAAGAGGAGCAGCCTCCTGCCAACTCAAGAAGGTTTATACCTTGCCAAGTAATCCGCGATAAACCAGCTGGTGCGCTTAAGCACACACACAAATATCCCCACACACCTCAACATATCTTTTCTTCACGTTCCAGGCCTACTCTCTCGGATTCCAGGCCTACTCTCCGCCCTTCAGAAAGAGGATTTGTAACACGAAAGGGAGTCAAAAATCTGAGTGGGGCCCTTTCAAGGCGATTACTGCCGTTATCATCGGGCTATGAACAGATTGGGGGCAAAGGAAGGAAATACCTTTCCCTGAATGCCGGAGAGCGGTTTAAGGGGCTTAGACATGAGGTAAATCCGCTTAGGTCGGCCCCTTGGGTTCTATTCAGTCCATTCCGACACAGTGACCTGCCTGAGCTGCCAGATCAAAACTCTTTTTTTAAAAAAAGGATACCAAAAGAACAATAACTCAATCACAAGTCTTAGGCCTCAGCTAGACCTAGCGGTCTAACGGGACGGAGGGGTGAAGATTCCGCAATATTTTTATTGCAAGATCACCCCCTCTGTTCACACATGGCGTGCGACGATCTCAGAGCAAGAGGCGTCGCGCCCACCATTTACTTTTTGTAAAGAGACAGGAGCGCACGACTGCTTGTGTGCAAAAGGGAAGTCCTTTTTAAAAAAAAAAAAAAAAAATCCCCACTCACCCCACCCCACCCCTGATGGGTGCAGAGCTCCTGAGGAGCTGAGCACCCTGTGTGCAGGTCCCGGCTCCTCACGAGGAACTGTGAGGAGCCAGGACAAACCGTGACGCCTGGTCACACGTTCCACGGTCCCAGGCTCAGCCCAAGACCGCGGAAAAAACAGGCCTAAAGTGGAAGGCAAGATCCTGGGGCAAGGGAGGGATCAACCTCCCTGATCCCAGGATCCCCTGTGCGTCATGTGGACACAGAAGGACGATCCCGGGCATCGCCCCAGGATAAAGCCCCGTCTAGCTAAGGCAGTGGTTCCCAAAGTGGGCGGTACTGCCCCCTTGGGGTCGGTGGGATTGCTTAGGGGGGCGTTAATAGGCAAGGGGGTGGCAGGAGGGCACTCGAGGTGGTCTTTTCCGAGCAGCACCTCTCCAAAAGGTCTTAAAACCCAGGGATATTTTTATGGGAGAAGGTAGTTTGGTCCCAAGCCATATAGGGGAAGAATGCACACATGTATTAATAACATTTAAGAAGAGTCCTTTTAATAGTGAATTGAAATGTTTCAAAAGCACCAAAACACTAATCATGGAATCATAGAATAGTAGAGTTGGAAGGGACCTACAAGGCCATCGAGTCCAACCCCCTGCTCAATGCAGGAATCTACCCTAAAGTATCCCTGACAGATGAAGAGACATACACTGCTTGGTGTGTCCTTCCATGCCGGCTGCAAAACACATTATTAAACATGGTGATTTAAGACTCATGTTAAGTGACTTTAAACCAGACATTGGGAAACTGGTATCACTTCATCAAGCCCATCCATCACATTAAGAATAGTGAGGTACTCTACTGTCCAGAGAGCTTCGGCTATGGGGCGGTATATAAATGCAATAAATCAAATTAAATCCAACCTAACCTAGTTACTAAATGTGATATCTAATATACTTGCTAAATGACTATCAGAGCTTGAAAAGATGATATCACTGGTTCACGTTCACCAATTAAGTTTAATTGAATAAACTAAAAAAATGTAATTGGATTTTGAATAAATATTCAATTAATTGTTACTGTTTTGAACTTTATTGTTCTTATCTTCCTTAGTGGGTCGTTGAAAACTGCTATTCTGAAGAATGACTTTTATAGGGTAGGGTAGGGGGCACTGGGCATGAGTCTGTGGAACCAAGGGGGCGGTGACCTGAAAAAGTTTGGGAACCACTGAGCCAAGGCCTTAGTGTGCCTCCAAAGAAGCGCTTAAGATAGGACGCAGCAACTATCTCCTAAGAACACAAGCACAAACTGTGGCGTCTGCTGATATAGATCTTTCTCAGAAAAGTGGCATAACATTGTAAAGTCGAGGGAAGATGCCTGTCCATACAAAAATGCCAAGTATGTAGTATATGTTTTATTGTATGGACACTGCTCTATTTGGGTACTGTGCGTCTTCTAAGATAAGACAGGCAACAACAGTTTATTACTATGTCAATGAGCCTAGGAAAGCATCCCCTCCTTCTCCTTTGACACAGCTGCCAGGAGGAGATAGGAAGCGTTTGTTTCTGTTTTTAACACTGCAATTTGGTGTTATTTTCGGACCCAAAATGCAGTGAGTCATAACTATGGTTTAGTGAAACGAGCCAACTTCAAACCTTGATGGATGAAAATTGGTTTGTTTCAATAAACCGGAGGTGCAGAACCTCAGGCCCGCAGGCCACATCTGGCCCTCCAAGGTTCCATGCCCCTGCCTCTTGCCCTCGACTGCCCATCATTTGGTGGTTTACTGGTTTTGGACATCTTTCCTCATTCTAACAGACTGAAATGCCTCTCCTATGGCTTAGTTACTGGCAGTAAGAGCTTTAATCTAAAATAAGTTGGTATTTTGGCTCTGCCCCATTTTGCTTTCAGGCCCCCCCTCCACCACCACCACTGGAATGTGGCCCCCGAGAGCTTCTCCAAAATTGAATTTGGCCTTCAGCCCGAAAGAGGTTTGACACCCCTGCAATAAACCGTTGTTAAGATTAATCATCGTGTAAATCCGCTAAACAGAAGTGAAAGCTTCCAGCCTGCTCCTCACAATCACCCATGCTCCACCCGCATGGTCTCCATTGTCAAATTTCTTCAGTAACCCATGTTGCACCAGACTCACCCTTTGAGAGGATGTACAACCAAGCAATGAGGCTTGTCCAGTCCCTGAATCACAGCATTCTTAAATGAGCCATCTAGCCGGGCCACATTGATCTGCTTCTTGTTGGCATCATAGCTTGTCCAGAAAAGGTTCCTGGAGATCCAGTCCACAGCGAGTCCATGGGCATTGGGTAGGTCTGCAAGGCAATCAGGATGGGGAATCTGTCAAATGTGGGGAGCCCAGAGTAAGAGAGAGAGAGAGAGAGAGAGAAGGAATATGCCTCTAGAGCAGCTGTCCCCAAACTGGCCCCCTCCAGACAACAGCTCCTAGCATCTGGCTGGGGGATGCTGGGAGTTGTAGTCCCAACGCCTCCCTCAGCCTGAGGGTGTCAGGCTGAGAGAAGCTGTTCTAATGTACTCCTGAAAAGCTGCAGGAACTTTAGGTTCATTTAGCACAGGAGAAAAAGCTTATAGGGCCATTGACTTTCATTGGGAAAAAGCTGTGCATCCTACCGAAGTTGGACAGAGCCACGTCAAAGTGCAGCATGGAGTGAGGAGAAGCTGCGGAGAGGAGAGGGCAGAGAGCGACAAAGGAGCAACAGGTAGTTTTCTCACCTGCAGACACAACCGTTTCCACGCCTGTTCCATTGATGAAAGCCCGCTTGATGGTTTGCGTGCGGACATCCGACCAGTAGATCCGCTGCTCCATGGCGTCATAGTCAACTACAGTGACATTGTCAATGTCAGGCACAGTGAAGGAGTTGATATAGTTGTAGTAAGGGTTGTCAATGTCAACTCCTCGAATCTCCATCTGGCGGGCGTAGAGCAGGAACTTCTTGAACTCTGGAGAAGGGGACAAAGGCCAAGAAAACACAATGGGAACTCACTCCGGCAGATACAAAGCAGTTTGGTTTGCTAGGACCACAGGGCACATGGGTTGGTCAGCCATCAGATGTGCACAGCTGCCCCAAGCAACCCCGTGGTGCAACTGCAGGGCAAGTGCATTTGTATACTATAGACCTAAACTGCTTTGACTCCTCAGAGAACTCTGGGAATTTTAGTTTTTGCCTGGGCATAAAGTTCCCACATTCCTTCACAGCCTTAAGTTCCCTTAGTTGGCGGGTCATGACAGTTCAACCAATATGAAATCAGTTTACATTTGTCACATAGGGTACACTTGAAGTATATCTGCACATTGTCACAGGACTGGAGACTTGCAAGGCATCCTGGCACATCACATCCCTCCTAGGTAGACGTACAATTACACCCTGTCTCTCTGCACCCACCAATTATTCCTGCAAGGCAGATATAGTTATACTTGCACTTTTCATATTTCATTTTACCCGGCCTGTAGCTTTTTATAGTGATTACTTCTTATAGTCTCTTTCATCTGACTTGGAGTGCTTTTTTTATGGTTTGATGACAGTTCTATTCTTTATCATTTTGTTGGGTGATAAGCATGAAAGAATAAACAAAGAGTTACTACTGTTTCTGAAAAAAATTCAAAGCTTAAGGTAAGAATTACAATGTAAGGCAACTGACCCAGGGAGACAAGTTAATGGAGAGGTTGCAGGAATAGATCTGCCCTTCACAGGGCTTCTCGCCCAACAGGATTGCATATATTGACATTCTCATGTTACTCTGGCATGCAGTGTCAACATAATGGTATGGGAAGGGAAAAACTTGAGAAAAGGCACTTAATCATGTAGTCAATATCTAAGCCATTTCCAGTTCTTCGGGCTGGTTCAGAGGAAATGTTGAACAATGTTTTAGTGCTACATCAAGAAGCCCCATGTTCATGCACTTCACCCTTCCCCTATCTCCTCTGGTATGGCTGCAAGGATGAGAAATATCCGTTTCTGCTTTTAAACTAACCAGAGCATCTCTTTTAAACTAAGTAGAAGCATTTGTTTCTGCTTTTAAACTAACCAGAGTTTCCCATTACTTACGGAAATCTGCTTAATTAAAGTACGGTTAGTGAACAAACCAGGATCATACATTATGGTTTGATCCTAGCTTGTTTGAAGAAACCACAGTTTAAACTAACCAGTGTTTCTCTAAATTTGTATGTCAGAAAGCTTCCAAACTCCTCTTTGTGGCTGCACCAGTGGACAAGGGGGAGCGAACAAACCAGAGGCTGTTGCAGGCACATACAGCTACCTCCCTAGTGTGTAAAAAAAGTTCCTGCTCAAGAAGGCAAGTTCAGCATCAGGACTCCTAGTGAACCCACAGTCCATGGGCTCATGCATTTCATGGATATGTCTAGGCATGTGCCTGCATGGGATGTAACTGATCCCCAAGACCACAACCCTGTGGATCTTCATCTCAGACTGGAGGCTGGGACCCACATCTACCCACAGTGCAAATCCAATGGGAATAATCCAAAGATGCCGTGGTTACTGCACTGTTGTTGCTAATCACACATTTTTAGAGTGAGGCTTCTCCAGCACTGACGGACGCTGGGGACTGAGAAGAAGCTAAAGCTTCCCCCTTCCATTTACCATAGCATGTGGTGTTGTCCTTGCCCAGCTTCATGAGGTGGGGACAGGCACAAGAGTAGGTACTGTTGAAGTTGATGAGGCAGAGATGAGAGCAAAGGCCTTTTCCTCCATTGGCCTCACAGGGGTTGGGAGCTGGAACAACAAATAAAGCAATGGAGAGTTATAAGCTCAGATCCTCCCACCCACCTCTCCTGGGAGAAACAGAGTCATACGCTAAAGACAGGATGAAGCGCACCTCTGCTTTGGGAAAGTCAAGGCAGGGGTGACATTTAGCCCCTTGGGGAAGGGACATGTGGATTTCTGGTGGCCAGGCTGGCAGCCCAAGACCAGATCTCTGCTATCTCCAGCCCTGCCCTGCAGAGCCACTGAAAGTGCATGATGGGTGCATGCAAACATAATTAATAATAATAGCAAACAACGACGACAGAAAAGCCAATCCTACAAGTCCTAAATCACCAGCAGGGACAGATCTATGCCAAGGAAAAGTGGAGTCGCTGCACTGAAACCCACTCACACAGATCTGCTGCGATGCTTTCCAGTGCTTAACTGCACCAAAGCCTCAGTGCGCTCAGCTGCGGCTGCTCCCATTCATCCCGTTACCTTTGCCTCCCTTCACTCCGTTGTCACGCCACCATCAACACAGAAATCATTAAGTCCTTGGGATGGGGGCCTGCAATTCATGTCTTTATTCTGCTGACGTTACTCTGTCAAGTGCCCATCTATATTGACGCCGCTATAAATATCCTCCTTCCTTCTCCGCCAATTTAGGCAAGCTCACCGATAAAGGCTAGGAAGGCTTTCAGCAGTAGAGCCTGAATGCAAAAACTGTGACCAGCTGATATATTCATCCCTCTGCCACACCAGGAGGCCGAATGTTCCTCTGCTATGCAGCCCTTCAAAGGGGCTCGCCCAGATTCCAAGGACGAATCTCAACATGGGCCCAGAATGCAATGGCCCCTGGCAATATCAAGAGGCCCTGCTTGTATCTTCAAGACCTCTGGGACAGCAAGGCAGAGCTGCAGCACCTCCTGCTCCCGTTCTTGAACCGTCAACTGGCTCGCCCTCCTCTCTTCGTATTGCAGGGCACAAAGAGGGCACGGCTAGACGAGGGGGTGGGAAGGGTATGATCTTGCGATTTTATAATCACAAGATCGTCCCCCTCGTCTACAGGCAGCGCACGACATCCCAGGAGGAAGAGGACGTCACGGCCACCATTTTGTTTTGTTTTTTTAATCGGAGAAGAAGAGTGCAGGAGCACTCCTGTGCAAAATATGAGGGTTTTGGTTTTTTTTTAAACCACCTCCCGCTCTCCACCTCTGACGGGCATGGAGCTCCTGAGGAGCTCCGTGCTCAGCTCCTTGCAGTTACTCGTGAGGAGCCGGGATGAAAATGGGACAGTGGGTCATACGTTCCGCTGTCTTGGGATCATCTCAAGACTGCAGGAAAACCCAAATTTATTGGTAGGGCGATATCCTGGGCCAACAGAGGGATCGTCCCCCCGTGCTCCCCTGTGTGTTATGTGGACGCACAGGGACGATCCCGCGATGATCACCAGGATATAACCCCGTGTAGCCATGCCCTAAGAGTCCTTGCAAAAGAAGGCAAATGGATGCTTGGAGGGACCATCGCTCATGGGCGGAACATGTGCTTTGCATGGCAAGAATCCATAGTGCAATCTCAAGTAAATAAAAAAAAGTATCAGTGATGTGAAAGCCCTCTCTGTGCCTGGGACCTTGGGGAGCAGCAGCTGTCCTTCCCCCCTTGTCACAACTCACCTAGAGGCTGCCGAGAGGGATGATAAACCTGCAAGTCGAAGGGCTGCGTGTTGGTTCGCTGCACGACGGTGACGTTGTGGCCGGTCCATTTGTTGGCCTTGGCCAGGGTATTCGTGCGCCAGTCCGTCCAATACACCTCACCCCCGTAAAGCGTGACAGCAAAGGGGTGCGACAGGTACTCGTGCCCTCGCAGGACCTCAATGTGGCCTGTGCCGTCGTAGAGGGCAGAATAGATGGCGTCGGACCTGTGAAAAAACGGGACAGATCCACACGTCTGTTGCCAGAGGCCAAGAGAGAGGCATAGGGAAATCAAACGGCTAGGCTAGAAGCACAGATTCTGCTTATGTTTGATGGTGTGTGCGTAAGATGGAACTAAAACAAGCAGTGACGGATGTGGCTAAGCAGAAAGCAGGGCAGGACCTTTAGGGACAAGGGACGCAAGGATGGACAAATGACAGAAGGGAAGGTCTGCTCTCCAACTTGACATTTCAGTAAGCAAACTGGCATGGAACGTACGATTGCAAATCTAGCTGCATCTGCATATTGTATTGCCCTCGGCTCTGCTACGCACGCACGTAATGCTACAATAAACACACAAGGATTTATTATACCACCCTAGGTTCAATTCGTTTCTTCCACATCAAAGAAGGTGTATTATGCCCAAATAAAGTATTACTTATACATCTGGAGGTTTATTGCACTAATATAGTAACTATCCTTATGGTTACTATGAGAGAGAGGAGGGGGGTGTTATTACATATTACAGCTTAGCAATGGGTAATTGGCCCAGGGGTCTATTATAGACAGGAAAAGGGTAATTATTATCCTACTCAAGAATTGAACATATGCAACAGGCACACTTTGGGGACTGTATATGGCATAGCAAGGGTATTTAAAACCTTTCCAATAGCTGCGTTATTGGGCCCGAGAATATTTATATTAAAATAACCACACATCTTTTTGGTGATTATCATTTCCTTCTTTGCTCAAATACTGAATACTCATACAAGGCAGAGTGGAAGCAAAATACTCCCAGTATGTTAAGAACACTTTTAGCAGTGCCAGTATGTTAAGAACACTTTTAGCAGCTCCGGCTATTGGGCGGTATAGAAATGTAATAAATAAATAAATAAAAAATAAAAATAAAAAAATGCTTCCACTTTATTTTATTTTTTTACACCTTGTGAAAATGTCCACTTATTTAGATCGCTGCGACTTCCTCTCACTTCCAATTGCTCTGATTGATGTCATCACAAAGACCAGGCGTGAGCAACTTGTGAGCTTCCAGATGTTTTGGACTACAACTCCCATGATCTCTCATCATTGGCCATGCTGGCTAGAGCTGATGGGAGTAGTAAGGAAGAACATCTGGAGGGCCACAAGTTGCCCACCCCTAACATGGGCAAATCTGGCTGTGTAACATTGTGGTGTCATCCTGATCATGGTGTGATCCCTGAAATCGCCCATGTGACAAATACAGGAAGGAGGAAGAAGCAGCAACCCTGGGAGGAAAAAAGGCGTTGAAATAGCATCAGCCAGTAGAAACACATTCTAAGCAGACGGCTGGGGGTGGGGAGGGGGAGGTGTCTACCCCACTGAAATTACAAATTACTGCCGAAATATCTGATGCAAGTCTACTACACACCTGGCATCAATCCACAGAATACGCTTCTCCAGGTAGTCAACGGTGAGTCCGTTAGGCCAGCCGCCTGAGCCGGTCTCCTTGTGGATGACACGCCGGCCCTCGCCGCTCATGGAGGCTGCCTCAATCCGGGGCAGGCTGGCATCCCAGTCTGTCCAGAAGAGAATCCTGAGAGGGTAGAGGGAGGAAGCACAAAAGCGGTGAGACAGAATAGACTCCTCTCCAGTCGTAGGATCGGTGCCTACGAGGTGCCTGTAATTCTGCAAAAGCTGAGTTCTTAAGAGCATTCACCACATAATAATAATAATATATTTATTTGTTACTCGCCTTTCCCTGCAGACACCATATGCAGACACCATAAAATACATATAATTGATTAAAACATTTAAAACAAATACTTTATTAAAAGCAGCACATTATTAAAAGGCATCTTAAACTTCAACTGGGTAGGCCTGCCGGAAGAGATCAGCCTTTATGGCTTTCTTAAATTCCGGAAGACTGTTGATGAATCTCTCCCGGCAGGCCATTCCACAATCTAGGAGAGGCAGAGGAAAAGGTCCTCTGGGTAATATTTGTCAGCCTTGCTTTTGTTGGCTGGAGTAAATTCTTCCCAGAGGACCTGAGAGTGCGGGGCGGACTGTACAGGAGAAGGCGGTAGCCTGGACCCAAACTATGTAGGGCTTTAAAGGTGATAACCAATACTTTATACTTCACCCGGAAACTAATTGGTAGCCAGTGAAGAGATTTTAAGACTTAACCCCTTGTCAAGCGATGAGCTATCAACCCTCCATGATGACCTTTTCCAACCTATCCAGGCCTATTCAGTAGAATTTTAGGATATTTTTAGGATGTTTTTAGGATGCCTTTAGGATGTTTTTAAACAGTGTATACCATGTTTTTAATCAGTATTTTATGTATTTTATGCTTGATGTTGTTCTCCGCCTCGATCCAATCGGAGAGGCGGGTAAGAAATAAATTATTGTATTATATATTATTATTATTGTATTATATTATTATCATCATCATCATCATCATCATCCCAAGTCTGCCTTTTCATGAACAGGGGCTATTTAAAAGGCCGTTCCTTAGCTTTGCCGTGTTCATCTACTCTTGCTGCACTTTTCCACCTCATCAGGAGGACCATGTTCAAAAAAATATCCCAAGAGTATTTTGGGGGGTCTGACTTTTGACAGAGGGAACAGACTTTTATCCTTGTGGAGAACCGAGCCAGCCTGGGGAGCTGCGGAAAAGCTCTCTATTCTGGTGACATTTTCATGAACCACCAATTTCTAGCAGCAACATATTGGAGGGAGCAACGAATTTGCTGTTTAGAGGGGCACAGATGCACTACTTATAAAGAAATCCTGGCTCAGCACCCCTCTTTGACCTCTAAAGTGCCCCCAGGAAGCGTGCACACGTTCTGAAGTGCAGCTTGGAGCCCAAAAGAGCTAGAAACTTGCCTTCACCTTTGTAAAAATGAAAACTCAGACACACTGGACCCACTGGACCCACTATTTAAATTCTGTGTATCAGCAGCACCTGGATCAAATTATAAGCAGCCCTCCCACTAAATCTCCTTAGCATCTGGACGTTTCATGGTCATTACTTCACTTCTCTGCTCCCTTCCATAACAATAATATATATATTTAAAATGCGTGCAGCACATACAGGACAACAATTTACTAATAAATCCCAGAAAGGCTCCTTGGCCAAGCTGTGGCAGATCAAGAACTAGCACTCAGGGGGAGGAGCAACTCTGGTCACGGTTCTGGGTTCTCTATCCCCAAGGATGCTATTAGCGCCTCTCGGTCATTTCCGTACAATGCCGTACCCGCATCTTGGATCCAGAGCAATGGCACGAGGGTGCTCGATGTCCCCGGCCAGCAAGGTACTCCTCATGGTCCCATCTAGCTTAGCCACTTCGATCTGGTCCAGGTTGCTCTCCACCCAGTAGATGTTGCCAGCAATCCAGTCCACCGCGAGTCCCTCAGGGGTGGCCAGCCCATATTGGATCACCACCTCAAAGCTGGTCAGAGCTGTAAGAAAGACAGGAGGAACCAGAGCATGAATAGTTATGGATCTCACACAGCCAAATTTCACCATTATGGTTAAACCCATTCTTCACCACTCTGCCCCCACCCCTAATCTTTTGGAGTCCTGGCTACATCTGCCATGACGCTGTGGGCTTCGGGTTTTTTTCTTCCCCTCAAATTGAAATCGATTCATGTATTTTTTGGTAGCTACTTGTCTCCCAGTCCAGGGCTCCATGTTTCTCTTGGTACGTGGCGTGATCATGCTCAGTTTTCACAGACCAGGGTTGGGGAACGTCTGGCCCTCCAGATGTTGGTAGACTGAAACTCCCATCAGCTCGAGCCAGCAAAGCATGATGAGGCATGATTGGAGTTGCAGTCCAACAACATCTGGAGGGCCACATATCCCCTGTCCCTGCCGTAAAGGAACACGACGGACACAAGAGACAAAGTAAGTGATGCACACACCCCTGGTAGAACAAATCTAGTGGTATTTGCTAGTAGGATCACATGCAAACTGGCATCTTCCAGCTCTGTATTACTTAGCTGTTGTTGTTATTATTATTATTATTTATTACATTTATATACCACCCCATAGCTGAAGCTCTCTGGGTGGTTTGCAAAAGTTAAAAACAGTGAACATTAAAAACAAATACACAAAATTTAAAACTATAAAAAGCATAAAATACAAACAAAAACAGACAATATCCATTTAAAGCAACTATTCTGGAGTCATTTTAAAAACTCAGCATATGCTGTTAAATGCCTGGGAGAAGAGAAAAGTCTTGGCCTGGTGCCAAAAAGATAACAATGTTGGCGCTAGGCAAGCCTCACTGAGGAGATCATTTCATAACGGAGGGGCCACCACTGAAAAGCCCCTCTCCCTTATTGCCATCCTCCAAGCTTCCATTGGAGTAGGCACCCGGAGGAGGACCTTGGATGTTGAGCGCAGTGTACGGGTAGGTTCATGTCAGGAGAGGCATTCCGTCAGGTATTGTGGTCCCAAGCCGTGTAAGGCTTTATAGGTTAAAAACAGCACCTTGAATTGGGCTCGGAAACCTACAGGCAGCCATTGAAAGCAGGCCAGAGTTCCATCATGGCTGAGTAATACTCTGCCAAGAGCTGCCAATTTTCAATGTTTGCACCTAAACTTGTAGCCTATCCAGATTTCTGCCCACTTACAGCGTTTTTAAAGCTCAGGTCAAAATGGGCACTAAGCTTGCCATGAAAGCCCTTTATGCCACCAGCAATCAGATGGACAAATGTTTGCAACGCCTTCTATCCCTACCATTATCTCACCCCTGCTCAGCTACCTTTGTCAGTGCTTTTCACCTTTCTCTTTACTAATCTGACTGTGCACATACATGTCCGCCTTGTCAGCAGTCTACTGAAAGCCATCTGTTTTTAATTGCATTTACCCTTTGGTTTTGCACCCCAAATCCTTCTATTTCTTAATTCCACAGAAGTGTCTCAAGATTCAACTCCTTTCAAAGTCTGTCTGTGGAATGTGTGTATGTGCTCACTGGATATGCACAAAGGTTAAGTCCCCATCTCAAAATCTGTGATGTGGCCAGGGGCGTGGGGGCATGTCATGCATGCTTGCACATGGTCCGTCCACCTGTTTAGCCCTATGCATGTTGTATTGGCCTATTGTCTACTGATTATCAGGATCTCTGTCTTGTCTGGATTGAACTTCAACTGGTAAACTCTTATCTAATCCATCGCTGCATCCATGCAACAGTTCAAGACTTCCAAGGCTTCCTATGCATTAATTGGAAAAGAAAGAATTGGGGGATCATCAACATAGTGATGAGACCCAACCCAATCTCCAGATGACCTCTCCCTGAAGCTTCATGGAGTAAAATAGAGCCCTGAGGGACCCCATAGGCTAACAAGCCAAAGAGCCAAGCAATAATCCTCCAGCACCACCTTTTGGGAACATTCATCTAAACAGGATAGGAACTACTGCAAGACAATTCCCCCAAGGCCCAACAGAATCAAGAAGGACACACTCCCTGCCTCTAGCTCCTGATATAGGTGGTCAACTACCAAAGTGACCAAGCCTGTTTCAGTGGCCAATTGATCCTGAACCAGGCTGGAAAGTATTCAAATTATCACCTTCATCCCAAAAAGGCTGGAGCTCAGTAGCCACCACCCACTCTAGGACCTTACTAAAAAAAAAAAGAGAGATTAAAGACCAGCCAATAACTATCTGGGATGACGGAATGCAATGGTGATTTCTTCAACAAAGAGTATGTTGTGTTTTCCCAGCTATGGTAAAACAATTCAGGGGCAGAAACACTGCTTTCCAATTTTCCTGGGGAATGTTAAGGAAGAATTCATGCAGCTGAATTCATTTCAAGGGTCATGCTGGAGGAATTCGCTCAGACATTTTCATTTTTGCTGCCTTTCTTCTTCTAGGGAAAAACTGGGGGTTCTCCCAGGTAGCTGCCATCTGTTCCCATTTTACTTAGAGGTAAGCTGCACTTACACTTACACTTACACACACACACACACACACACACGCCACAGAGACTTGGCTATCCTTTCAATGCCAAACCCAAGGGTTAAAATGTAATACGTGCACAAGTCCTTGGGCCTCTAGCAAGCATGACCCAGCCGGAATGTGATCAAATCTCATGTTTTGTCTCCTCATTCAAAATTCTAGTCTCTGGATAAGGCCAAAGGAATCCTAGCTTTAGATGTTCAGCACTCTGCAATCAGAAAATAAAGATTAGTGGAAAGCTAAGACTCCACTACAGACGGGGTCACTGAGAACAAGGCAGAAGGCCACAGGCTGAGTAACCAAACAGGCTTTGAACCTAATAGGGTTCTGTCTTTCTAGAAATCCATATCTTATTTCTAACCACTCTGGTTTCTGGAGGCTGGGACCTTTTGTAGCTGCACCCTGGTGCCCTGCTACCCCCCCCCCCCCACAAGGTCTCCACCTACCTGCGATCACCAGCCTTTTGGAGGCAATAATCAAGTTAGGCTCCGCTCTTTGTTGAAGCAGCTGCCAGGCTGTAATTACCATTAGGGAAGCTGCATGAATGCTAATTAAGTCCCACATAATGATCAACATTTAAAAAGAAAGGAAGTATCATTAGCAGAGGACTGAGACACTGCTGCTTCTCATACTGGCAACTCAGAGGCAAGAGAAAGAGGGGGGAGGGGCTCACACTGAGAAGTTTCTCCCCACCCACCCCAGCCCCTCCCCTCCTCCCAATTTCCCCATCCCTAAAGAACTCTTCATCAGTTGTGTGGACCAGATAATTTCAAGATCATGATCAAACATCAACAGAGAAAGAGGACAGCCACTCCAGAAAAGAAAGGTAGGATCTCTTTGGCCTTTGAGAAAGACAAGATTGTCAGGGATGGGCAACTTGTGGCCCTCCAGATGTTTTGGCCTACAGCTCCCATCATCCCACATCATCGGCTATGCTGGCTAGGTCTGATGAGAGCTGTAGGCCAAATCATCTAGAGGGCCACACGTTGCCCACCCCTAGACAAGAACTTCGAATGAGGAAGCCAAAGGAAAGGATTCGATGACATCCTAGCTAGGTTGTACCTGACTCAGTGAGATACTGAGGATTCACAGATGTAACAGTTATAATGACATCGAATTGAATAGGGATACAAGAAAGAGGTCCTTGGCAGAAGGGGGAATCAGCAGGATAACCCTGCTTTTTTGTCTACTTTTATGGGGCCAGGGAGGGTTGTCTTTTACAGCATTATATGGAGTGCTTGTTCAATAAAACTTGCTTAGACGGGTATTGAGGAGCTGTTGACAACCAGCTTCTAGGGCATTTTATATGTGGATTAGAAGAATGCAGCTTCTCTAACGTTTTATGGAGTACTTGATCAATTCATCTTTGAGATGCTGATTATGTGGGCTTTGGGGGAGCGTCTGACCGCTACTGCCAGGGAATTGGAAGATGAAAGGGGGGGGGGCGTCTCTCCTTTATGGCATTCCCAGTTAAGTAGGAATGCCCTTGCCATGTACTTAGTAACGCTTGTCCGCCTTGTTTGGGGATAACGTCTCATTGAACTGGATTGAAACGGAAGGCCTGCTGTGCCTCATGTTAAATGGCTGCCAATTACTACACACAGATTAGAAATGCTAATCGAATCATCCCCAAGAGCATTTGTTCCCCATCACTGGGGCTCAGTCTGTTACCTATTAATTTATTTAGCTTTCCAGAGCATTACAAGAGGCTTCTTCTTACAGGGTAAGACCACAGCAATGACTCATAACATGGTCTTTTGGCACCTGAGTGCCCATACCACTGCCCACGTCAACTGCCAGGCAAGTGAGCAGATGTACATAAATTCAGCAGTGAGCCCACCATGGAAGCACCTTCTCCCCAGGATTGGGCTCAGCGGAACCCTTTTTTCTCTGTCCGAGGAGAAGCTGGATTTGCACCACAGTCCTTCTTCTCACTGGCCTTCCTTCCTCTCACATCAGTCCGCTGGTTTCTGTCCACCACTCTGCCGCTAAGATCATCTTCCTGGCTCGCCGCTCTGACCATGTTACTCCACTTCTGAAATCTCTTCACTGGCTTCCAATTCACTTCAGAATCCAATATAAACTTCTCCTGTTGACCTTCAAAGCTTTTCACGGTCTAGCTCCTTCCTATCTCTCCTCTCTCATCTCACACTATTGCCCCACTCGTGCTCTTCGCTCCTCTGATGCCATGTTTCTCGCCTGCCCAAGGGCCTCTACTTCCCTTGCTCGGCTTCGTCCATTTTCTTCTGCTGCCCCTTATCCCTGGAACGCTCTTCCAGAACATTTGAGATCTACAAGTTCAATCGCAGCTTTTAAAGCTCAGCTAAAAACCTTTCTCTTTCCTAAAGCTTTTAAAACTTGATGTTGTTTGGACTTTATACTGTTAGTTTTACCCTACCCTGTGCCTGTTGCATTCTCTTCCCCTCCTTATTGTTTTACCATGATTTAATTAGAATGTAAGCCTAAGCGGCAGGGTCTTGCTATTTACTGTTTTACTGTTTTACTCTGTACAGCACCATGTACATTGATGGTGCTATATAAATAAATAAATAAATAAATAAATAATAATAATAATAATAATAATAATATTCCCCTCCCCCTACCTTTCTAGCAGCAGGACGCACAGTACCGATGGGCTGGTCCTTGTGTCAGTCAAGGACACAAGGCTAAACAGATATCTGGAATACCATTGGCCACTGGAGTGTATGTGCTTTTTGGAATGGGATTTGGAGCAGAAAACCAGAAGGCAGTGTAAGAGTTAAGTGCCCTCTGCCGCTTCTCTGCTCGAAATCCTTCCCTCCCAACGCTGCTTCTCTTTAAACAAAGTCAGACGCCAAGCCTTCATGGCCTGTGCAAGCGCTTCAACCTAGCCCCAAACCTGACTGTCTTGCTGAGGCTTCACTGGGTCTGGCAGCCAAGCATGTTTAGACGTGCTCCTTGCCACCCCATCCCATCCCACGTCCTCATTTCTAATCTGCACTTGGGCGTCCTTCCCCAACTTGTGCCCAGGTAATACTGCGCTGTCAAGGCAAATCCAGCTCCAGACCTTTTGAATCACAAAATTACGATCCTGCTTCCCAGGACTGGTTGATAAGCCTAGGGAGGTCGTGGGCTCTCCCACACTAGAGGCCTTCAAGAGGCAGCTGGACAACCGTCTGTCAGGGATGCTTTAAGGTGGATTCCTGCACTGAACAAGGGGGGTTGGACTCCATGGCCTTACAGGCCCCTTCCAACTCTACTATTCTATGATTCCATGAAAACAGACACCACCCTCCGAGATCTTGATCGTAATTGGGCCTCTGTCTCCAGCCACATCATCCTTTACCACATCGGCTGGGCATGGGGCTTTATAGGCTAACCAAAAGCATTAGCAAGCGCTTTCTGGAACTCTCTTTCTGGCAACCACCCCCATCCCAAGCACACAGTCCATCTGGCGAGGGTGGGGAAATAGAACCCAGCACCTCAGGCTCTGCTTCTCCAAGGGTGCAATACAACGTGTTCTGAGCTGCATTTATGTTCAATGCCCGAGCGCTAGCAATCCCGTAAATCCTTGATCGTTCCTAAAACCGAAGTCAGGATTGTGCTCGGGGGAGAGATTCCCTACATGTTTTTGCTCTGTTGCCTGGAGCAAAACTAGGACATGCATCCACTAATTAAATACATCCCAAATCAAGCCCTCGTTTTCATAATAGCCGATTCGCAGAGGCGACGTGTTGCAGGGGAAGAAGAGCAAATTTGTACCCATCTTGCAAGAGGAGGCTTCACAACACTGGGCACAGTTGTGCTGCTGGGATGTGGGAGTTGCTTGTCTCTTCAATGACTTCCAGCTGGGGATCGGAGGACCCTGACTCCTACCTTGATCCCCACAGCAGTAGGGGGAGGTGCCACCATGTCTCTGTAGCCCAAAAACAACAGTTTTCTTCCTTCTTGCTTCAGAGACTGCCTGGTGGTATCTGTGCGCACTAAATGTTCAGTGCGGAAGAAGACAGTCTCCTCTCCTTTGGAGTACTGCATACAAATTTGAGAAGAGCTCCTCCATCTGCATATCCCAGGGATGGGCAACCTTTTCTTTCTGACAAGGGCCTTGTGACTCCATGTTGGGGATAGGCAGGGTTGGAGCTAGCAGTGGGCAGAGCCAGAGTTAAAAGTGGGTGTGACACACCTTTTCTCTTTTAAGCCACGTCCTTTTCTCTCTGCTACCCCTTTTCTCTCTCTCTGCCAGGGCTGCCAGAGGATGGATAGATGAATTGGAACTGCTTGCATCCAAAGGGCTTTTGAAATGAGGCCACGGGCCGCATGAAATGAGTGTGAGGGCCACATATGGCCTGAGGGCTGCAGGTTGCCCAGCCCTGGCATATCCCATCCACCAAGAGAATTCTCCAAGGGTCACTTCAGAAGGAACCAATGCAAGTTAAGGCTCCAAGAAGCAACCGCCAACCACTCCCAATTGACCAACAATGTTCCAGGTACGTGTTTACTCTTACAGCCACACACATGGAACCAGTGAGTGTCAAGGAGACAAAGGGCATGTCTACACCAGCCCTATATCCCGGGATTGTTCCTGTGCATCCAAATGCCACACAGGGGATCTCCGGAGCAGGCAGGGATGATCCCTCCATTTTCCTGGGATAATCCTTAGGTGTAGAAAGGGCCAATGTGTGGAGGGCAATCTGGAGCAGGAATACATTCAAGAAAGGAAGCGTTAAGCACACCTTCCTCCTTCCACTTCACCACTCAAAATTGCCCTCTCTTGAAGCTACTTTTCCTGAAAGAAGCAACAGCAGCAGAATTTTATTAAGTAAATGTCTTATTTTACTATCTATCTATCTATCTATCTATCTATCTATCTATCTATCTATGCAAACAAACAATGACGGAGCCAGTAATTAATGCCCAACCCCACTTCAGCTTAGGGAAGAGGAACTGACTAATGAAGGGACTGTTAATCAGCTGTGCTGAAGAAGAAGCAATTACCAGCAGAAACTTCTAATTAAGGGCACAGTAGCCCTGAAAAGCCTCAAGAGTGCTTTGTGGGAACACATGCTTGGCTCTACAAGTGGTTTTTTTTTAAATTGCTCCAAATTAAGCCTGAAAAAGAACCCACAGGAGGATATCCCAGAAAACAATGGAACTGGCTTAGCAACAATGCAACTAGATCCTTTGTAAAAAGTGAGTGAACAAAGGACAGCCTCTTCCGAGTAATATGCTCGTGTGGCAGCAACAGTTGCTATGATTGGTAATGGCAGAGTTTAGATAGGGTGACCCTATGAAAAAGAGGACAGGGCTCCTGTATTTTAACAGTTGCATAGAAAAGGGAATTTCAGCAGGTGTCCTTTGTATATATGGAGAACCTGGTGAAATTTCCTCTTCATCACAACAGTTAAAGCTGCAGGTGCCCTGCCCTCTTTTAAATCTGGTTACTCTCGTTTAGCTCCTGCAGCTTTAACTGTTGTGATGAAGAGGAAATTTCACCAGGTTCCGCATATATACTAATGGCACCTGCTGAAATTCCCTTTTCTATGCAACTGTTAAAGATACAGGAGCCCTGTCCTCCTTTTCATAGGGTCACCCTAGTTTAGATGCCTTAGTCACGAAGACTGCACAGGCGCTTGTGACCAATCTCGGTTTGGATGACAAAAATGCCAAAGTTCATTAGATGGCCATCCAAACTCAGTGCGCATTTGGGCGTAATGGATTCTACCATGTCATCATTCCATCCTGGACTGCAAACAAGAGGACCAAACCAAGGGATGCACTGTCCTGATAAGGGTGACTCATCAGCAAGCGTTAATTTAAGATGGATACTCTTTAGGGGAGATCCTAGGGAAGACATGAAGGTTTCCAGAGCCGCCATATTGTGTCACAGGGGTCACCCCACGCTCACCTCCATTCTCATGCAGCTTCCCCCGGTAGATCTTGTCTTCCACCACATCGGTCCAGTAGAGGGAGCTCTGATTCAGGTGGAAGTCCAGGGCGATGGTATTCCGCAATCCCGGCACTAGGACACTGTAATCTCCCTTGTGCAGATCAATGCGTCTGATCTCATGACGGTTGGAGAAGATGATGAAAGGCTTAAAGGGGTCTGAAAATTGAGAGAGAGGGGGGGATGGGATTTATTGGCGACATTACGTTTTCATGCACTTTCAAGCCCAGCAAAAGTAGAGGGGGCGGGACTCTCCTAAGAGTTGTGTTTCAATATACAAACACAAGAAAAGATTCAAAACTTCCAATATACAGGTGCATGGGTGTGGGTGAGTGTCTAGTGTTGCTCTTCCAGTGATAGAATTCATCCCTTCTCACTCTCATCACATACCCAGTAACGATCTGTGGTTTTACTCATCGGTATCTTCACAAATCATTACGGCATTATAAATTAGAATTAATATTTACAAAAATAGGAACAAGGGCTTGCTGTCCTACCCTGTATGAAGGATGCTTCCGACATGTTTGAAGGATGCTGCCCGCAGGCAAAGGGCCAGAGATCTAATGGGCTGAGGCTGCTCAGCCTCCCCTTCTTCATAACAAGAAGAAACAAATGTCCTTTGCTGCTGAACTCAAGAACTTGTATCGCTTTTAAAATCCACCACCACCCCCGCTCCCCGGCAACAATTCTATTCTTTCCTGGGCCATTGGGAACAGAGAAGCCTTTCTTGGGCCTGCCAGTTGCAACCACTGCAGAATGAGGACAAGTCCCCAAAGGACAGCAATTGGCTGTGATCCTTGGTTGCCAGAAAACACTCACTTGGGTCCACCCCTCACCCCCCACTCTTTTGCTCTCCCTTTTTCCATTTAGTTTCTCAAAACGGCACGAACCTTGGACACAGACCTAATATCCTCCCTGCATACAAAGCAGGTTTGAGGGACCTAGGCCACTCTCTCCCTCCCACCCACGTCTGACACTGCCGCGCTGTTCGGCAGAAGCCCCAGCATTGCTGGTAAGACACGCGGTGCTGTTAATGTTACAGAGGGATTGACTAGTTCTGCCTGTGGGGCAGGAGAGGGGCAGATATGCTGCAGGGGGAACAGAGGTGGCACTAAAAGGCAGTGGGCTCCATGTTGCCTTTTCTTCTAAAGCAGGCGTGGGCAACTTGCGGCCCACCAGATGTTCTGATCTGCAAACACCCATCCTTATTCACCATTGCCTGTGCCAGTGAAGGCTGATGGGAGCTGTAGGCTAAAGCATATGGAGGGCCACAAGTGGCCCAACCCTGTTCTAAAGGCATGTTCACTCCAAAGCTTTTCTACAGGGCTTCTCTGGAGGAGAGCTGTTGCAGTCTGAGCCACATCTCAGAGGGAGACACTGATTAGTACCCAGTTTCTGAGTCCGACTGCAAAAGAGTTCATGGGGAAAGGGCTGAAGCCAGGGTGGGCAGAGGTGGAGTGATCACGAGCCCCACAAGTGCTTGGCAGAGCTCTCACTGCCAGTAGCTCAGCTTTTGGAGGGGCATTTCAACCTTTCAGACTGGGGATGTGGGGACTGCACAAAGGCTAGGAAAACACCAAACATTGGCTGTTGGGTGGGTGTTACGGCGTTAACCCACAATTTAGTATCTTGTATATGTCTAGATTAGTATGTCTGGTAAGTATGGATTGTTAGAACTGAGTGGGCGTGGTTTGTGATGTAATAGGGGGAAAGGAGTATATAAGGAGAGTGTTGGGAGTTTGTGAGAGGTGTGAGTTGGAGTGTGTGTGAGGAGAGTTGTTTAGTTGTAGAGTAAAAAGAGTTTGGATTCTAAGGACTTCGGATTGGTGTGAAGAGAGTGAGGTGGTTGGTGTGTGGAGAGTTTAGACCAGGCAGGATTGAAAGTATCAAATTTTGATTTAAAGCTTTTAAATAACAATAAACTTATTATTTTGTTAGCTACCAAATACCACGTGTCAGCTTGGCATTATTTACTTGCCTTACAGTTATTAAACACCCACACCAGAGTATTCCCACAGTATATGCTTCCCTCATAGCTTGGGGGGAAAGTTTTATTTAACTCTCCTCCCTCAGGTTTTCAGGTGGTGGCGCTTGGCCTGAGAAGGGCTCATGCGATGGGCCTAGTGTAAGGGGTTGGTGACGTCGCAGGCATGGCCATCTGAGGAACCCCGGTGGGCCTGATTGGGTCCCCTGCCCGAAGGTTCTGCACCCCTGGTCTAGATCCATGACTTGGCTAGATTTGAGAATCTGCCTGTCGGCCCTGCCTCTGGTTAACCCTGAAGCCCTTGCCCTAGCCAACAGGGCTGTAGGCCTATACGCAAGTCCCACGTGCGCTCACCCAGGCTGCGGCAGCTCTCGCCGTCGGGCTCCAACATCCATCCCTCGTAGCAGGAGCACTTCACGTTGTACTTGTCCTGCTCGCATTTCTGACTGCACTTGAGGTGCTTGGCACAGTAGCTCTGGATCTGGCAGGTCTTGTTGTCGGCCCCCAGCTCCATGCCCAGAGGGCACGAGCATGTGATGCCCTCAGTCGGGGCCACGGTGCAGTTGTGGCTGCAGCCCCCATTGATCAGGGAGCAGGCGTCTGCAGGAGATCAGAGGCACCACGGATAAGTCATTGAGGGAAATCCAGCTACATGCTCAAGTTCTTCACAAGCACCCACTAGCCCTGAGGAAGAGAATCCTCCACTAGCCCTGAGCTATTAGTGGCCCAGCTAACAAACCTACTCCACTCCTCCTCTCAGAAATCTCAACACAGATGTCTGAATGGCCAGCATGAGCACCTATTCTCAGTAGGGCCAACCCAAGTTATTCTGCTGCGAAAGACAAGACGGTGTCTCTACTCACTCCATATCCAAAAGCTGTCATGTTTCTCAGAACCCCCTGCCTTCTTGGGAGACTATAATGAGGCCTGCTAAGTAATCCACAAGGCTTTATTCAAGCGATAAACATCTCCTCCCACCTGAAGGGTGTCTAATTTCTAGGAACTTTCCCCTAGGCAAAACTATGCCAACTAAGCGACACCATTGTCCTTTCAAGAAGAATGGAAAGCCCTTTCCCAAGAAGCGTTAACTTCAGAGAGACTAGTTCTGAGGTGGGTTTTGACACAATGTGAGCCGGGCCGACTTTCTCTTGCCTTCCTTTCACTCCACCTGCTTTAGTCTGCGGCATACTCTAGGATTGGCTAACTTCTCCGTGCTCTCCCCTTCGGAAGAATGTTGGCTTCCCACTGACTGTGTATTATTTCCCCTGGACGAGATAAGCTCTGGAGAGTGTTCACCACCAGCTGGTGAAGAGCCCGTGAGAGCTTTCTCCCCCACTAGTACAGGCTGGCCTGTTTCTGGCACCGACTCCTCTACTTCAGAGTCTGATTCTGATTGATCACCTGATACACCTTCTTTCAACCCAGGGGGAGCAAGGCTAGACATGACAAAAGCCAACCAGACCAGCAGTTGAGTCTTACTTTAACATTGGTGATGGGGCAGCATCCTCCCAAAGCACCTGAGGGCAGTAGGCTAGCTTAGGGGCCCCAGGACAAGGGACACATAGCTCTGTCCCCCAATACCTCCCCACCATGCAGCCATCCCTGTAACCCTCAACTCTAACCCATTAAGATGTGTTGTTCCCAAATGGCAACCTAGTACTTAAGTCAGTAGCAAACAGTCCAGCACCAGCAAGAGTTATCTATTTATTATTTATTTCTTAGATGTTTATCCTGCTTCCTAAGCAAAACTCCCGAAGCCGCTTAAAATTCAACTAAAATTATTGGTTCGTTTCATCAGGAGTTCGTGACGGAGGTAAGATTTGAACTAGGGTCCACCAGGTTCATAACTACACCCTTCACCACTACACTGGATCAGCTGTGCTAGACAGGTTAGCGCCACTTCGCTGCCAGATCCAATTTCCCGCCCAGAGCAATGTACAAAATGGAGCGGCCCCGAGTTTCCTGCAAGCTCCAAGAGTCACAGAAGAGGGAACGGAAGCCATTTGCCCTGGTTCCCCGAGAAAGAGGAAGGACGGCATCGGGGAGGGACCTGGTCAAGTCCGCTCTCCGCCTCACACTCACCACACAGCTTTCCTTCGTCGGATCCGTCTCCACAGTCATCGTTGCCATCACACAGCTTCTCGGGAGGGAGGCAGATCGACGTCGTGTTGGCGCAAGTGTGCGAGGGTGGCTTGCACACCAGTGACTCACAGTTCTCCTCGTCAGAGTTGTCCTCACAATCATTGTCCCCGTCACATACCCAAGCTTTGCTGATGCACCGGGCTAGAAGGAGAGACAAAGACAACGATAAAAACAGCAAAGGGAGGGGAGCAGGGAGAGGCTGGCAAAGTTAATTATTCCAAAATAGATGGATGTGGCTGGTGTGTGTTGAAGCCCTGGGCCATTCTTCCTCTCGATAAGGCCTGAGGGCCAGTCGCCTCAAGTGTGGCTCTCCGCCTGCCTTCTTTTCCGTTTGGCATGGTTCGCACAATCAATGTTAGTTTTACCCTACCCTGTGCCTGCTTACCCTACCCTGTGCCTGTTGGCATTCTCTTCCCCTCCTTATTGTTTTACTATGATTTTATTAGATTGTAAGCCTATGCGGCAGGGCCTTGCTATTTACTGTTTTACTCTGTACAGCACCATGTACATTGATGGTGCTATATAAATAAATAAATAATAATAAGCCACGGTGGGTTATTTTAATTGGAAGAGCATGCCAGCCGCCGTTATCCTGATTACCTGCCGGGGCGCAACTTGTTGTGTCATCTGAAGCCGAGTAGCATTTCTTGTTTGAGAGAGAAGCAACCCTCCAACAGAGGGTTACTGGAGGGTTGTTTCCTCCTCAAACAAACCATGCCGCCCGGGTTTGGAGGACAAGACAAGCTGCGACCGGGTGGGTGATTCGGCTAATGGTGGCCAACAGGCACCGCCAATTAAAATAAAAATTAGGCACTGTGCTTTGTATGCTCATGCAAACCAGTCCCTCCCTCTCTGCCTTATTTGCTTTAACAGAGGGCTACCATACGCAGCTTCAGAGCTCATCAGTGGTGGTTGGGATTTGAACCCGTGTCTTCCATGCAGGTCCAACACTCTAACCACTCCACCACTCTGGTTCTCCAAAAGTATTAGAATGCTACTTCTGAATCATTGCATGAGAGCTGCCTGGATGCCTATCGACCCAGGAAATTCTGTTTCCTCTCCACCCCCAGCCCTTCAACACAATGCCATTACCAGAGTCCTTGCAGCCAAACTTGACATTTGGATCGCAAACGTGGGTGACACCCTCACAGTTCTTCTCATCACTGGAGTCCATGCAGTCGGTGTCGCCATCGCAATGCCAGCGCATGGGAATGCAGAGCGCGTCCAGCCGACACTGGAACTCGTCCGTGTGGCAGCCTCCGGGGGGGCGCGTGGCTGGGGACGGAACGGCAGAGGCAAAGCATGTTAACCGGCTTGAAGCCGGTGACGAGGTCTGGATATCATCTAGGTTAGGGGGACCCTATGAAAAGGAGGACAGGGCTCCTGTATCTTTAACAATTGCATAGAAAGGGGAACTTCAGCAGGTGTCATTTGTATATATGGAGAACCTGGTGAAATGCCCTCTTCATCACAACAGTTAAATGTGCAGGAGCTATACTAGAGTGACCAGATTTAAAAGAGGGCAGGGCACCTGCAGCTTTAACTGTTGTGATGAAGAGGAAATTTCACCAGGTTCTACATATATACAAAGGACACCTGCTGAATTCCCCTTTTCAATACAACTGTTAAAGATACAGGAGCCCTGTCCTCCTTTCCATATGGTCACCCTAGTATATTTTAAACTTTGTAAGGCCGCCTTGAGTAGGGTGACCATATGAAAAGGAGGACAGGGCTGCTGTATCTTTAACAGTTGCATAGAAAAGGGAATTTTAGCAGGTGTCATTTGTATATATGGAGAACCTGGTGAAATTTCCTCTTCATCACAGCAGTTAAAGCTGCAGGAGCTATACTAGAGTGACCAGATTTAAAAGAGGGCAGGGCACCTGCAGCTTTAACTGTGGTGATGAAGAGGGAATTTCACCAGCTTCTCAATATATACAAATGACACCTGCTGAAATTCCCTTTTCAATAAACTGTTAAAGATACAGGAGCCCTGTCCTCCTTTTCATATGGTCAGCCTAATCTAGGCGCTGTTAAGATGGGTGACGTGCCGGGGAGGAGATGTTCCAGCAAGCCCGCCTGGGCGGTCAGAGGCTGCACGCTTGCCCTTCTGGGCCACCCAAGCCTTACTGAACTATAGGCAGTGGGAAGGAGAACACACCAAGAAAGAGGACTGCCCGTGCCCCTATGAACCACCCCATGTCTTAAGATCAGCAGCACGCCCCCCAACCATTCGCCCACCCTTAACATCAGTTAGCCTGGCGGGCAGTAGGGACAGGGCCATCTCAGCAGTGGCCCCTTCTTTATGCAACTCCCTGCCAAGGCATGAGCTGCTGGATTTTTTTAGTTGCAGTATTTAAAAATGCTTTCAATGGCTCTTAATGGATATGTTTTATGGTCATGCTGCTGGCTTATGGATGTTTTGTAGCTATAGCTCTTGAAATGGGTTTTTACTGGCTGAATTGTATTTTAATCTCCGGTTGTAATTTTTTTCTGGTTTTCATTTTTTGTTGTTCTTTTTGCATTTTAAAATTTTATTATCATGTTATTATATTCTTACACTTGTATTCTATTTGCTGCCTTGGGTGAACTGGGTCCCGAAAGGAAGCTTATAAATATTGAAATAAAGACATAAAATAAAGTTGTGTTTTTTTAAAATAAAAATATTAACAGAATGGATAGTCTTGAAGGCAGGACGTCTATCAGGCTGAAGGCAAATGGTCTTTGCTCAGAGAGGAAGGGCTGGTCCGAGGCCCAACCTTTTGGAATTTGGGGAAACCTTCTGCCTCTCATTGGCTAAGCCAGGAGCAACAACCATTGTAAAGTGACCTCCAAAACCGATAGCGTGATGTGCCTGGTGCAGAAGAAGCTCAGCTTTGCTACGTTTATAAACGAGAAAGAGAAACAAGTGTCTAACCCCTCTAGGTAAATGGGACACATTTCAAAGCACACAGGTGCTTTGTCTGTGAAAGGCTCCAGCCCAGAGGAGCAATGCTTTTGTGGTCCTACCCCAGAGGTGGCTGAACCTCTTTCAGCCTGGGGGAGGGGGGAGGAATTCCAGTGATGGGCAGGGCCAAAGGCAGAATGGGGAGGGGCCAAAATACACACACAAAGAGGAAAACCTACACAGTTGTGTTGGTTTGACCAACTGTGTTTGAGCCCTGATTTGGGGGGTTTGCTGTGCCTAGCAAACTGCCATCTTGGCCCTGTGGGGAAGAAGAAGGACCGAGAGGACAGGAGCAGGCAGAAGTAACATTGGGGCCTGCTCCTGCTGGACTCTTCCCCCTCCCCCCCCCCCACAGGGCAAACTGCCATCTTGGCCCTGTGGGGAAGAAGAAGGACCGAGGGGACAGGAGCAGGCAGAAGTAACATCGGGGCCTGCTCCTGCTGGACTCTTCCCCCCCCACAGGGCAAACTGCAATCTTGGCCCTGTGGGGAAGAAGAAGGACCGAGGGGACAGGAGCAGGCAGAAGTAACATCGGGGCCTGCTCCTGCTGGACTCTTCCCCCCCCCCCCACCACAGAGCAAACTGCCATCTTGGCCCTGTGGGGAAGAAGAAGGACCGAGGGGACAGGAGCAGGCAGAAGTAACATCGGGGCCTGCTCCTGCTGGACTCTTCCCCCCCCCCCCCACAGGGCAAACTGCCATCTTGGCCCTGTGGGGAAGAAGAAGGACCGAGGGGACAGGAGCAGGCAGAAGTAACATCGGGGCCTGCTCCTGCTGGACTCTTCCCCCCCCCCCACAGGGCAAACTGCCATCTTGGCCCTGTGGGGAAGAAGAAGGACCGAGGGGACAGGAGCAGGCAGAAGTAACATCGGGGCCTGCTCCTGCTGGACTCTTCCCCCCCCACAGGGCAAACTGCAATCTTGGCCCTGTGGGGAAGAAGAAGGACCGAGGGGACAGGAGCAGGCAGAAGTAACATCGGGGCCTGCTCCTGCTGGACTCTTCCCCCCCCCCCCCACCACAGAGCAAACTGCCATCTTGGCCCTGTGGGGAAGAAGAAGGACCGAGGGGACAGGAGCAGGCAGAAGTAACATCGGGGCCTGCTCCTGCTGGACTCTTCCCCCCCCCCCCCACAGGGCAAACTGCCATCTTGGCCCTGTGGGGAAGAAGAAGGACCGAGGGGACAGAGCAGGCAGAAGTAACATCGGGGCCTGCTCCTGCTGGACTCTTTCCCCCCCCCCACAGGGCAAACTGCCATCTTGGCCCTGTGGGGAAGAAGAAGGACCGAGAGGACAGGAGCAGGCAGAAGTAACATCGGGGCCTGCTCCTCTTGGACTCTCTCTCTCTCTCTCTCTCTCTCTCTCCTTCCTCCCTCCCTCCTTGACTCCTTTTCCTTGTGTGTCATGTCTTTATTAGACTGTAAGCCTGAGGGCAGGGACTGTCTTTTTTGCTAATTGTAAGCCGCTCCGAGAGCCTTTTTTGGCTGAGGAGCGGGGTATAAGTATGATAAATAAATAAATAAATAAAATAAATAGCTCAGATGCAATCTCCACTGGGTGCCTTCCCCCTTGGCTGAGTCTGAAAACAGCCCGGCTCCCATCTTCCTCTCACCCTGGTTGGTGCAGTTGGCATGGGTCTCGTCGCTGTAGTCCCCGCAGTCGTTATCCCCGTCACAGGTCCAATGCACGGGAATGCAACGGCCACTGTTGCACTTGAACTGGTTGCTGGAGCACGAATGGCTGCAGCCGGCTTCATCGCTGTTGTCCCCGCAGTCATTGTCTGGAAGCAAGAGGAAGAGGCGGAGGTCAAAGCCCGCTAGAAGGTCTGCGGGGAGCAGATGCGACCTTCTCCCTCACCCCCATCAAAGCCGCTCGGGAGCTAGGAGCAGGTTTCCCTGGCTGGCAAGCAGCTGGAAGGCCTTAGATCTTTCAGCAATGCGCCCACTGGCTAAGCAGAAGAACGGCGGCGTCCCAGCAAATCTGCATTAATGGCACCCTCCTGCCCCATGCATGCTTTAGCCAGACATGCTTCCCATCATCCCAAGAGCTCTTGCCACTAGTAAAGCAAATAATAATAATAATAATAATGAAAAATGAAAACACAGAAACTGCATAGATCACCTCATGCACCGTGGGGGGAATAAGAGTGGGTGATGTGAGAGAACAAGTGCCACGCTAGTGGGGTCTGAGGGCAGTGGGCATGTGTGTATTTCTGTGTGTGCACATGTGTGTGCGTGTGTGTACACATGTGCATGCGTGTGCATGTGCAAGGTTTGACCACACTTGATTCAGGATGTAGTGGCGCTTTTAAAAGTCTGTAAGGGCTTGCCAGTTTCTAAACATTTCTTTTGAAGAGTTTAGCCTGAAAAAGTTTCCGGCTGAATCAGGCGGACTGCTCCGTACCCTTGCATTATCGGATTTTCTTCTCCCTGCAGCAAAACCAGGGACCCACAAAACCATCCGTATTGCTAAAGCTCCACTTGGCTTTGGTGATTTGAATCGCTGCTCCAGCTCCACCGCTTCCTCCTCCTCCTCCTCCTCCTTTCATCAAAGTCTTCTCTCCAAATTCTAGAGCGCAGGGTGGCGCACGAAATGATGAACAGCCTTCCTGTCCCTCAGCTAGGCTTGCTGGCAGGGCTAACCTGATTGATGCGCTGGCATTTACACTGACACAAGGAGAGGATAATTTTGCCACTTGCTCTGAGACAGACCTGGGAGATGCTGAAATTCTGTTCATGAGTCAGTCTCAGAGCCTGGCCTGGGTCCTGTTTATTCCAGTCAGATACTGCTACTAACTTTCACACACAAATAATGAAAGACATGCAGAAGTGGTTTTGCTCCCTTAAAGCTGCAATCCTAGATGTGCATACTTGGAAGTAATTCCTATGAGAGTCTGGAACTGGTCAGTTCAGACAACACGTTCCTCAACGGTAGTTTCAGAACTCCACGGTGGAGTTTTTACACCACCGTTGAGAAATGTGTTGTCTGGTGGGAAAACTCCACCTCACGGTGGACTTTTTAAAGAAAACGCTCCACACTGAATATCCACACTGTGCAGAGGAGAGTTCCTGCACAACCGTTGTGTGGCGGGTTGTGTGGAGTTTTCCTTTGCACTGAGTGGACTTTTCTCACTGGCTACAGAGTTCCCTGGCAAGAGCAGTGAAAGGAGCAAGTGCCACTCTATGAGAGCTGGCAGGATTGGTTTTTTTGCAGCAATGGCTGATGGGATACCATCAGCAGGACCGGGGAAGAAGAGAGGGCAGAAGAACTCTCACTCAAACGTCGTGACGGATTTTACTCAACTCCACAGTAGCCCAAAGTCATGCAATGGTGGAGTTAGAACGTGTTATGTGAGGAGTACCCCGTAGGAACTCAACCTCTGAGTGGAGTTTTCACACTACGTTGGCTAACGTGTTGTCTGAACTGAGCCAGTGTGTGTGTGTAGTGGTTAGAGTGTAGGACTGAGACTCGGGCAATCCAGGGTGTAGTCCCCACTCAGTGACTTTGGCCCAGTCACTGTCTCTCAGCCTAACTCACCTCACATCATTGTTGTGAGGATAGAATGGAGAGGAGGAGGACCGTGTAAGCCACCCTGGGTTCCTTGCAAGAGGAAAAAGGCTAGGATATATATGTAATAATAAAAATAAATAAAATGAGAGCAATGGGATTATTTCTTAGTAAGCATGGTTAGGATTGAGCTGTAAAATGTATTGAGAGAAGCACTCCCTCTCCAGCACATGTTTTTTAAGGTTGTTCTTTATGTTTTTATTTGATGATGGTTATTTTCTGAATGTTTTGTCCATTTAGTTGGCTTCGGAAAGATGGTACGTCAAATAAATAAATAAATAACCCACCCACCCTGAGCTAGTCCCCATTTTTATCCTTCCAATCCTTGACTCAGGAAGATATATAGAGGCTGTTCATGATGTTTATGTCACTGAACCAAATGAGACTTGCTTCCAAGTAAGCACACGTAGGATTAGGCTGCATGACAGAAGCAGGAATCACCACAGTTCATTGAAGGAAACCTTTGCAACTTGAGCTACAGAAGCAGCAACAATGAGACCATGGAACACAAAAAGTAAATAACTCCAGTTCCTTTCATGCTGATGTGAACGTTACTAGCCAAAGGGAAAAAGCAGCCCCCAGAATGGCTCTTCTTAGCTTGAAAACGGGTATGTCTAACGACAGTTATCAGAGGCCAGAAAAAAATAAGGATCAGGGACATGGAATTTTGTTTTGTATTTTCCTGCAGTCACTGGAAATTATGCAGGAAAGTGACGGGTATTTTAGGGAACAGGAAGTGTGTGTGTGGGAGGGGGGGGAGTTGAGGTGCATGTTGATCTATGCACTAACCGGTAGCTTTTGGACAATTCTTTTCGTCAGAGCCATCCCCACAATCCTTTTCTGAAACAGAGAAACCAACCAGAGAAGACAGGAGAGTGGGCACAGTGAACACACACACACACACAAACGCACAAACCAGCAATACCGTAACCAAAAAAAGAAACAAGGTCAACATGAAAAGGGGAAATCAAATACGAAAACAGAGACAAACAGGCATGCTCAAGGCAGAGTAGGAGGGGAGGGCACCAGGACAGGCATCTCAAAGCACTTAAGGGGGAATCGGAAGCAGTGGACTGAGTCCATACCCCAACGCATCTTCACCAGGGAAAAAGCGATCATGACATCTTCAGAGAAGGGTGAGGCTCTGGAGCCCTCCTTAAGGATATTCTAGGCCTCTCCCTTCCCCTTTCCTCCTCCCATGTGGGCAGGAGGAGGAATAAACCATGATTCGCTTCACTTTCCCTGATTCCTTACTTGTTGTTATGTACAAACTAAGAATCATGGTTTAAAATAGACTCTAGTTTGATTAACAAGCCAGATTCATAACTCATGGTTTGACACAGCCTTTTTCAACCGGCTACCCTCCAAATGAGCTGGACTATAATCCCCCTCATTACCCACCCCAGCAGGGTGACTCAGACAGGTAAGCCAAGGTGCACTCCCCAATAAGGAGGCAAAACATCGATGCAGTTAGTTATCAAGAGGTGCTGGACCCTTAAATTTTGAGCTTGAAGCAAAACCCATCCATCCACTAAATCTCCCCAAAGAAATTATATTGGGTTGCAAGTCCATTTCTATTCCAATGTCAACGCCCTCTCTCTATCTTTTGCAGTTTCAGAAAAAGGGGGAATTTCTAACCTCTGAAAGGTGCAGAGCAGTCCAAGCACGCTGTGATTAATGAGCCCAGGAGGCCCTACAGTAAACCTGATTCAAATCCATACCTGGTGAACCCTCATTGGTTCATATTAAATGTCTCAGCAGAACTGAACTAGGCCCAAACTTTTTCTCCCACTGTGCACTGGGACTTGAGAGGCATCTCGAAACCTATCCTTGGTAGGAAGGTGCGGATGGTAAGACCAAGAAGATTTCATGCCAAGATTGGGGTCTAATGCTTGTATCGCCTACCCAATCCCTCTGAATTGGAGGTCTCTTGGTGGAGCAAGGGAGAGCGCATGAAAATTCAGGATACCATAACACCACTCATAGAATCATAGACTCATAGAATAGCAGAGTTGGAAGGGGCCTACAAGGCCATCGAGTCCAACCCCCTGCTCAATGCAGGAATCTACCCTAAAGCATCCCTGACAGATGGTTGTCCAGCTGCCTCTTGAACGCCTCTAGCGTGGGAGAGCCCACAACCTCCCTAGGTAACTGATTCCATTGTTGTACTGCTCTAACAGTCAGGAAGTTTTTCCTGATGTCCAGCTGGAATCTGGCTTCCTTTAACTTGAGCCCGTTATTCTGTCTCCACTAAATATAAGGCGATCCCCCACTCTCATGTAGACATAGGATGAACAGGCAGCAGGGTAAAGAAAACGGAACGGGACCATGCGGAAATGGCTAATATAGAAAAAGCAGTCCAAGAAGACCACCCTTTCCCAAAGCGTCCCCCTATTCGGCATCACGGCCAGCCATCCCTTGCGTCTGACCTCACCATTCCCGCCAACACAGCCAGGCTATCACTCAGCAACGCAGCACTTACCATTGTCACACCTCCAGTTGATGTTGATGCAGCGGCCATTGTGGCAAGTGAACTGGGTCAGAGGGAAGCAGGTTGGGTAGGCTGCAGAGGGAGAAAAAGGCCGGTGTCAGCAGGGTCTACCTTCCGTATCTAGAAAGCCGTGTTATCTTGGCACAAATGGCTGTGGTTGGTTCAATGCAGGGAGCAGGAAACCTTCTTGCCCCTGAGAGCTACATGCAGGGGTGGGGGGCGGTGAGCATGGCTGGAGCCAGTGCTGGGCAGGGCCCGGGGTTCTCCACCCCCACCCAGTTTTCTCTTTCTTCCTTCTCCATGAACCCCTGCCAAAGGAAGTGAGGCAGGTGGCTACCAGGAGGAGGGCCTTCTCTGCTGTGGCACCCCGGCTGTGGAATGAGCTCCCTAAAGAGGTTCGCCTGGCAGCTACACTAAATTCTTTCAGACGCCAGGTGAAGACCTTTTTATTCTCTCAGCATTTTAACAGTCTATAAATTCAGTTTTAATTTGGCTGTTTTAAATTTGTATTTCTGCACTGCTGCTGATTTTATCCTGGTTGTGCTTTTATATTGTATTTTATATCATGCTTTTATACTGTTAGTGTTATACTTCGAATGGTTTTAATTAGCCCGGGGAGCTTCGGCTATTGGGTGGTATAAAAAGGCAATAAATAAATAAATAAATAAATAAATAAATAAATAAATAAATAAATAAAATTTCTCTCTTATACATACAACACACACACACGCACCCTGCCTTCACCTGCTCACTCTCATACACACACACAGCCCCATTAATGTGCTATCTCTCCCTCCCTCCCTCCCTCTCTCTCCATACAAGACACTTGTAAATAAACACAGGCAAACATGCCCTCTCTTCCTCCCTCCCCATCTCATCACACAGGGATGGGGAGGTTTAAACCCACCCACCCTCCACTGCTGTGCCTCCCCCACTGCCCAGCTGATTAGCTCTGGAAGCAGATGACTGAAGCACCCCTCAGCTGCACAGCGGGGGCGGGGAGGGCGGCATGCAACAGGGTATCAGCAATCCCTTTGCTCCATCCTTCCCAACTGATCAGAACTGAAAGCAGCTGATTGGGGTGCTCCTCAGCTGCCTGGAGAGCTAATCAACAGGGGGTTGCGGGCGATGGGGGCCTGGGGGAGGGGCTGGCCCCCAAATCAACTACGCAGCAGGGAGTGGGGCCTATGGGATGCACTGAAGGCAGCCAAAGGCCTCCGGTTGGCTGTAGGTGTTTTAAGGTTTGGTATTCTGGCATGTACATAGGTGGTGTTTCTGCACTTCTTAGCCCAGCAAAATTAGCAACGGATACTCAGGGGTCTCTACACATAGAACTGGCTACGCTGATGCTGTATTCCAGGCAATAAAGCTTCAGATTCTTTTATTTGATAGGGAACTAAAATATGAAAGCATTAACTAATCCCACAAAGTTGTATACAGCTTTTAAAACAAACTGCGTTTCTCTGTATCTTGTCAAGGCGCAGAGATTGTCGTCAGGATGAGCGTTATTGTCCTTGCACATGTCTCCAAGAGTTTACACAAAAAGCTTCCAATTTTGAATAAAACAATCTGTTTCTGGTGACATTCTCTAAATCGCACAGATTAAGATGACTCAGTGGTCTCAGCAATACAGCAATCTCTTCTAAGACCGTAGGAACCAATCGGGATTGGATGCAACTCTCTGCTGAGGGTACACATGGCAGCCAATCTCAATGTGTGAAAAAGCCCACAGTCCACCAGCGTGTGGGATTTACAACTCCCCCAGGCCATATGGCTACAGGCTGCCCACCTATTACCGCAGTGCACATGACGGCGGATATCGTGACAACTCCTACTGCTGTGGCAGCTGGGAGTTTATGAATATCTGTTAACCCAACATTGCAGCTGAGAGTTTAATATGCTGGTCCACATTCCATCACTCACCACATGAGGCTGACTCATCAGAGCGGTCCCCACAATCATCGTCCAAATCACACGTCCAGGAGATAGGTATGCAACGTCCGCTGGTACAGGAGAACTGGTTGGTAGGGCAGGTACGAGCTGGGTGAGCAGCAATGAATCACAGAAGGAAAAGTCAGTGGCAGAACTGGACACCGTCCTGGATTATCCCAGTAATGTGACCATGCACATTATGTAGAAAACCGGCAGCTGAACGTGTCAAGTGAGAAGACCTGAACTTGCCTATCTGTAGAACTGGCACTGATTGTAGAAATGGGCTGCATCCCTACCACTGCCTGAGCTGGTAGCTAAAGGGGCAATTTTAGGGTCAAAATTCAACCTTAACAGATTCTGAAACGATATGAGCACAGATCAGAAAGGTAGAAGTACTAAAACACCTGACATCATATTGTTGAGCAACCTTCCCCAACTTGGTGTACTCTAGATGTTTTGGACTACAACTTCCAGCATTCCTGACTGGGGTTGATGGGAGTTGAAGTCCAAGCCATCTGGAGAGCACCAGGTTGGAGAAGGTCACTCTACAGATTCGCCCTACATTCGCCCAACTACCTTATAAGGTTGTTGTTACAATAAAAATGGAGAACACCCTGAACCATTTGGAAAAACAGCAGGATAAAAATGTGATAGACACACACACACACCCAGAGGGGAGGGGAGCGCGGCATGTCTAGACGAAGGTTTATCCTGGGGATCGCCCGAGGATCATCCCTGTGCATCCACATGACGCACATGGGATCCTGGGGGCAGAGAGGGATGATCCCTCCCTTTCCCTGCGATGGCTTTAATCCCAACTTTTCCTGCGGTCTCGGGATCATCCCGAGGACATGTGGGCAGCCATCCCAGTTTCGTCCCGCCTCTTCGCGAGTAAACATAAGGTGCTGGAAACCAGGCAAGGAGCTCTTTAGGAGCTCCATGCCCATCGGGGGTGGGAGGGGGGAGCAGAATCTTTTTTTAAAAAAAACCCACCTTACCTTTTCGATAGAGCGCTCGTGCACCCATCATCAATATTTTTTAAAAAATCAAAATGGCGGGCATGACGTCCTCTTTCTCCCGGGACATCATCCACCACGTGCGGACTGAGGGGGAGGATCTCATGATCACCATATCGCGAGATCCTCCCCCTCCCCTCCCTAGGTCTAGACATGCCCAGAGAGACAGTGATCACAAGGGCCCCTCACCTGAGCAGGTGGAATTCGACTCATCTTCATTGTTCCCACAATCATTGTCCCCATCACAGAGCCAGCGGTTGGGGATGCAGCGGTTGTTCTCACACTTGAAGCGGTCCGAGGGGCAGGTGTGCTGATCTGGAGAATGGGAAGACAGGAAGGTGTCTGAGGACCTCCCAGTACAAGACAGAGGTCCTTCCCCTACATGTATTAGAGTAACCTGAAACCAGGTCAGAACGACCCTCCTCCCGTTGCAAAGTAAGGGTGTAATCCTATGCACATTTAGACAGAAAAAAATGTCCTATAGCTCCCAGTTGGGATATAGTATCTATGGAAAAAATTACAAATTTGACTAGAGTAAGGGAGGGTAGACAGTCATGTGATTCTTTTGTTGAAAAATGGACTTTTTAACTTATGCACTGGTCGAACAAAGTGCAAAAGAGTGCTAATCCACTTCCCCTATTAGGGAAATTATGAGGCAGTGTAGACCGCATTTCCTATCGGACATTTATTTTTTCTTCTTTGTAAAATGGAACATGAATGATTTATTATTTCTCAATTATTTGTATGATTGAATACTTATTAAAAAAAATTCTTTAAAATGTCCTACAACTCCCAGCATTCCCCAGCCAGAGGGAGTTCTAGGACTTAATTTTCTGTCTAAACACACATGGGATTTGCAGTGTAAGACTAGAAATGGGAAGTTATTCAGTCAGTGGTGAAAGCCAGGGCAGTAAGTATTCTAAAACAAAATAGCAACATTCAGCAATAACGAAATTCAGGAAACCCTGATTTTCACCTAATTTATTACTGCTTCACAGGAACCAAATGCTGATTTTCTTCTAATTTATTCTGCTTCGTAGGAAAGAGCCTTATATCAAGTCAGACTATTTGCCCATCTCGCATGGCAGAATTGCCTCCTCCGGCTGCCAGGGCCCCTCCTCTCCTTCGCTCCACGCTGAGAGAGGACTTCCACAACTACTTAATCCTTTTCATGGAAAATGCCGCAAAGTGTGTACTCCTCCACGGAGCTACAATCCTTCAACCACTGTTTCACTCTATAAAATGGTTGAATAATTCGGATTGGGAAGGGGGGGGTTTCTAGGAAAGGAGACAATAGAGGAAGAGAAAGGGCATGGAAATGTTTCCAACCTTTCCTCTGCGACCCTGAGGACTAGCAAATTGTTTCTTTTTACATGAAGGCTGACATTCTCAGGACACTCTCGTCCACTCGAGGCAGCAGATATTGTGCCTGCAAATGCAACCTCAAGTGTAAAATACACAGAGCCCTGGCCCGGGTCCGAAAGGGAAAACATGGAACTCTGGGCTGGATTTGTTCAGGCTCCCATTTCCCATCCGTTTGTCTGTTTCTGTAGACACAAAGCCAAACGGGCAACTACTTCAGCTCCAATTCTCACTTTCACCCCCAGATTCCTATACCATTTGAAAATATTTTGGATTCATCAACATTATGTGATCTGAGGGATTGACTACACACTACCTTAAATGCACAGCTTGCAGCTGATCCTTTTCTTTTTCTTTACTTTAGTATAAATGTGTGGAGCACTGCACATTGGGGAGTTAAACCTTCCCGTCCAGCCTCTTCCTCACACCTAAATCCTCGCCCCCCACACACTGTCAAATAGGGGCGAAAGAAAGAAAGAAAAACTCCATGTCTCTCTCCCTCTTTGTCCCCCATACTGTCAGGGGGGTGGATTGCAAGGGGAGAGAGAGATTTTGGAAGGAAAGGAGCTGGGTGAGAAGGTGGACAACTAGTTAACCCCAGCCCTCCCTCTCATGTGTGCTTGCCCCAATCCAGATCTGGGGCCCAAGCACCTACAAGAAGGATGCAGACAAGCTGGAGCATGTTCAGAGGAGGGCAATGAGGATGATCAGGGGTCTGGAAACAAAGCCCTATGAAGAGAGACTGAAAGAACTGGGCATGTTTAGCCTGGAGAAGAGAAGATTGAGGGGAGACATGATAGCACTCTTCAAATACTTAAAAGGTTGTCACTCAGAGGAGGGCCAGGATCTCTTCTCGATCATCCCAGAGTGCAGGATACAGAATAATGCGCTCAAGTTACAGGAAGCCAGATTCCAGCTGGATATCAGGAAAAACTTCCTGACTGTTAGAGCAGTATGACAATGGGACCAGTTACCTAGGGAGGTTGTGGGCTCTCCCACGCCATAGGCATTCTAGAGGTAGCTGGACAGCCATCTGTCAGGGATGCTTTAAGGTAGATTCCTGCATTGAGCAGGGGGTTGGACTCGACGGCCTTATGGGACCCTTCCAACTCTACTATTCTATGATTCTATGAAAAAGTTAGGATCAGTTACATGTTACGCATTTAACACTGCATGCGGTTTGCCCCTGAGCCAGGGCACACCCCGTCTGTATACTGAGCACAGGTGCCCCCAAAGCATCTACCCAGATGTCCTACGAGATGGTGGAACCTGTCAAGAATTGACAGAATTCTTGTTTTTAAATGGATACTGTTGTTGTTTTTATACTGTTTTTAAATTTTTGTATACTTTTAATGTTTACTATTTTTAATTGTTGTAAACCGCCCGGAAGGCTTTGGCTGTGGGGCGGTATATAAATATAATAAATAAAATAAATTAATAAATAAAATAAATAAGGAGACCCGTCCCTCGTGTTCCTCGAGCAAAGACTTACGGCAGAGCTCAGGTGCCTCATCGCTGTTGTCCAGGCAGTCATTGTCACCATCACATTTCCAGCGGTCCTGTATACACCGGCTGTTCTTGCAAGCAAACTCCCCAGTCTGGCACTGCGGCGGTGGGACATAAGACGGGTTGGCTAATCACGGAAGAAAAAGAAGGGGGGGCAGGAGATTTTAAAGGAGGGCATTACTCTTAGGAACCAGCAGAGGGTGGTATTTTTTTCCAGAACGTCTTTTGACCAAGGTTCCTTCATTCCAGATTACTACAATTCCACAGAACCTAAGAAAGCTAACTTGAACTGACGTTATTCAAGCAATTAGTAATTGCATTCCATGTTGTTGTTATTTTTAAATTAAATAGAAGAGGGGGCTGGGGGGGAATTCAATTCAGAACCATGCTGTGGGAGATGAGCCGTCCAGATGTTTTCGACTTCAACTCCCTGCAGCTCTAACTGGCATGGCCAATGGTCAGGAATCCTGGGAACTGAAGTCCAAAACATCCTGAAGGCCATCAGGTTGGGGAAGGCTGCTTTAACCCTCTGCCCCTGCCAGGTCTGGATCACAACTCTACTCTCCATAGCTATTTGCATTAGAAGGGGAGCTCTGCGCTTTGGTCCTGATGCATATAGCAGCTACCAGTGGGAAGAGATACTTAGCATTCATGCAATTAATAATGTCATGCCTGGTTTTGTCATTAAATACCATGGTTTTGCCATGAGTGGCTGGGGAAAGCTGGGAGTTGTAATCCAACACATCTGGAGGGGTTTTGGAAAGCTGCCCCGGTTTCAAACAACTCTGCCTAAAACAGCAATTCTTCCCCTATATACACCAAATCGACCCCTGAGAACTTCCAAGAAGGCTGTGTTGGTCGCCCCATGACCAAGAGTGTGTTGTCAAGTGATGGCACGTAAGCAAGCTTCCTCAGTAGTGGTATATTTATATTTATATAAAAATAAAAGAAGAAAACAGCAAGACCCTTTGACTATCCTCTTAAATCTCTGAGTTCAAGAAGCAGCAAGGGAACGTTAGTTCACTAGCATCTACCAGTGAATACTTTCAGAAGTCAGAATAATAGGCTGGGTTGCTTCTTTGATTTGTCTGACTCAGTTTGATAGCTTGCACACTCTTAATCAGCCTCCACCCATGCACACACACATACACACACACACTCAATCAGTGTTGCCACACAGAGAGTTTTCTAGTTTTGTTTCTATATAGCTTTGAAATTGGAAAAAAAATGCCCTTTGCAAATGGGGCTGCCAGTTTTCTTTTTCAACCAGCCCTGCTCCAGCGCCATTAGGAAGTAGCTTGGCATGCAAAAATTAAGCCGTTTCCCCTTGCTTCACTATGGCATTACCCCACAATTGATTATATTGTATATGTCTAGATGAGTATGTCTAGTAAGTATAGAATGTTAGAACTGAGTGAGTGTAATTTATAATGTAATAGGTGTGTGTGAGGGGTAAGAGTATATAAAGAGAATGTTAAGAGTTTGGGAAGTAGTATGAGTGTAAGAGTTGTTTATTTGCAGAATAAAAAGAGTTTAGATTCTAAAGACTTAAGATTAGTGTAAAGAGAATGAAGTAGTTGGTGTGTAGAGAGTTTGGATTAAGCAAAATTGAAAGATTATGTTTTTTATTTAAAGCTTTTAAATAACAATAAACTTATTATTATTTTGTTAGCTACCAAATACCACGTGTCAGCTTGGCATTATTTACCTGCCTTGCATTTATTAAACACCCACGCCAGATTATACCCACAGTATATATTTAGAGCAGATCCTGAATTAAACCTGTTTCCCTCATAGCTAAGAGAAAAGTTTTAATTAATGCCCCCCTCCTTCAGGTTTTCAAGTGGAGAAAAGTATATGCGACGAGCCTAGCGTAAGGGTCTGTTATGTTGCATCCACCCATTTAATTTCTGTGCATCTGACTGCAGTTAAAGGCGACACAGAAAGGACAGTAAAAAGACAGCAACCCGACTTGCAAATTCTAAGTGAGGGTGATCCCCCAATTTCAAGAATGAATCATTCCGAAGTCTGGGTAGTGAGCACACAGAGAAGGGAAGCTGGATTTCATTAGTCACAAACTATAGAATGTCCCCACCTAGTATAGGAGGTGCCACAGGGAAATGAAGGAGCAATGTACAACCTCTGACATCTGCTCCCAGCTTTAGGTTACCTTCATCTCAGTCCTCTGATCAGAGGAATAAAGATCTACCCCGACTTACCCAAGTAAAAACATAGCAAGCTACCTGATACCAGGTCAGGCTAATACCCAAGTAACCTATGACTGGCAACTAATCTCCAGGGTGTCGGCCAGAGAAGGGTGTTTCCCCAACCTTTGCTACCTGAAATTTCTCTTAACTGGAGGTGCCAGGGATGGAACCTAGGACTTTCTGCATGCAAAGCATATGTTCTACGTCTGAGCTACGGTCGGTAAGGACAGTCTTTCCCTCCAAAACATAAAAGCAATCCTAAGTAAAATGAATATAATATACCCTGACCTCATCAGTGAGAGACTTGGGAACTGGTGGTTAAGGATACATCAGATGTAGGGGAATATCCAGCGTAGCTGTTAACAGCACCTGGCACTTGAGTAGTGGAGGACTCAAGGCCTCTGCAAGTGACCACTGTATGCTAGGCAGGGGTGGACAGAATACAACTCTCTAGACTTCAGCTCCCAGAAGCCCCTGCCAGCAATGGTTAAGAATGTTGGGAGCGCAAGCCCCAAAATTCTGGAGATCTACTTTCTGCCCACCCCTGTGCTCACCTGTCACTGGGAGGATCTTTTCCTGGCACCCAAGTCTGAAGCCTCGAATTTAGCTTCTGGTATATCCCGCCACCCAGAACACAGATGGGAATGCTTCTACAGGGAGTTCCAAACCCTTTGCAATCTCCATCTCTCAGAGTGGCTCCTTGTTAAATGGATTGTTACCTTGGCAGGTGACAGTATCCGCACCCAAAATCTGGTCCTCTGCACAGGCGCAGTGCCTGCCTTTAGGGATGGCCAGGCAAAGGCTGCTGCAGCCTCCGTTGTTCACTCGGCAACTGTTGGTGCCACCTGCAGAATGGAGAAGGTGAAGAGAGGAGATGGGACCACAATTCCACAGGGAAAAGCACACACACATGGCACGCACGAGGAGGAGGAGGAAGAACCAAAGGCCTACGAGGTTCTTTTCTATATTACAAACTTAAACTAACGACCAAGACACATTTCAGGGAGAAATAAGTACAACGGATGACGTTTGGATTGGAGCTTACTCTTTAATGATGTGCTTTAATCACACTGCTCCTGGGACTTGTCTATCCTGGCACACGCCTCCTATTTCCCCAATCTCCAAATACAATGGCTTTCATAGCTTTAGCTCGGGACGTGGCTGGATTCTGTTGAAACCTCATCCTCCAAATGCTTTCTCTGAAGGTTTGCTCTTGCAATCATCAATTTTGGGGTTACTTTCCCTCCACCATAGTTTTTAAACCTTCTTCCTCCTTCCCGACACGTTTTTGTGGTCCCCTTTAAACATTCTCCCAGGAATTCACTCATTAACGTTTATTCAGGAGTGAATTCCCAGGCAGATGAGAGCTGCAAGAGGCACAACCGCACTAATCTTTCCCATGAAACTGGTGGCCCAGAAGAAGGCTACTGATTCTATGGGGAAGACTCACAGAAGTGGCCTCAGCTATGCGGCTGGGCCTTTGAAACTTTCTCCCGGCTGCATGGGATTCATCCACCACCAGTAGAACAATTAAAAGGCACCTCAGCGCAAGTCTGGACCGGGGGGGGGGCGGGGGGGCGGGGAGGATCTCGCGATATTCTGCTCGCAAGATCCTCCCCTTTGTCCAGACGCATGCGCGACATCCTGAGAGGAAGGCGGGATGCTGCGCCCGCCATTATTTTATTTTTAACAGAAGTATGAGTGCACATGCGCTCCAACTAAAAGTGAGTTAAAAAAAAAACCCAAAAACTCTCGCTTCCTCCCCACCAATGGGCACAGAGTGCCTAAAGAGCTCCGTGCCTATGCCCAGTTCCTGTCTCCTTGCGTTTACTCATGAGGAGTCGGGACAAAACCGGGCCAGACTCCCATACCTCCTGTGGTCTCGGGACAATCCCGAGACCACGGGGGAAAATGGGCTAAAAGTGTCCAGAGATATCCAGAGGGAAATGGGAGGGATCACCCCTCCCTGCTCCCGGGATCCGCTGTGCATCATGTGGACACACAGGGATGATCCACGGGATATCGACTGGTCTAGACATGCCCTCAGTGAGACAAATTAGGGCCTGAAAGGTTTGTTAAACCAAAGACTCTTTTTTTTTCCTTGGCCTGCAGGGGAACAGGAGCAGCTGAGTAAGTGGCCAGAAAGACAAGTGAATTAAAAACAAATACCACAACCAGAGGTCTCGGTCAGCACAATTAAATGAGCTTTAGTTTCCACGTACTGCTCTTTAACCACTTTGCTGCATTTACAATCAGATGGGTAAACAGGGGTGAAAAGAAGATTTGTTCTCATCGTAGTTTCAAAGTGGGAAGTAGCATCTGTGTTAGGGACTGCTAGTATAGCATAAGGAGATGGTGGCAACTCCAGCATCATTAACGCAGCGTACAAGCGTGCGACCTTGTATGAATGCCTCAAATTAGCTCTTGCTGAACAGGTTTGCTTTGAAGAAAAAGCTTCAGGTGGCACCTATGGACCATGTGTGTGCTGCTCCACTTCCTCTGTGGCTAACCCAAGAGCAGGGGTATCGAATTTGGTCCACCTGTGTTCCCAGAGGTTGAAATGCAAAGCTCCTAATGTTTCTGGGCAGATATGTGCTGGTCTGTGTGAGAAGCCTGCTAGTCTACCAATAAGCAAAATCAGCACAAGTCTCTCAGGTTCCATTTTGAACCTGACTCCACCTTGGAAGCCATATGCACCTGGCTCCAAAGGGCCACAGCTAGGACTCCTTCCATCCCACATGGCTTTCATTACTCTGCTCTGAGCATGACCCCTCCTGGGAAGTAATCACCAAAGCCCTCGTGACTCCTGGATCAGAGTTGGGCCCCTCCCTAAGCATGCTCATCCATCCTGCTAAGATTCTGCTCTGCAACGCCCATCCTCATCTGAATCTACCAGCGCACCTTGATCATGAGTCAGACGAAGGCGTTAACTGCAAACAAGGCATTGTGCAGTTGAAAGTAACCAGAGTAAGACTCTGCTATGCAAAACTGTGTTCAAGTGCTGCCTGAGTTCTTGGAAAATTAGAACTCCCTTCTGTATCACAAAGGCACTCTGCTGGTCACCTGGTTGCAATACCCTATTTTGCCCAAAAAGGAAATAATTAATCCCTGGGTGACTTCATGCCTTCTCTACCTTTGACTCTGATCTCCAATTGCCCCTTCGCCTATTCTCACAGAGCATACTCTGGCAATATGTTAACGGTGGCTGAGTTTCAAGGACTACCATCTTGCCACACACCTTGCTGCTGTTGAGCATCATACATGCGGATCTCAAAAATTGGCGGGCGTTCATTGCGCAACAGCGTAACAACGTTGGAGTTCTGGTCGAGGCGATAGATGCTACCACTCCGGTATTCTGTCCAGAAGAGGAAGTTGTCATAGTGGCACAACCCAAAGGCGTGATTCAGCTCGCTACCATCATACACGATCTGCATGGGACAAAAGAGACGCAGAAGGGGGTCTTTCTTGGGGTTGCGATCCATGTGCTGTCAATTAACCACCCACATCACTCCTCCAGTCTTTAATCAGACCAGGGGTGTGGGACCCCAGCGTCCTTGGGTCAAACCCAGCCCACCAGGGTTTCCCAGATGCCATCACTTTCCCTGGCCACATCCCTTTATCCCCCTAACTCCCAATCATTCGGTCATTTCCTGGGTTTTCACCCAGTTTACCTGCCCCATTCTAAAAGGCTGCAATGCCTCTCCTAAAGCTTTGTTATTGGCAATAAGGGCTTCCAGTGCTCGTTTCTGTTTTTAACACTGCAACTTAGTGCTATTTTCGGACCCAAACTGCAGTTAGTCATAACTATGATTTACTGAAACAAGCCAACTTCAAACCTTGATTGATGAAAATTGGTTTGTTTCAATAAACCAGAGGTGCAGAACCTCAGGCCTGCAGGCCACATCTGGCCCTCCAAGGTTCCCTGCCCCTGCCCCACCCCTGCCCCATGACTGACCATTGTTTAGTGGCTTACTGGCTTTTATACATTTCTTCTGATTTCTAAAATGTTCTCCTATGGCTTAGTTACTGACATTAAGAGCTTCAATCTAAAATATGTCGGTATCTTACCCCGCCCCCTGCCAGCAGCTAGGCCTTAGGACAGATGTTTCAACCTTTAGTATAGGGGAGGGGGAACTGCACAAAAGCTGGGGGCGTGGCCTTCTCGGGAGCTGAACCCTTCATCTCTATAAGAGGAGTAGATATTACTTCCATACAGAAGGGTCTCCTTCTGGATTCAAAGATCAAAGGCAGGGCAAGGGAATGAACACTGCTCACCACACAGCCCACAAACCCACAGGGCAATCAAAAGCCTGAGCCTCGTAACAGAAGGGCAGGAATATGTTCTGGCGTAAGAGACCAGATATCACTTTTACTGACCTTGCGCTCAGAGCCATTCAGCATCACCATCTCAATCCGGTCATAAAAGGCATCCACCCAGTACAGTATCTTCCCTGGAATGTCCAGGCTCAGTCCATTGGGCCAGAGGACCGTCTTGGAGGTGATAAAGATGCTGCGGTTGGAGCCGTCCATCCAAGCCCTTTCTATCTTCCCCCTCTTGCTGTCCTTTGGGTCTTCCTCCCAGTCGGTCCAGTACATCCACCTGAGAGCAAAAGAGCAAGTAACTTAGGCTTATTTATTTTTTTATTCATTGCAGCTAACTGCAGCTAATATTCCTCTTAAATGCAGGGCTCTCTACAGATTTGAGTGATGTCCTGAATAACACGGTACATTTTGGAGAGACTCAATTACCACTGTCCCACGAGGGGCATTTTTCATAAGAACAGTTGCTTTACTCCCACATCGGCTTTTGGGCTCTGTTCACATAGTCACCGCAGTGGCTATTCGGAGACTGCTATTCCATTTTGCTTTGTCTCCAAGGTGTAAAAGCAAGTGGCAGCAATGCAAAGGAGCAATAACAACATTCAGCCTAGTTGTTTGACAACACTAAGCAGGATTTCAGAGGCTTACAACCATCCAATGCAGAGTGGGAGAGTAGCGGAGGCAATCTTCACGTCCACAGCCCTCCCGTTCTGCATTTTTGCTCACCCATCTCGCTGTAGCTACGTGAAGAGGGAGGGAAGAAGGCTGCGGAGGCCTGGGGATGTGGTGTAAGCTGGTCTCCCCAGTCCCCTCCCTTCCCCGGCCATCAGCATGCCCCCTTTCCTTCTCTGAGGTCACTTATGCAAGCTGGGAGAGACAGCCAACACGGTTCTCTCCACGACAGCTGTGAGAGGGACAGAAGTGGGTGAGGAGCTCGGGTTACTGGCTCTGAGGTCAGCGCACTGTCTCTGACCTCGGATCCAGGAATCCGAAATATTCTATGGCCCCCCAGACTCTGTCTAGGGGCAATAGGATTACTGCCCCCATGTTCTGACATATGTGATAACGTCAGTATCTGATTGTCTCAGAATGTGTTCGTCATTTTGCAGCTGTTCAAATGCAGCTTGGAGTGTAGTGTCTAGAGCGTTGGAAGGGTACTCGGACTCCCATCAGCCCTAGCTAGCACAGCCAATGGTGTGGGATGCTGGTACTTGCAGTTCAACAACATCTGAAGGGACATCCCTACTCTAGACAACTTTTTGCATGCCAGTTTTGTAGTCTTTGTATTTATAGTGTGGATCATTCACAAAGAGGACGTTGTAAAAGGAAATTCATTCTGCAACAGGTTTATTTATTTATTTATTTTTGTGTTTGTAATAGATTGGCTTTTATGTTTTAATTATAATATTGTATTTTATTGTTGACATCTTCAGCACTATTTGTAGTGGAAAAGTGGAATATACATTTAATTTTTTTAAAATATTATTTTTTAAAACTGCTGTACAGTACCGGTCTGAGAGAAGGCAAGAAGATTCAAGAGTGGAACATTATCAGGCAGGGCACTCCCGAATTACCGTAGCTCGCCTGGTGCCTACATTGTGCTATTTTTGGCACCCAGTAGAAGCCTACTTATTTTCCCAGGCATTTTCATCTTTCAGTTTCTGTTGTTTTAAACCTATTACCATATTTTAAATCTTTGCGCTACTGCTTGCTAGGTTTTATTTCAGTTTTTGTTTATTTTTATTTTATACTGTAGTTTTAAACTTTTCTATCGTATTTTATCGTGCTGTAATTTTATGGCTCTAATTTGTTGTGAACCGCCCAGAGTGCTTCAGTTGTTGGGCAGCACAGAAATGAAATGAATAAATGGCCCCATTCAGAAGACACTTTAAACCAGTGGTTCTCAACCTTTTTTGCTCCATTCTCCCCTTTCACTATTGCTCAGAATATAATTCCCTCCTTCCCAAGATAGTCTAAATCAAAAGGTGCATTCCAAATAATATGCATATAATATTGAAAATCTTTTATTTTTTCGCTATTAGTTCCATTTAAAGGGGCAACGCAAAGCATGGCCCCTTTTACATTCTCAGCTCCTTTAAATAGGAAGCTTGAAACTTCTAGGATTGCGAGGGAGGGAGGGAAAAGAGAGCAAAGGCCTGGCTTTTGCAGACGACATGACACTTTTCTGGGACGTTTTTAATAACATGTGTAGGAAGACATAATCTACAAGACATCATACTTTGCTGAATAGTGGTCCCAATTCCCCCCCTGGAACCCTAAAATTCCCCCCCGGGGAGGAAATTCCCCCTTGTTGAGAACCCATGTTTTAAACCATGGGCTTTAACTATGGTGGTTAAGCCAGAAAGCCGGGCTGTGTTCAGAAGTCACCTTAAACCATAGCTTTAACCATGGTGACTAAAGCAAAAAGCCTTGTTCACCGTGGTTAAAGACGTGGTTTAAGGTGTCTTCTGAACGGGCCCAGTGAATGAATGAATGAATGAATGGGGGAGCCAAGAGAACAAGCAAGGAGACGAAAGTTCAAGTGGGACCACTCTCTGTTGGAAGATGTTTAACAATGGGTACAAACTGTGAGGGCTTCTGCTCTCCTCCGGGCCCAAGGAACAGGTTTGTTTCAAATACCTCTCCGAGCCCATCCCTGCTTGCTTCCTTTCATTAACCCATCAGAGCGTGGCTAATTCAATCCAGGCCAGACACATTGTTCTGCACTGCCTGAAAAGCATCACACAAACAGATACAGACACACACAAGCCGACAGGGTCAGGTGGCACCGCAATGGGCTCCTGTGATCAGCCTCAAGTGGCACCGAGACCTGGGGCATGTCTAGACCTAGGGTGGGGAGGGGGAGGATCGCGCAATATGGTGATCGCGAGATCCTCCCCCTCAGTCCTCATGCGGCGTCCCAGGAGGAAAAGAACGTCACGCCTGCCATTTTTTTGTTTTGTTTTTTAACTGAAGATGGGCGCACAAGTGCTCCATCAAAAAGGTAAGTTTTTTTTTAAAAAAAAAATCCTGCTCCCCCCTCCCACCCCCGATGGGCCCAGAGCTCCTGAAGAGCTCCATGCTCAATGCAAGGTTCCCCGCACTTACTTGCAAGGAGCCAGGACGAAACCGGGACAGCTGCCCACACACCCCATGGTCTCGGGATGATACCGAGACTGCGGGAAAAGTCGGGACTAAAGCAATCCCGGTTATCCTGGGGAAAGGGAGGGATCATCTCTCCCTACCCTTGGGATCCCCTGTGCGACATGTGGATGCACAGGGATGATCCCGGGGCAATCCATGGGATAACCCCTCATGTAGACATGTCCCTGGAAATGAAGGAACCAGGTTCTTCAACTCTGTCTGGACAGGGCAAGGGGAAGAGGAGAAAGAAGCATGATGAAAAACTATCGGAGGACAAAAGGGGCTATTATTGCTCCTGGGTCCAAAGAGGAAGCAGCTCATCCCAAAGGAATGAAATGTATTCCCCCTCTCTGCACACACCCACCCCATGCTTCCAGAGTCAGGGAGAGCTCATGAGTGAGTGCACATCGCAATGGTTTCCCCCGCTGTGCTTATCTGAGTGGCTGCTAACAGCAGGGCATGCCTTTGAATCCCCCAGGGACTAGCAGCTCCAAAGACCCTGGTCCGAAAGCAGATGGGACCCTCGAGCTGTAATCCTCAGGAAGCCAGCGCAGCAGGGAATGAACCAAACAATTCCTTCCTGCTGAGTAGAAATTCTTTGGCCCATGACACAGGCAAGAGGATCGGACAAAGACACGCAAATTGAAATGTAGGGCCGGAGGTCCTGAGAATCCCAGGTTCAGCAGAAGCCAACCAGAAACAGGCCACTACTATCTGGAGCTCCCTTGATGCCAGACACTGAAGAAGCAGAAGGGAAGAAGCAAAGGGAAGTTTGTGATCACAGCTATACATTCTACCACCCTCTCTGAAAAAAGAAATTAAAACTCTGCCCCAAGAAAAGCAGAATTTTGCAACTTGCATCAATTACTCCCACTATGGAAACGTGCATCTTTTGCGTAATTCATCCTGATTCCTCTAGTCATGAGAAAGGGGGGTGGGGGAGGCTATGCTGAAAGACTGCCTTCTCCTCTACAAGCCCACCTGGAGAGGCCCTTGTTTCGAGGCAGCCTACTTTGCTTGCTTTATTTATTTTTTTAGTGTGCTTGAAACTGCATTTTAAAATCATCTTTACATTTTTAACTGCTCAGTTACTGATCTCTTTTAAATGCTGAATTTCCGTTGCTGCTTTTAAAACAATACCTTTTAATGTGTTTTATTATTGCTTTTATCACTGGTTTTAGTGTTTCATGCTTTTAGCATGCATATCGCCGTGGGAGCTGCAGCTACATGGCGACCCATAAATTGAATAAAAATAGAAAGATAATTAAAAACTTAAGTACATGTCATTCTGGCAGTAGGTAAACTTTTATTTTCCCAGATCATAAAACCCTTTTAAAAAGCAGTTTTGATAGCTACAGTTTGTATCTTCTTATTTTATTGCACTTTGCTGTTATCTTATAGTTGTGTTGTTTTCATGATTGCCTATATTACGTATTTTTAATTCTAATGTGAGCTGCCCTGAGGGCACAGTTGTGCTGAAGGTTCGGGATACAAGTTTAGTACGTAATTAAACGAATGAAGGAATCCCTGAGCTCTGGGAATCCCTGCCTCGATAGAGTTCGCTAGGCACGACCCACATGGTGCCAAGTAACCAGAAGGGCTATAAACCTGCTATTCATTTATTTATTTTTTGCAAAGCACCCATTTTCAGGATGTCAAATATTGTCACAGCCCTTGATTTAAACCCTGAAGACAAAGGAGCTCAAAGGAAGACCCAGACTTTGCCTAAATTCCATGGGAGGGAAATTCCAGGATCTAGAACTGCCAGCAATAGCTTCACTAGAGAAGGTAGCTCTATTTCCTTGGCCTAATTCCAACCATGACTCCTCCATAGAGCCGTCTGCAGTGCAAGAGGGCACCCCACCACTCTCACCCTACAGCCAAGAGCAGTAGGTAGCCGGACCTACACCAGAGGGATTGGGCATGGCCCCTTTAGGCCAGAACAGCCTCCCTGTTGTGCCTCTGCTTGGGATAGAGGAGAAAGGCTGAACAGCTGAGCCTGAGAGAGTTTGGGGAGGAGCCCTTCACTAGCTGCAAACCAATGCAGCTGGCCTCATTCAGGCATCAGCAGCACAATATAAGGAAAGCCTGAGATGCTAGGGGGTTTGCTGGAAGCAATTGTTGTTCTTCCTTGCCTTTGCTCCTGTTCCTTGCTGACCAGCTCCTGAACGTTGCCTGGACCTAACCTGACCTTGGACCGGACTTTGACTTAGCTTTGACGCTTTCCTGACTTTGTTTTATTGTTGACCCTGTTTCGGACAGATACTTTGGCTTTTGACTATGGACTGTTTATTGACATTTCCTGCCTGCTTATCTCTGTAACGTCAGTGATTTACAACACTCGCCCAGAGGAGGGGCAGACTAGACACAACCCATTGGTTGCAAGAGTATTTAAGCTCACAATTGGCTCCAGTCGGGGGAGTAACAGCCTTCGCTTATTGCTCTGAGCTGCTGTGCACCCAACCTCCGATAGTTCAGCTACACTACAGGGAGTTGACCAGAGCCCTATTTCCTACACTTGCCAAGTCTTGCCAGTGCTCCTGCAGGGGCCCAGCCTGGAATAGGATCAATACCAAATCCTGTAGCCTAAATGTAAAATGAACACAGCCACAGCTAGGATCCTCCCTTTATCAATAAAGAGGGCAAGAGACTGTGGAGTCCTCTCTCCTCTTCTTGTATCACTCAGGCAGACATGCCCAGGTGGCAAGGTCATCGCATCCCACAGGAACAGGAAGGATAAGGCAAGGACAACTCTCAGTGATATTGAGATTCTCAGTGATAGTAAGATTTGGTGGGAAAGGACCATAGCTCAGTGGTAGAGGACCTACTTTGCATGCAGAAGGTCCCAGGTTCAATCCCCGGCATTTCCAGGTAGGGCAAGAAAAACTCGTGCCTGAAACTCTGGAGAGCCCATTGCTGCCAGTCAGTGCTGACAATATTGGACTAGATGGACCAATGGTCTGAGGCTGTTACCTGTGTTCCTATGTCTAAATGTCACAGGAGAAGATGGGCAGGGGGAGGGGTTAGAACAGGACATAAGGCTGCTATTTGTAGATTACATGCTGGGAGATTCATGACTGATATTTCGACAACTTCTTCTTATTCTCCTCCTTCTTGATTTTAACCTAAATGCAGCAGCCGAGAGGAGGTTTCTAATTTGATTGGGGAAGTGCTGCCAAGGGGGAAGAGGTGAACCCTTTCTGCCCAGGCCATTTCCCCAAATCTAAATCCCCCTCCCTCACTTCCTGGTTGGCATTTGCTCATGGAGCAAAAAAATGCAGGCATGGCACATGTGCCTGTATTTTTCCCTTGGAAAACGAACAGAGATTCAACAGGGGAGATTTAGATCAGGGAAATGGTGCAGAGGAAAGGTTAAGAATCCCCTTACCAGTCCTTCATGGCTGCATTTCCTTAAAACAATAAAATAAAACATCAAGAGACCAATTGCGGCTCTCCTGGCATATTTTGTAATTTGGCCCTGAATCATTCTCCTGCCTTCTGTCTCATCCTTCCTCTCACCATTATGTACTGCAACGTGATCATGAATTTGAATGATTCGGAGTTCCCTCCAAGCTCATGCTAAGTTCTCACTAAATGCAAATTACAAAGGCTTATAACAGCATAAAGCCTCCAGGGGAGGGAGTTCCTTCAAGGAAGGAAGAGATAAAAATGTCAGAAATAAATAAATAGACAGAGAATCAGACATCCATAGCCTGCAGTTTCAAACAACTGAGATTGGGGTAACCAAATGCTTTACTTGTTCCCTTTTTGCTTTACATCCCTGGAATTTAGCATTCCAGTAGACACATCCCACCCCCACCCCCATTCAGCAGCTGCCAAAATGCTGACTTCCTGGTACTGTCTGGAAAAAGCGCAGCCACACTCACCCATTCAAGGGGTCAACCACAATGGCTCGAGGATGGGTCATCCTCCCTTCAATCAGTGTCTTCCTGGTCTGGGCCGCTTTTTCCAGCCGGGCAACGCTGATGGTCTTCTTGGGCCCATCATCGGTCCAGTAGAGGTTGTTGCCCATCCAGTCCACAGCAATGCCTTCCACATTGTGAATACCTGCAAGGAGTTAAACCAACAAATGCGCTCAGCAAGACTGAGCCAGGCAGATGGGGACGCATCAGACACCGAGGAGCGAAGTGGAAGTGACAGGACCATATGAACGGTGCCATGCGCTCTGCTGCGTGATCTCTAGTAAAACAGACAAGGCACGGGGCATGATGGACACACATGTGCCAACCACACTACCTGCTTCAAAAGATGCAGAGAGGGCTTCAACAGCAGAACACAGCATTCAGGTTTGCATCCAGAGGCAAAATAAAGAAATCCAACATGCATAAGAAAAAAATAATCTGGATAGCACACCCCTTTCTGGTATCTACCAGTTGGCTGATATTCGGAGCATAAAGTATATATCAAATTCCAAATTCTACCCTCTTGAAGAACTGGGGGTTTGAATTTTATTGTTTTTGAAGAAGTGGTCCATTCTTTTTTGAAGACGTGATCCATTCCAAGTCCCATGGGCCACTCTACTGGAAACCAACCAGCACCTAACACTCTGGTGCAAAGTTCTGACTGGGTAGAAGGCCAAGCACATACCGTCTTTTAGAATTGTTTCCCTGTCCGTTCCATCAATCTTCTGCCGCCCAATCAAGTAGCTGGTGGTGTCAGCGAAGTAAATGAAGCCAGTCTCTGCATGGAAATCCAGGGCTCTGGGATTCATCAAGTTTTCAATGGGGATCATGTGCTCATCGGGGACTTTGGCCCCCATATCCATCCCACGGATGATGCCTGGCCGACCTTTGCCATAAACCAGGAATAACTCGTGCTCTGGCTCTGGAAGGCAAGAGGCAGGGTCAAAACAAGGGAGAAGAGCTGGCGCAGATTTCCACGCAAGGTCTTAGACAATGGTGGACCTTCCTGCTTTCCACAAGGACCGAGATCGCACCCATAAGGATGTAAATAGAGCCCTGCTGGTTTAGAACAATGGTCTATCTTCGTTGGTCCCTGGCCGATGGCTGGTGGGCCACTGTGTGAACAGAGTGCTGGACTAGATGGACCCTCGGCCTGATCCAGCATCAGGGCTCTTCTTATGCCCTTAAGCAGCTTCCCCACAGCTAGCTGCACAATTTGGAAGCGCATGAAGCAATGCCTGTAAAGCAGGGGTGTTGAACCTAAGCCCCCGGGCCAAATCCAGCCCACCCACCCCAGCCATACCCCTTCCCCTGGCCCCACTCCTTGGTGGTTTCTTGGCTCTTGGACTGGTTTCCCCCCCATTCTAAAAGCTTGGATACCTCTGCCAAACCTTAGTGACTGGCAGTAAGAGCTTTAAGCTAAAAAATATATATGCTGGTACTTTTGGATATTTCGTCACTGGCTCTTTTTGCCCTCAGTCATGCCCACCACTGAAATGGGCCCCCCTCCCCCCATACACACCAAACCTTGATCTTTTCTAAAATTGAATTCAACCATTAGACTGAAATTGGTTTCACACCCCTGCTGTAAAGAGAGGTATAATGTTTCCCGTGTTTTTTTGAACAATCCTCTTGTTTGGACTATGTCATATGCAATGAATTCAGTGATCTGTTCATCTGCTGTACGGACAAATGATAACCACCGTGCTCCTAGTGTGTCTAGATTGGAATGACAAAATAAAAATAAAAATCCTATGTCTGGAAGTCCCCAGGGGCCATGGGGTGGGGGAGGGGGGAATAGAAAGCTTGCAGTCCTGAAGGGCATAAAATCCTATTCCTTTACCTTTGTTGCATTTACCATCCTTCAGCAATACTGCCCATATATTGGCAGGCTCCCGCCCAGAAACAAGGGAACGACTGCGTATTCATTCCAAGCTTAATGTGTCTGTATTTATTCTACAGGCGCTGGTTCTCATTATGCCACCCTCTGCTAAATTAATAGTGGCTCTTTAGCGCTTCCAATTTGGAAAGGCAGGCAGTCAATGCCCCAGGAAACCCAGCTGATTGCTTGGTCCTCAATCCCTAGGGCGTGATCAGTATCTATCAGGCTGAAGAAACCAGACCGTCAGCAACTTTTGCAGGCCCTGGCACTTCCCATGAAAATGAACTGAGGAGTTTTAAAAAAACTGAATTAAGGCAGATGCTTCGTGACTAATGGGCTTTTTTGCACTGTGATGCTTTGCTGGCAACTCATTTTTCATTTTTGTGCAAGTTTTTTTTTCCCCCCTGGCCTAAAATCAACCACAAGTCTGACTCTAACCGAAAGCTTTATATCTACCAAGAAGTGGGCTCCTACGGGATATCTGTCACATAGCATTGTCTGGTATTTGGAGGAATCTAGCAAGGGTTGATCTCACTCTGCCCTGGGGACGTGCGCTCCTGCTCCTTCCACATAGACCCAGAGGGCGCTGGCAGGCCTTGTCGTCTGCAGAACAGAAGGGGGTAGTGCGCCAGAATAACAGCTGGCCCCTGAACATGAGAGGAAAGCATCAGCTTCCTCAAAGGGGGAGAGCCGAAAGGTTGCAAGGCACAGGTTCCTGGGACAATCAGCGCTGGTCCAGCGTTCAGGGCAAAGGCAGGGAGGACAACCCTTCCACAAGGACAGTTCAGCGGGGAGAAGGCGTGGCTCACTGTTGTCACTCCAGCTTCCCTCTGTGCTGCCCTTCCTCCTGGCCAATGGGGAGTCAGAGGTCAGGGCATGCCTCCTAAACAAGGTCATCAGGGCTTGCTTCCACCAGCCATTAGACATTTACAGCAGTCAAAACGGCGCAACCTGCCAGGCCTAGCATGACATCATTGCCCATATAAAGGTGGTTGGAAGTTTTCGGGCAGAGTTAGTCCAGCTTTACCAAAATGCCCCTCTCTCAGAAAGCTGTCTTGAATAGAGCTGGTGTATCACAGTAGGTAAGAAACATGCGTGTGTGGCTAGCAGCCATGACTTCGATCCTCACTGTGTGTCCTGGCAGAGGCGTCAGCCAAGATTACCCCACAGGCACTGACTAGTGGGGTTTTGGAGCCTGCCATCCATGCACCCTGGGTAAACCGTTCAGCCCCAGTTGCCCAACTGGCAGTTGCAAACAAGGAGAAGAGGCCTGTGTGGCAGTGGTGAGCTGTACAGGTGGGCCAGCTGAACGAACTGCCCAAAGTAACTTGGGAGCGTGAAAAGCCTGGTACTCAGTGGTAGAGAACCTGCTTTGCATGCAGGAAGTCTCAGGTTCAATCCCTGGCACCTTCAGGTAGGGCTGGGGGGAAAATCCTGCCTGAAACCCTGGGGAGCTGCTTCCAGTCATTGACCTGGTTCACACAAAACAACAAGCCAGAATACCGGCTGCGTAAGGGTTGAGTGTGGGTTGTCTTTGAATTATTGTTGAATTGTTGTGTTGTGTGAAGCCAGCTCTGCTAACAGACCATGGTTTGTTAACTATGAACAACACACAGTTCACAACCCAGCCAAGAAATATGGGTTCTCTTTGTGGGTTGTTCATGGTTAGCAAACCATGGTTTGCTAGCATGGCTCAATTCAAACAACACAACCCATGATTCAACAGCAACCCATGGTTCAAGGACAGCCTACATTCAACCTACACTCTGGCTTATCATGTGATGTGAAACCAGTCAATGTCAACAATAAAGGACCAGATGGACTAATGTTCTGACTCAGTATAAAACAGCTTACGTTCCTAGCATCTCTCTCTCTTTTCTCCTGTTCTTCTTTCCAGTTTTTCGCTCTCTCTACGTGTCCAGCTACCATCAACACTTTTGCTCCCTCTCCCCACTCTCAGCTTTGCCTCTGCCACTTTGTCGACAAGACCTGCAAATGACCCACGTCTCTTCAGATACCTTTCATGTAATGTGCACCAATTCACAGCAACGATTCGCAGAGGCAGCCGACTAAGGCAAATTATTATGTAGCGGAGCGGACTCTAAATTGCCAGGTGAAGCTGGACTCTCTTGGTTCCCTCCCCACCACACCACACCATCAATGTCTACATGCCGCTCACTTTTGCAAGACTTCCCGTCGCTTCCTAGGCTGAATCCTGACCGGCACCGGCATGTCCGGGTCTTGTGGCTGTTTCCAAGGAGACAGATGTCAGAGCAGCCGCCTGGTTTGCCAAATTGGTCTGGTTCGCAGGCATGGCTCCTCACTGCAATGAGAAAGAAATGCCCATGCAGTTTATTAGTACAGAACTCACATCTCTTATGTTCCATCGTGACATTTTACGATCAAGCATGAGCACTCCCTCGACATACCCCAAGTTTGACTGCAAAGGATAGAGAGAAGCCCTCGGTGATTGCCCCATAACCATGTGGAGTGAAGCTCTGGGTAGCTGCCCCATAACCATGTGGAGAGAAGCCCTTGGCGGCTGCCCCATAACCATGTGCAGAGAAGCTCTCCATAGCTGCCCCATAACCATGTGGAGAGAAGTTCTGAGTAGCTGCCCCATAACCATGTGGAAAAGCCCTCAGTGGCTGCCCCATAACCATGTGGAGAGAAGATCTCGGTAGCTGCCCCGTAAGCATGTGGAGAGAAGCCCTTGGTGGCTGCCCCATAACCATGTGGAGAGAAGCCCTCGGTGGCTGCCCCATAACCATGTGGAGAGAAGCCCTTGGCAGCTGCCCCATAATCATGTGGAGAGAAGCCCTCGGCAGTTGCCCCATAACCATGTGGAGAGAAGCTCTCCATAGCTGCCCCATAACCATGTGGAGAGAAGTTCTGAGTAGCTGCCCCATAACCATGTGGAAAAGCCCTCAGTGGCTGCCCCATAACCATGTGGAGAGAAGATCTCGGTAGCTGCCCCGTAAGCATGTGGAGAGAAGCCCTTGGTGGCTGCCCCATAACCATGTGGAGAGAAGCCCTCATTGGCTGCCCCGTAACCATGTGGAGAGAAGCCCTTGGCAGCTGCCCCATAATCATGTGGAGAGAAGCCCTCGGCAGTTGCCCTATAACCATGTGGAGAGAAGCTCTCGGTAGCTGCCCCATAACCATGTGGTAGTGCATATGTGCTAATGTACAGCACCTAGTTATTGTAGGTGTTTTAGAAAAAACAACATTTACAACTGTGGAAGCCCTCCCCCCTTCAGGATATGTGTACCTGGATTTATATCCCATCTATTCATATTATTTATATTTGATATTAAAGGTCAGTGACCTATTGACGTCAAGCCAGAAGGGGAAAGCTTACAGGATGATAGAAGTTCCTGTCAAAGCACACAAAGGGTGGTTCCAGACGAGGCTTTTATTGTGAAACCTTTCTGCAACCATTTACGGAATTTTACTGGGTGTCCAGATGGACATCTTCATTTCCCAACTCTCAAATGTTTTTCCACTGCTTCCTCCACCTTTTTCTTAGCAGGAAAAAAAAGCATTAAGAAAGGAAACTATTTATTTATTACATTTCTATACCGCCCAATAGCCGAAGCTCTCTGGGCGGTTCACAAAAAATAAAACCACAAGGTACAGCCGCAAGCCATGCTGTATAAACACAAAATAAAAAAAAATAAATAGGACAGTGAGAGGAACTGAGATGAGTTATATTGGGTCATTGGAGTGATCTTGCTAAATTTTTGGCATGTCACGGGCAAAATTGACTGTGACGGATGGTGGGTGTGGATGTTACTTGCGTGTGCCAAAAAGAGACTGTGTAAGTGACCACTTCCCCTGCTCTAGGAAAGGACTGGACCACTTTGGTATGATTGGGTGGCCCATCTTCCTGCAGGCTGTGGCACAAGTTGCAATGCAGACAATCGGAAAGAGAATGCGAGAATCACTCATGCATCCTCTTTTTGCCACTTCTGGGTGACATCCAAAGCAGCCTTGAGTTCGTGCCACATCAAGCAAATTAGAGTAGAACCCATATTATGGAGCTATGCACTGAAAGGCCAACCAATGTTCCATTTCCTCAGCTGAAACAAATTTGCCTTAAAAGGATCTCAAGTGCTATACATCCCGGACCATTTTACCCCTGGCATTCTGAGACTTGAGAACCTGTTAAGCTGTAGCCATCCCTGACTTCTCACCCCAAAGTCTGCTGATTAGTTTTATGGTTCAGAGAATCCTAAGTTGTAGACCAAAAGCTCTAAGAGGATTTTCAACTTGTGAACTGATTCACTACATGGAACGGGAAGATTTTTCTTTCTTTTTTTTCGCGGGGGAGGGGGGTGCTTGTGTGATGATGATTGATGGGGAAGGGGAAGGAATGAACCACACAACCATATCGGGGGTGAAGAGGAGAAAAACTTTCAGCCACTGTGCAGTGATTTTCCAGGAGGGCTGTGACCTAGTCAAATATCTCTGCTCTGGAGAAGCAGCAGGAACAACCCTTAGAGGAAGCCATTAATATTTCAAGATGCCACATCTGCTTAATTCTTCCCTTTTCTGCAAGGCAGTAATTAATCAATCAATCATACGCCGCAGAGTCTTCTCTGGGGACAGCTTTCAAGTTTGCTCCCTCTGTCTGCAAGAGCTGCTGGGAGATAATAAGCTGTTCAGGAGGGCTCACTTGGGAGACAGCCGATATATCAATTTTCAGCAAGGGGCAGGTGATTAGATTTGGGGTCGGGAACAGCCAAAACTGGGCATATTGGCAGTGATTTCCGGTAACTTAACTTTAATTAAAAGTGATGCACAAAGTGCTAGTTTGAAAGCAATGCAAACATTTCTGAGATAACCTGACAACAATCTACTACCAGAGCTGGAGCAGGCTGAACCAGGGGGGTAGGATGCTTAAGTCGGTGATTGGAGGGATGAGAGCTCCCTACCCCAAATTTTATATAACATATGATCAGCTCTCAGGAGTGCTTGTATCTCTACATACTGGTTCAGTACGCAAAATTGCTGAATTTCACACACACACACACACACACACACACACAGATTTGAACAGCCTCATGCTGAGTAGCAAGGGCACACCAAAGGCCATTTCACACAATAGCCAGCAACAGCTGTAGGTAAGTTTGGAACAGAAAGGACAATAGACAGGCATCTGGAGGATGAGAACAGGGAACAAGAGCAAAAATCAAAAGAGGCCTTAGGAAAGGGAACTAAAAAAAAAGGGACCTTTGTAAGGGGAACTAAAAAAAGCAGGTCTAGAGTACAACAAGTGGGACTAGAATGTATGTCAGGCAGAAAGGCAAAGATCTGTCTGCATTGGGGCAAATGTTAAGTACCCCAAGGATAGAAAAGTCACTGTAAAAACCATGAAGACATACATAGAAAAAATAGCTACTCTAAGTGTTTTAAAGTACTGTCTGGGTAATCACCAGTCTTGTCCTGTGCATGTTAACTCAAAAGTAAGTCCCACTGGATTCAAGTAGGGCTTACTCCCTAGTAAATTTACAATTGCAGCTTAAAATGCTCTATTGTGAGGTATTATATCTTTCAGGTATGCTGCCTGTCAAGTAAGCTTTAAGGTGAATTCCTGCATTCAGCAGGGGGATGGACATGATGGCCTTATAGGCCCCTTCCAACTCTGCTACGTATGCTATGCTATGCTATGCTATGCTATAACCTCCGACATGTTTTTGATGCGCAGGAACATTTTTCATTCCATCTGCTCTCGGCTGAAGTAGACACTTGACAAGTGCATCCTGACCTTCCTTCAATGAAGGTGGTGCTGAAAGGTAAAGGCCCTATATAATGCATTGCTGCTGCCGCTGGCAGAAAATGCTCACTAAGCGAAGTTGAGCTCATCATGGCCTTTTGAATCCAGGGGAAAATAATGCAAAGTGACCCTTTAATATCCCAGCTAATTAGCTGCATCCTTGGAGCATCTGGTAAGAGGCAGCAGAAATGATACCAGCCACTGGCAGCCTTCAGAGTACTCTTGTGAAAGGCCCTTAGGTGCAAGTCATAAAGGTCTACCACTCCTGTTGAGTGGAAGGGTACAGGTTTGCCCTGTTACTCACTATTCAGAGCTACAAATGCCAGGGAAGCCACTGTGTGTGTCTGCTATAGAAGTAAAGAATACAGAGATCAGCTGGCAACTCAAGGACAAGCACACTGAAAAGGCAATCGTACGCACGTTTATTCAAAAGTGTGTGACATGGTTGCCAGTAAGGCTTACTCCCTAGTAAATGTGTTTAGGGTTGCAGTCTCATTGTGGCACAAGCTTTCATGGGCTTGAGCCCACTTCGTCAGATGCATGAAACAATATCCTATGTTGGCAGCTATGTATACACACATGTGGGTAAGAGAAGCATGGGGAGAGTGTCTAAAAAACAAGGCCAAAGGTCCATAAAATGCAAAGGATAGCAGCAGGTGGGTCACTGCCTGTGTGGAGGGCAAATAAATACAAGATTCAGTCAGAATCCCCCACTCCCAAAGCCAGTTCTAACCTAATTTGGAATGCTCTGTCAGTTTGCTTCCTCTTGGTATAATGCACAAACTGTGTGCAGATCATCACACATGATCATCACACATTTCGGATATCGCAGCCTAAACACGTAGAAGATAGGCACTCAGGAGTCATGGCTCATCTCAGCTGCCTAGTGCATATACATACAATCCTCATCCTCATCCTGTGTGTATATTTGAAGATCTACATGCAAGTTTCATGCTCTTTCCTCTTCTAGATTGATTTCTATACAAAAGCAATCTAATACAGTTCATTTCTGTTGTTTGGCCATTGGCCATTAGAAATTTCCAAGAAAAAGGAGTTGTGATCAAGAAATCTAAAATCAAAAAGTAAAACAAAGACTTTGAATGCATTCTCAATATGTCTGTAATACAAACCTTTGCATGCTGCTTAACAAAGTTCACCTGTACCTTGGTATACACCATTAAAAATGTGGCAACTTTAGATATTTTATAGGATTTACAGAAATAGGTAAGTTTAATGTGGAATTTGGGTGATATGTATAGGTTATGTTTTATATGGGCTAACTGACATCTTCACCCTGGGGGAAGAAGATGCGAGGGAGACTGGAGCAGGCAGGGACCATCGGGGCCTGCTTCAGTTGGACACCCCCCCCCCCACAGGGCTAACTGACATCTTCACCCTGTGGGGAAGAAGATGCAAGGGAGACTGGAGCAGGCAGGGACCATCGGGGCCTGCGTCAGTTGGACCCCCCCCCCAGGGCTAACATCTTCACCTTGTGGGGAAGAAGGAGCTGTTGGTTTGCCCCTCCATTGGGAGATGAGAGGACGGAGCAGGGCCTTCCCACCAGCCTAAACAGTCTCCTTAATTTCTTTTTATTTTCTCCCTCTTCCCTCCCCATCCACTTTTCCTTGTGTGTCACGTCTTTTTTTTTAGAATGTAAGCCTGAGGGTAGGGACTGTCTTCTTTATTGATACATTGTAAGCCGCTCCGAGAGCCTTTTGGCTGAGGTGCGGGATAAAAATACTCTAAATAAATAAATAAATAAATATTGATAGGTTTTTGGGGGAGGGTCTGTGTTGATTTAAAGAATGATGCTTTCTTTAGTTAAAATAGCATAACGCGGTTGTATACATTATACTAGTTTTTGAAGTATTACACACAGGCCTGGAGCTCTACGTTGACAGAAGACTGCCCGGGGGAAACAGGCCTTTGCCGTTATCTTCCTCCCAGTTAATTTACCATTGTTCAACTCTAAACATATCCTGCTAGACTTCCAGAGACTAACACGGAATCCACACCAAGGCAGACTAACTCAGCAGACAGAGGGGATTAAAGGTGTTGATTCAGGATACAAGCAAGGCGATCAAAGGGGTTTCGGCTGAGAGGGAGGGGGGGAAAAGGAGCAGGGGTTTTGCTACTTAAACTTTGTGTATGCTCAATAAACTTCACTTGGGTGGCTTCGGTCACTTCGGTCACCTCAACCCTCAGAGTGCGTGAGTATTACTACAAGTCTTGTGAGCATTTAGTTCCATTGGACAATTATCATCCAAGCCTGCCTGTACACCAGCAAGACTCACCACTAGCACAATGGGGACCTAGAGGTTCTAGAAACCAAGTGAAACAAGTGTCAACACCCATTTCCAAAATGGGGCAGGTGAGTGGAGCTTTTAGAAGGAAGCTCTACTGATCTGTCCCAAGCTGCAAAAAAGCGTTCCTCCTTGTTTTCAGGGTTGCTTTTTAAACTGCTAGCTTTTTGTGGTGTGAGTCTTGTTTGCACAACAGATCAAGTGGAAGCACAGCAGCAGTATTGGATACTTCCCGTTGTATAAAAAAATATAGGCTTATGTTCCTACAGAATATGTGATATAAAGTACACTATTTAATTTGCATATATTCTGTATAAAAATAAAAAGTATTTTTAAAAATTATTATTATTATTAATAATAATAATAATAATAATAATAATAATAATAATAATAAAAAATTTATTTCTTACCCGCCTCTCCATTTTGATCGAGGCGGGGAACAACAGTAAATATAAAATACATCAAACTGAATTAAAACATAATATACATTGTTAAAACATCCTAAAAAAATTCTAAAAACATCCTAAAATTCCACTGGATCGGCCTGCTGGAAGAGATCTGCTGGGGTACTGATCATACTGTTGGGGTAGGTTAACTATTTAAGAAGTGGCAACATTACCCGTTATCCTGAGGTCATTGTTAAAAAGCAACAACAACAAAAACTACCTTCTGAGGGTCAGGACAATTAGCAATTTTCTTTAAGATGCCAGCAAGGAATTTCCCCCTCACAATCTGGGACAGTGGGAAATCAAATAAATAGTGACGAAGATCCTCACCGACAAAAAATCCTCATAGTGAAGAAGATCCTCACTGACAGTGACAGAAGCAAGAGTTGTATGGAAACTTACACACCTTCTTCTCTAACACCTTAGATGGCATTAGGTGAAATCTAGCAAGAGTAAGTTCTTTTCTCAAGTTAAACTTACTGACTCTCTATAGATAATCCTGCAAACCTTGTTTATATTTGAATAGATCAGCCTTCCCCCATTCAGTTGCCCTCCAGATCTTTTGGACTGCAACTCCCAGCATTCCATACCACTGGCCAGTGATTGGGGCTGATGGGAGTTGAAGTCCAAAACTTCTGGAGGGCACCAGGTTGGGCAGGCTGGAGTAGATCATACCACTTGGCAACCTTTACCGTTCTAAAAGAGAAAACGTCAGAATGCATAGATGACGTGTGAAGAGATAATGAGCTATATAAGTACCTGCTTCTAAAGAAGTAGGTATTGCAGAATGGGAGCATGCTGTTGACCAGAAATGGGAGCATGCTGTTGACCACCTCCTCCGAGTGCCTACTCCAAGGGAAGCTCGGAGGATGGCAACAAGGGAGAGGGCCTTTTCAGTGGTGGCCCCCCGACTGTGGAATGATCTCCCCGATGAGGCTCGCCTGGCGCCAACATTGTTATCTTTTCGGCGCCAGGTCAAGACTTTTCTCTTCTCCCAGGCATTTTTAACAGCTTTTTAACAGCATTTAACAATGTTAAGTTTGTTTTTAATGGACCCCACAATTGTTGTTTTTAAATGGATACTGTTGTTTTTATACTGTTTTTATGTGTGTGTGTGTGTGTGTGTGTGTGTGTGTGTGTGTGTGTGTGTGTTTTTAAATTGTATACTTTTAATGTTTACTATTTTTAAATGTTGTAAACCGCCCAGAGAGCTTCGGCTATGGGGCGGTATATAAATGTAATTAAATAAATAAATAAATAAATAAATAAATAAATGGCTCACACATTTTGCCCAGATCAACATGGTGCATAATATAGGACTTTGTTGTCCATCCATGAGTAGAGCACTTCCCACAGAGAAAACCAGGATGACAAGACCTTCCTACACTGTTATTCAACAGAGTCCTAATAAAACCTAGAATATCAAGTATGGCAGGGTGTGTTTGTATCAATCAATCTCATTCTATTAGAGAGAGAGAGAGAGAGAGAGAGAGAGAGAGAGAGAGAGAGAGATTAGTCAGGCTGACGCTATGTGGATGATAATAACTAGCTCACAATAATGGGCTGACCAGAAGTAGGTGATAAATGGGATGCAGAAAACATGGCTGGAGCAATTTCTCTGATGCTAACTGAGCAGGACATAGTATACAAGAATAGACAGATTACCCAATCTGATGCCATACTGATAAGAGTTGGGGCAGAAGAATAGAGACAGCAGCAATGAATGAGACACAGAGAATGGACTAAGCCCTCTGGGCTAGATGTGCGCCTTTGTGAATGACCGCGTGTGTGTGTGTGTGTGTGTGTGTGTGTGTGTGTGTGTGTGTGTGAGAGAGAGAGAGAGAGAGAGGGGGGGGGGTATCACCTTGCCTAAAGAGACCACAACCCTTACCTTGTTTCACAGAGAACACGCTCAAGCAGATGTCAATGAACAGAGACCCCCACCATCAAACATCAATATTATACATGCAGCAGCAGTTTTGCTGGGCACTCCAGTTGCTCCACAGTCCGTCCTATCAGATTCCACCCTTTCCCCTCCAAACACTGCCAACCCCACATCTCGGCCCTTCCCGATGTACCTTTGGGCTGCCGTCGCTGGTGGTAGATGTGTAGAGCTCCACCCTTATCCACCCGGGTTACCACTTGGAAGTCACTGCTGTTGAATCGATTGACTCGGATGACGCTCGTTTTCTGCTGAGTGTTGGCATTGTCCGAGTTGGTGGCATACAGGTAGTTCTCAAAGACAGTCAGGCCATATAGATGCTCTATCTAAAAGGCAGAAATGTGATTTTTTTTGGGGGGGGGGGGAGGGAGGTGAGACTGCTTGGTAGCCCTGAACGTTTCTCGTTTCTCCACTGTGTGGCTTAGCTTGGCTTGCTATCTTGAAATCATCTGAAACCATGTGCCCTGTTTGCACCCTTCTGCATTGCACCTGCTCTCGGCTAACGGCATGCTACGGTTCATACTCTCTATATTAGGAGTAAGCAACCTTTGGGGGGCTGTGGGCATATTTGGCAATATGAGAAACTGTTGTGGGCACCACCACAAAATGGCTGCGATGGGCGGTAGGCTAGTCACAAAGGACAAGAAGGCAGAGATAGAGTCTGTTTCAGAATCCTCCAAGACCCCCACCTCAAATCTTTCCTCTCTCCCTCTCTCTTACACATATTCGGCCCCCATCCATTCAGACATACAAGTAGACCAAGCTCCCCAACACACACAATGGTTGCTCTCCATTGGCTCACCCAGACCCCACTGACTTCCTGTTGGCTTCCCTGACACACATACCACCCTAGCTGGCTCACCACTGCTCTTCCTAACCCCCTCCTTACCACTGCTCACCCTTGCACCCTACTGCTCTCTTTAGCTTCCTTCCCTGGTTCATCAGACAGAAGTGACAGGAGTCCCTTTTTCTTCCCCCCCCCTTCTTTTTCTTGCTGGTTGGACACACTTCCAAGGAAAGCATGGGTCTGCAGCCACCCACTATCTTCATTTCCTAAGAATGTCTCTGAGCCCCAGGGGTAGTCCAGAGGCATTCATGGCAATGGCTGGAGCCCCTCACTATGCTCTGAAGCGATCCCAGCTGCTGAGAGAGAGAGAGAGAGAGAGAGAGAGAGAGAGAGAGAGAGAGAGAGAGAGAGAATGCCACACTAGAGGCATTCAAGAGACAGCTGGACAACCATCTGTCAGGTGTGCTTTAAGGTGGGTTCCTGCATTGAGCAAGGGGTTGGACTCAATGGCCTTATAGGCCCCTTCCAACTCTACTATTCTGTGATTCTTGCTATTTACTGTTTTACTCTGTACAGCACCATGTACATTGATGGTGCTATATAAATAAATAAATAAATAATAATAATAATAATAATTCTATGAGAGAGAGAGAGAGAGAGAGAGAGAGAGAGAGAGAGAGAGAGAGAGAGAGAGAGAGAGGTGTAGGGCACCTCTGTGGGCGCTAAGAAAGGTTCCAGGGGTAGACTGATGCCCACAGGCTTATCCCTACTCTATCTTCAATAGGAGACAGTTATCAGAGACGGGTAGCAGACCTGATGGCTTTCAGATCTTTTGCAAGTCTTGTGATTCTCTGTATTACTTGCGATCTCCGTATCACTTGTTCCTATACAGCAAATGCTTCTGCACTGAACATCATCACTGCTGCAGCTTCCTGCATGGTTATCTCGTTTAAGGAGCTTAGAGCAGCTTTCATCTGACAATCCTAATGAGATAGGCATGGCCAGCAAATAAGCTTCACGGCTGAGCAAGAATCTGAGCGTGGACGTGCCCAACTCTTCATCTATTGCACCACGCTGGCTCTCCATAACTGTAGCTGCCTAGGAGGAGAGCGACAATAGAGTCCCTCCCTTCACAAAGAACACTCGCCAGCTGCTTAAAGAGTCCTGGAACTGCATTTATGCCAAAGACTCCACCTCTCTCTCTCTAAGCCCAACTCCTTCTGAACCCTACATGTCAAGTTAACTCGTTTACGCTGCTGCATTTGGATCCCTTTCACCATCAGTTGAAGAATAAGGTAAAAACACAACTCTTCAGCCATACTGAGATCCTCGGGGATGTTGAGAGTCAAAGGGAAAGGGCCATAGCTCAATGGCAGAGCTCTCCTTGGGCATGCAGAAGTTCCCAGGTTAAAGCCCCAGCATCTCCTGCCTGAAACCCTGGAGAGCCACTGCTAGTTAATGCAGGTCAGTACTGAACTAGGTGGACCAAGGGCCTGACTTGGTATAAGGCAGCTTCCTATGTTCTTATGCTCCCGAAGAGAGGGGTGCTCCAGAAGAAACAGGTGCTGAGCTTAGCAATTCCATAGTTCCAAAGGACTCTATGGCTCAGTTCAGACAACACGTTAGTCAGTTCAGTGTGAAAACTCCACTTAAAGGTTGAGTTTTTAGGAGGTACTCCCCACACAACATGTTCTAACTCCACCATTGTGTGACTGTGGGCTACCGTGGAGTTGAGTAAAAGTCAACGCAACATCTGATTGACAGTTCCTCTGCCCTCTGTCCTCCTTGGTCCTCCCGATGGTATCCCATCAGCCACTGCTGAAAAACACGCAATCCTGACAGCTATCCTAGAGCGGCACTCGCTCCTTTCACCGCTCTTGCCAGGGAACTCTGTAGTCAGTGGGAAAAGTCAACGCAACGGAAAATTCCACGGAGCTCTCCACACAACAAGCAACACAACCGTTGTGCAGGAACTCTTCTCTGCACAGTGTGCATATTCTGCATAGAGTGTGTGTGTGTGTGTGTGTGTGTGTGTGTGTTTTAAAAAAACCTCCACCGTAGGTGGAGTTTTCCCACCAGACAACACATTTCTCAACGGTGGTGTACAAACTCCACCACGGAGTTCTAAAACCACTGTTGAGAAACGTGTTGTCTGAACTGAGCCTATGACTCCTTGGCAGGATCACACAAAGACCACTCACCAAGATGCCCTGGATGATGGTGTGCCGGTTCTTTCCTTCATAATCCACCACTTCAATGTAGTCAAGGTAGGCATCGGCCCAATAAACCAGGCGGTTGACCAAATCTAAAGTGATACCATGGGGGAAGACAATCTTGGTGTCAACCAACTTTGTGCGGTTATGCCCATCCATGTCACAGCGCTCCACCTTCGGTATCTGCCCATAGTCAGTGAAGAAAAGCTTCCTGCAAGGGAAAGGAGGAATAGATAAGGAGTTCTCCAAATACATGTAGGAAGTGGGGGTGTAAATTTTTAAAAAATGTAAATGTATTAACATACTAGAGACAGCCATGACACACAACATCACAAATACACACACTCGTGCACAAAAGTATATGATTTTGAGAATATGCTCATAAATATGGTCTGTGATTGGGTGGATGAGTGCAAACCCTAATGGCTCTTCCCAATTGTCTTTCCTTTCCTTCTCCATAAATCCTCATCTCTGCTATCCTGTTTCCCGAAGTCCAGCATTTTCACTCGTCTGTCATTTTCCTCATTTCTATGTGCCCACTTTAATTTTTGAGTCAGCTTGCAGGCTTTTCCTCAGCATGAGGTGTGTGGACAGGAAGCTGTGAAGCTATAAGTGATATAGCTGAAACACTGAAAAGTTGGGGGGGACGAGGGATTGAGGGGTTAAAAAGTCTCCTGCCCCAACCCACTAATGTAGGATTAGGAAACAGATAAGATCTGTTTTGCTGGAAACTTGAAACTGGGAGCCAATTTTGTCATGGTTAATACGTAAGTGAAATTTAAATGCATAGGAAATGAATTATATACTTAAAAGATACACATCACACATGCATGTATGTGCCCGCAGTCTTATAATAATTGCAAAACTCACTTATCCTCTCTTCCATGTATTTTAGGCTGCAATCGTATTTTCACTTACCTGGAAGTAAGCCCCAATGAACTCCATGGGGCATACCTCTGAGTAGAGAGGTACAGGGTTACGCTGTTAGCCTTTGGGAACTGGTTGAGAGGAGCTAGTAAGAGTGGAGTATATTTGGCTTGCTGCCTTTCAGGCTCCACCTCATCCAGTTTCCTACCTGCTCCATCTGCCCATACTCAGGTGTGTGTGTTAATCCTCACCCGGCCACCCACTAGAGATCATCTACTCCAGAGAGTGTGGGGGAGAGAGAGAGGAAAAGAGGGAGGGTGGGAGGTGTTTGGGCACCTGTCAAGAAAAGCCAAGACAAACACTAGATGGCAGTCTATGGTATAGTTTGGCAACATAAGACCCAGTACCGTTATCTTTCATCCACACAGGGAGGGAACACAGCAAGTTCAGAATGGGGCCTTTTGAATATTGAGGGTCCATGGTCAGGCTGATGCAAAATGCTGCAAAATGCTGCATAGGTACACATTCTCTTTCCAAATAGTGCTCAAGCCCGTTTCTTCAAGCAAGGATCTCAACAGGCCAGATTTAGTTCATCTGTCTACCAAAAAGTTCTCAAGGGCATCTGGATTACTGGAACTAGCACAATGAAGCATCAATGAAGTGAGTGTCCCGCTTATGCAGTGAGTCTGTTTGCACAATCATGGAGGGGGAAGTAAGCCATGGTGCCTTATTTCCTCTGACGCACGTGCCAGTCATATGCCAGAGGGACTTGCATAAGTACCCTCACCAACACAGCTTGCTGTGCCATGAAGACCCAGTGAAGGTGGCTTGTAGCCATGGTTAATAAGCCACCCCAGAAGCCAGAAGCTGCTGCTACTAGCATTTAACTAATGCCAGCATTGTGTTAAGTATTGGTCAGGACACAGAAGTGGCTCCATTTCTGTTGCGATGGCTTACAACAAGCTACTTTAGGCGGACAGGTCAGAAACAAACCAGGGATTGGCAAATGAGTCGCAAGGAGGAGGGGACAGCAGAGGATTGTATGTCAGTAAAAGTGCTCGTAAGGCGAGAGAGGGGAGTGCAGGACAGAACTGGAAAAAACTGGGCCTTGAGGACAGACTTGAAAGAAGTGACTGGATAAATAAAGGGGAGGAAGATGGGTCCCAACCACAGGCAGCAACTGGGCAGAAAGCACAGACACATAAATGGAAGAAACCGACAAAGGGTGTCAAATTATAGGTACTTCTTTCTTGGAGATAAGAAGGCATTAGCCACCAAGGTTTCACTGTACTGGAGCACTTGGCATTGTTTATGCGCTGCTGCAAGACTGTGGCACAGAGAAAGTGCTGCACATTCTGGATCAGCTCAAGACCAGTATTAGCTGAGCACAACCTTGTGCTGCACATTCTGGATCAGCTCAAGACCAGTATTAGCTGAGCACAATCTTGAGTTGCCCAAGACCCTTAGTGAAGGGTATTGTCAGAGTCTCAAGCTTTGTGGAAAATATGACGTTCCCCTTTCTTGCAAACACAATAGTCACAGATGTAGCATGCACCTCCATGCAAGTATATGCATGAGCTCAATGCCCAACTTGAATAGAGGGGTCATGAACTTCCTTTTTCATTCCGCACCCCCACCCCCCACACCAACGTTTGCAGATTGTTCCAGTAACAAACGAACACGCAGATGATTCACCAGTCCAATACCTTCTTCCTCTTTCCACGAAGATTTCACTAAAGGCAACTGGCTGACAACCAAGATATCTACCTACAGCAGAATGCAAAGGCAACTGAATTCTAACTCTGCCTCTGCACCAGGGATCTGAGCAGTGCAACTTCCTTTGACCTCTGACCACAGAGATGCTCCGTAATAGCACCACTTCCCAATGCTAACATGAAGTCACTTACTTCTTTGGTCAGCAAAATATAAACACATAAAACATTTGGAAGGACCTCCTAACAGTCACTGGGGAAGGTATTGGTGGATTCTCCTTTGTTAAGAGGTTTCTCAGCAGAGGATGGATAGACAGCTATGGTGTAGAAGCAGATTTGCTAGAATGGCAGAGAACTGGATTAGATGACCTTCGAGGTCCTTTCCAAATCTAAGATTCGATGAAATGTGTACAGAGTGGATGGGGTGGCTATGCATCTGATATGAAGCTTAGTCCATGATATAGTGTAACATTCAAACCCAACGCATCCAGTAAGCCTTGCAACTATATGTTAGGCCTAGATTAGCAACATGTGGAGATTCCTTCCTTGCCACTCAAGTCTAGGGTTCTCTAGAGCACATGCAGATAGCTCCAATATGGAGTATCAGTGCTGCTGCTCCTAGCAAGACCAGGTGCACTGGTCATTTCACCCATGCAGGCTCTGCTCAGACCCTTACAGTTGAAAGGAAAAATGTGAGCAATACACTCTTCATAACTTGCTTGCCAAAGCAAGTTCAGCTGTGTCCCAGAGAACCTGGGGATGGAGGGAGGTATCTGTCTTCCCCAGGAATACTTTCTGTTCAGCACCATCGCGCTTGAAACATGGAATCTGCCACATCCCATGCATATCTATACCCTTTTTTCCTAAATGATGAGACCATTGCCCCAACTATTACAGTCAAGTCTTCCTTTTATTATAGACCGCTTTCTTACGCCAGTTAACAGCAGATGAGTAATTCTCTCTCCCCCTCCTGCTTTCGCTTTGGTGCCCCCTGTCCTTTTGAGGGTTGGCTCCATTCCCTATCTAAGGGAGGAATATTACTTAGCCCCTAATCCGAGGACCTGTGGCACTCCGTCAAGGTTCTCCTGCAGGAATCTGGTTTGCCCCCAAGCCCTTCCATCCAACTTGTGCTTAAGTAACATCCTCCCTCTTTCCTCTTCACTCCAGGAAGCTTTTATGTCTCCTGTTCCTCCTTTGGGCACCGGCAGCCTGACCTTCTCCTTCTCGCTCCATGGAGGCTAGTCCACCTCACTTCCAGATCAGCACACAACCTTGCAGTATCCATGCATAACTACCATTCTCAGTTTGTGATGTCGTATCCACATGCCACAGCCAAGCTAGGAAACGTTTGACATAATGCCGGTTCAGGTGAGGCTCCTATGCATGGCTGGGCTCACCTTGTGCCCTATATTTTAGACTTCAAATCTCTCCGCCACCAAGCCCTCCCAAGTGCTATATGTGGGCCCCTACCAGTAGGCAGTAAAAGCCTTTTGTAGCATGTTGCATCTGATAGTTCTGATATAGTAATAGGTGGAGATAATAGAATCATAGAATAGTAGAGTTGGAAGGGGCCGAAAAGGCCATCGAGTCCAACCCCCTGCTCAATGCAGGATCCACCCTACAGCATACTTGACTGATGGTTGTCCAGCTGCCTCTTGAATGCCTCTAGTGTGGGAGAGCCCACAACCTCCCTAGGTAACTGGTTCCATTGTTGTACTGCTCTAACAGTCAGGAATTTTTTCCTGATGTCCAGCCAGAATCTGACTTCCTGTAACTTGAACCCGTTGCAGTAGAGATGCAGTAAAGGGAGATCACACAGAACCCCAAATCAGAAGAATCTCTACTCTATTTCCTTGGATATGGCAGGTGGCTACTAGGAGGAGGGCTTTCTCCGCTGTGGCACCCCGGTTGTGGAACGAGCTCCCCAGAGAGGTCCGCCTGGCGCCTACACTGTACTGCTTTCGTCGCCAGCTGAAGACCTTTTTATTCACTCAGTATTTTAACACTTAATTTTAACTTAAATTTAAATTTTACTGTTTTAACTCTGTATTTTAATCTTATATCAACTTTGCTGTGTGGTTTTATCCTGGTTGCGCTTTTTATATTGTATTTCATAATTGTGTTTTAACCTGTTGGGTGTTTTACTGTGGTTTTAATTTTTGTGAACCGCCCAGAGAGCTTCGGCTATTGGGCGGTATAAAAATGTAATAAATAAATAAATAAATAAAATAAATAAGATATGCAAGATGAGCCCTATAAATCTATCAGCTTCCTCAACCTAAAGCCCATGCTTTAAATCGGAAAAATTATCGCAGCTCTCAGAATACAAAAACGTCATTCGCTCTCAAATAACTGCCACAATGTTAATTAATTATTTCATCTAAGCTTTCTAATTGGATGATAATTCAAAAGGGGGAGAGCGAAAGAGAGGCACTTGCTATTTCATATTGATTCATGCTCAGTTGGTTAGATTTCATATTGACAGTCACTTAGCTAGTTCTTCAAAGGGGGCAGTGATAATTTAGGAGAGATGGTCAAGCATGAAAAGTGAATTACTTATAGCTCCAGGCTCCAGAATTCTGCCTGGACACGATCATGTCTTGAAAACTGAGGAAATCCCAATTTGCATCTATTAAATTGTAACTCATTCTGTGTAATGCAGCTTCACACTTTGAAATTCATAATTAATGCCTTTGCTGTGCATGACTTCAGTCAAGTTAACTAGTAGTCTGGCTGAAAGCATAAGTCTCTGATAACCCTTTCAAGGGCTTTGGCTGCGACAACCTCAAATTTGGTGAGAACACACAGATTCCAATTCGCATTTCGCAAATTCAATTTGTGAAAGCCATACTTAAGCACTTTTGTTCTTTCAGTCTGTGCCTGTTCCCTAAATGATGAGGCAACTTTCCACAAGTGTCAAAATAAGACCCAGCTTTGTCATGGGCCATGTAGTTGCAACAGATTTGCCATGGATTTCTTCCAAAGCAAGAAAGGATAAAATTATCTTGGAAGGTAAAACTGTTAGGTAGACTATCATTTGTATAGCAATTTGCAAAAGAATATGTCATGGGTTCATTAACCAAGGGTAGATTAAGCTGGGGGCCATGCTTGATCAGTAAATACTTTTTTCAGGGGAGAGACATGTTAGGGAATTATGGACATAGATATGCGCCCATTTCCTCCTGTTAAGGTAACTTTATTTTGACCCCTCTTCCTTAACTTGCATGGCCTGCTATAGCTGTTTTAGCAGCCACCTATAACTCCTCCATGGCCAAAAAGGCCTCACTAACAGTTTCCCTCAAAATGCATTACAATGAACTGAGCAGCATTAAATAGTAGTGAAGTGCACTGTGTGGATATTTGCTCATCACCAAGTAAAGCCATTCCTTAAATCAAACCAGCAGTCTCTTTCAAAATAGCAGGGACATTTGGGTGGAAGGGAGGAGAGACCTTGGCCCTGCAGGCAAAATATCTGTAAAATGATTAAGGGGCTGGAGCATCTCCCCTATGAGGGAAGGTTACATCAACTGGGATTGTTTAACTTGGAAAAAAGGAGGCTAAGGGGAGACATGATAGAGGTGTACAAAAATTATGCATGGTATGGAGAATGTGGATAGGGAGACATTTTTCTCCGTCTCTAAAAGTACTAGGACCCGGGGTCATCCCATGAAGCTGATTGGTGGGAGATCCAGGACAAATAAAAGGAAGTACTTCTTCACACAGCGCATAGTTAAATTATGGAACTCACTACCACAAGGTGTAGTGATGGCCACCAATCTGAATGGCTTCCAAAAGGGGGTGGATAAATTCTTGGAGAAGAAGGCTATCTATGGCTACTAGCCCTGTGTGCTATCTCCAGTATTTGAGACAGTAAGCCTGTGCGCACCAGTTGCTGGGGAACATGGGTGGGAGGGTGCTTTTGCATGACCTGCTTGTTCAACCCTGGTCGATGGCTGGTTGGCCACCGCATGAACAGAGTGCTGCACTAGATGGACCCTTGGTCTGATCCAGCATGGCACTTCCTATGTTCTTAAAGCTCCAGGCTACACCATTGTTGTAAGATCATGATTTACTATATGAAGTTTGGAAAGCATCCATTGCAACATTTTCTCCATCCTCCCTAAACCAAACTATTCCTCATCTACCAGCCATACATAAGGATTCTCACCCCATGGTTGGATCCAGTGCAATGCCTTTGGGGTTGTAGAGCTCCAGGTCTAGCAGCGTCACACAGGTGACTCCATTCTTGTTGCAGACAAATATCCGGTCATCAATGTCATCCACAAAGTAGAAGTTGCCAGTAAGCCAATCGATAGCCATCTGCTCCACATCTAATGGAAGAAAACAAAGAAGGATGAGGTAAGGGTGTTAACTGTTATGCAAGAAGAACATTTCAGAAATGAACCATCTTGGAAACGCTAGCCATTTGGAGCTGAGATCGCTACAACATGAAGTGGTATACAAACAAAGGCAGTGTTGCACATTAGCATGCAGGTATTAAGGTTTTTGCTGGGGTCGTTTGAAAAACCATACTTATGGGATCCATACTTTGGGAAATCTTGGGTCCGTTTGATTCTTTCAAGACTTTTTGGAAAACATGGCCCAGAGCATCCAACTACTAAAATGAGTCCTTCAATTACATCTAATACACTTATTTCTCAGAAAAGGAAGTGGCTCAGTCACAGAACCGAGGTCAGTGGATCCGTGAAGTGTTGGGCAAATAGAATCACCCATACAACAGGTCCAAGAATTCCAGGCTATCCAGCATTTTCCAAACAACACTGATCATACTTTAGAAATAAACCAGATGAGCAAAGCCCCACCATTTCAGATTGCTGGGAACTGGGGAGCGGGGTGGGGGTGGAGCGGAGGCAGGAAACCAACACGTCAGGGAAAAGCCTAATATAGAGCTTTCTCCATTGTGTATCGATCTTCTGTGTTCTGTATTTTACGTGAGGGAGCACTCAGACATTTATTCACTCCCCACCATTTGCAATCTGAAATGATACATCCCAGCTACATCACATGACGTTTCTGCTCCTTTGTTTCAGTTACAAGTTTGTCTTCCAGCTCAGGTGCCTGATAATTTGATTAAATGCAATGTTTCCAAAAACAGAGCTACAGTGGCTGCATTTGGACATCATGCTAAACCACTGTGTCTTGGGCTTGCACGCTCCCTTCTTCTCCTCTGGCACAGCCACGAGAAGTGCAGAAGGTTCCAAGCTTACCCACAGCTTGTTGTGTCATTCAAACCAACAAACTATCCAGGCTTCGTGCAGGCCCAAAAGCCCATATGAATGATGCACAGAGACCATGAAAAACTATGCTTTGCCTGAAACAAACCAAATTCAAATCATGCTGGAACTTTCCTTTCTGTGCATACAAACCTTAACATACAGTAGACTTACAAAGTATAAAGCAGGTGACCCCTAATAAAAAAACAAAACATGTGTTTGTTTATAGAATGTCTTAGCTGTCCTTTGAACAGGCCAGTGCTCAAGGTGATGAACGAAGCTTCTAAAATCATCACGTAAAATAAATACAACACTCACAGCAATAAAGCAGACTATCATGCTCAGCAGAAATCCGGCAAAGGTCTTTCCAAATAAAAATGTTTTTTTGCTTGCCAGGGGAAGTTATATAACATCATAATACATTGTATAGTTTCATAAAGTTAGGCATGTTAAGACTATTTGGCATTTGGGGTTGTGCTGTTTTGCATTGACACAAGATTGCTAGCTAAGGCTTGAAAGTGGCCCAGTTGTATCAGTGGATTGCATCACGCGAATGCCTGCACATCTCAATCAACCCTCAGACTGTAGTTATTCCCAAAATGAGCCCCCCGCATCTCCCCACTATCCTCCAGCTCCCCATCTAGATTTCTTACCATTCAAGGAACCATCCCCAGCAACTCCTTCCCCTCTCAAAGACCCTGTTTTGTGTTGCTGAGAATAGCGGGTCAGGCAGAAGATTGCTCTCCCACTGTGATATTTAGAGGCCAATTCTCCTCTCATCCTTCTGTACTGCTCTGTTCTCCTGGAACAGACTGCTGCCCTCAATTAGGCTCCTTCACTAGCCCTGTGCGTCCCTTGAAAACAGCTTTCAAAACTCTTTCTTTTCACTGAGTTTTCTCTTCCTGGCAGCAATTGGTTCCCAAGAGCGCTGCTGCTACATTCGAGAATGGTTTGTTGGCAAGACAAACAGCAGCTGCGTTCGGACGATCACAGCGGGGGAAGCAGCCATCGTGGCTGCTCCCCTGCCCATGCCGCACATGCGACTGCCATTTGCATTATTCACCACGCTGCAGCAAAGGTTGGCATGTTGTCTGAACCCAGTGCAAGTGTGCAGCAGGAGTGGCTTCATTACCACACTAAAACCCACAACATGCAGTAGAAGTGATGATGATGATGATGATGATGATGATGTATCTGTTTATTTATTACCCGCCTCTCCCTCTGGATCCAGGCGGGGAACAACACCAAACACAATATAAGACAAAAAATTAGTTAAAAGAGCATATAAAACCAATACAATATTAAAATAACAATCACGGCATCTTAAAATTCTTAGGTTTAAAATTCATCTGGGTAGGCCTGCCGGAAGTGACTAGTTTTTACGGCTGTCTTAAACTCTGAGAGAGCTTTAAGCTGATGAATCTCCTCTGGCAGGCCATTCCACAGTCTGGGGGTGGCAGAAGAAAAGGTCCTCTGGGTAACAGTTGCCAGCCTAGTTGTGGCTGACTGGAGTAAACCCTTCCCAGAGGACCTGAGTGTGCTGGGCGGATTGCATGAGAAAAGGCGATCCCACAGGTAGCCCTGACCCAAACCATGTAGGGCTTTAAAGGTAATAACCAGCACTTTATACTTCACCAGGAAACTAATTGGCAGCCAGTGAGGTGATTTTAAAGTCGGTGTAATATGGTCACCCCTAGGTGTACCGGTGACCAACCTGGTTGCCACATTTTGAACTAGTTGAAGTTTCTGGACTAGGCAAGGTAGCCCTATGTAGAGCGCATTGCAGAAGTCGAGCCTCGAAGTTACCAGCGTGTGCAATACCGTCTTTAGGTAGATACAAAGCGTCCCCAGCTCTTCCCCTGCTCTGATCGGCTGAATCCAGTCAGTATGTCAAAAAATTGAGGAAGATGGGTTGATTTGAGAAATGGGAGCAACTCACACAAGATGGGGCCAGTGTCTGGCCCAGCTAGGTTGCTCAATTCCCAGATTGCTAAACCATTGTTTAGCAACCAGGAACACGCGCCCCCTTTCCCCTTGTCTCCATGCCGCCTCCCTACTTTGGCACTTACATGCTGGCATAATTAAACCAAAATTAGTCACCAAGCCCAAAATGGAGAACTGTACTATTAACCAAGACCTTAAACCAATGTCAAACTATGGTTAAGATCGCTGTCAATCAACTCATATTAAACCATATTTCCTAATTTTGGATGCAATGCTAACTGCGGTTTAATTAAGTCAGCATATAAAGAGAAGAGGTGGGGATCACACCGTCCTATCGCTCATTCCCAGCTGCTAAATTGTTTAGGAAGATGAGGATTAAGCGTCCTAGCGTAGCCTCTATATCTGAGGTCTGATGCACCCTATGAGTTGTTTAATATTGCTCAAGTTATTCCTAACCTGATGGCCAGCTATTACGCATCAAAATGCCAGTGTTTTCTCCACAGTTTTCAGGGAGATGCTTGTTCTGATTCCCAAGTTACATTTGCATCTTCTGTTTGGAATAATTATGTCTGATCTCATACTCACTGTAACCTAAGTAAAGGCCAGTGTGTGGCATAGCAGATAAGAGTATGGATTTGCATATAGAAGACTCTGTTGAAGATGTTTGTTTAGCCATGTAGATTTCCTGAGTGGCTGAGGTAAATCCACCCCCACCTTGGATGTTATGGTAAAACTCCAAGGTCCCACTCAACAGAATAAAGAGGGAGATTCCCAAGTGTAGAGGGGTGGGGGTTACCACTTTTTTCAAGTACGTAAAACAATTTATTTATTTGTTATTTGTTATTAACACTTATATTCCGCCTTCTCTGCTAAAAAGCCATCAAGGCAGCATACAACAATTTAAAACAATAAAAACAAGAGCATTAAAAATGATAAAACATTAAAACCAACAAATTTTAAATTGAAAAATAATGCGTCTTTACACCCTTTCTAATAAGTCAAATGAGTGGGGGGGCGGGCAATTGTAGTTTGTTGAACGAGAGCAATCCATACTTTGGGAGCAATACAGGAGAAAGCCCTTTCAGGTGTGCGTGACAAATAGGCTGCAGCCTCAAAAGGCCCTCTCTTGATCTTAATACCTGGGCAGGTTCATAGGCAGACAGGTGATCCCTTAAATAATCTGAAGAGGGGGCAACTATAATACCATTAAAATCCAGAGTCTAAAATTACTTAAATACACCACTGCCCACCACACACTGGGTTACCACCTGATTTACGGTATTTGTTTGTGTCAAAGCAGCAGCAAGAATGGAGTTGCAGACTCTGCGGAACTGGCATGGACGGAACTCTCTAAAGCTGGACACAGTGATGGATTTCTGGCTGCAGCACTCCCATGATGAAGAATATCGGAGGTTCTTTACATGTCTGGGCCAGGGATGGCAGAGTTTACAATGACTTGAAATACTTCTGGTTGCAAGGAAGGCAGGTGTGGATGTACAGTCGGTTGTATCAAAAAGTACCTGATTTACAAGGTTGATGGAGAATTATTCTAAATGGAATCAAGAGACAGAGGACACTCCGCAAAAACTTTATACTCTATTCCTTGTTTTGGGAAGGGATTAAAGTTAAAATCTTACAATTTTTTTTAATAAAAATTATTTATTTTTAAATTGTAAACCAAAAGGTGATTAGTCCCCTAACAATTGATGTCTAAATAGTTGTTATATAATAAGAAAAATTGATTAATACAATGTTAAAAATTTACATATACTTATCTGAAATAAGTCTCATTGAAGTTAATGGGACCTACTGCTTAGTATAATAGCATTGCGCTGTTAGTCTCGACTTAGCCATGAAAACCCACCCACCCCAAACCTCCGCATCATTGCATCATACTTCAACCTCCAATTCTGCCTCATCCTTTTTGTTTTATGCTACAATTTTGACTGCTGGGACAAAAAATTACGCAACTGATCAATGCTGCCCCGTAAACCACGGAATGCCATCAACCTAATGGTGGCAGCAAACAGGCACACCAGCAGCAAGCAAAAGGAGAGAAGAACTTGGGGACAGGCCAATGAGAGTTCATTCAAGACACCAGATGCAGCTAGTTGAAAATTAAAGCAAGATAAAGGTTTTTTAAAAAAACACCAAGTTGCCGACATAGACCATCTGACTCACAGGAAAAACAAGCAAGCCAGAACTACAGTATAGATTACTTCCTCCTGGTGCCTTAAATTCTGGAATCCCAATAGTCAGGGCTTCACACATCAGAGATGGGTCTCCTTTCTCTAAGTACATTAAAACAGCACAAGCATCATGGGCAATGTGTTACAGCAACTCACAATCAATAAAGAAGGTATCTCTAACAATCCTCTAATAACTGGACGCATACTTTCTATGCACGTAAGACTCACATTTATAACCAGAAAAGCAGCAGAGACACACTCCGATCACAAAAGGAAAAACAAGTGGGGAAGTCACAAGAGGGCCCATTTATTATGTGCTTTGCCTGCCCGGGCAGGCAAAGCACTTGATAAATAGGCATTGTTTTGCCTTTTTGCTTGTTTTTCTTTTTGTCACATTTATAGGTATTAATTTTACGACTTGCAGTGACATGTTCAGAAGAGCAAGAAAAGCAGGCCAGTCTGAAACCATCATTCCTGGTGCCATTTCTAGCCACAACTTCCTTATCCCACCCCACCACTGCAGTGGCCACTCAGTAATGACATTTGAAATGTTTAAATCTAATGGTCAGATGCTTAAAAGTCAAGTCCCCCAAGGAAGAGGACTAAGCTCAGCAATTTTTTCTGCTCTTATACTGATCTAGATATTCTTGTTCTTTAATTTAAGCTTCCTCTGTCCATTTGAGTGGTTCAAAAGATCTCCAGAATTATTATTATTATTATTTATTTATATAGCACCATCAGTGTACATGGTGCTGTACAGATTATACACAGTAAATAGCAAGACCCTGCCGCAAAGGCTTACAATCTAATAAAGTTGTAGTAAACAATAAGGAGGGAAAGAGAATGCAAACAGGCACAGGGAAGTGTAAACAGGCACCGGGTAGGGTGAAGCTAACAGTACAGAGTCAGAATAAACTCAATATTTAAAAGCTATAGGGAAAAGAAAAGTTTTTAGCTGAGTTTTAAAAGCTGTGATTGAGTTGGTAGTTCTCAAGTGTTCTGGAAGAGCGTTCCAGGCATAAGGGGCAGCAGCAGAAAAAGGACGAAGCCGAGTAAGGGAAGTGGAGGTCCTTGGGCAGGCGAGAAGCATGGCATCAGAGGAACGGAGAGCACGAGCGGGGGAATAGTGTGAGATGAGAGAGGAGAGATAGGCAGGAGCTAGACCGTGAAAAGCTTTGAAGGTCAACAGGAGAAGTTTATATTGGATTCTGGAGTGAATTGGGAGCCAATGAAGAGATTTCAGAAGTGGAGTGACATGGTCAGAGCGGCGGGCCAAGAAGATGATCTTAGCGGCAGAGTGGTGGACAGAGACCAGCGGACTGATGGTCTCCATTGGACCACTGGACACAACCATGTCCCTGTCAAGTTCATGAGGATAGACTACAGCTCTGTAGAAAGCTACAGAGGTCCTGCATTTGCTCATGCGCACAAGAAGCTCGGTGGGGAATAAGTGAGTGATTACATTACCCTGCCACTTCAGGGCTGGCTCCAAATTTGAGGGGCGCTTCAGCAAAGTACCTTCTGGTGGGCCCTCTTCCATATTGGTGGCTTTACCTGGAAATAATGGCAACACGCACCAACAGTTGGTCCTCTGATCAGTGGTGCATGGGGAACTGCCATTTTAAGTCTTCACACTGCCTCAGAGTGACACTGTGGCCATAGCTTAACAAAAAAAAAATGGCGGCCGTGACAACCTCTCCCTCCAAGGCCATCACGCGCTGCATGTAAACAGAGGGAGAGATCTCATGATAAAAATATCGCGAGATCTTCACCCCTCTGTCACGCTAGACTGGTAGGTCTAGCTGAGGCCTGTGTTTGGGGTATTGTGGGAAATCCAAACGCCAACTCCCAGACCCAGCAACCCAGTGTAGAGAAGTCAAAGCAAATGTCAGTGCTGATGGGAATCTGAGGCCCCCAAAGCTGCCAGCGATGCGGACGCTGGGCCCACAGCCTTTGGGGCAGGATGAGCATAAAGGCTGCTGCCATTCCAGACACAACACAGCCCCCCTCCTTTCATCTGTGCTAATCTTCTCTGGAACAGGTGTAGGTTTAACACAATCATACCTTGCCCCAGGCCTGAACTATCATACTGAACTGAACTGAGCCTAACTGTCTCTTGTGGAAAAAGAGCACAGTCAGTACCCTATTGCTGATCAGGGACTGAGGCGCAAAGGGGAGAGACTGTGGTTACTTCATGGGAGACTGTGGTTTTGATAAAGTGGAGTGGTTCAAAAGATCTCCAGAAACCAATAGAGCCACAGTGCCTCTATCAGGCATCACTGTGGCTGCTAGGGTTTCAGCAGGCTGGCCTACCAACTCTCCTTGATTACTCTGTGGCCTTCCAGTAAATAAATAAGGTCTTCCTAGTCTCAGTTGATCTGGTAAACAACTCCTCTCCCTCTTCATTCAGGCACATTTTAAATAGTTGAGAACACACACACACACACGCAGGCACACACACCAGTTCCCGTACATCACAACTTGCATGATAAAACTCAATTTTTCTAATGAATTCGACATAAAGGCACATCCTCTACAAATGACGAATCCTTCTTTGTTTCTTTCCCATATCCAGCTCACAGCATGGTGCTGCCTAAAACACATTCAGACCTGCTTTGAGATTTTGGTTTTCGCCAAAGTGGAAATCGTACTGATACTTAAATTACCAAGAAGGGGATAGAACTGCAGATTAATTTGCAAATCTATCCTTACTTGTAGGAAGCAGATTTTAGTTGTTCCCAGCTGGTTTCTAACTATGCAGCAGAAATCTCCGCCTACCTTACACTTAATATAAGGGGTCACTATACAAATGCCTTGTTATGTTTTCTGTTATCAAGAGATCACTGTACCATATAGTTCATTTCTTGATGGAGCAACATTTTGTTTACAGCCCGGTTCTCTAACATAAATAGCAATGTTAGAAATAGCTGCTTTACCACAACTTGTGGTGGAAGGAGTAGTTGTTTGGTACCAACAACAAACGCTCAACAAAATCCACTTGCTCTATAAGGAACAGTTTTACAACATAGCAAATATTTTTGTTTTTGGAACTACAATATTAGATAGGTCTGATGGCACTGTGGGAACAAGAATGTCTCAAAATAGTATCTTTCTCTTTCTTTCTCTCTTGCCTGCTCTCCACTCCCAGCTCTGTACAATAAAAACATGAATTGCCATCACTTCCCAGCAGCATAAGGTCTTTGTCTCAAGGGACCAGAGGGATACTAAGCAAGTCAAGCCACTTGCTGCCCTCCAAGGATGCCTTGCTGGTGAGTAAGTGCCAACTCTGCTCACAGTAAGAACTGACTCATTGCAAAATTTGCCTTTCATTAATGAGCAAAAGGAGAACAAATTTCTCCACTCGGCTGGAAAAACAATTTAATGTTTTGTTGTTCTTTCAAAACTGGAAACACCAGGCTTGTGAATTGCAACATCCGAGCTGCAGAGGGAACAGGAGCGTCAGAATTATTTGGTTAGAAGAATGATGGAAGGAAGGAAAAGTTACAAAATACTGGTTCGAGACCAGGGGGTGGTGGTGGAAAGGCTACGTTAGTGGTCCATCTTCACAAACAAATGACCAGCCCAAAGATTTCAAGCTGTAAAAGATCAAGTCGCCCCCAGTTAAATTTCATTGAATGCCAAGTTCCTAAAGGATAGTGTTGTTATTCAAAAACTGAGTGCACTTACATATTTATGACTTTAAAAAACGCACTGGAGGGGACAGTGGCCATTCTTCTTTGGGCACAATCTATAGTTAGGGGCTATGGGATAGCCAGCCTAGAGAAGAGCATGTTTGATCATACCAGTACAGGTGGACACTAGTTTCGCTGGAGAAGGGCTGCTGAAGCAAACTGGGAGCCAAACTCCATTTCCCAGAAGCTCTTGGGGGGGGCATTCCAGTGGAGGGTTAAAGGCAAAAGGAGCAAGGTCCAAATACCAAAATATCAGCATATTTTAGTTTAAAGCCTTGCCAATAACTAAGGGGGTGTGGGGGCCTGCACAAAAGCCAGCAAGACACCAAACAATCAGTGGTCAGGGAAAAGGGGGGGCTTGGCCATCTGGGGACTCCTGCACCTCTGCCCCAGACAGAATAAAAGCATATGAATTAAAGGGGAGCTGTTACCAGTGAAATTATAGCCTATTGGTTCAACAGAGAAACGCCATCAAGTTTTGTGTAGAGGCTTGCTTTGTTCAGTCTATGTATTGAGAGCCAGTGTGGTATAGGGCTTGGGTTCTAGTCCCTACTTGTCCACGGAAGCTCACTGGGTGACTTTGGTCCAGTCACTGACTCTCAACCTAACCCACCTCAGAGGCTTGTTATCAGGATAAAATGGAGAGGAGGCGGCCTATGAATGCCACCTTGGGTTCCTTACAAGAGGGAAAATGGAGGGATATAAATATAATAAATAAATAGACCATTCTTTGACTTTTCTGAATGGGAGGCCTACAGAACTGGGCCAGAGCTACACCAAGCAGAATATGTTTGGGCTCTCCCACACTAGAGGCCTTCAAGAGGCAGCTGGACAAGCATCTGTCAGGGACGCTTTAGGGTGGATTCCTGCATTGAGCAGGGGGTTGGACTCAATGGCCTTTTAGGCCCCTTCCAACGCTGCTATTCTATGATTCTATGACACTTTGAAAATGGTTTGAAAACTGTATATGGCGTATATAACAGTAGTTTATAACTACAGTTATAAACCTTTTTAAAGCAGTAGTGTACATCCTGCCCAGGAGGCTACCCCTGAGATTTTAATGGTGAAGCTCCCTGCAAAATGATTGCTTGATGATCTCAGCTGGAGCTCCCTGACATCACCATACAGTGCCCACAACATTCCAAGCCAGCCCTGCATTGCTCCAGGGTTAGGATTTTTAGGATGTCTTAATAATGTATGCTACGTTTTTAATTCAGTTTTATGTTATTATTATTATTATTTATTTATATAGCACCATCAATGTATTTTATACATATTGTTGTTCCCTGCCTTGATCCAAATGGAGAGGTGGGTAAGAATTATTATTATTATTATTATTATTATTATTAGGCACATTAGACAGGTCTGAGCCCCAAGGCGGGAGAAATAAACACCAGTGAATAAATCTGCCAGTCTAGTTGAAGACCATTGCTAATCTAGCTCTGAATCGTAATTTCAAGCCACTTTGCCTGGAGAGCCAGCGGCATCTTTGATCTGAAGCCGCTTTAAGGGGCTAAGTGTTAAAATAACTGAAAAGCGGCACATTCATCTGTCCAGTGATATGACCTTAAACTGCTTTGCTAGGCTTGTGGCCTGAGTAGGACGTTAAACCCCACAGGCAGGCAGAGGCTGTGGGGGATCCAGGGCAAAGTTCGCAACAGATTTAAGAGATGGTGTATTAGTGCCAAATCCCCGTCTCGCAGAGGGAGGAAGCAAGAAAGGGCACTCGTGTTTTCCTTTAACATCTGGTCAGCACTTTAGCTGAGTCATCCCCTTTGGAAACTCTCTGGTGTTGTGTTGTCAGCTCCAGCCTTCCAGACCTCAAGAGCAATTCTGCACTTTTATAATGGTTAAACAACCCAAAGCTATTTAAGCAACAACAAAAAATCTGTTCTGATCCTCCCTGTCCCTGATTCATTAACCTCTTTCGCAAAGAAGGAGGCACAGACATCAGGCAGGTTTCTGATCCAGAAATGACCTGTTTGAGGCAATAGAAAAATGAAACAGAACTTGGCTGCAAATCCTCCTTTTGAGTCAAAGTCACAAGACTCTGGGGTGTTCCAAATGGGGATACATGGAAAGAAGGAAAGAAAGGAAGAACTGGACATGAATTACAAAAGGGAATACTGTAGAAATTCTATTATTTGGAATTCTTAACTTTCACAATACAATCTATTGTGTAACATGCAATATAGTTATATTAGAGGATTTCTATATCACTTTTCATTTAAAAAAAATATCCAAAGCAGTTTACAAGATAAAAACCATGATAAAACACAACAGCAGTTTTGCGTTTTCGGAGCTCAGACCCCCAGCTCTGCCTTTCACTTAGGTTCAATTTACTTTTCTTTTAGCCTTTTAATTTGCCTTCTGTGAGTGGAGTGTTTTATCACAAGCCATGGCCACAAGAGTAGCTATTTTATGAATAGGCATGACCCCCTCCCACCATGGCAGTAATTTTGGAGGTGCGCCCATAGCATTCTTTCACAATTTAAAATGTGCCCACTGACCCAAAAAGGTTGGGGATACCTGCTTGAATGCCCTTGCCATTTTGCAAGCCTTTTTCTTGCCTTCACTTTTATTTAAAGTTATTTGTTTGAAGGCTCCATTCTGTCCAGTGCTGGAGTACACATCTGCCGTTTGCTCTGTGTGTGTGTGTGTGTGTGTGTGTGTTGTGTGTGTTGTGTGTGTTTTAAGCAACAAAGGTATAGCTTCCCTAGGGTGACCATATGAAAAGGAGGACAGGGCTCCTATATCTTTAACAGTTGCATAGAAAAGGGAATTTCAGCTGGTGTCATTTGTATATATGGAGAACCTGATGAAATTCCTTCTTCATCACAACAGTTAAAATGCAGGAGCTATACCAGAGTGACCAGATTTAAAAGAGGGCAGGGCACCTGCAGCTTTAACTGTTGTGATGAAGAGGAAATTTCACCAGGTTCTCCATATATACAAATGACACCAGCTGAAATTCCCTTTTCTATGCAACTGTTAAAGATACAGGAGCCCTGTCCTCCTTTTCATATGGTCACCCTAGCTTCCCACCTAAAAGAGTAATACCCACCATCTATTACACGGTAATGATATTATGGCATCATTGGTAATGGTCTCTTTGCCTTTATTCTAATCTGAAATTATGTGCCCTAGTATTATCCTCTCTTTACATAATGCGGCTCGCTAGTCAATATGGGATAAAGATAGATATAGCATTCTAAAGGTAGTTAAAGAGGTTCTTCACTTGTAGTGTAAACTCAGCTGAGCATGGCCCAGCAACGTAAATACTGGAATAACAAATTGCTTCCAAAGTCAAGGATATACCTCAGCCCTCTGTCAACTCACCTCTTGTGCATCAGATGGTCTGTCTGTTTTAAATGGTACATACATATTAAGTGACACATATATGTTCATCCTTTGCCTTACCTTCAAATCTACAACTTTTATTTTAATTCTTGGGATGGGGGTTGTATAGGTGCATTAAGACAGCTGACTTTTCACTAGTTCAAATTAAAGCACAATTATAATTTATTATTATTTGTTACACTTATATAACAAATAAGTGTAACAAATATGTATAGCCCCCCCTAGCTAGAACTCTCTGGGCGGTTTACAGAAATTCTAAAATTGAGAGAAAAACAAGTATACAAAATTTAAAATTCTAAAACGCAGAACATACATAAATAAAGCATTAAAAACCGTTAAAAATAAACATGTGGGTGATTAAGATGTGCTGCCATATGCCTGGGCAAAGAGGAAAGTCTTAACCTGGCAACAAATGAACAGTTGTAGAACCCACTGGGTTTTTCCAAAGCTCCCCCACCCCAGCACAGAAAAAACGTATTTGTGCTTAGAAAGCAGTAACAGTGCTACCAAATCATCTATACTGTTCAAATCATAAATTCACTGAATAATTCAATTCCACGTTATGCAAATTAAAGACATTTGCAAATTTTGAGAAAAGATATTTTTGCAAGGCTTCCCCCACCTACCCTTCTATTGTTTCTATTTTAATTTGTTAATAAGATCACTCTCAAAAACTGTTAAAGCAAACTAGGATGCAATGGGTGGCTGTGCTGTGCTGGGAGTTATAGGATATTTTTCTGTCTAAAGAGCTATAGGATTGCACCCTCAGAAGATCAAATTGAAAAGACATCTTGAAATTCAAGGTATCAACAAAGTAAGTCTAGTTCATTCAGCCTCTACACAGTAACAAATGAACACTCTATTCCACCCCTTATCCAGAAATACCTTCATTTCCTCAGCACATTCTTTAAGGTGGCAAAATAGAATGTGAGAAAAACTACACGGCTCTAGTTTTCTCTAGTTGCTAGAAAGCGTAAGGCTTCGCTTGCGATAAAAAATAAAGGACAAACACGCGTGGTTCTTTTTCTCAAATCACAAAACCTTTAAAGGCAGCTTCATTTCTTTATTGAGTGGGAGGCAGACAAACCCATGGAACACATTCTGTAACCTATTCACTCTCCAGCCCTGTCCTATTAGAGTTAATGAAAATAATCCAGAGAGTAAGCAGGTTACTGATAGCAATCAGCTCCCTGGAACTACCCTCAACTCCTTCTAGGATTCTGAACCGCCCAAGTGAAGTGGATCTAAGTACAGCTGACTTTTAAAATAGGGGCTGGAATGTAATGGAGAAGGGGGCGGCAACTGGGACAGGAATGATGCAGCCAGTCTCCTCCTTTCTCCCATCCCAGTCAGTATTTTTGCAGCTGGAACACATTATGCTTCTCTCAAAGTCTTTTGCTTTTCAAATTGCTGGGTTGTTCTCTCTCTCTCTCTCTCTCTCTCTCTCTCTCTCTTTCCTTATTCAGAAATCCATCTTCTATTCTTATTTTCAGCTTTCATTCATAGCCTTAGTTAAGCTAAGATTTCCTCTCTAGCTTGGTGGAAGCTACAATAGCAAGACCTATTTTTAACCCTTAGCACAATTGCAACGCTCTAGCTCTCCCCCTCCCTCACTTCCCCCATTCTCTAGCTAGCTTGCATTTGCAGCCAAGTTTTCTTTTTCTCTCTCTCTCTCTCTCTTTTTGGAAACTTTGGAAACATTTGGAAGAGAAACAAGTCTTGGGCCTCGCTTGCACTCAGGAGAGTTCAGCTGCTTCTGCAGCATACCAGGAAGGGGCTACGGAAGGGGAAGGAGGACGAGTCCTCAAAGAGGCAGCCAGAGCACAGCATACATTTGAGAAGCAGTGACTTTGCACCAAAGCAACAACCACCAAAAGCTATGCCAAGCTATGCCATTGGCTTTTCTGAGGCTCACACAACACTTTGACTGGTTTTATTTATTTATTTATTTATTTATTTATTTCTACCTCTGAATACACTGACTGCTTATGTTTTTAATTCCAACTCACAGTCTGGCGCCAGTTACGTAAACATAAATTACAGTTAATTTCACTCTAGCCGAGCAGGAGGACGGAGGTGTGCATTTTCAGCCCACTGAGGTTGCCTGTTGCTGCATTAAACAGGGGTGTGTGTGTATGTGTGTGTGTGTGAGAGAGAGAGAGAGAACACAAGAAACATTTGAACTCAGCAAAGTGAGGATATGAATGTTTTTCAAGGCCCTCTCCCTCACAGAGCCTGCGTTGCCACCACCATTGTCACCAGTTGCTCTTGTTCCTCCTCCCCTTTTGGCTCATCTACACCAAGCAGGATATTCCGGTATGGAAGCGGTATATAAAAGGGAGGAGCCACACTACTGCTATATAGCGGGTTGTGAAGTCGTCCCTTCCCTACCAGGTATGGGGAATTTCCCTAACAGCGGTATTGAAGTGCACTGACAACTGTTGGGGCCCATGACACATCTACACCAAGCAGGATGTAGCACTATGAAAGTGGTATGGAAGCAGTATATGGTATGTGGTAATGGGCCCCAACAGTTATTAGTGCACTTCAATACCGCTGTTAGGGAAATTCCCCATACCTGGTAGGGAAGGGACGACTTCACAACCGGTCCAGAAACAGAGACTCTTTATTTACTGTGCACACAGGAGAAAAGCCCCATACAGATCGACAGCAGGGACTCTCTAACGATTAGCCACATCAGCATACATTTATACTTCATCCAAGTTGCTCTGATGAAGTCATACTTTTCCCTCCTACCTCCTGTGACTGATCACAAGTCCCATACATGTTCCATAAAAGAAACTCATTCTTACATAAACAATGCCATATTTTGGCAGCCTATGACTGCGGCTTGGGACAGCAATACCTGATGGAACGCCTCTCACGAAATGAACCTACCCGTACACTGCGCTCAACATCTAAGGTCCTCCTCCGAGTGCCTACTCCGAGGGAAGCTTGGAGGATGGCAACAAGGGAGGGGGCCTTTTCAGTGATGGCCCCCCGACTGTGGAATGATCTCCCTGATGAGGCTCGCCTGTCACCAACACTGTTATCTTTCAGGCACCAGGTCAAGACTTTCCTCTTCTCCCAGGCATTTAACAGCATTTAACAATGCTAAGTTTGTTTTTTAACGGACCCCAGAAATGTTGTTTTTATAAATGGATACTCTTGTTTTTATACTGTTGTTTTTATGTTTCTGATGGTTTTTAAATTTTGTATACTTTTTAATGTTTACTGTTTTAACTTTTGTGAACCGCCCAGAGAGCTTCGGCTGTGGGGCGGTATATGAATGTAATAAATAAATAAATAAAAAACTTGCATTCTGTTCCCTGATAAGCACCACAAGGAGAGATAGGGATTCCAGAGTTATGCTCTGACCCTTTAGAAATCCCTGGTCAGAGGGCTTTCAATGGTAAATAGATTAAACAATGTGCGTCTCCAAGTCTGTGTGTCAAGAAATCAGGAAAGCCTTGGAGATCTCTGTATCTTAGCTGTTTTAAAAGGCACGAAGGTGGGGGCTAGAGGGAAAGTGTCACCTCAAATTGAGGGGCTTCAAAGAGGCTTCAGGGGGGCTTTTCTGATTTCCCTGTCACTGCTATAAAGCAGTAGTGTGGCTCCTGCCTTTTATATAGTGCTTTCATACCGGAATATCCTGCTTGGTGTAGACGAGCCCTTTCTCATCACTACCATTTGCTCACTTGAGAGGCCGAGAGCCAGTGAGCAAGTACGTGGCAGCATCGGCTGCTCCCCCTTCTCACTACCACTGCCACCATTGTCTTGGCCAGGCCGAGAGGCAGGTGAACAGGTAGGCTGCAATGGCAAAAAAGAGGAGCAGGTCCAGGGAACTCCTGCCCGTGGTCCCTGCTCAGATGTAGGCCCTCAGCAGGTTCCTGACATGCCTACCCTTGACGCTGGCTCTGATAATTTTTACTGATCATCCAGCGGATATGATGCTGACTATGCCACGAAAAGAAAGGCAGGGGATTGGCAAAAAATATTTCAAATACCCTCTCCAAAAATGAAGCCAACATCAGATTGTTAGGTGCCAGTACTATGTGGTGTTGAATAAGGATGTCAGATTCATATGCAAAAACAGGGGGAGAAAAGCATCCAAACCACATGGGAGAAGCAAATTCTCAGGATGCTGAACTTTTTATTTGTAGGTTGAAGAGCCCGACGCGTTTCGGCCTGTGTCTTCTTAAGGCCTTCTTCAGGGAGTTGTTAATAGCAGTCGCTATTAACAATCTGAGAAAGACATTCTGTTGATAAGAAGATTTTTGCAGACATCTTCCTGCAACCCCCTGAACGTCTTGAAAAGACACAGGTTGAAACACATCGGGCTCTTCAACCTACAAATAAAAAGTTCAGCATCCTGAGAATTTGCTTCTCACTTTTTTCCCACCAGATTCATATGCACCAGCATTAAATGTCTCTAAGCGACAAGACAACCAGGTGCCGACTTGAGGGGTCTTTTTCAGTACTATCCAAACGTAAAGAAAGAGGCCCAGGAGTTTAGGACTTAACCTTGATCATTCATTTATATTTTTTATATTTATACTCTGATTTCCCCATCCAAACACGGAGGAGACCAAAATGCCTAACATCGACGAACAGCAGCACAAAACAGGATAGTAATTTTTAAAAAAGCATGTGAACAATTCTGAGGCTGATGCTAATGTCTGATTGTGGAAAATCTGTACATAAGACTGGCCCCAGTTTGTACAATATTGAACTAAGCTGGGCATGACTAGCTGTCTACACTCGGCAGAGCTATAAGGGGGCAGAATGCAATGAAAATTAAGTTGTTACTACAGGACCGCTGATCAAATGCCCTAAGTAGGGAGCTGTCAGAAGAGTTTCCGTCACAATCCACCACCACCACGGCCCATTTAAGAACGGGAGTAAGAACATACGAAGCACCCTGCTGATTCAGACCACAGTCCGGCATTCTGTTTCCCAAAGCGGCCAGCCAGTTGCCTCTAAGAAGCCCACAAGCAGGACATGCAGCAGGATTGCATTCATGTCCTGCTTGTGGGCTTCTTAGAGGCAACTGGCTGGCCGCTTTGGGAAACAGAATGCCGGACTGTGGTCTGAATCAGCAGGGTGCTGATGGCATACAGCCTCCGAACCTGAAGGTAACACATATAGACATCATGACCAGTAGCCACTGGCAGACGTATCCTCCATGAATTTGCCTAATCCCCTTTTAAAGCCATCTAAGCTAGAGGCCATCTTCACATATTGTGGCAGTGAATTCCATAAATGAATTATGCACTGCATGAAAGAGTCCAGAATTTCCTGCCAATCTGTTTCACTGGATGACCCCAAGTTCTAATATTAGGAAGTCAGTAACTTAGAAAGGATAATAGCCCATTTTAAAGTTTCCAGTGTAACTACTATGGTAAATTTATACATAAGACTGGTTTCAGTTTGTAGAATATTGAACTAAATAAGGCATGTCTAGCTGTCTAGACATAATGGGCTGAAAACAAAGTATTTTTCAGGTCACACATACAACAGTCAACAAACAATGGAACTTCCAATGCACCTGGAAATTTAGAGGGAGGAAGAGGAGGAAATCTCCCATTATTCTAAAAGGTCACAATGAAAACCCAGCCTAAGCCCATAACCATTAAAATAGGTGTTGAATAATATCTAAAATAGAAGGTGCTGTGGCACAAGCTGACCTAAAATCTGTTCAGCTAGAAGTCCTGCTATCACGCTAGAGGGCAGGGCTGCTGCAGCTTTAACTGTTGTGATCAAGAGGGAATTTCTCCAGGTGCTGCATGTATACAAATCACCTGCTGTAATTCCCTTTTCTATACAACTGTTAAAGATACAGGAGCCCTGTCCACCTTTCTATATGGTCACCCTAAGTGGGGGTTCCTGTTGTTGCTTAGTGGTGACGTGAATGCATTCTGCACATGTTTAAGAGCGTTCTGCTCTACTGCTTCACAAGTTCCAATCGGGAGGCTGTACTACAGCAAATATGGCCTCCCTCATCTTTGAAAGCATGTCCTCATCTCCAGCAGCAGCCACCATCTCACACTCCCTTGAGCCTGGTCTCAGGTGTACCCAGTGTCATGTTCTCTAATCACCAGCAGCACCTGTTCAGGCTTCAATTCATCTTTTTTGCTGATCCTTTCCCTTCAAGCAAGATAATGACCCCTTTCCTGTTTGGTGTCTGCAGTGTACAGCCAGCTGTCAGTCTGCCATGCACCATACACATTTTGAACTCCTCGGGGGTTTTGGTCTCGCTTCTGTCTGAAAACAAAAATGCAGGCCCTGACATGAAAAAAAAAAGTGACAACGGGACCCAAGCATGGCTGCTTCATTATTTGTGCCCTTCCCGTTGGAGATGGGTTTGGGCTGGAGGGTCTGGTTGTCTCACTGGCATCACAGCACCACAAATTAAGAGCAGCTTGGGATGGACACTGGGCATTGTGGTCTTGTTGTTTTAAATTTGGGTTTAGAAACAATGTCCAGCTTTACTTATAGCTACATCTAACACTTTCCTCATTTCCTTTAACGAGAAATGAGGGCAATTTTTTAAAGAAGGATACAGATAGCGGTAGGAATGTAATATAATCTAAACAGGTTTTCAAAACCCAATTACCTAGTGACTGTCACTGGCAGATTAAGTGTACATCCTTCATCATTATATGCCCATGTTTATAGTCACATGGCTTTATTGGCATTTTATGTGAAAGGCATTTTATTGCTTCAGAGGGATTTTCTGCAAACCTACTTGCCAGAGCTCTGTTCTTGGGATAATCATCATCATTATCATCATCACCATCATCATCCATTTATTAAACACATTTCAGTGATTTAGGCTATACCCTGATCCTCACCACTGAATGAACAAAACCCCAATTTCCATTTAATAAACTAGGATTATGCAAGCTGATGTATTTAGCTCCCTCTGACCAAAAGAAAAGGTTCCCATACCCCCTATAGTTTATCCATTCCCATTTCATATAATAAATTATCCATCGTCTGGAGGGAAGTCCACTATTCTCCAATGCAGGCAGCTGCATTAGATAATCCACCTTCATGAAGGTCTCATCCTCACCATATTATATTGTTGTATGTAAGTAACATTTACTTTAACTCTATTTTTAATTCATCCAACTTCTCTTATCTGACAAACTGACTTGGAAGCCAGTTGGAGTGAAGGGCTTCCTTGAAACAGGCTCCAAAATGCTTGCCTGGCTCCAATCTTACCTACACGATGCCATGTTTTGAAGTATCCCTACCCACTGTGAACAATAAGCTTTGTCCACACTGGGTGAGGTAGATTCTAGAGTTAAAAGGATGTAAAAGCAAACCATTTAGAAAGTGACTAAAGCAGCAATCCTGTGTAAACTTACCAGGGAACTAAGCCCCATTGAATTCAATGGGCCTTATTTGAAATTACTCATACGATCATTGCAAAATTAAGCCTTCAAAAGCCATGAGATTAATAATTTTTAAAAAAGCCATGAGATTGCTTCAAATCCATGCCTGAAATAACTAAAGCCACTCCACCAATCTGCTAGTACCTTCCATGTGTTGCTAATTTTTTTTTTTTTTGCAATTACAAGCTACTGGTATTGGATATTTTTTTCCCTGACGGAGGAAAAAATCTTTTTCATATTTCTTAAATTACTGACGGTTTTGCAAACAGGACACTTTTGTGTAAAGCCAGCCCTACCTAACTATTCTCAAGAACTAGACAATTTTCTTCTTGCACAACAAATATTTTACTGTTTATTATTCCCTAGGTTCTCATTTCACAGCAAAGAAAAAGAAAATTGTGACATCGTCCAAGCCCAGTTTGCTTTAAGAAAAAAAAAAGTTGGTGAGCACGGAGAAATCTTCATTAGTTGACAATTTTGGGGGTAGGCCATGTACTAATCAAGCTCCTTGAAGACTCCAAATATTTATGTATGTTGCTTTGGGTCCTTGAGGCATTTAACAAATCCCACAGGATGACTAATGTGTAAATGATAATGTCTTAATATTTTTACAAGCACAGACACAGACACAAAAGCAAAACAGAGATCATTCATACATTCTTTATTCTAAGAGCTCCACTGGAACATATAATACGCAGCTGCCTTACTATTGTCAGGCCATTGGGCCATCTAGCCCAGTTTACTCCAGTCAGCAGCAACTCTCCATCTTTTCTAGGACGAGGTATTTCCCAGCTATGCTATTTGAGACTGGGCCTTGCTAGACAATCGGTGCTTCAGGCGCGGCAAGGCCACGCTACAATTAGCATGTGCCGTCATGCCTATCTACACATCAGACACGACAAAGCCCCGTCGCATCTGCCTTTTTGGGGGGGGGGGTTAAAGGGGCTGTGTGTGCAGGAGCGCACCACGGGAAAGGTAAGGGTGGGTTTTTTTAAAAAAAAAATAGGGTTTCCGGGGGTGCCTTGCCCCCAAGTTCCCCACCCTGGCCACAAATTCACCCCCCCCGTGATCTCCCATTCCCCCTGGCCGCCGATTCCCGCCCCTCATGTCGCCGGACGCCAATCGTGCCCCCCCATGTCCCTAGCCTCCATTTCCCCCCGCCGCCGATGTCCCTCAGCCTGTGATGGCCGCCGCCGATGTCCCCCAGACCAGGGGACATCGGCAGGAGCACTGTGGCCTGTCCGCCGCTGTTCCCGGCTACTCGTGTGTAAGTGCAGTAGCCAGGAACAGCAGCAGAATGGGCTACACGCCCGCAGTCTCAGGCTAAGCCTGAGACCGCAGGAAAAAACGGGCTAAATGGGGTTTCACTTACCCCGCGTCCAGGGAGGTTTCACCCCTGCCTGACCCCACGATCCCCTGTGCGTCATCTGTGCGTTTGCTGTTACGTGTATGTAGAATATAGGAAGCTGCAAAGACGAAACATCAGTCTTGTCTACACAGTCTGGCTCTCTAGGGTTTCAGATAGGAGTCCTTCTCAGTCCTATCTGGAGGTGCTGGAGGTTGAACGTGGGGTCTGTTGCGTGCTAGGCCTGTGCCCTGCCATTGAGACATGGACCTTCTGCTTCTCCTGCCTTTCCTCCAAGGAGCCCAAGGTGGATTATATAGTTGTTCCGCCGCCCTGCAGGATTCTATTCTTGCAACACCACTGTAAGGTAACTTAGGCTGAAAGAGTGAATCACGCAAGTTTGCCCAGTGACTTTCACAGCCAAGTGAAGATTTAAACCTAGGACATGGCTAGACTGGGTGATATCCCTGGGATCGTCCAGGGATCTTCCCTGTGCGTCCACATGACGCACAGGGGATCCCGGGAGCAGGGAGGGATGATCCCTCCCTTTCCCTGGGATATGGCCCTACACATTTTTCTCGCTTTTCCCCGCAGTCCCGGGATCGTCTCAAGACTGCGGGACATGTGGGAAGCCATCCCGGTATAGGCCCGGCTCCTCGCGTTTACTCACTGGGGGTGGGGAGAGCGGGGACAGGGGCAGGGCTTTTTTTTAAAAAAAAAAACACTTACCTTTGCGCTGGTGCACTCCAGCTCCTGTTTCTTTAAAAAAAAATGGCGGCCACAACGTCCTCTTCTTCCTGGGACGTCGTGCGCCGTGTGTGGACTGAAGGGACGATTTCATGATCATAAAATCGCGAGATCATCCCCCTCCACCCCCCCTCATCTAGCCATGCCCTTAGTCTTCCCCAGTCCTAGTCCAACACTCTAACCCACCTTTCCCCAGGATGGTGCCCTCCAGATGTTTTAGATGACAACTCGCCTCATTCTTGACCTTTGGCCATGGAGGTGATGGAAGTTGTAGTAAAAAAAAAATAACTGGAGGGCACCGCGTTGTGGAAAGCTGCTCTAACCAATGCACCACACTCGTCAGAGTCTAAGCCTGGAACTTGACAGAACTATAAACTACATTGGAAGGCTCTCATCATTCTATCTGCTGTCCTGAAGCAGGACACCTTATTCTATCATTTCAGAATGGACACTTGCCAAGGCCTTCCATGTAAATCTTCTTTGTTAAAAAAAAACATTATGCCACAGTTTCCTTGAGTTATTCAGTCAATTGCTGAATAGCTCTCTTTAGGCTATTCTTCACGGGAGGATTTGAGAAAGGCCTCGGCCAACCTAAGAGGAAAACAAGCTATGTGCTGCTCTGAAAACTGGGACACCAAGGGGGGCAAGGGGAATAGGGGAGGGAGAAATCAAACCCAGCTGGTTCCAAGTTCATGCTATCCTAACTCATTCTTAACCCTCCACACACCCACAGAAACCAGATCAGAGGCATTGAGCAGAACTGCGGAAGGGAGGAGAGAAATGAAGAATGTCAGTGCATCCAGCAAATAAACATTAGGCAGCCAATTCATAACCAAGATGTGCGCTGCAGGGCAAATAGCAGTCAAAAGTTTTGACCCGGGAAATAGTTTCTACGGAAGAACAACTTGAGAGGAGAGGGCTGCCGGCTGCAGAATGTCTGAGTTCAAAACGCCTCTGAGAGAAAGGAATGAAACCTTGCCAGGAATGCAGTCCCAAGGGTCTGTGTTTCCTTTCTTTCTTATTTAAAGGAATGATCCTTTGGATACATTTACATAATGCCATAATCTTAAGGAATTTCAGTTCCCTAGCCTACCCCACATTGAGAACAAGACACACACTGTCACAGAAAAAAAGACGTTATAGCTGAGAGCATTTCGACTGACTGCATTTGCCTTAAATTAAAGGGGTTAAAGGCACAGATAGGCGGGGCAGGCTAGGAGATGGGGCCCTGACATTCCCTCTTGTGGCCATAAATTATTAGGAGCGCGAGAGACCACGATCAGATGGCTGCTCTTCACTGCATCTTTGGGGAAAATTGACTTGACAGCAGTCATGTTGGTATTTGCCTTCTGGAAGACACACTGGGGGTGGAGACACTCAAAAAAGGTTGCTTCCAGATGAGGCTTTTATTGTGCAACTCTATCTTATTCGTGGAATTTTACAAGGGGTTGCAGACATCGTTGTCTTCCTCCTGTAACCTTTCCCACTGTTTCTTCCATCTTTTTCCTTACTGTAGAGAATCTGCACAAAGTTTTTTGACTGATAGCCTTGGGAGCTATCCACCTAGAAGCACCCAAAGAAGCCACACCATCCATTTAATGATGAGAAGGAACCCAGCTCTTGAGAGGCTAGCAATACAAAACCCAAAAGACGATTGTCCCATATGCACACAGGCAAGTAGGGATTAGTGTAGAGATAGACACCTCCCTGAAATGTAGAAACCCGTTGGTTCTGCCTTCTTCAGTATCCCAAGATCCAAATTGTTTGCCCTTTTCGGCTAGCAAAAGAAGATGCAGCAAGAGGATGGGAATCAAAAGGAAATAATGACTTTTGCTTTCGAAGTTGCATCTATTCTCAAGAAAATTGCAATGATCATTAACTACAGCTACCACCACCTAGTTTAGGCTAACCATATGAAAAGGAGGATAGAGATCCTGTATCTTTAACAGTTGTAGCAGCAAATTCTGTAGCAGCAAATTTCCTAACAACTTTTGTTATGTTCCATGAGATTTTGTCATGAACTTCCCTGATGTTTCTTTTCTTTGGGTGGGGTGGGGTGGAAGGTTTTGCAATGCTTCTTTCCCTTATTTTGTGAGAGCAGAACAAGGTTAGGCTGACCATATAAAAAGGAGGACAGGGCTCCTGTATCTTTAACAGTTGTAGAGAAAAGGGGATTTCAGCAGGTGTCATTTGTACACATGCAGCACCTGGTGAAATTCCCCCTTCATTGCAACAGTTAAAGCTGCAGGAGCCCTGCCCTCTTTTGTATCTGGTCACGCTAGGTAGGGCTCCTGCAACTTTAACTGTTGTGATGAAGAGAGAATTTCACTGGGTGCTGCATGCGTAACAATGACAACCTGCTGAAATCCCCTTTTTTCTACAACTGTTAAAGATACAGGAGGCCCTGTCCTCCTTTTTATATGGTCAGCCTAACCTAGTTCTGCTCTCACAGAATAAGGAAAAGAAGCATTGCAAACCCTTCCACCCCACCTCACCCCACCCCACCCCAAGAAAAGAAACATCAGGGAAGTTCATGACAAAATCTCATGGAACATAACAAAAGTTGTTAGGAAATTTGCTGCTACAGAACATGGTTATCAGCTTAGGTGATTTTCAAAGGGTGTTAGACAAACTGATGGAGGATAGGACTAACAATGGCAATAAATTATGAAAGCAACATGGAACGTCCAAGTACAGAGGTACTATGGTTCTGATGACCAGTTAGCAACAAAAGAAAAAGGTTATTGCCTTCAAGATCTGCTTGTGGGGGGTTCCCAGAGGCATCTAGTTGGCCACTTTGGGAAGCAGAATAATGGATTATATGCACTTTTGATCTGACCCTTCTTATGTTTCTATGAACAAACACAGAGGTGACAAGAAATTGTTGTGCAGGAAGAGAGTTTCCAAAGTCCTGTCCTTAAATGAGCATGAAAGAGTCAGCCAGGCCACAGACATGGTGGTTAAGGCCACCTATCCAATCCTCCCTCAATCATGGCTGTCCCTGTTGATTTCAGTGAGAAGAAAGCAGTAGCTCATACCCTTACTCACTAACACAGGCTCCTGATGCTCCTGCTCTGAAGTGAAGTGGGGCATGACAAATGAGAGAGGGATGGCACAGATAGGAAAACTATCTGCTTCAGTTCCACAGCACAGAGCCAAGTAACTTCGTTATTATACGTAACATCCTTAAAAATGAAGCAGCCTTAGCTGTAGTTGTTCTCTCTAACACACACACGTGTGTGTATGTGTGTGATATATATATATATATATAGGGGAGTAACGGAGAAAAGAAAGCCTAAAGGGTTTTTTAGTTGAAGGGGAGCTGAAAGCTGACTAGCTTTCTTTGCTTTAAAATGTTTGTAGCTGTGATAAAGCAAACCAATTCAGCATAACTTTCTTAATGTCCATTCCTTTGCCCAGGCCCCTAGCATCTATAGCATGCTTTCCAGCTGAAACGCTCGCTAGCCTGGGGCAATAACAGTCCTACCACAAGTCTGTGGTGCTGACAGACAGATAGATATTCAGAGAGAGAAGCTGGGATCTCTTCTACAGAAAAACATGTGGCAGTCTGCATCGTAAGTGATGTGCGTGAAATGATTTCAATTACCAAAGGTATTTGTTTCTCTCTAGTATTTTAGGAAGCGGGAGGGACAGGGCTGGGAGCACACACATAAAAAGAATCCCTTTTGTCTGTGTCTCCAGAGGCAAAGTACCAGGAAGAGCAGGGAGGCAACCATGCTACAAATCATGAACAGCCATTCTGGAAGAAACCTGTGTGGAAAAAGGAATGCTGAGGGGCAGAGGTGGATGGGTGCAGAGGATGTCAGCCCAATTACTTCCCAGCAAAACTAATTCAGTCTTTGGGAAAAAGGGATTATGCAACCACAGGCTAACCCACTGAGCTTTGCAAGTTACTGTAAAGCTTCTAACAGAACTGTGTAGGCTATAGCTTTCAGCTTCCATGGAATCCTGGGATTTTGACAGCTGTCTAACAAAGCAATCATTCCCTTAGTGATGTAACCTAAAGCGTTTTCACTTCCTTCCTTCCCTCTCTCCCCCTCCCCTTGCCTGATAAAAACTTGACACAGTCCATTTAACCAGGACTTGACAGTTGGCTCCTTGCCAAGCTGCCAGGCCTGACTTGCTTCTGCAGGAGTGAAGTCCGGTGTGCCTGACACATCCTTGGAATGTAGAACCACATCACCTTCTCTTTAATTCTTAGAGGAACGCGGAGTGCTCTCCTCTAGGTGTGTGCAGAAAAGAATTCAGAAACTAAACAATGCTTAGAAGGAAATCTAGATAAGCCTGATAGAAGGCTTTGTCACAATAAGGAAGAATTTCATGTATGAGGAAAGGATTGCCTCAGGCATGGGTTCTGGACCTAGTTGCCCAAACAAAGGCCATACGTGCTCCTTGAATTTCACCATGGCTTACTTGCCTAACTGAGCTATACGCTGCTTTTGTACAGTCCCATCCCCGCCTCTGGAAGTTCAGTTGGAGGGCTCAGGGTCAAGAGGCTTTGTAGGCGAGAGGGAAGCATAATGAGAAAGAGAAACGTGCCTCCTCTCTCAACCATTCCCAATAGCACCTTCCTCCATCAAATAGCTTGGCAGGGGATGCAACCATGCTGTTATAAGTAGATGACTGTGCGTGTATGTGTGTGTGCGCCCGTATATAAGGGAGAGAGAGAGAGAGAATGTATGTGTGTGTTTACATTTCATGCATGTATAGAGTATTTAAACAGCCTTGCAGTTAGCAAACTCCTTCCCGGAAACTACTCAGGCCTCCCTGTTAACACATATGTACATGAGGACAAACAGTCAGGTAAAATTTTGTACCTGTCTATAAGATTTCTGTCATATTCAAGACAGTCCCTCTACAGGGTTGTGCAGTTGTGTATGTTTTATGTGCAAGGCAGAAGGTTTGTGCGCATATGACTGTGTTCTTTGATGTGATCCATCAGCTAGTAGATTGGCACATGTCTTCTGACAAAAACAGATCTCCACCCATCCTTTCAAGCCTTTTCCTCAAGACAGACAGGCCTTTAATTACTTATTAGAAAGATGTGAAGGAGAATGTTCAAGTTACCCCTAACCATTTAGTTGCACAACGCAAGTAGTCAAGGAATTCCTCTGTGGCTGCTATGTTTTCCTCTGACACATCCAGGGCTAACCATGGACAAAAACAGGAACATGGGGCAGAAGGAAGGATGTAGGGGGGCTAGGGTAACCATGCTGCAGGCCATAGTTCTGTGATCATGTGGCGAGAATAGTGCTAATCACTAATCACTGTCATTAGCCTAATCACCCTTCTCCAGGTCGCATCTGAACAGGCCCATTAGTAATTCCTATATCAATAATTCCTCATAGCATTACAGTCTCAAAATTTTCTAGGAAGAGGGAATAGCAGTTGATGTAATATAGGTCTATAGTACAGATATGCCCAGTGAATATATTTTGATCCTACACTTCTCTCTCTCTCTCCTTCCATACTCCTAGCCTCCCTTAAAACCACTGGGGGGGATCATCCAGACAGCTCTTCTCCCAGGTATAATAAGGTTTGAAATTACCGAGTGCTCCATTTTGTTGCCAACTTAATTCAAATCTTTGCCTCTTTCTTGGCTGAAAAATAAGGCAGCCTGGGGACAGTGGGGGGAGATGGAACTGTATTGAGTGTAAAGGGGGAAATTGTGCTTGAATTTCTCCCTACCACAAGACACAAGCACATACGGGCATTTGCACCAATGTGTCCTGAATCCCTGAGCTTGTGCACATAGAGTGAAGAGATTCTTGGTTGGGCTGCAAGTGACTTGGGGCCTCTCAGATATACTTCTTGGGAAAGATGCTGCTTGCCTCACTTCTTCGGAAGACCTTTTACTGGCAGCCAGATTACTTGCTTTTAAAACTTGGAAGCACAATCTAGGCGATCAAGAGGTCTGCTCCTCCCCCCTGGGCATGCTTCTTGGAACCCCCCATTTCTAATGTCACAAAACAAAAACAGGAAAGAGGGGCGGGAGAGAGAGCAGGCTCAGTAGACATTTTCCAGAAACTTTGGAAAAGGCTCTCAGATGGAATAGCAGGCAACATTCCAATGTATGCAGCTGGGAACATGGGCTGCAATAACCACAACATCACACCGAAACAGCACAGAACCAATTCAAGCATGTGTGGGAGGGGATTACAGTACCAACTCAGAATGCAAGGAACTGAATTCACTCCTTTCAAAAGAACCCACCCCCCTCGTCAAATCATTTTCTTGTACATGGCAAGCAGACATGCCAAGGAAACTAGGCCAGCAGCCTTCTAACTCACTTGTAAACTTTCCTGTGTGCGGTTTTTCCTATGAAATAGCTTAGTAAAGCAATCCAGATTGCTCAAGCAAAACATCTAAACTACTGAATAAAACCATTCTTTCTTGACCTCAAAGATGCTAAACGGTTGAACTCGAGACCATGGAGCAAAACCCATCCACAGAGCTTCCTGAAGGTACGTATTTGGGAGAATCAAGCACAGGTCCACTCCCCACAACATCCATATTTAGTCATGAGAAACGTCAAGAAGGAAGGACCCAAGATTTTTGGAAGACGGTGTTTCCTTAACACAGCATGCCACATCTACAAATTAAAATAATAAAAATAGCTTCTACAAATTCATTTGTTATTAACATCAGGGTCAGATGAGGTAGGACAGCTGTTGAATGGCAATCACATCCTTTTGCGTGTTCCATAAACATGTTTTATTCACGCTTACCTGCTCTGGGCCTTCAGCATAGGGCAGGCTAAGATTTTAAATAAATGAAGAAATAAATTCCATTTCTTTTAGGGGGGCATGTAAAGTCAGCCTCTACATTAATTCCAAGCCATGGAAGATATTCATCATACTGCTTCAATGGTTTCACAACATGTGCTTGATGAATTGGTACTGTTTAAAATCAGCTTTGTGTCCTTATTGTTCTCAGTATGTTATATTGTATAGTACAGTCTGGGTGATTTATAGTGGCTTCCTTCACACTGCAGAAGCTAGAGAGCCTTGAAATATTTTTCTTTCAAAGATACCATTTGAACCTTGCTAAATATTCTAGATATAAAGCAAAAACAAACTGAAAGAAAGCCTCAAAAAAACAAAATCTACAGGAAGCCTGGCTAGATAAGTATATAGCTAAGGCTAATTCACTGTGATACTACAACCAGAAAAGAAGCCTGGATCCCACAAAAAGGAAAAGAAGGAAAAGCCAATTGGGCAACACAAGTTTATTGGTGGAAAATTATCCATGTTTCTGAATGCATTCTGAGCATAATCTAGACAAGAGAATTTTTTTCATTACTTCTGTGGCTGTAAGCAGTACTGCTTAGTTTGCTGAATGTAAAGTAAACCTCTCACTCTCATTTGGTATCAAATGGGGAGAGAGATGTTTTCTTTATATTCAGAAAAATCCTGATATTATTTACAACCATTCAATTAGTGAAATTTTTTTTCTGAGAAAAATCATTCACATTCAAAACACATTAGGAAATTCAGAAATTATTCTATTAATAACCCTGCCTTATACCATTGGCTTTTGCCTTCATCTCATTTCGTTTCAGTCAAGCATATAGAAGATGCAGGACCAAATTCTTGCACTCCCATGATTGTCAATGGACAGCCTTTGAAAAGTTACCATACTTTAATCTGATAGGGTTTTTGAAAGGCCCAACGAGGTAAAAACTAATTCAGTTTGTACGTTACGGCGGCAATTCTTGGGTTGCTTAAACCAGGAACTGCCAAGGAAGAGGCCACTTCTGATTTTAATCAACAACTACAATCAGCACAAAATACAAATACAAATAAACACCATAAAAACATAATCTAAAACAACAAAATACAAAAAGTGTTCATCCACAACACACAAAGCTAACCTAGAATGAAGACCATAAAAGTAGCCTACAACAATTGTGTTATAATTGTGTTATAATTAATGTAACAGAACTCTGATGCCACATTATCCCTATCAAGATAGGGGCACAGTTGGGTTACCAGCTGAAACTGGTAAGAAGTAATTTGCACCATGGAGGCCAACTGATCCTCCCGTGACAATGATGGATCCAGGAGTATCCCCAAGCTACACCTGTTCCCTAAGGGAGAGGATGACCCCATCCAGAACAAGTTCCACTTCCCCCATATGGACAGAGGAACTACCTGCCAGCACAGCCTCAGTCTTGTCTGGATTGAGCCTCAGTTTATTGGCTCTGATCCAATCCATTATTGAAGCCACCACATCCGCCACCACACCTGCCTGAGATGAAAGGGAGAAGTAGAGTTGTGTATCATCAGCATGCTGATGATTTAACTGATAAGGCAGCTCTTTATCGCTAGAAAGTGCTGTTCAAACAAATAAAACTGTAATTTAAAAATGCATTCTGGGATCAAACACTATGTCCTTCTAACACAGTAATATACAACCAGAATTCCCCTACCGGCCGCTGCAAATCAGTTTTGCACTCCTTGTTTACAAACCCTGAAGTGATTTGACCAGAGTTCCTTTCGAAATATGTGGCAGTGAGTTTACCCTACCTTCAATCCCAGTTTCATTCTAAAGCCCTGATCAAGCAAGGAGAGGGGATACAAGCCAGTTTAGAGATTCAGTCTATTCCACATGCAGTTCTGCACAAACATAGATTTATCTAACTTTAGAAACACGTGTCAAAAATGTTTTTAGAACTCATTGCCATGGGATGTTGGGAAGACCAAAAGTATAATTGGTTTCCAAAAGATTAAAAAGTCAGAACAATGGAAAATAGGGCCAGGGCCAGCAACAGCTACCAGCCACAGGTGACTGGGGGAATGTCCCCTTTATGTCCATGTGGACCAAAATACACATAATGGAAGACACGGGTTGGCCCCTCTCTTCCTGTAATATCTTATGCACGAAATGATGTCACACATTGCATTTCTTCACCTCACAGTGCTGACTTACCCTGGTGGGAAGGGGAGAAGAAGGATAAGCACATAATTTCATTTTATCTCATGTAAATTATTTAATGATGATGATGATATGACATCACATCACGTCACATCATTATGGGAGAAAAGGGGAAACAAAACACAACATCTGGAAGAACAGGAATGTTGAACCTCAGGCCCACAGGCCAAATCTTGTCATCTGGAAGTTCCCCAGGAGGCCATGCCCTCTTACCCTATTGTTTGGTAGTTTCCTGGGTTTTGCTGATCCCACCCCACCCCACCCATTCTAGAAGTTTGAAATGCCTCCCCTAAGGCACTAAGAGCTTTAAGTAAAATATGTCAGTATTTTGCCCCACCCATTTTCCTTTGGCCCTGTCTACTTTTACCTTCAGCCTCACCCACCACTGGAAGGTGCCCCTCCCCCAAGGGCGTTTCTAAAGCTGAATACTGCGCTCGGCTGAAAGAGTTTCGACACCCCTGTAGTAGAGGGTGAGGTTCCTGGGCTGAGAGGCCTACGTGCACAACCCAACATAGCAACATTTCCACTTTTTCATTCTGTGCCACCAGGAACTGCCTTAATACTAACCCATGAGTATCCACTTCCCGCCCCGTGCTGAGATCACTGAAAACCTACGACTCGTATAAAGCACGGAGTTAAGAGGCAGGCACATGATGTGTGTGAGGAAAGCAAGCAGCACAGAGAAAGGCATTAAATTATTAAAAGTCTGAGAAGCCAGCCTCCTGCTAAGCTATGAGCATTTAGAAGCCTAAGAACCTGAAAGCGGATTTCCTTCTGAAATTGTTTGGGGGATCAGAATCAGAAGGGAAACCAGTTCCAAATGAACGCAGGCATTGTCAATGGGCCACAAGGCTGCAGAAACCACTTTCATAAACAGGAGATTTAGACCCAGATTAGGCATAAGAAAGGCTAGTAGCCCTGTCAAAACTTTCCGTGAAAGAACAGATCCAGCAATTGTGCCTTGTCACAGATAGCCAGCCTTGCAAACAAGACTCCTTTAGGTCAGGTTACAAGTCTACTAGCAATCGTGGTTAGGCGCAATGCAACAGGCAAATAGATCTTCACAACCAAGTCAGAAACTAAAACTATGAACTGGGTCCACAAATAAAGGAAAAAATGTGTTGATGTATCTCAGCCTCCTTCAGCTTCAATGCCCTTCAGATGTGTTGCGGTAGGACTCCCATGATGCCCAGCTGGCATGGCCAATCGCTGTGCTGGCTGAGAATGGTTGTTCTCTAAGGCCTCAGCTGGACCTACGGGTCTAGCACGACAGAGGGGTAAAGATCTCACAATATTTTTATCAGGAGATCTCCCTCTCTGTTTACACGTGGCGACCTCAGAAGGAGAAGACCTTTTTTTAAAAAAAAAAAGAGGAAGGAGCGCATGGGTGCTTGTGCGCAAAAGGTTAAGTATTTTTTAATTTTAAATATATTTTCCTGCTCACCCCACCCCACCCGTGATGGGCGCGTAACCATGAGGAGCTGGGCCAAACTGTGACACCCGCCCACACGTTCTGCGGTCTGGGATCATCCCGAGACCGCGGAAAAAGTGGGCCTAAAGTGTAGGGCCATATCCTGGGGCAAGGGAGGGATCATCCCTCCCTGATCCCAGGATCCCCTCTGTGCCCCGGAATAAAGCCCTGTCTAACTATAACCTAACTGGAGAGCACCAGGTTGGAGAAGCCTGGTGTATCTTATAGAAAGTGCTGCACAACTATGTCTACACAATGTATTATATTGGTTTTATACCAGTTTAACTTGGCTTCACCCAAAGAATCATTGCCAAGATAGTCAAGGAGGACACTGACCACTCTGTTGGGAATACACACACACACAACTTCCTGAACTACAGTCCCAGGAGACACACCCCCCCCCCCCCAGGGAGAAGAAATAAGTATTAAACCAGTTTTAAGTCTGTGGTCTAAACAAGCCATTTGGAAGCTCTTTGAGCAGCTCAGACTTACTCTGTTACTTCTCACTTTGCTTGTCAAGCCTTGAGACTTACTAAACACAATTTACTGTCAGTAAACTGTGTTTAGTAAGTCTCAAGGCTTGGCATCAAGTCTCCAAGGGAAACAAGCTGGGTAAAGGCAACTGACATCAGAGCCAAAGGCTCAAAGTTAGCTTCCAGCCTCTGCAAAGAGTCCTGCTGAGACACTGGGGGCAAGTCACATAGAGTGCAATCCTATGAAGGTTTAGACAGGCTGGGGGATGCTGGGAGTTGTAGGGTTTTCGCCCCCATTTATACATGCATAGGGCTGCACTCTTTATGTGCCTCTGGGCTTTAATCTCTCCCTATAAAACATGAATAAGTATCCTCCTTCGGCAGGGGTTATTGTGCGAGGTTGTGATATGGTAAGGCTCCCATGAAACTTATTTAGAGGCATTTTTAAAACTCAAATCAGCAGGATAGTGATGCATTGTAAGTTCTTGGGGCTGTCTTTTCTCTCCTGTAACCTTCACCCTAAAGGAATCAGAAGGCTGCAAACTATTTTCTTGCCCACACACATGGCTCTAGCCTGTCACTGCAGAGACGTTCTACCAGAGCTTACAAGAACGAATATTCAGACACCATATATCAGTATTTTGCTTTCACTGCATGATACAACACAACACAGAATGGACCTTTCAACCTGCATAGCTATAAACGTGCGTGCGCGCACACACACTCACACACACAAAAAGGGCCTTTGCAGCCTCTTTGTTTCCCCATCATACTTTATCTTCGCTTGTATCTTACATGGCATAGGGGAGCAGATTCTCACCTTTGTTTTTTGCCAGCTATACCAGCCTTAACCGGTCAAAATGGAAAGTGGGCTCTACTGATTACAAAAAGGCTTTATGAAATAAATGTTTTTTAAATAATTGTAATCATAGAATATAGTCCAGATGTCTGGTAGTCAAGCATCAAGGATTCTTTTTGGCTCCTTGGGAAATCCAGGCCTCTGAGTTGAAGTTCCAAACTGCACCCACTGCAGCTAATGAGGGTTTGAGTGCTGATTTTTTAAAAACAAGGGAATCGCAGCCTCAACGCTGGTAGCTTCTGAAATCCCATTCCTCAGGGTTTTGAGTGCCAACTCTGCAATGATGTTCCTATAATTACAACTAGGAGCTCATTATGGGTGATTTGAAACATCCCCTAAGCTCAGGAGCTACTTCTCTGTTGCTGTTGCTGCGTTTTGTTTTGTTCTGTGGGCAAGGGAATCGACTCAAGAGGCCATTTCAGCAAGCTGACCCAGACCAAAGGCAAACAGCGATCGGCAAATGTCCTAGATCAGCCTTCCTCAACCTGGGGCGCTCCAGATGTGTTGGACTGCATCTCCCAGAATGCCACATCTGAAGCGCCCCAGGTTGAGGAAGGCTGTGACCTAGATGGATCATGGAAAGGATGAAATTGTCCACAGAGAGAAAGAAAGACACACCCCTTTGACCTTGAATGTGAGCAGGTGTCCTTCTTCTATCAGGACCTCCCTGATTATGGAAAACAGGCACATTCAGGGAGAAAAAGAGGGAGAAAATGAAAGATGGGAGATGGGAGGAAGGTGAAGAGAAGTCTTGCCGACTAACATTCTGGAAGGTAAGAACAAGCCTTCCAGAGTGCAATACAAAGGTGCAGAACCTCTTTCAGCTGAATTCAATTTCAGGGGCTGCATTCCAACGTAGAAGGCAATGAGTGGAGGCAAAATAACAAAAAATACCTGCACATTTTAGCTTAAAGCTCTTACCACCAGTAACTAAGCATGTCAACCTTCAGAGTAGGGGGAAGGCACATGAGGGAATACAGTGAGGAAGAGAGCAAGGAAATGACACTCGCACAACACTGCATTGTAAGCCATTGCGTTTTAAAATGTTAAAACACATTGTAAGCCATTGCGTTTTAAAATTGTGAGGACATGGGACGGGGGGGGGCTGGTTGCTCTTCACCTGCGGCCGTGTACGCACTATCCATTCGGCATTTGCAACACCTGCATGATCACAATACATACAAGTGCACACTATCACAAGAGATATGCAAGCTAAGGGGGGAAAGAACGCATTTTTCCTAGCAACAAAAGATGTCAGTTTGAATACTGGGAAGGGGGTGGGGGAGGCTGTGCGAAGGAAGGCCCTGAGACATGCAGGGTTCGAGTCATTTTGAGCTTTATAGGTCAAGCGCCAGCTCCTTGAAAGATGTCCAGGAGGCAACTGGTGCGAATTCAGAAGCACCGGTGGAATGTGCTTCTGACAAGCTGGCCTGCAAAGAGGCAGGCTGCCATACTGGGTTCTGGCTACAGCCTTCGAAGAATCTTCAAGCTCAGCCATAGGTAGAGAGCCTCACGGGAGACAAATTGTGCGCTTACAAAAGCACGGGCTTTGTTTTTCACACAATAAAAAGAAGATTCCAACAGACAATAGGGTTACGTTATGCAAGAACATCAAGGGATGTGCTGTCTGTTAAAGGCACTTTAAATTAAGAGGTTTAATCCTAACAGCAGCAGGCTGGTAGAGCTGGATGTGAGCCAATGCACAATGCTTCTAACAGTATAGGTAGCTAACCATCAAAGGAGGCTGCCCAGAGGAAGTGATTATGTTCTTCTCTACATCTCATTCCAGGCTAGAGATTCTCTCCTAGAAATCTGCTTTGGAAAATGGAAGCAGGTGGGTACAGACCTGGTGATAACTGGAGAGAAAATGTCACCGTGTCTGAAAGGCTGGAGAGAGCAGACAGGGAGGTTCTCAGTTCTCACACGACTGAGATTTGGATGGATTCCATGCAGAAATGCTGCATGTTCTGTCTCTTGACACTCACCGATCCCAGGCTACAGCCAGGAACACAGGTTGTCCAATAGACAGCAAGCCGCTAATTTTCCCCAAGAACCAAACTGGCCAAGAGAAACTCAAAAGTCACCGATAAAATCCTGACAGTAGGCAGAAGCAACTAATGGCAGGGGGAGGGGGGAGAAGCCCTTTAGAAGTGTCCCATTCCTGTTTCTTTTCCCCAAAAGTCTCCTGAACAAGACACCCTCAAGCAAAGGAGACTTGCTGGTACTCTAGCTGAGCATGTGGGGGCCCAAAATACCTGGCAGGCTGGGGGCCAAAGTTGGATGCAGTGCTGGAGTGAATAGCTGGAAGATGTTTATTTCTTCCCTCACCCATTGCTTTCCCCCTCCAAATCCACTATCCCACCTAGGTTTCAGAACCATGGTTTTTGCTGGCAGGGGGTGGGAAGCTGGAGGAACCAATGGGCTGCCACAGACATGTTGGGACAAGCAAGAGGAGAGGACCTATAAAAGTAACCGTGAATGTGGATGACGCAGCGATAAATGAAGAAACAGTCAAGCTGTATAACAATAAACGAATTTAACAATGTGAATAAACAAAAGTATACAATGTCTATATAGTATATAAATCAGAATGACAATAACTCTGTATTTGCTCAGTGTGAGTTCCTACTGGATAGGCTGAACCAAAAGCAAATAATTAACCAATGTAAATATCAATTATGAACAAAGTGGATATACATGAACCGATTAAAAAAAAAGGTAAAATGACACATTCGTTTATTGTTATACAGCTTGACTGTTTCTTCATTTATCGCTGGCATCATCCACATTCATTGGATATTTTTTAGGTCCTCTCCTCTTCCTTGTTCCGCTTTATGAGGGCTCCTCCCTTTCCCTTGCTCTGCTTTTACTGAGAGACATGTTGGGAGCTGAGAGAACCATAATGCAGTAGGATTTTCTCAACTTAGACAACGCAAAAATAGGCAGCGAAGCCAGAAGTATTCCCTACTCTGTTGTCCAGATGCAAGAAGACCAAAGGAATAGGGAGAGCTCAGTATGACATGGATGAGTTCTATGCTCTATGTTCCCTGACATAGGGGCTTTGCTAGGCCTAGCCTATGGGGCCCCAGGTCCAGACAGGTTTCCCTGGTGACCAGAATCTATACCTCAGAACCCCGAGGGTCCATTGATGCCAATGGAGAATTTTCTGTTAAGCTTAACTGCACTGGGTGGGTGCAATTTCCCTTCTGGACAAAAAGATGGAGAAGTAAGTGAGAGAAATGGAAATAGGACAAGAGTGGAGTGTACATTTGATTTTATTTGAGAGTTGGATAAGAAATTAATTGGCTGGGTTTGCCTTCTGGGAAAGGTCAATAAATCCTAGTAATTATTTCTAAATTTGCCTATAGATATAAATTAGCATATGCACATTTTATGCAGGTTTGTGTCATGGGCCTAGGCCCTAAGTCTTTGAAGTCCCTAGCAATGGCCAAAGACAAAGCAGAATGTAAATCTTGATGAAGGAGAACATCACATAAATTTGAAAGTTCATTAAGGAAGAAGGGAAGTTATTCTACTGGTTCTCCAGCAGCATCAGACAGTAAGATTGTTCACACAACATGACAACCCAGAGCTTGGGTTAAGTATGGGTGGCTGCTGAATCATGGATTGTTGTGTTATGTGAACCCAGCCACACTAACAAACCATTGTTCATTTACCACAAACAACCCACAAAGAGAAACCATGATTTTTTAGCGCAGGTGCGTTCACACAACACAGCAACTCTCAATTCCACAACCACCCATGATTCAACAATGGCTCCTCCTTTTGGGAAGAGGCAGAAATAGTGAGCTAAGAGCAGTCAGGAAAAAACACTGCACATTCCTTAGCAATTCCCTGTGCCTCCTTAGAGAGGTCTATTTCACATTTTGAGAACCAAGCTGAGGATTCCCACTAAGAGAATGTGTGTTAAACCAGTTCATATGTCAATGTGAATGATTAAAACAAACCACCCAGATGAAATCTCTAACACAAACAGGGCCTTACTGTATTCTCCACAGAACATGAGGCCAGGAGGGCTCCTGTGGATTATTTAGATTGACATTCCGCATAATTCTAGGTTTAAGAATTCAACCCAGTACTCCTGAGCCAAACAACTTGTAACTTTCTCCCACTGCAACAAGAGCTGCTGTTTCATGCTATCCAGGCAGGGCCAAAGTCTCTTACTTTAATCCAGGGCTTGTGTAACCTGAGGTCATTTGTGCCAATGAAAATCCAAGGATTATTTTTGTTTTAACTCCTTGAATGATGGCTGCAGGAAGGGGAACAACCACAGTGAGTCATTTTGGAAGCGGCCATGAAGAAGCATAATAAAGTGCCTATACCAACTACCCAAAGGGTAGAAGCTGTGGTAGAGCACATGTATTTTATAATGTATTAGTTTTAAATGTTTTAATCCATTATATGTATTTTATGGCATTTGCATTTGTGTTGTAACCCGCCTCGATCTGGAGGGAGAGGCAGGATGATATTATTATTATTATTATTATTATTATTATTATTATTATTATTATTATTATGCTTTTTGTATGAAGGGGGTCCCAAATTCAATCTGCAGCATTTCTAGGTAATAGTCGGAAAGATCTCCGTCTGAAATTTGGGAGACCTGCTGTGTAATGTAGAACACGCATGGGCAAAAAGTAGATCTCCAGGTCTTTTGGACTACAACTCCCATGCTGGCAGGGGCTTCTGGGAGTTAAGTCCAAAATAACTGGAGATCTACCTTCTGTCCGCCTGTAATGTAGATAATATTGGGCTAGCTAGATGGACCAACGATTTGACTAAGGATATGCCACCTTCCTATATTCTGTATGCTGAAGTGCCGAGGCAGACCTCACATGAAGGAGTTAACCCACGATTTGTGGGGATCCTTGCTGCACGTGAGCTGTTTCCAGTTTGCAGCAACAACCTATGAACGCCCCCATTCATAGGTTGCTAGCATGCCATCCAAAACTGACACTTTGGGTTATTTGTGGGTTAAACAAGCCAAAGTTAACATAAGAATAAACTATAGGTTAACTTTGGGTTGTTTAACCTATGAACAATCCAAAGAATCCAGATTTGAAAGTCACGCTGACAGCCTACAGAATACAGGCCACCAAACGCCACAATTATGTGCAAACCAGGTCAATGGATAACGGTGTCAAATGACCTTGCAGAGCCAAAGGAAATGCTACAGAGAAGCCACCAGATTCTGCTGGAAATAATTGGAATTACTTCGATCAGCAATGCAATGGTGCGGACGTGCCTTTAAAAAGTTCCTGCTGTTCTCGGAGAGGCACAGCACACCTCAAGCCACACAGAGCCTTTCACTCACCCTCAGCCTCATAACTTCCGATTAGCAGGTCACCTGATGCTCGGTACGTCTCTTGTTACGACTTGAACGAGGGAAGGAAGCTGGGGGTGGGTTTGGGGTGTTATTTACAAAATTCCGATCCCCTTCAACCATAATTAAAAGGCTGCAATTCCCCAGGTACTATTAAAATCCAGCTTGTCTCAAAACAACCTTGGAATTAACTTCTTGAATGCACGAGTTCCTCAACAGCCAAATCAACACAGAGAGCCATAGCAGCCATAACAGTGTAGCTCACCAGCTGCAGGAATAGAGAGGTAGAATTGCTGGGTGATAGCCTCAACCTACTAGATGACCTTCAGAAAATCTCTTCTCCTCTCACTTAGGGCCTATAAATCTGGATTGTGTGACATGAAGCCAGTGTGGCGTAGTGCGTTAGAGTATCAGGCTAGGGGAGGCCCAGGTTCAACTCTCCACTCAGCCATGAAGCACAATGGGTGACTTCGGGCCCAGTCACTCTCTCTCAACCAAGCCTACCTCACAAGGCTGATATGAGGATAACCTAGGATGGCGAGGTCAATGTAAGCTGCCCTGAACTCCCTGGAGGAAAAGTGGGGAATGGATATAATTGATCTGTGTTCTGCAGCTCCATAACTGTGAAAGCACACAGAGAATTTAACGGGTGTCAACTTCAGCATCCTCAGAATCAGCTTTCATTTTAAAAGACCAGGGGTGCTTCTAGACAAAGCTTTTATTGCGCAATCACCCTGCCTCATTAGTGGAATTTTATGGAGAAAAGGGGTCCAGACAACATTGTCTTTCCACTTGTTTTCCAGTATTCCCCCCACACACACTGCTTCTTTCACCGTTTTTCTTGCTAAGGATGGAACAATGGAATAGCTACATAATGCCTTTTCAGTGATACTGTGAAGAGCCCTCCATCTGGAAGCACCCAATATTTCCAGGCCTTAAAGCTGCAAATTACGAATCGAAAAAGAACAGACAACAGCTAGTGAAATGTCAGAAGGGGGAAGGGGTACTGAGGTGGAATTCCATTGGTCAGAGGACAGGATTTAAGAACATAAGAACATAAGAAGAGCCCTGCTGGATCAGACCAAGGGTCCATCTAGTCCAGCACTCTGTTCACACAGTGGCCAACCAGCCGTCGGCCAGGGGTGAACAAGCAGGACATGGTGCAACAGCACCCTCCCACCCAATGTGTTGCTGTTGTTCTGTAAACCGCCAGAATTTCTGTAAACTGCCTATGGGAGTGGTATATAAGTGCAATCAATCAATAAATAAGTACATTTACATATTTTACATGGGGTTGGGGGACATTGACCTTTCCTTAGTACTATCACCACTGGACATTGGGTTGCCCCTCACAGGTGGGTTTGGTGCGGCTGCTGGACCCAGAATTGATCCTGGTACTGAGCCCAATTTCAGGGCAAACTCACGCTCTGTTGTGTTTCTCAAAACCTCCTGCCTTATGGGGAGACAATAAAGAGGTCTGCCATGTAATCCACAAAGCTTTATTCAGGCAATAATCATCTGGTCCCACCTGAAAAGAGTCTAACCTCTAGGAACTTTCCTCTAGGCAAAACTATGCAAACTAAGCAAGACAACTGTCCTTTCGAGAAAAAGGGGAAGTCACTAAAGTATTGGATGGTATGGAAATGAAATGAAATAAATAAATACTGCTTGCGATCTCTCCAAGCAGTGAGAAAAGGGAATGTACAGGTGCTTCACTTGTCTAAGGCCTGTCGATGCATCAACAATGTAAGAAGCACCAGTGACTATTATCTACGTGCCAGTTTGGCGGTGTGTGTGTGTGTGTGTGTGTGTGGATTGAACGCAAGCAGCCAAGAATCCTAAAATATGCAACGCGCTGAGTCGGTGCACTCTTACAGTAGGTCAAGCTTATGTATGGGGAGCTATTTCTGGACAGGTGCTTTGATGGCAACGTCACAGGAATGCATCCAGCTGCAGACAGGTGTTGCCAAAAAATGGGCCAACTCATCCTCTTGGTCTCAGGACAAAAAACAAAAACAAAACCAGATCATACTAAGAGTGTGGAGTTTAGTGCTGATGCTCTAGTGCAATTACGATTGTAGTATCCAAACCCATTTGCATTTTTATCCACAACAGCCTTCACAGGGGCAAGCCAGGGGTGTCATTCCTACAGGCTGGATGGTTTGCCAATACCTGAAGCGAATGGCGCTCGGATCATTGGCATATCTGCTCGAAACACAAGATTATGGCACCTGTAGAACCAGCATAACATCATGCCAAGCTGCTCTGACACAAGCAAGAGGCAATGGTTCCGTGTGTCCATACTTGCACAATCGCTTTCCTGCATTTTTGAGGCACATCAAGGAGCTCCAATGCAGTGCACACATCATTTTTAAATATATTGTGAGCTGCCTTGAGAAGTCCATGCTCCTAGTAGAGTATAAATATGCCAAATAAATCAATATTAAATAAGGCCCATGCTCAAATAATTTCTTTACTAAGAATCATGCTTATAGTTCTTCTCTTAAAAATGCCCACCCCGCCCTTTCGGCCTTTTCAAGAAGCCAAGCAGCAGAATTCGATGGGATAGCACAGCAGATGTCCCACCAATACCATCCACAGGAGGATATTAATCACCTCAAGGACACATTTATATTTATCCTGGGCCATCTGCAACTTATACAGCATTACCAAATGATAGCCTTCCCTACTACTTCAGTGGACCGACAGCCTCAGATCAAAGCGAAGGCGCTGGAGGTATGCCATTTCCATGCCCTTTTCCAGATTCAAAGGATTCAGGCTATTTTTGCCTGGCATAAGAATGAAAGGAGAGAGGCAGCCCCTTAGAATGATGGGGGAGGGAGGGAAATGTGACTTGGGCTTTTAAAAAAGGGGGGGAGGGAGGGAGGGAAAGGGATAATTCTGGCTAATTTCAATCATGTCTTCCAAGACCAAAACACCAGCTCCAAATCTTGCTACCTATTCTTAAAAAGATGCTCAGTGCTTTAAAAGCCTCTAGGCACATTCAAAGTCAAGATCAATGGGATAGGTACAGAGCCATCAATTTCAACAGGAGCCTTCCCCCCAATCATGTCTAAAGGGGAGTTAAAAAGCAAAAGTGGTATGAGGGGTGCTGATCTCTCCCCCACCCCAAACTCTTGCAACTTACCTCTCCTGCAACTGCTCCTCCCACCCACCACCCACCCTCATCCCCGGCCAGCCACTTCCATTATCAAAACCCGTCTCAGAGAAAACTGACATCAGGGCACATCAATTGCTGGGAGTCAAGCCACAGATTGTAAGCCTATGCGGCAGGGTCTTGCTATTTACTGTTTTACTTTGTACAGCACCATGTACATTGATGGTGCTATATAAATAAATAATAATAATAATAATAGGAGCAGGGAGGTTCTACACTCTTTTTGCTCTTAAAGTTGGAAAGCAGCATCCAGACCCAATGTACGGTTTGCCCTTCAGTCTGGCAACTATAGATTTGGACTCCATGGTATATTTTAATTTGCAAAAAAACAACCCAGAGGGCACTTTCAAAAAAAGGAAATAGGAATACACACCTCGCTCTTCACATAAATCAATACAGAACACTTAAAAGTGTGGTTTCCACACAGTCATGCTGACATTATTTCCACATAAAACCATACAGAACATAAGAACAGCCTCAGCTGAATCAAACCAAAGATTCATCTAGCCCAGAATCCAGTTTCCAAGAGCAGGGGGTGAGCACAGACTTCAGGCTTGCAGGATCTGTTGCTTTTTTACAAGAACCATGAGATCCAGCAAATGCAGCCTGATGCAAATACATTCACTTGGAATTAAAGAATACTGGGCTCCAGGAATACCAGAACCAAACTGAACTTGTAGTCCTTCCACACAAAAATCCAGTCCCTGGTTACCCCAAGCTTTCTTCGTTTCAGTGTTATAATTTAGGGCAGGGAGAAGCTGGGAATTCTGCTGCTGCTATTGTTAAATCATAGGAAGTCAGAAACCATTGCAAATCACCCAGAGATACACCAGTAGATCCAGATCTATATTCATCACACCCCTGTCCAAGAACAGCCAGCCAGATGCTTCTAGGAAGCATACACACAAGGCAAGAACCCCAACTAAGTGTTGCTTGCAGCCCCTACAACTGCTATTCAGAGTCTTCGAACATGGAGGTTCCACACATTCATTCATACAACACAGAACACATTTTTAACTGGGTTGGAAAATTTCCCCAGGCAAACTGTGGGTGAAAACCTTAGAAGTGAGACAAGAAGTAACTTGAAGTTCCAGATCCGGCTTGCTGACTTCCCTTACTTACATTGTTCTAACATGCCAGAGGCTGTTCACCTTGGAGACCTGCTGTGGATATGGGTACAGCCCGGTGTGAGTTTTACAACTTCTCCCCCGGATTTTCAAGGGCCTGCGAGAGTTCACCAGACGCCGCCGGAACTGCGACGATTTCCAAACCCATTCCAGGGCACCCCGCCCTTCACAAAGAAAAGAGAACTCTCCCCAGGGCTCCCACCATCTTCTCCGGGATCGTTTGCGTTACTGGACTGGATGCCTGACGGCGCCCATCTCCACCACTCCGGATTCAGGGATCTGAACCCGACTCCCTTTCGATGGGCTGAGGGCAATGGAGGCCATCACCCGTCCCTTAGGAACGGTGCTCGCCGATCTCTTAGGACCGACTGACCCATGTTCAATTGCTGCTCACATGGAACCCTTCTCCACTTCGGCCTTCAAAGTTCTCCTTTGAATACTTGCTACTACTACCAAGATCTGCACCTAGGCTACAAGGCCCACCGCAGCAGCCCTCCTACTCATCGCGGCATAGCCCCTGTGGCCCGCATTGCTGGCGACGGCCAGGTATGGGCCCGACGCTCCAGCGCATCCATTTTCAGGAAGTAACTCATGCAAGAGGTCTCTGTTATAATGAGAGTTCAGAGGTATTATCACCGGTTTTGAGCCACGGCTGCCTGTGCTGTGCCGATCCTGCAGGAACCTTTGGGGCAGTAAATTGGCACACAGTGACTCTTCCACACTGGCCACATTCATGTGGCAGAAATAGTGTACAAAGGGAATCATGACCTTCCCAGTGTCATATAGGAATGCCATCTTAAAAGCAACACAGTCACTGTTCATACATGGTGATGCTCTCACTCTGGAATGACCTCCCCTCTGCGATAAGTCAAGCACCAACAACTGTTGCGCTTTTGAGGATTTTTAAAAACGTCCTTGTTTACCCTGGCTTTCCCCCACCATTAACTTAGCTAAATGCTATTATGCTTTTAATGATGTTTGTTTACAATATGTTGGGAACCACTCCGGGATTTTTAAAATGGGAAGCAGTATATAAATATTCTAAAATAAATAATAAAAAATAACATGGATGGAATCCTAGGAAAGGCTGCCTAAAAGTAATAATAATGAAGGAGAGGAGATGATGTTGCTACCCGACAGCAAATGATGCCAACAAAGTCAGTTTATGATAGTTCAGGAAATGATATGTTGATGCGGAGTGGGGGAGGGGGGTTCAGGAAGGGCATGGGGGAACTCTCTATTCCAAGAACAGAGAGCATCTCCAGAACCTGAATGTACCAGCAATACAAGGCACCCCAAAGAGCTGATTAAAATTCTATGGGATGGAAAGAGAATAAGGCCTTAGCCAGACAAGGGGTTATTCCGGGTTGATACCCGGGATTGCCCCTGTGCGTCCAGATGACGCACATGGGATCCCGGGCTCAGGAGGGATCAACCCTCCCTTGCCCCGGGATAATGGGCACCACTTTTGGCCCGGTATTTCCTGCGGTCTGGGGCTGAGCCCGAGACCACGAGCATGTGGCCCGTGTAAGTGGTTTTTCCCGGCTCCACGCGTGATTACTCGTGAGGAGCTGGAAGCCGCGCACGGGGCACAGTGCTCCCCAGGAGTGCTGCGACCATCGGGGACAGGGTGGGGGAATCGGGGAAACCTTTTTTTTAAAAAAAACCCACCTTACCTGCGCACATGAGTGTTCATGCGCATCCAGCCCTTGAAAAAAAATATGGCGGGCGCAACGGCTCTCCTCCAGAGCTCGTCGTGCCTGACGTCTAGCCTACGGCGAGATCCCACGATAGTTGCATCGCGGGATCTCCCCTCCTCTCGCCCGGATTTTCGTTTAGGTCTAGGAAAGGCCTAAGAAAATACTAGGAGGAAGATGTTCAGTAGCTCTATCACCCTGGCTCCTAACACATCCAAGAAGCTCATAGCAGCTTACCTCAGACCCCCAGGTGGTCTCCCATCTGACAGGAAGCCAGTACAGAAACCTACAGAGTGAGACAGCATAATCCAGGAGCGGGGTCCATCCAACCTGAGGCCATTCCCCATCCACCCTGTGGAGGCTTTAGCTCCCACCGCAGGCCCTGCCTCCTGCCTAAACCAGACTGGCCTGAGTGACCTTCAAGTCTTTCTGTAAGGGGATCAGGAGGAGGTGGGTGGCGTGTGTCTGAATGGTTTGCAAGGGGCAGCATGAAACACATTACAACGTGCCAAGCCACTGTGTATTTAATCAACAACTGCTGGCCAACATCACAGCTTCTCCCTTTATTAAGTCTTCTTCCTTGTCTGCCATGGAAAAGAATCAAGTCACAGACAAGCAGCAGCACTTTCTTGGACCAGCAGAGCCCAACAGAGAATCCAGCCACAATCTGTGCTTTTTGCTCTATATGAATCATCTTGCCTCCCAGATGGCTCAAATCATTAAAAAAAATAAAAAAATAAATGTATTTTCTAAATCCCTAACTCAAGGTTGAGAAATAGAGACTATTTGGCCAACAGTTTATACAGTACTAAAATAAATAATAATAAGTAAAACAACAATGCCTGCAAGTTACTTGAGCAATCCTAGTTTTTGAAATGTGGCTTCTCAGAAATTACACAGTTTACTGGAAAAAACAAAAAGGCCGGCAAAGAGAGAGCGAGACAGCACACAGCAAACAATGGAGCCTGGATTCCTAACAGCTGCCCACAAAAACAGTGTGCTAAATATGATCAGTTTCTATGAGAGAAGGAGAAAAACACAAACCCCAAGCCCTGAACACCAGACAAAATAACTGAATCCCCAGTTTAAAGAAGCATTTACATGTATGCTGTTGAGAATGTGGATCCTATATGTTAAGTCTCTTTAACTCATATGTTTTGGCAATGCCCCGTAGTTGCCCCTTTTTGGGAGGAGGTTATTATAAGGATAAACTATGTACTGAAACAATCTATAGTCTGGAACAATGTTATATCGTACATATTGAAGTACACATTAATGTAAGCCACTTTAGCGCACATTTTTAAATGTATGCATTTTTGGACGCCTGCACCCATTGACCAAAGTATGTTTGTACGCATTTTAGAAATGCACACATTTTTCGAATGTGTTGTTGTACACATTTTTTGTTTGGTTCTGCCAAACACATAACAAGCTTGGAAATATACAGATTGCCAACTACAAACTGCATTTGGGACTCAAGGGAGCAAGTAACTCACACTTTAATGGGTTTCTGTCTACTAGGAGAAGAAAGAAAATTTCCTCCCATGCACACCTACCTAGAGAGTTGGGAGGTGTCAATAGCTCATTTCTACAAGTTCCTTTGTTTACATGCTGGGATGCAATGTCTCCCAAAAATCACCTGATTGGAAGTTCTCTGGCTGCTGGCTCCTTCCCTTCCCCTGTGCCTGAAAGTGATAAAAGATGGGCATTTCCCTGTCTTTTTTTTTTCTTAGTCACCCGCCTGTCACTTAAGTATTATAACCCTGTGTCTGGCTGGGGAATGTCGGGAGTTGTAGGACCTTTTTCAGTCTAAACTTGCATAAGATTGCACCCTTAGAGAGTAAACTTCTTTTCTTTCTTTTCAATACTAGGTGATTTCACCTTCAGCTCAAGGATCTGTCCCCTACATGTTTGCTCAGCGTTGACTGGGAGGTTTTGCTGTTAATGTCCCATCCAAAATAAAACCTGCAGATCATGACCCTTCCGTTGCCCCATTTATAGGGTTAAAGAGAGGGGTCGTAGACGCAATAAATAAGTCAGAGAAATGTTGCATACTGACCTACCCTGCAGGACCATTATGTGCTCCAAGTCAGTTTTCCCTAATCCTTGGCCTGAATATTGTATTATATTAGAACTAGGTCTTGGTCTTTCAGTTTCTGGAGGACGGCCTTCTCTGCTGTGGCACCCCGGCTGTGGAATGAGCTCCCTAAGGAAGTTCGCTTGGCACCTACATTATATGCTTTTAGACGCCAGGTGCAGACCTTTTTATTCTCCCAGCATTTTAACAGTCGATAATTAAATTTTAAATTTGTAATTTTGCATTGCTGCTGTTTTTACCTGGTTGAGCTTTTATATTGTATTTTATATTATGGTTTTATACTGTTGTTTTATACTTTGAATGTTTTTAATTTTTATGAACCGCCCAGAGAGCTCCGGCTATTGGGCGGTATAGAAATGCAATAAATAAATAAATAAATAAATAAATAAAATAAAATAAATCTGTTAGGGCACACTCCTATGCATATTTAGACTTAAAAAGGGCTACAACTCTGGCTAGGGCATGTTGGGAGTTCTAGGCCTTTTTTTCTGTCTGAACATGCATAGCATTGAACCTTTACTGTGTTTTAAATCTGCTGGTTTTTTGTTTTGTTTTTTTACTTTCATTTTATACTGTAGTTTTAAACTTTTAATAATTTTATATTATATTTTATCATGCTGTGTTTTATGGTTTTTATTGTTGTGAACTGCCCAGAGATCTTTGGCTATTGGGCGGTATAAAAAATGTGATATAGAAGAGCCTATGCAGAGGATAGAGCAAATTGAGGGCGTCAGCCTGCACACTGTCAGGTGCTTTGAAGGATGAATGCAATAAAACAATGGTTGTCCATAAGGAACATCAGCTGAACCATAAATTGCTTAGAAAGTGTCTATAAAAGGAGGGAGCCAGTGTGGTGTAGTGGCTAAGGTGTTGGACTGGGAGTCAGGAGATCTGGGTTCTGGTCCCCACTCGGCCATGGACACCTACTGGGTGACTTTGGGCCAGTCACAGACTCTCAGCCCAACCTCCCTCACAGGGTTGTTGTTGTGAGGATAACATGGAGAGGAGGAGGAGGATTATGTATGCCGCCTTGGGTTCCTTGGAGGAAAAAAGGCGGGATATGAATGTAATAAATAAATAAACTTAGAGCATGTCTACACCAGCCCTATATCCCGGGATCGTTCCTGTGCATCCAAATGCCACACAGGGGATCCCGGGAGCAGGCCAAGGCGATCCCTCCATTTTCCTGGGATAACCCTTAGGTGTAGAAAGGACCTAAGTGCTGGCCTAGCTCTTGTCATAAATTGTTGCGAAATAACTGCCAAATCGTATGGATGGTTCAACATTTAACGGCGGTATTTCAGGGTTTAGATTCTTTCAAACGTGAATCATGCGGCCTGCCATGAATGAAGAGACAGCCATGAACCACATGTAGACACAGACACAAGATGGTCAGCCTTGGCCTCAAGAGACAAATTCCTATTCAGCCACAGTGAATCATTTAGTCTCCCCACCCAGTGATTTCCAATTTGTGCAATGGAGATGAATGGCATTGTCTTCAAGGAACAAGGATATTAATCATTTAATTAACATTTACTGTTTTCCTCTTTCACCCATTTGTTTCACTCAAGTTGAAGTTCCTCAAGTTCAGTTATGATAAAATAAACTGTACCTTTTGAGCTACAAATGAAGTTCTAAGTGCTCATTAAAGGTGCAATTCTAGGGTCCCTGGAAAGGTGTCCCAAGGGCCATAGGATACTATGGACCTCTCCCTCTGCAGGTGGAGAGGGAGGTTTGCTGCAGGGTCCTCCTGTGACCATAAGAACATAAGAAGAGCCCTGATGCTGGATCAGACCGAGGGTCCATCTAGTCCATCACTCTGTTCACACAGTGGCCAACCAGCCATCGGCCAGGGATGAACAAGCAGGACATGGTACAACAGCACCCTCCCCCACCCATGTTCCCCAACCACTGGTGCACACAGGCTTATTGCCTCAAATACTGGAGATAGCACACAACCATCAGGGCTAGTAGCCATTGATAGTCTTTGCCTCCAGGAATTTATCCAACTCCCTTTTAAAACCATCCAAATCAGTGGCCATCACTACATCTTATGGTAGTGAGTTCCATAATTTAACTATGTGCTGTGCAAAGAAGTACTACCTCTTATTTGTCCTGGATCTCCCACCAATCAGCTTCATGGGATGACCCCGGGTTCTAGTATTTTGAGAGAGGGAGAAAAAGGTCTCCCTATCCACATTCTCCATACCATGCATAATTTTGTACACCTCTATCATGTCTCCCCTTAGCCTCCTTTTTTCCAAGCTAAACAACCCCAGTTCTTTAGTGATGGAAAGCTCCACCACCACGGCTGGTGTAATGGGGCTTTTTAAAGAGCAGCAAGAGCAAAAAGAGGAAGCCCTGAGGCATGTCAGGGACAGATCAAGGGAGACTTTGAATCCACCAGATCCTCCTTTCCCAGATACACCCCTGGAATGGGAGGAGGGGGGACTTTGGAGAGAACCTGGCTGGGGCAAGCTCAATGGAGCATAGGAGACCTATTGTTCCCCCCCCCCCCAATTCAAATAACAACAATATGAGAAGGGCAGGGGACTAACCACACTATTATCTCCACAACAGTTAATTGCCATATTCACCTATGGGAAAGGTGCATTTCCATGTGGGAAGAACCTCTTAATCAGAACTGCAATATAAGAAGCAACTACTTACGATGCAAGCTGAGAGAGATATTGATGGTCCACTCCTCAACGAAGCCCTTCAGATTAGGAATCTTGGCACATTTCAGGATAGTTTGGAAGGAACTGTCACCAACATGGACCCAGCAGACTGTGTCTGTAATGTAGTTGAAGTCCATTGCAGTGGTCTGCTTAGTGCTGGTCGGAATGATGTTAGGAACGGGACCACCATTCAGGTAAGTAGCCATGATGTTCTGAGAATTGGCGATGAGTAGGATGGGTGGTCGGTCTACTGGTTCTAATAGAGAAGCAAGGGCAGATAGAAAAGTGAGGGTTAGGTACCAGGGTATACGGCTTTCTTAAGAGAACTCTATTTCTTAGGATGTGCCCTACTAAATGCACCTGCAGGGGAAATTCCAGAATAACAACGTATGAAAACGTGCATAAAGTGTTAATTCACTATCTGTAATGTTGGAGGACACAACAAAATCTTTGGGGAAACTTTTTAAGGAAGGGAGGAAAGGAGAGATGGAGCACTTTTTCCTACTATCATCCTGACCATCCCCAAATGAAAAAGCATCCACATGTATGACAGTTACTTGTGCTGCCCTGCACAAGTAGAAAATCACCGCAAATGTGGGATATATAACTGGCAAAGTACTTTCACTAAAGGGGGTCTTGTGCAAGGTTTGTGGGGATAAGGCACTTTACACCTTAAATGACATTCTGGATGTTCCTGAAGAACCAAACTGGCAAATTCTCTTACGAGAGTGAACTATATAGCAGGCAGCCCATATATATTTGCAAGAAGCTAGTACTAAATTGGGCCTACCAATTAGAAAATAAAGTGAGAAGAGCAGGAGTGTTTTGTGGAGTGGCAACCATGACCCACAAGGTAGAAATATTTTACCATTCTTGGCTTTGCAGGATTTGTGATCAGGCTGGAGCAGGTACCCCTCAACACAGCTGCATTTATAGGAACCATGATGGTTGGTGCAGGTTTGGCTACATGTGCCATAAAAGGTACATTCATCAAAATCTGGAGAAGGAGAAAAGGGAGAATTAAAGCATCATTTTAACCTGTTGGTTGTTTTATTATGGTTTTAATTTTTGTGAACCACCCAGAGAGCTTCAGCTATTGGGCGGTATAAAAATGTAATAAATAAATAAATAAATAAATAAATAAATAAATAAATAAATCATGGGGGCAGGGAAAGAACCCAGCCACTAAAATCAGAAACATTACAATTTTCTAAAGGCTTTAAGATTGCTGAATTACCTCTCAAAAAATAAGAATACCCATGAAATTAACCAACATCACCTTATTACTAAGCAGATATAAGATATGCCCCATAAAATTCAGCTGATAGAATAAATGAATGGGTTGGAAAGACTGTGATTTATAGATGGACAAAATTAAGTAAATCCATATTCAGTTTGTCCTGGAAGGCTTTCTTCCAAAGCCTCAATCCATAGAATCATAGAATCAAAGAATAGTAGAGTTGGAAAGGGCCTAAAAGACCATCGAGTCCAACCCCCTGCTCAGTGCAAGAATCCACCCTAAAGCATCCCTGACAGATGGTTGTCCAGCTGCCTCTTGAATGCCTCTAGTGTGGGAGAGCCCACAACCTCCCTAGGCAATTGGTTCCATTGTCGTACTGCTCTAACAGTCAGGAATTTTTTCCTGATGTCCAGCCGGAATCTGACTTCCTGTAACTTGTCCTGCATAGGACACTCAGGAATGAATGGGAGGGAGGTGTTCAAGAGTGTAGCAGTGCTCTTGTGTAGGTCCATTCATTTTCATTGGAAAGGATGTGATTCTAGAGGCTTGGGCACTAAGTTGTGAGGCCTCAAATAGTATACATCTTAAGACCCAGTTTTGAAGAGTTATACCTGTGTCACTTCTGAATCATTAGATGTGTGTACTAATCCCATATCTGTTTCTTGGTCAGCCAAAAGTGTTGTCTGAGAAGAAGTATCATTCAACTGACTAAAAGTGACACCAATACAACTCTCTTGTCCTTAATTATTAAAAATCTTGACACTCGCCTTCAAGAACTTACTGATATTGAAAACCCGGATCCAGAATTCAGAAGTCTTGATTGACAATGGTCAGCAGTAATGGCCATGACATCTCACAAACTTGCATCTTTTTCCCCTTTAGTATCTTGTGATGGGGAATAGCCCACACATAATCATTTTAAAAGCCGTGATACCAATCATCCTACCAGAAATTCCCACTAGCAATAATCATGATGGGGTGTGGGGGTGTGGAGTGGGAGAGAGCCCTATCTGTGTAGCTTTTCAGCAACTGCTGTCAGAGGCCTAGCTTAGCTCTTGCATATCTCCTCTTCTGTATTATGGTTGCCACCTACCTTTGCAGCTTTTCCCATCTTCAGCCAGCTGGAAAGTATTGTTGCAATAGCACATTGGACCATTCAAAGTCGGGACACAGTGGTGCTGGCAGTGCAGCGCTGAGCAGTTCGCCAGAAGTTCTGAAGAAAGGAAACGGGAGGGGATCAATCAGGTGCTGGGAGTATGATGCAGGCCAACATAAAAACCTAGTTTGGCGAGAAGGTACACTGGATTTCTCTTCTGCACTAACATTCACACATTGCACAAACAGTGGTGAACGGAGTTCCAAGGTGCAGTCTGCTGTCTCACGTGTCTTGACTGCATTTTGTTACGCCTGTTGTTTATTCGTTCAGTCGTTTCCGACTCTTCATGACTTCATGGACCAGCCCATGCCAGAGCTTTCTGTCGGCCGTTGCCACCCCTAGCTACAGAAATGATAACTAAGTTTCCCCTAAATATCAGGCAGGTACACAGCAAAGACTCTCTTGCTTCTCTAAAAGTGCTTAGGAGACCAAAAACGACATGCTCCCAATGAACACGTGCCAGCTCATATTCGAAAGATTTCAGGTGCACAGCTCAGCAATTCCCATTCAAAGATGTGGCAAGGAATCCACATCTTTGTGGTTAAGTTTCCTCCGTGCAAAATCCTGTAATATTGATCTATATGCATTTCTCCATCTCAATCTAAAAGGGCCAGCTTTAATTTATTGATTTATTTAGGTTTGTATTAAAGAGAGGTGCCAGGAAATTCACTGAAGTTATGCTAGCTTCAGGGAGTGAAAGTGGAAAAATCTCATAGGGGCAAATCTCCTATTGCATGCAAGCTCTTGCTGCGCGTCCTTGTTCACACCGACAAGCAAACCTGCATGTGTACACACGTAATGATTAAAGCAGGTCTAAAGGTACCTTTACCTGAGGTGTGGTGATTTATGCAATGTGATGTGCTCTAACGAAGTGTTCTATCTGAGCTATTGACCAATTTAGGATGTGGGAACATTTCAGGATTTCTCCCCAAGACTCTGGATTGGCCAATTCAATGGTAGGCTCATGAGTTCATCAGCTCGGTGGTAGTATGACGATCACACAGACATTTACATGTTTCCATAGTTACAGGGAGCAACTTCCATTTATTGGATTAGAGGAAGAAGCACAAAAGTGGCTCATAACTCTCTTCACGTATCCAGATCCTTATTGACTTCTGGACATCTTTCCAAGCTACTTCTTCTAGAACCAAAATAGAATCTTAAGCAACAGTGTCATGGCACTGGCAATGAAATATTAGTGCACAAAACACACGTCCAGAGAGCCAGCACATTTGAGCTCCTCTAACAAAATGCATAAAAGTCACAACTTCATCCCCACACACTCCACAACTCTGCAAAGACTGGTTCATGCAGTGAACTGGATTAGGATAGCAAAAAGATCATGGGCATCTCTGAATCTGGCACACCGCTAGCTGGGGAGCACCTTAAATGTCCAATTCAAATCCTCAGTCCACTGGGGGCACAGTTAGGCAACAGTGGTTTCTGTGCTCAGTGGAAAACAAAGAAGTGTTTTGGCTTCAACTCTTTCCTTGTAGTCCTAGATTTTCCCAAACAAATGAATCAGATACTAGTACTTTACTCAACTACTTATTTATATCATCATCTTATTTATATCTTGTTCTTCTTCTTCTTCTTCTCAATTATTATGGTCACTGACTAGCAAAGTCAATATAAAGCATGTAAAAGAGAGCTAAAAGTGACATGATAGCAAAATGCAGTTTTGTAGAATTCCTTCTCTCAGGAGGATAGCAACATTTTTTCCTCTGATTTGCATTGAAGTCATAAAAAAAACCTAGAAACCCTTTCAGTGATACAAGAGGAAACATCCCTTAAACAAATTCGTACCAAAGTTGTGGTGTTTATAGCAAAAAGCCATCTCTCAAGGGGGCACTGACACTACAACTTTCAGAAGAAGCATGCAGGAGACTTATTTATCCATGTATTTAGTCATTTGTTCATTCATTTGGGTATTTCAGCTTTATTACTCCCATTCTAAATATTTGCACCTCTCTAAAGTAGCTACAATCCTAGTATTAACACCAATCCGGTAGGCCTCATCCTAGTTCTTATGTGATGTTGCAGTCAAGAATGACACTTATTTTTATTTATTTTTATATTTATTTATTACATTTATATACTGCCCCGTAGCCAAAGCTCTCTGGGTGGTTTAAACTATACACTTTAACTCTGCAAAAACAAACAAAAACCTGTTAGTTTAGTTCCGGCAAAATTACAAAACTGTTTTGCGTCTCACACACAAATATTTCCTTTGAGCCACATTTCAATCAGAAAACAGCTTTTTATAGATTTTTTTAAAAGTTTCACAGAAAATGGGTACAATTTTTAGAGAAGTCGACAAAAAAAAAACCTTCCACTGCATGCCACAGGAAGCTTCCTTACACCAGGTCTGCATATTTGTCTGTCTAGCTCAGTTTTGCCTATTCTGACCGTCGGTGACTCTTGGGCAGAAATCTTTCCCAATCCCTGCTATCTGAACCTTTCTTCTTCTTCTTCTTCTTCTTCTTCTTCTTCTTCAAACTGGAGATGCCAGGGATTGAACCTGGGACCTTCAGCATGCAAAGCATGCGCTCTATAGCTAAGCTATGGTCTCTGCCTAAATGCCAGTCTTCTCCCTCACAATGTTAAAATTCAACTCATTTGCCTGATCAGGCTATAAGCCAGCAGACTATGGATGCTTCAAATGCAGGACAGCTGCAACATCAAACATTATACAGGCATTGTAAGATGATCCTGGCCATTGCTACAGGGACACATCACGGATCAATACTAATAAAACAGCAATAACCACTGGCAATAACTACTACCGCCACATGCATTGTAGCAGCCTTGCAGAAAGTCGCTCACGGGCATCAAAAGGGCAGGAATACAGATACAAATATATAAAGGCAGGACAGGGATCGACTCACTTAGCTACCAGCTCAAAGGCTTTGCGGCTATGACAGATCCATCTAAGTGGGACTGGAATAATATTTCAAACTAGCGAAATGCGCAACAAAAGTCTGGATTGTACAAGACGAGTGGCCATACAGAGTGTATGTGAAGCTTGTTGCTGATTTCTTTATGCCCACTTCCATTTGCTCCCCTTTACTTCTGAACGTCTTAAAAAAAAGTTTAATTCATTTCCTCAGCGCTGGGTTAGATGCTAGGCATACAAATTCAATGCCTCCATACAAGCAGTATTATTCTCCTATGCAGTCCTTAGGAAAGAATATAGAAAGTAGCCTTAGACTGTTGTCGACACCGGCTGGCAGCAACATCTCTCCAGAGTTTCACCCAGAGGACCTTCTCTTCTGCTGCTTCCAGACTGTGGAATGGCCTGGAGGAGGAGACTTGTCAACTTGACGGTCTATTAGCATTTCAGAAAGCTTTAAAGACTGATCTCTTCTGGCAGGCCTATCCAGGGGAATTTTAGGATGTTTTTAGAATGTTTTTAGGATGTTTTAACAATGTATATTATGATCTTAATTCAGTTTTATGTATTTTATATTTACTGTTGTTCCCCGCCTCGATCAAAATGGAGATGCGAGTAAGAAATTATTATTATTATTATTATTATTATTATTATTATTTATTTATTTATTTATTTATTTAAGGATTTTTATGCCGCCATTCAGCCAAAAAAGGCTCTCATGGCAGCTTACAAAAGTATTTCTTGACAGTCCCTGCCCACAGGCTTACAATCTAAAAGACATGACACAAAAGGAAAGGGGATTGGGAGGGAGGAGGAGGAGGAGGGGGAAAAGGAAAGCAAATTCAGGCACTACAATCTTAGTTGGAAAGTTCAGCAGTTACAGGTGACAGCAGGAGGGAGGGGGCTCTCAGCTGGAGCTGGACCCAGGCACGGTGGAGAGGTGCCTGGCTGCTGCTTCCTCCCTCACTGGTGGCCTCTCCAGAGACAGTTCAAAAAATTATTATTATTATTATTATTATTATTATTATTATTATTATTATTATTATCCTAGTCCTTCCTGGAGATGCCGAGGATTGAACCTGGGGCTTCTGCATGCAAAGGGATACTTTGGGAAGGTGCTCTCTCCCAGGTGAAAAGTTGCAGGTTCTCCAAATACAGCTGATCACCTTCCCTTATTTCTTAGTTTTCAGTTGGCATTACAGGATAGGCTTTGCTTTATGTGTCTTTCAGCGGGTCCACACTCTAATATGTCATTGCAAGGCCATCTGTCCGCTGTTCTAGCTACCTACATCCTTAAAAATGGGATGGCTACAACTTCTCCTTTAAAACTAAAGTTTTCCTTAATAATTCAAGCCTCTCATGGAAGTCACCAAGCAAAAATTGTTCATGGTTAGTTTGTTTTAAAGGCTGGGCCAAGGAACGACATGAAAGAATTTAAAGATTATGAAAAGCCTTCAGTGAGGTATCCCAATGAGCACTGAAGTGGTTTACTGGCCTTCCCCAAAACTGATTCACCTCTGAAGACCAAGGTCATGACATCTTGAACACCAGCCTGAGGGCACTTGAAGGAGACAGCACTGCCAGCAAGGTTTCCTGGCATGTCTGGCTTTCATGGATTAATTGCTATTAATGGTTGCAATAAATGTTAATAATATTTCCATCTGCCTCCCATTTCCCCCAATGTAAAGAGGAGATAAAACTGGGGCCAGCAATGAGCTCTCCATGACAGAAATTTCCTTCCATTTCAGCAGCATGAATACTATTTATTCTCCCAGTAACTAATAGCCATTGACAGTCACAGAATTTAATGTCATGCCCCAGGCTATCCTTATAATGCTGATGCTAGGATTGCTGGAACCTAGGCTTTGCACGCTGAAAAGTCCCTGACATCTCAAGATGTAAAGATCAAGGGTATCAGGGCTTGTTGAAGTAGACAGTATGGAATGGGCAGAAGGTAGATTTCCAGATCTTTAGGACCTCAGTTCCCAGAAGCCCCTGCTAGAATGGCTAATGGTCAGGAATGCTGGGGATTGAAGTCCAAAGCCTCAGGAGATCTATCATCTGCCTTTCCCTGGATGAGCATGGCGTAATTTGGTATAGAGGGTGTGCTGAAACATTCTAAAGTGTGGTAAAAGTGGTTTGGACTGGCATTTGCTGCGTTCCAAGCCTTTAGAGTAGTGAACGTGTGTTCGAATTACTTCCACCATACTTATAACATCTGTTGAGCTCTGCTTCAAGGCAGTTTCACAAATTTGTACACCTAGCAGTAAATAAGATGGTACTACTGAACTAAATTCTGAACAGTGGGCAGAAACCCTTCACTTCTTGGCCAAGATTCTCCATGTGTGCAGTGGACTTCCTGGAGGAGGCATGTGCGGCTGTTAGGGAAGAAACAAGCTCCTCCTTGCCCGCTCACCCCCACCTCTGTCCTATTTGTGTGGGCCTTCATTGAGCAAATGCCAGGAAACAAGATTGCTGTATTCTTTTCAACGGTGTTGTTTTTACTACTGCCAACCAAGTGCTCTCAATTTACTGGAATTTCCTTTCGTTTTTTTGGATTTCTATATTAAATTCCCAGAATCCCATTACGTAACCAGAATTCTCAAGAAAAAAACAATATCCAGTTGTGACATCGTAACAAATTAAAGACATACTGCTGAAATAATACAAGCAGTGAGATGCAAGACTTTTAAATCACCTTGTAAACCTAAAGTCCTAACAGCTGCTATAAAATTGTTATGATCTCAATTTTCATTTAAAAAGGGGCGGGGAAGCCTAAATCAGCAGAGAAAAATCAGGAAGCCAAAATGATTCATGGACATCATGTGCTTGTGTTTTTTTAATTGTATAACTGACAAGGTACCTTGGTGAATGACTTATTGATTATCTGGGACAGGTCAATCACACAGTTCCCAGACGCACCCACACGGACTCAATTCAATCCAGAAAAGTTTTGGTGTGAAAAAAACCCAACCATGAAATGTACCAGCTTGCTGAAAATGCCAGCTACTCAAATAAAGCAGCAATAAGATAAGCTTCTGCGGCTCCAATTAATACACAAAGAGGCCAGGGCTGGAGCTTTTGTGGCTAAAAGGGACACTCACATTGTGTGCTACTACAGTGCAATTCAGCCTACAAATGGCTCTTTGTCTCTCTCGCTCTCTTTTCCTTCTTTCACCCTGGGTGCCACCACAACCACTTCAGAGTTCAGCATTCCAAAGCTGGAAAGCTGAGAGCCCCCACTCCCCAAGTGCATATTTATTTACAGCAAATTGGTTTGTAACAAGTTCAAATTGGAATTCATCATGAGAAGCGCCTTAGGGCATGTTTACACACACACGCACACGACAGTTACTTCTATACTCAAGCGTTCCTGACGGAACTCAAGATCTCTGCTCAGGCAATAATGGGTAGAGGTTCCAGTAGTGGCCATTCTATTTGGCAGCTGCCTAAAAGAGAAGAGGTGTAACAAGAACCCTTCCTCATCAGCTTAGTAATAGCCATTGCTCTTTGGCTCCTCCTTCCCAGAACACAGTCCATCAGCAGCTGGTCTTTCTACCGGAGTTGTTGCTTGAAGGGGTTCCTCTGGATTGGCCTGGGTGAGACCATGGCCTTAGCAAGACCAGCATTTAACCCAGGGCAAACCCCGGGATCGTCCCTGTGCGTCCAAATGATGCACAGGGGATCCCGGGATCAGGGAGGGATCATCCCTCCCTGGCCCCGGGATACAGCCCTACCCTTTGGCCCCAGTTTTCCCCGCACCACGAGCATGTGGCCCGTTTCCACGGCTTTACTCATGCGGAGCCAGGACCCGCGCATGGGGAGCAGCACTCCTCAGGAGCGCTGTGCCCATCGGGGCTAGGGTGGGGGGAGCAGGGAAATAATTTAAAAAACAACAACAACAACCCTACCTTCAGTTGCTCGTGCGCAGCCAGCCCTTTAAAAAAAATTTAAATGGTGGGCGTGACGCCTCTCTTGCTGAGGTCATCGCACCTTACATGTAAACGAGGGCGAGATCTCACGTTATTCACAACGCCAGGTTTCCCCTCCTCTCCCCCACAACAAAAGTAGGTCTAGCTAATTTATTTATTTATTTTTTATACTGCCCAATAGCCGAAGCTCTCTGGGCAGTTCACAAAAATTAAAACCATAATAAAACAACCAACATGTTAAAGCTAAGGCCCAAGTGGGCTCCTTGGCAGAATATGCTCATTCAGTGGCTGTTCTAATAAAGCAATTACATCTGATCGCTAACTTTGCACGTTTAGTTTCCTCTTCCTTCTATTCCCGGTCTGTAAAATGAGAAAATCATGTCCTACCTCACAAGTTTGTTGTTGAGGGCAAAAGACAATGCAGATTTGAAAGCGTTTGGCGTATAAAATGTGAATATATGAACGTGCCAAGCTGTGTTGTGCAGATGCACCAGAAAACAGGAATTGGCAGTCTATATTTTCCTAGCAGGGAGCCCAGCTTTCTCCCGTGTTTAGAAAACCAATGACAGACGTATCAATCATCAAATGAAACACTGGTTTAGTTTATTACTCTGCCATATGCTTCAGGCTCAGGCAAGCTGACTCCCTTTAAACGACAACAATGACAACAAAACAGAACAAAAAACAGCCCATCGTGTATGTTCCTCACTTTACTTAAAAAATAAAACCGCATGCTGTGTTTTTTAAAATTGAAAAATTGGTCTGGAGAAGGAGGGCAGAAGAGGCCTCATGACATCACTGGGAACCAGCCAATCAGCACTTTGCACAGTTGGCTATGGCAGCTGCAAACAGAAAATATGGTTTTCCGCAGAGCTTGACCCTTAAGGAAAGATTGCATACTTTCTTCAGGCATTTGCACATCAGCCTCACAGCTCAAGTTGTGCAATTCCCGTTATACTGGTTCAGACCATTTATCCCAGGAGGTCCATCCGCCCCAGGATTGGATTGGATACTCTGACTGATTGTGGTTCTCCAAAGAGTCAGGAAGAGATGTCTTTCCTTTCCCAGCCCTGCTCCCTGAGATCCTTCACTCTGGACTGAACTTGGAACTCTCTCTGGCAAGTTTCCTCAACTTGGTGCCCTCCAGGTGTGTTGGGGTTACAACTCCCATCCCCCTTAGCTAGCATGGCCACTAGGTTAGGGAAGGCTATACTAGGCCGAGGAAGGCTGGTGATGGCCTCTACTACTGCTAGCAAGACTTGTACCTGTACAGAAAGGGGAGGGTATGGTTAGTTCTTAAGTCTAGAGAGAAAGAAAAAGCTAATTATTATTGCCTGCGGAGAGAAGGGTTTGCTATTTCCCTCCGAATGTGCGATCCCCTAGTCTTCACCTTGCAACTGGCTGCTCCTGAGGGTGTCTTCCCTTGGGACCCACTAACATATGGAGTGAGCCGGGGTTAGCGACCTGGTTTTCTGCTTTCTGTACAAGCAGCTCTCAAGAAGTAGCAATCAAATTGAGACAGAAGGCCCACTGCATTCCCTACGTTCATGAGAGGGAGGAGAGCTGTTGCCAGCCAGTGTTGACAGTACTGGGCTAGATGGACCAACAGTCTGACACAAGGCAGCTTCTTATGTTCCTATATTCATCCCAACATGACCATTTCCCCCCTCCTTGTGACTACTGGGTGAGCCTGCGTGACCTCATGATTAGTACCAGGCTAAGACTGGAGAGACCCAAATTCAAATCCCACACAGCCATGAAGCTTACTGGGTGACCTTGAGCCAATCACTCTCCTTCAGCCTAATCTACCTTACAAGGTTGTTGTGAGGATAAAATGGATTGAGGGGGAGAACTTTGTAAACCACCAAAGAGCTCCTTTGGAGGAAAAGTCGGATGAAAATGTAATACAAAGATACACACACAGTAGTAGTAAAAAAACTAAACCTCCAATAAACAAATAAACAAAAGAACGAAGAACAGCCCATGCATGTTGAAGTGAGCCCAGCCCCAGTACGTTGGCAGCAGCCGATGGAACAGAGGGCCTTGCCCCACCATTCACTTCACACTAACAGAATTACACATAATAAATAATATTTATTAAACCCAGGCCATCACCACAGCTATTTGGAAAAGAGTTACTTCGTCTTATCCTCACTGACAATGGCTGGGGGTGTTTATAAGCTCTGAGCGAACAGCCTTAGGAAAAGTTTTGTTTGCTGAGCATACACAGCCCAGCGGGAACGGGAGACCACTATTTGCAGTGATTGCCTGCGGACATCAAGCACCAACCAGGCTCTTGCCAGGACATGCCTTCGCTGTCACCTCTCGCATGGAATATTGGCATAAAATATTTTCCTTCCAACTAACAAGCAACTATCCCATAGGATTCCGCCGTGCCATCTTGCAGCTCCAAGACGAGGATCCCAAACTGCAGCCTGGTGCACTTCCATTGATTGCTTTGCATGATTCTAGGAGAGAGAGTGGAGACAGGAAGCCCTGGGGCTATCCTGCATTACTCAGGCACTGGCTTCCAAGGTACTTAACATATAGGCTGGGTCTGGACAACACAATAATCAACAGTGGTTTAAATAGTCAATGGTTGATCATTTAACCCACCATGGGTTACTATATTGTGCAGAGAGAGTTTTTTAACCATCGTTTGTTTATTTGGCGAAAATAACCAATGCAAAAAAACCAAGACTGTGCAGAGTTGGCTACTTGAATCACCACTGGTTATTATGTTGTGTGAAGGGCACCGCTGGTTATTTCCTCAACCACTGTTGGTTATTTTATCAGCCAGAGAGTTGCAAGGCGGACTGTCGTGGGGAGAGAGGGCAGGGAATGAGTAAATCAACTCGGCATGGACTAATAGTCAACTCAATGCTGATCTTAATCCACACTTTGGTTGATTATCATCATGTCGTGGGGGTATTACCCCGTAAATAAACAATTGTCAAATTGATTATTACCCCTCCGTTAACTATCACATTGTCTGAACGTAGCCAGTTCAATCACTTCCGCTGCCAGCTGTAGCAGCTAAACAAACCAGGCTCCATCCCTGGCTTAGTTAGCATGATGTCTGAACCAGGAACCCTGGCTTGTCTCTCCTCACAACAAGCCACAGTTGTAAGTCAAGAACAACCCCTGGCTTACAACTGTGGCTTATCAGGGGACAAAGACAAGCCAGAGTTACCAGTTCATACATTACAATAAGCAGAGCTCAAATGGCAGGGCTGCGGCTTGTTTAGCTGAACCTATTTGCAGTGGGAACAATTGGGCAGTGTACACCAGCATACTGGCGCCTTCATAATTCTAGCCTAGGAGCTAAAGCTAGCTTTCCTACATAAAAAGACTGGGGTGGGGGGAGAATAACTTGATTGAGGTCAAGCAGGATAAATATGACCGTACACTTTGGCCGTTGCTAGACCATGTACATTGATCGTGCTATATAAATAAATAAATAATAATAATAATAATAGACCAGGGTTTAGCCTAGTGCGAGCCCCTGTGCATCCAGATGACGCACAGGGGATCCCGAAGTCAGGCTGGGTTGGCTCGGGATAACTGGCACCGGTTGTGGCCTGGTATTTCCTGCGGTCTCAGGCTGAGCCCAAGACTGCGGGCATGTAGCCCATTCCGCAGCTTTTCCCAGCTACCGCATTTACTCGCGAGTAGCCAGGAAAAGCAGCGGGGGGGCAGGGCAGGGTGGGGAGATGGGGGGGAAACGGAGATGGGGGGGATTGGGGATCGGAGACCATGGGCGAGCAAGATTGGAGATTGCGGGTGGGGGATTGGAGATCACAAGCGGTGGGGATCGCGGCCAGGAGGGAAATTGGGGTTGGGGGGGGAGCAGGGAACCCTTTAAAAAAAAACAAAAAAACTACCTTTATCATTGGTGCGCTCCTGCGCACACGGCCCCTTTAAGATCTAAAACAAAATGGCTTACGCGACGGGGCTTTCCTTTACTCTGTCGCGTCAACGTGTGGATAGGAGTGACAGGTAGGTCTAGCAAGGCCCTTCATCTACTGTCATTATTATTGTGTGATGTTATGAATATCTATGCCTGCATCAGCCAAACAGTATGGACATAAGCTTTTCATCTCATGAGAAACATCTCTGCCCACTAGAATGTTTAGAGCATTTAAGTCAAGAAATAAAAAGCTGCTCATGAAAGTGCTTGCGTGATTTTTGATTTTCCTTTCTACAGTTGTGACCTGACCCCATGCTGTACCACAGACTGCTTTTGAAATCCTCTCAGCCAGCTCCTGAGGCAATTTTATCTGAGCTCTGGGCCATAGACAGACAGGGCGTTATCCCAGTCCACATGACGCACAGAGTATCCCGGGAGCAGGGAGGGATGATTCCTCCCTTTCACTGAGATATCGCCCTCCCCTTTAATCCTGCTTTTTCCATGGTCTCGGGCTGATCCAGAGACTGTGGAACATGTGTGCAGGCGTCACAGTTTGTCCCGGCTCCTCGCGGTTATCGCAAGGAGCTGGGACCTACACCCATTGGAGCTCTGCACCCATCGGGGTGGGGGGAGGGGGAAAAACTATTTAAATTTTTAAAAAACTTACCTTTTGCGCACAAGCGTTTGTGTGCTCTTCTTTAACAAATAAACAAAAACAAAATGGCGGGCACAATGTCCTCTCCCTCCAAGGTTGTCGCACCACATTTAAACAGAGGGGGAGATCTCACAATAAAAATATCGCAAGATTCTCACCTCTCCGTCGCGCTAGATCGGTAGGCCTAGCTGAGGCCCTGGTTACCCTGCCAAAGTGTGGCAAGATATTTACTGATGGTATTCACTTGTAAGGTAAAGAAAAGTGTTTCCAGAAGTTGTGAGAGAGTTTTATGCCTCTCTCACATCTCTCTTTAAATTTTGTTTTGTTTTAATATATGATTCCCCAGCCATGTGCCCCATCACTGTAGAGCCCTAATTGTTAGGCACTGCTGGCTTTATCATAGAATCTGACCAAAGAACTTATGAAAGGTTTGGTTTGTATGCTTTTGGCCTCCAAACATTTTTTGTAAAGCGGACACTGACCCAAGCTAGGCAACCCTGGTCTGAGTACTTCCTCCCTCCCCAAATGCTAACAGTGTCTGTACCTACATTGGGTTGCTTGCCCCAGCTGCCAACAGCACTTAAACTGTGCTCAACTTTCCTGATTACTGTTAATAGTATGACAAGACAGGCAACACCACAGGGTGACACACCTAGGCTAGGAACAGGAGAAAGGAAAGGAACCTCTCGTGCAAGCACTTGAGTCATTGCTGACTCCTACAGGGACGCCTGCTTTCGTTCACGTTTTCTTGGCAGACTTTGCAGCGGGGTGGTTTGCCATTGCCTTCCCCAGTCGCAGTTACCTTTCCCCCAGCTTGCTGGGTACTCATTTTACCAACAGAAGGATGGAAGGCTGAGTTGACCTGAGCCAGCTGCCTGAGAACCAGCTTCCGCTGGGATCGAACTCAGGCCGTGGGGAGAGTTTCGGCTACAGTAACTGCTGCTTACCACTCTGCGCCACACGAGGCTCTAGCCTAGGAACAACGGACCCAAATGTGCTGTGGCTGCAGTCCTTCACTAGTGCCTACAATTCCTACATGGCCTGTTCTAAAGCAGTCTAACATGAGCAGTGTGATTTTTTTTAAAAAAAAATTGGTTTTGCTTCTAGCTCAAACTCAGCACTAAGCATGGAGCACTTTGAAAATAATTTGGATTTACGTTGTGCAAATGAGCAAATTCAGAAGGAGGTGCGTGTTTTTCCTCTATGGAACAAAAAAGCAAGATGGGAGACATAGGGAATAACAAGCCTTGAGAAAACACAGGCCTGGGAAGACAAATGCTCCAGAGCTTCCCTATTCACAGGAATATAGCTTTGGAGTAAGATCTTCCCCAATTTAAGCCCCAGGAAACTGCTAAGGTCCCAGAATTCGTCAAGCCTGCTATTGCTAAATAAACTGTGGTTGACCCTTGAAGCATCCCATACCTCTTCCTTCCCCTCAGTCCAAAAAGCTTTATTCATAGCTAGACAAGAACGACATCCCTTCACAATCTCTGGCAGCCTCCAGTTCGGGTGATAGGAATGAGTGCAAAGGTAGGCCCTTGCCAATATGGCTGCCCTTGGGCAATGAGGTGACTGCATTCACTCTGACAGTGAATCCATCTGGAAAACAACAGCTTGTTTACATGCAGTAAGGGGAAGGCTGCTTTCAGGGATAAAGAGGTTTAAAACAACCCTGTTTCAATTAAACTTTCTAAAACTGACACTTGCACCATTGAAATGAAAAAGATGCAGATGACTTTGGCCTCAGCTAGACCTATGGGTCTAGCGCGACGGAGGTGTGAGGATCTCACAATATTTTTATCGCAAGATCTCCCCGTTTACACACGACGGCCTCAAAAGAACAGGACATCGCGCCCGCCATTTTTTTTCTTAAAGGAGACAAGCACAAGAGTGCTCATGCACAAAAGGTGAGGTGTGTGTGTTTTTAATGATTTTCCCCTCTCACCCCATCCAACCCCCAATGGACACAGAGCTCTTGAGGAGCACAGTGCACGGTTTCCGGCAAACCGCGACACACGCATGTTCTGCGTTCTCGGGATCATCCCAAGACCGCGGAAAAAGCAGTTGAAAGGGTAGAGTGATATCCCGGGGAAAGGGAGGGATCATCCCTCCCTGCTCCCGGGATCCCCTGTGCATCATGTGGACGCACAGGGACGGTCCTGGGGATCGCCCAGGATATCGCCCTGTCTAGCTATGGCCTTTGTCTTGAGCACGGCCATGAGGGGAAGGAGGAAAGGGGAAGTAAGGGCTGAGACAACTGATGAATGGAAGCCAAAACTGTGCTGATATGGCGGCCATTAGGGCTGTCTTTTGATAAGAGAAAAGAAGAGGAACCAACCTGCTGACTGTTCACTGGCCCGTTTTAGCTCATTTCTCTTCTATACGTCCAGAGGGGCAAAGCCACCAGGGGAAGTGTGGGAGAAAGGTAAAGGGCAGAACCAGAGGGAGAAAGGATGGGACTACCACTTTCAAAAGTGCCAATACATCCATGCCGTTGTTGCGAAGGGAGAGCAATCACCAAACACAGACAGGAAGAACTAAGAGCTCAGGGGTGTTGCCATTGCTGGAAGGCTTCAAAACAGGGCAGATGGCACAGGGAACAAATGCTAGTGTGGAAAGTCAGGTTGCTTACCTGTAACTGTAGTTCTTCGAGTGGTCATCTGTGCATTCACACTGATGGGCTCTGCGCCTGCGCGGAGACCTGACCGGGAAACTTCCATAGCCTAGAGTTTGGGCGGGAACCCCTCCCCCTCCTATATATATATATCACGGGGTCCCGCCTTAATCCCTCAGTTTCAAGGAGACCGACATTGTGGATTTCCATGACCGAGAGATAGATGATATTGATAGAATTACACGGTGTCGACCTTATAGGTCGTGGCGATGGAGTTGGTGGTGGTAATCGCGGAGGTGAGTGCAGAGGAGACGCATGTCGTTGCTCAACTTGTTTTTCCTTCTTTTGCAGTTCCAATTGTTTGGTCTTTTTAGGTTTTTTTGGATAGGTGTTTTAGAGACAATGCTCGTTTTGGAGTGGATGTCTCATGTATAATACTTGGGCCAGAAACCGACCTAGTTGGAGAGACTTGAATTATTCTCAAGCTCTGGGTAGACGCCATGTTGTCTGTTTTGGATGTGGTTGAGGCTGGAGTCGGTTTCGTTTTTGGCTTTTTGGGGTGCGTTTCTACAGCCCGCAAAGCCTTGTCCCAAAGGAGTGAGCGTAGACGATCTGCGCGATGTTTTCTAGTCTGTCTGGTGAAGGCCATATAATGGTGGCAGGTATCTACAATATGGCCTTCATCAAGACATAAAACACATAAAGAGTGTCCATCAGAGGGGGGGAGTTTACTCCCACAACGAACACATTTACGGAAAGGAGCCTTCATGGCCATGCGCAAGGGCACTGCGATCAGAGATCACAAAAAAAGTTGTCCGAGTAAACAAAACGCAAATTCGAAAGAAGGAATACAAGAAGATAGAAAGAAAGAATAAAATATTTGAACTCTAAGCGCTGCTAGGCAGAGAAGTTCCTAGGTTGAGTTACCACAATGGCGGTCAACGAAGAACTGAGGGATTAAGGCGGGACCCCGTGGTATATATATAGGAGGGGGAGGGGTTCCCGCCAAAACTCTAGGCTATGGAAGTTTCCCGGTCAGGTCTCCGCGCAGGCGCAGAGCCCATCAGTGTGATGCACAGAGACCACGAAGAAGAACAGCCTCATTGCTGTCCAGATTCAACCACAGAAATGCCTCAGTTTAGGTTGTTTACAAAATGTCTTGCTTGGTTTTCCCAACTAAGGGCTAAACTACATGTTACGCTTACTATGTAGCTATGTCTTTGGGTTTTTTTAATTAAATTATAGGAAAAGGGGTGTGTGGAGTGGTAGGGAGGTGCAATTCTGATCTTAAATGAAGCATGTAGTGAGAAGAAGCTTACCTCTTCACTTCCCAGTCAGAACAGAAATCTCCCCCTGTATAGCTAGCAACTTTGGGGGTGGGGTGGAGAATCACATTGGTGCCACTGACGTCCCATTGGTACAGGAAGGATGATTTCTGCTCCAATCAGTGCTGGAGAAGGAAGAGGGTATGTCTTCTCTCACCACAGGCTACATTTAAAGGAAGAATTGCACACACGTCAATGCCTGTAACTTACTTCACTAAAATCGAAGATATAGGGTTGGCCCTAACTGACAGCTACCATTTGCACATTTAGCTAGTGAAAGGAGCTGGATACACTATTGAGAGAAGCAGCCTCTTTTCCTTTCTAATTTTTCCCCCTGTAAAAGATATAGTTTGCATAATTTGTGCCAGTAATTTTCTTGGCCTTTGTTTAAGGGCATTAAGCATAACTACTTCTCCCGAGGCCCAGGGCTGTTGTTTACATGAGGTACTCCGACTGGAGTAATTTGGAAGTTTGCTCATTTCCTCTGTACCATTCATACCCTCTTTATGTACATTCCCCATTTTTCAATCCAGAAGCTGGTCGTGTTTGCACAGTTAAGCCATGAAAGGATGAACCAGAGAGGTCTCTTCTCCATTTTCTGATGAGGAAATAGCCCTCCCTATAGTGGGGAACACATTCTGAGAAAGAACAGTGCTGGCTCTACTTTTTGCTAATGTTCATATGAACACACAGTTCAAAAGCAAGTTCAAAAACACAGTTCAAAAACACACTCCTCCCCAAGATACTTTGCCGCGTGACCCAAAAGCAGCAGCCAAGTATATGTGAATGACTCATCCCACCTCACAAACCCTAGCTGGCTAATATCAAGCCCTTGCAATCACCATGAATTAAGCAAAGTGATACAAGTAACACTTTATCTCATGTAATTTTTACTCGGCACGTAACCTTGACTTGTAGTGCTTCCATTACAATCCTCCCAAAGGATTGTTAGTGGCAGTACAGCAGCTAGTGTAGTTAATGCTGAATTTGGTGCAATTGTTCTGGAGTCTTCATGGGCGTGCAACTGTCAGGTTCAAATCCCACTTCAGCTGGGATGCCCAGTACACGGCCAGGAACAAATCATACACACGCTCTCTCACTTTCTCCATAGCCTATCTCACCAACTTGTTGTCATATAAGATGTAAATAATAAATATATTGGGGTGCGTGGTGGGGGGTGGGGAGAAAGCAATATACATGGGTACCAGTTTCAAATTTTGAAGGGATTATTATAAAGCAGGGGACACATGGACTTCCAGATTTTTGTGGACTGCAACTTCCATCAATCAATTTATTGAAAGCAACCAAATAGATTTTAGCCAATTACGTACACAAAAGTTATACACAGAGTGTAAAAGCGTGTCAAATACAAAAGAATAGATAAAATGTTATAAAATGTTAAAACATACAACTAAAACCTTACATGTTAAAATATTAAAACATACATGCGCATACAACCCTAGACGGCTTAGCCAATGGTGAAGACAGATGTGAATAACAACCCAACAACATCTGGAGGGCCACACATTCCCCATCCCTGTTGTAAAGGGTAAATGAAGGAGAACTGGGGAGAAGAGATAAAACTACAAACAATTGTTTCTATAAAAAAGACACAAGGGTTGAAATCTATACCAGAGACATTAGGCCAGAATCTGGTATTATCTAGGGCAGCAGTGCTGTTAATACGATTTGAGAGAAGAGATAAGAATCTGAAATTAATATCCTCCCAAACATCGTCGTCCTCCTCCCTCCAATAAATCTGATAAAGCCTTGTAAACAAGTTGTTATGGCCATGTAGCTTATTAAACCCTGTACTCGTGTATAAGAAATGGGATTTAGAAATAGGCTTCGGAGCCATTTGTACCACTATGCGGAAAGAACATTAGCTCTTTCCCTTTCACTGTTAGATTTCAAGCCAAACAGCTAAGGGGACTATAAATTAAGCAGCTTAAAAGACCCCAGCCTCTCTAAAAGGCAGCGGTTTTGTTTACTGCTAGGCTGTCTGACAAACTTTCTGTTTTGTACACCATTTTGGTAGTCTCTTGGCTGAAATTTAATTAATTACAATATTTTAGCCTGCTTTTTAATAACAGTATTTCCAGTAAATGGATTCTATAAGTGCTTAAATCAGACAAAGATAAAAATGTACCTGGGCTATAACCACGTCAGGTAGCACATTTAGATGACATCTCCTTTGGCATAACATTTTGAGATCCACAAGCCTGGAGCAGATAAAATGTTGGCCTGGTAGAGCCATAGAGTTATATTATGGTTAGCACAAATCTTGGTTTGTTGCTTTAAGTTGCCCAAACATACATGGGAAACGTGATTTAACTTACTGAGCTGAGCCATGTCCTCAAGAGGACATGAATAAGGAGATACCACTGAAACCTGCTTGTCATTTTCTAAGCAAGGGTTGAGTAACTTGCAGGCCAAAATTATCGGGGGGGGCACAACCCACCCTTTCTCACTATTCGCTATGCTGCTGTCTAGGTCTGATGGAAATTGTAGACCAAAACATCTGGATGGCCACAAGGTGCCCACTTCTGTTGTATGCAGAGAAATATTATTACATCAGGTGAAAACCACCTTATGTAACAATAGTTTTCTTGGTGCAGAAATAATGCCTTATATATCCTCTTGTGCAAGCACTGAGTCATTACTGACTCTTGGAGGGACGCCAGCTTTCGCTGACGTTTTCTTGGCAGGCCTTATAGAGGGGTGGTTTGCCATTGCCTTCCCCGGCCGTTATTACCTTTCCCCCAGCTAACTGGGTACTCATTTTACCAACCTCGGAAGGATGGAAGGCTGAGTCGACCCGAGCCGGCTGCCTGAAACCAGCTTCCGCTGGGATCGAACTCAGGCCGTGGGGAGAGTTTCCAGGGATAAATGCAAATGGTGGTTTACAAAACTACTTCTCAAACCATGGCTTCACATTCTAGTTTGCAGATGATCCTTAGCCATGGCGGAATTATTAACACTGAACCATGACTAAGGAAAATAAATCATGGTTAATCATTATGTGTGCATGCATAGGCTCTTGTCATTCTGGACCTCTCCCAGTCAATAAAATAGCTGTCCAACATTTCTGAAAGGAAGGGAGCTGGGTTATATGTTCTCTCGATGTATTTTAAAAGGCCAGGAGGGAAATGCTGGGAGGAAAATTGATAGATGGACAGATCTCCCAAGCACTGAGCAACACAGTGACTGGCACTATGATTCTAGGCATAATCAAGAAGCAATCTTGAAGGGGACGTGGAACTTGCCTTCAACACCTCTAACAACTGACCCCACTTTCTATTTTGAGAGTCACAGGCTTCTAAGCAAGCCGTCAGTCTTTTGCCCAGTCTTTTGCAGAGTACACTATAAACCCCCATATGCTTTGAAAATGTGGAAGACATCCAGCAGCAGGCAAATCTAGGAAGATGTAATAGGCCATGCAGAAACATCTTTCCCTTCACAGCTTCCGCCCTTGGGGCAAAAGGCTCTGGCAGGTTTCTGTTGACAGCCACAAAAGTGTTATCACTGCTTTCCTCTTCCATTGCCTGAAATGCTACGGAGAAGAAAAATGCTTCCAAAAATAGAGGCTGCGGTACAAGCAAAGAAGGGTGTTTCTTCCAAAGCTGCCAGACATTTCTGGTATTAAGGGAACGTCCTTTATTTCAAACACCGTACCAACTTCCAAGGAATCATACTGTTTCGCAGGATAGATATCCACCGTTCTACAGAATTTTACAGAACAGCCTCCACAAACTAAAAAGAACTCAAAGCCCACTGCTCCATGGAGCCCTACAGAAGAGATGTCATTAGGTCCTGTTCCATTCCTTACAAATAAGGATTTGCCAGCCAGTCTCTTTGCCTGACCCAAGGTTCTGACCCAACCCCACCTTCTTCCGAGTCTTTTAAAGAAGGACCCTCTTTGAGACATATATCCAAATATTATACCTATCTCTTGTCTGATCAGGTGAAGATTTTCATTCTTGCAGGGTAATTTCCTGCATCCCATCCTCATTAACACCACCATGGTAATTCAACTTCTATGACAAGAAGTGAATATATTTACATAATTTACCCTGCACTGCATAAATTATTCTGCCATTTCTTCCCACTTCGTATAATTTATTCTGATTTTGCTAGTCATGCTAGTCCCTTACCCAACCCCACAAGCACTAAAAAAAACGATCAGTCCACGACCTAGCTTCTGAAATGTCAGCAAGCACCCAAATACTTCAAAGATTTTTTTTCCACAGCTCTAAGGGCTAGAAGTATACTCCATTTTAAAAAATGCACCATTAAAAAAAGAAAAGAAAATGCAGATAATCAGAAAGTTGAATTCTATGCCCTCTGCCATATTCTGCACTCCAACGGAACTGCAGTATATATCATCTTACCCATAAACTGCAAGGTGAAAAGAAAGATTTGTTTATTTTATTATTGCATTTATATCCCACCTTTTTTCCTCCAAGGAACCCAAAGTGGCGGGAGTGGGAGTAGGAGCATATGGGAGTTATGGCAGGTAACTCAGTTTAGCTTTGCTTGTCATCCTGGATCTACTAGACGGGGCTGGAACTGAGGGTACAAGTGACATTGCTGATACCTGGAACACCTCTGCCAAAGACCATCCAAGCAAAAGAAAGTTGTATAGTGCCCTTAGAGCAGCCTTACCCAACCTGGGGGGAATCTAACAGATCCCCAGGACACCACATTGGGGGAGGCTGCTTCAGGGGGTACAGAAAGCAGGTCTGGGGATCAACGGCAGAAACAGCATCTCTTTGCCCCCTATGGTACCTCAAGCACGGCTGAAAGAATACATGCCATCATGGATACTACATGCTCCTCCTCTTCAGCACTGCAACCTAGCTACTCCCTTGTCTATTTCTCTGTCCCAGACAATGCTGATGGTGAGAAGGAGAAGCAGGAGATGCCATGGCCTACTTGCTCCCTGCCTGCGAAGCAAGCAAAAGGTAACAATGATGAGAAAGAGGGTGAGGAGCGTGAGGAGCTGGTGACCAGAGCAGTTACTGCGCACATGCTCAGCCCTGGTATTTTTGTAGCAGAATTGAGTTTATAGCCTTTTTTTTTTTTTTTTGCACAAAGCCATAACACCTCGTTCCTCGACTCACCCAGGCTTTTTCTTTTTCATTTCAGCAGTCTAATTTTGAGTGTGTGGGAAGGTGTCTCTTTGTTGTTGCTATTGTTATTTAGTATTTTATTTATTACATTTATATTCTGCCTTTTTTTCCTCCGAGGAACCCAAAGCGGCGTACATAATCCTCCTCCTCTCCACTTTATCCTCACAACAACAACCCTGTGAGGTGGGTTGGACTGAGAGTCTGTGACTGGCCCAAAGTCACCCAGTGGGTTTCCATGGCTGAATGGGGACTAGAACCTGGATCTCCCGACTCCTGTCCAACACTTCAGACACTACACCAGAGGCCATAGAGATTTATTCAGTACTGACACAGAGTCTTAATCCTTCCAAGACCTCCAAACACATAGGCAAACTGGTTCAATCATAAGAACAAGCCATTTGTCCTCCAGGCAGCCACTTTGCTCCTCTCTTCATGTGATCTGCAAATAAACTAGGAAGTCTCTAATGAACCATAATTTCCCATTTTGTCCAAACCAGAAAACTATGGGCCTAGGAGTGAAAGTCCTTGGGCCAAATATGGTCCTCAGTGGAGTGCCTTCTTTCCTTCCTGTTGCCATCTCAAAGCGCAAGAGAGGGGTGTGGCAGAGTCTGTGGCACTGGCAAGGAGATTTGCAGGCAGCCATTCTCTAAGCAAGATAGTAGCACAGAACCAACACATCCAGAATATCAGCCAAGTCGTTCCCAATCACAAACCAAAATGCTGTGTAGAACACTAAATTCTGCACCCAAGGAAAGCTATAATGGTGGAAATTAATCAAACCAAAAAGTTGTACCTAATCTCTCATTTTGTGTATTTTATTTGGTTTGTGTTAATTCTGGGAAAGATGCTGGAGCACCACCACCACTGAAAACCTTATTAAGCAACTTCTCTGGCTTCTGAGTTCTCAGCAGACGGGCACTGCCAAGACACTCTCAAGCATATCTTCACAGCCCTAAAGGTGTCTAAAAATGCTCTTTTTAAAAATGTATTGTTGTTTTAAATATAAGCCTATAAAACTGAATCCTGTGTCCATTTTCACATTCTGCACTGTTATTGTACTCTAGGAAAATGTCAGCAGGCACAGATAGCCCTGAACACAATCACTGCCTTTTCAGTAGTGAAAATATTTTAAGTGAACTTGAAATCTAGCATTAGATCCATTTCCTTGCAACCAACTCCAGAGAAGGACTGCAGGGAAGAACCAGATCTGCCACTTCATCAATCATCAAAGTTTAACTGGTTAGGGCAAAGACTTCACAGGACCATGGATGCGAAAGCATGGAGCTGGTAAGGCTTTCAGAGTACAGGACTATGCTAGTCTTTGGAGCAAACAATGAAGAAGGCCTAAACAATACCAAAAAAAACAGAAGTCTCCAGAAACGCTGTTGATCCTACAGGCGGTTGAAGAGAACTGAGGGGATCAGGCGGGAACCCCTGAGCATATTCAGTGGACGGTTGGGGAGGGGTTCCCACCTAAAAAGTTTTCAGCTAGAGAAGTTTCCGAAGCTGGCCCTGCACAGGCGCAGAGCCCATATGTGTGATGCACAGAGACCACGAAGAAGAACCACACACCCCGGCTGAGGCCCAGCAATTTCCCTGTGCAGCTGGCCCGGTTCTGATGCGGAGGTGGCAACCTCTCTAAAGTCACTGGCTCTCAGTCAAAACCCTGCATGACTCAACATGGCTACTGTAATGTTACCTGATTAGGATAATGTATTTCACTTTCCACAACTAATCCTGATTAAAGATGGATTAAGGACACCATGTTCTCCCCAACACCACCCCACCCCATCCTTTTCGACAGGCTGGTCCCTGCTATCACTAACATTTTTTGGCTTGGGGGTGGGGGGACTACAATCCCTCTAGTCAAGCAACAAGTGCACAACTGCTTGATAGCTATGTAAGCAACAGCTGCTAGGGTATAAAAGACTGCCAGGAAGCACTTATAAAGGCACACAACCAAGACACTCTTGGGAGTGTTGTGCCAAGTCAGGAATGGGGCTACTTTATGTATTTATTTCTAGCATTTATTTATTTATTTAAAACATTTATATCCCGCCCTATATCAATAAGATCTCAGGGCAGCGTACAGATAAAAGCATACAGTATAAAACAGTAAATATACACAGCTAAAAACCAATTAAACCATAAGCCAAGTTAAAACAATATATAATTTAAAAGCAGTAAAACTATTAAAACAGTGAAAACCGTGTGCCAGCTTAGTGAATTCAACCATTAAAAGCTTTGTTAAAAAGCCATGTTTTCACTTGGCACCGGAGTAAAATCAGCGTTGGCGCCAGTCGCCACTCCACCTTTCTTTCATTGATAGCTAAGGTGGGTGGTGCAGGTGGGGGAACCACTCACATAGAGTGTCCCTGCTCGTGAATGGTCAAGCTCCATAATAAAGCTGGCATCACATTGCGGGAAGGCTTTGATGGTTATAAAGCAAATGGGAGGTAGGAGACTATCAGAGCAAAGAGGAACAGACTTTCATCCTAAGCAGGGATGGGGAATATGTGGCACTCCAGATGTTACTGGACTGCAACTCTCTTCTTTCTTCACCGTTGGCTATGCTGGCCAGGATGGATGAGAGTTGAAGACCAAAACAACTGGTGGATCACACGTTGCCCACCGCTCTCCTAAAGCAAGGGTGGGCAACATGTGGCTCTCCAGATCTTCTGGCCTAGAACTCCCATCATCTCTTCACCATTGGCTATGCTGGCTAGAGCTGATGGGAGTTGCAGCCCAACAACACTTGGAGAGACACATGGTCCCCAAGCTATCCTAAAGGATCTCCCATCCCCAGAGAGACATCTTTGGCAGAGGTTGCTTGCTTTGGGGGATGCATACAATATGGTACAATGTATATGAAATATACCTGGTGCCTCATCACTTAAGAGTTACAACGGCCAGGTTACAACTTTTTTCTGTTTTCTGTTACAAGCAGAAAATGGGCAACATTTCCACCAGACCTTGATTATTTGTTAGAGCTGCTAGAAGCCAGATGAGAATGCTTTGCTGTAAGTGGGCAAGATACGTACACCCTCTCCACCCTAGAAAGATACTTCTTGGCCACAACAGTTGTTTTCTTGCAACTGATCTGTCTTCCCTTGCAAATTCCCAGTAAAAAGAATGAGATGTTATATATAGGACTCCAATATGCAAATAAACCTAGGAAGCATTTTTTTAATGCCTATCTAGACTTTTCCATCCCAACTCTTCTATGGTTCTAGTACATTTCCATCACCACCACCCAAAGGATTTTGGTTATGGCCTTCCAGGAGCCACTTTGTAACTCTTTCAGAATTGGCACAGATGAGCCTCAGCATCCCGCTTTCCTAGTCAGGATCTCCCCTTCAACACAGAGTGCAGCAGAAGGTGCCACTCAGTCGCACTATATCCCATTGCTGCCACCTCAGAAACACAGCAGACTGGTGGGCAATCCATCGCCCCTCCATTGGCTGGCATGGGTTCTGTGTTGGCCACAGAGGAAGAGAAGCCCCTTCCTCCAAGGCCAAAAGGACAGACAGATGATTCCTTCCAGCAGAGGAGGGACAGATGATTCCTACCCTCCTTCGTCAGCCCACCTGGTAAAAGGCTAGCAGCCTGCATTTCTGGCTATGGAAATGCAGGCTAGCAGCCTCTTAAGTAGGCTGGTTGAAAGATCTGCAGGCTAGTAACTCCTGTAGACTTATTTACAAGGCTGGGTATATGCATGCTCTAATGTTGCAGGAGTGGGGGAAGCCAGAGAGATGTGTGCTCTTTGGTCGAAAGGAGGACTACAAGGTGCAAGACTGCACTGCCATAACCCCTCTACCCAGCTGGTTTACAAAGATGTGCTTGTCTGAGATTCAGCATCAGGCAGAGAGGCCTTTGCCAGGATCACAATGATGCCAGAAACGGTTGTGTGGACATCATACTATTTTCCCATCCACGAAACCAGGGCTCTGCTCCCAAGTTCACTTCAGGACAGATGTCTGCAGGTGAATAATCTGCTCATGTGACAGGCTCTTAAACGTTCTGATACTCAGGTCTGCTAAAGGAGAGTTTTCCAGTAGGATTACAAAACAGGGTTAAAAAGAAACAAGCCTCTTTGATCTGCACCAGAATGAAACCTCCCAAGAGCCTTAAAACCTCCAGAGGACAATGTGGCTATTTAGCAGCCTGCAGGGAAACTGAAACAAGTGGTTCCTCCCCCCCCCCCCCCAGCCCCACCCACACACACTTTCCTTTCTGAATTCTGGGTTCTCCTAAACTCCTAAATGTGCCAATGTCGTGCCAGTGCCAGCCACTTTCTGACAGTCCCCAGCTTAAATTCTGAGTGCCTTTAACTGGGAGCAAGCTCCACTGAACTCAGTAAGGCTTCCTTTCGAGTAAGCCTGCACAGAATGGGGCTGCACTAGTTAAAGCAAAGCTGCCTGCTAAATGTCGGCCCCTCGTTTTGAGCAGGAACGTGTCCAATTTTACCGTCTAACTCTTCTTAGGATTAAACTGCTAAATTAAAAAGCTAATAGTCAATCCCTCCTCCCTACAAAGGCATTTGGGCACATTCATGTTGAGCTTCTTAGTGCTTTCACTAAGGCAGGCTTATTTTTTTAGCATTCAAATAATTTTCCTAGCTCTTCCACCCACCTTTCCCAGCACGTCCCAACCACCTACACTGCTCTCTGAAGGACAGACCAATGCATCTCTGTACAGCTACACAAGGGGCATGTCTACACTGGGTGATATCCCGGGGACCATCCCTGTGCATCCACATGACACACAGGGGATCCCAGGATCAGGGAGGGATGATCCCTCCATTTCCCTGGGATAACTGAGACCTCAGTTATCCCAGTTTTGCATGCGGTCCTGGGACGATCCCAAGGACCACAGGTGGTGTGGTTGCCCATCCCAGCTTCTTTCCTCTTCCCCACGAGTAGTGGGGGTCATCAGAGGGGAAAAGCCAGGATGGGGGGGGGCAGGGCCATTGGGGGGGGGCTTTTTTTTTTTACTTACTTTTTACTCCTGTATTCTTTTTAAAAATGGTAAGCACAACGTTCTCCTTCCTCCCTGGATGTCGCACAGGGGGAGGATCTCGCGATCAGCATCTCCCGAGATCCTCCCCACTCTCTCCCGGATCGCCGGGAGGTGTAGACATGCCCAAGGTCTTTGCACCCTCAATTACGTGCCATTTTTGCTGACCTTCTCCAGCTTGCGTTCCATAGTTTTATTTTTGATACCCTCCGCTTGTGGTCTTTCTTTCCTTTTGCTCCCTCTTCAATTGCATTTGTGTTTTATTCAACAATGAAAGTTTTCAATAAAACGCATGATTATAAAAAGAGACAGAGAGAGAAGGAGGAAGTCATAACCACAATTATGGACACACTGGTTCCAGTCACCACAGAGCCAGTATAGTAATTTAGAATTTTGGGCAGAACTGCCAATGATCTAGCCAACGTAGCTTTATAAACCACAGGGGCTGCTTCTCCTCCACCAAGCAGTGTCAGGAAGAAAGGAACAGGAGGGTGCTTAGCTCTTCCTCTATCCACATTGCCCCCACCCCCACCCCACAGCCACTTTCTCCCCGAGTAAAATTACACATTCATAGTTTCATTGCCCACATGGGTAGGCCTGTAAGGCAGAATGGGTGGGGGGCAGCAGATAAGGAAATTTAAAAGTGTAAATATTTTAACACATTTAACCCCACTTCTCCTTCAGGGAGCTCAAACATGACTAACTGACATCATAAATTTAACAATTAAAAACATCCTGACTAATAAAAACAAACCCCACTCGATAGTAAAACACAAAACAAGCCGCTGATGATAAAACTACAACAGCAGTCCAAACATCATACTAGGTTGTAGCTGCAGGTGTGCATTGCAGGCTTTGCCATATTATTATTATTATTATTTATTTATATAGCACCATCAATGTACATGGTGCTGTACAGATTACACAGTAAATAGCAAGACCCTGGTTTGTAGTTTCTTAGAATGCTTGCTGCTGTTTCTGTTTTTTGCTGTTTTTATTAATGCATCTGGGTTTTTTATGTGTGCTTTACTGGTGTACACCGCCTTTGGAAGGCTCCTGCCCTGAAAGGCAGCTAAGAAATATTTCAAATAGGTTTTTTTAAAAAAAAAAAATTCAAAGGGTAAAGACAGATAAAAACAGCATGTTAGAAGTAACCAGCTTCCTCAGCCTCCAGAAAGTCGGTTTCCAGAGGATCATCAATGAGGAAGTGAGGTGAGCTCCCCTCCGAAGGGAGTTCTGACAAAGCCCTAAAATAACTCCTTCCTGATGCTTCCTCCATTATGATTTCCCTTTCCCTACACTACTCTGTAAGGGAGAATTGGTGTCCTGCATATAAAAAAATATGAGATAGCTGGATAAGGTGAATTTCCAGTCTGTTCTTGAAAGCAAACTGCTGTGGACAATTATTCATTTTCCAGATATTGTTTTAAAAAATTATAAGGATTAAAAATAAAGAAAATGTAACTTAGATGCAAAACATGAATATGAGTCATTCACACTATATTGTTTTGCAAACCATAAAAGTATGACTTCACTCACTAATAAAAAGAAATTAAGTGCAGTGTTCTGATTAAAATCTTTCCCCGCCCCTTTTCACTGTACATCTGTCAATATATCTGGCTCCTTTTCATTATGCTTCAGTAATCACTTCCTATTTGGCTAACAACAACTACAAGTCTTACTCGTTATTTCCTTCTTAACACAGTCACGAAGATCACAGTTAAGATCGCATCAGTTCTTTTGCTGCAACATTGCAGCCCGAGCTCAGAGCAGGACTCATTCAGGACAGAGAAGTTCCAGGATTTAGCTTCCCAATCAATGACTAGGGAGGGTTGAGAAATGTGTTGTGTTCGTATTTTAATGCAAACTAATCAGATTTGTATTTCACAAACCAGAACGCAGCAACACAGTGTTGCACTTCCCCAAATTCAGCTATGAAATTCGCAAATCAAAAAGTGCACCACAAAAAATGTGCATAATGGGGAAATGCACAGAAAAAACGCAAACAGTAGGAAATAATGTGTATATTTGAGAAAGTGTGGACAAACCCTCATTAGATTCGGGAAATGCACTTGCAAAAATTCATAAATGTAAAAAAAGTGCATACAAAAACATATATATTTTGAAAAGTTTGTACAAAACGAGTACATTTAGATAAACGCACATGACAATATGTTCGCATTTCTGTGTGGACTTTTGAGAAACAAATTCACAGATCAATGTGGATGGAACAAACTTAAATGTAGGAAATGTATAAAAGTGTAGGAAAAATGGGAAACTAAGCAGAATGGAACTTGACAGATTCATCCATCCCTACCAGTAGACCCCATCTACGTTCTTTGCTCCAAGTGGTACGATGCTGGCCTTTGCCTGAACCCAGGGCTCCTCCCACAGCAAGAGCTTCTGCACAGAGCCAGGCCATGCTAGAGGACAGCTTACCTCGACAGTGAGGCCCTTCGTCTGAACCATCCACACAGTCTCTTTCACCGTTACATAGCTTGGTCATGGGGATGCAAAGGTCAGTGCCCAGGCAATTGTGCTCATTAGGTTGGCATCTTGACACCATGCTCTGCGGACCTGGAAGACAGAAAGCATCACAACTGTCATAGGTGAACCTTAATAGCTAAGGGTCGTGGCAACCCATAGGAACTCCTGGAGCAAGGAATGAAGCCACATGTGTGTGGAGATGTTCAGATATAAAAGAAACCAAACACTCTTCACCCCATATTTTTTTGCATAAGAAAACAAACATACATGGTATTCCTGGGGAAGGCTGATACATGTGCTAGTTATATTCAATTAGCAAACCAAACGAACAGCAGAGTATAGCATTGGACTTGAACCCAAGGGACCTGGGTTCAAATCCATGCTCAGTCAAAGATCCTACTGCGAGGGCACTGGACAAACATCAACCTCATAGGTTCTGTCTCTAGGAATATCACTGACCATGCTAGATTAAACTGTGCATTTGACCCCTTTACTCTACTTTACAAAATGGTTTTCAATCTACCTAAATCTTTTCCCCCATGGTGCTCCCAATCCCCAGATTTTTCTGCCAAATGAAGCACACCAAACAAGTCACCTCCCTTGAGAAGCTCCCTGATAAGGGTTGATTAAGTTATATTCTTTTATAGCCCACAAGAGGAGTGCTACAGAGTGAACCAGCTCATCCATCAAAATGGTTTAACATGTACAAACTCTCCCCCCACCCCAATCAACCACTTAATCACAAATGGAGTGAGCGTCATTAACAAGCCACTTTATTTCTTTAAGAAGCTAATAAATGAGCTAATTTATTTCATGTGACAAGCTTGTGGTACACCACAAAGGGCTGCATTAGACAGGAATTTTTAACCTTAGAAAACCACCTTAGCTCTTATTTTGCCCATAAATATATGCCCTCTAATTGATTTGGCTAGAGCCCAAAGACAAAGAATATTTGGAAGGCTACAACTGAGAAGATAAGGTGGTTTGGCTTGGGAGATTGGAGAGCTAAGCAGCTATGAAGCTCAGGAGTAGGAAGCAACAGAACAGTCCACTTAGTTTACAGAAGGGGTGGGCAACTTGTGGCCCTCCAGATGTTCTGGCCTATCATTCCCATCAGCCATATAGCCAGCATAGCTAATTGGGGGCTGGAAGTGATGGGAGCTGTAGGCCAAAACATCTGGACAGCCACATATTGCCCACCCTGATTTATAACCACAGTTCACCCATACACGGATGTCACAGAACATTTCTGCTAAATAAGGTTTATATCTGGGCCATTAACCTCCTGTGATGGTAAATTACAATGGTCATATTAGGGTTCATATTTATATGATACAGGTATTTATTGTGTAATATCATTGCATATTATTGTTGATGTTGAAATTGTTGTTGTTATGGATACTGATTCTCAAAGTGTGGGTGGATCCCAGTAGACTCTGAAATCTAAACAGCTGGAAAGCAAAACCAAGAGTAATGCCCAACTCATGATAACCTCTAGGCACTTGGTAGCCCCTAGTACAGGGCAGGGCAATTTGTGGCTCTCCAAGACATTTGGCCTACAAATTCCATCAGCCCTAGACAACATAGCCAATGGTGAGGGATCATGGGAGCTGTAGGCCAAAATGTCTAGAGGGCCATAAGCTGCTCAAAGAATCTCCTTAAAAATCCAAACTCATGCCAGCTCTCTTCCTATGGCCGGCTGGTTGTTCACTGTTACTGCCACACAAAGGATTAAACTTTAGGGATGTCAAACTTTAGGGATGTCAGAGGGTCTGTAATGGCAGCAGAAACTTTAATGCATCACCTGAAGTGACTAGTCCCCAACATAAAGTCTGCATGTTCAGGGTCTCTAATGTACCCATGGATTGTGGGAATCCAGCTTGAGAACAGGATTTGGGGTGCATCCTCTAGCGGTATGAGTCAGAGAACGGTTCCCAACTTCTACCCACCTTTAATCAGCTAAGATGCAGAAGGCAGCAAGACTGGCCTTCACAACATTTTTAGTGACAACAGGTATGGAGAATGTTTTTCTAACATTTAATTGCTTGTGATGTTCAGGACTTTGGGTAGAAGATGTTGAATTTCAAGAACAAAGAAGACAGAAAACAGACATTTTTAAATGCCTTTGGCATGTTTCCCAATGGAAAGAATATTTTGTAATCTACTAAAGCCCAGTTCAGTTTAGGAATTGGCAATGGGCAACCCCAAAATCTCTGCCCTACTGGGTTTCCATTCCAAATTTTATTTTTGAACTGCATTCTGCACTGTTAGGGGGCTCCAGGATCCCCAGTAACGGCTTAGCCCTCACTGCCTATACCAACTCTGCCTGGACAGAACTGAAGACCACAATGTTTGGTGGTCTAAGGTGATTACTGTCCAAAGGCTGGAAAAGACCAGATGATAACCAATTAGGAAGATCAGAATTTTGTGTTCCCCTTTCCTCTGAAACAAGGTAAATATACCCATCGCTGTGACACTTTCTCCTGAAATCACTCTAAATCTATCTATTCTGGATGGATACATCTGTCCATTCAGCCCACTTCTTCTTCTTCTTCTTCTTCTTCTTCTTCTTCTTCTTCTTCTTCTTCTTATTATTATTATTATTATTATATTTATTTGTATCCTGCCTTTTGCCCAATTTTACTGGGCCTCAAGGTGGCTTTACAAAATTTAAAACATAGACATTTTAAACCTAGGAAAAGTAATGTACAATTTTTTTAAAAAAAATTACAATATTAAAACATAAACAATTTTACAAGTTCTTAATATAGATGGAGGACCAGATAATTCTCCAAAGGCCTGCTGGAACAAACAAGTTTTTGCCTGCTTCCGAAAGCCTATCAAGGAGGGAGCCAGTCTAGCTTCCCCAAGAAGAGAGTTCCAAAGCACTGGAGCAGCCACCGAGAAGGCCCTCTCCCATGTTCCCACCAAGCGTGCCTGTGAAAGAAGGGCTTCTCCAGAAGATCTCAAAGCACGGGCAGACTCAAAGGGGAGAATACAGTCTTTCAGATAACCTGGACCCGAGCCATAGAGGGCTTTATAGGTCATAACCAGCACTTTGAATTGTGCCCGGATACACATTTTGCCACTGATATTCGAAGTTCTCCTTTTGTAGATAGCCCTCCAAACTCTTCCTCAGCATTTCCGTAGCATCCTCCCCTTCTTGATTTTGGCGGACCATAACTGCCCACCTCCATCTCTTCTTGTACTGTCACTATTATTGGGAATATTCTGCCAGCCCAGTGCTAGGAGGCTAGTGAACTCATCAATCGTTTTCTTTCTGTAAATGTTTATGGTAAAATAAAACTTCTATTCTTCAACTGTCAGTATTCTTGAGCTAATTTCCCCCATTCTGTCAAAGCAGAATGTATAATCTACCATGGTTGTACCTCACCTCTGCAAGAGATCCCCACCTTTCTGGGCACATGCGTACATGGGTGAGTTCAGGTACCCACATCAATGAGGACGTTTGTTAACAAAAGCTTTGGCTGCATAGTTCTACGTCGACACCAATTACACTAGACTCAGCTGTGCTTTTCTGCCTCATAACTTCACAGACACTGTGATAACCTCTCCTCCTCCCTCCCAATCCCCTTTCCTTTTGTGTCATGTCTTTTAGATTGTAAGCCTGTGGGCAGGGACTGTCAAGAAATACTTTTGTAAGCCGCCATGAGAGCCTTTTTTGGCTGAATGGCGGCATAAAAATACTTAAATAAATAAATAAATAAATAAATAAATAAATAAAGGGGAGATGCCAGCCATAGCAAATGCAGCAAGCTAAAGGCTGGGTTCTTGCTACTGAGCTGGCAGCAGCACAGGAGGAAGGAGAAAGCATTAAACCAATTTTGAAACTTCAGCTGTTAAATCTTACTACTCAAGTGGCATCGATTCAATGACAGGTCTTTGGCGCCAGCAGAAATGAGACAAGCGCTGTCAAAATGCTAGCAAAAAACAGACCTTAGACACAAGTGCAGCAACGCACAGCTGTGACTATTTGTCACGGCTTTGTGCTACAAAACCTGTAACAGGTTGCTTAGCACTCTCTTACCCTCTTCTTTTTTGTCCTGTGTCAAGACAAAGCATGTCTCTTATGGCTTAACTTTGCAATCAAACGCCCTACCTGCTCCCTGAGAACTTGAGAAAACATGCTCAGATTTCATATAAAGGCATAGCATATATCTGCTGGTTTTTGGACCAGACAAAATACTTTGCATCACACACACAAAAGTTCCTTGAACCCACCTGTGTTTTAAATGGCTGCTCAGATTGTTTTGATTACCTAAATTAGTGTTGTTAAGTACAATTCAATTCACATGTTATAGTCTGTAGTCAGGGATAGAATCATTTCTAAAATCCCCATGCATTTGCAGGACAGTAACACACCACTAAGCCAGTAAAGGAACCCCTACGCTGGCAGAATGCTAATAGCACAAGGTGAAAAACTGGACAGATTGAAGAGAGTGGTGAAGAAGAAAGCCTTAGCTAGACCTTTAGGTCTAGCGGGACGGACAGATGAAGATCTCACGATATTTTTATCGCAAGATCTCCCCCTCTGTTTATACTGACCTCAGAGGGAGAGGCGTCGTGCCCGCCATTTTGGCTTTTTTTCTTAAAGAAGACGATGCGCACAAGTGCTCGTGCACAAAAGGTAAGTTGTTGTTTTTTAAAAAAAATTCCCAGCATCCCCACCCCACTCCCAACAGGCGCAGAGCTCCTCAGGAGCTCTGCGCCCCGTGCACAGGTCCCGGCTCCTCACGAGGAACCGCGAGGGACAAACCGCAATGCCCAGCCACACATTCCGCGGTCTCAGGATCAGCCCGGGACCGCGGAAAAACCGGGCGCAAAGGGTAGGGCGAGATCCAGGGGCAAGGGAGGGATCATCCTTCCCTGATCCCAGGATCCCCTGTGCGTCATGTGAACGCACAGGGACGATCCCGGGGATCACCCCGTCTAACTATGGCCGAAGTAGATTTAATCCAGATCCTAGGATCGCTCAGGTTGGGTCCTACTTGCTGCAGCAGCATAACATTACACCTGCCACAGAGGTGATGAAACTCAGAATATTCCCATCGGATTGCCCACAGACAACTCAATCAATCTGTCCTCCCTGTATTTGTCCAATCTATTACCACATCTTTGCCAGTGAATTCTTTAAGTTACGGTAAATGTGTTATGTCGAGTAATACTCAGCTCTAGTGCATCATGGTGACCTCCAGATGTTTTAGACTAAAACTCCCAGGATTCCTGACTATTGGCCAAGCTGCTGGGGCTGATGAAGGTTGAAGTTCAAAACATCTGGAGGGCACCAGATTGGCAAAGGCAGTTATAAAGGCATTATGATATTTTATTTTATTTTTGATACTTTTCTTATCTGTAAAATGGAATTCACTTTTTGTTTGTTCTTCTTCAACAAGACTTGTTCTTCTATATGCTTGGGATGGCAAAAGGGAAGGTAATCTCATTGAAGTCCATTTATTTATATGTTGCTGTTGTTATTTATTTATTTATTTAATTTATTTATATAGCACCATCAATGTACATGGTGCTGTACATAGTAAAAGAATTTTAACAGCAACACCCTGCCACATAGGCTTGCATTCTAATAATGTATTTATATAATTATGTATTAAAGCAGTACTGCCCCCACTCTTCAAGCAAAAAGTCTCTCTGTGTGGCTTACATACAATCAGTAACAAACAAGGCAGTCATTACAGGCTTATAACACAAAAGGAAAAAGGAATGAGGAGGGAAGAGGAAAACAGGCAATGTCAGGCACTATCTCTTAGAGTTAATTATTAGTTCTTACGATGACTATTTGGAATGGAAACAATTCCAGGAGAAGAGAAGCCTGATGGAGTTGAGCTGATGCAGTGGCTTGGCTTCCCTTCTCTCCTTCCTCAGCTTGATGGAATAGCTGTTACTAGGATCCATGAAACTACCCACATCTGTAGCAGAAGTCTGCCTCAATAGTGCTTATGCTCATTTGGGATCCTAACACCAGTCAAGTTTTGGACTAGAAAGGATACAGGAAATACTGACTTCATTATTATTGGTATTGCCCCAAAAAACCTGTCAGCAAACCTAATTGAGTTTTAATGCCTGCATTTAAATTGGTTTATGCTTTTCAAAGTCAGCAGGCATAAATCCAGAATAAGTTAAGTTAGCAATGTTAGAATATAACTGGTGTTTGCATGCAAATGCTTGTCAGCTTGTCTCTATCAACCTAGCTGACATGGATATTAACAGTGACACATGCCCAAACTTCTTCCCCAACCCCCACCCCACCTCCCCCATTTCTTTTATCTCCAAATCCTGTCTGAGGCAGATCTTGCCTGTCAGCACAAGCACAGGGCTGAGAAGCTCTATCTTCTGGGGTTGTTAGCTGGCCCTTTCTCACGCCACTATGGCACCGGACCCGATGCCTCCTTATCTTTCTAGGAAAGGGAGAAGACAGCTTTATTAAGTCCCGGGTTGGAGAACTTGCTCTTGCAGACATCCTTGGTGAATCCCAGGGAGCACCAGCGTGAGGGGACAACAGTTTTGCTGATGATTACAAGGCCAGGTTGATGTTTTCATTTTTCAAGACCCCGATTTTGCAAAGCTCTCTTCTTTAGGGTTAAAACTTGTAGGAGATGCTTGCAGCAGCATCTAACAGGGCGCTTCCACCCAGTCAATTCTGTTACACAAGCAGGGCCCGCTACGTACACAAGGGAGATTTAGGCCTCAGCTAGGGGCTGGAGGAAGGTGATCTTGCAATTTTATGATTGCGAGATTGTTGCCCTGGCTTACATGCAGCGTGTGACATCGCAGCCGCCATTTTTGTTTGTTAAAGGAGAAGGAGCGCTCAGGCGCAAATAGTAAGGTGCACTATGGCCTTAGTGCTTCCTAGAGGAAGCCCCAAAACAAACGGACGCACTCATTTCTGGAAGGAGACAGGTCGGCGGAGTTTCATTATGTGAGCTCTGCCAACCTTCCTCCTTCCAGAAACGAGTGGAAACGCTTGCCCTCAGAAGTGCTAAATCACCATTGCAGTCAGTGGGAGAATAAGTACTCTGTTGGATACTGGCCTAAATGGCAGGCATGTTTCAGAAATGTCAATCATAGGCCCTTTCTACACCATCGGTTTTTTGAGGGATCATCCCTGTGTATCTAAATGACACACAGGGGATCCTGGGATCAGGGAGGGATGATCCCTCCATTTCCCCAGGATAACTGAGACCTCAGTTATCCCGGTTTGAAATTTGGCATCCATCCCGGCTTCTTCCCCCTTCCCCGCAAGTAGCGGGGGTCATCAGAGGGAAGGAGCCGGGACGGGGGAGTCCAGGGCCATCAGGGGTGGGGTGGGGAGCGGGATTGTCTTCTCTTTTCTTTTTTTACCTTTTAATTTTCGCTGGAGCACAACGTCACATTGGCAGCCCGTTTAGACTGAGGGTGACGATCCTTGAAGCAGCTAAGTCCGGGATCGCCCCCTCTCCTTCCCGCTACACCCATAGGTGTAGAAAGGGCCATATTTGCATGTGGGATGAACACCATAGGCACAGACTGCCAATTTCTTAATTTAAAACATTTTTTTTTACACTCCACATATCTATACTCCTACACTGGCTAGGGAATATACATTCAAATATTATTTTTAAAAACACTCTGCTCCACTGATCTGTTTAACATGGTTCTTAATGTCAGGGTTGGGAGACCCTCTGGAGGAGATCTGAAGAATGCACAGAGGGTTGCAAGGGCGAGAGGAAGACAAAGAAATCCCATCCTGCAAGCAACATACTACCGCTGGCAAAACTACTGTTCTGGATCCTACCCACGCAGCTGTACAAGGAGCTACTTTCCCCATGGCAAGGTTCATGTCCTACAGAACCGTGTGTCCACAAAGCATAACCTCTCACAGAATTCTGCTTGCACAGAAGTTTCAGTATCTGACATGGTGCAGTTCTCACTCTAGTTAATAACTGCTCAGGTGAGTACTCCACTTATGTGAGTGGGGTGGTGTTTGAAGAAAAAACTCAAAGAATATCATACAAATAATGACAATACGAAGCTGCCTTACACCGAGTAAGCAGGAATTTTTCCAGCCCTACCTAGAGTTGCAGGGGATTGAACCTCTGACTTTCTGAATCCAAAGCATGTGTCTACCATTGAGCCACAGCCCCTCCCCTCCCCACGTGCTACTTTTGCAATTTAATTACAAAATGCCCTTTTCACCCTAATCAGAGACATATCTGCTGTGATTTTCTGTGAATCCCTGTTTCAGACATTAACTGACACATGGAAAAACTAACAGGAAATCACTGAACACACTTGGATTTGCACTGCAATTTAGAGGTAAATTGAGATCAGTTGGAATTTGTCATTGTCTTTCTTCAACTACAGTCTCTAGTTCCTCAAAACCACAGATAACCAGAGGCACATCCACACACACACACAAACACTTAACTCATGGCCTCTGTCAAGTATCTCACTTTGAAATGCTGCCCTGGAGAAATCTGGCACACATCCCGGAAGAAGAATCTCCTTTCTTATTGTAACCAGAAATTAATTGCTCTAGGGCAAAGTATGAGAAAAGGTTTGCATCCCATTCCTTCAGAGGTATCTGTCCCTAACTACAACTAAGGACATAAACAGTTCTCCTGGATCAGACCGAAAGTCCATCTAGTTCAGCAACTTGTTTCCGACAGTGGCCAACCAGATTCCTTCAGGAAACCCAGAAACACTTCAAAAGTGCAAATCCCCTCTCTTGCTGTTGTTCTGTAGCACCTAATATTCAGAACCTTATTCACTTTGATATTAGAGGTAGCAATTAGACAGCCTTACCCTCCATGAATGTGTCTAATCCCGCATTCATAAAATCATAGAATAGTAAAGTTGGAAGGGGCCTAAAAGGCCATCGAGTCCAACCCCCTGCTCAATGCAGGAATCATTAAAGCCATCCATGTTGGTGGTCATCACTACATCTTGTAGTAGTTTAACTATGACCTGTGTAAAGTAGTATTTCCCACTGGCTGTCCTGATTCTCCCACCATTTAGCATCACTGTATGATCATAGGGGGTTCTATTATTATAAGAGAGGGGAAAATAGTCTCTCTATCCACTTTCTCCACACCATGCACAATGTTATACACCTTTATCATGTCCCCTTTACTCACATTATTTCGAAACTAAAAAGCCCCAAACACTGTACATTTTCCTTGCAAGAGGGTTACTTCAACCCACTGATCATTTTGGTTGAACGTTTCTAGACCTTTTCCAGCCCTACAATATCCTTTTTCAATTGCAGCCACCAAAAGTATAAATTGTATTATTCCAACTATGGTCACACCACAGATTTGTATAAAGCAGCCTTCCCTAATCTGGCTGTCTGGGGATGATGGGAATTGTAGTCCAACACATCTTAAGGTCACCGAGTTGGGGAAAGCTGGTTTAAAGGCGTTATGATATTGGCAGTTTTATTTTCAAAACCTTTCCTAATTATCACTAGCATAGAATTCACCGTTTTTATTCTTCCTGAGCAAGACCTGTACATGGTAATTATGCCTTTAATAATGCTTGCCACCAATTTACCTACAACAGATGTTAAGCTAACCAGCCTATAATTTCCTTGATCTTCCCTGAACCCCTTTTTAAAAATTGGCTTTACATTGGTCAGTTTCCAGTCCTCAGATACAGAGCCAATTCCATAGATCAGCAATTTCACATTTGAGTTTTCAAAGAACTCTTGGGTGGATACCATCTAGACCCAGTGATTTGTTAAATATAATAATAATAATAATAATAATAATAATGATGATGATGATGATGATGATGATGATGTAGTTCATCTCTTGTCAGCACTATTTGCCTCAATTCCTCAGATCCCTTCTTTAAAATGTCAGTCCAGGCGCAGGTATCCACAGTAAAGACGGATGTAAATAATTCATTCTGCTTCTCTGCAATCTCCTTATTCTCATTCAGCATACCTTTAACTTGTTTATCATGATGCCACTTCATTGGCTGGTTCCCTGCGTCTGATGTATTTAAAGAATGTTTCATTGTTCATCTAATTCTTTTTAGTTATATGCTCTCTTATTGTCCACTTGTGTTTTATCTGCCAAAGTTTGTGTTCCTTTTTGTTTTCCTTATTTGGGCAAGACTTCTTCTGAAGGAAGCCTTCTTGGTTCTAAAAGCACCTTTAATAACTTCCTTAACTCTGCTTCTGCTTGGACTTGCTAGTACCTTTCCTGATCTGTGGTATGCATTCATATTTATTTGTAACGTTTATATAATGCTGAATATAATAGAATCAGCAGCTCACATCATTAAAATACAATATTAAAACACGGTATTAAAACACAACATTAAAACAACTATAAGAAAGGAGCAGTAAAATGAAGTGGTGCAATTAATTAACTTACAGGCCAGAGAAAGCTTGGGTGAATGAGTGAGTTTTCATGAGGCGTTTAAAAGATACCACATTTTCTGCCTCCCAAACTACACGAGGGAGGGTTTTCCAAATGGTGGGTGCCACTACAGAGAAGAGCCACTGCCTGGATACTTCATGGCAACATTCCATCCATTTTGGAATGACCAGCAAGACCTCCTCTGCTGCTCTTAATACATCTGGGTATGCATAAGGGAAGACAGTCTGCCACGTATCCTGGTCCCAAGTTGTTTAGGGCTTTATATGACAGTAACATAACCTTGCATTTGGCATGGTAGGTAATAGGCAGCCAGTGAAGTACTTTTAACACAGGTGTTATGTGTTATGTGAACAGAGCAGGGTGTCCCAGCGAGAATCCTAGCTGCTGCACTCTGCACCAGCTGCAGCTTCTGAACTACGCAAGACAGCAGCCCCTCACAGAGCACATTGCAGTAGTCTAATCATGAGGTTGCCATCACTGTGGTTAGGCTATCCCTATCCAAGAAAGGGTGTAGATGGCATAAGAACTGAAGGGGGTAGTGGCGCTCCGTGCCACCAAGGGCCCCCGGGCCCCCAGTGACAAGGATGGATCCAGAAGCACCCCCAAACTATGGACTTGGCTCCGTCAGAGGGAGTGCAACCCCATCCAGAACAGACAAACACCCAGTTCCTGGACTTCATTCTAGCTGATCTTCTATTATTGTGGTGTGTGTTGAATAACCTCTCAGAGAAAGCTGGCTCGCGACTTTTTCTTTCAATTTCCTTTTTACCAATCCCTTCATTTCTGAGAAGTTTCTTACACAGCATTCCATCTACCCAGATGAATTTTAAACCTAAGAATTTTAAGATGCTGTGATTGTTATTTTAATATTGTATTGGTTTTATATGCTCGTTTAACTAATTTTATGTATTATATTTTATTTAGTGTCGTTCCCCGCCTCAATCCAGAGGGAGAGGCAGGTAAAAAATAAATAAATAAATGTATTATTATTATTATTATTGCAAATGATGCCATGCAATACAATACAGCCATCATATCTTGGCCTAAAACTTGCAGAGGCTAGTTTTAAGCATTAGTAGCCTAGGCCATGGCCAACAATGCTGCACAAACACCAATATTAACAGCTATTAGTTAACTCTATTTTTCTTCATGTGGAAGAAAAAACAACTGCACCATATCGGATTAAGTCGTTTTCCACAATGCTTCTCCTGTGTAAAGAGCACTTTTAATGCCAAGCTGTGACAACTGTAGATTATGTTGCCTTACCTTGATTTTATTATATAAACCTGGAGAATGCCGTAAAAGTTGGGAGGGCTAACCAAAGACACCAAGATATGAACAGTTCTACACCACATAACATTGGGTCAAATGTGAGGTAGGACCAAAAAAGACAGAAACCAGAAACCGTGGATGTGTGTGGCTGTATACATTGTCCTTTCATTCAACATGGGGAAAAGGGCCGTGAAGGATGGTGTATACACATTTCAAACTGGATGATACGGCCAATGGCATGACTGTGAGACCTCCCAGGAATATTTAAAAAAAACTCCCCTGAAATTTCAGCTTTCATTTTCTAAGGTAGGAATGGGCAGAATCTTTGGATGTTTTGGACTTCAACACCCAGAAGCCCCTTATGACGTAGCCAATGGTTAGGAATACTTATAGCTTTAAGCTAAAATATGCTGGTACTTTTGATACCTTGGCCCTGCCCGTTTTGTCTCGGGCCTCATCACCTTTTGCCTTCAGTCCCAACCACCACTGGAAAGCAGCCCTCCAAAGCGTCTCTGAAATTGAATTCAGCTCTTGGGCTGACAGAAATTCGACCTGACTCTTATCAGAGGCCCTGTGTTCTCCTACTCGCTATAGTGTGGCGGGTGGTTACAAGTGAGGAGGCTATTTTCAGAGATTGCGCCTAAGCTCTAGAACTCTCCCTGCTCAAGAGAGATTTTTGTCTTCCTCCATTTTGGTTTTCCCATGGAGGATAAAGCCTTCTTTATTTCAGAGGGTCTTTGGTACTACGGCAATTTATTTTATTTTTTCTGCTGGTTTTTGTTATTTATTTGAACTGTGATTTTAAATGTCTTATTCAGATGTTTAATTACTTCATTGTTAATTTGGTCGTTTTTATTTTATTGGTCACCTTGGGTATTTTCTACAGAAAACAAGAATACAAAAACTTTTAAATAACATGAATAAAATAATACCTTTAAAATAAATAAAATGATCCAGCTCTGGATCAAACCCCTAGGCTTGGGATGGAGAATCATTTCTCTGTCAAGGTTCAAATTCCCTCAGGGTTAATTTGTTGTGTAGGGCTGGATCCAAAACTGGATGGAGCCACTTTTTTCACTCTCTTTCTATTAAAGTTTTCTCTCTCTCCTTTTACATCCTCCTTCTTTCTTCTCACCAAGCAGTCTGTTTTATACTATATGGCTTTCAAAAATCAGAGTTCTTTTCATCATTGGCAGAATCATTTGCCAATTTAACCTGGGCGAAACTGCTTCCTGGCCACAAATGTAGCAATATAAATAAATAAAGCACATTATTATTATTATTATTATCATCCTCCTCCTCCTCCTCCTCCTCCTCCTCCTCCTGATGCAAACTCACTGCTCAGAAACCCTTGAACTCAAAAACTACTGAGATTCCTATGCCCTGACAGGCTGAAGCCACCAGGGCTGGGGGAGTGGTGGAGGTGATCTTTGCCTCCCTGGCCTCCAAGCTCTTTTATTTTTGCTAGATGGGCTTTTCACCTGTCTAGCAAGGGTGCTTTGAAGGGGGGGGGAAGGAAGCTAAAGGAGGCTTAGAATTAATTGTATCCTGGCCTCTCCCCTCTCTGCCCACCGGAACATTCCTTTTTCAATCTCATAGAAACAGCCAGTCTGGTTCTCTCCGTGCCAACTGTGATGGGGCAGGGGTGGATCTCCGACTCCCCCTCACCAAGGGACCATAGGATTGCTCTCTAGTTATTCATTTTTGCTGATTTCTTTACACTTCACATTTCTCAGAGTTGAGTCCACAATCTACAGCCCCCTAATTCTGGGGCTACTCTACTGACCTTTGGGAAATGCACAGGTAGAAAGCTATAAGTAATATTTTTTACAAGGAGCTGAACACCAGCACAAAACCATGTCTGTCATTTTCTGAGTAATATCAAGTAATACTGGGAGACATGATAACAATGGGAAGAAAAGTCAATCTCGTAGGGGTAAGGGAATAAAAAGCAACATGACTGCTGATAATCATCCACACTTTCTATAAAATTGGTAAGTGTAGGTGTGGGATTGATGACTAATCACGACACCCATTTTAATAGCCGGCTTTGCCTTCCCATTAATTTATTAGCCGGAGAAAGTACATTATCCGATAAAAATCTATTCAAGAGTTGTACTGAATCATTTGTCACTTACCTGATTAACGATAACATTAACCAAATGTGATTTTTAATAACCTAAAAAACAGGTTTATTTTTAATTTTGGAAAGGAAAGGAAATGCTTGGTTAATGAAAAACTGTTCACATTCCACATAATCTTAGTGACGTGTATTGCAGCTGCCCAAATGAGTCTCAGGGTTTCCTGTTGTGCTTCCCCAAATATGGAGAGTTACGTATGGGAACGGGTTCTTCTTGTAACAGTTACATAGGGCTATTTCTACCTAAGCAAGACTGTTTTATGTGCTGCTGTGGATTTATTTGCATAGGGCTTAAAACAAAACTAGTTCATGTGTGCTGTACAATCATGGGTCATCTAGGACTATGGAGGGCTGGCCTCCAGTGCTTCCATGTCGTAATCGTGTTTATTTGGTCAATTAAAAAACTATGCTGCAAGCTATACTCAAGCCCAGGAATGTCAAACCTCTTCCTGGCCAAAGGAAAATTCAATTTTGGAGAGTTTCTTCAGGGGGGGAACATTCCAGTGGTGGGTGGGATGGGAGACAAAAGGGGTGGAGCCAAAAATACCCCCCCAAAATTAGTAATACCAGCATATTGTAGCGTAAAGCTCTTCCTGCCAGTCTCTAAGCCTTAAGAAAGAGAGGCATTTCAATGCTTTTAGAATGAGGGAAAACTACACAAAAGCCAGAAAACCACCAAATGCTTGGTAGCCATGGGAAAGGTTTCACCGGCTTCCGGACTGTTTCCGGGCACAATTCAAAGTGCTGGTTATGACCTATAAAGCCCTCTATGGCTCGGGTCCAGGCTATCTGAAAGACCGTCTTCTCCCATATGAGCCTGCCCATGCTCTGAGATCTTCTGAGGACGCCTTTCTCTCAGTCCCACCAACGTCCCACGCATGCCTGATGGGTACGTGGGAGAGGGCCTTCTCGGTGGCTTCTCCAAGGCTCTGGAACTCCTTTCTCAGGGAGGCTAGGCTGGCTCCCTCTGTGCTAGACTTTCAGAGGCAGGCAAAAACCTTTTCGTTTCAGCAGGCTTTTGGAACTATACTGGACCTGTGTTAACGTATTGGATTCTGCCCCCCTTTTAATCTGTTTCAGTTTTAAATTTTCTTAACATGTTTTAAATTTTACTGTAGGTTTAATTCTATTTTAACTTTTGTAATGTATATGTTTTAATTGTACATGTTTTAATCTTGTAAACCGCCTTGAATCCCAGTACTGGGGGAAAGGCGGGTAATAATAATAATAATAATAATAATAATAATAATAATAATAATGGGGATGGGATCAGGGAAAGGGGCAATGGGCATCTGGAGAATCTCAGAAGGTGAGATTGGGACCCATGAACAGCTGGATTTGTCCCCACCCCAGACCTAAGATTCCTCACCCCTGCTCAAGCCCGTGGAACCTGGAGCATATGTCAAGGTCTGTTTGGTTGTTTAAATAACCAGTCCCTCCTCTGAGTGTCTCAAAGCAGTTGTGCACCAGCTTCTAGTGCCCCAGACATTCAGCACAATCTGCTTATTGTAAGGTTTAATCTATGTATACAGCATTTGTCTTCCAAAATCAACTTGGCTTCTACAAACACATATTTTATTTTTTTCTCAGTCCCACCATCCCAGGCACACCTGATGGGTACACGGGAGAGGGCCTTCTCGGTGGCTGCTCCAAGGCTCTGGAACTCCCTTCCCAGGGAGGCTAGGCTGGCTCCTTCTGTGCTACGCTTTCAGAGGCAGGCAAAAACGTTTTTGTTTTGGCAGGCTTTTGGAACTAAAAGGGACAATGCCGGGACAATCCCCGGGATATCGCCCCGTCTAGACAAGCCTGTAATCACTGCCTCTGTCTGTGACAGCTGGTTTCAACATTCCCAAAGCTTCAAAAAGAGTGCCATGAGTGATGGAACACATGAAGTGAGCGATAGACAGAGCGGCCTATGTCACCAATATGAGATGCTGGATGGGGTACAGAAAACAATTATCTTAAGAGGGGGAGAAAAAAAAAGACATGTACATACATATATCTGGTGATTCATCAGAGCCATCCGGGCAATCCTTCTCGCCATCACATCTCCAGCCCTTGGATATGCATGTGATCTGATCTTTACACGCAAACTGTTTGGGGCTACATGTCTTCGGTGCTAGATAAAGGAAGAGGAGAAAAGGGATGGGGAGGTTAGTTTCTTCCACAAGACATGTCATTAAAAATAATTTCAAAGGCTGGCTACTTAAAAGGCAAACTGACTCCGACCGTGGCACTGGGCTCATCCATATTCACGACACTTGAGCAGGATTAAAAGGCGAGGTATTAATTAGAGCAAAGCGGGAGCCAAGATCCAGGGTGCAAAACAGATTTTAAAGACCATTTAACTTGAATAATTTATCTCTTGGGAGCTCACAGCATTTTTTTATTATTATTTACGTGCTAGGCATAAAAATGCAGAGAGAGAGAGAGAGAGGCACAGAAAGCATATAAAAAATTGAAGGTTTTAAACCAGAAGATGTAGTGAGTCTGCAACAGTTGAGAAAATGTGCTTTTTGATTAATCCATTGATAGCTGGTAACAGGCTACAGAGAGTATCAAGTCTGACTGTCTCTACATAGGTTATCAGGATGCAAATAGTTAAAGCCTATTTATGGAAATGTTTAAACTTCTGTTTTAACTTTTGGTTGTTGTACACTGACCTCAATATGGGCAGCATTTCAGCCATCGTAGAGGGGGCTACAATTAGCCCATGTTTAGGTCACCATTAAAAAACAGCTGCTCTTGGATAACACAACCTTGGAAAAAACTTCACTAAACTTGCAAACACTACTTTATTTATTTATTACATTTATATACCGCCTCACAGCCAAAGCTCTCTGGGCGGTTTACAACAGTCAAAAGCAGTTAACATTAAAAAGTATACAAAATTTAAAAAAAAAAACATCAGAAACATATAGACAACAATATAAAAACAATATAAATACTCAGATTTCCTTCTACTGAAATGGGTGGAATGGACAATAACATGCAGATTGTGTTTATAATGAATATAAAGGTTTCACACTTTCCCATTTGCAAAGATCCCATTGAAATATTCCCTCCCCCCAACCGAAGCTGCTATTTGGATTGGGAGGGAGGAAAAGTGCCACCAATGGAAGCTTCCTTCTTAGCACAAATAGCAGCAGCTGAGGGTGTGTGTGTGTGTTGAGGTTGTCAGAACTGCAGTGAGGGGAGGGTTAAAATCCCTTTCTCCAGTACCACAGTCCCAATCCTGATTGAGAACACTTAAAAAAGAGACAGAGAACTTTAAACCACATATTTAATGTTGGATGTAATTTAGCCCAACAATTTTCAAGTGCCTTCTGCCTAAAATAGGGGTACCAAGCATAGTAGCCATAGGAAGCGTGGTGCCCATGGTCACGAATGTGCCCCCAGACACCTTCCCTCTTGCTCAACAAGACATCTTACCTCTCCCAATTTTTATTTACATTTTTATTTTAAAAGTATGTTAATATTTTCTTATTGGAAGCAAAGTGGGAGCCCCTAGCTGCTGTCACTTTAATTTCCCATGAATACATCTGGGAAGGTTACTTGTCCTTTGTGACTAGCCATGCCCACCCATGGCAGCCATTTTATGGCTACAACAGGTTCTCAAATTTCCAGATGTGCCCACAGGCCCCAAAAGTTGCCTACCCCTAAAATTATGAGAATTTGCTAGTCAGGCCTTTGGGGAATGGGCAGGGCTTTCCAAAATGAAAACACCACTTCCTGAAAGGCTCTGACTCTTGCTGTCATCATTTTAGCTTCACTAGGCTATGCCTCAGTTCATGACCGTGGTGAATCAAGGAGGGGGGCATTCATATGAGTTTTTCATTACTTCACATACTTTTTCCCCAGTAGCTTTTACAACAACCCTTTAAGGTAGGCCAACATCCTCTGTGACAGAGATGAGGGGGAAGGATGGGAGATAATGGTTTGCCTAAAGAGAGCCAGTGTGCTGTAGCGGCTAAAGTGTTGGACTGGGAGTCGGGAGATCTGGGTTCTAGTCCCCACTCAGCCATGGAAACCCACTGGGTGACTTTGGACCAGTCACACACTCTCAGCCCAACCTACTTCACAGGGTTGTTGTTGTGAGGATAAAATGGATAGGAGGAGGATTATGAACGCCACCTTGGGTTTCTTGGGGGGGGAAAGGTGGGATATAAATGCAATAATAAATAATAAATAAAGTCACCCAGAGAGTTCATGACAGAGCTGAGATTTTATAGAGAGATTTCCAATTCATAGCTCATAGCAAGGGGTGCAAAATGTTTTGCAGGATGCAGGCGGTAATGTGGGGTGAACAATTTCTGACAGAAATTTTCCCAATGCTTTATTTTTCCATGGAAATTTTCCCATCTCTATAGTATCAAGAATGTATGGAAATTGCAAATACCATTATTAAACAAGACTGACAGTTTCCAAGTTGCAATGAATGTTTTTCAAGTGACTATCCCTAGCAAGTATGTGAGAGAATACACATATGTTGTTGAAATACATATATGTCTCAGATGAAATGGAACTAAAAACTGAAGGTCCCCCAACAACCTCAGTGGGCTGAACTCTGTTGAAATACATAAGAGGTGGCCTGCATACCCTACACAGCCCTTTGGATTGCTAAAAAATTATTGGCATGTCAACAGTCTTCAGTATCATTTTTCTCCTTAAATTTAAACAATATAGGTGAATTGCATTTAATAGTCACTAATGAAAACCCTTATACTCCAAGGCTACACCCATTTTGTTATTCTAGTAGAAATAAAGTATGTTAATATTTATCTGTGTGCTTCACATTAAGCAACGGGCCTGGATAAGTTCTTCTACAAAATAGCAGTCAGTAGGTTTGGCATTGTTTGGGAGGCTAACCTTTAAATGTTTCAAACAATAATCCATCTGGACTCTAAATTCTACTGAAAGCTCATGCCTTTTTTGTCCATTTCAGAACTGGAAACTACTGCCTGTTCTGAAGCCACCTGATTCAGTGATATGTTAATGGAAAGAGAAGTTGAGATGTTCGCCAAAACCAAAGACTGACACACCAGGTGATTATTGATCTCATACTTGGCATCTCTGCCTAAAAAAACACAGGATGCAAATAGTGCAAAAAGGCAAGGAGTTTTGAGAATTTCAAAATATAGAAGAAATCATCCATAAGGAAGTATATTTCCATGGAGTTGATAAAACATAAATACTAGATTCAAAGACACATCTGTCTTATCTGTGAGTGGGACAAATACCTAAAGCTGAACAATTAACGGCAAAACACAATAAGGAAAGAATTAAAGCCACCATGCTCCTGAAGTGAATCTTCATTACAACTCATGCAAAGACCCCACCCCTTTGTATGTATCCCAAACAGATTAGCTGCTCCCGTATCAATTGGGGTCTGTATAAAGACATCTGCCCACATGACTTCTCTAGAAGAGATACCTTGTCGTGGTGCTGGAGCTTGAGCAACCCACCCCAGTATTCTTGCTCTCTCGTTACCTACTGAAAGTAATGGCAACCCACCCCAGTATTCTTGCCGTGAAAACTAAATGGATCAGTACAACCAGAGATATGTCGGTATACCATCGGAAGATGGGACCCCCAGGTCGGAAGATGGTCAAAATGCTACTGGGGAGGAACAGAGGATAAGTTCAGCTAGCCCCAGATGTGATGACGCAGCTAGCTCAAAGCCGAAAGGACGGCTAGCGGCCGACGGTGCTGGTGGTGAACGATGAATACGATGTTCTAAAGATCAACACACCATAGGAACCTGGAATGTAAGATCTATGAGCCAGGGCAAATTGGATGTGGTTATTGGTCAGATGTCAAGATTAAATATAGATATATTGGGTGTCAGTGAACTGAAATGGACTGGAATGGGCCACTTCACATCAGATCACCACCAGATCTACTACTGTGGACAAGAAGATCACAGAAGAAATGGAGTAGCCTTCATAATTAATAATAAAGTGGCTAAAGCAGTGCTTGGATACAATCCAAAAAATGATAGAATGATCTCAATTCGAATTCAGGGTAAGCCATTTAACATCACAGTGATCCAAATATATGCCCCAACCACAGATGCTGAAGAAGCAGAAGTAGATCAGTTCTATGAGGATCTGCAGCACCTACTGGATAATACACCAAAAAGAGATGTTATTTTCGTTACAGGAGACTGGAACGCTAAGGTGGGCAGTCAAATGACATCTGGAATTACAGGTAAGCATGGTCTAGGAGAACAAAATGAAGCGGGACATAGGCTGATAGAATTCTGCCAGGACAAATCACTGTGCATAACAAACACTCTCTTCCAACAACCAAAAAGACGGCTTTATACATGGACTTCACCAGATGGCCGACACCGAAATCAGATTGACTACATCCTTTGCAGCCAAAGGTGGCGGACATCTATACAGACGGTAAAAACAAGACCTGGAGCTGACTGTAGTTCAGATCACGAACTTCTTATTGTACAATTTAGAATCAAACTAAAGAGAATAGGGAAGACCCACAGATCAGTTAGATATGAGCTCACTAACATTCCTAATGAATATGCAGTGGAAGTGAAGAATAGATTTAAGGGACTAGATTTAGTAGATAGGGTCCCGGAAGAACTATGGACAGAAGTTCGCAACATTGTCCAAGAGGTGGCAACAAAAAACGTCCCAAAGAAAAAGAAAACCAAGAAGGCAAGATGGCTGTCTGCTGAGACACTGGAAGTAGCCCAAGAAAGAAGGAAAGCAAAAGGCAACAGTGATAGGGGGAGATATGCCCAATTAAATGCAAAATTCCAGAGGTTAGCCAGAAGAGATAAGGTTAGCCAGAAGAGATTATTTTTAAACAAGCAATGCGCGGAAGTGGAAGAAGACAATAGAATAGGAAGGACAAGAGACCTCTTCCAGAAAATTAGAAACATTGGAGGTAAATTCCAGGCAAAAATGGGTATGATCAAAAACAAAGATGGCAAGGACCTAACAGAAACAGAAGAGATCAAGAAAAGGTGGCAAGAATATACGGAAGAACTGTATAGGAAGGATAATAATATTGGGGATAGCTCAGATGGTGTGGTCAGTGAGTTAGCGCCAGACATCCTGAAGAGTGAGGTTGAATGGGCCTTAAGAAGCATTGCTAATAACAAGGCAGCAGGAGACGACGGTATCCCAGCTGAACTGTTTAAAATATTGCAAGATGATGCTGTCAAAGTGATGCATGCCATATGCCAGCAAATTTGGAAAACACAAGAATGGCCATCAGACTGGAAAAAATCAACTTATATCCCCATACCAAAAAAGGGAAACACTAAAGAATGTTCAAACTATCGGACAGTGGCACGTATCTCACATGCCAGCAAGGTAATGCTCAAGATCCTGCAAGGTAGACTCCAGCAATTCATGGAGCGAGAATTGCCAGATGTACAAGCTGGGTTTAGAAAAGGCAGAGACCAAATTGCCAATTTCCGCTGGATAATGGAGAAAGCCAGGGAGTTCCAGAAAAACATCTATTTCTGTTTTATTGACTATTCTACAGCCTTTGACTGTGTGGATCATAACAAACTGTGGCAAGTTCTTGGTGGTATGGGGATACCAAGTCATCTTGTCTGCCTCCTGAGGAATCTGTATAACGAACAAGTAGCAACGGTAAGAACAGACCACGGAACAACGGACTGGTTTAAGATTGGGAAAGGAGTACGGCAGGGTTGTATACTCTCACCTTACCTATTCAACTTGTATGCAGAACACATCATGCGACGTGCTGGGCTGGACGAATCCAAGGCTGGAGTTAAAATTGCGGGAAGAAACATTAACAATCTCAGATATGCAGATGACACCACATTGATGGCTGAAAGCGAGGAGGAGCTGAGGAGCCTTATGACAAAGGTGAAAGAAGAAAGTGCAAAAGCTGGGTTGCAGTTAAACCTCAAAAAAACCAAGATTATGGCAACCAGCTTGATTGATAACTGGCAAATAGAGGGAGAAAACGTGGAGGCAGTGAAAAACTTTGCATTTCCGGGCGCAAAGATTACTGCAGACGCTGACTGCAGCCAGGAAATCAGAAGACGTTTACTTCTTGGGAGGAGAGCAATGACAAATCTTGATAAAATAGTTAAGAGCAGAGACACCACACTGACAACAAAGGTCCGCATAGTTAAAGCAATGGTATTCCCCGTAGTAACCTATGGCTGCGAGAGCTGGACCATAAGGAAAGCTGAGCGAAGGAAGATAGATGCTTTTGAACTGTGGTGTTGGAGGAAAATTCTGAGAGTGCCTTGGACTGCAAGAAGATCAAACCAGTCCATACTCCAGGAAATAAAGCCAGACTGCTCACTTGAGGGAATGGTATTAAAGGCAAAACTGAAGTACTTTGGCCACATAATGAGAAGACAGGATACCCTGGAGAAGAGGCTGATGCTAGGGAAAGTGGAAGGCAAAAGGAAGAGGGGCCGACTAAGGGCAAGATGGATGGATGATATTCTGGAGGTGACAGACTTGACCTTGGGAGAGCTAGGGGTGGCGACAGCCGACAGAAAGCTCTGGCGTGGGCTGATCCATGAAGTCATGAAGAGTCGGAAGCTATTGAATGAATAAACAACAACAATTCTGGCCTCAATACACCTCTCTGACTCAGAGGGGGAGGAGACTTCATCCAGTAACCCATAATCTGCTACTCCATGATCATCCAGGCCAGAGGATGTGGCTTTACCAGACTCCTTGGACTCAGGTGTCACCTCTCCAATGCAGTCCTTACTGCCTTGACACCAAAGGAGCCAGTGGCTGCAGAATCGGACAATGTCCTTTCAGAGTAGACAACTCCTCAGAGGTGGTGGAGATAAAGGTGAGGTAGTGGAGTTAACAGCAGTTTCAGATCTGCAAGCCTTTATAAGACTTCAGAAGGCCTCTGTATGTTGCTGAGGCAACAGTTCTTCCTGAGTGAGTTCCAGCGAGCAAAGGCCTGACCTTGCTTGACTTCACTCTGCCTTGCCCTTCCAGCAAGTGCAACTGCTTCAGATTGGCTCCCCTGGGAATCTTCAGCCAAGCTAGACAAGACACATACCATGCAAATGATACTACCTCCTAAGGCATTTGCATAATATGCTAAGAATACATTAGAGAAAGCAGACAGAGGGAAGTTTTTACACAGATAGCACTATCGAAGATTATTAAACATTGTAACGAAATGAAATTCCCCCATTCAAACAGTGTACATCTGAGGTAACAGATGCTGTGGACAAAGAGCAGCAGAGATTGTGAGTTTCCAGAACCTATCCCTAACCACTGCCAGGGCTAAAATATTTACTTCCAATAAACCTTGGAAAGCTCACAACATCCCGCTTTTGTTTCTCTCCTGCATCTGGTACATCAGAAGTGCTCTTCTATTCTAATGCAAGATAAAATGCTCTCACAGTCACAGAGCAAATTATAAAAAACGTCTCCAGCGAGGGCAAAGCGGATCGTACTTCTTGCCTGCAGGTATTAAATTGGTGAAAGGAATCAAGGATACGGGACAGACAGTGGAAGATGCTACAGCAAAAAAATACAACACTTTTAGGGCCTTTTAACACAGCTTGGTAAGTAGGGCATTAATTCACACCACGTCTCCTGCTGCTAGGGTCGATTCCTCAAGGAAGACATTCTACATGATGCAGCTGCTATCGGGTAATTGATGCCCATCTTCTATGCCTTGGAGCTTTGTCCAATCACACACGTGCAAACTAAATAGCCAAAGAAAGCCAAAAAGTCAATGCCATTAACACTGACTGAGGGACTGTGTTGCAAAAGAGCAATAGAAAAGCAATCCAAAAAGCATCACAGCATCCAAGGAACAAAAAGGATTCGGAACAGGGCGAAGGGGGAGCTTTTGCTTTGCAGGGACCACGGTCCTTCATTGTCTGATCTAGAACACTGACATGCAGGAAAGAAGCAGATAGGTAGTTTGCTCATGATGCCATTGTCAAAGCATTGTTTCAGGGGCATTAGAGGACAAAGACCAGACCAGACCATCTCGATAAAAGCAAGGTACAGCTTCATCTTTAACTCACTCGACCTAAAAGCAAGCCCCGTTCAATCTAGCAGAACTCATTTCCAAATTATAAGTGCTTAGGATGTGGGTGAGGTACCTTGGCTTTCAAGTACTTCATCTTAACCAAGCCGTGGACGGGACTTTAAGACCCAAAACGGCTGCAAACAAAATCCCTACGCAAACAACGCTTAAGTGGATAACCCAAGGCGTCCGTAGCAAAGTGGGGGATTTGAACCAGAGCCTACGGTGTCCCCAGCAGCTGCAGATCAGCTCAAGAGAGTTATAGCGCTGCCAAACCTCTAGCTTATCTGTTATTATAATTGGATATTCTTGTTAAACTGTCCCTGTGGCTGACCCCTGGGACCTGCCACTCAGACACAAAAGGCATTCCTCTCCCCCTGGACTGCCTTCTCCGCTCAGGAAGGCTTCTCGTCCCCCCCAATTAATCTCACCCTGACGAGCCTGTCAAAACGCTTTTGGAGAAACCCAAGCCTTGTCCTGGATTTACAGACCCTGTCACAGCAACGCTATCCTCCAAGGCCTCAAAACTGACGAAGCATGACCTCCTGCTGAGCAGCACCATGGGGACAGGCCTCCAGCAGCAGCAGGCTCTCCTTCTGCCTCGAACCTTTGGAAAGGGGCAGCAGCTTCCTTTCCTTTGCCAGAGTCAGTCTGCCTCCCCAGCAGTCATGAGCACAGGGAGCCGATTTGTCCATCAATCCTAGTATTGTCTACTCTGGCTGGCAGTGACACCCCATGGAGTCTATTGCCTCACCCTACTTACTTCCCTGATTCTTTTTAAATTCGAGATACCGGAGACTGAACCTGTAAGCTGTGTCCAGGAAACATTTGTTACTGAGGGATTAAAAATGTAATTAATAATTAATACAAGTATACTCTGGGTCTGGATTACAGAATCCCATCGCCCTGACCATTACACTGTGTGTCTAGATACTGTCTAGATCAGTGGTTCTCAACCTTTTTTGCTCCATTCCCCCTTTTCACCATTGTTCGGAATACAATTCCCCCCTTCCCAAGATAGTCTAACAAAAGGTGCATTCCAAATAATATGCATGTAATATTGAAAATCTTTTATTTGTTTTCTATATTAGTCCCATTTAAAGGGGCAACGCAAAGGATGGCCCCCTTTACATTCTCAGCTCCCATGTTTTGCGTTGCCCCTTTAAATGGGAAGCTTGAAACTTCTAGGATTGCGAGGGAGGGAGGGAAAAGAGAGTAAAGGCCTGGCTTTTGCAGACGACAGGACACTTTTCTGGGACGTTTTTAATAACATATGTAGGAAGACATAATCTACAGGACATCATACTTTGCTGAATAGTGGTCCCAATTCCCCCCCTGGAACCCTAAAATTCCCCCCTCGTTGAGAACCCATGGTCTCGATACTAGGGAAGAGCTAACTGCAAATTGCTTCATTGTCTACAAATACCATCCTCTAGTGTCAGATATGAGATACCTAATGTTAACTTTCTGGAAAATGAAAGTGTTAAGATCAATCTACATGCTCAGGGAAAACAACGTGGTACAGCCCTCACAGTAGTGTAGTAGCACTTCGGAATGCAAGTGAAGGATCAGATGGGTTGTCCCACGAGGTCTGCTTATTCTTCTGTATTGTTTCTGTTAGCAGGCTAGTTGCGTTACTATAACTGTTTGTTCTTTGTTGTTTGACATATTTCACCCCTCAGCAGAGTGAACACAGACACATCATTAGTCTGACTGTTAAATGTGTTTGCTGTCGCTGGCATAATCAGGATGTGAGGCGATGAGGTAGGAACTCTGTGTTGCTTAATCCGTAAACAACCCAGAGTTTTCAGCCTAGTGCATCACAAAACAAGCCAGGAACTGGGTGTTTATGGATTATTAATTGAAAGTGGAAGTGGCGACCAGGAAGGTGGTAGCATGTTCGCTCAGCCTGCTAATTCCTGGGTTAAACAATGCCTGAACCAGTCTCTGGGGAAAGTGGATAATGTGTTGCAGATGACCCTAATTTCTCTACCGCTTGATTTGCATTTCTGGCTGGAGGGTCATTTCTTGTCCTGCAGGGCAACTTCTTTAAAGAGCTTTTGCCTCCCCTTTATTCTTTGCCTTCTACATCTTTCCTTTGCAAAAAATGTAAATGAAAACATTTCGTGTTTCCCAAAGGAGCTCCTGCTTCAGCCTCTCTCTGCAGGGCTCTCAACAAGCCCTTAATTGATTGCTTCCTGAACTTTCCTTCTCTACTGGAATGATGTCCTACACACACACACACACACTGCAATTACCAACTTAATTAGGGGGTTCTACTATGCCATTTTTCTTTCTTTCTTTTTAAAAATTGATTTGAGTACTTGTTCAATTCCGATTTTACGAAATAAAAGTATTGGAGAGGAAATTTAAATGGAGCTGCTTTATGCTCCAAGTCTGTGGGAGGGGCACAGGACTAACAAGCAGGAAAAATCAGCCTGTAAAATTTCTATGGGCATTGTGAAATTGACTAGCTAGGCTTATGAAACTGACCAAAGTGGGTTGTCTGATAAACCCTGGTTATGAAATTGACTAGACGTTCTCAGGGGAAATCAATGGGGCTTACAGCTCAATTTGTAACATGTTTATCCAGAACTAAGGCCTCAGCTAGACCTACAGGTCTAGCGCGATGGAGGGGTGAGGATTTCACAATATTGCTATCGCGAGATCGCCCCCTCTTGTTTACACGAAGCGCACGACAACCTCAGAAGAACAGGACATCACGCCTGCCATTTTTGTTGTTGTTAAAGGTCAGGTTTTTTAATTTTAAATAATTATTCCCACTCACCCCACCCCACCCCACCCTCGCGAGTAACCACGAGGAGCTGGGACAAACCGTGACGCCTGACTGCACGTTCCGCGGTCTCGGGATCAGCCCAAGACCGTGAAAAAAGTGGGCTGAAAGGGTAGGGCAATATCCTGGGGAAAGGGAGGGATCATCTCCCCCTACTCCCGGGATCCCCTGTGCATCATGTGGACGCACAGGAACGATCCCGGGGATTGCCCTGTCTAACTATCACCTATGTTTAGCTGCAGTCCTCCAGCACTGTGCTGCAGGTAAGAATTGGAATTGTTTTATCATGGAACAGCACAACTACCAATTTTGTAAAAATTAGATGCATTGGTGCATTTTTACTAGAGCACGCAAATGGCAGCAAAAGATTAGTACTGTTCCTGGCCAGGCTTTGGAGCAAGCACGCACCTCCTGCAGAGCTCCTGTTCAATCTATTGGGGAAAGGGAAGCAGGGATGAGCCTGGCTTTCTATCTTTGCTCTTGGAGGATGCCTCGCTATATTGCAGTATCCAGGTGGGTGGGTCTCCTGAACTGGCATTTAAAGATGACATTTATGGGACCTACAGCCCACCATAAGCATGTTTACTCAGATGTAAGGCTGCTTCAAAATGTCAGAGGAAGGGAGAATGTGACGACTAACCATGGAGCGACAATGCGGACTCGACCATGTTCTTCCCCAAGTGTGGGCAGAAGATGCCTTTGCAAAAGAACCATGAGACCAAAGTGTGGATGGCCAATTGCAATTCTGCTTGCAATGGAAGAGCAATGCTTTGTAACGCTAGGTGCTTTTTGTCTGGAAGCACCCAAACATGGGGCTGATGTTACATGATGTTACACCTTTATTCTGTGGTGTACTTCAGAGTTTTGGGAGGATCACTAGGCTAGGGATGAGAACAAATGTAATATACAAAAGGAAGTCACACCGGGTCCTTCATGTGTGATTATGAGGTTACGTGCCTTTCAACTTTGCCATTTGCATGATAGATATAAACACCAGAAAACTGAAGACAGGTTCAACCTCAGTCCTGCCTCTTGCTCCTGGCTTCCAGCAGACTGTCTCTCAATCTTATTTTTTAAACAGCTACTAGGAGGAGGGCTTTCTCCGCTGTGGCACCCCGGTTGTGGAACGAGCTCCCCAGAGAGGTCCGCCTGGCGCCTACACTGTACTGCTTTCGTCGCCAGCTGAAGACCTTTTTATTCACTCAGTATTTTAACACTTAATTTTAACTTAAATTTAAATTTTACTGTTTTAACTCTGTATTTTAATCTTATATCAACTTTGCTGTGTGGTTTTATCCTGGTTGCGCTTTTTATACTGTATTTCGTAATTGTGTTTTAACCTGTTGGGTGTTTTACTGTGGTTTTAATTTTTGTGAACCGCCCAGAGAGCTTCGGCTATTGGGCGGTATAAAAATGTAATAAATAAATAAATAAATACTAAAGTTAATATTTTAAGAATTCATCCCTGCTGGATGTTTTTTTAAAAAATATTTAATTAAATGGATGTATTTTAAAGCAGTTTCAAAACTTGCCCCAGGGATTGGGGTGGGAGATAGTCCATCATCAATGGTAACTAGTCATGATGGCCTGATGCAACCTTCAGGCCCAGAGACATTAAGCCACTGAATACCATCTCCTGGGAGCACACTATTGCCCTCATGTGCTGCTTGTGGGCTTCCCAGAGGCATCTGGTTAGCCACTGTAGGATATGGGATGCTGGACTAGATGGGCCCTGGTCTGATCCAGCATGCCCCTTTCTTATGTTCTTGTGAGTTTGTGACATCGTAAAAGCTAGCCAATAGGCATCCCCATTAGACAGCCTTCTCCACCGAAGTTCCAATGCAAGACAGGGATCATTCTCATGGCTGGAATATTGCTAAGTGCCATGCCTAGCTGGGCCCCCAAAATTTGTTGGTAGTGCCTAAGGATTTGAAACATTTATTCATTTCTGTGAGTGGCTTTTGCCTAAAAATGTTATCTGTGGTCATAAAACTTTGACACCTACTTCCTACCTGCTCTTAATGCCTTTTTGCACAAGTTCCATCCCTAGTGGCTTTCATGGAAAATCCAGCCAAACATATTTACTTTTGCACAAGCATGATGCAAGCCTCCCTATATAATGCTTAGAACAAACATGTCAAAGTGCCAGAGTTGTCAAGAGATACATTACAGAAGGCTATGGTTTTTAAAAAGACAATTCACATCGGATCACGTTTTTTGCTCTTGCTGCTTTTTAAAAATTAAGTAAAAGCAGATGCACCACCTCAAACTCTATGCAAAATTAGAAGAGTTCCAATTTTGGGGAAGGAAGAAAGAACCCTTCAGACTGGGTATAAAAGTCCAGTTCAGACTGCCAGGGAATGGTACAGCTGCAAGGACTTCCATTTTCAAATGTTCCCCTCTTTAGCATTCGGGAAGTTCAAGCGCCTACTAGCTAAAAATAAAAAGCAGGCAACAATTCCGGTAGAAAAGAAAGGATCTTCTCTCTTTCATTCTCTGAGCCAAGCTGTGAAGCATGGTCTAGCTTTTTGCATTGCTTTCAGGTCCACGGGGAGGAGGAGGTGCACCGATTCCAATGCAAAAACTCAAAGGCACTAAACCCAGAGGTCTTCCGACTCCTCTTTCCCTTTCGTCACAAAACAGGTTATGTGCCAGAAGCTGAAAGGGAAAGATCAGATACCATAGCATTTACCCTGATTCGTGCAGTCTTAATGTGTAAGGCATCCAAGCATTGAGCAAGGACAGAGAGGGGAGCATATAAATGGACCTGGCCTAAGATCACACATTTCTCACTACCGTCTTTTTAAAAAATATATTAAAAAGTGTTCCTGACCAACATGGCTGGTGAGATCTTCCCAAAAAATGCAGACCAAACATGAACTGCTGTAGCCACAGCTACCTGGGACTGCTGACTTTGAAAAGACTTGACTGTGCTTTCCTAAGAAATGTGTTCAATGTTTTTCAAAGCATCTCCTGTGGATGTTTGGGTTCTGTGGGCCCTAAGATCTGGCCGTAAAGCCAATAATCAAAGGCCTACTGGTCATGATTCTCTGAGGGGATGCAAACAAATCAAACCAACCATAACTGAACAGGATGTTTTTTACACTTGCTCATGAAGCTCACTGGGTGACTTTGAGCCAGTCACTGACTCTCAGCTTAACCTATCTCATGGAGTTGTTATGAGGATAAAAAGGAGAGGAAGAGGCAGATCTTGTACACCACCCTGGGCTCCTTGGAGGAAAAGGCAGGATATAAATGGAAGGAAGGAAGATGTTTTATTTGCCCATGAGAGAAAAGATACAGGGTTTCCATATGTTCCGTAAAAGACATCCCCCTGCAGCTGGAGGAAGAGCTTGGGGGAAGGTGTTTGAGCTGAAAAAGACTACCAAGAAAGGGAAGGATTAAGCAGCTTCTCTGCCTGCCCTTTCCCCCATCCTGTCACGCCGAATATTCATTTCACTCTTACAAAACAAAGAAATAAGCAAACATGGAACGCAAGTGCAATGCATGGTTTGAACTTCAGATTTTCCTGTTACAAGAACAAGAACCACAAACTCATGCAAGGCTCTTCCTCTGATGATACTCTACTTGAGCAAATAGTACCACTTGCGCAAGCAGTCGCTTGCATGAGCAAGCTGGCTGATATATTCTCTGAACTGGCTCTCAGCATACCTATCCAGCTATATTTTCCCATTTTCAGCCATTAGAAGAACTTTGGCAGACTTGATCACTTCTCTTTTCCTGTCACTCTTTTTCTTCTTCTTTAACCTTTGAGCTCCATCACACCTATTTTCCCCCCTGGTTTGTCTTCATGTTTTTTACCTCCGTTTCATAAGTGCGGCAAGCATTCCTCCCTTTCATGATCGTCGCTATACTGGTGAACTCGTTTTTCACTTGTTTGCTCTCTCACTGCTATTACGTTCGCCCCTTCTCCTTCCCCCTCCAGTCCATTGGTTCTTGTCCTTGATGGACATTGTGATCAAGTGGTAGCCTTCCCCCACCCCCTCGCTCATTGGAACTCCTATGGGAATTAACCAAAATGCTTACAGCTCTCTCGATTTTAAAGATAAAGAGATGGAACTAGGGACCATGAAAGGTCTTAAGTAGGGCTTTAGGCATGCCAAGTTTGAATCAGATCAGTTCATCCTTTGATTTTTTAGGAATTTTTAATTTCTCCCCCTCAAGTCATTCCTTCCCATTAACACACACACCTCCGATTCTGCACAGGGGAGCTCGTTTATTGCCTGGGCTTGATTCCCTTACTCAAGAGTAAATCCTACTGATTTCAATTGCATTTACATCCAAGTCATACTAAAATCCGATGCATGCTTACCTTTGAGTAAACTCCATTGAACAGAGAGAAACTTAAAAGACCTTAAAAGTCAGTTCTATACGTATTTACTCAGAAGTACATCTCTCTCCATATCTGGAAGAGGCTGAGTGGGGTGAGGGGTAGCTTTGATATTGACACCTGTGGCTAATCAAAATACTTACATCTGCATAATTTTTTAAGATAAAGAGATAAAACTTGGCACGGTGATAGCTCTTAAGGAGGGCGTTAGCCATGCCAAGTTTGAATCAGATCCGTTCATGCCTTGATTTTTAGGATTTTATTTTTTAAAAAAATCCCCTCAAACCATTCTCCTGATACTCCACCAATGAGAAATCACCTGTCTGCATTTGTGGAGGATCTGTTTTCCTTTAATTTGATAATGCACAGCTGGGCATCTCCAGTTAAGAGATCCGCTGGGGTCCGCAGGGATGTGGGTCTTCTACCCCCACCCCAGTCTGGCTTTTCATCAGCTGCGCTCCATTTCTGAGGGCAATGAGGGTGGGGTTGGAGCAGTAAAAAGGCCATTCAACTGACTTAAGCACAAGTCCATTTGTTCAACACAGCGTGCTGGAGCGGAACCACCTCACCCTCCCCTTTCTTCATAAAGACTCCTTTCAAGGCACACACACCAAACAAAGGAAAAAGCGAGAGGACAGCAATACAAAGAGGCTTAAGGGTGCATTAAATCTGCTTGGGGAAAGTAATCCAGACTTTCCCCGCACCAAAATAATATGCAAAACAGAGGAAAAGAGGCGAGATGAGTGCAGGACAGGGACGACGTCATGTGAGCCCCACGCTGCAATACCAGATCCCAGAATGTGGTGAGAGTGCGTTAAACTGTTGATGTGATGGAGCTTTTTTTCTCTTGATCGTTTACATCACAAAGTCTGTGAAGGGAAGCTTTCCTCAGACTTGGGAGGGAAAACTACCGGCTGAAACTGGCTGCACTGGGGAGATTAATGTACTTTATCCTGAGCCATTTCTCTGCCAGGTTTACAAATTCTTCCGATCCAAGAATGACCATAGGAGAGTCAGGTCTCAGAAATGCCACAGATTCCACGGCTTCCCACCACTCGCCTTCCATAGACATTGAACAGCCCTACAGTATGACCTGAAATGCTTTTTGTATGACCAGCTGAATTAGTGGGCTAGAGATTTAGATGAGTGGTCACCGGAGAGAAAGGGCCTTTGCTATGACATTGGCCAAGCTTTGGAACTTCTTCTTTGGAGATGCTGGCCTGAAGCCTTCCTCCCACCCTATTTTCAGTGGCCATGTCAAAACGATTCCATTTGGTCAAGCATTCATGAAGGAAGGAATTGAAAAGGCCCTTTTTAGGGCCTGACTCTGCTGCAATTTTATCTGAGATTTTACAGAGTGAGAGGTGTAGGATTGGGCAGAGGTCTGCCTTTGCTAGCGAAGCGAAACTCCACCAGCAAGGGAAGCCTGTCTGTCCAGGATGTCCCATTTATGTCCACAGAAAGTTCTATGGGCATAACATTTGATTGATTTCCTAAATTTGAATTATGTCAGTAGATTTATTCCATATATCTACTGCAAGCAAGACACCAAAATGGGGAATGCCAGCTTTAGATGCACTTGATCCACAGTCCCTCCATTACCCTAGGAAAAAAGGAAAGGAACCTCTCGTGCAAGCACTGAGTCATTACTGACTCTTGGAGGGACGCCAGCTTTCGCTGACGTTTTCTTGGCAGGCCTTATAGCGGGGTGGTTTGCCGTTGCCTTCCCCGGCCGTTATTTCCTTTCCCCCAGCTAACTGGGTACTCATTTTACCGACCTCGGGAGGATGGAAGGCTGAGTCGACTCAAGCCAGCTGCCTGAAACCAGCTTCCGCTGGGATCGAACTCAGGCCGTGGGCAGCGTTTCAGCTGCAGAAACTGCTGCTTTACCGCTCTGCGCCACACAAAGTGAGTCCCAAATCTGACCCCTCAGCTATACCAGACTTGAGCTGGTTTAGTTAATTCCCAGACGTACTGTTTTCATTTGGAGGGGGATAGATTTAAGAGGAGAGAAAGGCCCACCAGGCTGAAGAGCCTGGAAAATCTACCACAAAGTCATCTGCCATGGCCCAACCTTGACAGGGCTTTGGAAGACGTCAAGGACTGCTACTTTACTCCCCCCTGCTTTGGATTGCTCTGTATATCCTTGAGTGTTGCATTTTTATTGCTTTAATTAATTCTGTTAGCCACCTTGCACACTCTTGGTAGAGAGGGGGGACAGAAATATTTTCAATAAATAAAGCTGGAAAAGAGCTGTGCTGCAGTCAATGATACCCAGGGGCTCAAAAATATTATTGTGCATGCTAAATATTTAAATATTATATGGTGAGTTGATTTTAATAATTGCTTCAAGTTTCAACCATATCTAGTAGCGTTTTTTTGCAGCCACAATTATGCATTGTGTAATTATATAATTTATTTTTAATAATGAATGGATGAAGCATATTTATTTCTTGGCTCTTCAGTTATCTCTGAAAACAAACATCTGGTGGTTTTAAAACACACTGGGGACTCTTGTCTGGCTCAGCAGTACTTCCATATTTTCCCCCATCCCATTGCAATCGTAACATCAAACAATGATTTAGAATTTGCCCAAGTGTAGCCCCATCCATATACATCAAACACGGCACTGGGGTTCTAAAGTGCTCCTAGAAGGAAGAAGAGGCCGTACATCCATAATTGCGTCCAATGCCAGTGCATCTTTTATTACCAGGCTCCACACCTACTTTAAAAACTTTCCCTCATGGTAGGGGACCGGCGAAAGTTGCACCATTGCTAAAGCTGAGAAAGTGCTGACCTCATCAGCCCCATGGACAAGAGACTACCGAGAGCTGCAGGTAAGAACAATATAGAAGTTTGCAATTTTGTTTGTTTTTAATGCTTCCCTTACAGGAAGTAGGTGCAACAGCCCGATGTCTTGGGGATCAGGCATTTGTCTCCCAGCTCACAATTATTGTACACCGGCCTTCTAACACATCATAATACAAATAACAATGCCATTCCATGCAACTTAAACAGACAGTTAAAATTGGTTAAAATAGTAAAAGTGAAGTATTAACATTTAAAGTCCTAAATGGCTTGGGGCCAGGCTTTCTGAAGGAACACCTCCTCCCATATGTACCTGACCCCTAAGGTCATCCTCAGGGGTCCTTCTCCATGGGCCCATGCCAAAGGAAGTAAGGCAGGTGGCTCTAGGAGGAGGGCCTTCTCTGCTGTGGCACCCCGGCTGTGTAATGTGCTCCCTAAGGAGGTTCGCTTAGCATCTACACTATATTCTTTCAGACGCCAGGTAAAGACCTTTTTATTCTCTCAACATTTTAACAGTCTACAAATTCAATTTTAACTTTGCTGTTTTAAAATTGTATTTTAAATTTGTATTTCTGCACCGCTGCTGATTTTACCCTGGTTGTGCTTTTATATTTTTTTTTATATCATGTTTTTATACTGTTTGTTTTATACTTTGAATGGTTTTAATTTTTGCAAACCGCCCAGGGAGCTTCAGCTATTGGGCTGTATAAAAATGCAATAAATAAATAAATACAATACATTCAAATTTAATAAAAACATAACAATTACAGAATAAAAAAGCATGCAACCCAACAGACCCAAATACATGCTAAAGGCCTTCTCGAATAAAGCAGGCTTTGCCTGCTGATGGAAGGATAGCATGGAGGGAGTGAACCTGGCTTCCCTTGGGAGGAGGTTCCACAGTCTGGGGGCAGCCTCCAAAAAGGCCCAGTGCATCTACCTAAGGTACCCTAAAGATTGTTCCACATTGCAATTCAGCCCTCTAGAAGAAATATTCAAAGGAGATGGGGACTTTGTGATATGCATTCTGCCATTCCACCTCATTAGAGCACAAGAGAAGTTCCAGTGTATAAAGATTGTTTTTATTTTGAAAAACTATTCAATTTCCTGCCTTGAGCGTTTCAGAGTGAAGCTTGACATTTTAAATCGGCACCATGAGGGAGGGATAAGCTGTCTCACCTAGAACACTCAGTAAATTGCCTTAAGCAGTCAGACATTATGGAAATAAGTATTTACACGTTTGAATCTAACCATGCTGAGATATAAAGACCCTAAATAGCACATCAGACACAGCGGGTTCTCCCTTAGGAGTATCAAGAGGGCCAAACTGCAAGATGGGCGTTTTGGTAGCATCAAACAAACCCAGAAAGGAACTAAGTATCCCCAGCTAAGTTTCGGACAGTCTCGCTTTGCCTTGCGCCAATCTCCTTTTCAATCTCTTCCTCTCCCTTTCTTTTGACTGAGAGTTAAGGGCGGATGTTTGGCTCTGACTTCTGCAAAGGAAACAGCACTGGCAATAAATATGGATAGGAATGAGGCTGATGTGAAAAACAGATGTTTCTGGAGGCGACACGAATACGGCGCCTTTTCTGGATCATGCCCTCCTAAACTCTTCCCCAAGGCCAGAGCAGAGCAGAGAAGCAGAGAAACTTCCACTCCAATCTACCCCTGCTAGTCCCTCCATTCCCTATTCCACCAGCCTCCTAGCATTAGGTTGGCTGGCCAGGAAGGGAGTGGCTATTCCTAAAAATGACACAACTAAGACCTTAACTAGATGGGGCAAAATCCCAGGGCGATCCCTGGGATCGTCCCTGTGTGTCCACATGACACACAGGGGATCCCGGAATCAAGGAGGGATCATCCCTCCCTTGCCACGGGATCGCACCCTCCCCTTTAGGCCCGAACGTGTGTGCGGGCATCAGTTTGTCCCGGTTCCTTGCGGTTACTCGCGAAGAGCCAGGCCCCTTGCAAGCACTGCGCCCATCGTTAGTGGGGTGGGGGGAGCAGGGGAATTTTTTTTTAAAAAAACCCCACCTTATCTTTTGCGCACGAGCGCTCCTGTGCATCTTCTCCTTTAAGAAAAACAAAACAAAATGGCGGGCGCACCACCTCTCCCTCTAAGGTCATCGTGCGCCGCATGTGAACAGGGGAAGATCTCATGATAAAAATATCGTGAGATCTTCACCCCTCCGTCCCGCTAGACTGGCAGGTCTAGCTAAGGCCTACATGACAAATCCACAGTCACGCCTCTGCAGAAGATACAGGTCACACCACCTGCCATTATCTCCCCCCCACCCCCCGGTCCCATTCCACTACACATGCCAGGCATAGAGCGGTGCCCCTGCCACAGGGCAAGGGAGCTATGCTTATGCATAGGAAACAGCACTGGCAATAAATAAGGATAGGAATGAGCTTGATTTGTAAAACAGATGTTAGTAGAGGAGAAAGAAGAAATAAATCCATATGGCATTCATTATGGAGTTCCCCCCTCCTGCCCCATTCTCCCCTTTCTTGTGATGCGAGTTCATATGACTCTGCCAAAAAAATAAAACCCCTCTCCAAAAATGCCTCTCTCAAATACCTTAGGATTATAGATCTTATGCTAATTTCTATATCAGTTTTCAGAAAACTGAATTGAAAGTTATTGGAATCATTCTAAGAGTGATTCTACCATCTGAGTTAGGCAGGAAATGACAAATGCTTTATTTATCGGGGTGAGGCCATCAACGGGTGTTTTGCAAAGACAGGCGGCGGGGCGAAGGGAGCTTAGCTAGGTCTGGAATAATATTTCAAAGTTCTCAGCCAACCATCAACATTTTTTAGCAGCCAACATCTAATTTTTGGGCACTAACTCTGCCCAGAGCTGAAATATTTTGAATTCTTCAGTTGCCAGAAACCATAGGTTTCTGGGACATTTCCAGCCCATCATAAACTTTCTGATAACAGAAAGTGAACGACAAGGGAGACATTCCTCAAATGTCTTGGGTTTTGCCTTTCAGTGGTCTCTGCTTATTGCTGTCTGCATGGTACATCCTGCCACACATGTTGCTCATACGAAAAGGCGAGATGCTTTTGGTTAACACACCTCCCGGTGACATGACTATAGAAAATGTCCCTTTGTAGCGGTGATAGCCTGCACAAAGCAAAGAGCACCAAACAGGCATAAATGACTAGACTTTTGAAAATGCAAAGCCACCTCATGTCCTCACACTGCGCAAGATAAATAATTGATCTGACCCATTATGACTACTCTTATGTTCCAAGAATATAAATCATCCCTTGCTTGGAACTGCCTCCCAGAACACTTGCGTGACACCATGTCTCTTCCTTGAAGTCTTCTAAAAAAACACCTTTTCTATGAAGCCTTTGGCACAACTCCCTGGTCCTTATGCTCTATTAAAAGCACAATCTACTTGATCTTTCTGGTCTCTGCAATCTGGCCTATATTCAACAACTCCACCATGAAAGGATCGCAAAAAGAGTGCCAAAATTGCATTCAGCTATGTGGATTGAGAAAGAGAAGAAAAGGAACTTTGTCCAAACACATGGCTGGGAAATTCTAACTTCCATCTCAGATTTGAATAATATGCCCATGGATACCTTCTAGGGATCTATAGGTTTCCCAACCAAATATGCATGGCAGAATAACAGGACCATAAAAACTTTAAGAATAAAAATCAAGTCTTCTGATTCCACAGCGATTTACTCTGTCACTGAGTTCAGACAACCCACAATGGTTTATTTTTCTCGCTATTCCCATGGTGGGTTAGTGTGTCGCCTAAGGGGAATTTCTGCCACCCTCAATGGCTTATTTGCCCAAAATAAGCCACCCTGATAACCCACGGTATGCCGTAACTGGGAGACCTACAGGGGAAGGAGGGGAAAGAGAGAAATCTATGCAGCGTAACTCATTTGTCTGTTGATATGATGGGGCACAATAGACTATTTGCAAAATAAGCTATTGTGAGTAACTTAGAAGACACCATGGCTTAACGTGATGCGTGAACCCACACTGTGTGTGCGTGTCCCTGTTCCCCTTCTCCCATTTTATTTAATATATATTTGTTCAGCATTTTGCTTTTAAAGAACTCATTGCAATGTGTTAACCTTACAACAACCCTGTGAAGTAGGCTAGGCTAGGAGATACTGACCTGCCAAGGCCACCCTATTGAGATTTATAGTTGAGTGGGAATTTGAACCTGAGATTTAAACTAGATGACACAGTCATGTGTTTGGAATTCCTTTTTAACACTAAAAATAGCTTCAGGAAACTGTGGCCCTTTCTACACCTAAGGATTATCCAAGAAAATGGAGGGATCGTCCCTGCCTGCTCCCAGGATCTCCTGTGTGTCATTTGCATGCACAGAGATGATCCTGGGAAGATCCCAGGGGTGGGGGGGAGGCAGGTGTAGAAATGGCCCATGATTAAGTAGAGGAAGGGGCTTCTTTGGTTAAAAAAACGTTGTTGCACTCAACGCAGCAAAATGGTGAAAGCTTCAAGGTCTGGTAAGAGAAAAAATATATATGCACGAGAAATCTTGGAGTAAACACTGACAAATATCATTATGGAAAAGCGTTAAAATGGCTGAATGTAAGATACCTGTGCACTTTTTGAATTAGTTGGCCTTTATAATAATTGTACTGGTGCCTTTCAACAGACTAGCTAAAATGCACATCAAGTGGAAATGTGACTGAACTGCTAAGGGGAAAAACATTATTTCAATCACGTCTCATGGGATATAAATGCTAGAAAGATGCAAAGGCAGTTTAACAGACACTAAGCATAGACGAAACCAGAGATGAGATTGCTCTATTTTTTTTTTCAAATCCAGTTTTTAATAGCCTTTAAATAACATTGGATTTAATCCCATTGATTTTCAAATGGAAAGGATAGCTACCATTTTTGTTGTATTGATAGATAACATTGCTCTGTTTTTGTTTTTGTTTTTTTTTAGCATTAGGAAGAACTGTAGGCATTTTTCATTATTGTTTTTCCCCCTGTTCATTCACTTGAACCTCGTAACAAAACCTATGGGGAGAAATACATGCTTCTATTTAACCTTGAGAGAGAAAAATGATGTTCCCTTCTTTGTTGCATCTTCATTCACTCTCTTATCGCTTTAAAAAGATTGATCTTCATAATTCAGGACAAAGGTACAAAATTACCATTTCAGTACTAAGAAACCAGAATGAATAAGAGGCATACCTACACTCAAGGTTGAGTATGGGTGAAGCACGATTTGTCATTTAACCATGGGTGGTTGCTGAATCGCAGGTTGTTTTACTGTGTAAAGCCTGTTGTGGTAACAATATCCACAAAGAGAACCGATAGTTTGCTGTTGGGTTATAAACTGTAGGTTGCTCATGATTAAGAAACTATGGTTTCTTAGCGCATCTGGCTACAACAACCCATGATTCAATAACCACCCATGGTTCAAAGATAAACTATTCTTAACCCATACTCAACATTTTGTGAACTCAGCCACTCTGAAATAGTACAGTCAAGAAGCACTCCAAAATGTAGTAACAGCAAATATAGTGCTTAAGCACAACTCTCTGTCCACATTTGGGGTGCCTCCTGCTTGATTATGAAACCAGGGAATTGTTTGGCTTACTTCTGGTCCTATCAACTGCAAAAAGAAACATACCAACTTATGCCAACTTATCTCCCCTGAGCTCAGTACTGCAGCTTGGGTCTTAAGATTCTTCATCTTGAAATGGACCGAAAAGCCTTGCATTGGGACCACAAGTAGTAAGAGCTATGTTGTAACTATGGTGATTGTGGAGCAGAGAGGCTGATGCATAGGCTGAGTTCAGACGACATGCTAATCAATGGTTGTTTCCCATTCTGCTCCCATTACCCATCCACCCCCAGTTGATTAGCGTGTCGTCCGAATTCAGTCACAATGTAAAACTGTGGTTCTCGATCAGTTGCTGAGGCATCACACCTCAATCACAACCAGCAATAATGAGAAGAGAAGGGATATTTTGGGGAAGCTTCTCAAGAAGAGTCTCTTGCAGGTAAGGGGTAGAAATTTGTCACGGGGGGGGGGGGGTATAACTGGGGGACTATAGATCAAGGCCAAAGTTACAAAGTTAGAATGTAAACCATATGGCAGGGTGTTTTGTATTTTGTTTTATTTTGTTCTGTACAGCAGCGGTCCCCAGCCTTTTTGGCACCAGGGACCGGTTTCATGGAAGACAATTTTTCCATGGACCGGGGGGGGGGGGGGGGTTGAGGGGATGGTTTGGGGAAGCCACGCCCACCCACCCACTCCAGCGTCCTGGCTTCACTTCGGCTGGGTGGGCGCCCAGCCGAAGCGGAGCCAGGACACTGGGGCGGGCGGGCGGCTTCGGAACGGTGCGCCTGGAAGTCGCTCTGCCAGAGTGGCTTCCAGCTGGGCGCGCCATTCTGAAGCCGCCCCACCCCAGTGTCCTGGCTTCGCTTGGGCTGGGCAGGCAAGATGGCACCCCGTGCCCAGGTACGCGGAGGTGGGAGTGGGTCGGTGAAAGCAGCTCACCTGCACGGCCTGGTTCCTAACAGGCCATGGACTGGTACCGGTACCGGTCCATGGCCTGGGGTTGGGGACTCCTGCTGTACAGCACCATGAAAGTTGATGGTGCTATATAAATATTATTATTAATAATAATACAGCTAGAGGCTACCCAACAGCTCCAGAGAGGAAGCAGAAGGCTTCAAGACTAAAGAAACTAAAAATTGCTGGGTAAGGATATCGGTTGTGTGTTAAAATGAGAGAAAGGAGGAACCAAACTAAATTTCTTTGTTAAAGCTACAAAATGCATCCAATCCTAACTCAAACAGAGCTTATCACTAGGACATTGTTTGAAAACATTAAAAACACATACCACAAAATTACTCTGTTAATCAATATGGGAGTTCGCATAGAGGAGGGGAATTCTCTTGGATCAATGAGCTAGGTTTTCCTTGCCATTTCAGATTCTGCGTCCTTATATATATCCAGCCTTAAACAAATATTTTACTACTAAATGCTTAAGAAGCTAATAGGAAAGGAGCAAAAATAAACACAAACATGCAAGCTACATACAAAAAGTTCAGAAACGGGAAGAAACCTCTCTTTTAAAATGCAAGGATAAAAAATTTAACTACTCAAGCACATTTTTGCAACTCTATGGTGCCTATGATTTCTGAAAGAGAATGTTAAAAGTGGCATTACTCCAATCTGGCGTTCTGCTTTCATGAATGACATGTCTGTTAGCTACTCAGTTTTAGATCCAGTTGCAAAAAGCCACAGGTATTTGCTGTCCGTAATTTATTTCATTGGGGGTGGGGTGGGGGGTAGCAGTAGGTCACTTACAACATAAATATTTACTTTAAAAATACATACTCTTCTCCACCCCCGCCCTCCCCCACATTAAGGTGCACACGCCCCACCAGCACACTTTCAGGCCATTCTCTCGTGCTTCTAAGCCCCGCCGTATATTCAATGTGCCAAGAAAATGCTGAGAACAAGAAACCGCCCTGCTTTACAGGCATGAAATATTAAAAACAGAAGCAAAGGACAACACACATACGTCTGCAGATGAACAAAGTAAAAGGGGGGGCATACAAACCGTTTGAGGGGAAGGTAAGATGAGACGCTGTTTTGTTTTTAAATCATAAGTTTGGGAAAAAAGGTGTTGGCATCAATTTAAACCAGTGCCCTCCCCACAGATGTTGCTGGACTGTGTCCTCACCTTGGCAATAGCTAGACAGGGCGATATCCTGGGGCGATGCCTGGTATCGTTCCAGTGTGTTCTCATGACACACACAGGGGATCCCGGGATCAGGGAAGGATGATCCCTCCCTTGCCCTGGGATCTCACCCTGCCCTTTGAGCCTGGTTTTTCCACGGTCCCAGGCTGATCACGAGACCGTGGAACGTGTGGCCGGGTGTCACGGTTTGTCCCTGCTCCTTGCGGTTACTCGCGAGGAACCAGGAACTGCGCATGAGCCACAGAGCTTCTCAGGAGCTGTGCGCCCATCGAGGGTGGGGTGAGGAAAGCGGGGAAATTATTATTATTTTAAAAAACCATACCTTTAAGCGCACAAGCGCATCTTCTGTTTGTTTTTAAAAAAGAAAATGGTGGCCACAATGTCCTCCTCCTCTGAGGTCATTGTGCGCTGCGTTTAAACAGAGGGGGGAATCTCGCGATAAAAATATCGTGAGATCTTCACCCCTCCGTTGCGCAATACCAGGTAGGTCTAGCTGAGGCCCTTAATTCAGTTACAATTCCAACTACAATCAGTGTGCGCTCCAGGTTTATGAGGGCTCTTGAGCGAGACGCCCTCCGCGGGCTCAGTGATTCTACCTTCCCACCACCACTGTCACCAACTGCTCTTGCTCCTCCTCCTCTCTCATCACTGTTACCACTTGCTTGCTTGACTGGCAGGGAACGAGTGAGCAAGTAAGTAGTCGGGGATATTTTGCAAAGAGCAGGGTAAAAAAAATATCCTTAATAGCTACACAAAGGGATTTGAATAATTTAATTCCAAAATCCACGCTGTAAAGGAGAATTTTTTTGTGCAAGGCATATCCAGTAATCTTGCAATGCCTGCTGTGGCTGCATGGTTCCCCTTCGACAGGATAACTGTATCTAAAATGCATTTATACTTATATATCTATGCTTACACGGGGTTCCTGGTGGTCTCATTCATGGGACTGATCATGTCCACACCAATTTAGCATATGCTCTGCTGTTGTATTTAGGCTAGTTCCAAACCATTCATTGGGCCATGGGTAATTGTATTTTAGGCTGCCAAAACTCAAACTCTTAATTATACAATACAACTAATTAGGTGACTTGAATATAAAACAGTTGCTCATTAAGGACTCTGATCTGTCCTGCTGAAATAAAAGAATTTGCTGTTTCTTAGCTCATGCTTGGTTTCTAAAGTTTTGAGGGAGTGAGGCCTGACACTCGTCAGCTGTGTCCACACCAAATCTCAGTCTCATGTTCCTTTCAAGCTGGGAAGCACAACCATGTTTTTGCTTTCTTTTAAATTCTCAGGACAGTGACAGGGCAGTTTCCATTTCACAGCAACAAATGATGGGTTACTTAACCCAGTTTGCCTGAACATACTTCCTGCGTTAGCCAGTTCCATTTACTGTAAAGAATCTTCTATTGGCACGATCAAAGGTTGACAGTGTAAGGCTAGTTGGGATTGTTTAGCCCCTAAACAATCCAGTGGGCCAGGTTTGCACATCACACTGAAATTCTCCAATTATGCTGACTGGACGTTGTTTAGAGTAAATGGAAGTGGCTCACACACAGTGCGTGTCCCTGTAAATCAAAGGTTAAATAACCCACTACTTGGTGCCATGATGTGTGAACCAGGTCATCGCCTTCATGAAGTGCCAATACCAGCCTCTGACAGGATTAGATTACTTGCCCCTTCCCCATCTAAATGATCTGATCAATTAGTTATTATTAATTTTATTTATTTGTAGCATTTATATACCTCTGAATACAGTAAAATCACTCAGCATTTCACAGTATTAAAAACACAATACCAAAATTGTATTAATTACAATTGTATTAATATTAATACAATATTACAAAGTAAATTTACTTAGAGCCCAGGAAAAGGCTGGGTGAACAAGTGTGTTTTCAGAAAGATGTCTCATTTTCTACCATCTTCAGCCTACTTACATGGGAGTGCCTATTTTGGCAGAGTATCTCCCTCTGGGATTTACTAACTGCTTAAATGTTTTTTAAATCACTTTCTTCGCTATGTTTCAAAAAACAAGCTTTTTGTCCTGACCAAAAGCCATCACAAATGTCAATGTGGCTTGTTGCCAAAACATGCCCCGTAGTCCAACAGAGAGCAACAGGCGCTAAGAAGCGTCTTCAGATTCCGGTGCACTAGCACTTGTTTCTCCGTGAGCCCCTGCCAAAGGAAGTGAGGCAGGTGGCTACTAGGAGGAGGGCTTTCTCCGCTGTGGCACCCCGGCTGTAGAATGACCTCCCCAGAGAGATCCGGCTGACACAAACACTGTACTCCTTTCGTCACCAGCTGAAGACCTTTTTATTCTCTCAGTATTTTAACACTTAATTTTAACTTAAATTTAAATTTTACTGTTCTAACTCTGTATTTTAATCTTATATCAATTTTTGCTGCGTGGTTTTATCCTGATTGTGCTTTTTATACTGTATTTTGTATTTATCTTTTTAAACTGTTGGTTGTTTTATTATGGTTTTAATTTCTGTGAACCGCCCAGAGAGCTTCGGCTATTGGGCGGTATAAAAATGTAATAAATAAAAATAAATAAATAAAACACTGTGGGCAGCTTGTCCTTGATCATGCCCTGTCTGACCTGTGATGGTTGGGACACCGAGCACAAATCTCCAATACAACTTCATAGCTACAACATTACACCCATGCAAGGAACCTAACCCCACACTAGTAGAAAATGAAGGCAATGACAATATAGAAATGACAACATAGAACAGCAGTGAACAACCATTAAAAAGGAACACTAGCCTAAAGTTCTTTTGTGGGATTAGGAGCAGTAGTCCCACAAAATAAGAGCAACCATGTAACACATAGGTTCACTGATTTCCAGATTACCTGACTCTAGACACTAATATCTACTAGAAGGCAACAGGGTGCAAGGCCAAAATACCCCACACAGGAAAGCAAGGTTGGGGCATAACTTGGAGGAAAGAAACAGGCAACCTCCAACACAATTCCTAACATCCATTCACCAACCATCGCAGTGGGGGAAGGAGCCATCATGACTGTTGCCCCCACCCCCATGCGTGTGACCACCATTTGCATTATTCCCACGCTGCAGCGCAGATTGGCATGTCGTCCAAACCCAGCATGTGGCGGAGGTGGGGCATGTTGTACCCACCCTACAACTTCTACTACAAGTCGTGGGTTGTAGGGTGGGTACAAGCCCCTCTCCGCAGCACGCACAGGGGCTGGGGGAGCACCCATGTTAGCTTCTTCCCTCACTGTAATCGTCTGAACCCAGTCAGTCACACACACCCAGGTAAGCATTCTTAGTTGTTGTTTTTAAAAAAGTTGGCAGCATGACACACAGAAACAGGTGCTCGTAAAAACGAAAGATGAGTTTTACAAGACCCCAAATTCTTATGCAGCTTGGATCAAAATCCAAGCTGCAGAAGAATTCCCAGTTTCCCAACACCTTCCCTGTCCCCAAAAGCCATCCCCTACCAGCCCTAACTCTGCAAACACACTATCCCATTCCCTTTAACTGGATGCTGCAGAAGCATTCCAAGGCACGTGGTAAGAAAGGTCAGAAGAGGGAGTGTTTTTTCCCCCCTTTCCTCTACAGGTCAGCCTGACTCTTGACATACTGGTAATAGCATGCTGAGGTGCACAGGACCTTGAGAGATGCAGTTCTCCTGCAGGCTACAGCCCTCAGGGCAACTGCATCTCCCAGAGTCACCTGGACCCCCAGCATACCTTTTCCCTTCATGCCAGGGGTTAGGGCAGCCTCCCCCAACCTGGTGTTCCTCCAGATGTTTTAGACTACAGCTCCCAGTTTTCCTGACCATTAGCCAAGCTAGCTGGAGATTATGGAAATTTAAGTCCAAAACATCTGGAGGGCAACAAGTTGGGAAAGTCTGGGCTAGGCCAACAAAGAGAGAGGGAGGGAAGGAAGGAAGGAGAAAAATCTAGCCCTCTTCTCATCTTGCTACTTGTCTTTCCTGCTGCTCCTGCTAAAGGTGAAAGAAAGGAAGGGGGTGATTAGGGAGTTGGAGATCCAATGGCAAAGACAGGCCGATAATATTTCCAAGCCCTCAAATTGCCTCAGAAAATAATTATCTAAGGTCTTCCAATTTTTTAGTGAAGGATCTCAAAAAGAATAATTCTAAATTAATCCAATGCTTCAGATGGCTCACAAATCTTTAATGAGTACACAGCATCCCTTTTGGCCCATTCTAGATAAACTACTGAACAAGCTTCCGCCATTGCAAACTGTAGCACAGCAGCAGCCATCTTAAGGGAGGCCCACAAGATGAAGCTGCTGATCAAACAGCACTAACAGAACCAAGCAATACTGAGTTAGAGGGGCACAAATCTGAGGAAGAGAAGGGCAGTAGCAAGAATCTTACACAATATTTGTGAGGTAGAGCGCTCCAAGGCTTGTTCCCCAATCTTTGGAAGTGGTGCAACATAGACATCAACCTCCTCAGTTAATGCTGTAAAAAATAAAAAGGGGAGAGGAGGGGAAATTAAAATCCTAATTCCAAAGGTTCGACTTTATCTTTGGATGGAAAACAACAGGTAGCAGAGGACAACAGCACGAAGTTGTTTTATAGCAGGTTCTGAAAGTACATCTCTGAAAAAGAATTCTATAAAACGAATGATATATTTTGAGAAGCTTACTAAAAACCATCACGCTGAGATGTCAGCACCTACATTATATTTCAACAGATGCAAAGTGTTCAGTCTCTCTTTTATATAGAAACACACACACCCCAATTCTTACAATAGTTCTTTTAAACAGAACCATACACATTCAAAGAAGCCAATCACCAAGTTAGATAACTTGGGTATTTATTTAATGCCCCCCCATCCTGTATTATCCAAGACAGCTAACAAAAATAACTTGAAACATTAAAAAAATACAGCAATGAAATGACTGAGGTATCAAATGAAAAATAGTTAAATAAAAAGTCAGCAACGTAGTAACCTAATGCTTAAAACAACTTTATACAACTTCCTTGGCCAAAGTTTGACCAAATGAAACCATTTAAACTTGCTGCAGAAAGGAGAGAAAGGTGTGCACCAAGAGAACATCCCTAGGGAAGGAATTTCACACCATGGGGCAGCCCCACTGAAAAGGCTTCCTCCTAGTCACCACCACATCTGATCTGTGGTGGCTAATGCCCCCTGGCAAAGACCCCAGCAAGTAGGCAGGTTCATATGAGAGAAGGCAGTCCATGAAGTACCCCGGTCCAAGAACATTTACTTTATTAGATTCTTTATTCCCCCTGTAACATTTGCAACAGCCTTTCCCAACCTGGTGCCCTCCAGATGTTTTGAACAACACTCATCAGCCCCAGCCAGCATGGCCAATGGTCAGCAATGATGGGAGCTCTAGTTCAAAAATATCTGGAGGGCATCAGGTTGGGGAAGCTGAGATGCAAATTAAAAGTGTAATCTGGTTGCTGTGGCATCCACCAATCATATTCCTAAACTTACAAAGTATTATCGTCAAAGCTGCTTTGAATTTTCTTGATGTGCTTCCAATGATCAATGTGTATATAAATACCATGCAACCTATTACATTTTAAAGTTATTTATCTTCCTTTGTTTGGATGTAAAATGTCATTTCTACTATATCAAAAAAAAATTAAAAATGTTTTTAAAAGTTAGTTTGAATCAGAACATTCATATAAAAACAGTTTCTTTAAAACTGTAAGAGATACTTTTAAAACCTATTTTAAAAGGTTACTTTCCCCCACCTGGCATGACAGACAGGGTTAGGAGAATCATGAATAGTCAAAGATTTTATTCACTTCCAAGTTACAGTATCAGAAAACACTCCTTCCCACCCCTTAAAAATTCAGGAAAAACTACTTTTTAAAATTGAACCTTGCAAGTTACAGTCCCAACCAACATATACCCAAATGTAAACATACACATCCCACCACACTGGACTAAGGAGGAAGCTTGTAAGTCAAGGTGAGGGAGACAGTCTGGAGGATGCCATGGCTGGAGAGAACATCCAAGTGTAGAAGTAATGTTAGTGATCCTCCTCTCTAATGTTCAATTATGGGTTATAAAATATGTTACTGACCTGCTAGAAACTCCTTCTCTTTCCCTTCTGAATGCTGCTCCTCCTTTCTCCATCTCTAGCAATCTTAATGTAAGGATTTCATTTCCATCCTTTAAACCAGGGCCGTAAATTAAAGTGGAAGGGAAAAGGTCTTCCAAATATTACCACTCAGGCCGTACTAAAGACTTTCCATTATATTTGTTTGCAACTAGACAATAAGGATCTGGGCGATATTACTCTTTTAAATCAATTACCTGCACTAAAGCAACTAATCCACGGGTTCTCAACAAGGAGGGAATTCCACCCCAGGGGGGAATTTTAGGGTTCCAGGGGGAGAATTGGAACCACTATTCAGCAACGTATGCTGTCCTGTAGATTATGTCTTCCTACACATGTTATTAAAAACGTCCCAGAAAAGTGTCATGTCGTCTGCAAAAGCCAGGCCTTTGCTCTCTTTTCCCTCCCTCCCTCGCAATCTTAGAAGTTTCAGGCTTCCCATTTAAAGGGGCAACGCAAAGCATGGGAGCTGAGAATGTAAAAGGGGCCACACTTTGCATGGCCCCTTTAAATGGGACTAATATATATTAAAAAAAATTCAATATTATATGCATATTATTTGGAATGCACCTTTTGAGTTAGACTATCTTGGGAAGGGGGGAATTATATTCTGAACAATGGTGAAAGGGGGGAATGGAGCAAAAAAGGTTGAGAACCACTGAACTAATCGGAACAAGGTACCCAAGATTTGCACAAACACAATTCTGCAAAAGCTTCAGGAAGAGAGATCTAAACCACTGGAAAACACTGGGAGAAGCCCAGGAAAGGTTGCTTCTCTGGGTAGAATGTCTGTTCTTCATTACATAAAAAAAATTAAAAAAAAATAAAGACAGGGGATGTCTTTTAAAAAAGAAGCTGTACTGCATAAAATACAAACCTGGCATGTAAAACTTCTATTAAGATGTGGGGAAAGGGCAGGAAAGTCAGGGTTTGTGGGGTGGGGGGAGAGAATCTAGGCAAATCCCTTAAACTCTGAATATTTTTGATATGGGGACAAGGAATGAGAAGTTAATAGTTATGTTCAAAGTGAAAGGGTGCTTCCAGGAGGTTTCATTATGCAACTGGCATGGTTCATTCATGGAATTTTATTGGGCTGGTTTTTTTCCAGATGTCATCTTCCATTTGTTTTCCCAGCACTTCTTCTGTCTTTTCCCATTAAGGAGGAAAAGCTGAAATAGCTGCACAATACCTTTTAATTGGTAGCACTTGGGACCATCCATCTAGAAGCACCCAAAGGGAGACTAATCAGTGTGTGAAATAGCAGACAAAGGCCCATGCTAAACGTGGTCCTCCTTAAATTTAAAGGGGAGAAAAAACATGATGCTCTTCAAAGCTCCAAGTGGACCCCAGACTCTTAGCTTAAAAAACAGATAGCCCATTTCAAAAGAGGAGACAGCCAACCTAAGCATCCCCACAACCACCCATTTCATCAAGAGCTGTCAAGTGCTAAGGTAATATAATGGACCATCAATTTTAGCAAGTGCAGTGGAGTGGCTATTCAACAGAGGTGTGAATCAGGAAATCCTCAGTTCAAATGTCGCCTTTGTAGTGAATTATTAGGCAGCCTTAGGCAAGCCATGTCGCTTAGCCTTTCATCTGCAAGAGTGGGGTTAAAATATACCTTCCTCACAGGGCTGATGTGCAGATGATTGAGATAATAGAAACAAATAGCTTTACATACTATAGATATGCTAAGTAAGTATTTTCCAATTGGGTTCACTGAAAGCCCAGTTAACAAGCTGTAATTGCCCCCATTATCACCTCTAGAATTGGGGGGGGGGAGAGAAGGCAGGCTCTCAGATCCAATTGATGTACAGTAAACCCCCATGATTCAGTTCCTATGAAGCAAGATTAGAAACATTGCCTGCCTGAAGGTAACAGCCTGGATCGCTGTTTCTACCACCACCATCAGCCCCAGAAGAAAGGGACCAAGATAAAATGTGAAGGCCTTTTAGATTCAAACCAGCATAATCAATTAACTTGGCAGAAGCGTGCTGTGGGTTCACTCGTAAGGCATCAGTCCAAATCACTCAGCTTCTATTATAATGCACTGTGAGCTGAGGGAACTGTTTCCTCGCTGGAGCCCAGCTGTCAATTAATGGGGAAGACCAGTTGCTAGCTAGACTGGGCCATTTGTCCTGAAGACAAGACCCTGACACTGCCCTAGCCGTGAGCTGTTTAAACATTTCTATCAGGGTGTAGTACGAATCCAGCTGCAAGAGAACAGGGCTCAAGTCACAAGGGAAATAATTCTGACAAGACTCGTCTCTTTTTTCCTGCCCTTTCCATCACCCAAAGAACTCATTACGAGGAGCTCTGGAAATCTGAGTGACTACAATTCGGGAGAACCAAGCAGGAATAGTGCAACAGAATATGACCTCTTCTGTTGAATCCAAGAGCTTCTGACGAATGTAGAAAATCTAACTATATAGAAAGCGGATTTTTAACCACAGGGTTACAAAGGGGAAAAATAAACACGATTGCTAAAGACATTTTAAAAAAATATACGACAAGAATTTCAGCGGAATAGGGCTTCTCTTTAACACTGCTATCGGCCATTCCCAATGGTCCCCAACCCATGTCTCTCTGCCCACTTTTTCAAACCTATTCCCAGATCTCTTTTCCAGCACATCCTGGATGGGCAACCTCCACAGGCCAGATTAGGCCCGCAGGCCGGAGGATGCTCACCCAAGCGATGTGATAATGAGTTGTGTAGAGAGAGCAGGACGCTGATGTTGTCCATGGGCTCCCAGTCAGTCACCCTTAAACTAGAACAACAACCCCCTGACTTGTGCTGGGATCCTTTCCACATGACCTGCCTATTATCAATATCTCCAGCAGTATTGGAGCCAATTTTCCACACGTCATTTCTATGGCATTGCCGCAATGAAAAAGCCTAGCAAAATGTGTGCGTTCTTCCAACAGTATCATCACCCCCTGATCCTGGCTGGGCAACAGTTACATAAGAAATATCCACTCCCCTGGCACCCACCCACAAGCCTCCAGGCCTCTACCTGTGTGGGGCCAGAACAATGCTATGGGATGAACTCATAGAAAAACAGCTCTCACACCACTGCTATAATGTGTAAAGGGTACCTAAAACAGTAAGCAACGTGCCTCACACCAGAATAGGCTTTGAGCAACATTTTTGAGGTTTGCTTCAGGAAGATTACGTTCAAGTAATTTTAATTCCTTTTAGTAGGCAACAGAAGGGATGCAATGGGGACGGTGTCTGTCATGAGCCTCCATCCTCACAGGGGGGACAGGATAGCAAGAGACGTCTAAGCACTTTCTCATCTCAGAGAAAAAGAGGAATCTGAGGCCATCTGACTTCCAACAGGAGGCAATTCAGAGGCTCGCACACGCCAGGAAGTCTGGACCTACTCTGAGAGGAATGTGCCCGCTTTCACCTCCTGCCTTGGTGCTGTACGAAACACATCAGATTTACATTTTCAAATTGGAATCAATGCTTTAAAGAAAAATTCCAAGAGCTGCGGGAAGGGGGGGGGGGAGAATTCCAACCCAGCAGTGTCCGGCCCTACTCCCACTCCAGATGGGCCTTACGAAGGATGTGGGAAAAGCTTATGAATCTGCTGCTGCCTTAATGCTGCGTAAGAAGCTGGGAGGAGGGACACCATTGCACAGCAAATGCGGCAGCTCTGCCTAGCCAAAAGGCGTTCCATAAGCAACCATACAGTTTACGGCTGATTTGCAAATTAAACATGTGCATGAAAGCTAAGGGGTTTTCTTTTCCTTTTTAACGTGTCTCTTTTGTAACTTAGTTTCAGCTGGACTTGACTGCTAACTAGCAATAAAGTAAGAAGCTCCTTACAAAGTGCCCAGCTCCATTCTGGCTCTCCAGACCCTTCCAAATAAATTAAGCTGCCAGAGGTGTCTCATTTTATTCTTATTCTAAAATGCTACCAATGTATAGCTCATTACTGGTCTCTTACATGACAGTGTCAGATTGAACATTATTGATATGAGAAGCATATGGATAATGCAGTCGGCAGGTTCAAGTGAGGAAGACTGGAAGCACAGGATATTTTTCTAGTTCTGAGAGGGCATCGGAATCTAGTGGTTGGAGCAATAGGTTGGGGACAGTGAGAAGTGCCAGGAATTTAAAGTGAGGCTCATGATGCAATCCTAGATTCACTTACTTGGGAGGAGCCCCACTGAAGTCACAGATGCTGTTTGTACGTAAAGGCAGCTAATTGTGAGTTAATTAACCCACAATTTGTCACGGGGCATGCCAGGCGTATTCTGCGGCCATTTTGAATATTTGGCCCTTGATCATGTCACCAGTGAATTGCAGCAGGAGATATTTCGTTATAAGAATTTCTGCTAACATCTTGAAGGAGGCCTGAAAATAAAAAAGGCTGAAACGTTTTGGGCGTAAAGTATTTGTCCCAGTATCTTGAGACATTTCTCTCCTTTTGGGATCATTTTGAATATTCAACACCGATTTGGCCAACTGAGGGTTGCTACATGATGTCCGAACCCAGGCATCATAAGGTTAATTATGGATTACACAACCCACAGTTAACCTAATTACTAACTGTAAGTTAACTAGGGGGGTTGAATATTCAAAAAGTCTATGGAACATGCCAAGCACATCCTTGTTGGAAATGGGCAACGATACTTGTTGGTTGGTTGGGACAGTGGGAGGTGGTGATTAAAGGGGTCTTTGTGCTCTTCTTGACTGATGCTCTCATTGGTAGATAAGGGATAATTTGATTAACCTTCCTTTACTGTCTTTATTGGGTTTTTTTTATTCTGCCCTTTTCTTCCGCTTCTATATCTTGACCACTTCCCTTCTAATTTTGCTTCTCCCTTTTTTATCTCTTTCCTCCTCGCTCTGCAATGAGATTTGTTTTTACTTCCCGAAGCTGAGATGACTACGTATGTGTGGGTTTTTTTTACTTAGAATAAAGCTTTTACTGTTTTCTTTTTTACCTTGACCATAAGTCTTAATAGACTGTTTACTGCAACTCCTGTCTGCGAACTTGTCAAACTATGCTCATATTAACCACAAATCTTGGTTTAATTAACCCATGATTTGCCAACATTACATGTGAACAGCCCCAATGTGACTTACTTCTCAGTCAACCGGCATAGAATTGCATTGTCTAGCTGTTCCAAGTTATATAAGTGTAGAGGATTATTAGAAAAAAGGGTTGTTTCTTAGAAGAGCAAATTAGAGCAAGGCCAAGCAAGGAAAACAGTACCATGGAGTTCTGATTTTTGCTCAGCTACCAATCAGGTGAGCCCGTCCTACCAAGTATCAATAGGGCTTCAGTGAATAACGACAAGAGATAAATCTTAGATTCTATTTCTGGCTTAGTTATTCCAATGGGTGAAATACACATACACAAAACAGAGGACAGCTTCAAGCAGATACTTAATGAGAAGGCGTATTCCTGAAGAACAGAAATATATTTCAACAAGAATCCTCCTTGGGGCAAAGTCTTTTGACCAAATTCTGAGGGGGCTAAGTTGACAGGGAGAGCCCAGTTCAAATCTCACCTCTGCTTGCTTACTTACTGGCTTTACAAAAAGTACCGCCATCTTTCAGACCTAATACTCCCAATCTGCAACATTGGGGATACTCATAACTAACCTATCCTATAGTGCTGTTTTAAAGATGAGGTAAGATGCTTCAAAGCAGGGCCCCAGTCAGCATGGCCAATGGTCAGGAACACTGGAAGCTGAAGTCTAAAACATCTGGGGATCTACTTTCTGCCCACACTGATTTAAATACTTTCAAGCACAATGTTAAGCTCTTTCTTGAGACATTCTTTCTAGGGGCACATCTACACGAAGGGTTTGCCCCGGGGTTGCTTCACAGTAGCAGCCATTGCGAAGCCATCTGGCGGCAAACCCTAGAAACGCCGCTCCCAAAAAATCAGGCACTTACCTTGACTTTTTTTGGCAATGGAGCCCATGGTGCCGACCGATTGGTCACCATGGGTGGCCCTGCACCTCTGGAGAAGTAAAAACAACAACAAGGGGGAGAGGGAGGAGAGGAACGGGCCATTCCCCCCTTTTAAAAAATTAATTATTATCTATATCTGCAGAGCTCCGCAGATACAGATAATAAAAATAAATGGAGGTGGGTGGGGAGGAACAGGCCGCCAGATGGAGGAGACGTGGTTCGCCCAGTCCCTCTCATGTTCTCCTCTGGCTGCCTCGTTCTTCCCCACCCCGCGTTTTATATTTTTATTATCTGTATCTGTGGAGCTCCGCAGATACAGATTATAAAATTAAAAAGGGGGGAGGAAACAGCCCCATTCCTCTACTCCCCCACCCTGCGTTTTTATTTATTTTTACTTTTCCACAGGCACGGGGCTGGAAAATTTGCACATGCCTTCCTTCCCATGCAGATGCCGGAAGAAATGCAAGTGTGGGTGCAAGGTACCTCGCAGCGCCAAAGCGCCACCGTAAAGACGGTGGCCAGGAGCTGGTCTGTCCAAGCCTAACCTTTCAGAACAGCCTTCCCCAAGCTGGTGCCCTCTAGCATGTTGGTCTACAATTCACGTCATCCCCAGCCATATTGTAGTCAAATCCATCTGGAGGGTGCAGGTTGGAGGAGGCTGCTCTGAAGAAATTGTTTAAAAAAATATTCTCTCTTTGAAAGAAAAAGCACATCAAAATTTAGTCAGCAGTTAATTTTTTAAAAAATTGACCGCAATGAATATTCTTATCAAAATACACCAGGATTTGGAATAAATCTCCTTTGGGTATCAGCTTGAGGCTTGGTATCACCTTTTGGCATCCCCCCACCTCTCTCTCTCTCTCTCTCTCTCTCTCTCACACACACACACACACACACACTTTTGCTTGTCTCTTAAAAGAATGACAAAGTGGAGATGATGCAGCTATTTATGGACTTATCTGCAAAGCCGACATTGGTTTGGGTGGAAAAGAAATCTGAGAGCTCAAATTCAGTTACCATCACGGTTTTGTCTGAGCCAAGGCTCAACTGGTCTAAGCAGTGGAGCGGATTTTCAGTTCCACTAAGTGAAGTGATAATGGCAAAGAGCACATTTCTGAACACATCAAAAGGTCACTGAACCTTTCCTTACCATCAAGTCACTACAAGAGCTGCTTGAGCTTATCTAGCTCAGTACCAACCAGGACAAAGTTCACCCAACCTCCCCCATCACTTGCTCAGCTCTTCTTGTAAAATAAACCAGTGGACCTCTGCACCCAAATCATGGACAAATGCATGATGTTTAGCTAGTTGATTAACTAAGAAGTGTGGAACACTGGATATACTGGCCACATTTGGACAATTGTCCGAGGTTACATAAACTGTGGTTTATGAAGCTAAGGATGAGCACCATGGCTACATGCTCCTCTGTTGCCTCTCCCCATTCCCATGACATTCCAGGTTTAGCATGAATGTGCTGGTTTGCATTAAGCCAGAGTGCTCTATTAAATCTGAACTAGGGAACTCTGGATTAATATTAGTTTGCAAAACCAGAAAAATAAGACAGCGTGATTTATGAAGCCTTGGACAATTGTCAAATATACCCACATTTGTGTGCTGGTTTTGAAGTCATGGGGGAGAATTAGGGTTTTGGATACTTGCTTCGTCGTGAAGCCTGCTGCTAGCCTTGGATAAGCCATTATCTCTTTAACCTAGCCAACTCACAAAATTGTTGAGGATTAAAAGAGATAAGGTATTGTAATCAGCGCTTAAGTTTGTATTGAAGTAGTCCAAGATCTCTTTTATGTGGGAGCCAAGCAACTGATTGAAGGGGATTTGGTGGGATTGTATTAAGTAGGAGGGGGTTCGCTACAGAAGAATGTGTACGAAGAAAACTGGTGTGTAGGGATGGATGGAAGAAGAAGAGAGAGGAAGAACTACAAGGGGATTGGATCAATTCACCCCCTCCACCTTTTTCTTTGGAAGCAGGGGTCCATAAATGTGGGATAGCCTAGGCAGGCAGCCAGAATTTGCAGTTCCCAGAATGTGAAAAGACGGAAGAAACAAATTCTCAGGATGCTGAACATTTTTATTTGTAAGTTGAAGAGCCCGACACGTTTCAGCCTGTATCTTTTCAAGGCCTTCTTCAGGGGGTTGTAGGAAGATATGTCTGCAAAAATCTTCTTATCAACAGAATGTCTTTCTCAGATATCAACATTCTGTTGATAAGAAGATGCAGGCTGAAATGCGTTGGGCTCTTCAACTTACAAATAAAGAAGTTCAGCATCTTGAGAATTTGTTTCTCCCTTCTTTTCACCTGATTTGGGTGCTTTTCTCTCCGTTTTTGATTCTAGTTGCCAGAATGTGACAGAGACAAGCCAAGTTCTTGCTGTTTCCCAGGCACCTTCAAAGCTCAATATGACTGAGGAGATGAGCCCCTGCCCTTCTCTGATGCTGCACTTGGCAAATCAAGATATAGTGCATACCTGGTATGCACATTTGTGGACCCCTGTTTGTATCCCTTGGAGTCTTTGTCTAATGTTGGACATGAGTCTTTCAGACAGGAGAATGTTTCCTGGCCTCCACAAGCAGAAAAATCAGGACCATTTCAGATTGCAGGCTGGGGATAGAGTACTCTCGCACATTAAACACATACACATACACACACGGCTGGATATTTTCTCCCTAGCACCCTGCCTACTATGCTAGTTTTCTACATGCAATGAATTCATCATGTAGGAAAGCACTGAAAAATGTTATCCTCCACTTGTAGTCTGAAATGGTACACACCATTTTTGTTGCGCCCCTTCTGGAGGAGTCTTCTTCAGAGGATGCCCTGGAGTCTCCCAGGCCAAACGTCACAGAGGATCTGCAAGGGATCTTCAGGCAGATCAGGAGGATCCTGGGCTCTCAGGGGAGACAGCCTTCATACCTTACACAAGGCATAGTTAGCCATTTCTCAGACTCAGTCAGACACTGAGTAGCTACCTAGCCTCAGGGAGCACCTAAGGGTAGGGTGACCATATGAAAAGGAGGACAGGGCTCCCATATCTTTAACAGTTGTATAGAAAAGGGAATTTCAGCAGGTGTCATTTGTTTATATGGACAACCTGGTGAAATTCCCTCTTCATCACCACAGTGAAAGCTGCAGGAGCTATACTAGAGTGACCAGATTTAAAAGAGGGCAGGGCACCTGTAGCTTTTACTGTTGTGATGAAGAGGGGATTTCACCAGGTTCTGGATATATACAAATGACACCTGCTGAAATTCCCTTTTCAATACAGCTGTTAAAGATACAGGAGCCCTGTCCTCCTTTTCATATGGTCACCCTAACCTAAGGGTTCAGGCTTTGCTGGCTGCCAGACACAGAAGTGTTGGCCTAAGGAATAGGGATTCCTCATGAGTACATATATACATCCACTACTCATGAGTAGACCATTCTTCAGGCGACACAGATGCCATGCAGCTGTTCTCTGGGTGGGGCTCTGAAGGCTCAGGCTTAAAAGCCTTCTGGACACCAAACGCTTGCCTAATAACCTGGCTCTTCTCCAGAGCTCAGACTGCCTATTGACTTGCCTTTGATAATGACCCATGCTAAATCTCTGGCACTCTGTTCCCACACCATTGGCAATTTTACCAACTTGCGATTCCCCCCCCATCATTCTGCTGCCCAGCCTGACTGTTTTCCTGAGCACTGCATGCTATACCTGCCCTGAGCCCTTAGAACAGGATGACCTATTGAACAATCCCAACAAACAAACACACAACGACGCTGCAACATCATTACCCTTGGTACCCTTGGTATCCTGATCTAGTAATCTCATAGTCAAGTGCTATTCTAAAACACAAGAACAACAACAGAGCAGCTATTCCTGGGTCATACAAAAAGATAGCCATGCTCCGACTCCTCAGACTTTATCAGACAAGGGCTATGGACTCTTTATAGCAGCAATAGGAAGCAACATTTATAGTCCTGGCCGTTAAAAGCAAACCCACATGACATACTTTACTGCACCAGCCTCCCATTATTTATGACTCGCAGTCCAGACGCAGATTAAACTTCCTCCAGGGACGTGCCTGCATCATGCAATAAAGCAATTTCAACGTTGTGGATTAATAGGCAATTCATCTCGCAGCGTCTGAGTCACTGGGCAGGGCTCGAGGACGCAGTCAGATAGCTTATGCTGTCCCTTGGGAGCAAATTTGATTAATTGCAGGGTGGGGAGATAGGGGCCCCGGAGCAATCCCATAGCAAGAACTGATTAAAGGGCCAATGGCTAGAGACAGGCCATTACCACCAGCCAGAGAGTCCCATTCTCAAAAATCTCACTCATTATTTGAAGGGAGGTTTAGGGTGGAGTTCTGAAGCCCTTGAAAATGACAGAAAACCTTTGAAGAATGGAGTGCATAGACAGAAATGACTCTTAATAGAGGGGGGACAGCTTTTCCCAGTCTGTTTTCCATAATCTGTACACCACAAAGGATACCCCCCTCCCCCAAATGTGATACGTGTTGCCAATACGTCCATTTCAACGAAGAAAATGGCTTGGGCTGGACAGCTGCCCTTGCTTTTTTGAGCAGTTCCAAGCAAAATCCCATTGGCCATATTTGACAACTACTGATAGTGGTGGTAATAGGACCTCCTCCTACCTGTCAAAGACCTCCATCTTATCCCATCATTCTGTCTCCTCACTTCTCCAAGCTGTTTTTCAGGTCTCTTTCCCTTTTGGGGCAGCAGATCACATCTTGAAGTTTATAGCTATATTTCAGCCAGGCTAGAAATTTGCTGTTGACTTCTGTACAAATTGTTTTAAAAGGGCAAGAAACAAATATTCCCTCCTCCCTTGGTCCCAAAGCCTTGGCTGCTATCTATAGACTGAATGAATAAAGCATAAAGAACAGATCACTGGTCCTAGAGACCACAAGAAGGGAGGGTTGTGTGTGGAAAGAATGTTTCAAGACAACAGCTGCAAAAGTGAAAGGGGTGTGTGTGTGTGTACTATAGCCAATCCCCATCCATAACCTTCCACTGGCAGACAGCTATGACCACAGCCACCTAACAGGACAGGTGATAAACCCCATAGTGTTACTCATATGAAACAAAATCACTTGCCCACCAAGAAACTGCTCACTACCACTGCTGCTGTCCTCTTGTTTTGCAGTTCCAGAAGAAGAATGCTGGGGTTAATTCCACCTGCTCACCTATCCCAATATGGCATGTGTGAGCTCTCCAACACTTTAGAGAGAGGCAGTGCACACTAATTATATTTTCTTTTTTAAGGCGGCCAGGGAGAAAAAACTTTTATTACTTTTATTATTTATTATTTCATTTATTTTCAGCCTTTTTCCTCTTGTAAGGAATCCAAGGCAAGTTACGCAGTTCTCCTCCTCTCTGTTTTATCCTCGCAACAACCCTGTGAGTTAGGTTAGGGTGAGATTCTGTGAACAGCTCACAGTCACCTTCATGGCTGAGTGGGGAGTTGACCCCGGATTTCCCCAGTCCAGCACAAAAACCACTACGTCACACTGGTGTTTAAGAGATAGCAGAGTGTCCCTGGGGGATATGGCAAATATGTAGAAGCCCATCTATATTTTATAACCATAAGAAACTCTCCTGTTACCTACCCCCTTTCCACATAAAAAGCAACAGAAATTCTGTCGCTGGGAGGTACAGTGGGAGAGGCTGCAACTACCAGTGAAATATCCACCAAAAATGTTAAATACAGGCTTGCTGCAGCTCTTATTTAAAATACAAACAACTTTTTGCCCAGCATCTGGCAGGAAAACTGACTAGGCAGCCTTGTAAAATGAGCCTGTATGGCTCATGGTGGGACAGCCTATGCCCCATGAGCGGGACATGAAGTGTATTTGGGTCTTTGGCTTCTGCTGCATCTGCCACTATTACAAAAGCAAGCTTCAAGTGCCAGGAAATGCTGAACAGAAGACAAAGAACCAGGTTTCCATATGTTGTCCTCAGCAAATTTTATTGGGAAGGCAACTAAGATGAACGAATGAACCCATGACTGCCCCTCCTTGCAAAATATACAGATGAGTGATCTGGGTCCTGCACCATAAATTACATATACATGTGTGAGCCTCTTCAAGAAAGTGGAAGACTCCAAACCTCAGCAAGAAACCACCTGTCAACCCACTTGCACAACGACCACCAGCTCCAGATAAAATTTGGAACAAGGGATCCAAAAGAGGCAGGATATGCCCAACATCTCCTGCTATTAGCTATCAACTTGCAGATTATGTCCTCCACTCTGGCCATAGCTGCACTGTAACTATTGTCTACACAAATGAACAGCACTGGTGATACCACACTGTGGTTACAACTGTCAAAAAAAGTTGTGTGTATGATGCCTGAAAGAGGGATAATGAAGTGATCCTCAGAACAGAGGACCTGAATCTCCAAGGTCAAGAGGGCAGGGCTCCTGCAGCTTTGACAGTTCTGATGAAGAGGGCATTTCACCAGGGGCTGCATGCATACAAATGACACCTGCCGAAATTCCCTTTTCTATACAAACTGTTAAAGATACAGGAGCCCTGTTCTCCTTTCCATATGGTCACTCTACCATATGTTTCTCCTCCCCTAATCTTCAATGCCTTAACACTATACTTCCTAGTTTCTTAAACCAGTTTCCTCTGAGTTTGTGGTTTATTCGGATCACTCAACTCCTGGTTTGGACATCAGAGGAAACTGAGATTTAAGAAACCAGGAAGTACAGAAATAAGTCATGAGAAAGAGATATAACAGTATACGGGCAAACAGCTTGTTCCCATTCGAGAACTATGATTGTTATATGTGAGATGAGCCAATCATCTAAGCCCAAGGGTAGGTAACCTTTTTGGGTCATGATTACATGTGGCTATTTGAGAAACTGTCTTGGACATCAACACAAAATGGCTACCATGGAAGGCATGACAGAGGACAAGTAGCCTGCCCAAAAGAATGAGTACAAGGCACAGGTGAGGCCTGAACCCCAACACACTAAACAACTCCTTTGAACCCACAGTTTTCAGCATGAACAGAAACCTATTTCACAGCCATAAGAAAACGTGATATTTTATATTTTCAAACGTAGGATGGTACCTTCGTGGACACCAAGGAAGCTGTCCAGAGGCACACTGCTGCCCCCAGGCACCACATTACCTACCCCATATCTAGCTTAATATCCCATCCCCAAGAATGGCCTATCCTAGATACTTCAAAAGATGGTGCTGATTCCAAAGTAGCTCACTCCAAAATGTAAAAGAGTTCGAGGTTTACATGCTGGGTAAGAATTGCTACTGTGTAACCGTAAGTCAGAAAGAACCATATAAGCCTTTCACATGGTTTGGGTTTACTTTTTTTGGTTTCTAAATCAACACTGCTCCTTTCTTCCTTTAAAAGGTTACAAATCAGGGAGGAATGTGGAGCGGAAGCTCTTTGTAATTTATCCCAAAAAAGAACACTGTGCTCTACTCCCTTTGTCCCCAAGAGAGCATGAATCTCGATAAAACCACCATCTCCTCCACATGCATGCATGCATGCATGCATAATATCTCTCTCTCTCTCTCTCTCTGTTACACTCATGCTCACTCCACACAAAAGCATTCAAACCTATGGACTTCCATCAAGGCTTTTCTTTGCTGAAGGAAATAGAAGGTTGCGGCCTAAAGCTAAAGGATGCACTTTTACACCTTTCTTCTACAACCATTATGAATCAATGGATACCTTTTCCATGCATAAAGCAATTTCATTAACATGCATGTGACCTAGATAAGACTGAGATTATTTCTATTTTATCAATGGGGATCTAAAGCGGATCAAGGCGTTCAGTGACTTTGCTTGCTGAGCTGTAATTTACAGTGACAGAAAGCAATATATACCTTAACACACTTACAAAAACCCATGAATCAGCCATATACTGATCCTGATCCACCAGTTGAATGCTTGTGGATCCTGATCCACCAGTTGAGGACTGCTTGGTACTTCTTAATAAGTCTGGGTCTTATAGCTCCAAATTAGGCAGGCAAGCTACTTGATTGCTATTAACATTCAAGCTATGTTGAAACCTCTATCAGGCCTACCCAGTCGAATTTTAAGATGTCTGGTTGTTATTTTAATAATGTATTATTTTTATATGTTTTTAATCAGTTTTATTTATTTTATATATATTTTTGTATTTGATGTTGTTCCACACCTCAATCCAGAGGGAGCAGTGGGTAAGAAATAAATATATTAATTATTATTATAATTATTATTATTCTATTTTTTCTTTTCTAAAATGCTATCATAGGAACTCATAGGAAGTTTCACAAGAATGGGGAGGCAAAGTGATGGAAACTGTAGTTTGCAGGCAATTTTGACACAGTTAAGCCTCCCAAAATGAGGCTTAACTCATGGAGCCAAACCAGTTTCATGAATGGAAGGATAGGAAAACATTCAGAGGCAATTTCTTTGCCTCTAAAACCTCGCACTTCACTTTGAATTATGCATTCTAATGAAGTTTTGCTGCAGTACTGTAATTAATATAAAGCAGTAACTTAAATGCCCAGGGTAGGAAAGTGACATTACCCTTACCATCCAGCAGAGAAGGAAACCCAGGGCCAAGCATGAGTAAAATGAAAGCATTTTGAGAACTGGCTTAAGAAAATGTAAGACATCAAGGTTGGAGACTTTAGCACTCTGTCACAGAGATTTTGTGTGGTCTACAGCAGCCTTCACCAGCCTGGCGCTCTCCAGCCAGCATGGCCAATGGTCAGGAATGCTGGAAGTTGTAGTCTAAAACATCTGGAGGGTACCAGGTTGGGGAAGGTTGATCTACAGCATCTGTACCAGTTAGTGGTAGAGCATATGTTGGCAGCAGCTCTCCAGGTTTTCAGACAGAGGTCTTCCCTAACTCTTACCTGGAGATGACAAGACAGAACCTGGGACCTTTTGCACGGGAAGTGTGTGCTCTGAGCTACGGCCAATGGTTTGAGCTGCTACTCTGCTCTTATGTTCATTGCAACCATGCAGGCTGGCAATAGCAGAGAATTCCTTGCTTTATTACAGCAAGTTTACAAAATTGTATTGCAGATAAAGGCATATTTCAGAATGACAAGTCTGCAAAAGTAACTAATCTTGATTCCATGTGTGGAAATGATATTGAATACACTCCTGCCCTTAACTGGCTATCCTCTTGTTTGTAAGAAATTATGTCCAAATTTCTAATTTGTATCTATGTAGCTTTAACATCAGGCTATTGGTCCTTAAAATGCTTTCCTTTGCTTCAATAGTACTGCTTAGGCCAAGGGTGGGCAACACGTGGAGCTCCAGGTGTTTTAGCCAACAACTGCTATCAGCTCTGGCCAATGGTGAAGGATGAGAAGAGCTGCAAAATTGTATAACATTCTGATTTTATATTTATTTATTTCATTTATGTCCTGCCTTTTTTCCTCCAAGGAACCCAAGGCAGCATACGTCATCCTTCTCTCCATTTTATCCTCACAACAACAACCCTGTGAGGTAGGGTTGGGCTGAGAGTATGTGACTGGCCTAAAGTCACCCAGTGGGTTTCCATGGCCGAGTGGGTACTAGAACCCGGATCTCCCAACTCCCAGTCCAACACCTTAGCCACTACACCACAAACTTTCACACTTGTTCCAAAGAAGGGAACACAGGAGTCATCCTTGGGCATTGCTTCCTGAGAGCAGTGAGGCTATCACAGCATTACAACTAACTCCAGCAAGGGAATATGTCAACAACGAGTATAGCTTATTAGTTAGTACTACTACATATCACAAATGGTAACCTTTCTTCTCTGCATCAGGCAGACTTATAATTTGTGTGATTTACTCCTTCAGAAGGGTGTGGCACTGCCTTTGAAAATGATCTGGAAACTTCAGCTGGTCCAAAATAGGGCAGCCAGATTGGTTAACAGGCTAATGTGAGATCATATTATGCTAGTACTTTCCCAGCTGCACTGGCTGCCAGTCCCTTCGTGACCCGATTCAAAGTCCTGGTATTAAACAGCTTGGGGCCAGATTATCTGATGGATCGTCTTCTCCCATATGTACCTGGCCTGGACCCTAAAGTCATCTTCAGTGGTCCTTCTCCAGGAGCCCTTGCCCAAAAAAATGAGGCAGATGGCTACCAGGAAAAGGGCCTTTTCTGCTGTAGCACCTCGGTTGTGGAATGAGCTTCCAAGAGAGGTTCGCCTGGCGCCTACACTGTGCTCCTTCCGGCGCCAGGCAAACCTTTTTATTCTCCCCAGCATTTTTAGCATTTTAGCAGTCTAGATTTTAGCTCTGTTTTATAACTGCTATTACGTTTTAACTCTCTGCACTGCTGCTAGGTTTTATTCTGGTTGCACTTCTATACTTTAGTTTTAAGCTATCCTATTTTATATACTGTATTTTATGCTGTATTTTTTGGTTTTAATTGCTGTGAACCTCCCAAAGAGCCCAGTATATTGGCCGGTATAGAAATGTAATAAATAAATAAATATAATAATATATACACAACCAAAGAAGGAAAAAAGAGAAATACCAGAGGTATTTGGTTCTGCATATGAGCCCAGAATATAACTGCTTGGCTGTTGGCCAACCATCTATGAAGCAAACAAGGGAGCATAAAAGCTAACTACAAGCACAAAATTAGATAATGTTATGAAACATACAGAAGGTTCCATATCCCAATCTGTATTACTCTCTTCGAGGGGAGGGGAGCGAGTAAGGGACGCAATTGCCTCCTACACCAAATAACACCACTGATCTTCTCCAAAAGCTGTGAGGCCACTTGAAATGGGTCTGTAATTTATAAGATGTTTGTACGACTCTCAGCACATCCTGGCCGAGCTCTTTAGGCACTGCCGCAATATAAACATTTAAAGCAATTATAATAAATCCCGCCAAAGCAATCATAAAAATGGTTGAAGGGCATTGCTGGACTGAGTAGCTGGTTTCTGCAGGGTGAAGTCTTGAATTATTATTATTATTATTATTATTTATTTATATAGCACCATCAATGTACATGGTGCTGTACAGAGTAAAACAGTAAATAGCAAGACTCTGCCGCATAGGCTTACAATCTAATAAAATCATAGTAAAACAATAAGGAGGGGAAGAGAATGCAAACAGACACAGGGTAGGGTAAGCAGGCACAGGGTAGGGTAAAACTAACAGTATAAAGTCTGCACAACATCAAGTTTTAAAAGCTTTAGGAAAAAGAAAAGTTTTTAGTTGAGCTTTAAAAGCTGCGATTGAAGTTGTAGTTCTCAAATGTTCTGGAAGAGCGTTCCAGGCGTAAGGGGCAGCAGAAGAAAATGGACGGAGCCGAGCAAGGGAAGTAGAGGCCCTTGGGCAGGCGAGAAACATGGCATCAGAGGAGCGAAGAGCACGAGCGGGGCAATAGTGTGAGATTAGAGAGGAGAGATAGGAAGGAGCTAGACCGTGAAAAGCTTTGAAGGTTAACAGGAGAAGTTTATATTGGATTCGGAAGTGAATTGGAAGCCAATGAAGAGATTTCAGAAGCGGAGTAACATGGTCAGAGCGGCGAGCCAAGAAGATGATCTTTGAGGCAGAGTGGTGAACAGAGACCAACGGACTGATGTGAGAAGAAGGAAGGCCAGAGAGAAGAAGGTTGCAGTAGTCCAACCGTGAAATAACCAGTGCATGAACAACCGTCTTGGCGGAAGAGACAGACAAAAATGATCGAATCCTGGCAATATTATACAGGAAAAATCGACAAGATTTAGCTACTGCCTCAATATGAGGAATAAAGGAATAAAGGAATAAAGGAACTAGCACAACAGGGACCTCTACTGAATGTTACTTTACCCAGACGTCATTTGCAGAGCCAAAAAATAATAATAAAAAAAAAATCAGACAGACAAGTGCAGAAATTGTTGTGCCCAAGCAGTCAAATTTACTCAATATAAATACAGCCTGATGCCGAACTATGAATCTATCCTAACACTCTACTTGAATATCTGCAACTTATGAAATAAAGCTCAACTCAAGGGCTCTAAGAGTACCCTAGACCCATATCTAATGCATGGGCTTCCTATATTTTGAGTTTTATGGCTGCACCCCTTTCAGCCCTTAGAACCTCTCCCTGCTCAAACTTCCTTTATCCAGGACCAGCCAGTGAGAGGATCATTCTTATGCAGCAGCTGAAGCAGAGTTAGACATTTCAGATGCAAGGGCTGGTGCCGGTATAACGCCAGGCAGCCAAGAAAGCTCAGTAAACAGACCAACAGTGTATAAAAGCCAAGGCTGCCACCCAAACGGCAAAGTCCTGCAATAGAGAGGAAGGAGAAATGATTATGTGTCCCAGGATGGCTACACAATGCTAGGGTTTGTTATTGCTCCTGACCCAGATCTTGTCCCATCAGCTATACAAATTGCATACTAAAATGTAGGGGTTCTCTCCTGCCCAGATCCACTTGTGCAAAGGAAGAATGGCTATATGGAGCAGAGCTTGGTAGTTATGTGTTCCTTTCTGGGTTAGTGTCCTGACTACAATGTACATTTTCAAAAGCAGGTTTGGTTTACACGAACCATCTTACGATGAAAAAACATACCCTTGCTGTGCATGAGCTTAACATCGCTGGTTATGTGCAGGCATGCCTACTGCTCTGGAACCAATTGCCATTTGGTCTGAACACTTTGCACAGCTTTATCCAAAGCTGGAGCAAATGGGAGGCTGCTCCTCCTCCTTTGTACCAATCACCACAGAACCGACTAGAAGGTAGCCCATGTTCACGTCTGAAGCAAGGGCATGTTGGTCTAAAAGGACATCTAAACTCTTTGCACCTGAGCCTTTTGGGAAAACACACACACACATGCACAAAGAGAGAGAGAGAGAGAGGTTTACTCCCTAAAAGAGAGGAGAAACTTTATTTTCACTGTTAGTATATGCACTGACTCCCAAAGAACTCTCTCACCCCAAATTTTCTACTCTCACACACAGGAACTATTTCGCTCCATTGCACTAACACAAATTATGACATTCCAACTACAGTTTATATATGATGCTGCAAAACTGAAGTGTGTTCCATTATACACCTTGACCTTATAAGGATGGATAATACTACTTCCTGACCTCATTTATCCTTATAACCATCCTGCAGGTCATTACTATTTCTTTCCTACTGATGGAGAAGCTGAAACAGTAACTTTCCTATGACTTCTAGAGCTGGCCATAAGTCCCCCAGGTCCAAATCCAATGCTCTGTGCACTAGACCATAAAAGGTCAGGACTGTTTTCCTTGGGCCCATGTAGGCCATCTCAAGGCAATATCCACAAAATGATTTCAGTTCTTGGATGTACTCATAGGAGCAGACTTATATTCCCTTTAAAACAAGATGAAAACCAACCTTGGTTTCATAGGACATCATGGATAATCACACTAAAGCCTTACTCTATAAAGGCAGAGAATTAGCTGTTACGGTTATTATCAGAAAATCTATGGGACTATCCAATCCCATGAATAGCTCTGTCTCTGCAGCCTCACTCAGTCTGGACACTTTACCAGCAATGTGCAAAGTTGCTCTCAAAGGGCCTGTTCAGACAACACACTGTGGCTGTTGCTAGACGAGGCGTTAGCACGGTGTGAGGCCCGGTTTCCCTCTTGTGCATCCACATGACGCACAAGGGAATCCGGGGTCAGGCCGCGCTAAAACCTCCCTTAAACCGGCATAAGCGAATTCGCTTATGGCCCGGTTTTTCCGCAGCCCCAGCCTGAGGCCGGGGCTGCGGAAGGTCTAGCAGGGTCTGTGGCTTTTTGCGGCTGCTTGCTTACTCGCGAGTAGCTGGGAGAAGCCATGGACTGGGCACAGCGCTCATAGGAGCGCTGTGCCCATCGGGCTGGAGGGGGAGCCGGGGGGGGAGATAGGGGCCGCAGGGGAAGGCCGGACCCGGCAGGAGAGAGGGAGGAAGAAGGCACGGGGCATGGAGGGAGGGAAGAAGGCATCGGGCGAGGGAAGAAGGCACGGGGCACGGAGGGAGGGAAGAAGGCATCGGGCGAGGGAAGAAGGCATGGGGGGAGGGAAGAAGGCATCAGGCAAGGGAAGAAGGCACAGGGCATGGGAGGAGGACGGGCAAGTGAGGGGGAAGGAGGTCATCAGGCATTGGGGGGAATCAGGGGCAGGGGGAGCGGGGGGGCTTTATTTTTTTTAAAAAAACCATTTACCTTCTCCGGCGGCTCTCCGGCGCACATGGCCCCTTTAACTAAAAAAAAAAAAAGGGCCGACGCTACAGGGCTTCCCGTTGCCCCTTCGCATCTTAAGTGTAGAAGCCGGCGACAGCACGCGCTAGCTCTAGCGTGCCGTCGCCCCTCCTCCCTGCCGGCTTATCCAGCAGGTCTAGCAAGGCCCTAAGTCATGGTTAGGCCGCTACCCTTTTGCAGCAAATGGTAAGTGAGTGTGTTTCTGTGGTTATGTAGCCACCACGGTTAGGAACAGTTCATGCAACATGCTAAATTATGGTTGACATGACATGCTAAGCCATAATATTTAGCTCAAAATGCTTAACCACCATAGCTTAGCATGTCATCTGAACAGCAAGCCAACAGTACCTCTAGTAAATCAAGTGACAGAACTTCATAAAGAATTCTGAAGTAGGGTTCAGGAGTATAACATTTTTATGTTGCCTTTTCTTTCTTTTAATTGTTTTAAGGGAATTCAGTTCCACATCACAATACTACTGCTAGACTAGGCTATTATACATTACACAAAATTAGAAAAACAACGCATTTAGGTGCAAATTGTGAGGTCGTTTGATATTAAGCTGTCCTCTGCATGCACAACATGCTAGTGGGAAAACATTACATGTAATAACATTGCAGACCCACCACAACTGAAGTCAGAAGAAACTCGTCAATGAGACTAGGGGAATGATTTATTTTGAAAAGAAAAACAACAGTTGCCAACAAGCCCGAAGCCAAAATCAATTCCATACAGTTTTCCTTTACAGAAATGCCATTTAAAAGAAAAAAGGAAGAAATAAAACATGCTGGAAATTTTGCAAATGCTGGCCCTGCTAAATCTTCTGCTCTGCCACCCGGAATGGGGAGAAAAGCCGAAAAGGCTCTAGGACTCAGAACAACTCTCCCATTTAGAAACTAAATAAACCCAGACACAGCCTTTTCAAAAGCTCAGCCACTCTGCTCCAACACCACCAGCTTTTGGCAACAGCAAAGTGGGAAAGCAAGGAAGCGGTAAGCATTTCGGATTAATAAAGTTCTCACACAGAGGCTTCTTGCATCCAGAGCAGGGGGCTGAAGGGGAACAACAAATACATTTTCCCGCTTGCGCTTGAGAAAAAAACGCGCATGTGTCTCTAAGACTTGTAGCTTCATTACCAGGCATAGCATGGGTTCGTGAGTTTAAGGCATACTCACTGGAGTCAGCCTACTCCCATTAGCTTACTACAGGACAATGAAATTCTGCCCACTTGCATGTGGTTATGGTAGATGTTACACCTGCTAGGCAGAGTTTGCAATTCAATTTATCCCCTACCCTTTATGCAGATTTTTTTTTTTATCCCACAATATCTGAGAAGTTAACTCTGAGATCTCTTTGGGGGATAAACCCCAAAGGAAAGAAGCTCACACAAACAGGAAGACAATACGAATGGGAGTATCTCATGCCAAGGCAATTAGACAATCAGGATAAGTAACACAGAGTTCAATCTGGTGTTTGATCTTCGAGCTTGCTTACCAGTATGTGGCATTCAGCAAAGTCAAAAACAACCGACCCCGTAATTCTATCCCCTCCCAAACACATAAGAGCATATACAAAGTCAGGCTTATATACAGAATGTGAGCCTTATGGATTGTCTTCTGTGGAAGTGGGAGAGAAGAGGAAAAGGGACAAGACACAGAAAGAGAACACAATGCGGCAGTCATTCTGCTCTGTTGACCATGACTGGTCATCCATGCAAAATGTTTTTTTCCTACCAAAAGACTGGTCCTTGAGCCGGTTCCAAGCGTTCGGGTCTCTCCCTTTGGGCGGTGTAGGTCTAGGCTGCAGCACCCACTCCGCACGCGGGGAATTGGGAGGTTTTGCTTTGATGGTGTCTTCTACTGAAGAAATAATAGGGTCACTTTTTCTTGTGGTGTTTTCCTGCCCCCCAAACTCCCTTTAACACCCCCGCCCCCACAGCCCCTTCATTAGAAACCTTAGGTTGGACTTTATTTCCCCAAAGCTGAAATTTGTCAGGCATCCTGGAAGTGTGGAATAATGAAGTTATATAGAGAGGGAGGGATGAAAATGTGCGATAAAGTTCATCAAAGTAAAATGGCTGAAAAGGACAAGACTTCCTGATTACCTCTGGCTTGCACAGTTTTGTCTCCATAGCCCTTTCCTGTTTCAGTTTTGATTTCATTGGGGAGAGGCAGCAGCTGGACTCACAACTTGCAAGCTTCAACTGGGTCAAGCAACTGTTTTCTACTGTCAGTCATCAAAACCACCAGGACTAATTAGTTGATTCAGGAAATATGTTTTCATGCCATATATCAAATACCTGCAGTGTATTTGCACAGAGTGTAACCATTTGCAAAGGAGTCCAGCGATCCTGAACCTTTCAGAGCTGTAGAAGAGGAAATTTCAGCTTGGCCTATTTCCCCTCCTCAGACCACACATTATCAAGGAAATTTGTCTACAAACAGTCCAGTCCATAATTCTACCACCTCATATACCACCTCATTCTACGTTGTATGTAAAAAGTTCTGGCCTACTAGAAAGTTCTGGATAGAAATGTGTAGAAACTTCTGGCCTCCTAGAACTTTGTAGTAGTTCTAGGAGGGAACGGCCAGGGCTCAGTGGTAAAACATCTGCTTTCCATGTAAAAATCCCAGATTCAATCCCCGGCATATCCACATAGGGCCAGGAAAACTCCTGCCTGAACCGCTGGAAAGTTGACCATACTGAGTCAAATGGACCAATGGTTTGGCTCAATATAAAGCAGCTTCCTGTGTTCCAAGATCTAGGATAAGCATGAATGTCACCAGGCGATCAGTCTGTCTTTGTCTTGTCTCCGTTATGTTACATTGGAAAGGCTCAAAACTGTGTTGCTGTTTTTAATTACTAACTAGGGCAAAGTTTGAAAACCTGCGATCTAGTTGCTTGCTCCTGCTGCACTGAAGATGGATTAGTAATACCTTAATCAGCCCTAGAAGGTATTTCTCCAGCTCCTCTTTAAACCCTTCCATTGTTAAAGCCTTTAAGACCAACCTTGGGAACATGCTCTCTTGCATAATCTCATAGTCAGAAAGGCTTTCCATAATACTTAACTTCAATCTTCCTTCCTGTAGATTAAGCCCATTTGAAAAACTGCTCTCTCTCCTCCTCAGGTCTGAACATGCCCAAATCCCCCACCCTTTATTCATTGCTCTCGCATTTTATACTTTTTATCATTGTGTTGCCTTCCTGCAATCACCCTCTCCTATCTATCTCTTCCTTAAACGCACAAGGCCCAAAACCACAGACAAGGCTTCATCAGGACCAAGCAGAATAACCAATTTAAACAATCTATCCTAGAGAGAGTTCTTTCCCAACATGGATGGAGATGACTCTACCCATCATGTCAACCAGCTCTCTCACAAGGAGAAACTAGATGTGATAGTGGCAGACATAGTTTTAAATGTTGACAGGTCTGGGATTGTATTTAAAAAGAAAGGGGTCACACGTATAAGGTGTGCTAAACCAAGTGCCTCCTCACAGTCTATTTATCTAGCAGATCACCATGGCGCGTGCAGGGGGGGGAATAATCCACTGTGGCTTATTTCCCCCCATGGTGTGTATGTGCAAACCGGGCCTATGTCTTTTGATTGTTAGTGTAGGAGCCCTCTGTCTAGAAGCATCCCTAGTTTTCCTTCCCATACTGGAAGACAACAGGGCATTGAACAGACTCCAAGTTCAGCACCCTTCACCCTTTTTACTGTCTAAATCAGGTCCCTGCTTTATATGTGATGGGGATAGGCCCACATTTAAAAGAAATACGCTTCCTTCTATTTAGTTTACCCATGAAGACAATGTTCCTGGCCTTTCTAGCACAAAATCATCCTTGTCAAAAGCCTGCTGTTTCTCAGGGTTCTCCCCTGTTGTCATAAGCCTCAGCCTTAATCTTGTATTGGTAAGAAAATCTTATAAAACTGACCAGTAAATTTATCTAGTGAGGAGTTTAGGCCATTCAAAAACAAATAGAGGAATCAGCCCTGAGGTACCAAGTTAAATACACATACGCACACGAGCAGAGCAATTTGCTTTTCCATAAACAAGGATTTTGTAGTGAGAGAGCGAAAAAATGAAACTTCTATTTTGTTCCAAAAATTCATTTAGCAGCCATTAAAAAAAAAGTATTTGGCACCATGAAACGTCCCATCCGTTTATAACGGGTAAAAATGATTAAAGAGAGATCTGGTACAGTTATGTCTAGTCTGAAGCACAGAAGTCAGACATTACCCTATCCGTCTTGGCATACACACCAGTACTGTTCTGCTGGGAGACAAATTACCTGCTTGTCCAAAATAGAATGGCCTATTGGAGAAACCTAGGCTTCGTTCTGAGTTTAGTGTGGAGTTTGTTTGTTTTTTTAGTTAGTATTTATCTTCTATTGCAATTTCCAGGCAGTGACATATATACTATATTCATGTTATCATATGAATCAGCTTCCATTAAAAGGAAAATTGTTAGATGTTCTGAAGGAAGGAGGGGAGAGGGAGAGAGAGAGAGGGGGAGAGAGAGGGAGAGGGAGAGAGAGACGTTGAGACCATAGCTCTTTAATTTCTTGAAACAGATGGGTTCCAGAAACCATACAGACTTGCTGCTTCACTAATGTGTTCTATTATACCAGAATAAAGAACTTCCTGTGGCTACACATATCTATAGAAAGGATGAACCAGAATTGAGAACATAAGAGCTATGCTGAATTAGATCAAGGGTACATCTTGTCCAGCATTCTGTACACGCAGTGGCCAACCAGATGCCCATGATAAACCCACAAGCAGGACATGAATGCAACAGCACCCTCCCACACAAGTTCCCCAACATCTGGTATATATAGTCACATCACCTCTGATATTAGAGATCGCATATAGCCATCAGAACTAGTAGCCACTCCTCCATGAATCTGTAAAGCCTTCCAAACTGGTGGGAAAAGATATGTAACGTAATAGAGCCAAAGAAAATGGCCACTATGTACCACAGATGTTAAGTGGCATAGGAAATGGGGGTTATGGCATTCCTGGACAGGAGCAGGAGAGCCTGTGAATGCAGTATGCAGTACACTATGGGTTCAGGGAGAGACCACAGTGACAGAGCTCAGTCCCTGCCCATCTCCAGGCATGCTAGAAATATCCCATCTGAAACACTGGAGAAGTGCTGCCACTCAGATATTGAGCTTAATAGACCGGTGCTCTGAGTCAGTATAAGGTAGGCTCATGTGTTCATATGTTCAAGAAACATACAGACCTATAGCTGAAAACTCATCCGACAAGCAGAAAATACATGAGATTGACCCAAATTAATTTGTCCACTGTCTAAGGCCATAGCCAGACAGGGCAATATCCCGGGGCGATCCCCAGGATTGTCCCTGTGCGCCCACATGACGCACAGGGGATCCCAGGAGCAGGGAGGGATGATCCTTCCCTTGCCCTGGGATCTTGCCCTAGCCTTTGAACCCGCTTTTTCCACAGTCTCGGGCTGATCCCAAGACTGCGGAACGTGTGGGTGGGTGTTGCGTTTTGTCCCGGCTCCTCGCGGTTACTCGCGAGGAGCCGGGACCCGTGCACAGGACGCAGAGCTCCTCAGATGGGCTCTGCGCCCATCTGGGGTGGGGTGAGCAGGAAAAAATATTTTAAATTTAAAAAAACTTACCTTTTGCGCACAACTATTCGTGCGCTCTTCTTCTTTAACAAAAACAAAAACAAAATGGCGGGCACAACGTCCTCTCCCTCCGAGGTCATCGCGCACGGCATGTAACAGAGGGGGAGATCTTGCGATAAAAATATTGCGAGATCTTCACCCCTCCGTGGTGCTAGACCAGGTAGGTCTAAGTGAGGCCTGAGAATAACTAGACACATACAGGACCTTCTACACTTTAAAACGATTCAATTCACACTCACAGACATACACCTGTAAACTGTGAAGTATAATAAATGCTAAAAGAGGTCTTACTCAAGCCCAGGTCATAAGGAAGTGTAAGCTGGCGTTGAACTAGATGGTCACAATAATAATTTGTTATTGTATTCCGCTGCTCAAGAAAGCTTGGTAGTTGGCCTGGACTGAGGTGCCTGCCTCCAAAGGGGAAGATATTAACACATTTCACATCCTGAAACAGGAGCACAGAACCTTTGGCATAGCCATCATCTCAGGAAGCAATTTAAAACAGAATGCTTCCTTTTCCAAACAATAAAAAAAAAGTAAAGTGAAACAAAAGAAAATGAGTTTGCATGATACCGGGGAGCCACTAGACATGGTCCCCAAGATAAACATTTCTGCCGAAAAGGACAAGAAAAAATTAATTGGGTGGGAAGGGATGCTTCAAATGGACAAGACCTCAAAAATCAATCTCCTTTAACTGTTTCTAGGAGACCAAGTTACAGGTTTTTGTAGACAGGATTTCAGCACAAACTATAGTAACAAACTGCTATTCTTGCAGCAGAGTGGGCTCTTTTAGTTTCCTATTGAATTTAAAAGCGTATTTACCACTCCACAAATTGGTTTTCTAGTCTCCTTTCCCTCCCCACCCACCACAGTCTATTGCAAGACTATAGCCCCGGATTCAAAGCTCTTAATGAAATCCGCAGATATTAAGGAGATAGCAATAGCCCAGGCAATCGGAGCTGTGTGTGGTGGGAAAGGCTATTTGCTACACAGCATGGGCTCATTTGTCAAGTTGGGGGAAGGGAGGTGTTGTTCCTTCAACAAGAGCACTTGACCACCGAGACTAACAGAAAGGCCAAAAGAAATAAACGTGAAGGACTTTAAGCATTCCAGCTGCTTCAAGTATTTTAATCCAAAATGTTAAAGACTGACTAGAGATGTCAAGTGGCAGAGTGGAGGCTTCAGGCTCTGGTGAGACCTTAAACTGAATGAGGGAAAAGAAGCCATCACCACCATTAAATTAATACCTTTACTGAGGTACCTCTCTAGCTGTAAGGAATGGCAGCTAGAGGCCCAAGATGGCCACCCAATAGGCCTAGGCTGGTGCTTTCTCCAGAGAGTAGGGTGACCATATGAAAAGGAGGACAGGGCTCATGTATCTTTAACAGTTGCATAGAAAAGGGAATTTCAGCAGGTATCATTTGTGTATATGGAGAACCTGGTGAAATTTCCTTTTCATCACAGCAATTAAAGGTGCAGGAGCTATGCTAGAGTGACCAGATTTAAAAGCAGGCAGGGCACCTGCAACTTTAACTGTTGTGATGAAGAAGAAATTTCACCAGGTTCCCCATATATACAAATGACACCTGCTGAAATTCCCTTTTCAATGCAACTGTTAAAAATACAGGAGCCCTGTCCTCCTTTCCATATGGTCACCCTACCAGAGAGCCTATAGCCAACCACACCGTCTAGGGCTTCTCAATCAAGATTGGAGAGGAAGAGGACTATGTAAGCCCCCCTGTGTTCCTTGGAGGAGAAAAGGCGAGATATAAATGCAATAATAAATTAAAAAATAAAAATAAATACATGCGGAAGGTTTTTTTGGACTGGGTGTATATCTCAGGCACACTCGTCATTTTTATCTCTTTCTCGTCAGTCCAATACCAACATGATAAAAGACAATACCTTCCATCTATGTGTATTTTGGTGGAACAGCCCATCACACAACCAAAAGTTCTAAACAACTGAGTTCTCAGGACGCCTAAAAAAACAGACAACAAGACACAACCAAAATGGACCAATCCTTTGATGAGAGGCAGGAGCCCTGCCTTTGATGTATTCATCCTTATAATCCGTGCAGCTTCATTAGGCACTGCTAATCATAAGAGGGAATTGTTAACAGGTAGAACATTACATCTGTTCTTGGCACAACCCCGCTTGCCACCCAATGAAAAGAGGCAAAAAGATACACTTGTTTGACTGTTCCACCAGACACAATAAGCTGCTGTTCGAATCCATTATCCAAACTCAGTTATTCACTCCACCAATCTCAGATGTCTAAAACAGCACTTGGGGAAACAAAGCCCTGCATGGAATTAAGTAAATGGGCTAGATTGATGGGCTTCAAAAAGCTCTTGGACACGTTAAAGCAACAATTTTCCTAGCAGGGCCATAATAAAACAAGGGAGCCAGAGTCTAGCACAGAGCGGCAAAACAGCGCGGCACGCAAAAGCCAGAGCTGCGGCTATCCAGTGCATTCTGCACAAACTTTTCAACTATACTGCTTTAAATTAAGAGGGAAAGGGGGAAAAGGAAATTGTGACTTCCCCAAACTAATACAATTATTTTTAACTTAACCTCTTGATGTACTTGCCAGACTTGTTTTATTCTGGGTGTGCCTACAAAAAATAGTTTGCCAATTGTGCTCATCTGCTTGGCTAGCAGGAAGGGGCTCACCACAGTCTGCCACAAGTTCTTATGTAAGTCGCATTTACATTTACATCGCATTTACCACTGTTCCTCCAAGTGATTCAGGACTGCACAGATAGTACTCACCACGCCTTCCACCATTTTATCCCCTTAACCACCCTGTCAGGTAGGTTAGGCTGCAAGATGCTAACTGGCCCAGGGTCCCCCAGGCTACGTTCGGATGACACTTTAGGCAACGGAGGAAGGAATAGGCAACATGCAGTACCTTATTTCAGAGGTACTTCCACACTATATGTTGCCCCTCCTCCTGTCATGCATCTGAAAGTCCCAGCATCCTTCTGGGCGGCTAGTGCGCCTTCCTCCCTCCTCCCAGCCCTATCCCAACACAAGTTCTGCTGGCTGTACAGGAGCGGCCGGGGTGGTTTCAGCTGCTCCTGCCAGAGAACTCTATGACCTTCTGGAATAGAGCACTCGCTGGGGGAGATTACGCAACGGAGCCAGCCACACGACATGTTAATCAATGGGTCTCTGGATAAGCAATGGAGCAGCCCATTGTTTTTCCCTGTTGCTTAATTCCAGAAAATAACTTACTGTGAGTTGTGCACCCGTTGTGTGTTGCCCCCAAGACAACACAACCATCAACACAATGGACAATTGCCTCTTCTACCCTCCCACTGATTATTGTGTTGTCCAAACCCAGCACCAGTGAGCTGAGGACTTGAACCAGAGGCTCCACAATCACTAAACGACAACACTCAAACATCTTACTCCAGAGGAACTTGTACATTCGAGCCAATAAAGGTAAGAACATTTGCTTTGCAGGGTAAGAAACAATTTCTAGTCAGCAACAGTACAACTGCATGATACCCGTTCATTATAGAAAGTGGGAGTTTAAAGGATCACTTATCACAACCTCAGCACTATCAAAGTGAGAAATCCCACATACTTAAGAGTGCAATTCTATGCATGACTACTCAGAAGGAAACCCAACTGAGTTCAGTGGGACTTACTTCCAGGTAAATGTGTGTAGGATTTCAGCTTTAATAGTCAACATGGTCAATCCTTTGGTGCCTTAGATTATGGCCTGCTAGGAAAGGTAGTGGTCAATATGGTCAATCCTTTGGCATTCACACAAACATTTTCTTCCAATTAAATTAACCTGGAAATACCTACACCTCGGGATAGCTGTATTTCACACCTCCCACACTCACTCACCCCAACGAAAGTGTCTTTTAAGTGAAGATTTACTTGACTGTAGCATGCACATGAACATTTCAACAAATCTCATTCGATTGCGAGAATAATAACTGGGCACAGAACTTGTCACTTGTGTTTAATTTTGACAAAGTGACATCATTTAGCTGCACTAATTGATTTGTCTCGAAAAGTCAACTTTAAACTCAATTAGCTTCCCCTTTGGCTGCACATGTCTCTTGAACAAAATTAAAGATAGGAACATAGCAAGCTGAGACCATTGGTCTAGCTAGCTCAGTATTTTATTCATGCATTTATTTATTTAAAACATTTATATACCACTCCACATCTAAACAAGATTATGGAATGGTGAACAATAAAAGATAAAAAAAGGATAAAACACCACATTTTTTAAAGACAGGATACCAGTAAAACTGATCAATTGTGACTGATCAATCAAGGAAGGCTTCTTGAAATAAAGATGTTTTCAGCAGGCGTCAAAACAACACAATGTTGGTGCCTGCCTGAGCTCTAGGAGTGCCACAGAAAGGGAGCCACCACTTAAGGATTTTCTCCGGTCCATGCGGAACTACCAGGAGCATCCTTTCTGATGACCTCAGTGACCAGGAAGGTTGATAAGAGAGAAGGCACTCCTTTCCCTAGTAGCCAGTCTACACAAACATCATCTAAGAGGCAAAAAAGGAAACTGGGAAAGGGGAGAAGTGTTGCCTAGGACAGGAGTTCTCAAAGTTTTTTCTCACTACAAACCATTTGAAAATTGCCAGGGGGGGGGGGCTTTTGGGGGTTGTTCTAAAAATCCAAACACATGTCCAAGGAGAGGCTCGTGCGAAGGGCCTCTTGAACCAGTAAATGTTGGTGGTGGTGGTGGGGATATAGTAGACTGCTATATTATGAAAATCCCAAGACTTACAGAATCATAGATCATAGAATAGTAGAGTTGGAAGGAGCCTATAAGGCCATCAAGTCCAACCCCCTGCTCAATGCAGGAATCCACCTTAAAGCATCCCTGACAGATGGTTGTCCAGCTGCCTCGTCAATATCTCTAGTGTGGGAGAGACTTAAAGCCAGGGCTTTGTTGGTCTGTTCAATAATCCAGCCATGGTCAAAACAGCCTAGATCTCCATTGACCCTGCTCAGACGACACACTAAGCCACAGTGGTTAAAGCATTTTAACCTAAATATTATGGCTTAGTGCATCATGCAAACCATGACTTAGCATGTCATGTGAACCATTCCTAACCATGGTGGCTACACATCCACGGTTTAAATATGCTCAATAACCATTTAGTGCAAAAGGGCTAGCAGCCTAACCATGGCTTACCGTGTTGTCTGAACAGGCCCATTGTCAGAAAAAATGAACCAAGTGCAGAGTCAATAACAGATGCTGACTGTTCAGCAACCTTTCTGCAGATTATCTAAATGGAGCTTGCGGACCACTACATTGACTGGCAGCAGTTGGCTGGGATTTCAGACAAGGGTCTTTCCCAGCCCTACCCAGAGATGTCAGATACTGGAACCTGAGAGCTTGCATATGCAAAGCACTGGGATGCTTAGCCCTTCAAGAGATTTAAGGAGTTTAAGCATGCAACTTCAAGGTACTGATTTTGAGTTACAAAAGGATGCAAGCGTTTGTGAGACTGTAACATGGCTGCTACTGTTGTTGACTTCTTACACAAAAGGAATAAGTAAAATTACACCGTATGCTCTATTTAGTATAGGATATAGACAAGGACACTGGAAAAGGTTTCCTTATTCGATGAAATAACACTCAGCAGGGAAGCTCTGCAAAGCAGCTTCATCTGTTTGCTATTTTCCCCTTATTTTATTTTTTTCATGAAGCGGGACAGGACAAAAACAAGACGTTTCAGCTGAACTGTAATGCAGAAAGTATTTGCTGTTGAACTGAGTGCTCTGCCAAGGTGTATTAGATATAAATAGCTGAAAAAGGAAAATCAACAGCAAAAACAAGAACCATAAAGTTGGTCTGCAAACAGGTCTGTATTCATATTCCACTGGGTTGTGGAAAAAATTATAATCTTATCCCAACAATGCAGCCAAATGATAATAAACAGAATGAGGGGTTGGGGATGGGGGGGGGGACTACTTCTGCTTCTGTGCAATTGCCTTGCACTCTGATGCAAGCAGGATTAAGAGGTACAAGCACAAGAAAAAACTATTTGATTGCAAGAATATGATCTCAGCTACCTCCCAACAAAAGCACAACGAACAACAACAAAAAAGAGATAGGATTTGAAGCCTAGGCTCCAAAATCACTCTCCTACCCTCTGACATAGAAGTTCGGTGTTTTCAGACAAATGGCTACTCTTGCTAAAAACAAAACCATTGTTCTTCTACTGAAGGCTTCCAGCAGGATTGCAATTGCGATCGATTTTTATCCGGGGATATTGTGCATTTTTCGTGTATATATCCCACTATATTCCATCCATACCAGAGCTCTTTGATGTGGGCAGTGGCTTATCAGTGAGCAGAACTTATCACAGCTTAGCACACATTCATTATATCCTTTGTAGTGGACTCCACTTTTAATCATTGTTTAAAAAATTAATCTTTCCAGAAAAACCATTTTTGCGGCTTTTTCCTATCACTGCCACTAACCACCTTTGCTAAAACAGCGGTGATCTGAAAGCAACTTTATCAATTTTACATTTTGTATATTGCATTATGGCATTATAGTGCTACAATGACCTTACATTTAAGGGATATTTCATTACAACTTTTTTTAATTCATAGCTGGAAAAAGACTTTAACCTTTCAGTCTAGAATAGAACCTCACTAATCGGACCTCATTCATCTGTTTAAGCATTTTCTTATGTCCTACAGACAGATCTGCTGAGCAGCCATGCATAAGAGTCATCCATGAATCACAGAGTGCAATCACTCACTATTTAAAAGATCAATAAAATAAATGGTTCATAAAAATGGCAGCCACTGCAAAAGTTATACTGATTCTGTGATGAGCTATGATAGGTTCAGCTGCCTGATAGGTCACTGGCCACATAAAAGCCACACCTCTTTAAAAGAGACTGAAGAATAGAGCTATGAGCATCTACTCCTGTGGAGACTGTTACTTTTTCATCCTTCTCAACAACAACAAAAAAGTCAAAATTTTGCCACCATTAAAAATCACAGAAGAAACACGGTGAAAATACAGGAGAATTACAAATAGGCAAAGATGATGTTTGGACATCGCTTAAAATGTGAGTGAACAAGCCATGGCTATTCTACAATAAATCCTTGTCTGGAAGCCGCATGTTAGACATTCAAAGCTGGAGAGGAGACATGGGTTTGCTTCCAGCTGAATGGCATCTAGTACTACCAATCAAAAGACATTGTGCAGCTATTGCAGCTCCCCCCCCCCCCCCGCTTAAAGATTTTCTGTGGTAAGAAAGACGGCAGAAGAAGTGGCAGGAAAACACAGAAGGGTTCCAGATGAAGCGTTGTAAAATTCGGTAAATGAGGGAAGTCTGCACAATAAAAGCCTCGTCTGGAAGCATCCATGGTGTGTGAAAAGGAAAGAATTAGCACTATGATCGTTCAGCTTACTGGCTTCAGAAGATTCAAAAATGGGCAAGAAACATGGGCCATAGCTAGACGAGGGCTTATGCCGAGGCAATCCCCGGGATTATCCCTGTGAATCCACATGACGCAGGGATGATCCCTCCATTTCCCCAGGATTTTGTCCTTCCCTTGCAGCCCGGTTTTTCCGGTTTTCCTGCGGTCCCGGGCTGATCCCGAGATTGCAGAATGTGTGGCCAGGTGTCGCAGTTTGTCCTGGCTCCTTGCGGTTACAGGAGCTCTGCGCCCATCGGGGTGGGGTGGGGGGAGCAGGGAACTACCTTTGAGTGCACGAGCACTTGTGTGCATCTTCTGGTGTGTGTTTTTTTAAAAAAGAAAATGGCAGGCGCAACGTCCTCTCCCTCCGAGGTCGTCGCGCACTGCGTATAAACAGAGGGTGAGATCTCGCGATAAAAATATTGCAAGATCCTCACTCCTCTGTCCCGTGGGTCTAGCTGAGGCCATGGCCTGTTTGTTTTATTTCTAGAATTTCCTCCCTCTTCTAAATGCAATCAAAGCAGTTTTACAATATTTAGAAGGAACCAACTCTGCTTTTAGGACTGGAAAGTTGTTCACCAGTTGCTGCTGTATACATAACTCTTATTCTCCATCCTCTCTTTGTTTAAAAAAAACCTACATCTGAGTACACTGACTCAACCAAACAACTGCTAGAAGGCATTATTTCATTTGCTTATGAAATTATTTATCTGCTGTTTTCTGTCCTCCAAAGTGGCTCACATAAAAACACTAACGTTTATTAGACATTTATAACAAACATTACCAAGCCCAAATTAGAAGTTGTTAGGTGTGAAAAGCAGGATCATCTGCTACTTGAAGTAGCCTTCAAAACTTCCACATCCACATGAGTAATTCATAAAAGCGAAAATAGCTTCTGACCCTGTGGAACTTGCCACTGCAGGAGTCAGTAATTCAGTAAAATTGAAAAAGATAGATAAGGGTCTTTGTAAATTATATGAATAAGTAAGTTTATATTTTACATAGATGTTGCACGCAAAATTCAAAACAGGACGTTGCACACAAAATTCAAAACATTACAATGCTGAAACTTTCCATTCCATACAATAAATATTTGTTAGGAACACTGGGATCTGGTCCACAGACTGCCAGCTGGCAATCCCTTCTCTAGAGGAATCTTATTTCCTTCTTCCCAGGTTTTCTTACTACATATTTGTCAGGAGTTCAAGTGGCCATTTTAGAAGGCAAGACTGAGAAAGGCAGGGGCAGAGCAGGGCAAATGAACAGGTCTTTTTTTTTTTACAAGTGTATGTACATTTAAGTCCTATTTTCAGAGCAGCAGGTGAGCAGATTTGAGATGAGGAGAAATATACTACAAAAAGGGGAATGACGGGATTCCACTACAATACTGAGATGACTCTGTAGACGCCTAAAATAACCAACTGTGTGTGATGAAATAGTCAACAGTGCCCAACGCACGACATGATAACCAATGGTTGTTGAAATAATCAACTCTGCTCAGTGGTGGTTATTTGCATTTGTTATTTCAGCCGAATAACCAACTGTGGTATAAAAAAGTCCCGACAAACAACACAATAACCAACTGTTGACTATTTAACCCACCACTGACTATTTAACCCACCATTGGTTATTGTGTTGCCTGAGCCCAGTCTAATTCAACCAGGGGGCTTTCCCAGGCTTATTATAGAGGTAGTTCATTTGGCTTCTTTCAAAACAACAAAGTAATTTGCATTTATTCACATTAACTCAGTATTATATCCCAAACCTAAAGACACCACAAGATACTGGAGTCAGTGAAACAGAAGGCCTATGTTGGACCTCTGCTATCAGGTATATGATGCTTCCTTCCTGCCCATTTATCATACAGGACATTCCCTCCTCTGCCAGGAGAAATTGGCCCCTTACTTTCACACAGCCAGTCAGAAAAGAAGTGAAGGGCATAAAGCACACTCCTGACTCCTCATGGCACCAGATCATCTTGCATGGGGCACCTGCTTAACATATGGGGCAGGGGGGAAAAACTTCTCCCTCATAGTTCAATGGCAATGACAGTTCCTCTTCATACTGCACGGTGTCAGCCTTCCCCAATCTGGGGCCCTCCAGATGTTCTGAACTAAAATTTCTAGCATTCCTGATCATTCACCATGCTAGCAGATGCTGATGGGAGTTGTAGTCCAAAACATCTGGAGGGCACCATGTTGGGGAAGGCTGGTATAGACAGACATTAGTTACACCACTGTTCATAAAAGGACTGAGGCACTACTTTATTATGCATGCATGCATATATGTATGTATTTCATTTCTATGCCGCCCAATGGCCGAAGCGCTCTGGGTGGCTCACAACAATTAAAATTGTAAAATACAATGTAAAAGTTTAAAACAACAGTAAGAAGTAACCAAACAGAACCTAGCAGCAATGCAAAGATTTAAAATAAAGTAGAGATTTGAAACAGAAACCAAGAAACTAAAATGCCTCAGAAAATAAATGTCTTCTCCTGGTGCCGAAAAGAGCATCAGGTGAGCCTCTTTAGAAAGCTCAACCCACAACTGGGGTGCCACTACAGAAAATAACAAAAGAATTGTTCCAGCGACTCAGTGGATTTTAAACTGGCCACTGAGCTGCATCCAAGAATACATGTCAAGCAGAGTTACAAACACTCGTGACCTCATGTCTCTCCTCCAACACCAAGAACTTAGGTGATGCAGTAACTTCCGAGAAGCTGGGATCGGAATGGGGAGGACGGAAATCCTTGCTTCCAACATTGTTTTGAACTGCCACACCACACAACTTTTGTCTCCTGTGGGGCTTTCATCCCCTTAGAAATATAACACCACGTGTGGCTGATATATTTCCACAAGCATAATTGGGTCTGGATCAAAACTCGAACGGCACCATTTAATGTAAAGACATGCAAATGACCAGACTGAATTGAAGTTGAGGGGGCGTTGTGGGTCATGTTTCCTAGCTCTCATTGACATGTTCTATTACTCAGAGCTGACAACCAAGCAGAGGAGAGCGATACTGATTAATCCAGAGGGTTTTGTGTTTTTTTGCATTATGTGTAACTCCCCAGATTTACTCCTTGAAAATGAAGTCATTTAAAGGTTTATCATCACTTAATAACAGATCTTGTAAACAAAGCCAAGTTTAGAAGCAAAGACAAAGATAGCTTACTTTTCCAGGGTTATCGAACATAATCTGTATCCTCCCATGTTCCTCCACACCCACCAGACTCCCCAACATAATGTAACATAATGCTGAGCCCACCACTTTAGGTGTATGAATCAGGATCTACAAGAACAGCAAGCATAAAGAAGAGCTTAAGAGAAGGAGAGACAGAAACGGAATGATTCACGCCAGCCAAAAATAAAAGCCTTTCTCAAGCTCCATAATGTAGGGTGACCATATGAAAAGGAGGACAGGGCTCCTGTATCTTTAACAGTTGAATTGAAAAGGGAATTTCAGCAGGGGTTATTTGTATATATGGAGAACCTGGTGAAATTTCCTCTTCATCACCACAGTTAAAGCTGCAGGTGCCCTGCCTCCTTTTAGATCTGGTCACTCTAGTATAGCTCCTACACCTTTAACTGTTGTGATGAAGAGGGAATTTCACCAGGTTTTCCATATATACAAATGACATCTGCTGAAATTCCCTTTTCTATGCAACTGTTAAAGATACAGGAGCCCTGTCCTCCTTTTCATAGGGTCACCCTACATAATGACACACCCAAGTACCTTCACCTTCTGGTGCAAGCAGAGCAGGATGATACCCACAGAGCCTGCCTGGTAGGCAGCAGTTTAGTGGGTGTCTGGAAGGCAGGCAAGAATGTGATGTTGCAGAAGCGTTTAGGATAGGGTGACCCTATGAAAAGGAGGACAGGGCTCCTGTATCTTTAACAGTTGCATAGAAAAGGGAATGTCAGCAGGTGTCATTTGTGTGTATAGAGAAGCTGGTGAAATTCTCTCTTCATCACCACAGTTAAAGCTGCAGGAGCTATACTAGAGTGACCAGATTTAAAAGAGGGCAGGGCACCTGTAGCTTTAACGATTGTGATGAAGAGGAAATTTCACCAAGTTCCCCATATACACAAATGACACCTGCTGAAATTTCCTTTTCAATACAACTGTTAAAGCCCTGTCCTCTTTTTCATATGGTCACCCTAGTTTAGGATGGACAAAGAAAACCATTCTGCACCCTCACCAAAGGCAATAATGGCTTCTGCAGTCTAGTAGAAGTTGGATATTTGAAGAGGCCTAGGACTTGTCCAAGGAATGATGGCTGTGGAATCAGGCTATCCAGGCTATCCAGGGGCAAATCTATAGTAAAACATTTATTTATTTTTTAATCACATGGAAATCAGCTTAACTATCATGACAACTACCCCGATGGGAACTGTAGTTTTACACGGATGCTCAAAATATTTTGTTAGAAATTGCTATAGTTCCTGCAGCTCATTTGAAATAAGCAATAGTGTTTTAAAAAGGGTTTCAAAGAGAGCCAGTGTGGTGTAGTGGTTCAAGTGTTGGACTGGGAGTCAGGAGATCCGGTTTCTAGTCCCCACTCAGCCATGGAAGCTCACTGGGCGATTTTGGACCAGCCATAGACACTCAGCCCAACCTAACTCACTGGGTTGTTGTTGTGAGGATAAAAAATGGAGAGGAGGATTATATAAGGCAGAATATAAATGTAATAAAGAAAAATGAATTTTAAAAATGATTTAAATTTGCAAGTTAAATATGCTGCTATCCACCATAGTATTGCCACTATACAGTTGCACTATACAGGGGGGTGGCGGCATGGAGAGGTATCTGAACTCACTGTGTGCAAGGACAATTATTGAAGAGCAGCTACAATCTCTGGTGGTAGCCTTCTATGGCTTATATCTAGATCAGGGCTGGGCAACTTGTGGCCCTCCAGAAGCTCTGGTCAAGAGCCCCCATGATCCCTCACCACTGACTACGCTGACTAGGGCTAATGGGAGTTGTAGGTCAAAACATCCGTTGCTTACCCCTGATCCTAGATACAGAGAATATCATGCTGAACTCAGGTGCTAGAAGACCCAATTCACGAATGAGTAATATCTTTGGCACAGTTCCAACATGTTTCAGCAGTCCTTGGCTGACAATAGTAGCCAGGAGTCCTTGTGTTTTGAACCGTAGACACAATAGGGAAAAATGGTGGGAACGGTAAAATCATTCTGTAACCCCACTCATTCAGGCATACCTGTGAATGCAAGAAGGGACGATTATGAACAACCAGACTGATCTTCCACAGGACACATACATGCCTGAGAATAGCGATCATGCATTTGCCTCTCAAGACAAGAATGTCTGGTTGGGCTGTGATGGCAAGAATGCCACTATACATGATGAACCATATGCATATCAGCAAGAGGCAGAGAGATGACCGTTACATTTGAGACTACTGCGCGCTAAAGCATTTAAATGGAAGCTGCTTGGTGTTCTGGTATCATCACATTCCAAGAAAAACAAAGGATTTGCTAAGAGGACCCATCCTTTAGAACAGAAATGGCCAACCAGTACCCCTTAGGGAGACTCCAGGGTACAATAACCCATATGAGCACACCCATTCACGCAGGACATGTTTGCAGCAGTTCCACTTGGCAAGCAGAGGCCGAGAGGGGACTGGACAGCGGGGCGCCCCTAGCAGCTATTTTTTACTTATTATTATTTTTGAGTAAGGACCACAAGCAATGAGCAAGGGCTTCAGCAAATCCAATGCGACTACTGCCTTGTCATCAAGGCAGGCCGCAAGATTCGCAACAAGGCAGCGGTAGTTAAATGGAAGAGAAAAAGAGAGCTCTCTAGTCCAGCATTGTTCTTTAAAGAGAAAGCGAGGGAGAGAGTGCATTGGGCAGAGAAGAACATATAGAAAGGCATGCCAAAAACACATTCCTGTTAGGGTGGAGCTATGTTTTTACACAGCTGGTAATGTGTATTGGCTTATGACAGGACACCATGGCTCAACTCTGAAGAATGGAAAATAGTGATTTAGTTTGTAGAAAAGGAAGGGGGGTGAGAAATGTTGTTGTTTCGCAGTACTTCTGGAGAAAAGCAACGTAAAAGTGGTATAGGAAAGCATACCTCTGGGTCATTCAAGGAGTGCCAAGAAGACTGCATTTCTTTTAAAAGGATTTGGATGAGGAGTAAAAGGAAAGAGTTCGTCCATGCTGAATTCATTCGTCCCCTTGAATTCTTTGCACGTGGGGTGGGGGTGGGGAGATTCCTTTCTCCACCCTGTGCACGTATGCGTGCACATCATCATAAGATAGGTTAGAGAGGATACTACATCTTAGACAATAAAAAAATTCTTCACGTATGCATACACTATGGCAAAGCTGTAAATGCAAAGTTGTGGCCATCTTTTTCTCCAAACCTAGTCCCCCCACTAGCCAATAAAATTCCCTATTTCCTCCTCCCTGTTGACTTCTTCCTGATGTCCTGATGAGTTGTCTTTCCAATCCATACAGGTTTCAGCAAAAATGTGAGGTTACCCCATTTTCGCCAGAGATTTTTAAAGAGGCCACCGCTCATTTTAAGAACGTAAGAGGTGCCATGTTGGATCAGATCGAGGTTCCATCTAGTCCAGCACTCTGTTCGCACAGTAGCCAACCGGATGTCGACCAAGAACCAACAAAGCAGGGCATTGTGCAGCAGCACCATCCCACCCAGCAACTGGTGCACACAGGCTTACTGCCTCGGATACTGGAGGCAGGAAAGTTATTCACACACGTAAATTATAGACGTATCCATTACTCGACACCAATGCTGAATAGCAGTTAGAGGGGAAAGGGAGGAATTGGGTAAGAACATTGCCTTTAAAAGCAAAGAGAGAAATGTTCTTCAGCTCAAAGCAACCATTCTGGTGCCCTCCAGATGAGCTGGACTCTGGCCTCAGCTAGACCTACATGTCTAGTGAGACGAAGGGTTGAGGATCTCACGATATTTTTATCGTGAGACCTCCCCCTCTGTTTACACGTAGCGCACGACGACCTCGGAGGGAGAGGACATCGTGGCTGCCATTTATTTTTTGTTAAAGAAGCGTGCACAAACGCTCGTGCGCAAAAGGTGCTTTTTAATTTTAAATTAATTTCCCCACTCCCCCCACCCCACCCCTGATGGGCGCAGAGCTCCTGAGGAGTTCTGCATCCCGTGCGCAGGTCCCGGCTCCTTGCAAGGAAGCAGGACAAACCGCGACACACCCACACACATTCCGCGGTCTCAAGATCATCCTGAGACCATGGAAAAAGCGGGCTCAAAAGAGAGAGCGAGATCCCAGGGCAAGGGAGGGATCATCCCTCCCTGCTCCTGGGATCCCCTGTGCATCATGTGGACACACAGGGACGATCCCGGGAATCGCCCTGGGATTTCGCCCCGTCTAGCTATAGCCTATGTCTCCCATAATTCCCAGCCAACACAGACACTGGTTGAAGAAAGCTGCCTCAGAGGGATCCAAATTGCACTGTACACTGATACAAGCTTCCGCCAAGCTTAACACCAGGCTGCGTTTTAATAATGGATAATACCTATTTTAAGGATATGCCAGCAGGGAGAACTGAGTCTACACCTTGGGCCAAAAGACCCAGAACCTATTTTTTTTAATGTTTCATAAGCAATGCTTTATAGGTTCATTAAAGCAAGTCAGTTAAATTGGACTTATAAATAGTTACCTGCCTGTGTTCCATGAGAATTGCCTCTAGACAATCAGAAAAGGAAGTCTTGTTACTAATGCCAAGTTCTTCCCAAGCTGTTTCGTACTGAAGAACCACAAATGATGAATATAAATATTTAGACAAGTTAAATTTTGGTAGACATGTTAATTTTTGTGCACTTAATTTGCAAGGCTCTACTGAATAAGCACACCTCCTAGTTTGTGGAAACATTATTGCTGATTGCCTGGAGCAGATTCTTATTTACCACAGACAACCTCCGTCCAAGCGATTATTTACACGTTTGCACGACTCCATTTTGCACAGCATTCACAACAGTGATTCACCAGCTAGGAGAGGAGTCACATTTCCCCAACATCCAAATATTGTAGTCTGAGCACTAGGACAATATAATATCTCTGCAGAACTGCTTCCCAGACTAATGTTGTTCTAGGGTGACCATATGAAAAGGAGGACAGGGCTCCTGTAACTTTAACAGTTGTATTGAAAAAGGATTTTCAGCAGGTGTCATTTGTATATATGGGGAACCTGGTGAAATTTCCTCTTCATCACAACACTTAAAGCTGCAGGTGCCCTGCCCTCTTTTAAATCTGGTCACTCTATTATTATTATTATTATTATTATTATTATTATTATTATTTATTTATTTCTTTATATAGCACCATCAATGTACATGGTGCTGTACAGAGTAAAACAGTAAATAGCAAGACTCTGCCGCATAGGCTTACAATCTAATAAAATCATAGTAAAACAATAAGGAGGGGAAGAGAATGCAAACAGGCACAGGGTAGGGTAAGCAGGCACAGGGTAGGGTAAAACTAACAGTATAAAGTCTGCACAACATCAAGTTTTAAAAGCTTTAGGAAAAAGAAAAGTTTTTAGTTGAGCTTTAAAAGCTGCGATTGAACTTGTAGTTCTCAAATGTTCTGGAAGAGCGTTCCAGGCGTAAGGGGCAGCAGAAGAAAATGGACGGAGCCGAGCAAGGGAAGTAGAGGCCCTTGGGCAGGCGAGAAACATGGCATCAGAGGAGCGAAGAGCACGAGCGGGGCAATAGTGTGAGATGAGAGAGGAGAGATAGGAAGGAGCTAGACCGTGAAAAGCTTTGAAGGTTAACAGGAGAAGTTTATATTGGATTCTGAAGTGAATTGGAAGCCAATGAAGAGATTTCAGAAGCGGAGTAACATGGTCAGAGCGGCGAGCCAAGAAGATGATCTTTGCGGCAGAGTGCTCCTGCACTTTAACTGTTGTGATGAAGAGGGAATTTCACCAGGTTCTCCATATATACAAATGACACCTGCTGAAATTCTCTTTTCTAATCAACTGTTAAAGATACAGGAGCCCTGTCCTGCTTTTCATATGGTCACCCTAGTTGTTCAGATTCTGCATATTTACTGCCCCCAAAAGCTTGTGTGTGTGTGAAACCCTCAGTAACACATCACTCAACCAGATTCCATGATATACAATACAGCTTCTAATTTAGCAGTTCCCTTAGCATAAAAAAGGAGAATCCAATGCCTTAGGTAATCTGTGGTCCTTTCACATTTTACTGTGCAATTAAAAATAAAAAGGAAGCTTTGGGGAATAAAGTTTTTAGATCTACAAGCACTCTTCAAATCCCTTATGTATTATTTTTCCGTCCCCATCCGTGCCTCTTCTCACCCTCAATGTGCTTAATTCTCTCCAGACTCAAGAATTCAAGTAGATACAACAGGAAACACTAAGATAAACAGGATGTCATCTGAGCCAGCAAATAGCAGGACTGTGGTGGACAGACTGATCTCTCATATTGTTCTAAGAAAGTGACTTTTCAAATACTTCCCTTCTCACAAGAGAGAGATAGCTGTGCAAGAGAGAAGGGGGCTATTTATTAGCTTAGCTGGTCCCCTTGTGCCTATCAATACAGGATTGTTTTCCTGCCTTGAGCATTTTGTCCACTCTAGTTTTAGAGCATTTATTTTTTTTGCCCAGAAATATTTATCTGCTCCAAAGTCTCTCTGTGGGTTATCCAAACTTTAAGACCACTATTTTTCCCCTTCAGAATATAAAAAATTACTGAACTACAGTAATTCTATATCTGCTTTAAAATCTAGCCACTAAAAATGGAAAGGTCTTCTATTTCTTCCATAGTTTAAGCTTAAAACCACTTGCCATGATACTTGCAAAAGAAAAATGAGTGCTCTCAGGAGGAACTACAAAGTCTGAAGAGCCACAGAAATAGGACATTGCAGCAATAATGCGTAACTATATCAGAGAGAAGCTGTAAAAAATCCAGGTTGCATCAGTATTCCATCCCAACACCACTCCTGCAGATCAAATCTTATAGCCCATCAATTTCAAAATCTACCAGCTCACTCGCCTATCTGCTTACCTGGACTTATGTGCAATAGGATGGCTGACGTAAGGAAGGAAAAGAGTTTACAAAGAGACCAAGGCCTTAGCTAGCCGGGGTGAAATCCCAGGGCAATCCCCAGAATCGTCCCTGTGTGTCCACATGATGCACAGGGGATCCCGAGATCAGGGAGGGATCTTGCCCTGGGATCTCGCCCTACCCTTTGAGCCTGGTTTTTCCACAGTCCCGGGCTGAGCCTGAGACCACAGAATGTGTGGCCAGGCACCGCAGTTTGTCCCAGTTCCTCACGAGGTGCCGGGACGCAAGCATTGCACCCATCGCGGGTGGGGTGGGGGGAGCAGGGAACATTTTAAAAAAAGTTCTTATGTTTTGTGCACAAGCACTTGTGCGCATCTTCCCCTTTAAGAAAAAAAATGGCCGTCACGCCATCACTCACCGCGTGTAAACAGAGGGGGAGATCTCGTGATAAAAATATTGCGAGATCTTCACCCCTCCGTCCCACTACACCAAGTTGGTCTTAGCTAAGGCCCAAAATAGCCTGCAGAGAAAGGAGTCAACCAGAAGTGGATGCCCCTAAATCAAGGGCAAACTCAGTGTTGGGCATGTTCAGCCCCCAACCCACATCCACAAATGATAACCTCCTGGGATCTCTCAAAATTTTATTTCTGTGAAAAGCCTGAGGGTCCCCAAGAGAATTCTTAGCAATCTCAGTCAAAAATGAAAAAGAAATCCGCCGTGTCCCTCCCCACACCCAGGGATTCCTCAGTTTAACTGTGTTTTAAATGTATGTGTTTTAACGTTATGTTTTAATTAAGATTTTGTTTTTAACCTATATTTTATTGTTAGTCGCCCTGAGTGCCATTTTGGGCTGAAAGGCAGGATATTAATTAATTAAACAGATATTCTTTTCTAGGTAAGTTTAAAGCCAAGGGACAACGCATGTGGTTACTACATTTGGAGGTAACCTCCAAATTAGATTACTGCAATGCCCTCTACATGGGGCAGCTTTTGAAGACGGTTCGGAAGCTGCAGCTTGTGCCAAATGCAGTGGCCAAGTCTGAGCATGTAACACCGATTCTGGCCTGCTTTCATTGGCGAGCCCAATTCAAGGTGCTGGTTTTAACCTATAAAGCCCTACATGGCTTGGGACCGCAATACCTGATGGAACGCCTCTCCCGACATGAAGCTACCCGTACACTGCGTTCAACATTTAAGGTCCTCCTCCAAGTGCATACTCCGAGGGAAGCTCAGAGGATGGCAACAAGAGAGAGGGCCTTTTCGGTGGTGGCCCCCCGACTGTGGAATGATCTCCCCAATGAGGCTCGCCTGGCGCCAACATTGTTATCTTTCAGGTGCCAGGTCAAGACTTTCCTCTTCTCCCAGGCATTTAACGGCACTGAACACCAAGTTTGTTTTTCAATGGACCCCAGAACTGTTGTTTTAAATGGATGCTGCTGTTTTTATGTCTCTGATGATTTTTAAATTTTGTATACTTTTAATGTTTACTGTTTTTAGCTTTTGTGAACCGCCCAGAGAGCTTTGGCTGTGGGGCGGTATATAAATGTAATAAAATAAATAAATAAATAAATAATCAGATTAAAGAAATTAGTTGATAAATTGGCTGAAACTGATACAATTATTTTGGTTAAAATTGGCAGTAAAAAAATAGTTCTGAAGACAAAAAACAATGCACATTTTTGTTGATTCTGAGTGATTTAGGCATTGTCTCCTCCTCTCCAAAAATAAATACTTGCAGCCAAGCCCCAAACATCTGGAGGGCAGCAGATTGAGGAAGGCTCATTTAATTGGTTAAATATTGTTGCATTGCAAGGCATCCTTCTGATGGTGCGGCAATGGTGGAAATTATATGCTACTGGATAGAGAGCTGAAAAACAAAGAAAACATGCTAGTCAGGCAGCTAAAGCAGACTTACAGAACAATCCTATGCATGTTTACTCTGAACCAAGTCACACTATATTACACAAGGCTTATTCCCAAAACATCTGGAGGGCCCCAGGTTGTGGGAGACTGCGTACAGAGTCATTTTATTTAATGAGGTGTTCTGCAATCCTAATTCTTTTTGTCCTCACTACAACAATAGTATCTTACAAGATTTTACAAGATAGACAGCATTCAGTCTTACTTTACAGACTGGGGCTCCTGGAGTGGGTGGGGAGACTTAGGCCTTAACTAGACCTACTGGTCTAGCGGGACGGAGGGGTGACGATCTCGCGATATTTTTATCGCGAGATCTCCCTCTCTGTTCACTCGCGACGACCTCAAAGGGAAAGGTGTTACGCCTGCCATTTTGGTTTTTAGTCTTAAAGAAGAAGATGAGCACAAATGCTCATGCGCAAAAGGTACGTTTTTTTTAAAAAAAAAAATCCCCACTCATCCCACCCCATCCCCGATGAGCGCAGTGCTCCTGAGGAGCTCTGCACCCCATGTGCGGGTCCTGGCTCTTCACGAGGAACTGCGAGGAACCAGGACAAACCGAGATGCCCGCACACATGTTCCACGGTCTCGGGCTCAGCCCGTGACCGCAGAAAAAGCGGGCCTAAAGGGTAGGGTGAGCTCCCAGGGCAAGGGAAGGATCATCCCTCCCTGATCCCAGGATCCCCTGTACGTCATGTGGACGCACAGGGACGATCCCAGGGATCGCCCCAGGATTTCGCCCCATCTAGCTAAGGCCTTAGACTGAAGGAGAGCAACTTCCCCTAAGATCAACACAAGAAACCTATGTTAAAGGAAAGACCGCAAGAATTAAACTGAAAGATGGGGGAACCCACCATATTGGTTGAAACAGCATGTTAAGAAGATAATCCTACATTTAAATCCATAAGGACAAAGTCAATAAGCAAAACAATGCCCATAATGGAGGAATCACAAAGTTACTTGTGACAGAATTGAATAATGGTGGCCCTTTACATTTCCAAAAGAGAATACCATTTTTTCTCTCCGGTAGCTTTCTGTGCAACTTGAAATCTGCACCTAGCTGCACCAAGCTCAATCTAACCTAATTAAGCCATGTCCAGCATTGGGACAGTATGCACGACACTTCATACAACCATCCATTTTAAGGTTATACGAGGATTATTTAACAACAGTTGCATAACCCACACTTGATGGGTTTGTATGACACAACAACCCCTGAGTAGGGTGGGCTCTGCTTCACTGGAGGCGTTTAAGCAGATAGCCAACTGCTTAACAGGGATGTTGGAAGTTGCAAGATTCCTGTATTGAGCCTAGATGACCTTTAAAGTCCTCTCCTACTCAAAACTTCTATGGTTCTATATACTTATGATGTGTCTCATCAACCATCTAAATCGGGTGGGAAGTAACTAAGTTTAGTAAGAGACCTCCTTTCAAGTCCAATTTAACTAACATCAATTAGATTGCAGTCCTGTACATGTGTATACACGATGTGAGTCCCACTGATCTCCTATTGGATTGCATTTGCTAATATTTATCATAGACTAGTGTCAACAAAAGTGTGTGCTTAATATATTGGTGGTCTTTAAGGTACCACAACACTTCATTGTTTGCTATCAATTAAGATCTCCATTTTACTGATGTCCAATTAAGACTAGGACATCATGTTTCTGTGCAAGATGGAGGCCTTTCCCCAAATCTTCTAAAAGTAGAATACAGGGCCTTCGACTGAGCCTACATAGACAATGGTACAGGAAGGGAAACTAACACTCTGGGTTAGAAGACTGAGGCCTTAGCTAGACCTGTTCATGTAAATGACACATAGGATATCCCGGGAGCAGGCAGGGACGACCCCGGGATAAACCTTAGGTCAAGCTAAGGCCTGATTCAAACAAGGTCACAAGGCCAGCATTTTATGGGAAAAGGTGTCTTTCCCCATCAGTAAATCATTGGGAAACCTTACTATTGTTCTGAAACCTTTGAAACCTTCTAGTAAACACACAAATGGCTTTCAGTTCAAATGCTTTGGCAAACCCCTACTGTGATTAAAAAGCTGCTGCTCAAATCTAAAAAAAACAAAAACTGAAATTTTACTTACTCATTCCAAACCGGGGGGGGGGGGAGAGAACTTGGTTTTACAACCAACTGACCATGGGATTCTTTTTACACTTCACTGCACAATTTGTTCTGTTCCTTTGACGACAGACAACACAATCAGGGTGGAACAGCTCAAACCATAGGAAGCAGGGTCTTATGGTTGAGGCAATGGATGGGTGATTCAGGAGATGTGGGTTCAGGTCCAGGATTTCAACGACCTAGTTCTCATTAACTCTCTGAGAAATAATAGATGACAGGGCAAACCTATGACTAGTTTGTACCAATTCAGACTGCAAGTGGGGGGGGGGGGGGGAATCGCAGAGCACCCAAATTACTACTCACCGGAAGCTATCATGATAGGGAGAAAGGATATAACCTGGCCCTAACATACTAATTCTCTTTCTCCCCAACATGAAGTGTGTGTGTAAAACATCTATGTGCTTTTATTTTTAGTCTAGAGTAGGCACAGGGTTCACTCCCAGCCCCGATGCTAGAGCCTCAAACCAGAATTGTATGTGTGTGGGGGGGGGGGGTTACTTTATAGTAAAAATGATAAAATCACAGCTGCTAGACACACATTTAAAATAATGTCCAGATTGGCCTTGTGCAAGGGAAGGTGGATTCTATGAAGAAGCATTCAATTATGCATGCCCCCCACCTGCAGTTTGAAGCGTTACAGTCCATATTTGGGCTTGACAATTTATCTACTGTGGCCTATATGTGATCAGGGATGTATGTGTGTGTCTGCCTGTCTCATTGATGGCTCACACAGGGTACAATATTCTGTTAGTTTCTGTGAACAATCAAGGTATAACTACACTACAAAATGATGTTGCTTTATCATTTATATCACTTCAACTGTCATATGTACACAGCAGGCCAAATCCTGTGAACTGTTGCTTAGTGAGGTGATGGGAATGTTTGATTAGATACAGTATCTGTAGCCCTGCTCACAGAACGATTAAGAACCCTAGAGCTGAAAAAGACGCTGGATCAGACCAACAGCTCATTTAGTCCATTATTCTGTTTCCCACAGCTGCCAACCAGATGCCATGAGTAGGCAGGAACACATACTGAACCCAAAACTTCCACAGAGCCATCAAGACTAGCAGCCACTGATAGATTTATTCTCCATTGAATTCCCATGGTTCCCTGGATTAAGAGAGTTTATGAAACCAATTTAGGTCTGTGATGTAGATATGCGCTCAGAGCATGCGCCCCTATCATTATAACAACATCTCTGTTAGAACTTATTACTGTTACAATAGTTGAGGCTGATGTAATCTTTACTAACTAACCCACCCTGAGGAGATAGTGTTAATTTGTAATCCTGTAATCCACTTTTATTGTCAACATAGTGTGATAGATGATAAGTAATGAGATAATTCAGAAAAAGGAAGGCATAGTAACTAAGCATGAGCTTTTGAACACATACACCTCAGAAACTGAAGAACTGCAATGCCCTGTGGCTACTCCATTCCAAAGCATCACATCTAAGAGTCAAACTACACTTTTACATTAAGAATACTTTTTTAAAAAAAAGCCAGTGAGTTCAGTAGTTAAAAGTGTGAGACTAGGAGACCTTGCTTCAAATCAACTCTCAAGCCATGAAGCTCACTGGGTGACAGATCTAACATTTGCCACGTGGGTTGCCTTTGCACAAATTGTTTTTCTCTAACCCTTTGCCCTCACCATGATCCCAACGGAAATCCCACTGCAGATAGCAGGAACAGGAAAGGGCAATTCCAATTGGGATTGTGATGGGGCAAATGGTTAAAGCCCCACACCATCGTCCCTATTATCTGGCTCAGCCCTCCACTCACCCCACATGCTGCCTATTCATTAAAAGAAACATAAAATGCACAAGGACAAATGACAAGTGTCAAATCTAGCTTGGCCCACAGCCTAACCAACTTCACAGGGCTGCTGTGAGGATAAAAGAGGGGGAGAACTACGGCTGTGTACCATTTCCAGAAATGGCCCTATATGGCTGCCATAGTTTGCAACATTAGATCTAGGAAAAGAGAGAGCCCTATCATCCTTAAAACTAGTGGCTGTCACGGAGGACGGAGCCTGCTGGGCACGAGTGGACTGCTCAGGTAAGTTCTACGGCCAGGCAGGAGCACCAGCTTGCCCGGTTCAGGGGGCAAGCAGGGGAAGAGTCCATTGGACTCCTGATCACCTCGCACTCGGCTTCCTCAGGCACCCACTGAGCAGCTGATTGGTGGATGCCTGGGAAATCACAACATCCGGATCCAAAGCAGGTCAGACCAGGCCCGAACTGGGCCAAGGAGGATCAGGGCTGATTTGGAAGCTCTAAGGAGAACCATGTCCACTGCATCGAGCTTCTTGGAAGAACGTAATTGATTCATTAATAAGTAAAACATGTTTGAAACTGGCCATTATTTCTTCAGAAATAGCAGACACACAGGGGCTCCAATCTGGATCAGGACCACAGAACAGCGGAAGCGGAGTGTTTCAACCCTTTCCACCACACCGTTTCCTGTGCTGTTTGCCTTGAATGTGCTATTTGTTGCAAACAGCATATTTGGTGTAAATAGTAGCTACAGGAGGTGTTTTTCAGCAGGAAAACAATGAGGTTGGGAGTAAGGGAATGTTGGAAGCCATGTTATACCCAAGCCCTTTCTCTACACCTACAATTTTCCCCGGGATTGTCCTTGTGCGTCCAAATGACACACAGGGGATCCCAGGAGCAGGCAGGAATGATCCCTCCATTTTCCCAGGATAACCGAGACCTTGGTTATCCCAGTTTTATCCACAGTCCCGGGACAATCCCGAGGACCATGGGCGGTGTGGGTGCCCATCCCAGCTTCTTCCCTCCTCCCCACAAGGGTTAGCAAACGGAAGGAGAGCTGGGCCGGGGGGGGGGGGAATCCAGGGACATCGACGCGGGGCCCGGGCTTTGTTTGTTTGTTTGTAGTTACTTTTTGTTTTTTAAAAAAGGCAGGCGCAACATCCCTCTTCCCTTCCAGGATGTCGGACTTCCGTTTAGACACCCATGGACAATCCTGGAAGCAGATAAGTCCAGGATCGTCCCCCCTCCCTCCCCAAAGGCCCCTAGCTGTAGAAAGGGCCCAAGTCAGAACATAGGCCAGCAGTGACTGCCGTGGCTCTCCAGGGTTTCAAACAGAAGAGCTTCTGATCCCTACCTAGAGATTCTGGAGACTGAATCTGGGTCCTTCTGCATGCAAAGCGTGTGCACTCTATTCTAAACTGCAATCCTGCCTGAAACCCTCCCCTGCGCTGGGGGGTCCCAATTCAGACTTAGGGCCTCCGCCACTGTTATTTGTGAAAGCAGGCCATGGCCAGTTTCAAGCACACACTCAAAAATGCATGCTTAACAAAACATGTAGTTTGGCCCTAAACAATAAAGCCAGAACAAAACACTCAGTATGTTAACTTTGAAATCAGACTCCAACATAAATCAATACCTTCCTGAACTTTCAAGTAGCCTTGAAAACAGTTGCTCTACAAAACACAAAGCTGCTGTGCCACTCTGTCTCTGGCACCATATATACAAACAAGGTCAATATCGTATCACACCAGAATCCCACCGCATCCACACACCTTCATCCCCAAGTTATGCACACACAAATCATTTGTAGAGAATAAAATCATTGGGTTGCATTAGTAGAAAACAAAACAAAAAAATTAACATCTGAAGGCTCGCTCAGGGTTCACTACCTCCTTTGCCACTGTTTAATCAACCTGATTGTGAATGCAAAAGGGTGGCCAGTGTGTATCATGGAATAATTAATCAAAATCAAATAAAACCTGAGCGTGCATCGCCCATGGATTCTGATCCAATGTAAGATATAACATCTGGTCACAAAATAGGCCTATTGTTTTTCTGTTTGTGATACCTGTACGAATAGCATATGCAAACATATTACAATATAGAAGCAGAGGGGTTACTGAAGAAGAAATCCTCAAAAGATACATCTACTGATGCAAAGGTTTTGTAACCTTTTGCTACATGTCCCCTTCCAAACGAAGAAGTGGGCAAGCAGGCATTCAACTGTATCATCATTTGACGGAATGGAATGAAAGTACCATACTAAATCCATGGTACTCCACAACAACAAAAATGCATTGTGCCATTTTTCTTGGGATGCCTGATTTGGCACAACTCATATCACAAAAGCCCTAAATGGTTTGGGTCCAGGTTACCTGTGGGATCACCTTCTCCCATATAGTCCGCCCCGCAAACTCAGGTCCTCTGGGGTGAACTTACTTCAGTCAGCTAAAACTAGGCTGACATCAGTTTCCCAGAGGACCTTTTCTTCTGTCGCCCCCAGATTGTGGAATGGCCTGCCAGAGGAGATTCGTAAAATTAACTCTCTGTGTGATTTTAAGGCAGCTTTAAAGACTAGCCTTTTCCGGCAGGCCTATCCAGATCAATGTTAAATCATGAATTTTTAAGATGTATTGATTCCTGTTCTAATGTTGTTCCCCGCCTCGATCCAAAGGGAGAGGCGGGTAAGAAATAAATTATTATTATTATTATTATTATTATTATTATTATTATTATTATTATTATAATATCTGCCCTGAATTAGAAGTCCCCTGAAATAAAGACTTAGCCCAAATTGCTCCATGTGAGCTCCTTCGAGGAAGGCATACGTAAAACTCCTTAAGAGGGAGCTCTAATTCATGGGCCTGGATGCTTGCACCAGAAATCTGTGAATTCCCAGACATTCAGCTGGACACTGCCCAATTCACAGAAAGTCAAATTACATGTAACACTGAACGCATGGCATGTAGCTCAAGGTTATCTTTTTATTTATTCTAGTGTAACTGCATATGGGCCCAATTTGGATCAGGACAACCATGCTCCAGGAAAGGTGGATTTAGACTCCCCACCACCATCACCATTGGCTTCCCAAATCCCACCCACCCCACGCCATGTTGAGGCCAGTGAATGCTTTCCTTCTGTTGTGAAACCCCATCCCTACGAGAACACAGGAAGCACACAATTGGGGGGGAATCCAGTGTGGTGTAGTGTCTAGGGTGTCGGCCTGGGAGTTGGGAGATCTGGGTTCTAGCCCCCACTTGGCCATGGAAACCCACTGGGTGACTTTGGGCCAGTCACAGACTCTCAGCCCAACCCACCTCACAGGGTTGTTGTTGTGAGGATAAAGTGAAGAGGATTATGGACACAGGAAAAATGGTGGGATATAAATGCAATAAATAAATCCTCCTCCGGGAATGTGATGGTCCCCATCTGAATTGGACTACACACTACACAATAAAGGTAATGTGTAGTTTGGTTCACAGAGGCTTTGGATGCTCAGTCATGCTGTTTTCATGGCAACTGCAGTTCCAATATGCAGCTTGAAGAAATGGATATACTATGCAGAGGAGTATCTTGGGGCCTTCCTAGACGAGGCCTTAGAGCGCCTTCTGACCCGGCTTCCCTGCTGTGCGTCCAGATGATGCACAGGGGAATCCGAAGACAGGCCGCACTGAGGCCTGGTCTTACGCGCCATAAGCCAATGCACTTATGGCGCGCTTTTTCCCCAGCTCCGGCCTCAGGCCGGGGCTGGGGAAAGTGTGGAGACTTCCGCGGCTTTTCGCGGCTCCTCGCTTACTCGCGAGGAGCCGCGAAAAGCCGCGGACCTGTCACAGCACTCATAGGAGCGCTGTGCCCATCGGCGGGGTGGGGGTGGGCGAAGGATGGCAGGGGCAAGGATGGGAGGGTGGGTGGCACGGTGGGAGGGCGGGTGCACACCCGCCCTCCCCCCGTGCCACCCACCCTCCCATCCTTCCCCCCCCCTCGTTTTTTTTAAAAAAGTCAAAAAGCCAATTACCGTCTCCGGAGTCTTCGGGCCAAACGCAGCCCCTTTAAACAAACAAACAAACAAAAATGGCGGACGACGCAGGGCTTCCGTCCTCCCTGCGTCTCCGCCGTCTGGAAGCCTGGGGGAGGCGCGCTAACGGTAGCGCGCCTCGGCCCTGCCTCCCTGCCGGCGTAAGCCGGCAGGTCTAGCAAGGCCCTAAGAGTTCTGCATGACTTACACAGATTAGTCTCTCCTGGCTGGCATCTATCCTGCAAATCCACAGGGACAGAGCCCTCAAATAAGACACTAAATTCTGGTTTGGGTGGAATTTGGCAGAAACACAGCCTAGAGGCATTCTGCTTTTCCCCCTTCAGTAATGCACAGGGAAATCAGTAAATTCTCCTTAGATGAGCGTTTCCAGGATAAAATACACCGCTTTGCCACAAAAGGCTGGGGCAATGGATCAAAGGCCAGTTTGTTGAGCATCATGGAAAAGGCACGTTGCCCTTTGGAACCCTCCTTCCCCAAAATGTTTGCCTGACCAGCAAACAGAATATTGTCCTTGAACCTTGGAGGCAACAGGGCTACCTAGCCATGTACTGATGTTGTCAAGTCACCAACCTCTGTAAAATGAGAAAAAATGGGCTGAAGAAAGTAAAATGTTACTGACCTGGCAAGCCAGTTAACTGCAAGCCAATGAATTGCACAATCAAAAGACTAATGGTCATGAGCTCTAGATTGGGTTTGGAGAGTATCAACTTGTTGAGTGCCATGTATGCACAAAGCGTAACAAACATTTTAAATTCATAGGCATAAGCATCAAGTTTCTAAACATCCAGGCAGCCCAGGACCTAGAACGTTTTCAGCCTCAACTGAGGATGAATCTGACAGTCTCCCTTTGTGATGTCAGGCTACATAAAACCCAATTTGCACTATGAAACAAGCCACCATTTAATCATGGATTCTTTGGAAGTGAATGAGAGCAAGCGAGCGTGCTGGCTACCAACTGCTCACACATTTCCAGTGCACTGAACAACCCAAGGTTGTTCAACCCATCCCTGGGTTGTTCTCCATGATGTCCGAACCTGAAACTCTGGGTTGTTGAAGGAGAAACAACCCAGAGTTATAACCCAACAACAAAATCTGGGCTTTAACTCAGGGTTGTTTCCAGGTTCCAGGTTCAGACATCACAGAAAACAACTCAGAGACGGTGCGTCCCTGGGTTTAGTGCAACAGCAGCAGAGAAGCAGTTGGGAGCCAGTATGCCCACTCGCTCCCAAACAACCCATGGTTAACAAACCTTAGGTTGTTTATTTGTGTGAAAATATCTTATCTTGCCAGGCAAAAGCATCAAGTTTCAAAGTACCTAGGCATGTTATTTTGACATTCCTATGTTGACCCTATGAAGTAAGAACAAGAGCCCTGCCATATCCTTCATGACTTACAAAGACACAAGTCAGGTAAGCCACTGCTTGGTCAGAGTGTTCCTCCATCAGCTCTTGAGTCACGGAATCCCCGTGTTGGCAGAATGCAAAGCTAGGAGGACTCATTTGCACTGGCCAAGGTCTCAAACAGTTATGAGAACATGTCTATTAAAAACAAGACACGAGGACTGTCAGCCTGATCTTATGCTTCACTGAGCTGAACCGACCCAATGGTGCACAGGAGCTACTGCAAGGATCCCCCCACTGGACTCCCCCCATCTCAGGCACTCTCCCCTTGCTCCCTCCCAGATGCTCCCCCCCACTCCCCCCCAGCCCCTGGTACCCCCTCACTCACCTACCTCTGCACACACCCTCAGCATGCCACACATTAACACGCATCGCCTTAGCATATATATATGTGTGTGTGTGTGTGTGTGTGTGTATGCATGCATACCTCTTGGAGTAGAGCAAGACCTGTACTACTAGCTCTACAACATCTGGGAGGTTGGGGAAGGGGCCTTAGCATCATTGCTCCCTCTCACTTGAGGCACCTCTCCTCTGCTGCTGCTAGTGCCTCCTTCAGGTTTTTCCAAACGGAGAGGTCTTAGCATTAACTATCAGGAGACATGGTGCAGCTATTCAGTCTTTTCTTCCACCAGTCTTTTCTTCCACAGCGAGAAAAAAGATGGAAGTAGTGGTAGAAAAACACGGGAAGGTTACACATGGATAATGGCAACATCTGGACCCCCATAATATTCTGTGAATGGGTTAGGCCGATTATACAGTTAAAACCCTCACCTGCAAGCACCCTTTAAAGAGAGATGGGGGAGTCAGCCACCTGTGAAACATCTAACCAGGTAAGAAGACCCCACCCCCAATATCCCAAATTGCATTTCAACAAGGATGCTGTGCAGCAAGAATAGCGCTAGTAGCAAGGGATGGGCTAGTTGCTTTTGTCATTCCTCCCCATGTTAATTCTGATCTTGCGTTTGTATTTGATTGCTATGAACTAATTAAGTGAGTTTCACATTATTTCATTGTAACTTTGTATTTATACAAAGCTACGATTAGTGAAATGTTGGCTTGTTATCTGAATGCGTTGGCATTTTCTGTATTTGTTTTCAATGGTAATGCTGGGTTTTGATGTTTGATGGCTGTTGCAAGCTGCACGGTGGGCACAGTCCACCATGAAAAAGTGGCGTATAAACGGACTTCCATAAGCTAGGAAGGCACTACCAAATGTTGCATGAACAGCAAACCCATGCCTGCTACTGAAACATTCCACTACAATGGGGAAAAGGGGGGTTTTCCTGGAGGCACATCCCACGGCCACAGAGCATGAAGTAGTTGGGCCTTAATACTCTGTTGTACTCTCAAAAGGAAGGGGAAATTTAAAGGCAGGTGAGGGGGGGAAATTGAATGCAGGCTTATGGAGGAACTAAAGATTTTAATCCAGAGCCAGCAAATAATAGTTCTTTCATATGAACTAATAATTCACAAAATGATTGTGTACTCTTGCATATAGCTTAAAACGTCAATTAGATCTGTGTCAGATGATAAAAGAGATCTTTCTTGCACAAGAAAGCAATCTTTTTACCAGCCTCCTGAGCCTTATATGCATCTTTGTTAATGTTCTCCCGGTTGTGCCCTGCCCCCAACTCAACTTACTTTGTTCCACTACATGGCACAAGACTGTCTAGGCCGGACAGGAGTCGAGCAGGTTTTTTGCAATGAATGAAAGTTCCCAACATAAGGCAGGCAGGCTGGCTGGCTGGCTTTCAATTAGGAGAATGATTTCATCCCAGGGAAGAAGGGGTGTGGGTGTGTGTATCTATGATTATATATCAGTGAGCAAACTAAATCAGTGCAAAGCAATGCTGTAGGTAGGAGCTCTTATCTCTATACGATAGACTTAAACTGGTTTCGCAGTTATTCTGAAGATGAGGGAACCCTGGGAACTACAATTTAGGAAGGGGTCGGGGACTAGGGATGGAATCCTCAAGACCCTCATCAAAACTACAATTCTCAGGATTCTTTGGGGGAAAGCCAAGACATAAAACTGATATAGCTTCATAGTATAAGTAGGCTCTAAGGCCTAGTGCTGGGAAGGCATTAGAATAGACCTCAAAAGGAGTTTTAAATTTGCCTAGGCCATAGCTAGACCTAAGGTTTATCCCAGGATCATCCCGGGTTCGTCCCTGCCTGAGCGCTGGATGCCCTGTGTGGCACTTAGATGAGCAGGTTTGACCCCAGGACAATCCCTGGATAAACCTTAGGTCTAGCTACGGCCCTAGTCTCTGTTCCAATGTCAACGTGTTGAAAATCAGCCTTCCCCAACTTGGTGTCCTCCAGATGTTTTGGTTCCCAATTCCAATCAACACCAGCCAGCTTGGCTGATGAAAAATGATGGGAGTTCAAGTCCAAAATACTTCTATTATTTATTTCATTTCTATATCGCCCAATAGCCAAAGCTCTCTGGGCGCTTTACAAAATATCAGGAGGGCATCAGACTGTGAAAGACTTTAGATGCATACGTTCACACTAACTTTCAGTCCTCCAAGGTTGTCCAGCAATAAATAGTTCCTTTTATTCATATGTAGTCACGTATGAGGAATATTTCTACACACGTCAGCGGAAGATTTCTGTTTGCATTATCACAAAACATTTTACAGTGCTACAAAATGCCATATAGCATGTGGGTGAAAACATGTTCAGACATTGTTTTTCCACTATGATTGTACCTAGGCCATAGTCATGAGGACGTCACTCCACCCCACCCAAACCCTTCTTTTTTGTTGTTGTAATTATTATTTTTTTCAAAGTCTAATCCTTTCACTTGTAGAGATCAGGGCTGACCCTACTATTAGCAGGTTTATATAATCCCAGGATGCAGATTTAGAGGAACATTAAAAGGCCACAAATTATGAGTTATATAGTTAATTATTGGATGTTTACCACCATATAGAGGGCTACCTTTGGATGCTGGGCTTCAGACACAATCTTGAAAAAGATAAGGAAAAATACGTATGCAGCCAGAATTCTGTTCAGCTGCTCAGTAACAAAACAAACCTGCTTCTGATTTCCAGTATTCTTCTTGCCTTTCTTCCTGCCTTCTGCACAGACATAAACATCTACTTCACACAGAAGTACCAAACAAAGATTCTTTTCTTAAAGGGAGGGTGGAAGCTTCTGCAGAGGGCTGTTACTGATTAATTAATGGTACACTTCAGAGATAACAAAATAAAACCTTCCCCCTCCCAAAGCCCTTCAACGCAAGGCAGCATTCCACCAGGGAGTATCCTCAAAGCAACTCCGTGAACTTGCAAGCAGGTGATGTGTCTTCCGATCCAAGACCAGCTTGCTTAGTTCTCAATCCTATAATTATGGATGACAAACATCACCTAGAGTGCTTCCAGACAGAAGACTCCCAGCAGTACCAATGAGAAAGCATTGTGCAGCTCGTCTGACTTCCTTCTCAACAGACTTTGCATAGTAAGAAAAAAAGATGGAAGAAGCAGTGGGTTACAAGCAGAAGGTGATGCTGTCTGGACCTTCCAGAAAATTCCATGAAAGAAGCAGGGTGATAGCATGTTAAAAGGCTTGTCTCAAAGCATCCCAAACTACCCAGGTAAACTTATTTCACAGCTATTTGGATACATGACAGGAGCCAGCCTAGCTAGCATCATTTTACCTATGGCCTGGTTCAGACAACACGCTAAACCATGCTGCTTAACCATCAACCATTTTGTGGCTAAGCAGCATGGTTTAGCGTGTTGTCTGAACCAGGCCTATGAGTCTCTTGCTTACAGCAATTCTCAAAATATGATTGGGAGAAAGTCTAGTTTCAAGAGCCTTCTAAACAAGTAGACAGGCTGTTGAACTCATCCAATTTGGGAACAGCAGGATACAAGGAAGAATGTAGGATGCATCTATACTCCAGCCCCAAACTAATTTCACTGTCCTGGCTTTTCTCAAAACATAGCTGTTGTAGGAAGTTGCTGATAATTATATGTTCAAGAATCCCCAATGGATTCCAAGGATTCAGTGGTAGGGAAAGCACCAAGCACAAAAACGCACACACATCACCTCAGTTTTGAATGGCACACACATGTAAATGGCTGCCTTTCTCTGCAAACCATGAACACTTTGTGATCAGGCCCATGGTTGTGTGTATTTTTCTAAGGTCAGGCATGAGTCAGTCAGAACAGACACAACATGCTTCAACTGTATACTCAGTATCTTGTCCCAAGCCGGGGTGGGGGGTGGGGAGTAACAAACGAGACTGCTCAGAGCAAAGAACTTCTTAAACCAGTCTGCTTCCTCCTCTTCCTCCTCCCACCTCTGAAGCACCCAGTACTGGCCACCGTACAGCACTGGATCAGTGAGCAAACCAAGGTAGCTGGAACCCAAGTGCTAAGCCGGTCTGCCTAAGACTCAAATCAACAATTCATTTTCAATAGGAGAGCTACTTTGAACTGAGCAAAGGTTAAAGGCCCTGCAACTTTGGGTCCACCCACTGACTCACTGCTGCAGGCAAACGGCCATGGGCTAGTCACTCTCTCTAAGCCAAGGGAGTGGAACCTCTTTCAGCCCAAGGGCCAAATTCAAGTTCAGAGTACCTCTTGGGAGCTGCATTCCAGGGGAGGGCGGGACTGGAGGCAAAGAGGGCAGATCCAAAGGCAAGTATATACCCAAACACCAAAAAAATCCCTAAAGCGTACCCCCAAAAAGCATCTATCAGCTTAATGCTCTTACTGCCAGTAATTAAGTAACTTAGGAGAGACATTTTAACCTTTTAGGATGGGAGGCGATTTTGATGGAACTGCACAAATGCTGTAATAATTATTAATAATAATTAATAATAATTAATAATAATTAATAATCATATATTTCTTTCTCGCCTCTCCCTCTGGATCAAGGCAGGGAACAACATAGAAAACATCAAACAGTCGATGGGTGGGGTGGAGTGGGGTTTGTGGCTTTCCAGGGAAGGGGCCAAATTTGGTCCCCGGGCCTGAGGTTCCCCACCATGGCTCTACATCAAATAGGATTATTGTGGAGCTAAAAGTGGAGGAAACCATGTATGTTGCCCTGAATGCCTTGCAGGAAGGCTGTGATATAAAAGGAATAAATAAGTTCTGACACAGCATATCTGTGATAGAGAGCGAAGAAGTTAAAAAAAGCAACTATTTGCCTGCAGGAGACAAAGCAGTCTACACAAACTGCAGAGGTGGTGATAAGCTTGTACCTGGACTATATCACTGCAGGTAGTTATGATGGGAATTGCATGTTTGAACACTCCACACAGAAAGAAAGAAAAAAAGTAGGGCCTTTTCTTCTGTGGCACCCCAGCTGTGGAACGAGCTCCCCAGAGAAGTCCGCCTGGCACCTACATTATACTGTGAAGACCTTTTTTATTTTCTCAGTATTTTAACATTTTACCATACTAGTCTTTTAACCTGCTGCTTTAAACCTGTATTTTAAATCTCTGCATTGCTGCTCAGTTTTATTCTGGTGGCACTTTTATATTGTGGGTTTATATTGAGGTTTAAATTTTATACTTAAGTTGTATTTTATGGTTTTAATTTTTGTGAACCGCCCAGAGAATTTTGGCTGTTGGATGGTATAGTAATGCAGTAAATATATAAATAAAAAACCCACACACCAAAAATTAAAAGGCTTCGCTAGAACCCTTCCCCTTTACATCTGGATGCTATGTGCAAGACGTTGGTTTGTTGGTTTTCATATGGGGGAGGGAGATTAAGTCAATCAATTTCTCCTATCTGCAGTCCAAAGTAGTACAGTCCAGTAACAAAATGCATTGCCTCATCTGCTATTTCTGTTCAAATATATAAGATTGATTCTGGCCCACTTGCATTGGCTGCCTGTATGTTTCTTAGTCTGATTCAAGGTGCTGGTTTTAACCTATAAAGCCTTACACAGCTTGAGACCACAATACCTGACGGAATCCGACATGAACCTACCCATACACTACATTCAACATCTAAGGTTCTCCTCCCGCTGCTTACTCGGAGGGAAGCTCAGAGGATGGCAACAAGGGAGAGGGCCTTCTCAGTGGTGGCCTCCCAATTCTGGAACGATCTCCCCGATGAGGCCTGCCTGGAGCCAACATTGTTATGTTTTCAGCACCAGGTCAAGACTTTTCTCTCAAGCATTTAACAGCATATGCTGAGTTTTAATTGACCCCAAATCTATCTTTAGGTCTGGTTGAGAGCTCGAAGTTTTTTTAAATGGATTTAATCTTTTTATGTTGTCTGTTTTTATGTTTTTAAATTTTGTATATTGCTTTTTAATGTTTAAATCTTTTGTAAACCACCCAGAGAGCTTCAGCTATAGGGCAGTATAGAAATGTATTTAACAACAACAACAATAACAATAACAACAACAACAGGCACATCCCAGGCAGAGGGGATCCTTGGGACAAAAAATTATGCTCAAGCCCAGATAGGAAGACCTTTGAGGCTTGGTTGAATTTCTACTAGTTGCCTATCCCTAGTAGAAGAGCTACATATCCTCTGAGGATTCAGCATACAACCATCCAGAGTATGAGACCTCCAACACAGGAATCTTGCATGTTAAGTATCCCCACAGATCCCTTGACTGGAAGCCAGTCCTGCCCTCTCGAACAACACAGAGTCATGGCCCCGTAAAACTTGCAAGTACCTACATGCAGCATTTTTGTAACATTGCCCAGCTCAAATATATAATAATCCACCACACACACACCTATCCACCCATGTTATATAAGATTTAGGGAGGCAGCAGCTATAACCAACAGTCAGACTAGTTTACAATGCTTCAGCTGCAGAGGTGGAAAAGATAAGCCACATTCAAATTAGACCAGAGTAGTCACATAAGGCCCTGTTCTCTACTGGCTTCCAGTCAAGGGCAATTCCATTGAGTCTGTAGCAATTAAGACTAGAGAGTACAAACAAAGGGCTTTCAAGCCAACAGCTCAAGGAACAAATCAACTTGCAAATGCCTGGGGCTTGATATTTCAATACAAAATAAAATCCATGTGAGGGGAATTACCATTGAGGAAAACTACCTGGAAGGCGGTAGGAGAATATTATATTTTATTTCACATGTATCACGTCGAGGCAAACCATAGGTTTGCCATGGACTGTTCACTCAGGACTTGCAGCCAATCACAAGTGCCTGACATGTAAGTGCTCCTATGTGGATCATAGGAAGCTGCCTTATACCACTGATATGAGTGAACCATCTGTCAAACCACTGATCCATCTGACTGCAGTGGCTCTCCCAAGCCTCAGGCAGAGGGGCCTTTCACATCACTTGCTACCCAAGACTCTAACAAGAGATGCTGGGGACTAATCTGGAACCTTCTGCATGCAAAGTCTACTCCAAGCAGGATATTCCACTATGGAAGCGGTATGAAAGTGGTATAAAAAAGCCAGGAGCCACACTACTGCTTTATAGCGGTACTGAAGTGCACTGACAACTGTTGGGGCCCATGACACATCTACACCAAGCAGGATATAACACTATGAAAGTGGTATGAAAGCGGTATATGGTATGTGTCATGGGCCCCAACAGTTGTCAGTGTTACCGCTTAATAATGGAATATCCTGCTTGGTGTAGATGAGCCCATGGTCTACTCCTGAGTTATACAGTTCCTCCCTGATTGGGATTACAACAAACACGCACATCATACATTGCATTTTTAGGTGTTTGCCTAAACAAGCATTTGAGATGGCACGTTGGGATTTTAGCCCAACAACACTTACTTGGAAGTAAAAACCACTGAAATGAAAAAGGCAAGTCAATGTGGTTTGATGAAAGTCATGATTGTCTGCTTCGTGCAATTCAGCACACACTGAATGTCACATAGCTGTCTGAGATTCTAATGACCATAGCTGAATTCTGAAACTCTCAGATTGCCTTCTATAATATATTGTATATGAAGATATGTTTGACAAAATATTGCACACTTTTAACACCCTTACAAAGGACTCCAGCAGTGCCAGCATCAAGCCCAAGGAACAGTGGCATAGCGTTACATTTTTATTTTGTTTGACACAGTGCTTACCCAACAATTGGTAGATCTATCCTAAGCATTTTATATGTGGGCAAAACAAGTCTTGGGACTAGGCTACAAAGCAATTCTAAAAGCTTATCCGTTAGCTGAGCAAGAACGGAAATTATGAGCTGCTTGTTTTCAAGGTTCCAGAAGCTTTCAGAAAGCACCAACCTAACTTCAAAGAAGATCACACACACACACAAAGGCAATACCTCAGTAGTAGAGGACATCCTTTTCATGAGGGGTGGGAGGGGAACAGGTTCAGTCCCTGTTAAATGGTCTCAAGTATCAGGACCGTGGAAGACCTCAGACTACAAGGGCAGGCAGTAGGAGTAGAGGAGTTGATCCGATATATTACAAGGCATCTCCTTATAAATTTGCTGCCACATTAAATAGAGACTACAAAGTATGGCTTTTCAAACCAGTTGAAACACAAGCAAATTAGCTTCCTCTACAAATGCCTTCCTATTTTACACATAATACTAGGCACTGCCCAACGAGTTCTTTTCCTGCGTAAGCCACACCAAAGCCAATGGAGCATGTGCTAGAGCCCTCCCCATAGCTATGGATGCAGTTAGTACAAGAGAAGCTCCCCCTACACTGCCCTCACTGGCTGTACCACTGAGTGGAGCCTCCCAGTGTTAGAAGCTGGAAGTGCAAAGTCTGCCCTGAACTTTTGTCATGATGGTGTTACAAAGATCTTGCAAAACAGCTTCTAGTACAGCCTTTCCCATCATGGTGCCCTCCAGATGTGCTGGACTGCAACTTCCATTATTCCCAGTCAACTTCCATTATTCCCAGTCAATGATGGGAGTTGCAGTCTAACACATCTAGAAGGCACCAGGTTATCATCAAATGTCTCATAGCCACACCTCGCTAAATCCGTTTTTCTCCCCAGATGTATTTTATATCTCTCCCCCTCACCCACTCTGCCAAAACTTGGCCATGTCACAAAACTCTTCACTCAATAACAGCTGGTCTTGTCGGCAAACCATAAACAGCCCCTATTTCCTGTGCCAATTGTGGCATCTGGACTATACAATGGCCACCCAATATTTATTTATAACATCTATAAGCCACCTTTTGTCCTCCAAGGAACCTAAGGTGGATTACATAATAATCATCCTCTCCATTTTTTATCCTTAACAACAACCCTGTAAGGTGGGTTGGGATGAGAGTCTGACTGGCCCAAAGTCACCCACTGGGCTTCCACGGCCAAGTGGGGACTAGAACCCGGAACTCCTGACTCCCAGTCCAACACTCTAGCCTCTACACTACACCATGGCTCTCCTATACTACATATCCATCTCAATTCTGATTCATCCTCTATAACGGGCACGTTTTCTGCCTGACAACAGAAGTTTTGTTTTATTCAGCTACAGACGCTGCATGTACAGATTAGCAAAGTAGCAATCCATCAGCCACAAACCAAGGAAAGCCAAGGTGATACACAGCACAGGGTCCACTTACACCTATCTTCTGAGCAGCCAAGTTAATGGACAATTGAAAAAGCAGCAGAAAGGTGGAACTACCAGAGGTCCCAGTAAACTATGGAGTCAAAATAATTGGGAAAACCAACAACAAAAAAGGAGTGAAGACAGAAAGATGAGCAAGTGACAGAAGTAGGAATGCTTACACTGGATGTTAGCTAGGCCTACATCAGAAAGGTCTGAAAGAGAACAGAAGCAGTGAGAAAGAAATAGTAAGTGACCAGAGTTTCAAAGCAAACCATAGGAGGCATGCTCATGCTTGTGGAAGGCAGGATAATAATCATGTGTGGAAGTAGCAATGTTATTTGAATAACCCCCAATTTCTAAAATAGGAATGCTCAAACAAATCTGGAAATCACACCTTCTCTGCCTGCCCTTATAGCCTTTTCTCCTAATCCCCATGTGTCCTCAGAGGTTAGTGAATGCCACTTTGCACATGCTCAATACACTGCATGTTTTGGGGCTAAGGCAGGGGGGTGGGGAGAGAGAAGGGGCATGAAAAATCATAATTCCGGAGCCAAGTTTCTTCCAGTGAGCTCAATTTAAAATTAAACCCTAAAAAAATGGATACCGACCAAAGAAACTTGGCAAAATGCAGAGTAGTTCACCGAAGACTGTAAAGAGTGATGGCGGTAATATCCACAATTCTTCAATGAAAAAAATGTAACTATGAATAACATCCAGGGAGTCGGAACCACAGATGTTGCCTCAAACTACTTCAAAATGTTTCATGTAAGCAGTACAGAAGACACCACGAAGAGGGCATGGAAAGATAGAAAGCCTTTAAATGCAGCAGTCCAAGGCGAAAGTAGAACGCCTCTCCACACTCCAAAAATCAGAGCCTGAAAAAAAATTATGTTATGACTCAAAATTGGGGAGAAATCCCTTCAAACATCTTGAAGGAAAGCTGCTACTTTTAAAATTACAGATGTTTCCTTCAGGGATAGCAACGCTAGCACAACTTTTTATATTCAATGGCAAATGTGTAAAGCAGAGGGGGGGAATGATATCTGAATTCCTTCTCTACAATCTTTTTGCAGGAGAGGGTAGATGAAGCCACCTTTTGCAGCAACCACTCCAGCTTAATATATGACAGGCATCTGGCACTCTGCTTGCCTGCCCCTCTGTTTCTTCATGCTGAAGTTCCCTGTGTGGCAGAGTAAATAAGCACATTCCTAAACCTTACTGATGATCCAGGCTTGGATTTCGTTTTTTTAAAAACTCAAAGGCCTCTCCCCACCATCTTCCTGCCTCCTGCTTCCCTCCACCAACCTCATGAAATAATGCTGTTTTCCTAAAAAGGCATGACAACAACACCTCTAAACTCTACCTTGCTATCTCCAGTATATAATATGTCACCCACATCAAGGGCACGGTGCAACATCTCCTTGGGCTTGGAGAGAGGGCGGGAAGGGGGCAGTGGGGACCACTGGTTTTGCAGATGCATTTTACAGCCGAAATTCCATCACATTCAAAATCCCTCTCCATGCCTAGATGTCTCCAGTTTAACCAACTACATAGACTTAGAGCATTCAGCTACATCTTTAGGAAAGTCAATGAAATATTAATACTTAGCCAACTTGTCATGCCCCTCCCCAACACCACCCCATCCAGCATATTTCAGGGAAGGTTTTCAAATCCCTTATAGCTTTCTTGGCAGGCAAGGGCTATGATCTCCTTGAAGTATGATCTGAAGGCCAACACTATACATGCCAAAGTAACAGACCCCAAACCTTGAAGACAGCAAGGAACTTACAGAGATAATGAAAAGCCAGAGCAAATGATTGATTTATTGAAACCATAAAGATAAGAGATGAGTTCAGTATGAGCAACTACTTCCACAGCTTGGCATACCACGGTCAAAGACGTGAATGTACCAGTAGAACTGGGAGATGCAAAACTAAATAATAATAATAATAATAACAACAACAAGACAGCTAGCGGCTGTATATTTGGAGAAAAGATATCGATCTTCAACACTTTAGGCTGCCATTCTGTAAACACTTACCTAGAAGTAAGTCCCATCGAACTTAATGGGGCTTACTTCTGAGTATAGGCTTATAGGTTTAGGACTGTTACACACTGGCGTGGGGGGGGGGATTTCAGTGTTATCTCCATTCAACATTGTGAACAGATTTCATTAAGGAAGATCTCGCTGAGAAGCAGATGCTGATTTTAAAACCTCGCCCACCCCCTAATCAAATACTACACATCCTCGCATACACTCTCCTGAAAAGAAATACGTCTTATACGCAACGTTTTGTTGGCATGAGCCGGAGAAGAAGGAAAAAACCGCAAGCGAGTGAATGCGAAATATGCAACACCCCCTTCCATATACTCCCCGTGGATTTTTTTTTTTAATGCAGCTTTGTTTCCAAACTGCAAAGCATATGCTGAATTCCTAAGCGCAACAGTCCCCCGTCTCCCCGTTTGGGGGGTGGGAGCCGTTTTGCTGCAAAGAAAGGGGGGAAAGCCAGGGGAAGCTCATTGTTTATAGAGGGGAATGAAGATAGCTGCAAGCAGACAACGTAATAAATAAGACTGTTTGGTATTTATTCCATTATTGAAGTCGAATGATTAGATAGAACCGAAGAAGGCATGGGAGGGGGGGGGAGGAGAAAAAAAAGGTTTTCAACTCACCTTCAAGGGCAAAAATAGGGGCGATCCCTACTAGTGTGTGCAAAAATCCTAGTAAGAGCAGCAAGGGCCCCATCATTTCTATCCTGTGGGCCAGCATGCTTGTGCAAAAATAAAAATCAGGTCCACGCAGCAGCTACAGCTGCTTTTTCTTTTTGAGTCTCCGTCACCTCTTCTCCTTCACTCTCTCCTTCCAAGGGTCTTCAATTCTTTCACCATCCACTGAACGGGGGGGGGGGGGCGCGAGATGGCAAGGAAAAGCCCCTCTCCCTCCTCCTCTCTCCCTCCCAGCCCAGGAGATGAGAGAACCCAGCAGCGGCAAAGGCTGGGGAGGGGAGAGAGGAGGGGGTTCAGCCCTCCTTAGCAAGAAAGGGAGGCTGCATGCAGGAAAAATAAGAGAGAGGGGCCGCAATCGGCGGCAGCAACCCACCCTCGCCCCTTGTGCACTAGATTAAATGCAAGCCAAGGTAACTGCAACGCTCATCAAAGGTTCCCAAGAATGATGCATGGAGGGAAAGAGCGGGGGAGAGGAAGGAAAGAAAGAGGGGTCCTTCTGGATCCAGAGAGAGACGGAGAAGCAGCAGCTCCTTTTTCCTTCCAAGCCCCTCCTAGGTGCTGCAGAGGGGAGGATGCACAGGCTGGTGCCGTCTGCACCCCAGTTGCGCTTTATGCGCGATGGGGGTGTTCTTCTTCTTCCTCCTCCTGCTGCTGCTGCTGCTGCTGCTGCCGCCGGACGCAGGAAAATCAACCCCTGCCGGGCGCACCAATAACCTCAGCCGCCTGATGGAGCTCGCGCCGCCTTCTGCCTGCCTGACGTCATGGGCTCCCAGGGAAAGGCAGGGGAGGGCGCAGGAGACGGGGGCTACGCGGCAGTGGGCTTAGGACGCATGCGCTTCCCGATCCCCTGCTGCTGAAATGGGAGAACAGCAGGGTCGTCGTCCCTCTCTCTCTCTCTGTGTCTGTCTCTCTATCTCGTTTTTAAAACCCTCAAAGCAGCCATCATCATATTGGGGTGGCGGAAATAGGAGGAGGGTGAAGGCTGCACGTGGATGCAATCCACACCCAATGTAAGAGCAGTTTCTTCTCTACAATACTCCCACCCTACACACACACACACACACACACACACACACACACACACACACGAGACTCACGACTCCCTTGGGAAAATGTCAAAAGGCGTCCGGTGTCCTCTTATTTATTGAGACAGCGAATCTGATTTCCTTCTCTTTGCAAAAAGAAAGGAAAACTCAGTCCGTGGAATACTGCGCTTCCTAATGGCAAGGACAGCCCTCCTTCCTATTGCACAAAGGGAATGCACTGGAGCCAAGGTCTTAATTGCAACAAACGGCAGCAACAGCCCCTGTCGTTTTAGGCGGATGCAGCTCCTGCTCCTTGGAAATGTACCGTCCATTCCCTCCCTCGGCTTGCACATTTTCCGAGATCACCTGCCTGAGTGCCTTGGGGGAAATCTATTGCCACACTCAGAAGGCACGCGCAGCACTGGCCCTCTCTCCTTTACCAAAAGGGATGTGTGCCGGCATGCAAGACGCCTGTCCTCGTTGCAAGAGGGGCCACCTAGAGCAACAAGAATGCACGTACACGCAATTTTCATTCCGTATCGACTGATGTGACAAATGTGGCCCAAGTATAAGAGGACAAGGCGCTCTCAGGCATCCAAAGGAGAGGAAGAAGACACCTGCCCTGGGTGAAGATCAGCTCATGGGTTTGAGAGTTGCAGCCGTTGCAGCCCTTGTGAGATGATGCCACACAGTGGAAGTGTTTTGCTTCAGTAAACACTGCCATGCCTCTATTGTCTGCCTGCCAGATGTTTTCAAAAGGTGTTCCATTATAACATCACCTTCCTAATAGGTGCCCTTTGGGGAGGGGCCAAAAAACTCCCTATTAAAATAAATAAATGAATAAATTGCATCTGATTACCTTTTCTTCTGAGAGTGAGTGAGGAACATTTCAATAACTTCTCAGTGATGTTTTTAAACCGACTCCGATCTATTCAAGTCTCTTTCTTGCATCTCAATACCAGGGTGCTCCTGGATATCATAAATCACTGGAACAAGGGAAGAGCAGAGGTTATTCGTATGCAAATAGAAAAGTTTTAATGGTTTTATTCGTTCCCAAATCGTATTTAAAATATGTATATACCGCTTTCCCCTTAAAATGTCCAAAGCAGTTTACAAGTTTAACATAAAACCCAGAGAGGTTCGGCTATTGGGCGGTATAAAAATGTAATAAATAAATAAATAAATAAATAAATAACAAATATAATCAAGATAAAGAGGGGAAGCGTTTTACTGAGGGGACCTCAGTTCTTTCATTTAAAGGTTTGGGGTTCAAACATAACTCCTCTCTAGAAGACTTTTTTCTACCCTAATCCCAAACCAAAGGTGAATTATGATTAGTCAGTAGCATATAGGAAGCTGCCTTATACCCAGTGATACTGAGGGTACACTGACACTGGCTCTCCAGGATTTCAGACAAGGGTCTTTCCCAGCACTATCTGCCAGGATGCCAGGAATTGAATCTGGGACCTTTTGCATGCAAAGCTCTACCAGTGAGCTACAGCCCTCCTCTGATAAAAGAAAAGCACTATTTAGTAGTAGTGGTGGTTGTAGTAGTAGAAGGCATTTTGATTGCTTAAGGGAGCAATCTATGCATGTTTAGGCAGAAAAAGTCCTACAACTGTCAGTATTCTTCAGCCAGCATGCTAGAAGTTTTTGGACTTTTTTCTGCCTAAACATACATAGGATTGCACCCTATGTAGGTTCAGTTAAAACTTGGGAAACCTGCAAATAGATTTTGTTGATTCCTGTTTCAAGCCCGGAAACAAAAGCAATTGTGGTGTCTCTGGCCTGGTTTTAACCATGAGTTGAAATAAAACAGTCACATCAGATGACAAATTTCAGAGGGGTATCTATCCATGTAGTTTTCCTGCCTCTTAACTTCCATCTCTGTGGGCCACTAAACACAGCGGATAGGGCTGGCCCAAAACATTTTCCTGAAGCAAACAATAATAATAAAGGTGAAATCCTATGCATATCTAGACAGACAGAATTATGGGAGTTGTAGTCCAGCACGTCTGGGGAGCACAAGGTTAGGGAAGCCTGGACAGTTAGAAAAGTTAAGATTTCCATAATGTGCTACTCAGTGGAACATGCCAAACACTTCACAGGCCTCTTCTAACGGGATTTTCAGCCCTGCAAAAGCTGGTAGCAGCTAGAAATGAAAATAATATTAAGATGAATCTCAACACCACACAAGCAAGTAACAAAATGTATGAAATTTTTTCAAAATTATGAACTCTATGAAACATGGGCAGAATTCCACCCAAAAGACTCAACACACACTAATTTCACTCACAACCTCACAATTCTTTTTCTAGGCTAGATACGATAATGGTCACAAACGGTCTACTACCATGGTTAGTTAAAATAGATATTGGCCAAATAAACATATCTGACCATGCCCCAGTGCTTCTGGAGATGGCAATATGTGACAAGGAAAAAATAATATCAATATGGCGGTTACACCCTACCTTAAAAGCATGACAGGAATGCAAAAGTAGAACACAGGATGGGATAGTAAACTATTTTAGAGAAAATCGAATTAATGACACTTCAGAAGGGGTGAGGTGGGATTGTTTGAAAGCAGAAAGAAATGGCCTTTATTCAGAATAATACTAAAAAGAGTAAAAAAGAAAAGGAAAGGAAAAATAGCAACTGAATTGTAGCTCTAACAACTGAGGAAGGAACATAAACTTGGAGCGCAAACGAAATGGGGAAAATACTAACTAAATATTGACAGAGAATTTATAAAAGTGTATCAACAAGAAAGGAAGATTAATGGCCTAACAAGGGAGCAGTCGATATATTTAGAACAGCCTATATCATTAGAAGAAATAAAAAATGCTATAAAAAACCTGAAGTCTAATAAAACACCAGGCCCTGATGGCTTTACAGCTGAATTATATAAAGCATGTGCTGAATTATTGATTCCACAACTTTCAGAAGTCTTTAATGCAATATTACAGGGGAACACAACTACCAGATATATGAAAACAATCAAGGATAACTCTTATTAAAACCTGGTAAGGCTCCAAAACTTCCAAATTCATATCGTCCCATCTCATTATTAAATGTGAACTATAAAATGTTCCCTATTATATGGGCAAACAGACTAAAGACAGTGAAAGGGAAAATAATCCATCCTGACCAGTTTGGATTTATTCCAAAAAGGTATAGTGTAATCACTTACGCCAAAAAAATCGAAAACACCACTAGCAATTGTGGCTCTAGATCTCTATAAGGCCATTGACAGTGTAAACTTAAAATTTATATTAAATATTTTACAAGTATATGAATTTGGCCCAAAATTCTCACCTATTCTACAACAATCTATGCTCAAACACCAACGACAATTAGATTTAATAATATGGAAACATCTCCCTTGAAAATCCAATCTGGTACCAAACAGGGATGTCCTCTGTCCCCATTATTATTTGATTTGGTAATTGAATTTCTAGCAGACAATTTGAGAAACAATGATAATATCAAGGGAGTGCCAATCAAAAATCAAACCCATTTAATAAATTTGTATGCTGATGACATGGTTCTTATACTAGAAAATCCCAAACCAAGTATAAGACACATCAAAGAGGACCTAGAACGTTTCCAGAAGGCATCAGGACTGAAAGTCAATTACACAAAATCAGATTTGCTATGTTACAATATACCTCCAAAGATAAAATTGACATGTCTAATCAACTAAAAATTCCATTAGTCCACAAGTCATTTCATTATTTAGGAGTCCAAATTTCAAAAAATATGAACAAATCCTTCCAATTAAATTATGGAAGAATCTGAAAATAAATAATAGCAGATATTAAAAGATGAAACAAAATTAACCTGTCACTATTGAGCAGAATATTGGTTATAAACATGATGGTGGTGCCAAAATTTACATACTTGTTCTATGCTTCACCCACTGATATTGCACCAATTTTTTTAAATATTGCAAACAATTGACACAGTCATCTTTAAAAGTAAAAGACCCACGACACAAAAAATTTTAAGATATAGGAGGATAGAGGAAGGAGGATGGGGAATATCCAAATTAAAACTATATTATGAAGTCTATCAGCTTAGACACTTAATGTCTATAATTAAAGATTCACAAGACAAACATTGATTTTATACAGAAAAGGCTTTATTTCAAGGTACAGATCTCACATCATTACCTTTCATTAAAAAGAAATTAAAAAGGGCATACAACAATAACACACAAGTATTATTTCTATTTTAAAAGTCTAGAAATATAGAAAGGAATCATTGACGCCTGGGATATCTCCACTGATACCAATTTTTGGACACCCAGATTTTCATCTAAAAGAGAGTATGATAAACAAAAAGGCTTTAAAAGACAATCAACTGGATAGATTAATGCATTATTATACAAGCTGGGGATTGCATTTGCTGCTTCTAACATGTGCTATCCAGCATTGCAAATTTACCCGGAAATAAGCTCCACAGAAAATAATAGGATTTACTTCTGAATTGACATGTATAGGATCGTACCGTATCATATTTAAGATATCTGCATTGGTGCAAATTTTCCCTCCCCTTCCTTCCTTCCTTCCTTCCTTCCACAAACTTTGTTTTATGGTAGAATGAAGGAGATATTGTGGGGGGTGGGGGAAATGTATCAGTGAATGATCAGTATATTGCGGAATTTTTTTAGTATTATTCTGCTTTGAGATTATGTTTCCATTGTATCATATCCTCTTCTCAGAATATCATATCCAAGCAAAAATTCTCTCTGGTTTTACGGCTGTTTCACACACTTACAATATATTAATTAATTCAACTGCATTTTATCTTGTTAATAGCGTATGTACTGTATCTACCTGTGTAGTACTTCATGATGAGTTAAATGGACACATGGGCTTTATTTTCACCATAACCACAAAGTTGTGAACCGCCCAGAGAGCTCCGGCTATTGGGCGGTATAGAAATGTAATAAACAAATAAATAAATAAGTATGTACATTGCTGCAGGAAGCCACAGTTGGCCTCAATTCAGCCACTGTGACATGTTTATTTTACATATGATTTTATCAATATTATACCTTGCCTACAAAAAGCTCAGAGAAGTATTCACAGTTCTCTCATATTTTATCCCTGTGAAATGGGTTGGGTGATTCAAGAACTTGGGGTTTCTTTTAGATCCATCATTGTCACTTGAGGCTCAGATTACCTCAGTGGCACGGAGTGCCTTCTACAAACTCCAGTTGGTGGCCCAGCTACGCCCTTATCTGGACAGGGATAATCTGGCTTCAGTTGTCCATGCTCTGGTAACCTCCAAGTTAGATTACTGCAATGCACTCTACATAGGGCTGCCTTTGAAGATGGTTCGGAAGCTGCAGCTTGTGCAAAATGCAGCAGCCAGATTGATTTCAGAAACCAGAAGGTTCAACCATATAACACCTACTCTGGTCCGCTTGCACTGGCTGCCTGTATGTTTCCAAGCCCAATTCAAGGTGCTGGTTTTGACCTATAAAGCCTTACACGGCTTGGGACCACAATACCTGACGGAACGCCTCTCCTGACGTGAATATACCCGGTCACTACGTTCAGCATCTAAGGTCCTCCTCCGGGTGCCTACTCCGAGAGAGGCTCAGAGTGTGGCAACGAGGGACAGGGCCTTTTCGGTGGTGGCCCCCAGACTATGGAACGATCTCCCTGATGAGGCTCGCCTGGCTCCAACGCTGCTATCTTTCCGGCGCCAGGTTAAGACTTTCCTCTTTGCCCAGGCATATGGCAGCACATCTTAATCACCCACATGTTTAATTTTTTAACGGCTTTTAATGCTTTATGTGTGTATGTTCTGTGTTTTAGAATTTTAAATTTTGTATACTCGTTTTTATCTTAATTTTTTAGAATTTCTGTAAACCGCCCAGAGAGCCCTGGCTATGGGGGCGGTATATAAGTGTAATAAATAATAATAATAATAATAACAACAACAACAACAACAACAACAACAACAACAACCAACAAATTTAATGGATGTGCCCAGATCTGAACGTGACTCTCCCCAGTCTAAGTCCAACACACACTGCACCACACTAGTGGGTAAAAGGTTTGAAGCCACATCAACACATTATGGGGTACAAGCAATAAATCCCTGCTAATGCGATATCATGTCACATTAGCCTGTATCTAGAAATATGCGTTTCTAGACCTAGAGAATTTCCATCTGTACTTTTGTGAATGGAAGTTAAGATTATTTTAAACTAGCTTCAGAGTTCTATTTGTGTGCATCACATAGTACTTATGAACTGGAAAAAGAGTAGACACAGATTAAATGGAGACCTGCTTAGCATTAGCAGGATTGCTGCATCATGTGCTTTCAGATCATTTCCTGGTCAGCAAAAATCACAGATGGTGAGACTCTTTATGGAAGTATGATGGAAGCGAATTACACTGGCCAGAGTGTTACGGTCTGGTCAACTTAAATGGGCCAGCACCACATTTCAAAGGCTTAAAACAAAACCCATTGCAAACAGCTTGTTTGGTTGGATGAGAGTATGCAGTCTTGCACAGGTAGCCAGATGTGTATTCCAGGTCATGTAAACAGGATTAAGTCCCCCTCCTTTCTATATTGGCATGTAAGATTTGAAAACCTCATCTGCCTAATCTTCTATGATTGGCTAACATTACATTCCTTTCATTCACTGACAAAGAACCCTTTCTAGAAACTCTGATTAGATAAATTGTAGTTAAGATTAGAGCGATTCAAAAAGAGTGGTTCTAGTTGTGTGCGCAGCAATGGGATAATCTCCCTGATTCTTCTTATTTATTTGTTGTGGGGTAAGGGGACAACATAGTACTATTTCCATTCTGAAATGGCTTGATTGAACAGGTTATTTGAAGGAACGCCTCCTCCCATATGTACCTGCCTGGACCTTAAGATCATCTACAGGGGCCCTTCTCCGTGAGCCCCTGCCAAAGGAAGTGAGGCAGGTGGCTACTAGGAGGAGGGCTTTCTCCGCTGTGGCACCCCGGTTGTGGAATGAGCTCCCCAGAGAGGTCCGCCTGGCGCCTACACTGTACTGCTTTCGTCGCCAGCTGAAGACCTTTTTATTCTCTCAGTATTTTAACACTTAATTTTAACTTAAATCAAAATTTTACTGTTCTAACTCTGTATTTTAATCTTATATCAATTTTGCTGCATGGTTTTATCCTGCTTGTGCTTTTTATACTGTATTTTGTAATTGTGCTTTTAACATGTTGGTTGTTTTATTATGTTTTTAATTTTTGTGAACCGCCCAGAGAGCTTCGGCTATTGGGCGGTATAAAAATGTAATAAATAAAATAAAATAATAAATAAAAATTATTGGAAAACCATGAAAGCCTTTAGACAAACCTGCCAACCATAATGTCACTCTAATGCTACCCTGAGAGGAAATAAAGGCTTTGGCTAAGCTTCGCCCATCCCCTTTGACTTTGCAAATGCCATGTAAATTGTTTCCTTAAATGAATTCCATTTTATTTTTTCACTGTATACCCTTTGGGTTTCCCCTCTGCCAGGTTTCCTTCCTAGAAAATAGTGGGTTTCTTTTTATAAGATAATTTTAATAAGACAACTCTGAAAACTTGATGAACATCCAGACTGGTGGCAGTGTATCGATTTTTAAGAACATTTTGACTCCGTGGGTCCTATACATGCAGGGCCAGCAGCACCAGGTTTGAGGGGGCACTAGATGAAGTGTCTTACCCCAACTGACCAGGGTCTAATCCACACCGTTTATTCCAGAATAGTATCAAGGTTGTCTCTACTGCGCCACATGACGCACAGCTGATCCCGTGGTGATCTAGGGACGACCCCTCAGTTTTCCTGGGATATCAATGACAGCTTTTGTCCCAGTTCCCCCCCCCCCCCCCCGCTCTTGCAAAAATCTCGAGGTGCACGACAGGTGTGCCCTCCTCTCGTGAAGCTGTTCCTTGCGAGTAGCGGGGATCAGCAAACAGGCAATCAGCTGTGCATAGTGAGCCCATGGGTATCAGGGGTCTTTCCGCGCTCTCTCTGTGTGTGTTTTAATGCTCTCTCTGAGTTTAAGATATCCGTAAAGACGAGTCTCTTCCAGCAGGCCTGCCCAGATGAATTTTAAACCTAAGAATTTTAAGATGTTGTGATAGTTATTTTAATATTGTAATAGTTTTATATGCTCTTTTAACTAATTTTATGTATTATATATATTTTTAAATATATATGCGCAAAGACAGGTTCACAACTCTGCTCTTGCGTAAGAGTCAGGTGTCGTAAAAAAAAATGTTGCCCCGAAACGTCTCTCCTTAATTGTGGGCAAACTTGCTGTTGTGTGCCCCATGAAGGACGATTGCTGAAGCAGAAAACTTTGCAATCATCCCTCCCCCCCCTCTCGAAAGGGCTCTAGGTGTAGATGAGCCCCAGGTGATGTGTGGTGGCAGGCAGCAGCCATAGCTGGGCAGCAGTGCAGAAATCAGCACAGCTCCGCCTGCCCACCCTCTAATAATTTTTGAATGTCCCAGCACTGTACAGAGAAGAAAGACAGCTGCAACCATCTTTGTTATCCTTAACCCCTCTAAGCTCTGTTCCCCAACACAATGTAAATCATGGGCTGGCCTAATAGGCACTATGTTTATGGCTGCAGCCACCCGGCCTGTTGCTTCTCTTGACAACACTGGTACATTAATCATGGGCCCTCCAGAGCCAATAAGATTGCCTTCCTGGGAAAGATAAGATTGCCTTCCTGGGGAAAAGTAGGCTTTCAGTAGGCACTGAAACACCAGAAGGATTGGCACTTGCCTAGTTTGTAGTGGTAGCGAGTTCCAGAGTGTAGGCACTATGATACCAAAGGCCCCACTCCAAGACATCATGGACTGGGACCCACGAAGTCTTGGTCACCAACAGGAGGCTATCTCCTGATGAGCACAGCAAGCAAACAGACAAGTAGGGGGGTCTGGCAATCCTGGTCTTGAGTTGTTTAGGGCTTTGTAAACAAGTTCAAAAACTTGGCCTGGTAATGCTGCCAATAAGCTGCTCCTCTTACCAACCTGGCTGCAGCACTCTGTATTCACCGCAGCTTCCAGACAAAGCATAATGGCATTGCCACAACTGACAGCAGTTGATGCTCTCACAATCTGCACCTGTCGCACAAATGGGACCTGGAGCAGATCATCATTTGAGGATCAGAGCTTCAGAGACTTTGTCAGCAAATACAGAGATCCCTAGAGGGTGGGAAAGAAGCAACCACGGGGGGGCGGGGGGATGTGGGATAGGTTCTCACACTACTGGCATGTAGATGATAGAAATACTCTTTGAACATACAGGAAGTAGACAGATGTGTTTCTAAATGTAGCCACTGATGTTGAAGAAGTGAGATCTCAGATATGCTGTTTAATAAAATCCTAAATTAAATGTAACCATTCATATATGTTGCTCATTGATGGATCAAGTCGGGGATTGGGAAGTCAATTACTTAGCAAACAAATTTATAGGCACAGTCAGTCAGCATATCTCCACAGAGCCTTTGAAGGGGCAGTTAACTGATGTCAGGGAAAGATTCCCGGAGAATGGCCTCTCCATATAGCCCAATCTCCCCTTTCCTCTTAAGCTAAGCCAACCCTTTCCAACCTGGAGCCAATGGCCATGCAGGCTGGGAATGCTGGGAATTCCAGTCCAACACAACTGGAGGGCACCAGGTTGGGGAAGGCTGTCCTAAGCAGTCAAATGGAAGAGAAAGACTTCATCACTGGCATCTTGGCATACACACAGGTTTAAAGGTTCAGATGTCCTTGACTTGGGGAAGGTTTATTACAACAAGTATGTGGATCGCTGATATTAGCATCTCTTGTTCACTCAGCTGTGTAAAGTAGCCTGGGAAGGAAACCGAACGTTGGTTCCATTTACATAAAGAAATCCATCTGCATTCAAGATATCCACCTGAAGTCTAAACAGACATATTGGGGGCCACATGCCAGCAGTGAGGCCAGTGGAGTAGCCCACCCCCCACCTCAACACACACACACACACACACACACACAAACCCCTACTAGGCCAGAGCCATTTCAGCCCTCAGACCCAAAAAGGTTCTCCACCTTTGGTGTATATAGACAAGAAAAAGGGATTATATGTGTACAAATACACACATTTGAAATGCACATGCATGCAAAGCCGTGGTGTTCGCCGCAGAGACTGAGAGAACCCGACAACATTGTTTTCTACAGCATCAACTCATGATGGAGCAGTTGTAGACACAGGGATATCACATCACAGCTTCTCTGAGGTGAAAAGGAAATCCTGGAGCAGGAGAAAGGCTCTGAGAAGAAGGCAAATTGTGAATAAGAGCTGATTAACTGAGATGCAAACAGCATCAAAGGGTGATTACTTCTCTGGGGATTATAAAGTGCCAGATGTTGGAAATAGAGGCCAGATGTTCATTCTAGGTAGGCACTCGCATCAAATAGAAAAAGAGAGAGAGGCACATGCTCAGAAATACCCACAGTGGGAACAAATAGCTAATGGCTTGGAAGGGCTCTTGTTGTCTAGAAACATATTAGGCTGACTCACAAGCTGCCACTGCTTTTCCTTGCTGAGAGGAGTGGGTTGTAGGTAACCATAGCATACTGCTAGGCAATGCTTCTGAGGATGAGAGCAAGTCTGACTGGAACACAATAGAATCTGTATCTGTCAAGATACAGCCCTACTGTGAACAGTGGGAGCTGCTGAATTTTAGAGCTGGTGAAACTGCATTAAAAAACAAAAACAAAGACTGTTTCTCTCCCTTGACTCCCTGGTCATTTGGCTATCAGTGGCGTAGTGGAGCCAGGCCCCCAGGGTCAAAGCACCAGGACTTTTTGATGAGCAGCAATGACAGTGCCCTCTGCCACTCCACTCCGACCACCATCCAGGCATCTCGTTTTGCTCTGAGTTTAGCTGCAATCCCAACAGTACCTGGGAATGGTTCCCGACACACACAACAATATATTGCCAGTTATCCCTGTTATGATGAGGTGGTTTCATCTTGAATGGGAAATTAAGCTCAATCTGCTTTACAAAAGACCTGAAAACTGCTAGAACTGGTTTGTTGATATAGATCCGGCTGCCTGCATGTTTGAATTCTCTTTGGTGGTGCAGCTATGGGGATTGTCATGATGGACATCAGCACTCCAGAAGTATACTTCTGCTGCTTATACCAGCCTTAAGAACATAAGAAGTACCACGCTGGAACAGACCAAGGGTCCATCTAGTCCAACACTTTGTTCACAGTGGCCAACCAGCCGTCGGCCAGGGACCAACAAAGCAGGACATGGTGCAACGGCACCCTTCCACCCATGTTCCCCAGCAACTGATGCACCCAGGCTTACTGCCTCGAATACTGGAGATAGGTGCCTTCCATATGTCTTGGACTACAATTCACACTGGGGGTTGCTGGGAGTTGCAGTCCAATATATCTGTTGGTGCACCAGGTTGGGGAGGTTGGCCTCTACCTAATAGGTTAGAGAACTAGACATAATCATGCTTAGAGCAGACCCATTGAAATGACCACGACTTCTCATGATTAAATTGTCCCATTGATTTCAATTGGTCTATTCTAAGCATGACTAATTGTGCAATCCTATGTATCTCTACTCAGAAGTAAGTCCTATTTAGTTCAATGAAGCTTATTCCCAGGTAAGTGTAATAGGATTGCCTAAACTTGAACTCTGTGTGCCATGTAAATAAACCTCAACAACCTGAAGCTTACCAGGAATGTACATGTGAGCTATGAGCCATGAAATTTTAATTTTTGTTTGAGGCAAGATGCTCAAACTTCCCCCCCCCCCCAAAATTGGACCATGGCTAGTAATATTTGCAGTATTCCAAAAGTAGCATAGACTAGAAAAGGTGAAGAGAGGGTGTACTCCTGCATTGACGACTAAAAAACCGTAGTGTGGCATCTAAGATTTTGAGTTGGGGTGTCCCTGATTGAAATCTGATCTTAGTCATTATTATTATTATTATTATTATTTATTTATTTATTTATTTATATAGCACCATCAATGTACATGGTGCTGTACAGATTACACAGTAAATAGCAAGACCCTGCCGCATAGGCTTACAATCTAATAATCATGCACTAATAGTCATGCACCCACTGGTTTTGTAGCACACAGCAGCATGTGCGGTTTTATTGCTGATTAATTGTAATGTGTTGTTTTTATTGTTCTGTTTATGTCATGTGCACCACTTTGATAATTTGTGGGAAACGGTATATAAATTTGAACAATAAGTAAAATAAATAAAACCTACTGTCAGCCTAAATCATCATGTAAATGTGGTCCCCTAAATCACTGTGTGCAATTATACTCCTCCCCCTCCTTCTCTCCCATATTGAATAGAAATTCCTATTCCTACGTTTTCCAAAGATGAACCCTTTCACACAAACCAAATATAGTCTATGACATTTATGTTCACCCCCCAGGCACCTTGGCTGGGATGGCCTGTCCTCTTAGGATGAAGAATTCCCTCCGTATTAAAGGAGATATGGTGCTAGCAGACTGTGATAATTCTGTGGCATGCTCAAGTGGCTTTAGTGCTGACAGAGGAGCACTAGTCACTCATGAGCTATAATGGAGGATCCTTCTTTAGGTCAGGAAGTTGGATTTGAAGAGCCTCCAATTCCTTTCAGAGCTATAATTCTTGCCAATATTTTGACACACCCTCTTCCTCTTCTTTTTGTTTGAAAGTTGCATCATGGTTTGTTTGGCTTCTTACATTTCTAGCTCCTATAATGTGAATGTAAAATATACATGATCTAGAATACCTTAGGTTTAAACCAGTCTCTCTTCTGCTTCTTTTTTATTCTATCAGCTCCAGTTACACTTCAGTTTTTTAAGAACACCTCCCCCATTTTTTTTTAAGAGCACAGCAAATGGGGTTTATTATTCGCAAAAGCGAAAGAAAATAATTGAGTATTTGTGGTATTCTGCTGTAGCGCAGCACCACCTAGAGATAATGTAGTGGAAAAGCAGGAAAGGAAAGGCTCTTTGTGCAGATCTCTGATCTGAATTCTGTGATGAAACCAAAAATAGACACAGGCCTGGTTCAGACAACAGTGTGATGTCTGAACCAAGCCATTGTGTAGAAAAGCTCCATGTTAACAACATTCAAATACCTACACAAAACATGCAAAAGCAGCTCACAAATAGTTTAAAATTTATGTATGGAAGTGCCCCCCCCCCCACACCCTTCATAAGACTGTATTTTAGAACAGCTTAGTATAGAGAAGTGTAGCTATTCTGATCTCAGCAAAGGAGAGAGATAACAATAAAATGATACCTTTTAATGGCGAAATGTGTGCAAGCTTTCCAGTTCCACAGAAATCTTCTATCAGCCAGACTAGAAAGGGAGGCATCTTCGCTATGTTAGAAGATCCAGTTACTCCTTAATTAAAGTATGAATATCATTTTAGTAGTGAGCCTATACATGTTTACTCAAAAGTAATGCCCATTGTGTTCACTGGGGCTTATTCCCAAGTAAGTGTGCAGAGGATTACAGCCTTAATGTAAGTAGCCGGTAGACAAATCATAATCAATTCAAAATGCAAAGACTCTACACATACCAATCACAGTGGGATACTGTATGCCTAACACAACACACCAAATGTACCCATGGCAACAGCAAGGATGAAAACCAAACAGCTCTTTAGATCTCAAATTAACTAGCACAAGGTTCAACAACAGCTTGTCACCTGAGGATGCACATTCCCACCCAGGGCCGGTGCCAGACTATTTTGCGCCCTAGGCAAGGCGAGTTACTTGCACGCCCCCCCCCCCCGCCCCAAACTTTTTTTTTGGCCAACTTCCATTTTTAAGGAAAGGTGTTTTGTAGAAAAAATAAAAAGCACAAAACTTGAACTTATTATGATTTTTCTTAAAATGGCTAATTTGTATAAAACTGTGACCCTTAAAGGTCAGTATTGCGCCCCTCAGGTCTGCGCCTTAGGCCGGCCCTGTTCCCATCCTCCACCCCAACATAGCCCACCTCCAGCATTCTCACCCCTCTGTGAACATGAGGCTTCAAATGGAAGCATCAAACTTACAAGATGGATTTTGCATCCCATTCTTCCTCCAAGGAGCTTAGTTCGCAGTCTTTGAATCGTAGGGGGGAAGGGGGAAGGAAGGGAGGCCTTAATGTAGATTTCCCCAACCTTGTGTTCTCTAGATGTGTTGGACTCCAACTCCCATGATTCCCAGCCAGCTTGACCAATTGTGCCCCCTCAAAGCCTTCTACAAAACAACAACAAAAGTTGCAGGCAGCTAAAAAGGTATCCCCCCACTCATTCAAGCACCAGAAGGGACAGAGCAGCGTTTCAGCCTCAAAAGCCACTTTGTGAGGTAAGTTACGTTTTGAGAAAATTGCTTGCCCAAGGCTTCTCAGCAAGCTTTATATAGCTATGGGGGGATTTTAAGTCATTTCTCTCTGGTCCACTCTAATCACTGTACCACACTGTCACCTGCGTTTTGAAATGCCAGAGAGAGAAAATGCTGTCGTATCTGAGAGAAACAGCCAGATCCTATGCATGGTTACTCATAGGGTGACCATATGAAAAGGAGGACAGGGTTCCTGTATCTTTAACAGTAATGTAGAAAAAGGAATTTCAGCAGGTGTCAATTAAAGAAGGTGAAATTCTCTCTTCATCACAACAGTTAAAGCTACACTAGCTATAGTAGAGTGGCCAGATACAAAAGAGGGCAGGGCTTCTGCAGCTTTAACTGTTGTGATGAAGAGTGAATTTCACCCTCTTCAATTGACACCTGCTGAAATTCCCTTTTCTACATTACTGTTAAAGATACAGGAGCCCTGTCCTCCTTTTCATATGGTCACCCTAGTTACTCAGAAGTTAGCTAGCACCACAGCTCAACAGGAATTCAGTGAGACGTATTTCCTAGGGAGTGCTTGCCCTCTGACATGTTCCCAAAGAACAGGAGAGACACGGTTGTGTACTTGTAAGTCCCCACCACACCATACTATTACTGGGTGTTCTTTGCCTGTTCATGTACTCCTAGGGTGACCATATGAAAAGGAGGACAGGACTCCCGTATCTTTAACAGTTGTACTGAAAAAGACATTTCAGCATGTGTCATTTGTATATATGGGGAACCTGGTGAAATTCCCTCTTCTTCACACCAGTTAAAGCTGCAGGAGTCCTGCCCTCTTTTAAATCTGGTCACTCTAGTATAGCTCCTGCACCTTTAACTGTTGTGATGAAGCCAGAATTTCACCAGGTTCTCCATATATACAAATGACACCTGCTGAAATTCCCTTTTCTATGCAACTGTTAAAGATACAGGAGCCCTGTCCTCCTTTCCATATGGTCACCCTAGTACTCCTCTACGGACTTCTGAAGCAGGTAATGTTAGTAAACTGACTTAGGCCTTAGCTAGACCTAAGGTTTATCCCGGGGTTGTCCTGGGGTCGTACCTGCCTGCTCCCGGGATCCCCTGTGTGTCATTTACATGAACAGGGATGACCCCGGGATGATCCCGGGATAAACCTTAGGTCTAGCTAAGACTTCAGTTGTTGCTTCTACACAAGAATCCTTCTGCTAAGCACAGTTAGGTGGAAGAGGAATTAAAGCAGAGGTCTTATACAAGCACTTAATATTCCGCTATATTATCCAGCATTGCCCTTGCCTATGGTCAAGATCTTTCTATAACGTTTACTCACAGGTAAGTCCCATTCATCACAGGCACTCCACACCATTAATTAAGACTTTCTTCCTTATAGCTTAAGTCCATTTCATTGCTTCCTAATGGGAGGCAGTGAGAGATTGCTGATGAATAACCTATTAATTACTCCTTGAATAACATTTCTTTATATTGCAAATGTCTTACAAATTTTCTAGTGTAATTTAGAGGTGAGCAACTTGTGACCTTCCAGATGTTGCTAGCCTGTAATTCCCATTAACCCTAGTCAGTGATGTGGGATGATGGGAATTGCAGTCCAACAATATTTAGAGGGCTACACCTTCCCCATTCCCAGTATGATGAATAGAACATTGTCTCCTTAGTCTTGACCTGAGAATTTAGCTCCCTGCTCAAGCATAGCTTAAGGCAAATCAAAGTGGCTGAACTTAACCCACCTCACCAGGTTGTTGTGAAGTTAAAATGGCATAATTTCATGTACATTGCTCTAAGCTCCTTAGAGAAAGGATGGAAAACAACTGTGATAAATATCTTTCCCTCAGAGGCCACCATCGTTATATTTGCTTAGAAAGTGTGCCAATGAACTCTAGGCTAAAAAAAAAACATGTAGAGTTTTCTTTATCTTCCGGTGTCCCAAATCCAGTGTTTATCTTTCCTTCCAGTTTTATTTTCTTGCTAAATGTCCTTTGTTCCCTTGAAGTAATTATGAATATTTATTTCATATGAGACCTTACTGGTTTATTCTATTTGTTCAGCTCTTGTCCTGCCTTTGTCGGTAGAAAATTTAGGTTTGTAGTATTACTATGAGTGTGTTTATTAGGAAACACAGTTCTGCCTTTTTTTTCTTTTCTTTTTACGTTGGAGACATTTTTGGAGCACTGAAAACACATTGAAGTGAGTCACTAGATTATGCCAGAATGGTCAAGGGATCAGACAGCCCAACATACTAGATCAAGGGTGGGCAACTTGTGCCCCTCCAGATGTTTAGGCCTACAGCTCCCATGATCCCTTGCAGTTGGCTATCAGCTAGGGCTGATAAGAGCTGTAGACCAAAACATCTGGAGGGCCACTAGATCCAAAGAATCCAGGAGTTCAGAACCAAACAAGAACAAGTTTATTATTATTTGTACGTGAACATAGACAATGTATGTGTTGAAAGGAATGAACAACAAAAAGACCTTTCCCCCACAAAATAGCTCTAGAATGGGATGGCTCAAATGCAGCCATTTCTACACAAAGCCTGATCACTGGTGAAATCCTACCCTTCCACAATGAGAGCCAAAAAGTCATCATAAAGGTAAATACTCCCCAGAACATCCATTTCACCTAAGTTAATCTTTAACAAGTTTTGTCCTCTTACTCAAACATTGCCACTATTACATCAGGATCATTGTGTTTACCATGGTGTGATTAATTTCTACATGTCCTTTCTCCTGATACCAACATTTATGGTAGCCCCTGCTTTTCCATCAAGGAGAGTCCAAAAACGCAGGCAGCTATGTTCATCCATATTAACAAAGTTCTCCACTTTTCATCAGGAGTAAGTCTTTAAGAAAGCTAAAGTAGGGTGACCATATTTTGGAAACCAAAAAGGAGGACAACATGGTTGCCCCCAAGGGTGCGTGTCCAGTACCAAGGGGGCGTGCCCACCCGAACATAGCCTTGGTCACATGTCTGATTTTACAGCACACATTTAAGACAAATCTGTTCTACATAACATCTTAATGTTAAAATCACTGAAATAAAGAACAAGTGAGTGATTCAAGGTATCTGAAATTAACTTCACTCACTCCTACTTTTGTAGGTTTTGCTGTACTTTGAAGCTTTTGCTATACTCTGTGTGTTACATTCTCCCCTTCCCTCAAATATCTTTTCTGACAGTATCTTCACTCATTGCAAGCTGCTGTTGTTGTTAACACGGTTTGCTACTGGCCCCAGATCTGTTTCAAATTTGGTATGGCTAAAGCCCTACCTAAAAACTATCATGGTGCCAACTTTCAGCTCTTTATCTTTAAAAATGACAGTTTAAAAAATAATATTTTTAAAACCTCATTTTTAAAAAAAATCCTAAAAAATCAATGGATGAACGGATCTGTTTCAAATTTAGTGTGGCTAAAGCTCTACCTAACTCCTATCATGGTACAAAGTTTCATCTCTTTAACTTTAAAAATGATGATTTTAAAAATAATAATTTTAAAACCTCAATCTTTAAAAAATTCCTTAAAAATCAATGGATGAACAGATCTGTTTCAAATTTGGTGTGACTAAAGCCCTTCCTAAGAGCTACCATTGTGCCAAGTTTCATGTCTTTATCTTAAAAAATGACGGAGTCATAAGCATTTTTGTTAATTCCCATTAGAACTGCCCTTTGGGGGGGGTGAATCCGGATTTCCCCTCCCTCTCCCGGATTTGCCATCAAAAAACCGGACAAATCCAAGCAAATCCGGTCATATGGTCACCCTTGCTAAAGGGTCATAATTTCCCATTCAAGACCAAGCCACCCCAAAATACTTTGCATTGGTCAGTTTGTAATGATACATTATGGCTGGAAAAATCTATTTCTCCCACCCCTAGCTACTGTGAGGATTGCAGCTAAATTCAGAGGGAACTGAAATGTTTGGGAGGGTGAAGATTACATTTTTTACTTTATTTATTAAAACGTTTGTATTAACATCCTAGGTGTACAGATAAAATCAAACAGTATAAAACAAATAATGTACACAGCTAAAAGCATATTAAACCATTAACAAGCTAAAACCAGTAGAAAATTTAAAAGAAAAACAATAACAATTAAACCTATGTGTAACTTTAGCCCTCCAACTCTTTGATAAAAAGCCATGTGTTAACTTGGTGCCAAAACGAAGACAGCATCAGCACTAGTTGGGCCTCCAAGGGGAAGGCATTCCACAGCTAGGGTACCACAACAGAGAAAGCCCTCCACCATAATGTATGTCTTGCATTGGTGGGATGCAGAGGAGGGCTCCTCCAATAGATCTCAAATCTCAGGCAGACATATATAGGGAGAGGCTCTCCCTCAGGTATCAGGGCTTCAAATGTCGTTGCCAACACCTTGAATTCTGACTGGAACCGTAAAGGCAGCTAGTGCAATTCCTTTAAGACTGGTGTTATATGGTATCTTTGTGATGTTCTGGTCAGCAGTCTAGTTGCTGCGTTTTGCAGTAGTGGCAACTTACGAGTCATCTTCAAGGGCAGCCTCATGTAGAGTGCATTGCAGTAGTCTAATCAGGAAGTTACCAGCTCATGCACTACTGTGGCTAGGTTGTCTATGTCCAGGAAAGGCTGTAGCTGAGTCACGGAGTCCATCTGGGCCTCCAATGACAAGGATAGATCTAGGAGTACTCTCAAGCTATACACCTGCTCCTTCAGAGGGAGTGCAATCCCATCCAGGACATGTCGCTTACCCAATTTCTGGACGTGGGAACCACCAATCCACAGAACTTCCGTCTTATCAGGATTCAACTTCAGTTTATTTATCAGGATTCAACCTCATGTAGCCCATTACCGCCTCCAGGCACTGGTTCAGCACCTTCACCTCCCCAGCTGACTCCAACGAGGCTGCCCTTTGGGCAAGGAGGGCATAGCTTGTCACAGATCCAAATTTCTCTGTCCCCCACTGGCCCAGATTTCATCCTGCATTCCCTAGACCTACTACCAATTACCAAGTCTCCAGAAAGAATGATGATTCTCCTGACTCCACTGGACTCCGTGCTTGTTGTTTTTGCACATGGTCAATTATAAATTTTCCATGGGAATACTCAATCTCCTGTTTCCTGCCTGCGTGTGTAACCCCTATGGAGTAGATGATTTAGTCCCTTGGCCGGGGCTCTCACTCAGAGGGAGGGCTAGAGAAAAAAAAGCAAAAAGACAGAGAACCAGTTCTGCTAAAAGCTGAATATTAGAAGAATTTCTGTTTAATTTGTATAAGTGCTAATTATCTGAACTGTTTTGTTACAGGTTGGGGATTGCCCTGTGAAGTAAGAGTTGAGAAAAAATCCACAGAGAAGGAACTTCGAAAATACTCGGCACCTGGAGATACAGAACCACGTGGGACTGGGCTACAAGCAAGAGATCCATATTTTTGTTGTTGTTGTTTATACATAGAAGGACAAATTGTGGCATACTTCTGTAATTGGATGTTTACTAAAGACATATTTTGTTCAAGATAATATTTTTTGCAAGTTTATTCTAATTAAGCCCCATAGAACCCAACGAGCAGAAGTTGTACGTGCACCGCACAGTTCTTCCCCTCCTTCTCAGGTAAGGCAGCCACAGGAAGACAGGCAGAGCGTCTGGGAGGGCAGCTCTGCTTGCTTGCCAAATATGGTGCTGCTCAACTGCACTGATCCCATCAGCAACAAGCAATTCATTTGTGAAAAGGGCATCCATGCCTGCCCACAGCCATGCACTATCTTGGGTCTTTAACAAATTAATTCTTGCCCTCGTGAAGAAGAACTCAATGAACGTCTTGGGCCCAGAACATGAGAGAACACTGAGTGAACAGCACCTCAGTAAATAGAATCAGCTTCAGACTCCTTAATGGTCCTTGCTTATTCATTTAGCATTGTTGGCAAAAATTGAGGGAGAGAGAGCTCCATCACATCAGGCTGATAGTGTGCTTTCACGGTAAATTTCATGCAAAAGACTCCCATGAAGCTCACCTTTTAGTCTGCTATCGCGACGAAGGACTCAGATGATGTCAACTATGTGCTGCTGTGATTGCTGTTCTTCCCCCCCCCTTCGGCAACGTATTTTGCCCCTCGGAAAGTGCGATTCTTCTTGAACTCCGAGCGGCCACTGGGGGCACGGAAGGAATGCGAGGAGCAGAGCTGCCTCCCTCAGCAGCCCCCAAGCAAGTGCTGCGGAGCCCAGCTCAGCCCTCCTGGGGTGCGCGCTGGAGCAGGGCGGAGGCATGGAGGCTGGTGTGATGGAGCTAAACAACAGCTTTCATATGCTATGGGATAATTTGAGGGAGAACCAAAACAAAAGTGTAGGTGGGATAAGCTTAGAGGGGGCCTGTTTCGACGACATGCTAACCCGCCATGGATTGCTCAAAAATGTGATCCATGGTGGGTTAGTATGTTGTGTGAATTCCCTTCCCATGTTGGGCAGAATGCTCACATCTGCTGCAAGATAGTTAGCGGGCTTCCATGGGGGTTGCCATGCCGTTTGGCAGAAACTCCATGGGGTTTTGCCCTCGTTTTGGTGGGGAAATGGGCGGGGTGTGTGTAGAATGACAGCAACCATAGAGTTCAGCGGCAAGAGCGGCACTACTTCCAACAACGCTCTTGCTCCTGTGGACGTTCTCCATGGTTGGTGGCCAATCCCCCCCCTCCCTCATTTTTATTCATGGAGTGGCTGCTGGGCACCTGTTCAGCATGCAGGGGGACGGTGGGATGCATGATTAAACCACATGGAGGTAAGTGATCTAACTACAAAGGGTGGGTGGGGTGTATTTCTGTGATCGTTTGTCAGGCCTGTTTGTTGTGGTTCCGTTACCCCTCCCCTCTGCATAGTTTCCCTAACCACCCACCCCTCACTGAATATCTGAACAGGCTCAGAGTCTTTCCTTCTGTGGCGTGTGTGAGTGTCTAGCACAGCCTTTCTCAACCTGGGGCGCTCCAGATGTGTTGGACTACAACTCCCAGAATGCCCCAGCCAGCTGGCTGGGGCATTCTGGGAGATGCAGTCCAACACATCTGGAGTGCCCCAGGTTGAGAAAGGCTGTGCTAGCAGCCAAGTCCCAGAGAGCAGAGGGACTTTGCTTTACTCCATTCCTTTTTATTTGTGAGGATGGGGTGAAGGGAGTCCCTGGGGGGAGTCCAAGGAGCCAAACCCTATTCCCCCTCCCCATTTGCTTCAGATTTGTAACTTTTTAAAAAACTGGTAGCATGGGGTCATGAGAATGAACCCCCTCACCAATTGTTTTTACTTCCCCCCCATTTCCCCCCAATTCCCAACCCCTCAGTATTTTTGTGCAGTGGGTTGCTGCTGTAGCAGACAAATATGGTCTCAAAAGACTGCTTTTGGCCTGGTTCAGACAACACGCTAAACCGTGTTGTCTGAACCAGGCCTTTGCGCTGTTGTGTGGATCAGAGACATACCCCCAAGCCTGTGCTTTGCACTCATGCTCTTGCAGTTAATTTACATTAATTATTATTTATTTTAAGCATTCTTATCCCAATTCCTGGCTGACAAGCCTCCCAGAGTGGCTTACATAAGGTAAATAGGAGCAATGCTAAGTCATTAAAACCACAGACTATTTAACGAGGTGGTGATGACGACAATCATTCTCTTCAGAGACACCCTCGAACCCTCTGCTTTGCACTCATGGTCTTGTGGTTAACTGGTTTGCATCAGTTTGTGAGTAACGGGTTCCTGCTGGAACAGACTCCCTGGTGCTGCCTAGTATGAACTGCTGACTCTGCCTATTGGCTACTGGCTCTGCCTTCTGCCCCACCAGCTGACACTGGTCACACCATAATGGAGAATTTCTAGCCTATCTCTAATATTCCATTCTTGGGCAGTGTGCTTAAGTTTCTGGTAGCTTGTTAGCGCCAGGTCCCCCCACCCCCACACCCCGGATGTAATGTATTATCTAGATGCATTTCAATCCAGCGTTAAGACTAGTTTTGAGATTGAGATGGCCTTCGTTGCCTTGGTGGACGCCAGGAATTGGACAGGCGAAGTACACCACTGTTAGTTCTGCTTAATCACTGTGGCTTCTGAAACCATCGGGCATGGTGTCCCTTTGGGTCAGTTTGCAGAGTTGGCAATTGAAGCCATGGTGTTATGGTGGCTTTGGTCCTTTCTGAAGGGACAGTTTCAGAAGGTGGTGCTGGGGGATGCCTGTTTGACACCTTGGTTGTTGTCCTATGTTGTCTCTCAAGGTTTTATCTTGTCTCCCAGGTTTAATGAAACTTTGGGGAAGGTCTCTTGAAGTTGGGTAAGTTCAGTGCCACCTATATGCTGATGACACCCAATTCTACCTCTCCATTCCATTCCATTCCATTGGCAATATTCTGAACCATTGTCTGGAAACAGTAATAGACTGGCTGTAGGCTAACAAACTTAAACTGAATCTAGACAAGACATACATGTTCTTGGTTAGTAGAACTGACCGAGGAATTGGAACAGCCAATGTTTGTTTTAGCACTCCCCTTTAAAAAAATCAGGTTCATAGTTTGATGTTTCTTCTGGACTCAAATCTTGACCTTGAGTGCCCAGCACTTGGCTGTGACCAGGATTGCCTTTGCTCAACTGGGGAAGCTGTACCGACTACACCCATTCCTGGAGAATGCAGCTCTCGCCAGAGTGACTCATGCCTTAGTTACATCACTTTGGATTAATATAATGCACCCTATATAGGTTGCCTTTGAAGAGTTTACAGAAATTAGAGTTAGTCCAGAATCCAGTAGCCTGATTTTTAACAGGGGCCACATTTAGGGTGCATAGATACTGGCCTATCCACAAGACTCTGAGTACAGGGATATCGGTGGAAAAACCCTGCACTGACCAGCTCCATGGTATGGCCAACCAATACAGTGCATCCACCACCATGTGGATAGTGTGAATGGAAGTTTCAGCTTTCACTTTATGTTAGTTATTGATCCATTTCTGAGTGTGCAGTAAACAACAGGCTTACCCCAGGAGGGACCACAGATTTTCCCAGGCTTTTTAATCCTTCAATTTAATTTTAAACGTATTGTTGTCTTGTTAGGTCTTTACACTGTTGCTAGCTTTTACTCTGGTTTTTATTTTAGTTTTAAACTTCTGAAAGTTTTATATTATGTAGTATTTTAGGGTTTTAATTTTTGTGAACTGCCAAGAGAGCTTTGGGCTATTGGATTGTATGGAAATATAAATAAATAAAACTTATAATAATAGTAATAGTTTAGGGGGAAGAGCACATCTTTTGAATGCAGAAAGTACCAGGTTCAATCCTTGGTGTTTCTAATTGAAAGGATCAAGTAGCAGATGGTGTAAAGTCTTTTACCTGCTGGAAACATTGGAGAGCGACTTCTAGTCACAATATTAGACAATGATCCTGTTCCGATGACACACTAAGCCATGGCGGTTAAGCATTTTGAGCTAAACGTTATGGATTAGTGTGTCGTGCGAACCATGACTTAGCGTGTCTTGTGAACTATTCCTAACCATGGTGGCTACATAACAGCGGTTTAACTATGCTCACTAAGCATTTGCTGTGAAAGGGTTAGCAGCTTAACCATGGCTTGGCCCAATATTAGTTAGATGAATAAATAGTCTCAAGTAGTATGAGGAAGCTTCCTAGTATTACCTTTTCAAATGTTTTTTTTTTACCCTTAGTCGTCACCCCTTCAGCCCCACAAACAACATTTGTAGGAATTCGCCCTCATTATAAATCAACACCTTCCCTCTTAATGTGTTTCTCTTTCACTATCCCTTTCTTTGTCTTGGTTTTTTGAGGGGGGGGGATTTTTTTTGCAAAATATATATCAGATATATCACTGTTATCAGGAACAAGTTAACTAGATAAGAAGTCAGCTCAGAGTAGCCTATAATCATTTCCCTTCCAAAATAATTTCCCTCTTCACTTCTTAAAAGCAATTCAATTAAAGACCGTCTTTTCAGGTGACTTAAGCAGCTTGCTACATCCTGTTCCAAAGTACGTCCTCGGAAATGGAGTGAGCGTTCAGGATTTGCTAGTGCTCCTCTACAATATTTGGGTTTATCTAGAGAGCTTGTGATCCGTAGGTAGCTCTCACCAGTGGCAATGTGTAAACAGCTTCTCAGTGGGCTAGTTTTTATGAAACGCCAGGCATACAGCGTTATTAACAGGGACTGGCCGGCGAGATCACATTACGCCAGTCCTTTTACAACTTCATTGGCTGCCAGTCCAGGTCCGGGCCCAATTCAAAGTGCTGGTATTAACATTTAAAGCCCTAAACGGTTTGGGGCCAGGTTATCTGAAGGAACGCCTCCTCCCATATGTACCTACCCGGACCTTAAGATCATCTACAGGGGGCCTTCTCCATGAGCCCCTGCCAAAGGAAGTGAGGCAGGTGGCTACTAGGAGGAGGGCTTTCTCCGCTGTGACACCCCGGTTGTGGAATGAGCTCCCCAGAGAGGTCCGCTTGGCGCCTACACTGTACTGCTTTCGTCGCCAGCTGAAGACCTTTTTATTCACTCAGTATTTTAACACTTAATTTTAATTTAAAGTTAAATTTTACTGTTTTAACTCTGTATTTTAATCCTATATCAACTTTGCTGTGTGGTTTTATCCTGGTTGCGCTTTTTATACTGTATTTCGTAATTGTGTTTTAAACTGTTGGGTGTTTTACTGTGGTTTTAATTTTTGTGAACCGCCCAGAGAGCTTCGGCTATTGGGCGGTATAAAAATGTAATAAATAAATAAATAATAAATAAATAAATAAATAATACTATGGGTTACTTAACCCATGACAATTGGGGGCACATGGCTTCCATTATGAAGATGCAACCCCCAATGGGGTTGCAGCATTTCATCCAATAACCCTTGCATAACCATACTACAAACTAAACTACAAACCTCATATAATCGTACTAACGCTTGAATAACCCATGGTGGCTGGGAACAGATGACATGCCACACGCCCATCGGGGTTGCATATTCTTAATGGCAGCTGAATATACCATAGCTCATTGTGATAGGATGACCACATGGAAAGGAGGACAGGGCTCCTGTATCTTTAACAGTTGAATACAAAAGGGAATTTCAGCAGGTGTTATTTGTATGCATGCAGCACCTGGTGAAATTCCCTCCATCACAACAGTTAAAGCTGCAGGAGCTCTGCCCTCTTTTGTATCTGGTCATTCTAGTATAGCTCCTGCAGCTTTAACCGTTGTGATGAAGAGTGAATTTCACCAGCATGCATACAAGTGACTCCTGCTGAAATTCCCTTTTCTATGCAACTGTTAAAGATACAGGAGCTATACTAGAGTGTCCTTTGTATGCATGCAGCACCTGGTGACATTTCCTCTTCATCACAGCAGTTAAAGCTGCAGGAGCCCTGCCCTCTTGACCAGATACAAAAGAGGCCAGGGCTCCTGCAGCTTTAACTGTTGTGATGAAGAGGGAATTTCACCAGGTGCTGCATGCATAAAAATTAAATTCCCTTTTTATGCAGTTGTTAAAGATACAGGAGCCCTGGCCTTTCCATACTGTCACCCTTCGTTGTGGGTTAAATAACCCACAGAGAGCCCAGCATGTCATATGAACCAGGTTTATCTCTTTTAAATGTGTGTTTAGGGGGTGTTTTTACTATCAGGGAAGAAGCTAGACAAAGTTGGGGGGTGTAGGTATGATGGGGAAAATGATATAATAATGTGATCTGAAATTATAGTAATGTAACCTGAAAAGCTACACCTCACTGCATTTCTTCCTTGTATGGAACATTGAAAGCAAGACTTGGCAACGTGCAACTTGCACACAGCCTCCCCCCCCCCCGGCCTTCTTTGTGCCCCCCCACTGCCCCCCTCACTGAATTTGTGGTAGCAGTGGCAAAAAAGTAGTGGTTCTGTTAGTCATTTCTGCAGATCTACCTGCTCTTACTTAGCGCGTGTCTTTACGACAGCGCTTTGGCTGCTTGTTCCCTCAAAACCCCTCAGCATCGCAGCTGCAGGGTGGGAATCATAAAACGTGATGGCAAGAGGGAACGTGGGCTATCCGGCTGAAAAAGCCGCAGTGCCAGCGGCCATATGGCTCATCAAGCCTGCTCTCTGCCCTGCCTTCCTGGGCTTCCTGCAACCTCGATCTGCCCCCAGGAATGCCCCCAGATTCAACCCGAAACGTCACCACCGACAGACGGAGGAAAGAAAGTGGTGACCTTGGAGCAAAGGAAAAAGTCAGGGTATGTCAGCAACTTTTAAAGCATGCAGCTTTGGGGGGAAAGCCCATGGTGGCTATGAGTTGGCAGCGGCATCATATAAACAATGCAGCGCAACAGCGCAGCCACAATGAGGTATACAGGGCAGATAGACATCCTCTAAGAGTATTTACCTACTGATTTTTACAAATCAGCCAGCTGTTGAAGGTACAAGAACGGGACCAGGGCAGTTTTGCAGTCGTGGTAGTGGTTCATGGTAGTTGCTGTTGTTCTGGCTGGTTGGCAGCCCAACTGGTATTGGAACCAGAGAGCCCAGGCCTGGTGTTAGCATGCACCCATGACAATTGTAATTGTTTGAGCTGATTTACTTGAGGTTTATTTTGTGACGCTAAACCAAGCTATCCCAATGCAGTGTTCGCAACAAGCTCCATATGCTGACAAGGATTTGCTATGAGTGCCAGGAGCAAGGTGTGACACTCGGAAGAGAGTCCTACAGCTTGCACAGACTTCTCAGTTGTATGCAATGGTGCTTGGACCCCATGTGGTTTTGCTGCAGTTGGAAATCAAGGGAGGGTTGGGCCTTATCCATGCCGAATATCTGCCCTCTGAACAGTGTCATGGAACAAAGTCGACGGAGCCAAGAAGGGCAGGGTGTGCAGATCCTGCCTCCGCTTTCTGAGCTGCGGGGACACATCTGCTTCTCATAAAGTGAGAGAGTGATTAACGCTCGCTGTTAAATGTGTGAAGTGCAACGAAAGGAATGCAGCGCACTGCTGGGGCCTGGGCTCCCTTTGCCAGCCCTCCCCGCCCAAGCAGTGCATCTCATGCGACTTAGGCTGGAAAGACTATTTTCTATGGCTGGGGTGGGATGCAGGGCCGGGCAAAGCTGGTAATAGGCCCAGGCCAGATAGGAAATGTAGGCCTGTTAGAAATGCCATTTGAAATAAAGATTCAAGGACAATGGTGAAAGCACTCTGTTCCTTTTACTGATACAGAATTGCAAGTCTGGGTGCTCTCGCAAAGTAGGCACACCCCTCAAGCACATGTGTAGCCATTTTTATACTTTACACCCGGCCGAAGAGGTCCCTCCCCGTCTCTTTATTGGTCAGAGACTCAAGGGTTACAGCCTATCCCAGCAAGCTTCTTTGTCCCGCCTTTGTTGACTTGCTTTTTCATTTCATTTGATATTCCACCTACTGTTATTTACTTATGTCTATATAAAGAATTAATTCTCCATGATTACTCTAATTATTCTAATTATTCCCCCCACCTTCCTATTAGCCAAACCACAAGGTCATGAGTTCAGAAAATAACAGATGTTGTTATCAACTACTATTTTCGGTTGATACTATTTTTCATTTCTCTGACTAGCAGTCCCAACCACAAGCTCCTGCCATCTTCTCTTTTACTCCTTCTGAACCGTCTAATAGCTCTTACACCTGTTTGGGGTTTTGCCTGTTCACTAATTATACTTTAGTGAAGATAACAGTACCTCCGGGCTGGGGCTGCTTTCAGCCATATATTTTTAATTATATTTATTTATTTATTTATTTATTTATTACATTTTTATACCGCCCAATAGCCGAAGCTCTCTGGGCGGTTCACAAAAATTAAAACCACAGTAAAACACCCAACAAGTTAAAACACAATTACGAAATACAGTATAAAAAGCGCAACCAGGATAAAACCACACAGCAAAGTTGATATAAGATTAAAATACAGAGTTAAAACAGTAAAATTTAAATTTAAGTTAAAATTAAGTGTTAAAATACTGAGTGAATAAAAAGGTCTTCAGCTGGCGACGAAAGCAGTACAGTGTAGGCACCAGGCGGACCTCTCTGGGGAGCTCGTTCCACAACCGGGGTGCCACAGCGGAGAAAGCCCTCCTCCTAGTAGCCACCTGCCTCACTTCCTTTGGCAGGGGCTCACGGAGAAGGGCCCCTGTAGATAATCTTAAGGTCCGGGTAGGTACATATGGGAGGAGGCGTTCCTTCAGATAACCTGGCCCCAAACCGTTTAGGGCTTTAAATGTCAATACCAGCACTTTGAATTGGGCCCGGACCTGGACTGGCAGCCAATGAAGCTGGAAAAGGACTGGCGTGATGTGATCTCGCCAGCCAGTCCCTGTTAATAACCTTGCTGCCCTGTTTTGCACCAGTTGAAGCTTCCGGACCGTTTTCTTTATATCATCCCTTTAACATAACATTGCATCATCATTGAAAAAGTAACATGTCTCTCCATTTCTTACAATCCCTCCTCTTTATTTATTCTGTGTTGTCTTTTTCACATCAGTATATAAAGGTGTATTCTTGATTGGACCACATGTTCTTAGACCATTTCTTATCTCTGTGCACACACACTCTCACTGTTAAAGAATGCCATGGCATTGTCCTAAGTTGTTTTCTTAGCGGTCTTCACTGAATGGCGCAAAGCCCGCATTCAGACTTTTTGTTGCGAGGATTATTATGCCTCGTTATCTCAGGAATATCTCTGATCTGAGTTTACAAAGACAGCCATGCTGACTGACCAGATGTCGTTCCATGGAGGGGGCTCTTCAGCAATCTCCTTCCACTGGACACCTGTCTTTAGTGCTCACAGGGGGCTTTCCAACTTCCTCCTGGCAGCTTGCTTCGTCTTTTAACTTCTCGATCAGATTTGGACAACTCTCAGTCTCTGGTACAGATGGGTCATCTGGATCACTTCCATGGCATCCAAGGTTCAGCTTTTCACATATGTTGCTTGGACTTTTTAGATTTGGGCTATCAGTCTGTGTAGGCTTAGAACACAACAGATTATTTCCTCCTTGGTAGAGACAGTCTTACAGCTATAGATTCTCCAAACATTTCTATATGTGTTGGACAGTCAAATACTTGCCAGTTGTTCATGTGCTTTGAACAATTACAGTGGTCAGTCAGGAACAAGGGTCCAAACTCTCTTGCTTCTAGCTTATAACTTCTGTTGTTTTAGTTTGGCATCAGGCAGCAGACCTGTGGCTTCTAGGTCTGGTGCTGTGAAAAACCTGTGAAGAAATCTTCTTGCACACTCATTAGTTTGGGAGTTCTCATCAAACAATCTTATGGTTCTAATTATAAATCACTCTGTCTTCTATTCAGTCTATTTCTAAGACTTATTAATACTCAGGAAAGAATTAAAACTAGTTTCTTAGATTCAAGGTAGTATAAAAAAATCACTTTATACAAAGGTCTCTCTCCCCCCTTGGCAATGTAAGGGAAAAGGCTCAGAACAGTGCTTGTTTAGATCGTCACAACTGATCCTTCTCTCTGCCCTCCCGACATGCTCAGATGGGTGAGTGAACCCATCAACCTTGCAAACTTTACCATCACATGATTCTCTTAGCAATGAATCTTGAAACCTTCTTGTCACATACTCTACCATCCTCAACCAATACCTGTTAACCACTCTTTCCCCGGTTTCTCCCCTTTTGGCGCGGTTTCTCCCCTTTTGTTTTAACCAGCGGCTAGGGCCCGTTCTTACCCCTGAGCAAGCGACCCCACCTAAATAGGCAAATGGGACTCCTGTCTCCCACCTGGGAGCAGGGGGTCTATTCTATTCATCAAAATCACTTAGAAATCACCCAGGGGTGGCATTTTGGGAAAGGGAAATGAGGGATCTTGGAAGAAGGACGGGAGAGAAGAGATTGGGCGAAGAGAGTAGTGGGAAATCAGTTAATTTATCATAACAAAGGTAGTTAAGGTAACTGAACATTCAAGTCTCTCTACAGCATTAGTAAATTCAATTACTTTTAAAAACTCTATACATATTACATAATTCTTAATTAAGTCTCAGGATGCAATTGGCTTAACACCATAAGATATCCACACACTATTTTTTCCATCTTTCTTTGACAACTATATTTTTGATTCTTTCAAACAATTTCTCAATGAGAGGGCTATTTGGCCATTGGGCCTCCCACAGCTGTCTTGAAATTCTTAGGTTTACAAATTAGTCTAGCTGCGTAGCAAATTGAAAAGGAACATTGAACATTAGTGTGGATATTTATAGACAAGCCCTTTGCTTTATCAAAAATAATCTATTTTATGCTTCATACTTGGGACATAACAAACACAACCTCTGTTAGGGAGGTTGTGGTCTCTCCCACATTGGAGGTATTCAAGAGGCAGCTGGACAACCACCCGCCAGGGATGCTCTAGGGTGGATTCCTGCATTGAGCAGGGGGTTGGACTCGATGGCCTTGTAGGTCCCTTCTAACTTTGCTATTCTATGATTCTCTATTACAAGTATTTACTTCCTCTTTTCTGTCAGCTTGAAGAAACCACAACATTTCCTGCTGTAATTTTTTTCTCTGGGTATGCTTTTTGCAATCTGGTGTTGTCAAGGCAACTTTCAGTTTTGCTCGGGAGTGGTTAACTCCTAAATTTCAACTTCTTAATCATGTGGATCTCAGATATGTTGTTTTCAACAAAGAAAACAAGATACTTGGATTCAAGGTAATAGATTTATCTGGATTCTCTATGCAATATCTATTCACATCAAGTCAATCTCTGATTTGAAAAAAAAAAAAACTTTTTACCCACTAAGCAGATGCAGCCCCTGCTCCCAGACAAGGCGGAAACATGCCACTGGCTGCCGCTGAACAATCACACCGCAGCCATGTCAATAAATCATTCTCTGCAAGTTGGTAAGCTCAATGTAGGGGTTTGGGTTGTTTTATTTCAACTTCAATTTCACTTTAACCCCATTAAATGCTAACACTCCAAACTGGAGGGTGTAGTTTTGGGGGTTCAGGATTGCTCATCTCTAGGCTCTGGGGCTTGTGTCTCAGGTCAGTATTTACTTTGACCCCACTTCTCTGCCCCAGCCAGCACTGGTTTTGGAAATGGCTTTTCTTTTTACACTAATAACATTTAGGTCCATCTCCTTGGCTTCTTTGAGGTCCCCCTTTTCTCGCATATCATCCCAGCACCTGGGCAGGATCTACACCACTGCTCCAAAGCATTCTAAAAGTGCTCCCTAACAGTTCCGACAACTGCTGGGGCCCAGGACACCCTGCACATACAGTTTTCAAAAGAACGTCTCATTCAGGAGCAAATCAGTTATTTGCCTGATAGCACATTTCATCCAGATCTGTTCTTAGATGTACTTTCATCTTTAAACCGTTTTGTATCTAGTCAAGGCTGGTGCCAGACTAATTTGCGTCTTAGGCAAAGTGAGCTACTGGCACACCACGCCCCCCAATTGGTAACTTTGATTTTTAAGAACAGATGTTTTATAGAGAAAAAAAAATAAAAAGCACAAAATTTTAAACATAAGAACATAAGAAGAGCCATGCTGGATCAGACCAAAGGTCTATCCAGCAGCACTTCTGTTCACACAGTGGCCAACCAGCCATCAGCCAGGGATGAGCAAGCAGGACACGGTGCAACAGCACCCTCCCACCCATGTTCCCCAGCAACTGGGGCACACAGGCTTATTGTCTTTAATACTAGAGATAGCACACAACCATCAGGGCTAGTAGCTATTGATATATATATATATATATGAATTTATCCAACCCACTTTTGAAGCTATCCAAATTGGTGGCTATCAGTACATCTTGTGGTAGTGAGTTCCATCCTGGATCTCCCACCACTCAGGTTCATGGGATGACTCCACTGAGTTCTAGTATTTTGTGAGAGTGAGAAAAATGTCTCTCTATCCATATTTTCCATACTATGCGCCATTTTATACACCTCTATCCTGTCTCTCCTCAGCCTCCCCTTCTCCCTTTTCCCTTTTCTAAACTAAACAATCCCAGTTGATGCAACCTTCCCTCGTAAGGGAGATGCTCCAGACCCCCAATCATTTTAGTTGCCCTTTTCTCTGCACCTTTGGCAGGAAACATATCAGGGGAGCAGGCATTTCCTTAGTGGTGTCTGCTTCTCCTTGAACACTTTAGAAGGGAAAAAGGGGGGGGGCTCTACATTTTCTTCTTACTCCACCCCCCTCCTCAAAACCAGAAAGAGTCACGGTGACTTTCCCTCACTCCCAAGAAAAGAATCTAACTCTTCAAAGTCTTGCTCCTAGGGAGACCGACAAGGGCAGGGAGTGTCGGGTAGCGCCAGTCCCCTTGCCTTCAATCTGCTAGGGGGGATGTCTCCTCGGGAGCTAGTCCCCCAGACTTGGACAGCCCCTGCTCTCAAGGAGACCAGCCCAGGCGTAGAGGCCAAGCGTCCCCCGCCATCCTGCTTCTTGCGCGCGCACACGCGGTACCTTACGCGTGTCTTTCCTCTTTATCTTTTTCCTCCTCAGATCGGGTCCAGTGAGCTCCCCTCCCCTCCCGAGGAGGCAGAGCCGTGCAGCCAGCCAGCGTCTGCCTTGCGAGCCCCCCCCCCTCCTGCTGCATGAGAAGGGAGGCCAGGCTGGCGAGATCTGCCGCTCCAGGTGGCTGCTTTAGATCATTCTATCCTTCAGCTTTCTGTATTTTCTTAGCCACGTCTTGGCAATTCTTGGTGACAAAATTAATTTTAAAAAGACTTTGTGTTACCGGATCATCTGGAGACAATCTAGAATATTGTCTCATTCTTTCTCTCGAACGCTGGAGAAATTTTGGGTTTTAGGTGTGGCTTTTTTATTCCTCTTTTCACAAATCTGACAACTGGAGGTCTGCTTCTGTTAAAACAAGTTCTCCAGTGGGGAAGGGTTTTCTAGCTAGACCGTAAGGCCTAAGTAATCTCTGTTCAAAATTCTAATTATCAGCTGAATTCTAAAGCTGGTAAGCTCTGACTGGAGCTTGATTTGGGGCAGCAAAATTTTGGCACAGGAAACAATTAACAGGGAGCCTTTTTCTCACTTTTTCTATCATGACTCTTTGGATTTTGGCCAAGGACTCCTAAAGGACAAGTCCAAATAGAATGCTTGCATTTGCTTTTCAAAGACTTTTCAAGCTCACCGTTCAAGTAGCCCATCACATTTGGTTGGGCCACCTGTCCAGCAAATAACCTAGCACTTTTATGTCTGGGAGTTGGCATGTTGGCTTGAAGTCTTTTTACTTTTGGCAATCTAACCACAACTGCTGCTAGTACAGGAAAAGGAGAGGGTTTCTCCCCACTCCTAAATAATGTTTCAAGTGCGTGAGCCTGCCTGTTTCAAATAAACCTTTGGCAGGCCACGGTAATGTAGGTTACTCTGGTGAAGAGTGGCCAATCTTCTTGACTCAAAGTCACTAATCTTTTTAACTTTAACTTAGATGGCATCTTATAAATTTTACATGTTTTCTTTATAATGTTTTTACTATTTCTGGGCAGCCTGACTTTAACTTGGTGAATCTAGCTGCAATGTTCTTATAACCACAATCAAACCACATACAGGGCTCTTGCATATGGCAATTTCCAGGTTTTGACACAGGCACACACCTGGAGTTTCTGTTTCTTTCTCTTCTATTTTTCTTTCTCCTCTTCTGCCCTCCTTTGTTCATGGTGCATTTGGCAGTATGTTACCAGCTTGGTTAGGCAGAAATACATAAGGAGGAGGCAGGCAATTTAACGGTTCCTATTTTAAATTCAGGATTTTAAATTCAGGTGTCTTTGGTATTTTGACTTGCTGCTTCTTCTTGTGGATTTTTAGGGGTATTAACTGCTCCTTATTATCCTTAGTCATCCAACAAGAGGCATACGTTTTCTTGTGATCTTGGAGTTTTATTGTTAACATAGAAGTTTAAAGTCTGACACAATCCAGGCTTCATCAGACCCATATTTTGGCCAGAAAACAGGAGGTGGTTTTACACTTTTCTTTGGCCATTCAACACAACAATACTTATTTATTTATTTATTTATTTTTATCTTTCCCTCTTGTACAAGATAAATATTCCTAGGATTTCAACATCCTCCCTAACGGACTATCCGGAGGTATGTCATGGAAGGATTCACTGAAACCAGGTCCTTCCCATTCTTGGCCAATTTATTTCCCATTGTGGAACTGGGGCTATGTGAGAACCGCAAAACGTCTACCCAAGAACTACCTGGGGCTATGCGAGAACCACAAAACGTCTACCCAGAGCGTGGATATTTCTTGGGGCTAAGTGAGAACTGCCAAACGTCTACCCAATACTTGGGGCTAAGCATGAACCACAAAACGTCTACCCAAGATGTGGAAGTGTCACACAACAGTCAATTCTTCATTCGCTTCGTCTCTATCCGGCCATGCTCCTCGCGGAGAAATGGAACCGCGGATCCGAGACTCCAAACTCGCTTCGTGCCTCTTGGGCACGTCTCAGACATCAGTCACACTCCACTCCACAGTCCACCCCAACCACCAAGGCAATACTTAATAGTCAATTTTCTTACCTTGGTTCGTGCACGAAGTTGCCTGGTCGATGCAGTGCCTACATTTGAATCCCTAAGTGGTTTCACCAGTCCAAATGTTCCAGGAGTTTGCCAGTCAGACCACTGGCCCTCGGTGTCACCCAAAGGGGCTGCTAGAACTCAGCAGGACGCGTCTTCCCTGTGTCTGGCACCGACTGCCAGCGGCCACGATGGCTGTATCCCGGACGAGCCCCCAAATTGTTAGAAATGCCATTTGAAATAAAGATTCAAGGACAATGGTGAAAGCACTCTGTTCCTTTTATTGATACAGAATTGCAAGTCTGGGTGCTCTAGCAAAGTAGGCACACCCCTCAAGCACATGTGTAGCCATTTTTATACTTTACACCCGGCCGAAGAGGTCCCTCCCCGTCTCTTTATTGGTCAGAGACTCAAGGGTTACAGCCTATCCCAGCAAGCTTCTTTGTCCCGCCTTTGTTGACTTGCTTTTTCATTTCATTTGATATTCCACCTACTATTATTTACTTATGTCTATATAAAGAATTAATTCTCCATGATTACTCTAATTATTCTAATTATTTCCCCCACCTTCCTATTAGCCAAACCACAAGGTCATGAGTTCAGAAAATAACAGATGTTGTTATCAACTACTATTTTCGGTTGATACTATTTTTCATTTCTCTGACTAGCAGTCCCAGCCACAAGTTCCTGCCATCTTCTCTTTTACTCCTTCTGAACCGTCTAACAGCTCTTACACCTGTTTGGGGTTTTTCCTGTTCACTAATTATACTTTAGTGAAGATAACAGTACCTCCGGGCTGGGGCTGCTTTCAGCCATATATTTTTAATTATATTATATTTCTTTATATCATCCCTTTAACATATATAACATTGCATCATCATTGAAAAAGTAACATGTCTCTCCATTTCTTACAGGCCCCATTTCAAACTGCGCATTAAGTATTTTTTTTTAATCAGTTCTAAATACATATGAACTAGAATGATTTATTTAAAAAAGGTAATGGCAAGCACTTTTATTCAAAATGTATATAAGACATCACTTCTTATCACATTCAGAAATGCTTTACGTGCTTTTCTTTGGGCAAATTCATCATCAACAACAGAAAAATCAAGCAACTTTTCCCAGGGGGACTCGGAGTAGGCCCCTCAAAATCATAGGCCCATGCCAACTGGTCCCACTATCTCCCCCACTCTGCCCAGCCCTGGTGGGGTGGGTGGGCAGAGCTGGATGAAGGGTCAGAATGCAGGGTTCACGCGTGCTTCCTGTCTAATGTTTGATTTCATTTTGCCTCTTGAATAATTCCTTTTTGCACTCAGGCAAAAAAGACCTCTTAAAACCCCTACTTAGTTTGCATTCTCTCCCCCCACCACTGCTGCAGCTTTCAGTAGATTTATTTACCTTGACTCTCGCTCCCACCTCACCCCCTGACAAGTATCGAACGGCTTTCAGTCCAAGGGCCAAATTCAATACCAGGGAAGCTCTTGGGAACTACAATTGTGGCAAGTGAGGCCCAAAGCGAAAGGGGCAGGACCAAAAAAAAATGCCAGCTTATTTTAGTTTAGAGCTCTCACTGCCAGTCACTGAGCCTTAGGAGAGGAATCAACCTATTAGAATAGGGGGAGAAACTGTGCCAAAGCCAGGGGATTTGAAAGAGCAGAGGTGTGCGAAAAGTGCAGGCTAAAATGTATAAAATAAATATAAATAAATTAGCATGGAGATGGTTCAGATTAGGGGTATGAGGAGCTGTGGCTCAATGTGATGGAGCACACTAAAGGTCAGGTAGAGCTGGGGGGAAATCCTGCTTGAAACCCTGGACAGCTGCTGCCAGTCAGTATCAGCAATACTGGACTAGAGGGGCCGGTGTTCTGAATCCCAGAGAGCTGCTGCCATTCTGTGTTGGGCTAGATATAGACAACTCCCAACATTCCTGTTTAATGGGGATGTGGCTTCGACATGGCGGCAGAATTGCAATAAGAATAGCCCTGTGAGAATAACCTGCGCACTTTCCCCAGTATGCATCATTTCAAAAGAAATCAGGGTTTCTCCTACACATACAAAGGGAATCTACACGTAGTACTGAAGGCGCTTGTGTGCGCCTCCAGTGCGCCGTCAAAACGATGGTGTAGACTGCGAAAGAACAGGCGGAGGAAGAGACGGAGGAGGAGGCGGCTGGGGAACCGGCCGCGTCCTTGCCGCTGCCGCTGCCGCCGCCTCCCCACCGGCCTCCTGCTGCCAGGCTTAGAAAAATCACAGAAATAAAGAAAAAGTGAGAGATTCAATGTATCTGAAATTAACTTCACTCACTCCTACTTTTGTAGGTTTTGCTGTACTTTGAAGCTTTTGCTATACTCTGTGTCTTGCATTCTCCCCTTCCCTCAAATATCTTTTCTGACTGTATCTTCACTCATTGCAAGCTGCTGTTGTTGTTAACAGGGTTTGCTACTGGCCCCAGATCTGTTTCAAATTTGGTATGGCTAAAGCGCTACCTAAAAGCTATCATGGTGCCAACTTTCAGCTCTTTATCTTTAAAAATGACAGTTTAAAAAACAATAATTTTAAAACCTAATTTTTTAAAAAAATCCTAAAAAATCAATGGATGAACAGATCTGTTTCAAATTTGGTGTGGCTAAAGCTCTACCTAAATCCTATCATGGTAAAAAGTTTCATCTCTTTAACTTTAAAAATGACGATTTTAAAAATAATAATTTTAAAACCTCAATCTTTAAAAAATTCCTAAAAAATCAATGCATGAACAGATCTGTTTCAAATTTGGTGTGGCTAAAGCTCTACCTAAATCCTTTCATGGTGCAAAGTTTCATCTCTTTATCTTTAAAAATGACGATTTAAAAAATAATTTTAAAACCTCAATTTTAAAAAAAATCCTAAAAAATCATTGGATGAACGGATCTTCTTCTTCTTCTTCTTCTTCTTCTTCTTCTTCTTCTTCTTCTTCTTCTTCTTCTTCTTATTAATTATTTATATAGCACCATCAATGTACATGGTGCTGTACAGAGTAAAACAGTAAATAGCAAGACCCTGCCGCATAGGCTTACATTCTAATAAAACCATAATAAAACAATAAGGAGGGGAAGAGAAAGCAAACAGGCACAGGGTAGGGTAAGCAGGCACTGGGTAGGGTAAAACTAACAGTATAAAGTCAAAACAAAATCAAGTTTTAAAAGCTTTAGGAAAAAGAAAAGTTTTTAGCTGAGCTTTAAAAGCTGCGGTTGAACTTGTAGTTCTCAAATGTTCTGGTAGAGCGTTCCAGGCATAAGGGGCAGCAGAAGAAAATGGACGAAGCCGAGCAAGGGAAGTAGAGACCCTTGGGAAGGCGAGAAACATGGCATCAGAGGAGCGAAGAGCACGAGCGGGGCAAATTTGGTATGACTAAAGCCCTTCCTAAGAGCTACCATTGTGCCAAGTTTCATGTCTTTATCTTAAAAATTGACGGAGTTATAAGCATTTTTGTTAATTCCCATTAGAGCTGCTCTTTGAAAAAAAATCCGGATTTCCCTTCCCCTCCCGGATTTGCCATCAAAAACCCGGACAAAATCTGGTCATATGGTCACCCTAGCCTCCTCCCCCTCCCCCCCCCCGGCCTCCTGCTGCCGGGGTAAGAGCCACCCGGGTCTGAGAACTCGGCTTCCGCTTCCGCCGAGCTCTCCAACCTGGGTGGCTCTTAGCCTGGCAGCAGGAGGCCGGCGGGGCGGCGGCGGCGGTGGCAGCGGCAAGGACGCGGCCGGTTCCCCAGCCGCCTCCTCCTCCATCTCTTCCTCCATCTGTTCTTTCGCAATTTACACCATCGTTTTGACGGTGCACTGGAGGCGCACGGAAGAGCCTTCAGTACTACGTGTAGATTTGGCCACAGTGAGCATATTAAGACCATTGGGGGTGGGGGTGGGGGCGGGGAAGAGAATGACGAGTAATGAATTACATTTCTAGAGGTGGTATAATGGCTAGAAACAGCATAGCGCTGGCTCCCTCTGGTGGTTACTGCACAAATTACAGAGGGGGTAGTGGGTGCGGTTGATTTTACAGTCTGGTACACCCATTAATGGGGTTTAAGCCAATTTACCACACAAATGATTATCACTGTTTAGTGCAGTCAAGGTGCAGCTGTTACCGTTTGTTGCACACCATGCCAGATGACTTCCCTCAAGGCTGCACTTCTGTTGCACAGTTATTGCATTTTTATGGCACAGGATGAGCTGCGGGAAAATGACCTGGATGACTGGGTGGAAATAGGCTTTTTTGTGTGTTCCTTTTTTGTGTGTTCCTTCCACGAACACACAAAATAACACTCACCCACTGCTCTTAGGGCTGCCACCTCTTTTACTGGGACTTGCTCCTGTGCCTTTATAACAGCAGGGTGACACAGAGAAATTAAGCTGGTTAAATTCTGCCCACTCCCTGACCCCTGCTGGCTTTGAGATGAAGTGATGTGTTGTGGAATTTCTTTGTGTTAGCCTGCTGTGAAATGGAAAGGAGTTGGCCCTGTTAAAAAAAAAATATGGCAACTCTAATTGCCAGTTCTGCATCAGTTGTGGTCAGGGACGGCACTACCATTAGGCCAACTAGGCAGCCACCTAGGGCGCAGACTTCAAAAGGGGCGCAGTACTGACCTTTAAGGGTCACAGTTTTACACAAATTAGCTGTTTTAAGAAGAAAAAACATAATAAAAGGAAAATATAATAGTTCAGAAACTCTTCTTGAACAGCTGAATAGAAGTTGGCAATTTTTTGGGTGTGTGTGTGTGTGTGTGTGCAAGTAGCTCGCCTTGCCTATTGCGCAAAATTAGGGTGACCATATTGGAAGGAGGACAGGGCTCCTGTATCTTTAACAGTTGCATTGAAAAAGGAATTTCAGTAGGTCTCATTTGTATATATGGAGAACCTGGTGAAATTTCCTCTGTCACAACAGTTAAAGCTGCAGGTGCCCTGCCCTCTTTTAAATCTGGTCACTCTAGTATAGCTCCTGCACCTTTAACTGTGGTGATGAAGAGGGAATTTCACCAGGTTCATCATATATACAAATGTCACCTGATGAGATTCCCTTGTCTATACAACTGTTAAAGATACAGGAGCCCTGTCCTCCTTTTCATATGGTCACCCTAGCAAAATAGTCCAGCACCAGCCCTGGTTGTGGTTGAATGTCAAAGGAATCTTCTCATATCACAAATGTCAGGGTTGAGACCTAGCAAGAAAATTGGTTCTACCAAAAACCTCAGCCTAGATCTGCCTTTCTGATGTGGGGGAAGGGGCACCAATTACATGGTACTTAGTTGTGGGCAGCTAGTCTAGCCATTCCTGACAACTCCCATGAGCCCAGACAACAGAGCCATTGACCCTGCTGGCTGGATGTGATGGGGGTTGTAGAACAGGGCCTTTTCTGTTGTAGCACCCCGGTTGTGGACTAAGCTTCCCAGAGAGACTTGCCTGGCGCCTACATTGTACTCTTTCCAGCGCCAGATGAAGACCTTTTTATTTTTCAGGCATTTTAGCATTTTTTGTTGTTTAAATCTATTACGGTGTTTTAAATCTTTACACTGCTGCTAAGTTTTATTTGGTTATTGATTTTTATGTTATATTCTAGTTTTAAACTTTTAAACTTCTATACTGTATTTTATCATGTGGGAGTTTATGGTTTTAATTATGAACCACCCAGAGAACTTCAGGCGTGGGACAGTATTAAAATATAACATATAAATACATAAATAAATATAGTCCAATGCATCTGGAGTACACCAGGGGGGAATCCGCACGTCGTTCTCAGGGCGCTTCCATCCGCCCCCAGTGCACCCCGAAAACGATCGTGTAACTCGCCTGTAAAAGAGCCGAGGAAGAAGCGTCCTTGCCGCCGCCACCCAACTCCCTCCTCGCCGGCTGGGACGGAGAGCTCGGGGGAAGAAGGCGGGGTGGAGAGCTTCTTCCGCTCTCCACCCCGCCTTCTTCTGCTGAGCTCTCCGAGCCGGCTGGCGAGGAGGCAGTTGGTGGCAGCGGCGGCGGCGGCGGCGGCAAGGACGCTTCTTCCTCGGCTCTTTTACGGGTGAGTTACACGATCGTTTTCGGCGTGCACTGGGGGCGGATGGAAGCGCCCTGAGAACGACGTGCAGATTCCCCCCAGGTTGGGAAAGTCTGGCCTAATCCATCCATCAGTATTTAATGCAATTTAAGAGTCTTGTGACACTTTACAAATTTATTCTGGCATATATTTTCACAGCCATTGTCCACTTCACCAGTGCATAAAGTGTTAAAATCAGATTGGCAGATTTATAGATACATGCTGGGGAGGCGGAGAAGGATTATAGACAGTCAGAGGGAATTGAAATGCAAACTCTCAGTGATAATTACCTCCAGAGTGGCTATTCACAAAATGTTTCTCGGTGATAACACAGACATCATTCCAGGTTGAGCAGATTAATACATGTAATGTGATTTAACAAAAAATAAATTTAAAAAAATCCTTTGTCCTTTTTCCAACCACAGGAAATAGAGTTGAATGTCTTGATGATTTATTTAAAGGTTATCCGTTCTGTTACAGATTCATCTTGAAATGCAGGTGCTTCCAGACAGACAGCTCCTAATGCTTCTGGATGATTTACTTTTCTGCTTTAAGGTGCGAATACAACAGCAGTTTATTTTGATTCCATACTACCCAGGGCATAGTGCTGTGTGTGTGTGTGTGTGTGTGTACGTGCATGCGTGTGCATCCTGAGACATTCAGTATAGTCTAGTGGATGGATCATCCATGTGGGCGGAGAAGGGAAAACTCAACACACACACACACCCAGTTCCTCCTGGGCAGGATCTACACTATTCATTACACCGTTGTTTAAGTGCATTGTTGCGTCCTCCCTTGCTACGTTACAAAATGCAACTTGAGCCCAGTCAATCGAAATACCTTTTCTTCTATCGTTTTACCCCGGCACACTCTTCTTTAGAACGTTCTTCATTATGCTCATACCGGCTCTGAAGTAGACCTCCTTCTTCCGGTGACTCTGAGCTAGACCTGCCGGGAACAGCCGGCAGGGAGGCGGGGCGACGCGTAGGGACGAGGGAAGCCCTACAGCGTCTTAAAGGGGCCACGTGCGCCCCGAAAGATAAGCAGTTTTTTAAAAAAATTAAGCCTCTGTCCCCTCTTCCACCGCCCTCCCTCTCCCTCCCCCTCCCCCTCATCGCATTGTGCCAGCTCTCCCTCCCCTCGTCTAGAAAAGCCCTCACTTGTCCCAATCAGGAAGCAAAGACCATGGTCACGAGACATGACTTTGAAAGACGGCATTGAAAACAACGAAATGTTGGGGCGCATTGTTAGTTTTAAAACGATTTTAACAGAAAGTGGAACGGTTTTAAAAGTCAGAAGAAACGTAACAACAACAGCATCACGTGACTGCTGACGTCATCTCTGCCAACTTGTTACGTTTCATCTAGACAAGTGTAGACGGGCCCCTGGTGCACTTGCAGGGCAAGGTGAAGCAGTGAAGAGACTGCAGAGCTCTTGCTTCTGCTGTTTTTTTTTAAAACAGTAAGGAAGGAAGTAAAAAACAAAAATTAGCCCAGCAAAAAATAATAATCCCTAAACAGGCAAATTTCATGTTGGTCATAATAAGAAAATGAATCGAAAATAAAACTGTCAATTATCATAATGCCCTTATACAAATCGATGGAGTGATCACACTTTTTATTCATTTACAAATATTTCTGGGTCACCTTTCAGGCACCCAGTTAGCTGGGGGAAAGGTAATAACAGCCGGGGAAGGTAACGGCAAACCACCCCGCTATAAGGCCTGCCAAGAAAATGTCAGCGAAAGCAGGCGTCCCTCCAAGAGTCAGTAATGACTCAGTGCTTGCACGAGAGGTTCCTTTCCTTCCTTTCAGGGCAAAAGCCTTCCATAAGGCAGCTTACTACAATAAAATGTGATAGATAGATAGATAGATAGATAGATAGATAGATAGATACATACATACATACATACATACATACATAGATAAGGCAGCAAACTTTAATAAATCAACAAACACCAGCAATAAATCATTACTAAAATCCAGGGCCTTAGCTAGACGGGGCAAAATCCCGGGGCAATCCCACATGACGCACAGGGGATCCTGGCATTAGGGAGGAATGATCCCTCCTTTGCCCTGGGATTTCGCCCTCCACTTTCGGCCACTGGTGACTTGGACCTTTTATCTAACATACCTGCGCTCTGAAGACAAACTATGGCACTTTTCAATTTTTTAGTTAAATGGTGCTGGTGGCATTATGCCACTGCAATGGAGCCACATAGAGGATAAAGCAGTTTTCAATATCTCCTGCTGAAGAAATTTTATTTATGGAATGTCCTGAAGGAATAATAGCAATTTGTACTGGTCATGACCATGAGTCATAGTTTGGTGGCAAGAGAAGACTCTTGGGAGTTCCACCCAAGGTGTGTCTTGAATCTCCCATCACTCAGCTTCATGGGATGACCCCAGGTTCTAGTATTATTAGAGAGGGACAAAAATGTCTCCCTGTCTACATTCTGTACGTAATTTTGTATACTTCTATCATGTCTCCCCTTAATCTCCTTTTTTTCCAAGCTAAACAATCCCAGCTGTTGTAACCTTCCCTCATACGGGAGATGCTAGAGCCCCTTGAACATTTAAGTTGCCCTTTTCTGCACTTTTTCCAGCTCTACAATCTTTTTCGGTGTGATAACCAGAACTGTACACAGTATTCTAAGTGTGATCACCATAGAAGACAATATGAAGACCGGCAGTCTTATTCTCAATTCTTTTTCTAATAATACTCAAATGACAGCCCCTTTGGGTGACTACACATGGGTCATCAGAAATGAGTGCTTTAGCATCTCCTGTACTATTGGAGAAATTAAATGGGTTTTTACAAAAAGCTAAGCCTAAAATAATTGTTTATAATAGTTTTGGGAATGCAATAAAATGGTTGTTCATTATGTTAGAGAGGAATGGAATAGGTTACAGGAATGCTCTATATAGCTTCCATGTCTACTATTTCTGCAGATTTTAAACTGAGGCTGACTCAACAAAAACTGATGTTTCGTGATATTGGAGACCACAGAGGCTGGTTAAGAAAAAGCTGGCTAGCTCTGCTGGTTGCTGACGATGGGCATGGCTAGACGGGGAGATATCCCAGGGATTGTCCCAGGGTTGTCCCTGTGCGTCCACATGATGCACAGGGCATCCCAGGAGCAGGAAGGGATGATTCCTCCCTTTACTCGGGATATTTCCCTACCCATTAATTTCGATTTTTCCGCAGTCTCGGGATGATCCAAAGACCGCGGAATGTGTGGCCCGCCATCGTGGTTTTTTCACAGCTCCTCACAAGTAACATGAGGAGCTGGGAACCGGGCGCAGAGCTCCTTCGGAGATCTGTGCCCATGGGGAGTGGGGAGTGTGAGGTTTTGTTTTTGTGCTCCGTTCCCTTTAAAAAAAATAAATCCAAAATGGCGGTCGCAATGTTGCGTGCCTCATGTAGACAAAGGTGATGATCTCAAGATCATAAAATCGCGAGATTGTCGCCCTCCACTCCCCCTTGTCTAGACATGCCCGATGAGTGCAGGTAATGCATCGCTGTGGCATATGATGTGGGCTTGCACTATGGTGGCATCTTTTTGCTTAGAAGTTACTGCCCACATAAATTTTGCTCTTGAAAAATCTGCGAGAAGTGCAGATGCTGATGCACTTTTAAATGATATTTCTCTGGGGATTAACAGATGGACAGGAAAGTGGATCCTGAGAGATCTAACAGTTCCAAAGCAGTTTCTACTACACGTTTGGAAGGATAAACATCCACCACATATTATTCAGAGGACCTACTGTTCTTGCTGCATTTAAATGCATATCTTACAGTCATCAATTTCATCCACATGCTTATTTAGACATATGGTCTGCTTATATTAATACATACATTTGAAATGTCACAACTTTTTTTGATCTATATCAATGGTATTGTGAACAGTTATTACGACTAGATATGCTTTCATTCTTGTTTTTCTTATATTCTTACTATTGGTGTTATTGTTTCAGATTCCTCCCCCCCCCCCTTGGTTTGTTTTGTTATAATTGTAAATAAAATTTTAAAAGGCTACAGGAGCAGCAGGAAAGAGCAGTCTTTGGCCATAGCTAGATGGGGCAGTATCCCAGGGCGATCTCCCTCCCTTGCCCCAGGATCTCGCCTTCGCCTTTGAGCCTGCTGTTTCTGCAGTCTCGGGATGATCCTGAGACCGCAGAACATGTGTGTGGGCGTTGCGGTTTGTCCCGGCTCCTCACGGTTACTTGCGGGGAGACGGGACCTGTGCCCATTAGGGAGTGGGGTGGGCGGAGCAGGAAAAATTATTTAAAATAAAGAACACCTTACCTTTTGTGCACGAGCGTTTGTGTGCTCTGCCCCTTTAAGAAAAAACAAAAGAAAATGGTAGCCACAATGTCCTCTCCCTCCAAGGTCATCGCGTGCTGCATGTAAACCGAGGGGGAGATGTCGCGATAAAAATATCGCGAAATCTTCACCCCTCCGTCACACTAGACCAGGTAGGTCTGAGGCCAAAATCTCCAGCTTCTTTACATGCCAGTACTGCAGTATCACAAAAGCATTTGGGTACAGGGAGGGAGTGGGCCAAGGAGGAGGGAAACCAATAATCCAGGGCATGGAAAACAAACCATGGTTTGTTTGATCGTCTATCAGACAAGCACTGCAATAAACCATGGTTTAACATTATGTGCAAACCAGGGCAATAGCACTTGGTTTCTTTCTATATATTTTTTAACTATGGTAGATAATATTTAATATTCTCTTACGTGAATCTGAAATGTGTTCATTTTTAATAAATCTAACTTGGTCAGATTCAATGCGTTTGGGAGCCAAATTAATTAAACTTTTTTATAATTATTCCTGTGAAAATATTTGAATGTTAATTAATTAATGGTGTAATGGTTTCATATTTGTTTTTTAAAATATAATTTTGTATTAATTCTATGTCTGGGGTCTCATACATAAATTTGTGCAAAATTTTACAAATTAGTCATTGATTTCATTTGCATATAATATAATTTATTGCTTTTTTAATTGCTTATTCTGTTTCTTGTAATTTTTTCCTGATTCTATTTGCTAGAAACTTTGATTACCCTTCCTTCTTTTAATTTCCTGTATAATATTGCCAGGATTCGATCATTTCTGTCTGTCTCTTCTGCCAAGACGCTTGTTCATGCACTGGTTATTTCTCGGTTGGACTACTGCAACCTTCTTCTCTCTGGCCTTCCTTCTTCTCACATCAGTCCGTTGGTCTTGGTCCACCACTCTGCCGCTAAGATCATCTTCTTGGCTCGCCGCTCTGACCATGTTACTCCACTTCTGAAATCTCTTCATTGGCTTCCAACCCACTTCAGAATCCAATATAAACTTCTCCTGTTGACCTTCAAAGCTTTTCACAGTCTAGCTCCTTCCTATCTCTCCTCTCTCATCTCACACTATTGCTCCGCTCATGCTCTCCGCTCCTCTGATGCCATGTTTCTCGCCTGCCCAAGGGTCTCTACTTCCCTTGCTCGGCTTCGTCCCTTCTCTTCTGCTGCCCCTTACGCCTGGAACACTCTTCCAAAACATTTGAGATCTACAAGCTCAATCACAACTTTTAAAGCTCAGCTAAAAACTTTTCTTTTTCCTAAAGCTTTTAAAACTTGATGTTGCTCCGACTTTATACTGTTAGTTTTACCCTACCCTGTGCCTGTTTTCCCTACCCAGTGCCTGTTTGCATTCCCTTCCCCTCCTTATTGCTTTACTATGATTTTAGTAGAATGTAAGCCTATGCGGCAGGGTCTTGCTATTTACTGTTTTACGCTGTACAGCACCATGTACATTGATGGTGCTATATAAATAATAATAATAATAATAATAATAATAATAATAATAATAATTTCTCCAATATTTAACGTTTTTTCTTTAATGGGGGAATTGGTTCGCTACTTTGCATAATAAACCTATTTTGATCACTTCACCTCTCAAGTGTCATTGAATACAATATATAGATCCCCCACTGATACTTTTATTTTATAATAAAATCAAAACATATTACAAAGGCGATTGCAATCTTTGACGTTTAGTTTCCTAGGACTGAATCTTGGCTACAACTCAGAAGCATAATCAATTCAACAGGCAGAACAGCACACTTAAAGAGGACAGGTTTTTATTCACTGGCTTCATCTTAAACATTGTATTGGGCATCCAAGAACATCCCTCCATAATATTACGCATATGGTTAGAGGCTTCATACGTCCAGCTTCTTCGTTTATATAGTCACTATACCAGAACCATTAGTTACAGGAATTGTGTATGTTGAAATGTGTGTGTGTGAAGTTGCTGCTTGAACTTCTTTGTTTGCTTCTACTAATGCTATATATTCCAAAGTTGTTGCCTCCAGTATTCTACTGATGGTTCAATGAGACAATAATTCATGATACTACCACTAAGTGGCACTACAGCACTGACCTAACCCCTACATTCTCTGAATTGCCAGGAACAAATGGAAATTCACATTTTCCCCACCCTTGGGCAAAACATTAGCGGATCTAAACTTTAGCAATCATGAATACAGGCTTGCCTCACCTGTAGCCAGACATGAGAGTGGGCCTAAAGGCTGGTTAACTATCTCAATGACTTTGCATTAATTGGACAAAAAAAATAAAAAAAAAATAGAATGAGTTATCAGGAACAACTAGGAAGAAAAATTCTACTTCTGCATTATTATGTCACCACAACTGTACCCTCTCTGATAAAACAACAACACTTTTAAAAAATGAAAGCTGAAAATTCAGGGAAGAAATCTAGAATCTCTCTCAAGGGAGCAAGGCCCACAGTCCTAGCTGTAGGGGTCTCTTTCCTTGAGCATATTCTAATATCCGTTCTCTGGCTTTTTTCCCCTGTGGAAGAATATTTACAAATCGTTAAATAACCAAATTGCAGGGAGGTAATTAAAGTGCTGTAAAGTTGGAAATTAACTCCAGGAAAGATAGCACAACTTGAGAAAGACCACAGCAGGGAAATCCAGACATATTGCCATAAATACCAAAGTGATCTTTTTCATATGGGAGCATCCACATCGAGGAAACTGACCTCCTTTTTTTATATATCTCTCCTTGAAATTTATCATCCTCTTCTAATAAATTTAATCTGCAATGCTTCGCCCCAGACAGCAATCAGGTCTTTGTGAGATGACAGGTTGGCAAGAAGAGTGCTATTCCCCACTTTTGCTTCACAGATCCAGCCAATGTTTCTCCAGCTAGTACATCCTATCCTTGAAAGTTTGCAGTTTCCTTATACTCAAAACCACAATGTTTAGTTGCTGCTAGCAACTTGCAATCTCCTGTGCAGTAAAGAGCATTTGGTAAATTATACTCATGTTAATATCATGATTAACTATTAGCTGTTGCCTAGGACGTTCCTGCAACAAGTCCATTCTCCTATGTCCTGTCTTTTCAGACTGTGGTTCTGTATGCACTTATGGGACTTCCTTCTCAGTACATACGGACAGAGATGCACTGCTAGCCACCTTATTTTAATGCAAGAGTGGGCACTGTTTTGCCCTCCAGATCTTTGTTGAACTGCAACTCCTATTTGTTGAACCCATAAAGCCCTACATGGCTTGGGACCACAATACCTGATGGAACGCCTCTCCCGACATGAACCTACCCGTACACTGCGCTCAACATCTAAGGTCCTCCTCCGAGTGCCTACTCCGAGGGAAGCTCGGAGGATGGCAACAAGGGAGAGGGCCTTCTCAGTGGTTGCCCCCCGACTGTGGAATGATCTTCCCGATGAGGCTCGCCTGGCGCCAACGTTGTTATCTTTTCGGCGCCAGGTCAAGACCTTTCTCTTCTCCCAGGCATTTTAACAGCATTTTAACAGCATTTAATAACGTTAAGTTTGTTTTAATGGACCCCAGAATTGTTGTTTTAAATGAATACTGTTGTTGTTTTTATACTGTTTTTACGTTTTTTAAATTTTTTGTATACTTTTAATGTCTACTATTTTTAATTGTTGTAAACCGCCCAGAGAGCTTCGGCTGGGGGGCGGTATATAAATGTAATAAAATAAATAAATAAATAAATAAATAAATAAATAAACTCCCAGCATGCCTCATCACTGACCATGCTTGCTAGAAGGCCCACCACTGTTTTAGGGGCAACTGGTTGGCCACGGTGTGAACAGAACGCTGGACTAAATGGACGGATCCAGCATGGCTCTTCTTATGCAGAGGGAGATTCCAATGTAGAATTAAATGAAGAACTTTGATTCTATTCATTTGGGCATGGCTTGAGACCATGGTTTTCTGTCTCATTAGAGGTATTATCTTAGCAATGCCAGGATGATTGTGTTACCACCAATCACTACTGCTGTGAATGATCACTGTGCTTATTAAGCTTTAAACAAATTTACTTCTTGAAAAAACAGCTATATATTATTTTTTTGTTTTAAAAGAAAAAAAAATCAAGCAGCTTATAAATCAAAAACATGCAATATATAAAAACAAGGCAAATCCACAGTATCAAACAACAGTCCTGAAATTGACAATATTATCGAAACAATTTTAATATAACAAGCCAAGGAAAAGGTAACTAATAAAAGCAAAATCATTCTTAAAACAGCAACAATTCATAAAACAGAGAGCTTCGGCTATTGGGCGGTATAAAAATGTAATAAATAAAATAATAAAATAAAATAAATAAAAAAACAACCATAAATTGCTACAGACTGCACTTCCTGAATTTGATGGCATTGTTTACATTTTGCATTTACACCCACATATATATCTATCAACTGAGGATAACAGAACTGGGCATCTGATGAAACAGATACTAGTCTGTGAAGTCTTATGTCTTAATAAATGTGGTAGGATCCTTCCTGATTAGGCGTTTTTGGTTGTTCAATCATCCTGCCTCATTCATAGATTTTATGGGGAGTCCAGCTAGTGAGCTTCTCTACATGAGCGATTTATTGCACATTCATAATTGGTCACTCATGGACGTTTGTGGGTCCTTTACATGACGCCGTCAAACTCCAGGATGTCTCCTACACACCAGTAATCTCGCTTTAACCCCTCCCCTCCGGAGATAACAGTATTTAAATTATTGTGTGATTTCCCCAGGGTATAAAGCTGGCTTAGTGCTATAGTTCCACCACTAGAGGGCACTGTTTCATTTAACAGAATAGCATTGCTGGAATTGGAAGTTTTGAATTCAAATCATGCACTTGTTATCAAAAGGAGCAAGTCCCAAACGCAAAAAGACCCTAAAAGAAACCCCAGTAAGGGTGCAGTTTCCCCCCCATAATGTAGAGACACCCTTTATCTTCCACTTGTAAGCCTCCTGTTTTACCAGCTCCTTCTGTATTTTGCCTTACTACAGAAAACCAGTTAAAGAAGAAAAGATAGAATAGTTGCACAATTGCTTTTTGATGGGCAAGGCTATGAGTTTCTGTTGCTTTTGCTGCAACGGACTAACATGGTTATGTTAGTCCGTTGAACTCATTTTATTAGTTTTTCTCGTTTCTTTATATCTAAAGGAGGCCAGTATTGGGGTTGTATTTTGTTTTGACGACATTGCTTTAGGCTGGCCTTCCCCATACTGGAGACTTCCAGATATTTTGGACTTTGATTCCCATCAGCCCCAGCCCCATCCAATCAGGTCTGCTGGGAGTTGTAGTCCAAACATCTGGAAGGCTGCCAACAAGTTTGCCAACAAGAGTGAAAGCTTTATGGGCTTCCTTTGTGCCCTCTCCAGTCTTCAGAAGTGTCTTTGCCAGTCTTAAATTCCATCTAAAACAGGGGTGGGCTGCCAAATGCCTGAGAGAACAGGGCTGTTTTAATCTGGTGCTGAAAAGATAACAATGTTGGCATGAAGCTGGCCTTGTTGGGGAGATCATTCTATAATTGGAGGGGCCAGCACCAAGAAGTCCCTCTCCCTTGTTGCTACCCGCCAGGTCTCCTATGGGAGAGACCCCTAGAGGAGGGTCTTAGATGCTTAACAGAGTGTATGGGTTGGTTTATGCCAGGAGAGGTGCCCCATCAACCTGGAGGCCAAAACACCTAGAGGGCCACAATTCTCATCAGCCCTCGTCAAGCAAAGGTTTCCTTAGATGGACTCCAACTCTGGTCTCCTCTGTGTTTCTGCTCTTCTTGGCCCTCCCTGCTTTATTTCCCTTTATTGATCCCCAGCATTCTTATAGAAGAATGTCCTCACATTTTGATTTATTGTTAATTGCATACCACTGATATATTGATATAGGGTGACCATATTTGGGAAACCAAAAAGGAGGACACCTAGTGTGTGTGGGGGGGAAGCAGCTTTCTGAGTCCTGCAGAAAGTACGTTATTCCCCCGCCACCTTAAAGAACCCGATTGGAGTGGAGGAGGGGAAAGGATTTCATTCTGCACCACCACCATCCACTCCAATTGGGGCCTTTTCTATAATGTCCACGAATGCCCCACTTTCCCCTTTAAGACCTCAACTGGAGCTCGGGGTGGGGGAATGATGTGCCTCAAGAAAGCATGTCATTCCCTCCTGCCATGCTAATGGCAGCCTTAAAGGGGAAGGTGTGTCATTCCAGGACATTATTGAAAATTATAGAAAATCCCCCCTGACACCATGGAAAGAACAAAAACCAGGACAAATCCGGGGAAATCCTGACAGTTGGTCACCCTAATTGATAGCACCTTCACCATGATTTTATAGTCCCTTTATATCAGAGAACAGACGCCCAGTAAGGGAACATCAGCTTATCCTCCCCCATTCTCTTCCAATATTTTAGGGCTATTTATTTATTTATTGCATTTCTATACCGCCCAATAGCTGAAGCTCTCTTTTCAAATTGCACTACTAAAGGCATTAGGCCTCGCCTTCCTATATGCTTATATAATAGCATGTTCCAAGTAAGGTGCTGCTCTGGCTTTAATCCATCCCCTGTCAAGGCCAGATTTTTCCTCCTACCATCTTTGCTGCAAAGTTCAAGGTATTCAAGAGTCTATCACAGAACAATTCTTTCCAATTGCCATCTCTCTCACAACAGCTGTTAGATCAGATTTGCTGCTGTTTGTCTTCGTTATTTGTTTTTCATGATTCATATAGTAAACTCTCGAGCAAGTCTAATAAAAGATTTTGATGGCTTCCTTCCAGGCAGCCTTTCCAATCTTGGAAGGGTCTTTGGGGGCAACCCTCCCAACTTCCTTAATTGTACTGTAATCAACCCGAAAAACTTATTGAAGGCCTACCTAAACCTCCATAGGATTCAGGATGTGGATAACATGAGTCTGGTTGTAGAGAATTACCTGGGGCATGGCTAGATGAGAGAGGTAGAGGGCGACGATCTTGTGATTTTATGATTGTGAGATCATCGCCCTTGTCTACACGCGGCGGGCAGCATCGTGGCCACCATTTTAGATTTATTTTTCTTAAAGGAGCGCACGAGCACTCCACCAAAATGGTAAGTTAAAAAAAAAACTCACGCTCCCCCCACCCCCGATGGACACAGAGCTCCTGAGGAGCCCAGTTCCCAGCTCCTCGCGTTATTCATGAGAAGCCGGGGGGAAACCGCGATGGCGGGCCATACGTTTCACTGTCTTGGGATCGTCCTGAGACCGTGGAAAAATCAAAATTAATGGGTAGGGCGATATCCTGGGGAAAGGGAGGAATCATCCCTCCCTGCTCCCGGGATGCTCTGTGTGTCATGTGGTTCCACAGGGACGATCCTGGGATGATCCGCGGGATATTGCCCCATCTAGCCATGCTCCTGGTCTAACAAAAGCTCTACAGTTTGCCAAAAGACCTGATTGAGGATGTACATCTGCTGAAGCACACCAGCTGTTTCAATACTGAACTTGCCACATGATATGAAGTTTCTCATCATTCTTATTTATTTCAAGCATTTTTAACCATATCTTTTGACCATCAGGTCTCAAAGGCAGGCTAAGATAACATTCACAACCAATGTCATAAAACAACACAAATGGACACCACACACAGAGCATAGCAAGCTAGCCTGTTTCACAAAGGGGGGATATAAGATACCGTCCCTTTGCCAGCGTTGAAATAAGATTCAAGCAGCAAAATGCCTTGGGGCAGCTCTGCTAATCATGTAGGCACCTGGTGGGTTGATATCTGCTCCACTGGCAAAGTCAAATACTCACCACCCAAAATGAAAAGATAAGAAAAAATATGTGTAACATTTGCCTATGCTAATATATGTGTATAGATGCAATGTGGGGGGGAAAGTACTCTTAAAACAACTGAACTAGAAGTTAGTCAGGATCTGTCTTAGATCCCCATTAAAAAAAAGAATTATGCAGAGAATCTTGAAGACTGTATATGTTTCAGACCCACATAGGAACACATTTATTGGGTAGACATTCCCATTATTGCACATGAATTCTGATTCTGCCATTTTCCAAGATGTCTGACGTGCAAATGGGGATATGCAATAAGAAATGCATGTAGAAATCTCATTTTTGTGGCAAAATATAGGGTATTTTATTCAAGATTAGGGTGACTATACGTCCAGATCCCCCCGGACAAGTCCGGAAACAGGGGCCCAATCTGGAGACTGGGGGGAAATTCCAGAATTTAAAAAAGTGTCCAGGAAACTGCCCTCCCTGTGCTTATCTGGCCTTTTTTTCTTGGCCAAGGAAATGCCCGGGTCAACAAGGGAGGAGCTCGAAGTACACACTTCCAGTGCTTCTGGAATGCATCCTCCAGCCCTCCCCTGCGCCAATCTAGCCTTCTGCTGGGCTGGCATGATCACACCGGCCCAGGAGAAGGCCACAGACAAGGCTTAGATCGGCCGGGGGGGGGCAGGGGGGTTGGAGGGCACATTCCCTGACAGCTAGCAGAAACAAAGAGTGTTGTATGTAGGAGCACAAACCAATATAACTGCACCCACATCCTTAAGAATAGCGAAATGGTTAGCTAGCACAAAATATCTGCACCAACTTGAGAAATACCTATCAGTACCCATGAAAATGGAACACCGGAAGGCTCTTACACGTCTAAGATTTGAACAAATGGATACTGTGATGAAATGGGGGAGATTCCATGGCATACCAGTAGAAGACAAGTTGTGTGTTTGTGGAGCACCAGTTCTAGAGGACATACCGCATTATGTGGTATGTGTACATTGTGTACATTGATGGTGCTATATAAATAAATAAATAAATAAATAAATAAATAATAATAATAATAATAATGTATTTGACTGTCCCTTATATACAGACATAAAAAAAGTTATTTGGAGCCTTTTTTAAAGAGAGTGAAACATAAGGGTACTAAGGAGAAACAGAGTTATTTATTATATTCAACCGACCCACATGTGATACAGAGGGTTGCATTATTTGCAGCGAAAGCTAACAGATGTAAAGTTGTTTGACAGTACTGGTGTGAGGTGTTATAAAGATTCAGAGATATTAAATGAATTGTGATTGAGAAGTAAAAGGTTTCTGTATGTTTGCTGTTCACCCATTTTACCATCATTTTAGTAATGGATGTTATGTATCTGATAGCTCTGTTTTTTGACTATATGTAGTATTGTATAATAGTATAGTAAAACTTCAAGTTTGTATGTGTTGCAATGATCTGTGGATTGAGCAATAAACGTTTTTGTTTTCTAAACATTTTGGTTCTTCTTTAGATGTCCCTTGCATCACCTGATTTCCCATCAATTTTGTTTTTTTTCATCTTTCCAACTAGGTCTTATCACTAGTTTGCTTACTTCTGTCAACACTGTTGCCTAGGGAAGGTAAATTTATTCTCTGGTAGTAACCCTGCAGAGACCACAGCAGCTGTGTTAAACAACCTGCCTCCCAAGTAGGTAACCATTTTTTTTTTATTTTGGTAAAAACTGTAAAATCAACATTTATATTTTCTCCTCTGAAATTAGACTCGCTCACCTCAGTCTCTGCAGACATAGCAGCAGGACCTTCTGAGGGCTGGTGCGGGAACTTTTCTCAGTGTTGTCCGGAGTCTTGTCATGGTTTCATTTTTATTGCCTTTTAAAAAACAACCACCACCCAGTTTTATAAAATTTTGTATGCTGCCTTAGAGGTTAATATTGGTAGAAAAGTGGGGTATATAGGCTATACATAAATAAAAATGTAGTATTTGTCCCCCCCCTCCCCCCCCACACTTTCATTTCTAAGCAACAGATCACTTCCTTGACTCTAGGGAGGGAGGGAATAAGCCAACCGGTGTGTGTTTTGCAATATGTTGAGTCATGAACATCAACTATGCAGCCTGGTACCTTGCCTATGAAGGCAGCAAGAACAGACTAGCAATGGGGTTATTCTTTGCAAATCTAGACTTTTCACCCTCCACTTTACTGAGGCTTTTGTTTCCAGATTCTTTGTGGGATTAAGATTGGCTCCTTTACACGTGTTTTTCCCCCCATGGGGTTTTCTTCTCTGCCTTTATGTATTCCATTACACAACCACTAGGTGGAATTGTGGTATAGCAGAATTGTGCAAATACACCAGGGGTTCATGCCACCATTCACAGAAATGCCAGACTTCCCTCGCCAGAAAATAAAACCCCTAAAATGGATGCAAACCACCTGCAAACTGCCGAGAGTGAGGAATCATGAGCGCACAATAAATGCCTCATGTAGAAAGGCTCTGATTCAGGGGGCACCACGTATATAACCCATTCATTGGTTAGCAATAAACAGCGTTCTGACTGGGCATCCTTCCTAGAAATATGGAAGATGCTCACACAGTACTCTGTTCCCATTTTTTGTACAACCCACTGTTCTGTAGGGGTTCCTGCCTAGACATCTGGTTCATCGAACCTTTGTTTCAGTCCTTGATAGCTTTCCCAGTTATGATTCCTATTCTCTGCTCAACCCTGAACCAGGGCCAACTCAACAGGGTTGCTAATTTACCCAAACAAAACAATGGCTTGGTTGGATTATTTTTTTAAAGTTCTAAGCCAGTTGCCAATATTGTGAGTGTGTGTGCAAAAGCCAGAGTTTGGTGTCAGAAGTCAGAATGTTTTGAGTAAAGCTGAATAGATTTGCTCAAAACCAATGTCAATAGCATAATTTATAGTTAGCTTGCATGCTTGACATTTATTTTCCATATAATATATATAAATTATTGTCTCTTAAAGCAGCTCACATCAATACAGAAGAGAGACCGCTCCTGCCATTAGGCATACAACAGCTGTTGAGTTCAGGCCCAGATTACTATTTTTCATAACGCTGACTGCAGAGTCGCATCTGTAGGTTTCCCCTGTCCTTCCTGCCCCCTGGTCTTAGGCTCTGTGGAACTGAGCGAAGCATGATGGGGAGAACAACATGGAAACTTTGGAGTGTCAGCTGTGGGAGTTGCTCTAACACTTGCTCACTTGTGCACTTCCCTTACACTCTGTGCTGGAATTCGAGCAAAGACTCCACATTTGTCACTACCGTTATAAACTGTTTGAAAGCAGTAGTGTAGATCCTGCCCAACACTCTAGCCGCTACACCACACTGGCTCTCAACTGCTAGAAATAAATAGAATAACTAATAAATGAATACACAGGGCTTTGGGTGGATGATTTAATGTGCCCATTTGCTGTTCCTACATTCTTTCCCTGCAGACCACGTGCACCTTCAGCTCAACAACATGCTCCATCTGATTCACCTAGCTAGCGAGGAGAAAGAAATAACTGGAAGATCTCTGACTGTGCTACCTGAAATGGAAAGCTCCATCACACCTACCAATTTGTTCTAGTTTTCCCTCAAATTATCCTATAGCCGCGTATGAAAGCTGCTGCTGTTGTTGTTGTTGAGCTCTATCACACCAGCCTCCGCCCTGCTCCAGCGTGTGCCCCGGGAGGGCTAGGCTGGGCTCTGCAGCACTTGCTTGGGGGCTGCCGAGGGAGGCAGCTCTGCTCCTTGTCATCCTTCTGTGCCCCCAGTGGCTGCTCAGAGTTCAAGAAGAATCGCACTTTCCGAGGGGCAAAATATGTCATCAGGGTGGGTGGGGAAGAATTGCAATCACAGCAGGACACAGTCGATGTCATCCGAGGCCTTCATCGCGATAGCAGACTAAAAGGCGGCCGTCATGGGAGTCTTTTGCATGAAATTCGCCTTGAAAGCACACTGTCAGCCTGGTGTGATGGAGCCAGGGCCGGTGCTTCCATTAAGGCCACCTAGGCCACCGCCTAGAGCGCCAAGTTCGGCGCCCCCGGAAGTCGCCCTCCCACTCCCAGAGCCGCTCTGGCCAAGTGAGGGCAGCTTCCGGGTGCGCCGTTCGCCCTGTTCCCCAGTGTCCCTGGCTTGGCTTCAGCCGGGCGCCCGCCCAGCAGCCGAAGCCAACCTGGGACACTGGGGGGCGGGGGCGGGCGGCTCCACGTTCTGAGTTCCAGCATGTGCAGGACATCAGCACGTGGAGCCACCTGGTGGAGAGGGGTGAAAGTCCGCCTTACCTGCTCGGCGCCGGCGGCTCCTTCGCCCGGTGTGATTGCCGCCTCCTCCTCCTCCCCCTCCTCCCCTCCCCCCACCGCCCTCCCTTCCCTCCACCCAGCCATGTGGCCTGCGTCCCGCTTGCCACTCCAACCCGGAGGACGGAGGCGAAGGGCAGCAGCTCCTCAATGAAACTGAGGCGGCCAGAGGAGTCGGGCGCCATGCGTAGCGCTCCTGCTGCCCAGCTCGCTCGCCTCGGGCTGGATCGGGGCGCTGGCAGCCACCCGCCTGCCAACGGTAAGCCCCATCCCTGGCCCCGGGATGAGAGGGCCTCGTGGAGCGTGTGTGTGTGTGTGTGTGTGTGGGATACGGTGTGTGGGGGGGTGAAAGCAGCTCACCTTGCCTAGGGCGTAAAAAAGCCTGGCACCGGCCCTGGATGGAGCTCAGAGTGATGTTTGCTTCACATTCTCCCATTTTTGTGCGGTGGGATTTACAACCCTGCTCCCAGATTTAGCAACAAAATATTGAAAGAGCAGTGCAGGAAGCTGGCCATGCAGATGTTGGCCTCCTACCAGACCTGAACACTATGGCCTTGACTGACAACCCCACGCATGTGCTGTGATGCACATGCAAAGTTCTTGCTTCCACAAGCTGACATCGATTTTAATAGAGACAGCAAACTTTGCATTTGCAAGGGAAAGGGGTAAGTGGATCTAAAGGGAGAGGCAGCACCTGCAGGTGTGGGAACTCCTTGCTGAATGTGGGTGAATCAAATGAAAAGTGGTGGCTGGTGTTGAATATGCATCAAACCTATATTATCAGATAATTGAGAGGAACTAATGCAGATCCAGTATGATGTTGCTGTTGGTTTTCATGATTTTACTTTGTACTGTAGTGAGAATGGGATATTGCAGCTCTCAATATGCAGTGTCTCTTCTCCCGCTCTCCCTTCTGCTTTCTACCATTGCACAGCCACAAGCTTTCGGTACCTTTCCCACTTCCGGAGTTCCCAGCACCGACAGACATGTTGAGCAAGAACCATGACTGTTGGGCAGAGAGGATTACTAGAAATCTGAAACCGCACCTAGGCTGCATACAATTTACATGGCTGTTTTTATGAGATGGCGCAAGACTGTAAGGAAGGAATGTGTTGCCAAGCAAGCAGTATAAATAAAAAATTGGAAGCAGAAGAGAATACTATATTCTTCGGACCTACTGAGGCAGAAAAGAAAGAAAGAAAGAAAGAAAGACATTTCCATACTTCGAATGCCCAGGTAACAACAGTATCCTCAACTCCACTTCTACAACTAGGGATGCAAAGAATCCAGTCGCCAACTCACATGGTCTGGGTGACAGTAGGAAACGAACTGAATCTCTTGCACCAGCAGACCCTGAAGATATATTGGCATTTGAGATTTAAACTGGTGAAGGTGCAGCAGCCATTATGCAAAGCTGCAAATGGGTAAAGCAGCGGAGTGCAGGACTGAGTGGGGGATTATTATTATTTTTAAAAAGGACAGCACACTTACAGTGAAGCAACATCAGGGCACAGGCACACCTCTAGCCATGCCCATGAACACACATTTACTTCAGGAATACAAGGCACATTCAAACAACTGCGCAGAAGCTGCGTTAAAGGGGAAATATGACACAAAAAGTCTTTCTGAAAAAGTGACTTTTACCGCAGGAAAAACCATGCTTGCTGCAGATAGGGGCGTGCTTCATGGGCCACAATTGTTTGTGAGGCACAGTAGCTCCGGAGTAAATCCCCCGTGTAGACAGGGCCACAGATGGAACAGATTTAACAAAATCCTACGTTCCTAGCTGCAACATTTTCTTGTAGTTCCCACTTTTAGGATACAAGTCTAACTGACTCCAAACATAGCAGTGTACAAGTCCCAGGTCAAGGTAAACAGCTCTCAGAAAACAGTGAATGGCATGATGGAGGCCTTATCACTCTTTCATATCTAGATCGCACAAGTGGGAACTCTTGTGATACTTGAACTTTGTGCAAACAACAGAAAGCCAAGGCCGTTCCTAAACATAGGAAAGATATTTTGCTTACATTAGGCTGCCCAGAAACATGTCTGGCACTCTGCCCCAGGTCTTCAGGAGTGCTTCCAGATGAAGCTTTTATTGTGCGGTCGCCCTTGCATCACAGAATTTTATGGAGGGTGCAGATGACATTGTCTTCCACTTGTAAACCTCCTGTTTTCCCACCCCTTCTTCCAACTTTTTTTTTTTTAATCATAGAAAATCTGCTAAGTGGGGGGAAACAGAATAGCTACACAATGGCCCCGTTCAGACAATACAGTAAACCATGCTGTTTAACCACAAAATGGTTAATGGAATACATTAAGGTGTGGATGCAATAGCGATTTTCAGGTGTGCAGGGGAGGAGAGGTGTAAAGATGCATGAACCCTAAAAGCACACAGGTGTAAGTGATCAGGGCTTCACACGCTATGGAAATGATGGGGGATAATACCAGGGCAAAAGTGTAGGTGTGATGGAGCTTTTAGACACCTTTCAAAGGCAAGGGAGCCCAGGTAGAATGAGCCACTTGTTAACCCTATTAATCAGTATTCCCTTCAAAGCTCACTTCGTTGCTTCTGTCTGTTTCAGCTATGTCACAGAAAATGGGGGCTCCTGTCAGCCTCTGCCCAAAACCTGGAACCGACACTAGTTGTGGTTCCTTGTCCTTGAATCAGGAGCTGCTAAACCTGTGTGCAGTGATCCACTGAACTGCTTCTCAGCAGCTTTTAAGTGAAGAATCTTCCAGATTAACTTTGCCCACCAAGGTTAACCATTGGATCCTTTGGGGACAGAAAGGTGTAGAAAGGGCTCCCAATTCCAGCTGAGTATTCCTTGAGCAGCCAGGCCTACTTGAAAGGTGTTTTTGATCTTGGTCTTCGGTTTGCCTTCTCTGATTGCAATTTGGTCCTGACTCCAGGCTTGTTCTCCAGTCTTGCTTCTGGTTTGCTCTTTCTTTCTAATCCTGACTTCTGTCGTCGTCATCGTCCTCCTCCTCCATTTAATAGTAGTAAGCTGCCTTTCTAAGGTAAAACCGGGCTTATAGCAACATGTAGGGGGATGTGCGAGGAAATTACATAAAAAGACCAGCAAGAATTTCAGAAAAGTCATTAGCAATTACAAGTCATAACAAAATGTAAGTAGTCATCCAAATTGGCTAATAATAATAATAATAATAATAATAATAATAATAATAATAATAATAATATATTTATTTATTTGTTACCCGCCTCTCCCTCTGAATTGAGGCCGGGTACAACACAAATGCAAACATCATAAAATACATATAATTGATTAAAACATTTAAAACTAATACATTATTAAAAGCAGCACATTATTAAAAGACATCTTAAAATTCAACTGGGTAGGCCTGCCAGAAGTGATAAATCTTTATTAATAAATATACAATGAGATTAAATAATCCACTCCTAAGATTAAACAATTCCCTAAGATTAAACAATTCACTAAAATAATCACACTAAGTCCTAAAAACAGATACAAAAGTTAATCTAAATAGCAGCAAGATTAATATATTTATCCAAGCTAAATATAGTCCCAGCACAAAAGCTAAATGAGACCCTATTTTGATAGTCTTTAGACAGCTTTAGGAGAAGTGGCAGTCTCTGCAACTAGAGTCCATCAGGGCCCCAGTCAGGTGGAAGCGAACCAGGTAGAGAAACAGAAAGTGAGCCAGCATGTCCTGCAGTTACTGACTCACCTCAGTATTGCTCATAACTCAGCTCCGTCACTTGTTTCAGGTGGCCTTCTCCCTTGCCCAAACCTTGCCCCTGCTTGCACAAACACAATGGTGTTATTTATAAGATTGATGGGGAAACATCAATATCTTCTCTCCAGGAAACCCTTCATCGTACATACTTCCTGTCGTGCCTGGCTGCGACAATGGACTGGATGAGGGCTAATAAACTGAGACTCAATCCAGACAAGACTGAGATGTTGCTGGTTGGTGGTTCCTCTGACCGGATGGGGGGTGTTCAATCAGTTCTGGATGGGGTTGCACTCCCCCTGAAGGAGCAGGTTCGTAGCTTGGGGGTTCTCCTAGAACCATCTCTGTCTCTTGTGGCTCAGGTGGCCTCGGTGGCACGGAGTGCTTTCTACCAACTCCGGTTGGTGGCTCAGCTACACCCCTATCTAGACAGGGATAACCTAGCTTCAGTTGTCCATAGTCTGGTAACCTCCAAATTAGATTACTGCAATGCCCTCTACATGGGGCAGCCTTTGAAGACGGTTCGGAAGTTGCAGCTTGTGCAAAATGCAGCGGCCAGATTGATAGCTGGAATAGGGAGGTCAGAGCATATAACACCGATTCTGGCCCACTTGCATTGGCTGCCTATATGTTTCCGAGCCCAATTCAAGGTGCTGGTTTTAACCTATAAAGCCCTACATGGCTTGGGACTGCAATACCTGATGGAACGTCTCTCCCAACATGAACCTACCCATATACTGCGTTCAACATCTAAGGTCCTCCTCTGAGTGCCTATTCTGAGGGAAGCTTGGAGGATGGCAACAAGGGAGAGGGCCTTTTCGGTGGTGGCCCCCCGGCTGTGGAATGATCTCCCCAATGAGGCTTGCCTGGAGCCAACATTGTTATCTTTCAGGCGCCAGGTCAAGACTTTCCTCTTCTCCCAGGCATTTAAAGGCATTGAACAATGCTAAGTTTGTTTTTTCAATGGACCCCAGAACTGTTGTTTTAAATGGATGCTGCTGTTTTTATACTGCTGTTTTTATGTCTCTGGTGGTTTTTAAATTTTGTATACTTTTAATGTTTACTGTTTTTAGCTTTTGTGAACCACCCAGAGAGCTTCAGCTGTGGGGCGGTATATAAATGTAATAAATAAATAAAATAAATAAACTGAACAATCTGAACATTCCAATGGAAATGCCAGTCTTTCCTTCCTGATGGAGGAATTTTGTGTTGCCTGACAAAGGGGCGGGTATTTACAAATTATTACCTGCCTGTGCAGTATTGGGTGACTCCAATTCCTATCACAGTAGAAAGCCCTACAAAGTTGCTGGTAGTGATGCCATCAGGTGTTATGCCTTTTTGTTTCTCCCCTAGAGTAGTGCAGGGAACCAAATCCAGATCTTAAAAGGTTCCCTATTCACCACCCTAGGGACTAGAGTAAAAATGGGGTGGTGAGAAATGCTGGAATAACAATATTGGGAGAATGACTGACTAGACAAGTTTGGGTGCAAAGATAACAAAAGGAATTGGATGGGTTTCCTGAAATATAATATGCCTTTTTTTAAACAAACATGAGAGAAAAAATCCACTGAAACCCTGTGGAAAACTGGAAAGATATGTTTCAATATGACTGCACACTAAAAAAAACCTAGTAAGTTTTTATAATAGATTTTATTTGTTTTATTGCATGTCACTCCCCCTGGATGAACTTGGTTAATGACTGTTGTACTTGTTTTGAGAATTTTTTCATTTAATTTTTATGTCTATTATTTTATCACATTAAAATTAATTAAAACTTTTTTTAAAAAAAAAATGTAATTGTGAAACACACATTAAAGTAATGTCTCTTTTGGCTTTAAAGAGATCTGGTCAGGGAGAATTCTGCTGCTTGCCAACTGGGTATTAGTTTCAATCGAGTATACAATTGGTTTCTGAACGAATGAACTTGAAGACCTCAGCAGTACATTACTTCAACTGAAAACAAAACTGTGAGCTTCATCCCTTCCAGGCAGATGTTATTGAGCAAGAGGAAAAGGGTTGCGTGGCACATGTTACATCACACATAGATGATCACGCTCCTTTCTTCTGCATTAACCAAATCACAACCAGTCCCCTGATTACAAGAAAAATAAATATAATCAAACCGGATTAATTACTTTGAAGCATTTTTGAGTGGGAATAATTTGGAGGAAGGAGGGGAGAAGGAAGGAGGCTTCATTCTTCTCCCCACCACTTTTACTTTGCAAGGCCCCGTCAAGCTGCTTTCCAGGGCTCCTTCCCCGGAGTTACAGATATGTGCTTGCCCCAACTTTCTCCAATCTAGTGGCCTCCAAAACTGATGGACTACAACTCCCATAATCTCTAGCCACTTTGTAATTCAACACATCTGGAGGGTGTCAAGTTGCAGAATGCTGGTTTACCCCCACATACACACCTGGGGCCTTGCTAGGAAGGGATGTGGTGATGGTTGTGGGAGTTGCAGTAGGAAAGCAGCAGTTAACTATCACCTCACTTCCCAAAGCTGCTTCCCCATAGTTTGTTCTTTTAGGCAGACCAAGGCCATAGCTAGATGGGGCAAAATCCCAGAGCAATCCCCGGGATTGTCCCTGTGCGTCCACATGATGCACAGGGGATCCCAGGAGCAGGGAGGGATGATCCCTCCTTTTCTCTGGGATCTCACCCTCCCCTTCGAGCCCGCTTTTTCTATGGTCTCAGGATGATCCTGAGACCGTGGAACGTGTGTGTGGGTGTTGCGGTTTGTCCCAGTTCCTCGCGAGGAGCCAGGACCCGTACATGGTGCGCAGAGCTCCTCAGAAGCTCTGCGCCCATCGGGGGTGGGGAGTGGGGAAAGTAATTTAAAATTAAAAAAAAAACTTATCTTTTGCACATGACCGTTCGTGCACTCTGCTGCTTTAACAACAACAACAAAAATGGTGGCCGCGACGTCCTCTCCCTCCAAGGTTGTCGCGTGCCGCGTGTAAACAGAGGGGGAGATCTCGCGATAAAAATATCATGAGATCTTCACCCCTCTGTTGCGCTAGGCCAGGTAGGTCTAGCTGAGGCCCAAGTGACATCAACGGATACAGCCATACAATCTGACTTGCTGTGTTCTCACTGGACCGATTCCACTCAGTGCACCAGGAACTGGCTTCTCTGCATCTGGATGTCTCCCGTTGGAGAAGATCCACAAGACTGAAGCCTCTTTGCCATGCAGGGGAGGCAAGGGATGAGCAAAGCCCACGGAAGAGCTCCTGCAAGCACTGGACGAGTGTGCAGACGCTGCTCCTCTAATCCCTTTGTTCTCTCCAATCACAGATTGGAGATCAGAAGAGAATTTCCCTCCTCGCTCCTTCTAAAGTTCCCAGTAGCCTCCAGGCCACGAAGCAGGGCAGGTTGCAGACTGAATACACAACCTTTGCGGGCCGTATTAGTGCAGTGGGCTAGTCTGTCAATGCTATAGAAGAAGTAGCCATAAGGTTGTTAAAATATGTGTTTCTGTGTGACCCTTTCCTCAGAATGTGGATAAATTTATCCCATTCCCTCCCCTCAATGGAACTCAAGGCAGGGTAACATATTTGGGGCTCTGAAGTTGGGAGTGGGTTTTCGTGTTAAACAGGGGTGGGCAACTTGTGGCCCTCCAGATGATTTGGCCTACCCATCAGCATAGCCAATGGTATAGCTAGAGTGACCAGATACAAAAGAGGGCAGGGCTCCTGCAGCTTTAATTGTTGTGATGAAGAGGGGATTTCACCAGGTGCTGCATGCATACAAGTGACCCCTGCTGAAATTCCCTTTTCTATACCACTGTTAAAGACAAAGCCCTGCCCTTCTTTCCATATGGTCACCCTATTTCCACAAGACTACTGGTTGCCCAAAGCTGAAGATCAAAAATAATTCCTCCTATTAAGCAGTGGTTAATTACAGCGTAGCGTACAAATGTCTTTATTGAAAGTAACATCTTGCTTGACATTTAGAAGGGTAACATTAAAATACAACGAGAACAACCCTATGCACATTTAGAGGGAGAAAAAGTCCTACAAGTCCCAGCAGTCCTCACCCAGCATGACTGGCTGGGGAATTCTGGGAACGATGGATTTTTTTCCTATCTAAACGCAGAGAGCATTGCGCCCTAAGTATCTTGCACAATGTTGTGGGTTTATGGGATATTAGAGGTTACACCATCCTCAAGAATAACAGGAAACATAAAGATTTCTTTCTGTTGTCTGAATGCAGTTGCTTCACTGAATCATGTTGTAGTCACTACTGCAATGTAATGGATACTTTTTTACAAAAACTTTTATATTCATTTTTAATGTTAACATTGATAAAGCATATTTTAAATAAAAGGTAATTGTGAATTGCATATTAAACAATTCCACCCAAACTGACTGCCTTGATCGTCCTAGTGGATGATAGTAGATCAGTCAGAGAATCCTTGCTTTATATGCCAATGGTCTCAATTTCGGTCTGTAGCATCTCCAGTTAAAAAGACCAGGGGCATATCTACACGAAGGGTTTGCCTCGGCGTGGCTTTGCATTAGCGGTACGTCATCTACATGACGCAGCCGCCATTGTGAAGCCATCTAGGGGCAAACCCTGGAAACTCCGCTCCAAAAAAGTCGGGCACTTACCCCAATGTTTTGGGCAGCGGAGCTCGTACAATCTGCCCTGCACACTCAGGTCCTCTGGGAAGAATCTACTTCAGCTAGTACAAACTAGATTAACAACTGTTACCCAGAGGACCTTCTCTTCTGCTGCTCCCAGACTGTGGAATGGCCTGCCGGAGGAAATTTGTCAACTTGACGGTCTTTTAGAATTTAAAAAAGCAATAAAGACTGATCTATTCCGGCAGGCCTATCCAGTGAAATTTTAGAATGTTTTAAAGATGTTTTAATCATGTATGGTATGTTTTTAATCAATTTTTAATGTGTATTTTATATCATGTTTTTATACAGTTTGTTTTATACTTTGGTTTTAGTTTTTGTGAACCGCCCAGGGAGCTTCGGCTGTTGGGTGGTATAAAAATGTAATAAATAAATAAATAAATAATAAACGGCGCCCCCTGATTGGTCGCCATGGGTGGCCCCTGCAAAAGTAAAACAAAAAAATGGAGGGGGAGGGGAACGGGCCGTTCCTCCCTCCCTCCCTTTTATTTTATTTTTATTATCTGTATCTTCGCAGCTGTGCAGATTCAGATAATAAAAAGAAAAAGAAATGGGGGGGGAAGGAACGGGCATACAGACAGAGAGGAGAGGAGAGGTGGTTCAGCCCAAGTCCCTGCCCCCTCTCCTTGCGTCCGCCCTCTGGCTGCCCATTCCTGTTTATTTTTATTATTTGTATCTGCACAGCTGCAGAGATACAAATAATTAAAAAAAATTAAAAAAGAAGAGGTGGAGGGATGGCCCCATTCCTCTCCCCCCCATTTTTTTTACTTTTAAACACTATTATTAATTATTATTATTATTATTATTATTATTATTATTATTATTTGTATCCCGCCTTTTGCTCAATGCTGGGCCTCAAGGCGGCCTTACAAAGTTTAAAATATACATGGGGGGGAGAAACAAAACCATAAAACATTTAAAATACACAACAAAATTATAAAACATTAACATAGATGGAGGGCCAGATTATTCTCCAAAGGCCTGCTGGAACAAAACAGTTTTAGCCTGCTTCCGAAAGCCCATCAAGGAGGGAGCCAGCCTAGAGAGTTCCAGAGCACCGGAGCAGCCACCGAGAAGGCCCTCTCCCATGTTCCCACCAAGCGTGCCTGTGAAGAAGGTGGGACTGAAAGAAGGGCCTCTCCAGAAGATCTCAAAGCACGGGCAGGCTCATAAGGGAGAATACGGTCTTTCAAATAAGTTTGCACTTGCATTCCTTCCTGTGCAGATGTTGGGAAGGAACCCAAGTGGCGCCTCGCAGTACCAAAGCACTTGAGGAGCTCTGTGCCCCATGCTTGACAAACTGCGACGCACGCCCACACAATCTGTGGTCTCGGGATCAGTCCGAGACCACGGAAAAAGTGGACTAGAAGTGTAGGGCGAGATCCCGGGGAAAGGGAGGAATCATCCCTCCCTGCTCCCGGGATTCCCTGTGCGTCTTATGAACGCATAGAGACCTTCTCGGGGCGATCCCTGGGATATCACCCCGTCTAGCTATGGCCTGAGTTGCCTTGCTGGGATGGGACTGGTGTGGATGTATGTATTAACCTACAGTGCTTTTGGTTCTTCTTAAGACTGTAGATCTCAGATGATGATGTTTAGAAACCACTGCCCTGTTTTGGGGTGTAGCAGAGTGTCGTCCTATGTCTTATACTGTTTAACATATACATCATGAAACTATTGAGGGAGGTTTTCCAGACCAAAAGCAGAAGTTTAAATTGGACTTGGAAATCAACCAGCAGCTGATGACGTGCTTGCCAAATTATATGCTTTATGCAGCCTGCATCAGTCAATCCTCAAGCAATTACAATTTGAACCTGTTGACATTATCAGTATGTTGATGACATAAAATTCTGTCATTCTTTTGCATTGAATATTAGGGAGGTGAAGGAAGTTCTAAAGTGGTACTTCCTTAATATTTGGCAATGGGGTTGGAATGACATCCAGACGAGACATTTTGAACCAGCAGAACTGATAAGTATGCTATATTAATTGGGAATACGTCTGGCCTGTATTGGATGGAGTTGCATTCCTTCTGAAGACTAATTAGGCTCATAGCAAAGAGCTATCTTTGCATATGCAGATGTCAGCAATAGCCTGCAATGCATTTGGCAGCTTAAAATGGCTCACTGTCTGTGATGTTTCCTGGAGAAGAATTATCTAGCTATGTTGATTCAGGCCTGAGTCACATCGAGATAAGTTGACTGTAATTAATCTTTGGGGTTGTTTTGATGGCGCCGCATTGCTGACATGTTCCCCCCCCCCACAAAAAAAACCCTTGTTTTCGCTCCTCCAGGGTTGCACCGGGTGATCCCCATGGCAGGTGTCAGCGCTGGCTCTGGGGTCCTGACACCTCTCATGGATGCTGTGCTGATGCCAGGCCTGCTCCCTGGTTTGATCCCTTGCCACTGAGGAGTATGTGGGTCTATCCCAATCATGTGGCTGAAGCTGATTGTATGGACCATCCACCTGATTGGGAATATTCGCACACATTTCTCAGCAGGGTTGGGATTGCACGTTTCTGTGTGTGCTTGTGGGGCAGGACTTAGTCATTTTTGAGCATAACAGAGAAACAGAAACTGAGAAACTGGCCTTGGGCCAGAGGCCAAGCTGCCTGTCAGGGGTATGTCTTCCCTCCCCAGCTGTGCTCTGCTTGGTGTAGCACTCCAGTCTAGTTACAGCTGGACATCAAAGGGCACACTTCAAAAAGATTGCCCAGTATTAGGGTGACCATATTTGGGAAACCAAAAAAGAGGACACCTAGTGTGTGTGTGTGTAAGCAGCTTTCTGAGTCCTGCAGAAAGTACGTTATTCCCCCGCCACCTTAAAGAACCCGATTGGAGTGGAGGAGGGGAAAGGATTTCATTCTGCACCACCACCATCCACTCCAATGGGGGCCTTTTCTATAATGTCCACGAATGACCCACTTTCCCCTTTAAGACCTCAATTGGAGCTCGGGGTGGGGGAATGACGTGCCTCAAGAAAGCTTGTCATTCCTTCCTGCCATGCTAATGGCAGCCTTAAAGAGGAAGGTGTGTCATTCCAGGACATTATTGAAAATTATAGAAAATCCCCCCTGACACCATGGAAAGAACAAAAACCAGGACAAATCCGGGGAAATCCTGACAGTTGGTCACCCTACCCAGTATCCACCATTCACCATGGTTAAAGCCATGGTTTAAGGTGTCTTCTAAACCCTGCCCAGCTTTCTAGCTTAACCACCATGATTAAAGCTGTAGTTTAAGATGTCTTCTGAACTGGGCCTCTCCCTCCCTCCCTATTTGGGAACCTGACTGGTGTGGTGCAACAACAGGAGGGTGGAAACACTAATAATAGAAGAGGGAAGGAAATGGAACAGGAGAAAGGGTAGCAGCAAAAGCAAGAGGTGTGAGGGAAAGAAATGGAGCAAAAGGAAGGATGCTGGAAGATTGGAAATTTGGACAGGAGAGGGTTCATGGAGCTAGAAGATTGCTGGGTTTCCTTAATAGTCTGTGCCAAAGTTGCCAGGCCTGTCATCTGTTAGAGACATCATAGGTTAATGGGCCAGAAAGAATAAAATAGGGGTGTGCAACCTTCTGTCCCCCTGAGGGCTCCTTTGGGAGAGGGTTTGGGGGCCACACCTGTGTATACACACACACTGTGGTTGTGCGGGAGGAGGTTGCTTTGGTTGGGGGATGCTGAGGAAAGGGGAGGTGGCTAAAGCCTCCTCCACTCTCCAGTGAACTCAATAGCCATCACTGCTTCAGCACTGCCTTGAAAGCAGAGAAGAAGAATCAACATGGTTTCCGCAAAGGCAAGTCCTGTCTCACTAATCTACTAGAATTCTTTGAAAGCGTCAACAAACATGTAGACAGGGGTGATCCAGTGGACATTGTTTACTCGGACTTCCAAAAGGCTTTTGATAAAGTCCCCCACCAAAGATTCTTGAATAAACTTAGTAGACATGGAATAAGAGGAGAGGTCCTCTTATGGATCAGTAATTACTTAAGGTTGTTAAAACACAAAGGGATTGCGAAGAGCTCCAAAGGGATCTCTCCAAGCTGGGAGAGTGGGTGTCCAAATAGCAGATGTGGTTCAATGTAAGCAAGTGTAAGGTGATGCACGTTGGGGCAAAAAAACCCAACTTCAAGTATAACCTAATGGGATCTGAGCTGGTGGTGACCAAGCAAGAAAGAGAACTTGGGATTGTGGTGGACAGCTGGATGAAAATGTCCACCCAGTGTGTGGCTGCTGTAAAGAAGGCAAACTCCATGTTAGGCATTATAAGAAAAGGAATTGAGAATAAAATGGCCAGTATCATACTGCCCTTATACAAATCTATGGTGTGACCATACTTAGAATACTGTGTACAGTTTTGGTCACCACACCTAAAAAAGGATATTATAGAGCTGGAAAAAGTGCAGAAAAGGGCAACCAAAATGATTAAGGGGCTGGAGCATCTCCCCTATGAGGGAAGGTTACATCAGCTGGGATTGTTTAGCTTGGAGAAGAGGAAGCTAAGGGGAGACATGATAGAGGTGTACAAAATTATGCATGGTATGGAGAATGTGGACAAGGAGACATTTTTCTCCCTCTCTCAAAATACTACAACCTGGGGTCATCTCATGAAGCTGACTGGTGGGAGATTCAGGACAAATAAAAGGGAGTACTTCTTCACACAGTGCATAGTTAAATTATGGAACTCACTACCACAAGATGTAGGGATGGCCACCAATTTGGATGGCTTTAAAAGGGGGCTGGATAAATTCCTGGAGGCAAAGGCTATCAATGGCTACTAGCTCTGATGGTTGCGTGCTATCTCCAGTATTCAAGGCAGTAAGTTTGTGTGCACCAGTTGCTGGGGAACGTGGGCGGGAGGGTGCTGTTGCACCATGTCCTGCTTGTTCATCCCTGGCCGATGGCTGGCTGGCCACTGTGTGAACAGAGTGCTGGACTAGATGGACCCTTGGTCTGATCCAGCAGGGCTCCTCTTATGTTCTTAACTCACACCTGGGGGTTGTGCATCACTGGGCTAGATGACTCAACTTTACTATTGCTTCTTCAGCCAGAGAGGGCGGTGTGAGTGGGAAATAAAAGAAGTGCAAAGGCTCCCACCTCAATTGCCAGCACTCTCGCCTGTCTTTCCCTTACAGTTGTGGCCATCTGTCACTCAGGATTTCTGGCTTCTTATCTTTAAATCAAACCTGAACCAGATAGCCCTTCAAATAGAGGATGCCTTCAAATACAGGACTGCTCTCAGTAAAGTAGGACACCTGGGGATGGCGGAGGAAGAAAGCTGTATACCTGGGGACAGGATTATGGCAAGGTACTTCATAGATATTGTATTTATCAAAAAGTTTATTTACTGCCCTTCATCCTTTTGGGATTTCAGGGAGGTGTACAAGAACAAAAAATTATATATTACAAATTCACAAGAAATTCTAGGCCTCTTCCCTGAACGTTCAGTTGAATGTTCGATTCCACGGAGATTGAATGGAAAGTATTATTTTTATTTTAAAAAGATTATTTAGTTCAGTTAAATACTTTTAAACAGATTAGGTCACGGTAACGCTGTTTAGATTCTGGCTGATTTGCAATGATTCTCACTGCTACTCCACCTCTGTACCCATAGTCCTCCTAACCACAAAATGTGGCCCAGTTGGCATTGAGGAAGTCTGAGCCAGATGAGAAGTTATGCAATATAAAAGGAAACTCATCTGAGGAATTTAACACGAGAACTGTGGTACAACTTTGGTTTTTTGTTGCATGTGTTGTAGCATTTGCAGTTTTGCTTGGGTTGGGTTTTGACAGCTGAGCTGAAACATAACGTGTTCCCTGAAACAATAATTTTCTTTTTGTTTATAATCATTGAAAAATTGTGTCTCCTCTGATTGGAAGTGAAGTGTTTCAATGATCTTTTCTGGGAACCATCAGTATTCATTTGGATCCAGACTAAGTTGAGCTTAGTTCCCACTGAAATCAATAATCAAGTCATGACTAACCTGTCCCACTGATTTCAATGGGACCAAAGTTCAACTAAGATAGTCAGGATCCCATGCAACTCAATAACGCATGCAACTAATTAGCAGAAAAACTGTGGAGAGACCATTGAAATAGCAGTAAAATCATACTTTGAAAGCAGTGTGTGTGTGTGTGTGTGTGTGTGTGTGTGTGTGTGTAAAAATCCACCTAAAAGTGGATCTCCTAGGGAGAGAATTCCTCAATTGTGGTGCTGCCATGTAGAAGGCTCTGTCCCTGGTCCCTGTCAATCAAATCTAAGAGACACGCCAGAGAGCAGTGTCCTGGAGGCTGTCTCAGGCTTTGGAGAACACAGTCTTGAGATAATCTAGCCCCAAATCATTTAAGGCAGAAGTGGGCAAAAACAGACCTTCAGATGTTTTGGACTTCAACTCCTAGAATTTCTGAATATTGGTGATGCTGGCAGGGGCTTCTGGGAGTTGAAGTCCAAAACATCAGGAGATCTACTTTCTGTCCACCCTTGATTTAAAGCCTCAGAATAGGGGGCTGTGTTCATGGTGTGTGTGTGTGTGTGTGTGTTCATGTGGTTTGGCTGTGTTGTGAGGTCCTTTGCGGCACATGAGGTTGTGGCGACCGCACTCCCAACCAGCTGCTTCCGCCTGGAAAAGCTGAAGTATCTGAGAGTCCTTTTACTCCATTTTTTCTGTTAAAGCAGCTCCCAGGCTTTTATCTGCAATGTGCCCCTGTACCTCCGCATTAAATCCTGGGCATGCCTGTGACCTGGTTGTGACGTGGGCTGGCCCTTCCCCCATTCACTCCTTTAGGGTTTCCACTGAGAGATGTCTATGGGGAATTCCTTTAAGGTATTTTATTAATAGAAACATAAACATTCCTTCGCTTAAATGTTATGCTACTTCTACTTCTCACAATGGGGTAAATCCAAGACAGATGGTAAAGCAGGAATGGGATATGGGATGTCCTCAGAACTCCAGATTGCCTCCTAGGCCACCTCCCAGGGGTCAGATGACATCAGGGGTCAGACCTCTCCAACCTGTAGTCCTTCCCCTTCTGAAGTCCCACCACCTGATGACATCTGGTCCTGTGGGAGTAGGCTTTCTAGGCCCAGCTGAGCGTACACCCATTTCACCCAATTTGCCCTGTTCCAGGGATGGCAAGATGCAGCAAAGGCTGGCTGTACAATTAAATTAGACAGCACCTTGAGGTGACCCTGCCTGATTCCCAAGCCTGTCCCCTCCCCTCCCCTCCCCTCCCCATCATACACACCTTCCCGGATCAGGGCAAGAGAGAGAGGAGCAAGGCTTGACTGATTCACAGCCAAAACACTCTTTGATGCTGCAGTACACTCCTGCCCTCTCAGTACAGGCTCCTGATGGAGCACTTTGTGGGCGAAAAGTGTTGGCTGGAGTTGTGCGTGTCCACTGACAGCCACTGTCCAGGTCCACTGACCTCCCCTCCTTGGCGATACTCCTCCTCGATGCTGTGTCAAGGACCAGCATCAGCCAGGAGAGGAGGGAAGCACCTCTCAGAGGATATGGGCCCCTGAGGGCCGCCAAAGGCATGCTGGGAGCTGTAGTACTGGCATCACTATCTCTCAGTCCTAACTCAGCCCCTACTAACTGACTTTCCCCAACTGCCACTAACTCCGCCCACCATTCCAATCTAGCCTTAGCTGTCAGTCATTCCTCCATTCACTCTTCTGTTTCAATAGCCTTGGGTGGGAGGGAAGATTTATCAGACTGTGGCAGCCATCATCTGGAAGTAGCTCGATGGCCTTAAGGGAGAGCCCGGGTTGGCTGTTACTAGGCCCCATTGGGAGCAGAAGGGAAGGAGGTCACAGCTCTGGGCAAAAAGGCATGCTATGCTGGGAGTTGTAGTTTTTGTTTTCTGTGGGGACAAGGAAAATCATGACAGCTTCAAGGCGGCCCTGGCCAGGCGTTGAGGGTGAGAGAGAGAGAGAAAAGAAACGAATTTAATTTGTTTTAAAGTTACCTCACAGGCCTAGGTGCTATATAAATAAATAAATAATAATAATAATAGGGTTGTCATGAAGAGGGGGTGGGAAATGAGTTTAATTGTTTAAAGGTTAATTCACAGGCCTAACACCGGCCTGCTAGTTTAAGATGGTGGATCCGCTTCCCTACTATATGTTATTCAGATATCTGGGCAATGCTGGGTACATTTTGAAAACATATGTCTAGGTTTGCATCTTTTTTTAGCTGGTAGAAAGGGTGTTGTGTGTCCTGATTGTTTTTGAAGTTTAGACGGCTGCTCCGGCCAAGGCATGTTGAGAGGTGTAGGCTTTTCAGGTAAAACAAAAAAATGTGGTTTATCATAAAGCTCTAATTTAAAATACAGTTCTTATTAACACAATTTCCCATTTATTCTAACAAAACAATTTACTAACTCAACCAAACTAAAAACAAGAACAACCAACCTAAAGATGAATAAGTTGCATAGAGCCAGTGTGGTGGCTAGAGTGTCGGACTGGGAGTCGGGAGATCCGAGTTCTAGTCCCCACTCGGCCATGGAAGCCCTCTGGTCACAGACTCTCAGCTCAATCCTACCTCACAGGGTTGCTGTTGTTGTGAGGATAAAATGGAGAGCAGAAGAAATGATTAGATTTTGGACTCAAGAATGATCCCGAGGTGGGGGGTGCACATTTATGTTAAGAATGAAGATGTTGTAGTGTGATAAGGCATATGTAATAGTTTTTGATATTTGTACTCAACAATTATTCAATATGTATGCAGCAGATATTTGATGTATTTTTTTTTCTTATTGTGTTAGTTTCAGTTATATTTTGGAAATGTTTATCTATGTTTATATAGTGTTGAAAATGAATAAAAATTATTATAAAAAAAAAGAGGATAAAATGGAGAGGAGGATTATGTACGTTGCCTTGCGTTCCTTGGAGGAAAAAAAAAAGGTGGGATATAAATGCAATAATACAATAAAGAAATTATATACCAAATAAATGTTATAAACATTATTCACGACCCGAGCAATGCTGGGCATATCAGCTAGTAATAAATAATAAAAGACACGAACCGACCTCAGTGATGGTAACTAGGGGCTCAAGTATGCAAACAGGAACATCACATAGGCTGACCATATGAAAAGGAGGACAGGGCTTCTGTGTCTTTAACAGTTGCATAGAAAAGGGAATTTCAGCAGGTATCATTTATATATATGGAGAACCTGGTGAAATTCTCTCTTCATCACAACAGTTAAAGGTGCAGGAGCTATACTAGTGACCAGATTTAAAAGAGGGCAGCTTTAACTGGTGTGATGAAGAGGAAATTTCCCCAGGTTCCCCATATATACAAATGACACCTGCTGAACTTCCCTTTTCAATACAACTGTTAAAGATACAGGAGCCCTGTCCTCCTTTTCATATGGCCACCCTAACATCACACCTTGTTCCAGGGTATGCCTGACATTCCTGATGTGGCTGCCAAGCGGATGTAAGAAAAGTCAGACCTTTCGGGCTTTCAGGCGTTTGCTAGGAAACCAAACCACGGCGGAGCCAAGACCCCGGGCGCGTTGGAAAGAGCCATTTACGTCACGGCCCCTCCTCAACGCCTCCAGTCCGTCTACTTCCCGGATCGCGAATTTGTTTTCTTAGTTTCTTACTTTCGCTTATGCTGCAGAGAGGGTTTCTGTTGCGCCAGTAAGCGCCTCTCTCGCACAGCTCTTTTCGCTTCCCCGCCCCCAAGAGCTGGTTTGGGGGAGGAAAGCATCAACGCCAAAAGAGCCGCCGAGCTCCTCGGGGTTGATCTGGTGGATTTAAAAAAGAAAAGAAAAAAGGATTTCAAAAGTCAAGGTTTTGGAGACCCGCGCGGGCGAGCTCAAGGGATCGCCGGCTTGAAGGTACAGGAAAGGGGTTTGGGCAACTGGAATAGTGTACAGAATAAGATTTGATGGGTTAGGAGGGATCGCAAAAAGGTTCACGGGGAGATCGAGCCTGGGGGGCGATAGGCAAGCGCAAATCCTGTTGGTGGGGAGAAACAGCACATTGGAAGAAGTATCTAAGTGAGCGTTAGAAAAGAAGGGGAGAACTCGTTTCTTGGGAACATTCACAAAGGGTCGGTGGGTCTTTTATCAAAACCCGCACGCGTTTCTTGGGTCCGGCGCTTGGGTCCGGCGATGCTCATTCCAGAGTAATTCGTAATTTACGGTGGCTTCTCGGTTGAAATGCAATCGCCGCTCTAGATTGAAATCCCAGCTCACGAACATGCATGCAAAGGGTGTGCGCGTACCTGCTGGTTTGGGGGAATTCCAGCCGGGCAGCTCTGTTAGCGCGTCTTGTTAATTATTTTTTGCAGCATAAATGACGAGTTTGAGGCCACCTGAAAAGACTGAGGCGGAGACCCTATATGCAGTCTCACCTGGAAGTTAGCCCCCTTGAACTCAATGGGGCTTACTTCTCAGTAGACATGCATGGGGCTGCAGGGTGACCATCTCTCTTCTGGCAGGAGTTTTTCAGGACTAGCATGTGTGATACCAGCAGTGTTGAGGAGTCACCTAAGTGTGTGAGAGCATCATATCCTGAGCACAGTTTTTATTAGATTGTAAGCCTATGCGGCAGGGCCTTGCTATTTACTGTTTTACTCTGTACAGCACCATGTACATTGATGGTGCTATATAAATAAATAATAAGAAGAAGAAGAAGAAGAAGAAGAAGAAGAAGGCAAGAGGGAGCCACAGATGTGTCCCAGTGCTATGCATGCCAGATCAGAATCCAGTCAGTGTGGACATGACTCCCTCCCCGGCTAGCAGCCGCTGATGATAAACACCTAAAGAGGGATTGTTTGGGCATGATAGCAGATGCATTCTGAACCCACTTGGGACTGCAAGTATAAAAAGTGAGGGGTAACTAATGTGCAGTCAGTGATCCTGAGAAAATATGCATCCTTGTTGTCCAGCGTAAGCCCGTGATTGTTTTGACAACTAGAGTTCAAGGAATAGAATGCGTCTGGAGTACCCACAGAAGTGTAGACTTGTGGAGGGGTGAAGACCGCACAGCCTCGAAAGCAATCTGGTGCCCTCCAGATGTTTTGAATTGCAAAACATCCTGAACATTGACCATGCAGATGGGGGCTGAGGGTTTTTGTTTTTTGTTCATTTAACATTTTTATTGACTTCCCGGAAAAAAATTAAACCACCATCAACAACAACAAAACAACCCCACAAAAAATTAAAAGAAAAGCCATTGTATGGGCAAAATCTCTTTTCACTTGCTTGCTCTCCCGCTGTTGCGCACGCCCCACCACCACCTCGTCCCCTTCTCCTTCCCCCTCCAGTTCATTGGTTGTTGTGGTTGATGGGCTAACCCCTGTTCTAACCCCTGTTCCCCCAGCACCATGGTCCTGACAAGAATTTGGTTGAGGTGCGGCAGGGGTGGCTTGCAGTTGCCTTCTAGGGTGACCCTATGAAAAGGAGGACAGGGCTCCTGTATCTTTAACAGCTGCATAGAAAAGGGAATTTCAGCAGGTGTCATTTGAATGCATGTCGCACCTGGTGAAATTTCCTCTTCATCACCACAGTTAAAGCTGCAGGAGCTATACTGCAGCTATACTGTGACCAGATTTAAAAGAGGGCAGGGCACCTGCAGCTTTGATTGTTGTGATGAAGAGGAAATTTCACCAGGTTCTCCATATATACAAATGACACCTGCTGAAATTCCTTTTTCAATACAACTGTTAAAGATACAGGAGCCCTGTCCTCCTTTTCATATGGTCACCCTACCTTTGGCAAACATTTAACACTGTCTTCCCCATCCAGGTGCCCTTCAGATGTATTAGACTTCAACTCCCTTGCTGCCTGGGAATGATGAGGGTTGCACTCTGAAATTCTGTCAGGTGTTTTACACACACTTCCCAGCCTAGCTTTGCAGCTATAAGGACTAGAAACTTACTTTTTTAAAAAATGAAATTCTCTGGAAGCAGAACTCTGCACCTTGTATACCCGGTTCTCTGTGTGTATTCCCTATGAAATATTATGATTAATTACATTTTATCCTGTCCTTCTTCCAAGGAACTCACAGGGTGGTCATTTGGTCATTACTTTATTCAGAAAACAACCCAGAAAGGTAGGTTAGGTTAAAAAATAGTGACTAGCCTGAGGATGATTTGAATCCATGCCCTTGTCTATATGACTTCGATAATGCTGCGCCCAGTGGCTCAAGCCGGGGCGCAGCCGCATTGACGCTCCTTCCCAGCATCTACATGGGAAGGAGTGCAGCTAAGGGCTTTCCAGCACCACTGACGGCAGCCCCACCCACCCGAGCACCCGGTCTGGGGGCGCCTAGGAGCATCCGCGCCCCCTCTTCTTTGGTTAGTGGGTTTTTTAAGGGGAACATGGGGCTGACGTGTATTTTTGTTTGCTTGTTTCGTTAGCTGTAAATGCGAAGGATTGCATTTACAGCTAACGGGGTGGGGACAAGGGGGGGAAGGAATGGGGTGATCCCTCCCTGGTGGGATTTCCACCACCCCCTTTAATTTTTAATTATTTTTTTTCTAAACAATGCTCCGCAAAGGCACGGAGCCTTGCTCCAATCTAAAAAAGTCGGGTAAGTCCCCGACTTCTTTAGTGTGGAGCTTCGGGGCTTTGCCCTTGGATTGCTTCGGAGTAGTGGCTGCATCATGTAGATCACCTGCCACCACTCCGAAGCAATCTAGGGGCAAAGCACCCATGTGGACGAGGCCCATGTCTTCTGAGTCCTTCTCGGATACTTTATCAGAGTAGCACTGGTACGAAGCAAGCCAGATAGAGGCCTTAGCTAGACTTAAGGTTTATCCCGGGATTGTCCCGGGGTCATCCCTGTTCATGTAAATGACACAGGATATCCTGGGAGCAGGCAGGGATGACCCTGGAATAAACCTTAGGTCTAGCTAAGGCCAGAGTTGCTGTAAAAGGACCAACAAGACAAACTCAGAAAAGAACTATAAAATCCTATAGAGATGATGTTGCTGACACTTTGCTACTCGTAGCCTCCTCCCCTATCATAGGAGACTCAACAAAGCAGGTTACAAACAGAAATTTGTTATCACCTATCAAAGTGCCTCTGTCCAAACAAATTCCAGCAGTAAAACGGCTTCATTAAAATGAGGATTTGATGGGTCCTTTTCTGGCAAGAATTGTAGCCTGGCCATGTGCGAAGTAAGTTAACGTATTTGTGAAATGATGTGGATAAATATCATCTTTAAAAGTGGCCAAGTTTAGGGTTTAAATGGCTAAATTTGGACAAGGATTTTCCAGGCAGAAATATAGCAGATTTAAATGTAATTTTTAGTATTTAGACCACTATACTCACCTACCTGGAAGTAAAGCTCAGTGAACATGATGGGGCTTATTTCTGAATAGACATGGATAGGTTAGCACTGTAAAATACTTAAGTTTTCTGCATGGTGCTGTTTTTATACTGTTAATTTTTTGTTTTGAGGCATATTATTGCATTATTTTAATTATTTTAGGCTGCTCTAGAATCAAATAGTGAAAGGTGGGATTATTTCCCATAAAATCCATGAGATTTTAGAAACCTGATTCTTGAAATGAAACTATGATTACCATTAGTTATAATCCATTTATCATTTAGGTAAACTTGTAAGAAAGCAGATTCAAATACATTGGGGAGAGGACAGGGTAGCCAACACAGTAATGATACATTTCCTTTTCAAAAACCAGAAAAATTCAATAACAAAATGTGCTGGTTTAAGACCAAAGTTAAGGCTATCACATGTTGGCTCAGGTTTCACAAATTCAGGAAATTGGAAACTAAGGCTGATGCCTTAACACATACCCCGTGATCAGTGATGATGTTGTGCAATGTCACAAATTGTGATTGCCTACAACTTACCCTCCATGCATCCACATCTTTGATTGACAAATGTGCTCCATGTTATTCTGTTCCTATATTGCCTTATGAAGCACTGTACTGTTTAATCCACCCATCCAGCTGCTCATGTAAGCCACAAACTGGAGTGAAAGATTATTCTAGCCATACAGTAAGACTCAGGTGCTTCATAAGGTAACACATAACCAGGGCAATGTGGGGCAACTTTGCTGATTCCAAGTACTCAATCGTCCCCATATAGATTTGGTCCTGAAAGACCCAGGGAAAGTGTGGAACAGATTTGTCGATTGTGGGCTAGAGAACCAAGGGAGACATTTTACTGCCTGCAGCGGAGCAGCCGATGTCAGAGTCAAGGTGCACAGTATCGAAGACTAGTCAAGTTATTTCAATACCTGAGGCAAGAAATCCTACAAATACCTCCCCTTCCCCCATTCCCCAGCAGTAAAAATACAATGATAATAAAGTAATGCTGCCTTTTCATGACACCCACAATCAGATGCCTAACTCTGCCTAATAGCCCTTGTGAGGGCTCCTGTGACATGTTAACAGTTTGATTTCCCCCCATTTTCCAGTATAATATAAATAGTATATTGTACTGGCACAGCCCCCATTCCTTCCCCTTTAGTTTCCCCCTTCCTTCTTCATATTCTGTATTTCATGTATATGTGTGTCATCAGATGAGTGTTTTATTGCATGCTCACTACTGCCTACTTACAGATGTTCGGGCATCCTTTTGGCGACGATGTCCGCCTCCTGCGCGCCTCCCACTCTTCCTTGACTATTTTAATCACAACATGGACGCCTTTTAATCATTTTTTTTAAAAATGGAATGTGCCCCATTTCTTGCTGTGTGCAGGAAAAGCAGCATGATAAAAACCGCCCCTGAATGAGCCACATGGTCTTTGTTAACTTCCTCTTTCTTCTCCAGGTAAAAAGTGGAAGTATTGTGGGACAGCAATGGGTGTGGAGAAGCAACCGTAGGGAGCTGTGATTTCCTACCGTCTAATGACACTCTATAAGTAAAACCATTAAGCCATTGAGAGCTATAGAAAAATTGGACAAAATTTTAAAATAAATAAAATATAATAAAAGGGTTATATCATGTACATCTCTTTGCTGGCCTGCATGGTTTTGTGGTGACCATATTATTCTTCATATAATTCAAGAAAATTCCCCTATGTTACTCAGAATTTATTTTCTTTTAGTGGTTTGGTGTAATATACCTTTTCTCCAGCAGCCAATTGTGTAAATTTGGGCATCGTTAAAGATGGCTCCTGAGCCTTTAAGACTTGCACTCAGCCATGCTGGGTAAGACCAAAGGCTTATCTAATCCAGCATTCTGCTCACACAGTGGCCAACAAGACTGATATGGAAAGCCCACAGGAATGCAATAGCACCCCTCTCTCATGTTCTCCAGCAACTGGTAAACAGAGGCATACTGCCTCTGCACTGGAGATACTATATGGCCATCATGAGTAGTAGTTACTGAAAGCTTTGTTCTCCATGAATTTTTCTAATCCCCCTTCAAAGCCATCAAAACTGGTGGCCATCACTACATCTTGTGGTAGCAATTCCGTAGTTTAACTATGCACTGTGTGAAGTACTTCCTTTCCTATGTTCTGATACTCTTCAAACAAAACATCAGAAACTATTTTAGGTGGATTTGGTGTTGGTTTTGTACTAACAAGAATTAATAAGGAGGAAATCGTTTTGATCCATTTTTAATTAGAAATATACTTGTAAAATATAAAAATATAACTTGCCAAATGACAAAACATTTTTTGTTGTTAAACAGAGGTTTGCTAAAGATTTTTAGATCTTAATATCTTAACAGGAAATAGAATTTCCTAAATATTTTGATCACATTCTAAATACCAAAGTCTCCATTCAATATTGATTTTAGATATATGTTGTCTGTGCTATCTGTTTATTTAGTTTTTACATAAATACTTTATAAATACTTTATATTATGTATAATGTATTTTGTATTTCGTATAATGCGTTTTAATGGCTTATATAGAAATATAATAAATGAAATGAAATCAATAGTCTATTTAACTGACAGGTACACAGTACTGGTGGACTTCTAATAAGAAGTTCTAAAATCAGCACATATTTATACCTTCTGTATGTAAAAATGACCTCATAGCTAATATTATTCACTGTCCCATAAATTAGGACTCAGTCTTATTTCATTGTTAGTAAACATTCCTAAATATTAAAACATACAAAATGCTGGTGTGGCGTACTGGCTTGAGTGTTCGACTTGGAGTTGGGAGATCCGGGTTCTAGTCCCTACTCGGTCATGGAAGCCCACTGGGTGACTTTGGGCCAGTCACAGACTCTCAGCCCAACCTGCCTCACAGGGTTGTTGTTGTGAGGATAAAATGGAGAGACAGAGGATTATATAAGCCGCCTTGGGTTCCTTAAGGAGGAAAAAAGGCAGGATATAAATGTAATAAATAAATAATAAATACAAAAAAAGGGCTTACATATATACCTTTTAGGCTATATATGATCAATTTTGAACTATACTTTTGAGAAAATAACGTCTTACTGAAAATGTTGACAATTTGTGAATTTGTGAACCGCCCAGAGAGCTTCGACTATTGGGCGGTATAAAAATGTAATAAATAAATAAATAAATAAATAAATAAAACATTAGTTTATACATTTTTCTAGAAATCTGTATATCAAGCCTTTTGCTGTGTATACTTTACACAATATTTTTGGTTCATTAACTGATAAGCAAAAACTTTACATGCACTTCTGATCTCAAATTACAGCCTCATACTTGTTCATTACTCAGATAACTCTTTGGCCCAAATGATAGAGCTTTAACTCCACATTTTCTCTTTGGATACCATTCAGATTACCTTGAAAAATATTTTTTATGCCAGTTACCCAGAATTCACTGTGAACCTACTTGTGTCTTTGTGTATCTTTCTTTTAATATATTTACTGCATTTTACTTATTTAAATTTTATAATTTTAATTATCATTAAACATTTGGCATTTGCATTTCATAAGACATCTTGTATTGTTTTAAGCGAAGTGGGTTAGCAGTTTTAGTAGCCTTCCCAACAAGAGCCATAAAGCAAAATCAGCTATTTCTTAAAAATACAGGACATCACCATTTAGCATCATTGAGTGACCCCAAGTTCTGTTATTATGAAGGAAGAAGAAAAATACATACAGGACTGCATTGTAAAGTTTCCATGTAAGACATTTTGTCTATGGGCAAGTCTACATCAGGCGATATCCCCGGGATTGTCCCTGTGCATCCACATGACGCACAGGGGATCCCAGAAGCAGGGAGGGATGATCCCTCCATTTCTACAGTATATTGCCATACCCTTTTTCCTTGGTTTTTCCTGTGGTCTCTGGATCGTCCTGAGACCATGGGAGGTGTGGGCGGCTGTCCCAGGTTTGTCCCAGCTCCTCATGAGTAAAGGCAAGGAGCCGGGAACCAGGCAAAGGGCACGGAGTGCTTCAAGTGCTCCGTGCCCATCGGGGATGAGGAGGGGAGTGAGATCGGGGCTTTTTTAAAAAAACTTGCTTTTGCGCTGGAGCGCAGGTGCGCTCCAGGTCCTGTCTTTTTTCTTTAAAGGTGGGTGCAATGTCCTCCTTCCTCCCTGGATGTTGTGCGCTGTGTGTGAACACAGGGGGAGGATCAGCATATTGCGAGATCCTCCCCGCTCCCTCCCGGAACGCCGGCAGGTGTAGTCATGCCCTATGTCTACGCCACCAGCAGATGGGGAGCACAGAAAGGCATTAGCAGAAGAAAATAATTTCTCAGAGCTATTGTTTTCTGTGAAAGAGCATAGGGACAGATAGCCAGTTCATTTGCTGATGGAAGTAAAATGCTGCTGGTGGTTTAAACTTTTTTTTTTTGAAGTAGGAAACCTGGGCAGGAAATTATAGCATTTTTCTGTAGGTGTGGTTGCAGAGATTTTAAATATTACAACCCTTCATGTATTATAATAGCTACAGTTTGATTGTAAATCACACGACTCTAGATGTGAATCACCTGCAGTGCATGACCTTTATATGAATACTGATCCAGATTTACTGGTAGATCTCTGGGTGATTTGCAGTAGACCAGCAAGGATTTCTTACCTCCTGTTGTTCAACAGTAGCAGCATTCTCTTACTGCCTTAACTTATACTGCTGAAATGAAGAAAGCTTGGGGCAACTAGCAGGGGATTTGGCCCTGCCAAAACCCTGGGCTCAGAATTCTTTAAATGTAAGTGTCATTTTGCTTCTTTTAAAATCTATTTTAGAGTGTTTTATTCTGATTTTATTTTATTTTATCTTGTGTACCACTCCGAAATTTTCCGTGGGGAGCGGTATATAAATATAAATAAATAAATAAGTGTGCATCTTTTACTCTGGTGAATCTCAGAGTTCTAGTAAAAAACACCGTAGATCCCACAACCCTGAAGCCTGGCCACCCCTGCTGCAGGGCAACATTTCCCCAAACTGATGCCTTCCAGATGTGCTGGACTGCAGCTCCCATCATCCCCATCCAGCATGCCAAATGGCCGTGCAGGCTGGGCATAATGGTAGTTGCAGACCAACACATCTGGAAGGCACCAGGTTGGGGAGGGCTGCTGTAAATAAAATCAGTCTTCAAATGAGGGGTTAAGACCCATGAATGCGCTGTACTGTGGCTAAAGGTAGGGTGCACGAATGGCATTCTAACTAGGATGACCATATGAAAAAGAGAACAGGGCTTCTGTATCTTTTACATTGTATTAACAGTTGTATTGAAAAGAGAATTTTAGCAGGTGCCATTTGTATGCATGCAGCACCTGGTGAAATTCCTCTTCATCACCACAGTTAAAGCTACAGCAGCCCTGCCTAGTGTGACCAGATCAAAAGAGGGCAGGGCTCCTGCAGCTTTAACTGTGGTGATGAAGAGGGAATTTCACCACGTGCTACATGAATACAAACAACACCTGCTGAAATTCCCTTTTCAATACAACTGTTAAAGATACAGAAACCCTGTCCTCCTTTTCATATGGTCACCTTATTTAAGGTTCCCTTTTTTCTGTAAGAGAAACACAATAACAGGAAGGGAGCAGCTGCAAAGAAGGCTAGAATAGAAGGAAGTGAGGCAGGAGGAGGAACTGCAGCTTGCTACAGGAGGTGAGAAAAGCTGCAGCTCCTAAAATTCTTTCTCTTACACTCTTACATTCTTTCTCTTTTCCTTGTCATGAATCCTGGCAGATTTCTTTGAATCTTTGAATCTTCTTGCCGCAGAGAGAGGAGATATATGGTGATATAGGCTCAAAGTGAGCCCCCTGGGACTGAAAAAGCTTGACAAATGCTGTAGAATTTGGTAGCTATTCATATTAGTGCAATCTCATGGCAGCTCATACTTGCCCTGTCAGAATCTTACCATACCATGTATTTATTTATTTATTTATTTTATTTATTACATTTTTATACCGCCCAATAGCCGAAGCTCTCTGGGCGGTTCACAAAAATTAAAACCACAGTAAAACACCCAACAGTTTAAAACACAATTACGAAATACAGTATAAAAAGCGCAACCAGGATAAAACCACACAGCAAAGTTGATATAGGATTAAAATACAGAGTTAAAACAGTAAAATTTAAATTTAAGTTAAAATTAAGTGTTAAAATACTGAGTGAATAAAAAGGTATGGGGAACAGTTGCTACTATAGCTGAGTGGAACGTTTTTGGCGGGAACTCCTCCCCCACGCTACCGCGCATGTCCATGGGGTTCCCGCCCTTACCTCAGTTCTTCGTCGTCCGGCATTGTGCTTAGACCTGTAGAACCAACCTCTAGCGTTTTTTTCTTCTACCTTCTCTTAAAATCCTTCAAATCTCTCCTATTTTGACTATATTCTCCTCTTATCTTCTTATCTTCTCTCCTAAAAAAAAAAAAAAAAAAAATTTTTTGTAGTTGTTAGTTTCCTCAGCGATGTTCAGTCGCGGCGGCCTAGCCGCATGGCAGTGAAGGCGCCTTTTCGAAAATGTGTTAGGTGTGGGGCAAAACTTCCCCCTACCGACGGACACTCTTTGTGTGTTATCTGCTTAGGCGAAAGCCACAAGGTGGAATCTTGCCATCATTGTATGGCCTTTACTAAGCAAACGAGAAAAAACAGAACAGATCATTTGCTCGCTATTCTGTGGGAAAAGGCTCTCAGAGCTACAGACGCCACAATTTCAAAGCCAACTCAGGCCGAAATGGATAAAACGGCACCGAAAAAGTCCGTTCCAGACCGCAGCACAAAGGAGTGCGATAATACCAGCGCGAACAATAGGGCACTGATACCCCTAACGCCTGGGCGGTCATTAGCGAGTTCCGCGGCCATAAAAATCACGAAGAAGGCCCGGACTCCTAAATCTTCTTCGGACATCGAGAAGAAGAAGAAGAGGGACAGAGAAAAACACTCCAAAAAGTCCCCTCGGCCTTCTAGGCCTATTCAGACAGCTCCTTTGGTACCGACGGTCCTAGGAACTGTCTCGATACCGAGACCTCAGTCGAGACCGACGTCTGACCAACCTTCGATACCGAGACGTCCACGGAGTCTATCAGAGGGTGAAATTAGAGATTCGGCCTCGGTAGCGTCAGTGCGAGATCCACCGCAAGCTTTAGAAATGGAGGAGCCTATTATGCAGCTGTCCCCCAGACCGGTGGTCGTAGAAAGACCAAGACAGGAGTGGGATAGAACCTCCCAATACTCCGAGTCCCAGCCCAGACTTGAATACTATGAATGGGATTATTATCGTCCACACAGATATTTCCCACAGGATAGGGATTACCAATATGCACCGGAAGCTTACTATGCCCAGCCTCCTCCGACTTCAAGGGTCCTTCAGATCCCGCTGGTCCCTCCGTCGCGCCACCCTTCGCCAGCTCCAACTCATCGACGCCATAGCACTTCCATACCGACAGCGACTGCTATGGTACCGACCCATCAGGAGCAATCGGAGCTCGAACAACAGCAGCTCCAGATCGTTACTGTGTCTTCCCCCGAGGATGGTTACCCGTCTGATACCGATTCTAGGGTTTCAGTTACCCCTTCGGTACCGTTGCCAGAGGATGCTCTGCATTCACAAGACCCTGCTTCACCCTCTGATGACATGGGAAGATTCTCAGAACATATGCGGAGAATGTCTCAAGCGCTGGGGTTGGATATACAACAACCCGATGAGCCGGTCGAAGACCCTATTTATGACGTTTTTCAAACTAAGAGTAACGCTGCAGTAGCTATTCCTCTCCCTCCGGCCCTGAAACAGACGGCACAGCTTTCCTGGAAAACCCCTGCGTCCACACAGGCCACATCGAGGAGATTGGAAACTCTCTCCCGCATCCGGGGGGGGGATGCTGCTTTCCTTACTCAACACCCAAAACCTAATTCAATTGTGGTTGAGTCCGCCCAGGGTCAGTCGCAGAAGCCCCATTCTGCTCCGGTAGACAAGGAGGGCAGGAAATTGGACATTACAGGAAGGAGGATCTATTCTTCTGCGTCCCTTGGTATCAGGGCCTCTACATACCAGGCGACCATGGCTCGCTACCAACTCTTCCTCTGGGAGAAAGTAGGGTGACTATGTGACTATCTCCCAGAGGACAAAAGAGAGTTGGCAAGAGTGTTTCAGGCAGAGGCTTTGGCGATAGCAAAACAGCAGCTATCGACCGCCAGACATCAGGTCGACTGCCACTCCAAAAACATGATGGGGGCAGTATCGTTGAGGAGGCACGCCTGGTTAAGATCAGCGAACTTAACCTATGAAACGAAGGCCAGGATTGAAAACATGCCCTTCGATGGCGAGGGCTTGTTTAACTCCAAGACCGACGAAACGTTGGACACCATTTATAAAGCCTGTACTACGGCAAAGAAGATGGGTTTCGCTCCCCCACCTCCACAGTATAAACCAAAGCGCTGGTCAAGACCACCTGTTCAGCAGCAACAACAACAACATCGCCCTCAATTTCAACAACCGAGGCAGCAGCAACAACTCCAACGAAAACGGCCATACCAAAGTTGTTTTCAACAAGACAAACGCCAGCCCGACTTCACTAAGAAGCAGCGGGTTTGACTCTTCCATCCCAGATCCACTACCTTTTGCGAACCGCCTAGCACCATATTACCACCAATGGGAGTCAATGACATCGGACTCCTGGGTGCTCACTATCATCACCTCGGGGTATGCCATCGAGCTCGACGTCCTCCCTCCTTCTTCGGGGGTGAAAGTAACAGCGCCATCCCCTCCTCTGCTTCTCGAGGTGCAAACCCTGTTAGCGAAGGGAGCCATCTCTCCCGTACCCGCAGAGGAAGTCAACCAGGGGTTTTTTTCGCGCTACTTCACGGTCCCGAAGAAGGATGGAGGTCTTCGACCGATCATGGACTTAAGGCAGTTAAACAAATACATCACCCCGAAGAAGTTCCGTATGACAACGGTTACTTCTATTCTGCAACTCCTACACAAAGGGGTTTGGTTCGCTGTGATGGATCTGAAGGACGGGTACTTCCATATCTCCATCAGGAAGTCGCATCAAACTTACCTGAGGTTTTCAATCGGTACGTCCCAGTTCCAGTTCACCGTTCTTCCCTTTGGGCTTGCCACGGCACCGAGGGTCTTCACGAAAGTGATGGCGGTGGTGTGCGCCCACCTACAGCAAAAAGGAATTTATGTATACCCGTACTTAGACGATTGGCTTCTGGTAGCGAACAACAGTTACACGCTCCAGATCGACATACTAACCACCCTCAACCTGTTGGACTCGTTAGGTCTATGGGTCAACGAGGAGAAATCCATCTTGACTCCACATCAGAAGCTGGACTTTATAGGGGTAACCCTATCGTCTCGAGATGGGAGGGCATATCTGCCCTCGACCAGAGCACACACTCTTCAGGATTTAGCCATCGCTACCGAAAGCCGCCAAAAGGTTTCGGCATGGACGATCCAGAGGCTATTAGGTCTAATGGCAGCAACTACCGCAGTCATCAGGTTTGCAAGACTCAGAATGAGGATCTTGCAGGCTTGGTTTCTAAGAACGTTCGATCTCCGACGCGATGCCCGACGAACTTACCTGTCGATCCCGAGGCAAGTAAGAGCATCCCTGAAATGGTGGTTTTCGATGGCGACTCTCCTAGAAGGGGTTCCGTTCCGGCAAGAAACTCCTTCGGTAACGATCACGACGGGTGCATCGTTGACCAGATGGGGAGCATACTGCGACTCTCTCACGGCTCAAGGCCGCTGGCCTCCTTCTCAGAGGGAACATCATATCAACCACCTAGAACTTTTAGCGGTGGAGAATGCATTAAAGACCTTTGCACAAATTATCGAAGGCCGGAATGTCCTGATCGCGACGGACAACACCACCGTAGTGGCATACATCAACAGACAGGGTGGAACAAGATCACACCCTCTGAACTGATCGGCACTCAGAATTTGGAACTGGTGCATAAAGAGAAATACTTACCTGACGGCAATCCATGTAGCGGGGAAGGAGAACACCACTGCGGACTCCCTCAGCAGGTCCTTCCACGTCGATCACGAATGGGAGCTCGATGCCGAAGTCAGGGATGATCTCTTTTGGTACTGGGGCCGCCCTGCTGTCGATGTCTTCGCTACCGAAGAGAACGCAGCCTGTCCCAAGTTCTGCAGCAGAGCAGGAAGAGGAAAGCACTCTCTGGGAGACGCTTTCACCAGAACTTGGAAAGGGGATCTCCTCTACATCTTCCCACCGTTTCCACTGTTAACGAAGGTACTAGCCAAGATCCAGACGGACAGGTCGGATTGCATCCTCATCACACCGTGGTGGCCTCGACAGACGTGGTTCTCCCACGCCCTTCGACTGTCGAACGGGAATTACATCAGACTCCCGTCGATACTGTCTCGACACCAGGGCAGGGTTCAACACGCAAATCTGTCAACCCTCAAGATGACGGCGTGGAGAATTTCATCCACTCCTCCCCTCGTATCGAAAACTTAACTGTGGACCACATATTGTTGGCTTCACTAAAGCCTTCAACAAGGAAGTCTTACATGGCGAAGTGGCAAAGATTCCAAAAGTTTGCCTTAGAGAAAAATCAACCATCGGAATCTTGCCGTATATCACTGATTCTTCAATACTTATTAACACTTTATCAGCAGGGACTCAAACTCACATCAATCAGAGTCCACTTAGCTGCTATTACGGCCTATCATCATGGCATGGATGGTTTTTCACCCTTTACACATCCAACAGCCAGAAAGTTCCTAAAGGGACTTAAGAATACGATACCGACAGTAAAGTGTATCGTTCCACCATGGAGCCTGTCAGTCGTACTACAATCACTGACAAGGAGACCTTTCGAGCCTATGGCCTCAATAGACCTTAGACTCCTGACATTCAAGACTGTCTTTTTAGTGGCCATTACGTCGGCAAGGCGTACAAGTGAGCTTAGAGCTCTCAGGATAGATGCTTCCTACACTATTTTTCACAAGGATAAGGTTGTGTTACGCACAGACCCTACCTTCCTGCCTAAGGTAGTGTCAACTTTTCATCTGTCCCAGCATATCACTCTACCGGCTTTCTTCCCGAATCCTACAACACCTGTCGAGTCTTCGTTACATACACTGGATGTAAGGAGAGCTCTTGCCTTTTACAAGGCTAGGACACAGGATTTTAGGAAAACAAATTAATTGTTTATTTGTTATGGAGAGCCTTCTAAAGGACTCCCTGTTTCATGCCAGCGACTGTCACGGTGGATTGTAGAGACAATTGAACTTGCCTACTCTATCTCTAAGCTAGACCTTTTAAAGCCTGTGACAGCTCATTCTACTAGAGCCGTTGCAACATCTGTTGCCTTCAGCAGAGGTGTTCCCCTGACAGAAGTCTGTAGAGCTGCAACGTGGTCCACTCTGTCCACGTTTGTTAAACACTACAGTTTAGACACCCGTGCGAGACAAGACTGCTCATTTGGGAGGACAGTGCTGTCAGAGATCCTGAGATGATACACCAACCCACCTCCAAGGTATGTCAGCTTGCTACTCGCCCATATGTGTGATGCATAGAGACCACGATGAAGAAATGCAGGTTGCTTACCTGTAACTGTAGTTCTTCGAGTGGCCATCTGTGCATTCACACAACCCACCCACCATCCCCACTTGGTGGTGTGAAACTTACAAATGACACAGATCTATATATATTGGAATGTATTTTATTTTACACTCATGTTTATGGGGGCACAATGTTGGACTCCTGTAAACTGAGGTAAGGGCGGGAACCCCATGGACATGCGCGGTAGCGTGGGGGGAGGGGTTCCCGCCAAAAACGTTTCCCTCAGCTATAGAAGGTTCCGGTTCGGTCTCTGCACAGGCGCAAAGCCCATGTGTGTGAATGCATAGATGACCACTCGAAGAACTACAGTTACAGGCAAGCAACCTGCATATATGTTGTAGTGGTGCATGCTATGTTCGTACCACTGTGCAGCTTTCTATACCCTCCCCTTGTGAAATTCCTGTGAGTACTCATGTACTTTTCCTTGTCAGTCAGAGGTTGACAACGTTCCTGATACACTAGAAGAGGTGGCAATGAAAGCTACACAAAGAATTAAATATATCATGAGCCTGAGCAGTGGGAGCAGGCACTGCTAATCTCTCTGTTCTTTAGCTGCAGGAAAGGGCATTGTACTTTCTTGGATGTTAGTCTAGTCAATGGGTGTGGCACATGTTTTTCTTTATTACACTCCTCTTGAATGTTTACCCTCAAATGTTAGAAACATTAGTCAGCTTGGAAATCACAGGAGTTCAAAACCCATGAACTGATTTCTTATGTGTTTCTGGTCATTTGGCCTTTTGTTGTTTTGGCATGGTCCCCAGGGTGACCAACCGTCAGGATTTCCCCTGGTTTATCTGGGTTTTTGTTCTACACTGGGTGTCGGGGGGGGTTTCTTTCCCTTTTAAGGCCACCATTAGCGTGGGGGGGGGGGAGAATGATGTGCTTTCTGGAAACATGTCATTCCCCCAATCGGGGCCTTAAAGGGAAAGTGTATCATCCTGAGACATTCTAGAAAAGGCCCCAATTGGAGCAGTGTGGGGGCAGAAATAACGTGCTTTCCCCTCTTCCGTTCCAATTGGGACCTTTAAGGCTCCAATTGGAGTGGAGGAGGGGAGTGTGTTTTCGAGGGCCTCCTGAAAGTGCATCATTCTCCCTCACCATGCTAATAGTGGCTGCCATTAGCATGGTGGTGGGGAATGATGCACTTTTTTTGTGGGGGGGCAGAAAACATGCTTTCCTGCCCCCCATCCCCGAGGTGTCACCTTAGGAATTACAGCTACATTTTCAAGCAATGCAGGACTGGTCTGATTCATTGGTATTATTGTCCAAAAATAATTGTGGATGTGAAACAATTAGGAACCCTACTACAGATTATGGTAGATAGTAGGGTTTGATAATATCAGAAGTAGGGAGTAAGTATGTTTACTTTCTTATTCTAGTGCATTCTGTCCTCTCATCCTTTCAGAATTAGGTTTAGTTTATATGTGCAGCAGAATTAAATGATACAAGTTTTATGTATTTTAAAAAAATTCTATACTGCCACTTCTATTTCTTCCGCTTCAGACTGCATGTGCAGGATGACATTTTTTAATGTTCCTCTACAAGAAAAGCTCCCTACAAATAGAAAGCTTGTTCAACAGGAAATGAGTTGGGTTAGAGTCTTCCTCCCCAATGTGCAATTTCAACTTGGCAGGGGATTGTCGTTTTTATGTGACAGATCATTCAAAAGTGGTATCCCTACCTGTAGTCTGTTCTGCTACTGCTGGGTCAAACTCAGTCCTGGGACAAACCCATTCAGCAAAATCAGTAGGCAGGAAGAGATCAGAAACACAGTATTACTGGTCAAGAAGAAGGGGAGCTGAAAAGCAGGGTCTGAGTCATAGCAGAAGCCAAGCAGAGTCCAAGTACAGTCTTATCAGAAATCCAGGGATCAACAGCATAAGAGATCAATCCAAAGAAGATAAAAGGTCAGGAAAGCTAGTTGCAACACACCAAAAGCAAAAATAAACGTGTTCCTCTAGGCCTGCCTATGATTGAAGTTTATAAGCTGGCATTTCCGGAACCTCAACCAGGACTCAGCTGCAGCACATCAGAAGCTTCCCTGAAGAAGTCCTCATGAGAGGAGTCCTTTATGCATTAGTGGTTGCTCAGCCTCTGTCTCAGAGATAGAGTTCCCCCACCTGTGGTCCTCTCCCCCAAGGGTCCAGGCTTCTCCTGTTCCACCACTCAGATTTCTGGCATCGGCTGCTTCTTGATCTGTTTGTCTTTGGCAGCTTTAGCTCCTCCTCTGAAGAGGATTCCTCCAGTGTGGGATGACATAATCTGAAATTGCACAGTCCATCGGCGGGATCTTACCATCTGATTTTGCTGTATGTCACAAATGATTAATGTAGTTAATAGACTGACACATGCTTTGTGGGCCAGTAACCTTTTTGGACAAGTCAAAGTTGTATCTGGCTTGTTTTGGGGAAGGGATAGTGAATCTACAAATGGAAGAACAGTGGAATCTCCTGTTTTCCTTTATGCATTAGTCATCACCTCCTTTAATAACAAACTCAGGTGGTAAGAGCCAAGAGGAACAGAGCCAAAACAGGGCCACTGAGAAACAAGAGGGAGTTATTGGCCTGCTTGGGGGAACACCAAGGTTTGCAGATGTACAAAATTATTTAGGGGGGAAAAAACCTAAGGGGGCAATCTGCCCCAAAACCAGTGTAATGAAGAGTGAGCATGCTCAGCAGCTATGCAGTACTGGAGTAACAGTTTGAAACGAAAACCAGGCTGGGGAGTGGAAAGTTCTGTTTATAGTATCCTGGAGTTAGGGTATGGCTGACTAGTTGGCTGCAACCATGAATGGGAGAAATCCTTCTGGGAGGTGAGGATACACTTCAACATTTTGTTGCAGGTCCCACATCTTTTACCAGGCTACTAAATAATGAGACCAAGTCATTCCGTTTAAATGGCTTGAGACCTGCACATGTAGGAAGCCACCTCTTCCGAGATGGCCAGGGAATGGTTCTGAAAGCATCTGATGCAATTCAACTGCTAATGTTTTAATCAGATCTGGCCTTGAAAGTGGCTTGGCTGGAAAACTCTTTGGCAACTGTATGCAAACCACTTTGAGGTCCTTGAAGAAAGAGCAAGATATAATAATATAGTCTAATATGAATGGTGTAGTGGTACCTTTTGAAGTGCGGGCACCTTTGATAGCCATACCTGCACAAAGACTATACAACAAAAAAATGAACTTAAATTTCTTAACTTACACAGGATTCCTTGGGATGAGTGGTGAACCCAGGAGTAAAGAATGTTCTAGATGGAGCCTCAAATGGAGCTTCTTCCGCCGAGCTCTCTGACCCGGGTGGGCCCGGGTGTTAGCAGAACCACCTCCATTTTCATAGACGCATATTATGATTCTACCCAAGGACTTTTAGAGCCCTACGTTAGTTGTAAAGAAAAGTTAACAAAGAATCATAGAATAGCAGAGTTGGAAAGGGCCTACAAGACCATCAAGTCCAACCCCCTGCTCAATGCAGGAATCCACCCTAAAGCATCCCTGACAGTTAGTTGTCCAGCTGCCTCTTGAATGCCTCTAGTGTAGGAGAGCCCACAACCTCCCTAGGTAACTGATTCCACTGTTGCACTGCTCTAACACAGGTGGCTCTTTCGCTGGCAACAGGAGGCCGGCAGGCAGGTGGGCGGCGCTAGGGACGCAGCCGATTCCCCGGCGAAGCCGCCGGGCCCAGCAACTCTTCACCCCGTCCCCGCGAGGGGCGATGTCAGGCTGCCTCCTCCTCCTCTTCCTCTTCCTCCACCTCTTCTTGGAACGCTTAAGGTACTGTCTACATCATCGATTTCGGGGCGCACTGCAGGCGCCCCGAAGACTCTGTGTAGACAGGCCCCTAGTCAATAGCCCTACAGATGGGGGTTCTTCCTGTTGTTGCTTTGCCTGCTAAGAAAAGCATGCAGAGGGTTGGCAAATAGCATTTCAGGAGGAAATAATAATGATAATAATAATAACAACAACAACGGCAGTGATGCTCTGTCCCTGTTCAACCACACAACTGCCTAAAATACTTGTGATGGTTCATATGGTGCTGGTAAATCCTGGCTTTGGGAAGTCCACTCCAGATCATTCTCAGATGAGTGGTCTCTTAAGCTTGTAGGCCCAAGCCATTTAAGCAGAATTATTTGCTCCCATTATTTATGAAGATGCTCTCTCTAGAATGAGATAATAATTTCAGTTGCTATCTCCCTCATATAGTCAATTAGTTAATGTAACTCTCCAAACAATATGCTATTTTCTCTCTATCTTGTTCTTGGAGATTATAGCACCAAGATAGAAAGTCAGGTTGAAATTTCAGGCAGGGTGTCACCAGAGTTGTGGCCTCATGGAAGATTTAGGGTGGCAGGTTCTTTTTTGTAGTTGCCTTTGGCAATGAACAACAGCGGTTATTTCTGATTGCAAAAGCAGGGCGGTTCACTGTTCCTTGCTGTTGTCTCAGTTGTCTCAGATCAATAGAGATTGTTGGGTTCCCACTGCTATGCAGAAGTGAGTGAAACTTGCAGTTCTTAAAAGAGATACAAGGCATGTTTGGGATGTCACAGGAAGTGCCAAAAAGAAGACATGTGATTTAGTTATTCTCTTTCCACACGTCTCATAAGATATCTAAGTTGGTGACTTGCAGGTTTCCACCGTAAGGCTCATGCATGAGTTAGATGTGCATCCGGAGCTTGGGAGATGCAGAAGTCCTTACGATGAACTTTATTTCAGAAGCGTGGGAAGAGGATGTTTGTGTCATTCCTCCGCCTTTGTTTCAACATGTCCTGTTAACATCGGAAGGTATCACGACACCACACACCCACTTGCCTTTTTTCTAAACTAAAAAGCCCCCAACATTGTAACTTTTTCTGATAGAGGAGTTGCTCTAATTCCCTGATAATTTTGGTAGCCTGTTTCTGCACTTTTCCCGGGTCCTTTTTGAGATACAGCAACCAGAACTGTACACCATATTCCAAATGTGGTTGCACCATAGATTGCAGAAAGGTGTTAGAATTTTATTTTTGATCCTTTTTCTAATGATCCCTACCATGGAATTCACCTTTTACACAGCTGCCACATACTGAGATTTTCATTGAGCTATCCACCAGGACCGCAAGATCTATTTCCTGGTCATTCATTGCCGGCTCAGATCCCTTCAGTGTATATGTGGTTATTTTTATTTATTTTATTTATTTAAGGATTTTTATGCCGCCATTCAGCTAAAAAAGGCTCTCACAGCAGCTTACAAAAGTATTTCTTGACAGTCCCTGCCCACAGGCTTACAATCTAAAAGACATGACACAAAAGGAAAGGGGATTGGGAGGGAGGAGGAGGAGGGGGAAAAGGAAAGCAAATTCAGGCACTACAATCTTAGTTGTAAAGTTCAGCAGGTTAGGATGTTTTGATCCAACATGCATTATGTTACATTTGGTCATCACCTCAAATCAAACAGCAAAGAAGCTGGAGGTTACAAGCATGCTTACCAGTGACCACATTCCTTGGCAAAGATAAAAAATGCTGCAAAAAGTTGTTACTATAATTTTGACTCTTTGGGCTGCCTTAAGATGAATTTACCTGATCTGATCTCACACAGACAGCATAACAGCCAAGATAGCCAGAGGAACAGCCTTGTCAGACACAGGTGGCTAACTCCCCGCCCCCATGATAAAGAATATTCCCTTTTCCCCACCCCTTTTATTATTTGGATCTGTCGATTTTGTCTTGTCGAGGACCGGCTAAAATGGAGGTCACAGCAACAAGCCTCAGTTGCTGTGCCTTGCTTACATAAAAGTCAACTCCCAGGGGCTGTTCCCCGAGACCACATAGCTCAGGGGTGCAGACCTCAGGCCTGAGGGACAAATCCACCCCTCTGAGGTTCCCTAGACCAAATTCACCCAACCACCCATTGTTTCATGGTTTCCTGGGGTTTGCACAGTTCTTTTCCCCATTCTAAAACATTGAAATGCCTCTCCTTAATTACTGGCAGTAACAGCTTTAAACTGAAATAGACTTGGGTTGGGGTTGGTTTTTGTTTTTGCATTTTGGCCCCACCCCTTTTGCCTTTGGCTATGTCCCCTTTGCCTCCACCCCCCACTGGAATGTGGGCACCAGGGAGTTTCTCTGAAATGGAATTTGGTCCTCGGGCTGAAAGTGGTCCAACACCTCTGACCTAACCATTGGTGCGTCCAGACAGAGATCTGCCATCGCTACCAGTCAAAAAGGATTGTACAGCTATTTTGTCCGTTCTTCCTTAAGGCATTTGGGGTGGTGGGGAGAGGAATAAGAAAGAAAACTGGAAAGCAGTAGGGAATTACAGGAGGACTACTCTGGCTTCTCTGTTAAATTCATCCAATGAGGCAATGTTATTGCACAATAAAAACCTCATCCGGAAGCAGAAAATCTGCTTCTACTGGATCGCTATAATTAGAGGCAGGACCTCTGTCTCCTAGGAGCTTTTTGGACAACATATTCTCTCCCAGCATCCCAAAGCAACAGAATTGAAAAAGCAAAAATCAGAAGCCCAAGTCAACATCTCTGACTTCGGATAGTGATGCATTCCCTTTGCTTTATCTGTGTCTGGCTTACAATTGCCTTATTTGACCAATCTATTTGGCTCATGCAGATACAGTATGTCTAAAGAATGTTGTTCTGCTCATATATCAATCCTGTTATTTGCCAAGTCCTGGTATAAGACATTATTATCAGAAATAAATGGAATTCTTATAGGATGGCACTCAATTTAAAACGAAGGGATAGCACATGTTTGGTAGAGGGTGTACCTTAAAGTGAGCTAACCATAGTTCATAATGCTGCTGTCAGAATCCTTCTCTCTCACATGCATGTGTGCACACACAGAGCAGCTGGTAAATAAGGTTACACTAACCTTGCCCAACCTGGTGTCATCCAGATGTGTTGGGCTGCAACTCCCATAATTCTCAGCCAGTGATCCAACAACCTGGGAGGCACTAGTGCCTGGTTTGGACAACATGATAATCAATGGGGGTGGGCACCATTTGTTGTGTTGATTATTGTGTCATGGGGGGGACACAATGGACACACAATTGACTGTACATTATTTTGTCGATTTAAACAACGTGGAAAACCAACAAGCTGCTCCATTGCTTATCCAGAGACCCGTTGCTTAAAATGTCATGTGGCCAGCTCCGTAGTGTAATCTTCCCCCGTTGAGTGTACTATTCCAGAAGGTCATAGAGTTCTCTAGCAGAAGCACCCCAGTCGCTCCTTTGCAGCCGGCAGAACATTCAATGCATGATGGAACAGGGCTGAGAGGACTGAGAGAGGAGGGAGACAGGAGCACCAACAGCCCAGAAGGATGCCGGGACTTTCAGCTGCACAACAGGGGGAGGGGCAACATGTTGTGTGGGGAGTACTGGAAAAATAATGAACGGTCAGTTGCCTCTTCCCCTGTCTGTTGCCTAATATGTCGTCCGAACCAGGCCTAGGCTGCGGAAAGCTGGGTTAGACCCTTTAGCACTGCTGATGAATTGCTCTTCAGTTAGAAGCAGGCCTATTGCTGTGATTCTACACAGTACTTAAAATATCACCATATTTCCCTATTACTGTCCCAGAGTGCCTATCCTGACAGCAAAGACAAAAGTGAGGACTACATTATTAAATCAGCTGCAATAATACCTTGCAAAAAAGAATTGAGGGTTTATTTCTTCTTTTGCTTTATTTTTTATTCGTACACCTGTGTGTTAGCTTAACAAAAACATCTTTAAACTGTTAATTGCAATTAATTAATTTAAAAATTAAGATAATTAAAGTTGCCTAAGAAAAAGACAAATGCCAGCTGTTTAAATTGGAGATGGCACTATATTGAGGGACATATAATTGAGGAGGGACAAACAGCCAAGGCAAGTTAAAATCCTGATCAGCTGTTGGCACGGAAGGGGAAGAGAGGGACCGAATGTAATCTGTCCCCCATTTACTGCTCCAATCAGATGATCCACAAAATGTTAACCTTGGAAGGGCTTTGTGTACTCAAGACAGATAATGGTCTGTTAGCATTGCCAGATACCCCTCGTTATTATAATGAGATTTTATTGTTATTGTTTTATGGTATTTTATCGTGATTTTATCTTGTGAACTGCTTTGGGATTTTTTTTAAGCGGTATGGAAATTTTCTGAAAGAAATTAAATAAATAATGTGGCAGCAGGAAATGCAGGACAGGCAATGTAGAAAGGTGGACCGCATCAGCAGGAGCTGGCTCTTGGACTACTTTGCTGTAGTAGGTGAATCAATATCTCTGCCCATTGAGGAAGGCTGGCACAGCAATAACGAGGAAAGGTGTCAGAATCCATGCATGCAGCATATTTTAATGGTGACAGAAATCTAACAGGGGAAACACTGGCTCAGTTCGGCCAACACAATAACCACTGGTGGTTTTAGTAGTCAACTCTCAGTTGAATGGTCAACGGTTGGCATTTGTGTCATCTGTCGGGCAAAAACCACCCCATGGTTGACTTTTTCATTAAAAAAAAACACAACTCATTGGAGAAACACAACTAGCTGCAGAGCTGACTAGTCGCACAATGGGTGGTTATTGGGTTGTCCGAACAGAACCAGTGGAGTTTGCGACCTATTGAGTGAACTTTTTTGCCTGGCTACAGAGTTCCCAGGCAAGAGTGGCCAAAACTGCACCAGCTGCTCTGCTATAGCCGGCACAACAGGCAGAGGCTGCTGGGATAGCACCAGGAGGACTGAGGGAGGAGAGGGGCGGGGGCTTTGTCAATCAAATGCTGGGTGGAGTATGAATCCACTCAGTGTGAGCCTCAGCCACCCACAGTTGTGTAGGAACATGTGTGGGGAATACCTGCAAAAAACCCAACTGTGAGTTGACTAATGTGTTGTCCGAATGCAGCCACTGGACTACAAATGCCTGGCAGCAACTTTCTCTGTATTTTTTCAGGAAAGCTAAGTGAGCAAATGAAATCGATTCCAGAGAAAAGGGCTAGTTTGGAAGTAACCATTGCATTGTAGCGTTAGTGTATCTGCCAATATTTGAACATTCCAAAGGTGTAGATTTAGGATCCTCCCCTAATCTAGAAATCTTGTTTCCACTGCATATCAACCAGACCCTTGACCCATACTGAAAGTAAAGCCAATAAATTAACTTCCGATCTTAATATTTGCATTAATATTTTAGTACATTCTTCTGTTAAAAATTGAAATGAGTGAGGCATTTTTTGCAAACATCTGTTTTTTGTTATTAGGCTTAATCTGAATTGAACTGAAATGGACCTTGTAAGGTCACTTTGTACTCCACCCTAAAAACATTTCTTGGCTGAAAATGAATCCTGCTTGTTTTACTGGGGCAAAATTCCTTGATTAATTGTGTTTACGTCTGGGGATTCTTGTGGTTTTTTGGGGTTGTTTTGCAGTGGAAATAAGTTTTTCCAGATGCGTGCAAAGTTTTTAGTCTTTTAATAGTGGGTGTCATTATTTAGGAAAACCCCATAAATTGAAATGAAATTGATCAAAAGGGCAGCTAACTATAGACAAGTAAATTGGATTAAAATGGTGGTATGGTATCATAGGGCCTTGCTAGACCATGCCGGATAAGCCGGCAGGGAGGCGGGGCGACGGCGCGCTAACTTTAGCGCGCGCCGCCCCGCCTCCTAGACGCACGACGCGCAGGGACTACGGAAGCCCTGCAGCGTCGGCCATTTTGTTGTTGTTGTTGTTAAAGGGGCCACGTGCGCCCCGAAGCCACCAGACAAGGTAAGTGCCTTTTTTAAAAAATTAAGCCCCCTCCGCTCCTGATCCCCCCCCCGCCATCCCCGATGCCTCCCTGGCCACTCTTTCCCTCCTGCCCTCCCTCTCCCCCCGATACCATGCCCGTCCGCCCTGTCCCCAATGCCATGCCCATGCCGCTCTCCCCGATGCCATGCCCGTGCCCGCCCTCCCTCTCCCTGATACCATGCCCGTGCCACTCTCCCTCTCCCCGATGCCATGCCGCTCTCCCCAATGCCATGCCCGTGCTGCTCTCCCTCTCCCCGATGCCATGCCGCTCTCCCCGATACCATGCCCATGCCACTCTCCCTCTCCCCGATGCCATGCCGCTCTCCCCGATACCATGCCCGTGCCGCTCTCTCTCTCCCCGATGCCATGCTGCTCTCCTCGATGCCATGCCCGTGCCCGCTCTCCCTCTCCCCGATGCCATCCCGGTGCCCGGCCTTCTACCCACCCTCTCCTGCCGGGTCCGGCCTTCCCCCCCCCCCCCCGGCCCAATGTCCGTGGCTTTTCCCGGCTACTCGCGAGCGAGTAGCCGCAAAAAGCCACGGACCTTGCTAGACGTTCAGCAGCCCTGGCCTCAGGCCGGGGCTGCGGAAAAGGTGCGCCATAAGCGACTTCGCTTATGGCGCGTTAGGGGAGGCTTCAGCGTGGCCTGACCCCGGATTCCCCTGTGCGTCATCTGGACGCACAGCAGGGAAACTGGGCCTCACAGCGCGCTAAGGCCTAGTCTAGCAAGGCCCATAGTCTGCCTCCAAAAGGGGGCTGGTAATTCAGTGGTAATGTAGGAAGATAAAAAAGTGTAAGTAAACACACACACACACATTTTTATGGCATTTGCTAGTGTTCAGATTGCTATGGGACATGACACTTTAAAATGGCATCAATACAATGGAAATATCTACTAATGGTGGAGTTATAATTGATATCTTCATTTCCCCACCTGTTGTTGTAAACATGTTCTTTGATTAGCAAATTGGGACTCTCTAAACTTTTATATAGCCTTGCACTTGATGGTAAACAGTCGTCTTAAACTTCAACTGCAGTGTTGAACTCAGTGGGGCTTACTTCTGATTAGGTATATATTGGATTGTACTTTTAATAACTTTTGATGGTCAGGATGCTAGGGTCTATGTTCACTTGCCTGAGTGGGGGCTGAAAGAAACAATTTTTGCAGTTAGAATATGGCCAGAAAAAGGGGAAACAACCTATGCTTTGGTGCTTGATGAGAAAGGTTAGTAAGAGATTTCTGGCTGGCTTTTAGGATACGAGGGAGTAGGAGTGACTTTCCTTTAGGATAGGTGCTGTCTGCCTCTTCGTTTGTGTTTCATTCCTGTTGCCTTATTTATTTCTGTATGTCTGTAGAGGCACCATATGTTTTTAGCACTTTCCCTCTAAATGAAAACTACTGTCCTAAAATATCCTCACACTCGGGAAAGTAGGTGGGGAGATTTGACGCTTTCAAGAAGGGCAAGCTGGTGTCTTCCAGCAGTTTTGGATTGCAACTCCCATCAGCCCCAAACAGCATGGCCAGTGATCAGGGCTTATGGGAGTTGTAGTCCAAAACAACTGAAAGGCAATAGGCCTATCCCTGCACTGTTTTGGCTCACTGGAGGGGAAATTCTTCACTGATGATCATTGACCGGAAACCTGAAAATGAGCACTTGTCACACCTAGGACTTGGGTTTCCCCCTCTTTGAAGATAATTTATGATTTGAATTGTCCCTTGGGCTTTTTGAAGGTACTGCTGTTGTTGAAAATTCTAGCTGCTAGAAGACAGTGCACCTAGGTAATTTTAGATGCTGAATTTAATGATCATGGGACACCCATCTGTATTGAATGGTCTTGTGGAAGGCCCCCTATTTAGATGGTAATATGTATTGTTCCAGTTATCCTTGCTGCATTTGTGCTGAGTAGGGCCCTAGCCATCTTCCCCAAATTACTGCCCTGAATGTGCCACTTCTGGAAGAAGCCAGTTACCAAGGACAGAGACATTGAGGGCCTCGTCCTACGCATGTTTAGGCAGAAAAAAAGACCTACATTTCCCAGCATACCCCAGCCACCAATTTGGATGGCGTTGAAAGGGGGTTGGATTCCTGGAGGAGAAGGCTATCAATGGCTACTAGCCATGATGGCTATGTGTGTGATATCCCGCCTTTTGCCCAATACTGGGCCTCAAGGCGGCATTACAAGATTTAAAACATACACATTTAAGACCTATAAATACAAATATACAGAAATTAAAAATAATTTAAATAAGTTTCAGTATTAAAACATGTAAACATTTAAAGTGACAATTATTAAAAGTCCTTGGCGCTGCCGGAACAAAAAAGTTTTTGCCTGGCTCCTTTAAAATTTTAATTAAATCATCTTACGAGTCCTTTGTACAGAGAAAAGGCACCTAGCCACGGTTTCTGTTGATGGTTTGTTCATCCTTGCCAGGAAGTATTCCAAATACTGCTCAGATGACCTTCCAGGGCATTTCCTCATGATGGGGCCAAGAAGCTATGTGCTACCTTCAGTATCAGAGGCAGTAGGTCCATATACACCAGTTGCTGGGGAACATAGGTGCGAGGGTGCTGTTGCACCGTGTCCTATTTATGGGTCTTTGGTCAACAACTGGTTGGCCACTGTGTGAACAGAGTGCTGGACTATTATTATTATTATTATTATTATTATTATTATTATTATTTATTTATTTATTTATTTATATAGCACCATCAATGGAGCCTTGGTCTGAACCAGCAGGGCTCTTCTTATGTTCTTAATTGTAGGACTTTTTCTGTCTCAACATGCATAGGATTACGCCCTGAGAGGTGTTTGGCTAATTTTATTTATTTATATATTTAAAATATTTCAGGGCAGAAACCTTCCCAAGACAGCTTATAGCCATTATAACACATTGCCATTAAGATATTAAAAGCGCTAATATATATAGCACAACAATAAAAATAACAATAAAATGAACAATAAAAGCAGCCATAAAACCAATGATAAAACCCAGCAGCAACAACAAGAATAGCACGTATTTAATTACTTGGACAATCACCCCACCCCTAACACAGACTACAAAACCAAACAGGGACCACTTAGTAGAGTTATATGTCGCTTTTTGTTTATTTTTCTAAGACATCTCTGATATATGTGATTTTCTTTCTTTTTTCTTTCTTTTTTTGTATCATCATTTTTTAAAACTTTCCAACAGCATCTAAACAAACATCACACATAATACATACACACACAAAATACACACCGACAGAAATACATATAGCAACTACAATTACGCTAAAAACATTTAGGGGTGAGGTTAGGATATATTTTTCTTTTTGCCCTCTTCATGCCAGAAACGCCCCTTAATTTCTTAATTACCCTTCCACCGAATTTACATACAGTGGATTCACAGAGTTATGCTTCTTTTCCCTTTCCCCCTCTTGATCTAAAATCCACAAACATATACATCATTTTCCTCTGTTTCTTTCAAATATTCTATCAAAGGTTTCCATTCCAACATAAACATGTCTGTTGACCTTTCTCTCATTATTGCTGTAAGTTTTGCCATCTCTGCAACTTCCAACATCTTTGACATCCATTTCTCCATTATTGGTATTGCTGTATCTTTCCAGTTCTGTGCAAATAGCAATCTTGCTGTCATCACCATATACAAAAACAAAGTTCCCCCCTTCTTTTTTGTTTGTTTGTTCATTACAAACAAACAAGAAAGCTTCCGGTTTCATTTCTATGTTTGTCTTCAGTATTTTTTGAATTAGAGAATGTATCTTAGTCCAAAATGCCTTGGCTTTTTTACAAGTCCACCAAAGATGATAAAAGGTTCCTTCTTCTTTTTTTACATTTCCAACATTTACTTGAAGCCCCTTTAAACATTTTTGCTAATTTTACAGGTGACATATACCACCTATACATCATCTTATAAAAATTATCTTTAAGCTTTGCACATAATGTAAATTTTAAACCCTTTCCCCACATATTTTCCCATTCTTCCATTATAGGGTGACCATATGACCGGATTTGCCCGGATTTGCCCGGGCTTTTGATGGCAAATCCGGGAGGGAGAGGGGAAATCCAGATTTTTTTCAAAGAGCAGCTCTAATGGGAATTAACAAAAATGCTTATAACTCCATCATTTTTTAAGATAAAGACATGAAACATGGCACAATGGTATCTCTTAGGAAGGGCTTTAGTCATACCAAATTTGAAACAGATCCGTTCATCCATTGATTTTTTAGGAATTTTTTTAAAATTGAGGTTTTAAAATTATTATTTTTGAAATCATCATTTTTAAAGATAAAGAGATGAAACTTTGTACCATGACAGGATTTAGGTAGAGCTTTAGCCACACCAAATTTGAAACAGATCCGTTCATCCATTGATCTTTTAGGAATTTTTTAAAAATTGAGGTTTTAAAATTATTATTTTTGAAATCATCATTTTTAAAGATAAAGAGATGAAACTTTGTACCATGACAGGATTTAGGTAGAGCTTTAGCCACACCAAATTTGAAACAGATCTGTTCATCCATTGATTTTTTTAGGAATTTTTTTAAAAATGAGGTTTTAAAATTATTATTTTTTAAACTGTCATTTTTAAAGATAAAGAGCTGAAAGTTGGCACCATGAAAGCTTTTAGGTAGAGCTTTAGCCGGACCAAATTTGAAACAGATCTGGGGCCAGTAGCAAACCCTGTTAACAACAACAGCAGCTTGCAATGAGTGAAGATACAGTCAGAAAAGATATTTGAGGGAAGGGGAGAATGTAACACACAGAGTATAGCAAAAGCTTCAAAGTACAGCAAAACCTACAAAAGTAGGAGTGAGTGAAGTTAATTTCAGATACATTGAATCTCTCACTTGTTCTTTATTTCAGTGATTTTAACATTAAGATGTTATGTAGAACAGATTTGTCTTAAAATGTGTGCTGTAAAATCAGACATGTGACCAAGGCTATGTTCGGGTGGGCACGCCCCTTTGGTGCTGGACACACCCCCTTGGGGGCGACCATGTTGTCCTCCTTTTTGGTTTCCAAAATATGGTCACCCTATTCCATTAAGATGTTAGGTCCAACGTTCTGTAACCATTTTATTATACAATCCTTTACCTGTTCATCCTACGTCTCATATCTTAACAACAGTTTATACAAAAAAAATGTGATTTTCTTAATAAATACTAGGAAGTGCAATTTATATTTGGCAAGCATAGAAATGTTCTTGGCCTCTCCCTCCACTCGAAGATGGTTAATGACATTGTTTTCATGCCACTTCAAAACCTTCTTCCACCAATCTGTTGTTGGTTCAGAACTCGCAGAACCCATCATTTCATCTCTTCTGTTATTATCCATTTTCTGCAATAGCGTAAACATAATAAGAGCCCTGCTGGATCAAACCGAAGAGCTATCTATTCTAGCATCCTGTTTCCCACAGTGGCCAGCCAGTTGATTTTATAGGAAACCCACTAAGCAGGATATACATAGCCTCCTCCTGCTGTCTTTCCCCAGCAACTGACACGCAAAGGCACACTGCCTCCCATACCAGAGGTAGCATATAGCCATCATGACCAGTTGCCGTTGATAGTCTTATGCTCCATGAATATGACTGTCCCCCGTTTTAAAGCCATCCAACTTGGTGGACATCACCCACATCTTGTGAAAGAAAATTCCACAGTACTGGTCACTGTTATCAGTCAGACCAGTTATTCAGGGGCAAAGAGATAATAATGTCTTATTTCTAGTTTTATTTGTTCTTGTTATCATTGGCCTTAGCTAGACGGGGCTTTATCCTGGGGCGATCCCTGGGATCGTCCCTGTGCGTCCACATGACACACAGGGGATCTCGGGATCAGGGGGGGATGATCCCTGCCTTGCCCCGAGATCTCGTTCTCCACTTTAGGCCCGGTTTTTTCGCGGTCTTGGGCTGAGCCTGAAACTGCGGAACGTTTGGCCTGTTGTCGCAGTTTGTCCCGGCTCCTCATGGTTCCTCGTGAGGAGCTGGGACCCACGCATGGGGCGCAGACCTCCTCAGGAGCTCTGCGCCCATCAGGGGTGGGGTGGGGTGAGCGGGGAAAATATATATTTTTTAAAAATCCCTATCTTTGAGCTCACGAGTGCTTGTGCACATCTTCTTTAAGGAAAAAAAACCACCAAAATGGCGGGCATGACGTTTCTCCCTCTGAGGCCGTCGCACGCCATGTGTGAACAGAGGGGGAGATCTCGCGTTAAAAATATTGCATGATCTTCACCCTTCCGTCATGCTAGACTCCTAGGTAAAACAAGGATGAGTCTCTCTCATGGAAAGGGCATAGGGAAGCTGTGAAACTGAAGGCACAGAAAATTATAGGGGCTTTAATGAAGTTTTATTATAATAAAGGGGGACAGTTGATTGAACCTGCCCTAAAAGTCTTTAACATCAAAGCAATAACACAAATAACACTGAAAAGAATGCCCAACTATCTAAATGGACGGGCTTGTTCAATAACATGCTGGTCCAAAATCCATCTATGCTTAGGACTGTGACTACCAAAAACCATTATGTTAGTCTTAGAATAGTTTATTGCCAAGTTTTCATATTTACAATAAGCACTAAACGTGTCTAAGATTTTTCAGACCCAAGCGAGAGAGAAATAAGTACTACATCATCTGCATACATTAAAATAAAATCTTTTTATTCATCATTACTGGGGAAGGAGAGTTTACTTGAGCTACCTGTGACACCATTAACATAGATATTGAAAAGGCTGGGAGCCAAAAGGCATTCTTGTTTTACCTAGGAGTCTAGCACGACGGAAGGGTGAAGATCATGCAATATTTTTCATGCAGTGTGCCTTTGCGTGTCAGTTGCTGGGGAAAGACAGCAGGAGGAGGCTATGTATATCCTGCTTAGTGGGTTTCCTATAAAATCAACTGGCTGGCCACTGTGGGAAACAGGATGCTAGAATAGATAGCTCTTCGGTTTGATCCAGCAGGGCTCTTATTATGTTTACGCTATTGCAGAAAATGCAATAGTCTTCAACATCAAAGCAATAACACAAATGATTTATGGGTCTGAAATTTGGGGGTTTGACAACGCCATCATTAATGACCTGGAAACTGTGCAGAACAATTTTCTCTGAAAACTCTACTCTTCCTCCATCTGGAAACCCTGCAGCGTTCTGCTGTTCAGAATCTGGATGGCCATCAATCAGGACAAGAATAGAGAGTGCTCAGTTAAAATATTTTAAACGAATTGCCACCTTGCCAAAAGAACGTCTTCCAGCTATGTGTTACCTAGAAATGAACAGAAATTATTATTGGACGGCAATACTCCAAAAGCTCCTGCATAACTATTACTTTCTTGAACTAAAGCCTGTCCTTGATGTGGATAAGAAGCAACTAAGGGATTAGCTATTTTGGATAGATTCTAGGAGGGATCTGCAACTAATTAAAACCTCTAAATTCTCCCTGTTGTTCCCTCTCTTGAAAATGGAACATTTCAGAGCCAGCTATTTGTCTAAACTGATACCTTTCCCCCCTAAGAAATGCTTTCATTGAACTGAGATTCCAAGTTATGCCAACTGCAGTTCTGGATGGACATTATCACAAGGTGCCATTTGAATGCAGACTATGCATCTGTGGTCAACATCAAGTGGAAGACATTGTTCGCTACTTGTTAATTTGCCCTCTGTATTTGCCCAAGAGATGTTAATTTGCCCTCTGTATTTGCCCAAGAGAGTTAACCCTTGTTAACACATGGATATAGGAATGCCGTTGCAGAAACAGTTCATTTTCTTTTGAGTGATACCAACAGTTATGTGACATATAAAGTGGCTTTGTTTGCTCTGGCAGAAAAAACGGTCAAGAAGAGAGAACTAGACAAAATTGCCATAAACTGCTATGGAGATTCAGACTGCTGAGTAAACGCTGAGTTTTAGTTATGGCAAAACTTAAGTTATCTGTATAATTTTTATTGTTCGGAATATTTATATTACTTTATATATGTACAAATCTTTTTCTTTTGATGGCTAGCACAGTAAACTTTGAGTTAATTTTTTTACTATGTGTGCCAGCTGAAAAATTCTCCAGCAGGGTTGTAGCTATTGGAGGGCGGTCTGTCTGTGACGGAGCCAGCCCCCCCTCAAAAATATTCCATGTGCCCTTGCTGAATTTGTACTTTTCTTCAAAAAGACAAAAATAGCAAGCCTGTCATTATTTTTATTTTGCTTTTTGCTTGAAGAGAAATAAAGAAAACAGAAGAGAATAGTACCCAGTTCAGTTTATCATAACAAGTGAAACCTTTGCATGCTACTCCCAGGGTTCTGGCTAATTAGTGCTGGGAAGATATGCAGTTGCTTTATACTGAGACAGATCCCATTTAGCTCAGTATTGTCTACAGTTGCCTTTCCCACCCCTGTCTGGAGATGTCAGGGATTGAACTGGAGTTCTGCATGCAAAACATGTGATCTACCACTCTGAGCTCTGGCCTTAAATGTAAAGGCTCTGTGATGACGGACAGGCATTTTGGTACTTCTTTATAATTTTACGAATATTATTTGAGGAATGAAAGAGGTTCTTTATGTTTAGGTTGCTGTCATTTCACATTAAAAACTTAATTTCCCTCTGGCTGAATCTGTAGTCCTCTCTTCCTGAATTTCTGATCTATTCTCCAGAATAGGGATCACTAAAGAAACAAGATGAGAGGCTCTTATAGCTGCTCTCTGCTTTGGTGCCCCCAATCTTTTAAAAATCCAGGCTCCCTTGGTTGGGTTAAGACCTGGCGGCCCAATTCCAGCCAGACATTGAACTCCCTATCTTCTACAAGCAGATCGTCCATATTTGGTAGGCAGACGCATTGCTTTTACGTATGCCGGATTTCCACAATGCCTAATTTATAGGAAACTCTTCAGGGGATAATAGACGTAACATGATCTCACCTTCTGGCTTGTCTAGCTGCAGATTTAATGACAGGAATGCTCACATGATTGATGGCATTGATGGATTGCGCAAATGTTTAAAATATCTGTTTTTGCCTTTAACATGGGCTCTCTGCAGTACATAGTTTGTACAAAATCTCAAAGACTTACAAAATGGGTTTTAAAAAACGTTTCTTCTTTTGACCAGTCTAGGTTGGGCCAGCCCTCCCATGAGGCAGAGTGAGAAATTTGCCTCAGGCAGCAGATTTTGGGTGTCATGAAAGGACAGCAGATTCATAGTTAGTTACTTTGTTTTATTGTATTTCTACTGCCTGGGATGGGCACAGGTGCTAATGGAATGTTCTGGCTCATATACCAAAATAACTTGCCAGGTGAGGTGCCATTTACTGCTCTGCCTCAGGCAACAAAATGTCTTGAGACGGCACTGGGTCTATGGTGTGTGTCTCTCTCTTTGTGATTACTGTTTTCTAGATTTCCTGGTTCTGGCCTTTCACTGGCAAATATTGTTTGATGTCAACAATACGTCTGCTGCTATAGTGTGCTGCGCTCTACGCGGCTCTTCTGAGAACCTCTTAATTTCAGGCTAGGTCGAGCAATACAAATTAGATCATTTCTGACCTCCCCTTTGTAATAGTTAACGTGTAATACAAAAGCTTGGCTATTGAGTAATCCTGAATGTCTTTCAAGCTAAACAGTGGATTGAAACCGTCAGTATGTACTTTAAATAACATTCATGAAAAATTATGTCCGCAGATGTTGGCTTGGCACACACAATTATAGTTTGTATTTGCCAGAGCCCAACTGGAACTTTTGTAAACCTCTTCCTCTATATCAGCATAAGACTTTGACTATGCAGACATCCTAACTATAATTTATATTTATTTATTTACTACATTTAGATACTGCCCCATAGCCGAAGATCTCTGGGCGGTTAACAAAAGTTAAAAACAGTAAACATTAAAAAAAGTATACAAAATTTAAAACCATCAAAAACGTAAAAACAACAGTATAAAAACAACAGTATCCATTTAAACACAAAAATTCTGGGGTCCATTAAAAAACAAACTTTGTGTTGTTAAGTGCAGTTAAATGCCTGGGAGAAGAGAAAAGTCTTGACCTGGTGCTGAAAAGATAACAATGTTGGCGGCAGGTGAGCATCATCAGGGAGCTCGTTCCATAGTCAGGGGGCCACCACCGAAAAGGCCCTCTCCCTTGTTGCCATCCTCTGAGCGTCCCTCGGAGTAGGCACTCGGAGGAGGACCTTAGATGTTTGTATGGGTAGGTTCATGTCAGGAGAGGCGTTCTATCAGGTATTGCGGTCCCAAGCCGTCAGTCAGGGTGGTGTACACAGGTTCCCTCTCCTAGATTTACCCAGACCCACAATGGCATCCCATGGGGGTATAATAAAAAGGGGGGAAATGTGTGTCACACATAAGCGCAGCTCTCGTCTACCCTAGCATACACACTTCTCGGTTCTTCAGGGCCTCAGCTAGACCTACCGGTCTAGCACGATGGAGGGGTGAAGATTTTGCAATATTTTTATCGTGAGATCTCCCCCTCTGTTTACACGTGGCGCACGACGACCTCAGAGGGAGAGGATGTCACGCCTGCCATTTTTTTAAAAGAATAAGTAGCGCACAAGCGCTCGTGTGCAAAAGGTAAGTGTGTTTTTATTTTTAAAACATTTTCCTGCTCACCCCACTCCACCCCTGTGTGCGGGTCCCAGCTCCACGCAAGTAACTGCGAGGACCCGGTACAAACCGTGATGGTGGGCCATACTTTCCGCGGTCTTGGGATCATCCCGAGACTGCGGAAAAAGCGGGCCTAAAGGGTAGGGCCATATCCCGGGGCAAGGGAGGGATCATCCCTCCCTGATCCCAGGATCCCCTGTGTGTCATATGAAAGCACAGGGACGATCCTGGGGTTTGCCCCGGGAAAAAGCCCTGTACAGCTATGGCCCTATTTTCTGTCTTTTTTTTTTTAATTAATTTTTTTAAAAAAACATCACCAACATAGACATCACATATAATACATACAAACAAAGGTATACATAAAACAACTACACTTACAATAAAACATTTAAGGGTAAGATTAAAGTACATTTTTTAGCCCTCTTCATGCCAAAAATGCCAACTAATTTCTTAATTACCATTTATATATCAATCATTATTATTATTATTTATTTATTTATTTATTTAGCACCATCAGTGTACAGAGTAAAACAATAAAATAGCAAAACCCTGCCGCATAGGCTTACATTCTAATAAAATCATAATAAAACAATAAGAAGGGGAAGAGAATGCACCAAACAGGCACAGGGTAGAGTAAAACTAACAGTATAAAAGTCAGATCAAAATCAAGTTTTAAAAGCTTTAGAAAAAAGAAAAGTTTTTAGCTGAGCTTTAAAAACTGCGATTGAACTTGTAGTTCAATCAAATTCAGTTCTTTCTTATGATTTATTTGAGTCTCTTACATTGGATTCACAGAATTGTACTTCATTTCTCTCTAATCCGTCCTCTTTTACTCTCTTTCCCTATCTTAATACTAAAATCCACAAACAAATACCGCGGCCCTATTTTCTAAATGGATACTGGATTTCCATCATTATTTGCCTTGCCCTTTGCACAAGAGACTTACCCGGTTAAGAGAATTCATTTTGGGTTATGGCGTAAACAGGATTTGGCCTGGCCAATGTAAGGCCTAGCATGAAACAAAAGACCTCAACCTGTTTCATATTAAGAGGTCAGAAGCTAAGGTCCAGATAAAGCCAGCAGTCCGAGTCAGAAGGTCAGTGGTGTGAAGTCATTTTCTGGTCAAAGTTATGTATACTCCACCTAAAAACAGCACAAAAGCTTTCTGAACTTGTACATTTCATTTAATTGCTTGTTGGTTGGTTGGTTTCATATATGTATTTATACCCTGCCTTTCTACTAAATAATAATTAGGAACAATAAAAACAAAGTACACAGCTAGCAAATTGCACTAAAGCAGAGATAAAAGCAAAGAAATAGTCTTATTTTTTTTTAAAGTAAAATGGTCTGATCAATGGATACTTGAACCAATTAATCAATAAGAAACAGTGCAAGATAAAAGCTTGCCTGGGTTAAAGAAAGGAATGTTTATGTGTGTGTTTTTGACAGCAGAATGCCATCACTGAAGCTGATATTGTGCTGTAGAAAGCTGAATGCTGAGAACTGTACAAAGTCCGCCACTTTGTATATATTTGCATATTTTATGGTACTTCAGCTGTTTTATTCAAATGCAGCTACACAGGGCACTCAACTTCCTCCCACAACCCTTGCAAATTCTACGAAGTACCCACCCATCTTACTGGCTTTTGTAACTTCCTCAAGCACGCCTGAATTTGAAACCTGGTGTGTGTGTTTTTTAAAAAGGTGAACAATTACATTTTTATGCTGCTGAAATCTGCACCTGAAACAAAATGTTGTATGTGGGCAGTGTTTGCATGGAGTACACACTACTCTGCCTAAAGTGGAGAGGTGATAGGCCTTTGGGACCAGGGCATTTAGGGCCAGCACCCAAGCAAACCAACTTGATATGTCCCACAGTGTCCTTGTCTTCTGTTATCTAGATGTAAAGGAGGACAGGACTCCTGTATCTTTAAGAGTTGTCTTAGAAAGGGAATTTCGGCAGGTGTCATTTGTATGCATGCAGCACCTGGTGAAATTCCCTCTTCATCACAACTGTTAAAAACATAGGAGCCCTGTCCTTCTTTTCATATGCTCACCCTTCTCAGTTATGGTGCCCCAATTATGTACTGCCCTCTGCAGAGGAGCTCACCTGGCGTTTATGTTGTGGTCCTTTCTGCACCAGGTAAAGACTTCGTCATTCCCTGAGGCTTTTTAGTTTTCCAGTTTTAAAAGTGCTTTTTAGATCCTCGCACTGCTGTTGTCCTCTGCTGTTGTTTCTATTCTTGTGGCTGTTTTAATTCGTTTTATATTTTATTACATTTTATTATATTTTTATATTTTATGGTCTTAACCTTATTTTGTGAACGTTCCATAGAGCTTTGGCTATTGGGACCAAAGATTACTGCAGACGCTGACTGCAGCCAGGAAATCAGAAGACGTTTACTTCTTGGAAGGAGAGCAATGACAAATCTTGATAAAATAGTTACGAGCAGAGACACCACACTGACAACAAAGGTCCGCATAGTTAAAGCAATGGTATTCCCCGTAGTAACCTATGGCTGCGAGAGCTGGACCATAAGGAAAGCTGAGCGAAGGAAGATAGATGCTTTTGAACTGTGGTGTTGGAGGAAAATTCTGAGAGTGCCTTGGACTGCAAGAAGATCAAACCAGTCCATACTCCAGGAAATAAAGCCAGACTGCTCACTTGAGGGAATGGTATTAAAGGCAAAACTGAAGTACTTTGGCCACATAATGAGAAGACAGGATATCCTGGAGAAGAGGCTGATGCTAAGGAAAGTGGAAGGCAAAAGGAAGAGGGGCCGACCAAGGGGAAGATAGATGGATGATATTCTGGAGGTGACAGACTTGACCTTGGGGGAGCTAGGGGTGGTAACGGCCGACAGAAAGCTCTGGCGTGGGCTGGTCCATGAAGTCATGAAGAGTCGGAAGCGACTGAACGAATAAACAACAACAAATTGGGCAGCAGTATACAACTGCAGCCAATAAGTTCTGGGTAGATGTGCCCTGCTTTTCTAAAACAATCCCCTCTTCCTCCTAGTATAGTAACATGGCTGGCTCCAGGGGTCTGTGTTGAGACTGCAGATCCAGGAACAAGAAATCGGAATGGAAGCAGGGTAAAGAGACAGGTGCCTGGCTAAGAGGACCATAGGAAGCCAAGTTGGAGAAAACGCTCGGAGCTTAAGCAGGAGCAGCAATAGCTGACTATGACAAAGTGATTGTAGAATAAGCGATTAAAGTAAGGCGACTGGTGTTCCGCTAGCCAAATTGGTGCAATTAATTGGAAGATGAGCCCCATGCTTAAGTTGCTAGTTGGACGTACACCAGAGGAAACTGGTACACACCTAGAAATAAAAGTACAGATTAGGTTTTGTGTGGGTTTAGATGTAATTTTTTTAAATGCAACTAACTCTGGTTCTTGTTTGTGTTGGGAAAGATTCTGCAAAATCACTGTCGTTCTAGCTATTTGAGGGTTTTTCTGGAAGTGAAGAGAGATTTTTTCCTGTTTCCTGACGGGAAATTACTAGCATCTAATGAGTAATATGAGGGATGCTGACACTAGTTCTGTGGCCGATGAGTAAAACAAAATTTTATGTAATCTGGACAGCCTCTGGCAATCCAGGTTTTCCCTTCAGTCTGGTGCTAAGGCCATGGCTAGACCTACCGGGTCTAGTGTGATGGAGGGGGGAGGATCTCGCGATATGGTTATCCGGAGATCTCCCCCTCTATCTACACGCGGGAGGATGCATACAGCAGGAGACTGAACTTAATAAGGGGTTTTTTGTTGCGGAAGGAAGGCCAGAAGGGGCGGAAGGGGCATGGAAGGCAGACGACGCCATGTGAGGGACCTGAGCAAACTCCATGAGTGCCCAGTAACGGTTGGATGGAGCTTTAACAAAGGCTACAGTCCCACCTGGAAGTTTTCTTGCCCCATTGAAATGAATGGGAACTGTCCCAACCATTGAGCTTCATGGCTGAGTAGAGTTTTTGAACAGAGGTTTCCACAGTTCAACCCAAGTGGCCATTCTTATCACACTGACATAGCATTGTGTGTATACAGACACTTTTCTGAGCCTCCTTCTTCATGGATTAAGATAATTGTGATTTTGTCTCATGGTAACACTCATTCGTTCTGCTGTTGAAGCATAGAAGGAAGAGAGTTAATACATATTTGGGAAATAAACTTTAGTGAAATGGTTCCTAAAAATAGCTGGGAAGGAGGACAAATTCTCAAGTTTGCTTGGTTAAATCGAACAGACATTCTCCTTTAATCTCTTGGGATGGCTTGTTTGGAAAACGAGTGGAAAGGCACGTATGTCTGACTAGTCCCCAGTCAGCCATGGAAACCCACAGGGTGACTTTGGGCCAGTCACAGACTCTCAGCCCAACCTACCTCACAGGGTTGTTGTTGTGAGGATAACATGGACAGGAGGAGGATTATGTACGCCGCCTTGGGTTCCTTGGAGGAAAAAAGGCGGAATATAAATGTAATAAATAAATAAATGTTAATAAACAAACCCTGAGAATGTTTTCCGATACACTTAAGTGCTAAGCAGTCTCATCAATGTACTTTTCCCTGACCAGGGGGCTATCTATACGGTTTAAAAGCCCTGCAGTGGCTGTGCAGTGGCGCTGCGTCAGTTCTATGAGGTGGCAGCCACCTTGCAGCCACCACGGGACTTCCCTGTGAAGCTGTGAGCTGGAAAAGTCAGAGACTTAACCCGACTTCTCCTGCCGAAGTGAGGTCACTACGGCTCTTCCGCCGTCTGTCTTTGCTCCGGCGTCGCACTGGGGGCGTTTTTGGGTGGAAGGCAATCTCCTATTGGTTGCGAGAAGCCAGGCAAGGGGGAGGAGGCAGGCCCGGCAAATCGAATGGCCACCGGAAAGTCCATGCTGTACGGATTACTTGCTGCCACCCCACAGCAGTGATACTGTGGGGTTCAGCGGCAGAGCAGTACCAACGTGGTGCCTTGAAGGCTCCGTTAAGGTTTCTTGTAGCGGGAATGTGGCGATGGAACTAAAAATACACAAAAAAACACAGCCCTGGCTTAGAGCCAAGAAGCCATGAGTTGACTTCAGAAGAGAGATGAGGCAGAGCTGCTGAGGAAGTTTACACATATTTATACACATAGGGTTGTGACAGTATAGATCTTGCGGTTTCTCCCCTCCAGTTAGTTTCTCCCTGCTGTGTGGCGTATCATGGCGGCATCTGAGAGAGAGGAGGTGCAGATGACAAGACCAGAGGAGGAACAAGCTTCTGTATTTCCCTGATGCATTTGAGGATCTGAAAGTACAGGGCAGATCTCTGGGTTCTTCTAGCTTAGCAGTTCTTAGTCCTGCCACCCTACCGCCCCTCCCACCCAATGCATAGTGTTCTTAATATGCTTAGCTAAATTCTAAGCAGTTTACCTCAGCTTTCCCCATCCAGTTGCCCTCCAGCTGTTTTGTACTCCTCCACCCTGAATTCCTGACCATTGGCCATGCTGGCTGGGGTGTGGGATGGGGAGTTGTAGTTGAAAACATCTGGGGGGCACCACACTGGGGAAGGCTGTTTAGCAAACTGCTAAGCAGATTCTGCGGTGGGGGACTTTGAGAGTGCTATTTGCTCCAGAAAGCAAGAAGCAAGGGTAGGTCAGAGGAGATGTTGGCACAGGAGACATTGCAGTTGCATCCACTGTTTTTTTTTTAATTTTTTTTTTTTTATTAAATTTATATACCACCCCATAGCCGAAGCTCTCTGGGCGTTTTACAAAAGTTAAAAACAGTGAACATTAAACAGTATACGAAATTTAAAACCATCAAAAATATAAAAAACAACAGTATAAAACAGTATCCATTTTAAACAACAACAGTTCTGGGGTCCATTAAAAAACAAACAAACTTAGCATATGTTGTTAAATGCTGTTAAATGCCTGGGAGAAGAGAAAGGTCTTGACCTGGTGCCGAAAAGATAGCAATGTTGGCACCAGGCGAACCTCATCGGGGAGATCATTCCATAATTGGGGGGTCACCACTGAAAAGGCCCTCTCCCTTGTTGCCATCCTCCGAGCTTCCCTCGGAGTAGGCACTCGGAGGAGGACCTTAGATGTTGAGCGCGGTGTACAGGTAGGTTTATGTCGGGAGAGGCGTTCCGTCAGGTATTGTGGTCCCAAGCCGTGTAAGGCTTTATAGGTTAAAACCTATGGATGTTACATCTCCAAATTACAACCTTGCAACCCTACCCCTACTTTGAGAAGCTACTCCACTGAGAAGCTACTCCGTGTTCCTTAGAGAGGTTGAGGCAGCAGAGTTTACTGGGTTGTAGACTTCCCCAAGCTGGTACCCTCCAGCTGCATTGGGCCACAATTCCTCACTCCAGCCAGCAGCATCATTGGCCATACTGGCTGGGAATGATGGGCTTTGTTGTCCAACATATTTGGAGGGTTCCAGGTTGGAGATGGCTGCCATATAGTTGGATCCAATGCCTTCTGATGGACTATCTGTGCTGGTTTCTTACAGCTGCAATGTGGGTTTGAAAGCTTTTAGTGTGAGACGGTGTGAATGGATATATACCACCCTTCCCCAACCTGGTGCCATCCAGATATTTAGTACTATACCTCCCAGCCTTCCTAACTTGTCCATGCTGGCCGAGACTGATGAGAGTTGAAGTCTAAAACATCTGGAATTCACCAGGCTGCGGAAGACTGGTGTATACATATGGACATAAACCACTGTGAAAGAAAACTCACCATGTTTTGTTTAGATGTACAGTCTGCTCTCTAATGGATCTAGCTCAGGTTTGAAGCCAATTTACTAGATATGCACAGCACTCTTTGGCTGGAAACCAGTGATACCACTAACTCCCCCCCCATTTAGTTTTTAATCACTTTGAAAAAATTGCATTTGCTTTTGAAAGTAGGGGAAATGATGCCTGCATTTAATCGAATAAATGTACATGTGGCTCTTTAAAATTAAAAAAAGAGAAAACACCTGAAGCACAGTGGGAGGGGCAAGTGACATGAATGAATAAGCATCCAATTTGCTGTCAGTACATCCTTAATGGACTTGACCGGTGAGAGGAAATACACACACCAAGCCCTAACTTGCATATACATCTATATGTATCCGATGACTCCCTGGACTTGCACTAGGTGCTTCTGCAGGTACCTCTGGTTCTCAGCTAAGAAAATGATTTAAAAACATGTTGCCTCCAATCCAATCCAATATTAACTAGTCTTAAATGTACTTAACTTGGGGTTGGATTGTGGCCTTAGCATTCAATCGTTGACTGGGAATCTGAATTGTATTTAAAATACTGGGCAATTATTTGCCTACAGTAGCAGTAGTACAGACCAACTTTCCCACACAACGTGAAATGTGGGGGGTGGGGAGAAAAGAGGCAAAGGGGATTAAAAAGGGAAAGAAAAGGAATAGTTAAGGTGCTAAGGAAAAATGACACAAATGATATGGCAGCATAATAATATGCATTTCTGTATCCCCTCCCACATATGATTCTGAGGTTCCTTCCCCTTCCTTTCTGTCATGAGGGCATCAAGAATTTCTACACTATAGGGTGTGTGTGTGTGTGTGGGGAGGACATAAGAACCCTCCTCTCCTCTCCTTGTGGTTTGTCCCAAACATTTTTCAGGGTTATACTACTTCTGAACCTGGAGGCTCTTTGGTCATTATGGTTTATAACTCTTGATGGGCCACAAATGTGTTAATCCTTGTCTGTCTATCATGGAATTTAAATTGTTAAGGGTTTGGACACCTGCCCACACCAAAGCAAAGTATCCATGCTGAGGCCATGACACTGGCCTAAGGCAGCTTCCTGTGTTTCTATTGTCCATGTCAACAATGTCATACAGAGTAGGGAGTGGGAAGATCTCCAGATGCTTTGGATTTTAACTCCCAGAAGCCCCTGCTAGCATGGCCAGTGATCAGGAATGCTGGGAGTTGAAGTCCAAAACATCTGGAGATCTACTTTCTGCCCACCCCTGATAGAGGATTTTTTTTTTTTTTAGGAATGATGTTGAGCAGTAAATGAGTCACTCTCATTCTGGACAATGTGTAGAAACTTCCTCTTTGTGTTGTATTGCAGCAACTAACTTCTACTTCTGTCACTGTGGATGACCAATTCCAAGATGTCTCTGTGGAGCTTCGTCTCCGACATGCCTCCAGAGCGGTTCAGCAACCTCTTTGAAGAGTTTCCTCGAAACCTACGGTGCCTCCTGGGGGAGTGGTTGGAAAACCAGCCTTGGTAAGTTTATGGAGCAGCATATTCCTTAGCAGACCTAGAGATTTCAAAGTTAGAGATGTTTTCTCCAGACAAATACCCTCCATTCGTCCCCTCCATTTTTAGGTTTCATTTATCTCATGCAGCCTAATTGCTCCTAATGCAGAGTAGTGAAAGGTCATCCTTGAAGGGCATGCAAATTGTGGTCCTCCAGATGTTCAGCTCTACAATTCCCATCAGCCCTAACTAACCTAGCCAGTGGTGAGGGATGATGGGAGTTGTAGGGCAAATGATTCGGAGGGCCAAGGGTTACTCACCCCTCTTATAGGACTTCGCCTTCTCCTCCTCCTTCTTCCAGTTTGGCAGTTATTCAAACTCTGGATAAATCTGCCCAGAAAAGAAGTTGCAGCATGTTGTCAATCTTGCACTAACCTTGCACTTCAGGCTGCAGCTCACATATTTGGGCAATCTCTTTAATGGATCCACTGCTGCAAGACAAGATGAAGCAGCTCCTTCCTCAGTCCTGTTGCCCACCTTCTTCTTCTGTTCTGCTGTGGGGCAATATGAACATCTTGTCGGCTCCAGCAGGTAGAATGGGAGGTGGGCAGTGGGATTGTGAAAAGTGCAGAGCTCCATCCTTGTTTGTAACTGCATATCTGTTAAACACAGGGGTGATCTCTGGGTTGCAGTCCTGTGTAGCAAGTGGACCGATTATGGGGTGAAGGCTTCCAGGGTCATGGAGATGCAGAAAGAGAGAACGCTCTGGTGCTGGTGAAAAACAATCTTATCTTTAATAAATTCTTCTTTAATTAGCTCTACATGTTTCGGATGAAATTCTTCTTCAGGAGCTAAAAACACAACATAAATACTAATTAGAGGCAACACCCCTGGCCATGTTGCAAAGACCTGAAGGCCAAGCAGATAATACTTATAAAATTTTCTTACAAAATCCTGGCTCTAAAGCATAATGATCTGATCATGGACCATGGCAATCAGATGTGGTGTTTGAGAAAATATTATCCGCAAAGGAGATCCCATGTGAGTGGTGTACAAAGTATAGCTGGGCTTGATAGGCAAACAGTACTTTATACTAGGTAGCTGTCCAGTCCAGTCCCACCATGTCCCAGCTCTCCGTCCCTGTTGGGTGGAGAGCGGAAAAAGCTCTCTACCCCGCTTTCTTCAAAAAGAGCTCTCTGAGCCGCCGGGGAGCAGGAAGCTGGGTGGCGTCGGCGTCATCGTCGGCGTCTCTTCCTCGTTTCTTTTTACAGGCAAGTACAGACTATTGTTTTCGGGGTGCCCTGGGGTCGTATAAATGCGCTCTGGGGCCGACGTGCGGATCCGCCCCTGGTTTATTCTGAATCAGCAAGGTGCTGGTGCGCACGGCCAATTGTTCCTCCCTTCATGTGAGAGGGTAAAAATAATCAGGAAGCCATAATTAATTGTGATATATAAACCTGGGTTGCTGGTTTATTGCTCCCCAAAAGCCAGGATTGTAAGCCAGCGACAATGAACCCTGCTTTGTTTGGGAGCAACAAACGAAGATCCTGGGTTTGGCTATCACAATGTTATTTCTTCCTGGTTAGTTCTACCCACTTATTGGAAGGGAACAGTGAAGCGAGAATGAACAGGCTACATGCACGAGCGGGCTGCTGTTTCACAGTAAACCAGTATAACTCAGGAATCCTGGATTATCGTTATATGCAAATATGGTCACTGTATGCCTTTATACTGAAATATTAAGCAACATTTACATTATTGTTTTCTGATACAAATCTCAACATGTGGATTTCACCCAGTCAGATGCCTATTATAGTTTTCTAGTTTTTCTGCTTCGCCTGTAGTTCCCCTCCCTGTTCATCATTCTCTCTTCTTCTGTCATACATATCATGGACCCTGAGTGGCTATTATGTTTATGTATTTATTTGATTTGTACCCTGCCTTTCTACTCAGAAAAACGACACTCAGGGCGGCTATTCTGAGGGCTGCATAGTAGAGTTGTTCATTGTATGGCGTGTAAGCCAAACTAACTTGTCTGTGTGGGACACTCATTGAATGTATGTCACTGCTGTCTTAGACTACTGGTCAAGAAAGACCTTAGCTTGATTCAGCAAAGCCATGACAAATCTGAGGGGAGAAGTACACTACAAATTTAAGAGCACAATCCTATGCATGTTTAGACAGAAAAGAGACCTTCATCTCCCAGCATGCTCCAGCCGGCATGGCTGACTTTTTTTCTGTCTATACATGCATAGGATCGTGCCCTAAATCAGCTTAACTGTCATTTCTAGATCATACACGCTGGCCTCTATTCTCAGTGCTGCCAGTTGTCTCCTTTCCAGCAGTTTCCAGTTCAGTGCAAAATTGCAGCTATAGGAAATGGTTTCAGCAGCATTTGCAGCTGAGCACAGATTTTCTTGTCTAGAGATGGGATAGCCTAGGAAAAAATGTGTGTATGTGTGTGGGGACAGACATTTTTTGGGGGGAAATGGTTTACCTCTCCCTGTGGCTAGCAGACTGAAGTGGTAAGATAGCTCTTCTTCCCCCATAGCTCTTACAGTTGTGACCCTGGCAAAAACTGTCTTTCACTTCTCATGTTTTGTTGGCTGAGAACAATGGTATCCATCTGGAGATGCATTCATTTGGACAAGACCAATCATTTGATGGAGATTGTTTATATATTTATCGATTTGATTTGTGCCTCGCCTTTCTACCCGTCTTCATTTTTCTCTTTCCCACTGCCCCACCCTTTCTCCCCAGGGAATTCATCAACAGATCAGACACTTTCTGTGCTTTTCTGGCAGCAAGCCTGTTGTCTGCCATGATGGAGAGATTACAAGATCTGGCCAACAAAATTGGCCAACCTGGCCCAGTTCTTCAGCTCATTGCCAACGTTGAGGTATGTAGGGGAGTGATGTGGATCGAACAGCATGCAAGTGTCAGCAGCTTTTTCAGCCCAGCACAGATTTTCTTGTCTAGAGATGTTATGGCCTGGAAAAAAATGGGGGCAGGGGGAACAGAAAAAATTGGGGGGAATGGTTTTCGTCTCCCTCCCCCCCTTCCAATTAAAAAAAATCTCTGGGAGAGAAAAAAAACAGGAAAAAAGCCCTCACCGCCATTTTTGGGGGGATTTTTTAACATGTTTTGTTAGTTAGAAATGTTAGGAATAACATAGTGGGGTTTAGCTTGGTGCATGCTCTTCAGTGATTCAGCAAGACAGCTGTGACAATCTGGACAGCTTTTTCTTTAGATTTTCGGAGTGGGACTCCTTCATACCCGGCGGGGGGTGTGTGTGTCTGATGACTAAAAAGATTGCTCATAGACAGAGTACACCTTGGCCTGGTCCTCCTTCAGTAACGTCAGGGGAGGGGTGTTATAGAAAAGGCAAAGCCCCCAGGCCCTAATAGATTACCGAACCGCCAGGGCATGGCCTGTACTTGAGTTGCAGCTCCAGAGAGATGAGGAGGTGTTCCACATTGTCTCTATGTCAGGTTGAATGGGATGATAGAATCCTGAGGTGATAAAATGGACTACTTCAGACTGTGTGTGGAGGATCCCAGTTTTGAATGTTACGATGCATTTAAAAGAACTTCCATTCAAGTGGAGAACTAGGACCTTCATGTGCCAGTTTGCACGCTTTACAGAGCCAGTTTATTAGGCACAGGGTGACATAATGAACCACAGTGAGTCACGTGTCTTGCATAGATAGACCAAATTTGCAGCAGCCAAGGGTGGGCCTTGCTGGATGACCTTTACAGCTTGTGGTATGGACTCACCTTGGAAGGCACGGCCAGGTGCATGTCCTGCATCAACCCGATGTCTCTGAGTCCCCTTCCTTCACTAGCTCCACCTCCCAGAGTCCCTAAGGGGACATGTTTGTCCATGCTGCAATTTCAGTCAATCTCATGTTGAAGAGAAACGAAAATCTCACAGGTGGGTTGAGGAACACGCATTAACAATATTTGTGTTCTTCCTAATAATTATAGAACAGATATCGGAGAGAGCCGCTGCAGTTGGTGGGGGTTATAAAAAGGATCTTAGAGCGGGAGTATGCAGCTGTCCAAGAACAGGTAAGAAGTTTCCCAACCGCTGTTCTCTGGAATAGAGTTGTCCTAGCCCTGATGTCTCACCCTGACTCCTAAATACTACCAACTCTACACCAGGTGTGGGCAGAAGTTGAGATACTGACTGCCAACATGGCCAATGACCAGGAATGCTGGGAGTTAAAATCGAAAACATCTGAAGATCTCCTTTTTGCCCACTCCTGCTCTACTTAATGGCCAGTCCATCAAATTCATGACATTCCAGGGCAGTCAAAGTTTATGCTCTGTATTGCCTAAATCTTGACATCCTCAGTGTTGCCCATCCCATCTCACACTTCTCTCTGGAAGCCAGAGTGGTCTCTCCATGGTGTTCATGCACTATTGTGCTGTGTCCCTTGAACCTCACTACCTCCAGACCTTTCTCATCCATTATTATTATTATTATTTGACGTTTTTGTTGTTTGAAGCGGTATCATCATCATCTCTATAGCATTTCGTCATTATTTTCTGTGATTATCTTGTTCATCCTTATAGCAGCACTATATGGGTGGACTGTTTTACAGATTGTGACCTGGCTAAGGCTGATGTAGTGCTTGTTAAGGCTGAATCCATGGATCTGAACCCAGGCCTTTTTGGTCCACGTCCAACCCAGTTCCCATTTGACCAAATTGGCTCACACTAGTGCCGTCATACCTTAGTGCCTTTAGTACAGCCACACCATTTTAACCATCCAGTACACCAGTTTCCTCTCTGAACGTGCAACATTCACATCCTCCTGAATTATGTTTTGCAGCTTCCTCACAAACTTACTGCCGGGGATTGATCTTAGAGGCAGCCATTAAGTAAGAACTAGGAAGTATACATTACACAGACATGCTATTTTTTTATTTTATTTTAAAAAGCATACTTAAACTAGCCACTTTTATTCTGAAGAAAAAGCAGCTCCAGGTCCTGGACCCAAAACATGCTCGTGATCCAGTTTGATGTCACACCACTTTCCTGCCGCGAACACACAGACATCTCCCAGCTGTGATTTGCCCCTGAAAGTACAGTTCAACGCAAACTGCATAGTGGAGGCAAATAGCTGCTTGGGAGGGGAAGCAATTTTCAGCAGGAAACTGATCCAGATTGGGAACATGTTTTGGATTGGGACCCTGCATCTGTTTGTTTTCTCTCCAGAATCAGAGTGGCCAGTTTAAACACACTTGTTCAGAAGCATGTTGATCATCACATGTACTTTGGCCCTTGGACAAAGGGGGTACTGTGGTTGCCCACTCTGACTTGGTCTCAGTGTGATCTGGAGATCCTTATAGTCCTTCCAGGTCAGGGTAAGCCAATGGACTTATGGGCAGCATCACTCCAGAGCCTAGAAGCACCAGCATACTTTCCAACCTGCAGCTCTAGTGGTTCCACATGGAGCAGCAGCACTAGTCAGGGCAAAGGGTTCCCTGTTCTACCTTGGCATCTTTTCGCCGCTGTGGCAGAGCACAGGCTTTGCATGTAGAAGGTCCTCCATTCAGCTCCTGGCATCTCCAGGTACGGCCAAATCTGAGTTGGAGGATCTGCCTTTCCACAGAGATGCTGGAAACTTAATTGTGGAGGGATTGAGCAAGAGAACTGGAGCAGTGCTGGAGCTTTCCATAGCTGTGAAGCCTTATAACCTTTCAAGGGACTCTAAATATTTGTCTTAGGAGAGTGAAGGCATATGGAATATTTTAAAAGAGTTGGAACTGGATTGATACTGCTGTACCGATCTCCAAACATGAATATTTCTGTCTTTGAATGAACTAGAAAAACAAAACCCTGCTTTTCAACATGGTTCAGTTTGTATCAGATGAAAGGTAGGTGTGGCAGCCACCAATAGCCCATGACATCACCAATACGCCTACAAAGCAGTTTTCCCAACTGTTCTTAAAATGCTTGTGAGTTGTGTGTGTATAGGGTTGAATAAATACATATATTGTACTTGGTTGTGTTTTTTTTAAGTAAGCAGCCCACTTGACGTATGAGGGTGACGCAAGGTTGAGGTCTGTCACACTTCCTGGGCATAGGAAACCATTTACTGAGCCGGCATTTGACTCGCTGGCATCTATGTCTGCAATGCAAGTTGTGAAGCTACTTTCCCCCTCTGGGCAAAGAGCACTTTGTGACACCTACACTGAATCTTAAATCTGTCTCTACTCCTAATTACGACGCCAGTGTGAAGGATGTAAACGAGACACAAAATGCGTAATCTGGGTCTTCTGGCTGTTCCTTTTTTGACTGCTGTCTTTTCCTGGAAAGGTCTCCACTATCTGCAGCATCACTGCAGGCTTACTGCCCAATTTCCTTGTGTCACAAAGCAACGGGTCTGTCCTAAATATGTAGGAAATAATAGTGCTGGCGTCTATATTTCATTTCTGCTTCTTGTAGTTTCAGCATCTGCCCCTCTCTATCCAGCGGCAACGGGAAGAGCTGATGTTTAGATTCAGTCTGCAGAAGCTGCAATACAGAGTGCAGGAGATCCAGGCGCTCCGGGAGAACTTAGGGCAGATGAACGGCAGCACAAGAGGTGAGGCCATGGAGAGAAGCAGTTGAGAAGCCTGGAAGGATGCAATGATGGAATGACAGAGGTGCTGGACAAAGATGGGGTTTCAGAGAGAGGCTTCCCTTTCAGCTGTGCTCAATTCACAGCAGGAACTACCAGAGAATCTTTGCTTTCATCCACAATCCAGTTATCCACCACATTCATGGATAAAAACGAGTAGGATGTTAAAGAGCTTGTTGTGACCAAATATATTCGTGGATATTGAATATTTATTAAATATGGAGTTGGAATACAGGGCACAGTATCATAGTTCTTGATTAGCATTTTCAGTGTTTGGAGTAGGTACAGCAAAAAACAAAAACATGCTTGATACTGCTCTTTGCTGACTTGCATAAGCCTCCCCTAAACAAATATTTTAAAAATTGAAGATAGCTTGAAATTTGTTCTCTCCTTCTTCCTATACTCATACACACACACACTGCTTCCACCACTGAAAATTGATAAAACATATTTTAGGAACCTCGGAAACTGCTGGGCAGAGCAATCCTATACACTAGTTGGAACACCACTATGCCAGTGGAAAAGCCACTGTATCCTGTAACTGCTCAGCCCATGAAGGGAGGGTAAAACATACAACTGGGAGAATCCAAAAATGGCAGCTACCACTCCCATGGTGTCTATGGAGAAACCACCAATGACACACCAACCAGGGGCTGGGGCCACAGAGGGAGTCAGTAAATTAAGGTTGACAGGGACATGTTCCCGGGACACCTCTCTGCTCCAACACATGTAGAACAGCGCCATATCAGACATGTCCGCAGGCAGGGGTTCAAGTCTCCTTGTGCCATGTGTTGCGCACAAGCACAGTGTTGGAGCATAACACAGAAAACAAAGGAAGTGGGGGGGTCGCACAACACAGCACTCACATAGCTCCCCTGGCAGGAGGCCTGGAGAAAGGACGCATGGATGTCCCTTTTGGTCTCCCATGGCCAGAGAAAAGTACTCTTCTGCCAAGCAACAAGAAGCAACAAGACAGCAACCTCCAGTAGCTCACTGCATAGAATATGGGGTTGGTAAGCAAGAAGACTGTGTTTGAGCCACGCCAGTGGGAATTGTGGTATGGGAGAATGTCTCTACTTGCCTTTTGCATGCCTGGCCAAAACCAGTCATGGCAGAAGCAAAAGAGATGGTGCTCTCTGGACTCAAACCCATACTGCAGGCACCATGGAGCAGTTCCCTTCCCATTCAGCCCCAGCAACAGATAGGAATTGGACACATCGTGGGACATTGGTCTTCTCTCCCAGCCTCAAGACCCCATCATATGCTCTAGGTTCACATGGGCTTCAGAGGAACCCTAGCGTGATGGAACAATCTAGGTTTTACAAACAGGAGGTGGCACTGGGTTGAAATCCAGGGTCCAACTGCACACTAGAAAAGATGTGGTGGGGGGGACTCTCCACATCCAATCACAGCTGAGCCAGTCATGAAGAATGCTGCATAGACCAATAGCCTGACTCTTGCATGGACCAACCAGCTCTTTTGGCCTACCCATCCCTCGGCAGCCAATGTGACCACTCCCTCCTATCTTGCTTCCTTCCTTCTCCTCCCCCTTGCATCATGATCCATACTTCTTGACTCATGAAGTGCTAGCAAAGACACTATTGTTAGTATTATCAAGGAGTGAGGTGGATTCATTGAGTACAGTGCAATTGCTTTTCCATTCCCTGATGGAGATGCTTCTGACAAACTGATCCTGGACTAGTGCTTATGTGATAGCTTATTTGTGCCCGAAGATCTCCTACAGGTGTTAATCCTGAGTTTATGTTCCTCAGTTCCTCTGCAGCTAAACTCACTGGACTCGCAATTTTCAACCCAAGAGAACCTGCAAGGGACGGTGAGTATCCCAGTTGACATGGTGGTTCATCCACTCTGAAGACAGAGTTTTGTTTTATTTATCTTTCTGACAGCTAAGTAGGGATATATAAGAAATTCATTTCAGTTCGTTTTTTAATCAGTATTTACTGACAAATCCTGATAAAAAACCTTGCGGACTGAACAGGGACAAAATCTGCATTCAAAATCCATACATTTCCAATCTTGCAATGTGATTCCTGGAGCAAAACAATGAATTCTGCAGAATGTGTACATTTGAAAAATGTACACAAATATACTTTAATCAATGGGGAAACAATGCATACATTTCAAAGATGCATATAATCTTTGTAAACTGCCTAGAGAGCTTCAGCTCTGGGGCGGTATATAAATGTAATTAATAATAATAATAATAATAATAATAATAATAATAATAATAGATGCATACATTTGAAAAAATATGCATGAAAATATGCACAGATTTTCATGCAGAAAGAAAAAACTAAGCTTGCAAATTGAAATGGACTTGAGTTGGAATGAACTTTGAGATGGAATTTGGAGAACTTCAGCAAGCTTGAGTTTTGCTGATCCTCACCTCCATATGCTCTAAATCCTCAGGACATCTTACAAACATAATTTCAGAAAACAGTATAAAACACAGCAATTAAACAAATTAAATAAACTGTTTAACAATACTGAAATTTGCATGGGAATCATAGTAATTGACATCACAGGTACTATCCAGTAAAATGCTCATGACAATCCTACAATCACAACAGTATACAGCAGTAGTATCAGCAGTGCAGAAATGACAATGTGGGGAAGAATTGCATTTAATCAGAAATGCTGAATTGTGGCTTGGCTTGCTAAGAAATGTAACTTTCCTGCTATCCAGAGCGTTGACCTCTGTAATCTTATGCAGCAAAAGACTTTAAAATGTGATGTCTGTTCTCAGAAGGAGTCCTCTGATCTCCACAAGTCCTTGGATATTTCCAGTCCAGCAGTGGTGATGGAAGCCCTGGAAGGAGGCTAAGAGAAGAGGGCCTTAAAAATAACTCAGCATGTCTGCCCTCTATTTCTGATGGAAATTATTGTCCCTATAATATGTGCTCAGTCCCCCCCACCTCTTTCCCCTAAATAATCATGTATTTAGTCTTACTGGTTCTAAATGAAAGTTGACACTTCTGTTTTCTAAGTTCTGGGCTAGATTCCAGGTTAAGTCTTCCTTCCTTCCTTCCTTCCTTCCTTCCTTCCTTCCTTCCTTCCTTCCTCATATGCATACATCATAAATACAGCTCTGTGCCTAATATTCGCCATATAGAGCTCTCCACTGCATACACACCTGTTTTGCACTGGATGTACTTATCATTTTTTTTCATTTTGTAGACTCTCCAAAACCTTCAAAGTATGTTTCTGAATACGGTCAATGAACTAGAAGAGGCAAAGAAAGTGATGCTGGTGAGACTTCTGATCTGGAAGAGGCAGCAACAGCTGGCTGGGAATGGAACGCCCTTTGATGAGGACTTAACTCCACTGCAAAAGAGGTGAGCTGTGCAGCAAGAGCTGGGTTATATATCATCTCCATTGGGGAACTCCTGTTCTTGACTTGTTGGGGATTTTCCAGCCCAGGCTGCAAAGAAAGGTGTACCATGAGTACTGAACAAAAGGAAGCTTGAGGTATTATTATTATTATTATTATTATTTATTTATATAGCACCATCGATGTACATGGTGCTGTACAGATAACACAGTAAATAGCAAGACCCTGCCGCATAGGCTTACAATCTAATAAAGTTGTAGTAAACAATAAGAAGGGAAAGAGAATGCAAACAGGCACAGGGAAGTGTAAACAGGCACCGGGAAGGGTGAAGCTAACAGTATAGAGTCAGAACAAACTCAAAGTTTAAAAGCTATAGGGAAAAGAAAAGTTTTTAGCTGTGTTTTAAAAGCTGTGATTGAGTTGGTAGTTCTCAGGTGTTCTGGAAGAGCATTCCAGGCATGAGGGGCAGCAGAGGAAAATGGACGAAGCCGAGCAAGGGAAGTAGAGACCCTTGGGCAGGCAAGAAGCATGGCATCAGAGGAGCGAAGAGCACGAGCGGGGCAATAGTGTGAGATGAGAGAGGAGAGATAGGCAGGAGCTAGACCGTGAAGAGCTTTGAAGGTCAACAGGAGAAGTTTATATTGGATTCTGGAATGAATTGGGAGCCAATGAAGAGATTTCAGAAGCGGAGTGACATGGTCAGAGCGGCGGGCCAGGAAGATGATCTTAGCGGCAGAGTGGTGGACAGAGACCAGCGGACTGATGTGAGACGAGGGGAGGCCAGAGAGGAGGAGGTTGCAGTAGTCCAACCGAGAGATAACCAGTGCGTGAACGAGAGTCTTGGCAGAAGAGACAGACAAAAATGGTGCTGCTTAACCAAACATGTAAAATATAAAATGGACAAGGCGATGGGGCATGTGATTGCGACAAACCATGGGTTAATTCACTGATGATTTGTTGCGGCGCATGCTGGGCAAATTCTGTGGCCATTTTGAACATTCAATCTCTGTTCGGGCCAAGTGGGGGGTTGTTCCATGATGTCTGAACCCAGACTACGTAGGTTAATTGTGGGTTAAACAATCAACAGTTACACTAACTATTTATTTTAGATTATCTGTGGATTGTTTAATCCATGATTAATTTATAGAACCTGGGTTTGGACGTCATGTAGTAACCCCTGCTTAGTCTGATCAGGATTGAATATTCAAAATAGGTGCTCCTGCCCACGCCATCGCAACTCAGAATGGTGGCAAATTGTGGGTCAATTACCCATGATTTGCCACCATTATGTGCAAACTGGGTCATTGTCTCTCATGGGACCACCTTCTCTGTTAACTCTCTGACCATCTTCCCACAACCACAAAAGGAAAAAAGGCCATGGTGAAGAGCCATCTAATTAGCATAATTACCCTCACTGGGCGCAGGTTGTTGTAACATCCAAACCCAGCAACAGTGGATTGCTGGTGTGGTTTGCCAACCACTCTGAAACTCATGGGTTGTTCTAAGGTTGCTGGGTGGTTTGTAAAACCACCTGAGCCATCCACCCTCATTGAGTTTGGACGTCACAACAACCTGCGGCTGGCAAGGGTAATTACGCTAATTTGGTGGGTTGCAACCAGCACACAACAGGAGGGAAAATAAGCCACTTCATCTTGTATAAATTAAGCAAACTGAGCAGATTTGCATAATTCCTCTTGCTTTGCATACCTGTCATGCTGCTTTTTTAAAAAAATATTTTTTTAATAATTTATTCTGGTTTGGTGTGTGTCTCTGTGTGTGTGAAATATAACCTCACAATGGGCATGTTTTTTGGCAGGCTTGAAAACCTGGTGGATGTTTGCTTCCAGCTCCGCTTGCAGTTGGCATCCTCTGGAATTGAGCTTCAGTCTCGACTTCAAGAACGTCTGGATAATGTCTTCAGTGCCCTCATCAAAAAGTAAGGCGAATCCCTGACTAAAACACCAAGATCATAGGTCTGAAGGGAAAGAGAACAATCCAGTGTTAGAGTGTTAGACTGGGACTCGGGAGATTCAGGTTCTAGTCCCCACTCGACCGTGAATCTCTCTGGGTGATTTGTTTCTGCATTGACAACTGAGGAACGGACAGGTGTTCTAGCTCAAGGAACCATATTTGGTCTTGGAGCCTCTAGTTGCCAATTCCCGCTCTAAATCGATGTTTTCTATCCATCATGCTGACTTGGGGGTTGGGGCATTGAGGCTGGTTGCAACAGGACTGGGTGCTGATCCTTCCTGGCCACTGTATTCCTGAGATCACTTGTGTCTCTCCCCTTTCAGCTCGTTCCTGGTGGACAAACAGCCCCCACAAGTTCTGAAGACCCAAACCAAATTTCAAGCCACCATCCGCTTCCTGCTGGGGCCTCAATTGCTCAAGCCTCCACACACATCCTTCATAGTGGTTGCTGACATTGTGACTGAGAAACAGGCGCGGGAAATTGTTGCCAGCCATCCTGGAGCTGTCTTCAAGTGAGTGGAACCGCTACAACTGCACTGCCAGCCTTCCTGTGACTTTTTTTTTCTTTATTAGTTCATTTTAAAAAGCAAGCTTGATTTAGCCACCTTTTGGAGTGGGCAGGGGACTAAGCCTCCTGAAACATGGTTTCCAGGCAGAGAGAAGAGGCCCTGCTTCCTTCTCTTTTGAACACTTAACTTTCAAAAGGTGAATGTGACCTCCTTGGAGGTGTATAGAAAAGCCATAGAGATCAGTTCTAGGTGAGGCACTTCAGTGAAAACAATCCTTCCTACCCCCTACCCTCATTCCCCGCACTCCATTCTTCACTGTCTAGCAAGCGTCTTATGTATGACACATTTCAAAATATCAGAGCGTATTTCTGAGCATTGGTGAAAAAAGAGCCTGCTGAAACTGGGCCAGGAAATATTTTCAAAACCTTGCTTTGTCCCTCTAGGCTAAGGTTCTTCCAGTACGAATTACCAGAGGGGTAGGCATGTTAGCCCATTGGAGCAAAAACGAGTGGCAGCTTTAAAGACTGAATGAATTTATTCTGGCATAAGCTGTCATGGTGTTCCACCAGGCAAGTGTTTTATTGCACACTCATTACTGGGCACTCACAGATTTTCGCAGGTCCCTCTCATGACATCATCGGCCTCCCGCGCGCCTCCCTCCGCTTGTAGCCTTCTTTGAGCCACAAAAAAACACCCCAGTAAGTCCGACTTATTTTTAAAGACTGAAGTTGCCTCTATCTCCTGCTATGTGCAGGAGAAACAGTGGGATCAAAATGGCCCACTGAACGGGCCACTTGCATGTTGTTTACTTCCTCTTTCAAAAGAGGAAGTAATAGGACAAACGCACAGGTGGAGAAGCGACGGTAAGCAAATGCGATTTTCCCCTGTGTGATGATGCTCATAGTCACCATCTATTTCATCAGATGTATGAAGCGTTAACCTCAATTTGAGGCTAACACTTTGTGAATTTGATGAAGTAGACAGTGTCCACAAAAGCTTATGCCAGTATACCTTTGCTTGTCTTTAAGGTGCCACAAGACTCTTCATTGCTTTCCCCATAAGAATGCTTACTGAGCATGCCCTTTTCTTGTGGCACTTTATCATTGTTGGGTCACACTTGTATGGAGGGTGCTAAAGGGATCTCAAGAGGTTTTGATGTCCTTCCAAACCTTGCTGTACACAGAAGTGGAGATTCTGGTGCGGTACCTTCCTTGGGGAGGAATCAGCCAAGTATCGTCATGGCTGCAATGCCTGCAATTAACTCCTGAGTCTCAAAGCTGGGTGGGACGAAAATGTCCCCTTCTTGTGTACTCTCTGGGCTTCTGTTGTTTTTTTAAAAAAATCTTTATTATAAACAAATACAATATTTATGCAAAAAACCCGAAGTATCAGTATTATCTGACATTCCCACAAAATAATGTTTAGAACAGCTAGCTAGTTTGTTACTAACCAAGTGAAAAATTACAACAATGATACAATGTAGCCAAGAAGTGACGCATTTCACCTCTTAATTAGACTATAACAAGGAAAAGTTTTTGTATCTATCAGTATCCTAGTTGTACCTTGCCCTCATAAAGTCAATAACAGGGTGGCAGACATTAGAGCAACGGGCCATCTTTTGTTTACCATCTTTTAAATAAACATGCTTTGCAGCAACATTTCAAACTTTACCCACCCATACTTTTATAGTGCAGGTAACGCTATTCCTCCAGTTTCTGACAGATAAAATCCTAGCAGCAATTAATAGATTCTGAACTATTTCTTTATGTATCGGATCTTTCTGTTCATCTAAATAACCAAGCAGGATTGTTAAGGGTCACAGGATATTGAAACACATGTACTTACTGATAATGTTATGAGAGTAGTTAATGAGAGGGCATTCACACCAGATTTGCATAAAAATAGCTTTGCTCTTTTCACATCCCCAACTCCTATTTTCACAGTTGTGAATTGTGACTCAATCAATTTGGTGTCAGATAGTATAGATACACTATTTTATAGTAGTGCTTTTTCATATTAAAGCAGGTTAAACACGTAAGAACATTTTCTTCCACACCTGTGTTGTAATTGGATGGCGAATTGATTTTTCCCCATTCTAGTTTTGAGACTATTGCCTTTATTTTCTTCTCTCGCTGTAATTAGCAGATAAATCTGTGATGATAAACCTTTCCACTCTTTCCATTTGTAAGTTAATTGCTCAAAGGCAGTTAGATCCGATTTCAAGACAGAATTGCAAATGTGAGACTTCAAGTAGGAGCTTAATTGGTTAGAATGCAGCCAAAAGAGGGGCATGCTCCAATTTGTGTGTATTATCATATAAAGAAATACAAGACTCGTTTGTCAACACTTGTAAAATTCTGTTGACGTTTTATCTAATCCAATAGGAGACTCCACCAACTAATATGAAATCATCGTTGTAAATAAATGACAAAAGCTAATTAGTTTTGGGGATAAAGACATTCTTAAAACTATCACAAGACAACATGGTGGCAGTAATGTATGGATTACATTGGCTAACACCTGTAAGTCCTTAAATGACTTTTAACTATACCATGGCAATATTGCAAGTCGAACCTTGGCACATTTTTACTCAACCATATGCCATGGTGTACTAGGACATGCGTTGAGCCATTGCAATAATAAATCATAAATGAATGTAATGTAGTGATGCAATAATGTAATAAGAATTAAATTGTACCAACGCCTTTAAACATGTACATAATAGTAGGTTATCGTATTAGCTACTTTCATTCTGCCTTTCTTGTAAGGTTTTTTCCTAAGCTTTTTGCTCCAACTACTGCTCTCTTTCCTGCCCACATAAAACCCAATCTTATAGTCTGCCATCTCTTTAGTATTTCTAATGAGATTGGTTTCATCCAATTTTCAAAACCCTACAGTATCCTTGCTACGGCATTTATTTTAATGGTTGCAATTCTGTCCGTCCAAGAGATTCCCATAGAGAACTTTTTTAATGTCTGTCACAGCAGAATCAATCAAAGGCTGATAATTACACAGACACCTTGGTGCAGCCTAGCTAGACCAGACAGACTGAATAGGACACCAGATCGGCTTGACTACTGTTGGTTTATCTATTTCAGAAGTTAGTGAAATATATTATTATTTCATAGGCTCATCCATTCACCTGATTCCATATTTGGTGGCTATCGTATTCGTAATGGAATATTAAATCCAGTGTATTTTGTCTTGTGAACTTTTAAAAACGTTGTACATTTTGAAAATGTAATATAGAACTATGGACTGTAGGAAGAGCACGAGAGGTGTTTTTTTTTAAAGTATAATATTGTCTGCAAATTAACTAATTTTAAAGTTATCGGGGTCAATTTCTATACCTGACATTTCATTTGATGAACAAATCATGATTGCTAAGGATTCAATACAGCAAACGAAAAGTAGAGCTGATAAGAACCCTGTCTGGTTCCACTATTTATTTGAAAGCATTCAAAATCACAATTGTTAATTGAAAGATGACACATGCTTTATGACATATGGCTTTGATATAACTTTAAAAAATAAATTATCTCCTATCACCTTATATCAAAATTTATGCTGTACCCTGTCAAAAGCTTTTCAGCATCTAAAGAAAGCAAAAGCCGTTTGTTTATTACTAAAACCTCCACTGCTTTACTTGTACTATGTGTTAATCTCCCCACTATAAAGCCTGTCTGATATTTTGAGATAATCTTAGTTAACCTTTTTTGAATAAATAGATGCTCAAATGTTATAATCTTGATTTAAAAGTGATATTGATGAGGCCAGTGATGGATTTCTTATCTTTTTTACGTATTAATATAAGACTTGTTTCATTCTATGATTCAGAATCTTTGAAGTAGTAATACATTTATCAAACAACTTCCTTAGTGGAACTAATAGCGTAACAGCAGAAGCTTTAGCTTCAAGGCATTAATCACCTGATATATTTACTTCGTGGTAATCGGAGCATTCAGCTGGTGTGTATTCTATTCACTAAATAATGGGATCTCTGTCTGATTAAGATATTTTGAAATATCATAATCGTTAGGGTTCTCACATTTACAAAAAAATCATATAATGTACAAATTCAGATATTGTTTCTTTGTATTGTGCAAGTCTAAGTTGTTATTCCATATACACTGGAGGAATTAACCTTCATTCGTGTTTTCTTGCTAATTTAACAGCCGATAGCTTGACTGCCTTGTTGCTCTTCTCAAAATATTTTTGATGAATATAGGAAAGTCATCACTTAGTTATGTAAGCATTTTCTATATGCAGCATATTTCTATGTTGATCCAATTCCTCTAAAATATGAGGATTCTTGGTATTTTAATGTACTAAAACAAGCCCTTTGACAGTGTTAATAAGAGCTTCATTATATTTAAATCTCTCTTTAGGGACATAATTTGATGCCCTCTATATAAGCTAAAGCAGCATCCCATTTTGTTCTCCATGACATCCCATTTGTACAATTAACTTCACAATATTCTCGTATTTTTGACCTAACCTTATGGATTACATAGTCTTCGATTAAAGGGTGTTAAGTCTCCAATTTGTCAACTTATGTTTAAAGTGCTGACCGCCCAAAATTAAATAAACTGGACCGTGATTTGAGACAGACTGAAAACCAATATCAGTTTCTAATATTTTTGTTATCCAAGCTGGAGAAAATAAAAATAAATTCTATATAAAGCCTTTTTCTCTGCAACAATAGAATTAATTCGGTATGTGCTGTTAATCAAGAAATGATCTGATTCTGATCCCAATATGGATGCAAACAAGTCCTTCAGATAAACAATTAGGTTGCCCCCTTCATCTTTCTCTAATATTTAAATATGTGAATCAATTTTTGTTATCTTAAATCTCTAATTGCTCTTCTGGTACAAAGTCTCCTTAGCTATATTTGCAGCAGGAACTTCACAAATGTTTAAACCAGAGTTTATCAGTTGAATTGGTTTTGTTTAAATTAATTAGATCTCTTTGAATTTCCTCGGTGCAATTAACTTTTTGGAACAGGTCAGGTGTTCATCGTTTAATTTTATGCTTTTCTTCCAACTTTTGAAATTTGGAAGTATCTCTTTTGACTTCATCTAATTTAGGAGTTACTTTATTTTCAAATAGTTTAAATGGGTAATTAATTAAGAGAACTATCTTTATTCTCTGTTGCCAGTGTCTGAGAGGGCATAGGATGCTGCAGGTCACCTCTTTTGAGGCTGGAGACATTGCTCCAAACTTGGAGGAAGAGGTCCGACTGAGAATCTCCCCACCCTCTGGCTCCCAGCCTCTCCCAGGCATTTTGGAAAGCTCTTTGGCTCTTGCTAGCAGGGCTTAAGATGGACAGAAGACTCTGTGACTGCAGCCCTCCATCCCGTGGGCGTCTATCCCATAGGACTGCACCTGGGGATAGAAAGATGTGTGGTACTACAACCCCATCAGCCCCAGCTAGCATGGCCAATGGGCAGAGGTGAGGGGAATTGTAGTTCAAAATGTCTGAAGGGCACCGGCTTAGAGCAAGCTGGAGTAGAGTAAAGAATGTTCATTTGGATAAGTGTACACCTCTGGCCTGTAAAAGGACACTTTTCATAGAGAAGCATAGGTTTGTAGGCTTGCAGCAAAATAAAAGCATTTATTTGGGCAGCTGGCACCTGGGTTTGGCAGCTAGGTTAAGCTATTGTCACGGGAAAGCAACTGTGATCAGGCAAATAGGTTGAATAGCTTACAAAGGCTCGTTTTAATTTTGGATCCCATTTCCTTTCCTTAGTGTGAGCAAACCTGCTCTGCGTAGGTGCTAAACATGTTTTGGCTTTCCATCCCAATGATATGTCAAATTCCTGCCAACATTTGATGGAGATCAAATTGGCAACTAACTTTGAAGCCCAAACTAGGCTTTTTATACTGTATTTTGTATTTGTGTTTTTAGACAGTTGGCTGTTTTATTATGATTTTAGTTTTTGTGAACCGCCCAGAGAGCTTCGGCTATTGGGCGGTATAAAAATGTAATAAATAAATAAATAAAATACATCACCATTGATACTGGCTACCTCCAGTATCAGCGGTAATAAGCCTCTGTACACCAATTGCTGGGGAACATGGGTGGGAGGTTGCTGTTGCACATGTCCTGTTTGTGGGTTTCTGGTCAACAGCTGGTTAGCCACTGTGTGAACAGAATGCTGGACTAGATGGACCCTTGGTCTGATTCAGCAGGGCTCTTCTTATGAATAAACATAAAGAAGCATGTTCTTATTCATCATTTTGGGTTATGACCGAACAAGTAACAATAAAATGTTAGCAAGGAAATGTTAGCAATAAAGTATGATAGCTCTGAACCTGAAGCTGGTTTTGATTATTTCAGGCTTGCATGTGTGAAATCTCTTTATCTCTCTCTTTTAAAGTTAGTCCAGGGGTGCCAAAATCATGTGATGATTTATATGATATAGCAAGCGAGGACCTGTGATAATTTGCTGTAGGTGGAGAAGGTGGGGCAGGTAACTTGAGTGAAGTTGGTAACTGTTCCAAACAGAATCTATGGATTGGAGCTGGAAATGCTTTCTATTCTTCAGTTGTTCTTAATTTTCAATTTTAATGTAACCTTAATTTTCAGTCATTTTTCAATTGTTTGCCTGGCACCACAAAGACAAAAAGGTAGGCCGTGCCAAGCTCTGGGTAGGTATGAAAGCAATGGGGGAAAGATGAACAATTAATTGAGCTCATTTTATTTGGAGCGGGGTAGAAATAGGAGATTTGTTACGGCTAGGTTTTTTTATATATTTATCCCTGTGCTGATTGTATTGTAGTCTTTTAACATTTCCTAATCCATCCAGAGAATGCTTTTTATTGGGCAGATCAAAATGTAATAAATGAATAAATGTTTGGGTTCTTTTAATAGTAAGATAAAAAGTAAATGCATATGGACATAAAACACACATGTGTCTCTCTAAGCTTTTTTTGTTTTTTAAGGTGTAAGGCTACGCATGAACATCCTATTATTTTGTTACTGATGTAGCTTCTTGTTCTAGATTTTTTCCTGAACGTTTATTCATTAAAGTCCTGCATGGTTTGGGTCCAGGTTACCTACGGGATCACCTGCTCCCATACAGTCCGCCCCACACACTCAGGTCCTCTGGGGAGAATTTACTTCAGTCAGCCAAAACTAGGCTGACAACTGTTACCCAGAGGACCTTTTCTTCTGTCTCCCCCAGACTGTGGAATGGCCTGCCAAAGGAGATTCGTAAACTTAACTCTCCGTCTCTGAATTTAACACAGCTTTAAAGATTATCCTTTTCCAGCAGGCCTACACAGATGAATGTGAAACCAATAATTTTTAAGATGTGTTGATTTGTTGTACTAATATTGTTCCCTACTTCAATCCAAAGGGAGAGGTGGGTAAGAAATATTATTATTATTATTATTATTATTATTATTATTATTATTATTATTAATATCCATATTTCTTTATTGGGGTGGGGGCCATAGCTCAGTGGTATTGCCCCTGCTTTGCGTGCAGAAGGTCCCACGTTCAATACCTGGCATCTCAGAGCCCTCATCTATACGACAATGGGATTGCTCATTGAATATAAACCCGAATTTTCGTAGATTTGAATCTAGGCAAAGAGTGTCACACTGCAGCGGCAACAGCGATATATCTCCTGAATTTACAGCTCAAGAGTATGAAGTCATAGGAGAGCCCTTGCAGAGTAAAGTTGCTCCGCTGTGCGTGAACTTTTTTTTGTAGTGCTGTAATTAATGCGCACATACGAAGCTACGGAACCCTAATGTTTTATTTGCGGGGCTCCCGCAAATATTCTTATAAGAGTAAAATGGGGGGGAGGAGAGGAATGAGGCAGCAGAAGAGGATGCGAGAGGGGGACTGAACATGTCTCCTCCCTCTGGCTGCCCGTTCTCCCCTCTTTGTTTTAATTTTATAAGCACTGTCTGCGGAGCTCCGCAGATTCATATAATTAAAAATGAAAACGACGGGAAGGAACGAGGCAGCCAAAGGATGACATGATGGGTGGGAAGGCGGGAAATCGGCCAATCACTTTGTGCTGCCCTCAAAGCTACGCCCACATTACAAAATTCAATTTAACTTCCCCAACGACACATAACTATAATGCAGTGCAAACTTGAAGATTGATCAAAAGCTGCGGTAAATCGCAACTACGAATCTGCACATTATCTGGTTAAAACCCCGGTGCTGCGGCGAATGGGCGGCTGCGTCATGAGTCCTAAAACACGAATCTGCTCGTTTAAGTTGGGGTAAAGAAGCTGTATAGACATGCCCCAGGTAGGGTTAAGGAAAAAAAAATCCTACTTGAAACCCTGGAGACCTGCTGCCAGTCACAGAAGGGGAAATAAGCCACCATGCATACCAAGGGTGGTTGCATAATTAACTTCAGTGGCACAGCCTTCTGTGTTTTACAAACCCCGCAAGGGTGACTTGTTACCATGGTTCACAAGCCACCCAAAACTCTTGGGCTGTTTTAGGTTGACTGGAGAAATAAGCTGCCATGGCTTATTTCCCCCTCTGTGATCGTGCAAATAGGCCCTTGTGTATCAACAATAGTTGCAGGACAACTCCAGGCACTCTTGAATGAAACGGATTATCTAGATCCATTTCAATCGGGCTTCAGGCCTGGTTTTGGAACAGAAACTGCCTTGGTCGCCCTGTGGGATGACCTCTGTCGGGAGAGAGACAGGGGGAGTGCGACCCTGTTGGTTCTCCTGGACCTCTCAGCGGCCTTCGATACCATCGACCATGGTATCCTTCTGGATAGGTTGTCTGAGCTGGGAGTTGGAGGTACTGCGTTGCAGTGGTTCCGCTCCTACTTGGATGGCCGATTCCAGAAGGTGGTGCTGGGGGATTATTGCTCTGTGCCGTGGCACCTAAGCCATGGGGTTCCACAGGGCTCTATCTTATCCCCTATGCTGTTTAACATATACATGAAGCCGCTGGGGGAGGTTATCCGGAGATGTGGACTGAGGTGTCATCAATATGCGGATGATACCCAGCTCTACCTTTCCTTTTCATCAAACCCAGGTGAGGCAGTGGCTGTTCTGAACCAGTGCCTGGGCACGGTAATGGACTGGATGAGGGCTAATAAACTGAAACTCAATCCAGACAAGACGGAGGTACTGTTAGCGGGTGGTTCTTCTGTCCGGCGAGGTGATGTTTGCCCTGTCCTGGACGGGGTTGCACTCCCCCTAAAGGAACGGGTCCGTAGTTTGGGGGTGCTCTTCGATCCAGAACTGTCACTTGAGGCACAGGTGAACTCAGTGGCAAAGAGCACCTTTTATCAGCTCAGGCTGATATACCAGCTGCGCCCTTATCTGGACAGAGGTAGCTTAGCTACAGTTATCCATGCTCTGATAACCTCTCGTTTGGATTACTGCAATGCGTTATACGTGGGGCTGCCTTTGAAAACGGTCCGGAAACTTCAACTGGTGCAAAACAGGGCAGCAAGGTTATTAACAGGGACTGGCCGGCGAGATCACATTACGCCAGTCCTTTTACAACTTCATTGGCTGCCAGTCCAGGTCCGGGCCCAATTCAAAGTGCTGGTATTGACATTTAAAGCCCTAAACGGTTTGGGGCCAGGTTATCTGAAGGAACACCTCCTCCCATATGTACCTACCCGGACCTTAAGATCATCTACAGGGGCCCTTCTCCGTGAGCCCCTGCCAAAGGAAGTGAGGCAGGTGGCTACTAGGAGGAGGACTTTCTCCGCTGTGGCACCCCGGTTGTGGAACGAGCTCCCCAGAGAGGTCCGCCTGGCGCCTACACTGTACTGCTTTCGTCGCCAGCTGAAGACCTTTTTATTCACTCAGTATTTTAACACTTAATTTTAACTTAAATTTAAATTTTACTGTTTTAACTCTGTATTTTAATCCTATATCAACTTTGCTGTGTGGTTTTATCCTGGTTGCGCTTTTTATACTGTATTTCGTAATTGTGTTTTAAACTGTTGGGTGTTTTACTGTGGTTTTAATTTTTGTGAACCGCCCAGAGAGCTTCGGCTATTGGGCGGTATAAAAATGTAATAAATAAATAAATAAATAAATAAATAAACAATAGTGGGCTAGATGGACTAATGATCTGACTCCATGTAAAGCACCTTCCTGTGATCCTTCCTATTCCTTTGACACAGGGAATTTCCCCTCTCCAGGCCTAAAGTTAACATCTTCCGGCATTTTAAAATACTTAAAGGAGAAAACAGGCTTTACTTTTTAACCACAGCTGGGTATCCCTGCCACCCCACACAAAACAAGGCTTTTGGTAACCTTGGTGATGTTTGTTTGTCGGGTTATAAACATCCAGGAACTGGATTGTGGTTTGGCAAAAGTCACTCTGAAAAAGATGTTTGTCAAAACCCATCTAGAATTGATTAACCACTTCCTGATAGTGGAAGGACCTACTCACATGCTATCTCTTGGTTTCAGTGAAAGCACTGGAGAAATTGTGAACAACACAGCACCTTTGGAGACAAATGCTACAAGCAACGCCTGTTGTGCTCTCTTCAAGAATATGGTAAATGCAGCAATAGGGGAGAAGGATAGCCTCATGGGTGGGAAATAAATGAGAAATGAAAGCCATGCTGGATCAGACGAAGGATCCATCTCGTCCAGCACTGTGTTCACACAGTGGCCAACCAGCTGTGGCTGGCCAACCAGCTGTTGGCCACCCACAAGCAGGACGTGGGTGCAAGAGCACCCTCTTGCCCATGTTCCCCAGCAACTGGTGTACATAGGCTTACTGCCACTGACACTGGAGGTAACTCATAGCCATCAGGACTAATAGCCATTGATAGCCTCCTCCTCCAGGAATTTATCTAGGGTGACCAACTGTCAGGATTTCCCCGGATTTGTCCTGGTTTTTGTTCTTCCCATGGTGTCAGGGGGGATTTTCTATAATTTTCAATAATGTCCTGGAATGACACACCTTCCCCTTTAAGGCTGCCATTAGCATGGCAGGAGGGAATGACATGCTTTCTTGAGGCACAGCATTCCCCCACCCCGAGCTCCAATTGAGGTCTTAAAGGGGAAAGTGGGTCATTCGTGGACATTATAGAAAAGGCCCCAATTGGAGTGGATGGTGGTGGTGCAGAATGAAATCCTTTCCCCTCCTCCACTCCAATCGGGTTCTTTAAGGTGGCGGGGGAATAACGTACTTTCTGCAGGACTCAGAAAGCTGCTTCCCCACACACACACTAGGTGTCCTCTTTTTTGATTTCCCAAATATGGTCACCCTAAATTTATCCAACCTCCTTTTAAAGACATCCAAATTGGTGGCCATCACTACATTGGCCTGGTTCAGACAACACGCTAAACCATGCTGCTTAACCACAAAATGGTAACCATTTTGTGGTTAAGCAGCATGGTTTAGCGTGTTGTCTGAACCAGGCCATTTTGTGGTAGCGAATTCCATAGTTTATGTGCTGTGTGAAGAAGTCCTTCCTTTTGTCTGTCCTGAAACTCCCACCAATCAGCTTCGTGGGATGACCCTGTTTTCTAGTATTATGAGAGAGGGAGAAAAATGGTTCCCTCTCTCATAATACGTAATACAATAAATCAAATAGCTAAAGTAGTAGGATGGCTTGTAAACTATCCGAAGGACCTGCCTTTGCCTGTATAGGCCGCCATGGTTGGGGAGGCCTTGTTTACCTATACCATAGCCTACTGATGTTCTTTTGACTGTGCTGCATAGGAGGGCCTGCACTGTTGTGTAGCACCCACCATGAGGAATGATCTCCCCATTAAAATCAAGCAAGCTCCTAGTGAGGAGCATTTCCACAGACAACTACAGGAACATTTATTGGCTATCATTGCTAGCTAGGGCTAGTTATTTTAATGAGATATTTTGTTATTTTATTAGTGGTTTTTTGGTATTTTATCATGATTTTATTTTGTGAACCCCTTTGGGATTTATTATTTTTTAAATGGAAAGCAGTAAAGAATTTTTCTAAAATTAATAAATAATAAATTAGAATGAAGCTAGTATGAAGTTCTTTACCTCACTACGGATTTGCTTGCTTTTTTGCTTCATATCTTGGGCCTTCCTTCAGAAAGCCCAAATTGGCTTACAAGCTATCTCTGAGGGGGTCTCCCATTCAATCCCTGATCAGGCTGTTCCATGCTTAGCTTTAGGCATGTAATAGCGTTGTGTGTCCTCAAACCAATATATGTGATTAAATTGGCTTGGGCCTGGTCTACACAGGAACAAGATGGGATGATGGAGTTCTGAGGTGGTTGAATAGTCTATGTCCAAGTCAAGTTTATTGTATTTAGCAACCAGCGACCATACAGCTTCACATAGATGTGTTATATTCATTCGTTCGTTCGTTCGTTCGTTCATTCATTCCCTTGGCCTTTGTGCGCAAGAGCAGGGCCAGCACAAGAAATTTAACAGTTCTAAAAGTTACAAATTGTTAAAAACACAGTTTTTCAAGGGATGATCTTCCCTTCATCCGAACTAGCAAAGGAAGGATATAAATTTTCCTAATGTCTGAATAGACTTTGCATTTCTAAAATAAAATGGGTGACATCTTCTAAAATAAAAACGTTGCAAGGACAAGGTTGAATAGACTTCAGACTGTAGGAAGGGGATACCTTCCCACCTGAAAAACAAAACTCCCTGCAAGAAGAAAACTGGCACAGTAGGACGAAAGGTTCTAGTCCAGTTGTCTGCTCTCCTTTCTCCTTGCAGGGAGTACTATTATCATTATCATCATCATCATCATCATCATTAACTAGGGGAGCATTCTGAAGTGAGACACTCCAGTCTACCACCTCAGGACTCTTACCTCCTCATTTCCTGCTCACAATACAGCCATACTGTGCTGCCGTGAGTGGGTTTGGACTTAATGGCCAACTAGATCTGATTTTAGCTCTGTGATTCAAGAGGTCTCTGAGGTCAGAAATCATGGATTAGTGGGGAACCAAGGCTGGAAGTAGAATTTCCAAAGCAGAAGTGAAAGTTGCTCGGTTGGCCTCCAGCTGCTGTGGCATTGTCCCTGGTAAACTGGGTGGGTTTTTTTATCTTCCTCTTTCTTCAGCTCCTAAAGAAGATCAAACGCTGTGACCGCAAGAGCACAGAGTCCGTGACTGAAGAGAAATGTGCTATTCTTTTCAGTGCCAATGTCAGCCTTGGCCCTAACGAAACCAACTTCCACCTGCAGGTAACATCATCATTTGGGATTATCTGTACTGCAGGTGGTGGTGTGCTGATGACTTTGTTGGTGGAGAGGCACAGATGGATTCCTCAAAGGCTCTGTGTACATGACCAAATACCACTGGTGATGCCCCCCACCCCCCTGGGGTTTTTAAATATGATTTGGTAGCATAAATTGGAGGTGGCGAATTATATTATATGAACAATTATTGTTCATGCACTGGTTATTTCACGGTTGGACTACTGCAACCTTCTTCTCTCTGGCCTTCCTTCTTCTCACATCAGTCCGTTGGTTTCCGTTCACCACTCTGCCGCAAAGATCATCTTCCTGGCTCGCCGCTCTGACCATGTTACTCCGCTTCTGAAATCTCTTCATTGGCTTCCAATTCACTTCAGAATCCAATATAAACTTCTCCTGTTAACCTTCAAAGCTTTTCACGGTCTAGCTCCTTCCTATCTCTCCTCTCTCATCTCACACTATTGCCCCGCTCATGCTCTTCGCTCCTCTGATGCCATGTTTCTCGCCTGCCCAAGGGCCTCTACTTCCCTTGCTCGGCTCCGTCCATTTTCTTCTGCTGCCCCTTACGCCTGGAACGCTCTTCCAGAACATTTGAGAACTACAAGTTCAATCGCAGCTTTTAAAGCTCAACTAAAAACTTTTCTTTTTCCTAAAGCTTTTAAAACTTGATGTTGTGCAGACTTTATACTGTTAGTTTTACCCTACCCAGTGCCTGCTTACCCTACCCTGTGCCTGTTGGCATTCTCTTCCCCTCCTTATTGTTTTACTATGATTTTATTAGAATGTAAGCCTATGCGGCAGAGTCTTGCTATTTACTGTTTTACTCTGTACAGCACCATGTACATTGATGGTGCTATATAAATAAATAAATAAATAATAATAATAATAATAATAATAATAATAATAATAATAATATAGCTCTGGCAATGATGAGGTTGCCATGGTGCCATAACAACAGGGATAATCAGAGGTACTGAATCTGGTATTATTGCTGTTAGTACCATAGAGCTGGAATGACACCATGGCTACTTAGCTATGTATCTGGTGCTGTGGTGTGCAGGCACATTTTATCCATGGAACAACCCTCTCTTACACCACTGCGGTTACAACTACTGCCAATGGCAGTTGTGGTGCTTGTTCATAAAGATCCTTCCAGGAGGACGGATGTAACAACACTTGTGGTATGATGCCAGTGTTGTCAATCTTATGTCAGGCTCCAGGTTCTGAGAACATTTATGGGGCTGGCTGTCAGCCCAAATGGGCCAGAAGCTGGTGTGTAGTCCAAATCAGGTGGGAATCAAGTTCCAGAGCAGCAAGCCAAGGATCAGAAGGGCCAGAGGCAGATATGCAGTCAAAAACCAGGCAGGGATCGGGGGACTATTTGAATTCTGGGCTACATGGAGGCTAGCACAATATGGCTACATATGTCATAACCATTGCCATACTTTTTCTGAGTTTCCAACATATTGTAGTGAACCTGGCTTCCAGTGCTTAGAACACTGCAGCTCTGGTTTACATGCCAGGGTTTCATGAGAGAACTAAGGCCTTATAGTAGCTGGCTGGAGGTGGTAGTCATGGAGGAGCTGGAAGAGTTGAGACAGCCGTGGTTTTCTGGAAAACTTTGTCAGTAAGTCTGCAGCCCACTCTGACTCTAAGCCCTTAAGTGCTATATCAGGAGTGCAGAACCTTTCTAGCCTGAGGGCCACATTCTATTTCAGAGAAGCTCTTGGGGGCCGCGTTCCAATGATGAGAGGGGCCAGAGGCAAAAGGGGCAGGGCCAAAAATACCAGCCTACTTTAGCTTAAAGCTCTTGCTGCTTGTAACTAAGCTCTAGGAGAGGCATTTCAACTTTTTGGAATGGGTGGGGAAATGAGCAAAAGCCAGGAAACCACCAACGCGATTGGTGGTCAATGTGGGGAAAGGAGTGGGTCCCAGGGATAGGGGCATGATGTTCTGGGGAATCCCCAGGGCCAAATTCATTCCCTGGGCCTGAAGTTTTGTACCCCTGTGCTAGAGAGTGCAGTAGGGGAAGGCTTCAATCGGCTGGCCTCCTCCCTCCTAAAGCCGACCCCAACACCTCCTGTGCCCACCCCCGACAGTACATCAGGTTTTCTGTTCCAGGTTGGCTAGAGCGCTGAACAGGAGCAGTCCTGTTAGAGGCTGAGGATACAGTTCAACGTTTTTAGGCAGGTCCCCACTCTGGGGTTCCTAAGATGGCCCATCCAACATGGCGGGGCCAGTAAATGTGGAAAGGTGTGTGGGTGGGATTCCAGTGGTAATGGAAGTAATTGCCTGTTACAGTGTATCGCTCCTCTGATGCCATGTTTCTCGCCTGCCCAAGGGCCTCTACTTCCCTTGCTCGGCTTCGTCCATTTTCTTCTGCTGCCCCTTACGCCTGGAACGCTCTTCCGGAGCATTTGAGAACTACAAGTTCAATCGCAGCTTTTAAAGCTCAGCTAAAAACTTTTCTTTTTCCTAAAGCTTTTAAAACTTGATGTTGTGCGGACTTTATACTGTTAGTTTTACCCTACCCTGTGCCTGCTTACCCTACCCTGTGCCTGTTGGCATTCTCTTCCCCTCCTTATTGTTTTACTATGATTTTATTAGATTGTAAGCCTATGCGGCAGGGCCTTGCTATTTACTGTTTTACTCTGTACAGCACCATGTACATTGATGGTGCTATATAAGTAAATAATAATAATAATAATAATAATAATAATAATAATAATAATTCTCTTGCCGCTACTTCTGTTCCAGGCTCTGTCGCTGCCCATCGTAGTGATCGTCCATGGCAACCAAGACAACAATGCCAAAGCCACTATCCTGTGGGACAACGCTTTCGCTGAACCTGTAAGTGGTTGACAGAGCTTGCTATGTAAGGCTCAGTCTTGAAGGCCTTGGAACGCTGGGAGCAGCGGAGTGAAAGGGCGTAGTCTGACTTGAATGTTTTTTGAACGAGGAGACACTTAAAACATGGCTGTTTTAATTTTAGTAGTGCTAGAATATGTGTGTGTTCTCAAATGGGAGTGAAACTAGGATTTAAAAATAATAATAATAATAATAATCTTAGTGTCATCTCATGTTTTGCCCCTGCTGTATGGGACCTGCTATGGGACGACTCCTTTCCAATGCACTGGGATAACAATGAGGCACCCTGAGACATGTGTGGTGGCTCCTCCTCATACCAGCATTATCCCAGTTTCTGGAAGGGCTTAAGAACATGAGAAGAGCCCTGATGCTGGATCAGACTGATGGTCCATCTAGTCCAGTACTCTGTTCACACAGTGGCCAACCAGCTGTCAACCAGGGACCAACAAAACAGGAAATGGTGCAACAGCACCCTCCCATCCATGTTCTCCAGTAACTGGTGCACACAGGCCTACTTTCTCGAATACTGGAGGTAGCACACAACCATCAGGGCTTCTGCCATGCAGCCCATGTTTCTCACGTGCCGGGCTGATCCCATAGTGTGGGAACTTAGACATGTCAGTGTATTGGCTAAGCTGGGGAACTGGGAGAGGTAGGGCTTAGCACAGCTTTCCTCAACCTGATACCTCCAGATGTTTTGGGCCACAACTCCCATTACTCCTGACCATTGACCATGCTGGCTGGGGCTGATAGCATTGGTAGTTCAACACATTTAGACAGCTCTACGTTGGGGAAGGCTGGCTTAGAGGGTCTGTTCTTAACGGGGGTTACTTTTTTGCAGCCATTTTGTGTTACAGGTTGCTCTCATGGTTACGTGAGGGTTGGGAGATACAATGGTTGCACATTCCTGCTGCCTCTTACAGTTCACCATGTGTGATGTTCTGTCCCGTTGCAGACTCGCATCCCCTTTGTGGTGGCCGAGCGTGTGAGCTGGGACAAAATGTGTGAGACTCTCAACCAGAAGTTCATGGCTGAGGTGCAGACCACTAAAGGCCTGCTGGACCAGCACTATTTCTTCTTGGCCCAGAAGATCTTTGATGACAATGCCACCACTCCAGAGGAATTCCAGAAACGCCCTGTGTCGTGGTCCCAGTTCAATAAGGTGACTCCAGTGGATTTTGTAGGAAGAGTGGAATGACAGCCAGCTGGGTTTACCTGGCTCCCTCATTCTCACACTCCCTTTGACTTTTACAGGAGATGCTTCCTGGGAGAGGATTCACATTTTGGCAGTGGTTTGAAGGAGTCCTCGACCTCACCAAGAAATACCTGAAGGATTACTGGTCTGACAGGTAAAGGTTATACAATATAACCAGATGGATGCGACGGCCAGGAGTGCCTACTATCAGCTTCAGCTGATACGCCAGCTGCACCCCTTCTTAGAGTTAGAAGACCACGTGCTGGTAACCTCAAGGCTTGACTTCTGCAATGCGCTCTACACAGGGCTACCATTGCATCTAGTTCGGAAACTTCAACTAGTTCAAAATACGGCAGCCAGGTTGGTCACCAGTACATCTAGGGGTGACCACATTACCCCAACATTAAAATCACTCCACTGGCTGCCAATTAGTTTCCGGGCAAAATACAAAGTGTTGGTCATTACCTTTAAAGTCCTAAATGGTTTGGGTCCAGGTTACCTGCGGGATCACCTTCTCCCATACAGTCCGCCCTGCACACTCAGGTCCTCTGGGGTGAACTTACTTCAGTCAGCTAAAACTAGGCTGACATCAGTTTCCCAGAGGACCTTTTCTTCTGTCGCCCCCAGATTGTGGAATGGCCCGCCGGAGGAGATTCGTAAAATTAACTCTCTGTGCCTTTTCCGGCAGGCCTGTCCAGATCAATGTTAAATCATGAATTTTTAAGATGTATTGATTCCTGTTCTAATGTTATTCCCCGCCTCGATCCAAAGGGAGAGGCGGGTAAGAAATAAATAAATAAATATTATTATTATTATTATTATTATTATTATTATTATTATTATATAGAATGCAGCAGTTAAAATAAACAACATAAACAGCATACAAACTGCGATACTGAACGATAAACAGAAAGAGGATAAATGATTTAAAGAAATGTTTTATATAATGTCATATAAGATTGTTAACAATATCAGGCACGTGATATTTAGTGCTCTGACCACACAAAAGTATACTGTATTTTATATTACGGTTTTATACTGTTGTTCTATACTTTGAATTGTCTTAATTTTGTAAACCGCCCAGAGAGCTTTGGCTATTGGGCGGTATAGAAATGCAATAAATAAATAAATAAATAAATTTATAATTGTGAGTCGCTTGATAAACAATGAAACATAAATCTGTCCACAGTTAAACAAAAATAGTTTATAGTTGCAAGACGCTTGATAGAAAAATTGTTTTACTTGATTAAACAAAAGTTATTTATAGTTGCAAAATGCTTAGTAGGAAACTTGATTAGTTTATAGTTGCGAGACGCTTGATAAGAAACTTGATAAAAAAAAGGGTTGTTTTTAGTTGCGAGATGCTTAGTAAGAAACTTGTTTAACAGGCTGCCAGCTTAATAAACCCGTTTTGCCTTAAGCTTCTTCAGACACCGTCACAGCATTTTTGGCATGGGGAGAAATTAAAGGGTTCTTTCCTCAAATTGAACAAAATTTATTATCATCCGTAGTAGGTATTGACTCTTGATTCTCAGCCAAAGCACACCAAATGCTCCTGGGCGGTATATTCTTGACCAGCTCAATTACTTTTAATTAATTTTAAATATGTCTTGTGTGTTTGAAGCCTGCACTAACATCTTCAGTCAGTAGATGGCAGGATTTCCTAACCAGAGCATGGCTTTGCAGTTCATACAGTTTGAGCCCATGGGAGATTATAGGCCCGAGGGACAGAGTTCTATGTTTATTTCCTTCGTCCTGGTGTGGCACACTGCCCTCTCGGGGAAATAGAGTGGACTAACGCCTCCCTCAAGGGCCTGTAGGGATGCACCACAGCTAGGGATATCAGGTGGGGTGGGCACAGTATGTCCAACTCTGTCAGCTGTGCAATTTTTTTATTATTATTATTTATTTATATAGCACCATCAATGTACATGGTGCTGTACAGAGTAAAACAGTAAATAGCAAGACCCTGCCGCATAGGCTTACAATCTAATAAAATCATAGTAAAACAATAAGGAGGGGAAGAGAATGCAAACAGGCACAGGGTAGGGTAAGCAGGCACAGGGTAGGGTAAAACTAACAGTAGAAAGTAACAGTAGAAGTCTGCACAACATCAAGTTTTAAAAGCTTTAGGAAAAAGAAAAGTTTTTAGTTGAGCTTTAAAAGCTGCGGTTGAACTTGTAGTTCTCAAATGTTCTGGAAGAGCGTTCCAGGTGTAAGGGGCAGCAGACGAAAATGGACGAAGCCGAGCAAGGGAAGTAGAGGCCCTTGGGCAGGCGAGAAACATTGCGTGAAGGCTTCGCTGTATCAAACTAAGGGCTATTCCAACCCGTGCAAAGATGGGTCCGTTCACTAGTAAATAATATAGTAATGAAGGCAAATATTTATTTATTTTATTTATTTTATTTATTACATTTTTATACCACCCAATAGCCGAAGCTCTCTGGGCGATTTACAAAAATTTAAACCGTGAAAAGCATAAAAACAACCAACAATTTAAAAACATGAATGCAAAATACAATATAAAAAGCACAACCGGGATTAAAACCACACCAAAAAAAATTGATATACGGTAGGTTAAAACATAGAATTAAAACAGCAAAGTTTAAATTTAAGTTAAATTCAGTGTTAAAATGCTGAGAAAATAAAAAGGTCTTCAGCTGGTGACGAAAGGAGTACACTGTAGGCGCCAGGCGGACCTCTCTGGGGAGCTCATTCCACAGCCGGGGTGCCAAAGCGGAAAAGGCCCTCTGTGTAGGGTGACCATATGAAAAGGAGGACAGGGCTCCTGTATCTTTAACAGCTGTATTGAAAAGGGAATGTCAGCAGGTGTCAATTGTATATATGGAGAACCTGGGGAAATTCCATCTTCATCACACAAGTTAAAGCTGCAGGTGCCCTGCCCTCTTTTAAATCTGGCCACTCTAGTATAGCTCCTGCACCTTTAACTGTTGTGATGAAGAGGGAATTTCACCAGGTTCTCCATATATACAAATGACCCCTGCTGAAATTCCCTTTTCTATGCAACTGTTAAAGATACAGCAGCCCTGTCCTCCTTTTCACAATGGTCACCCTACCTCTGTGTATATGAGTGTATAACCAGTCTGTTGATTTACTCCTCCCCCTGCCCCTCCAGCTTTTTAATTTTCCTTTTCTCTCTCTCTCTCTCTGTCCATCTGTCCCACACAGGCTCATCATGGGCTTTGTCAGCAAACAGTATGTTTTCAGTTGCCTGAACAATGCACCAGTCGGCACTTTCCTGCTACGCTTCAGTGACTCCGAGATCGGTGGCATCAGCATCGCCTACGTCACTTACTTCCAGAATGGTATGGCCTTGCATATGGCAGCTGTTAGGGCTTCCTGTTCTCCCAGCTGATTTCTACAGCCGTCGAAATCAGATCCCCTACAGACATATACAATTGTTGGTTGCAGCACGATTGATGATAGCTAGGAACTGGAAGGTCCAAGGGGAATATTCTATTGAGGAATGGTATAAAGTAGTATGGGACATAGCCATTAATGATAAACTGACATGCAATATTAAGTGGAGAAAAGGCGTAACTAAAATAAATGAGTTCGAAGGAATCTGGAAACAGTTCCTAGTGTTCGTGTTTACTAAGGGAAGTGGGAAACCACCAGCAGAAGAAATGATTAGATTTTGGACTCAAGAATGATCCCGAGGTGGGGGGTGCACATTTATGTTAAGAATGAAGATGTTGTAGTGTGATAAGGCATATGTAATAGTTTTTGATATTTGTACTCAACAATTATTCAATATGTATGCAGCAGATATTTGATGTATTTTTTTTCTTATTGTGTTTGTTTTAGTTATATTTTGGAAATGTTTATCTATGTTTATATAGTGTTGAAAATGAATAAAAATTATTATATATATATAAAAAAAAAGAAATCAGATCCCCTGTCACTGTGGGAGGTTGTTTTTCAGCGTTCCCTTCACTTTGGCTGCAATCCAAAGCATTCTTACTTGGGAGTAAGCCCCAGTCAACTGACTAGGATTTACAGTTGAGTAAATGTCATAGGGTTGTGCTGTTTATCTAGCCGTTATGCTGTGAACACTGGCCTTCTCCTTCACAGCTGTTGTTATTATTATTATTTATTGCATTTATATACCGCCCCATAGCTGAAGGGCTTTGGGCGGTTTACAATGCCTCCTCCCAGCCATTGGAGCTCCTTGTGACTGATCTACAATGTGACACCACAGGACAGGATATAGAGGACTTATGTCTGTGGGAGCTGTGCCCACTTTCGATCCTACATTCCGCAGTCAGTGCGTAGGATAGGCACTTCATTCTGCTTGAGGAGGCATCCCGAGTTTCAGGGGTTACTGCTCCCTATTGTATTGGTGTTTCTATGAGCTCCATCAGACAAGGAAAATCGCGTTTGCTTAGCATCACTTCTCCGTCCGCGCGTTTGTCCCTCATTACTTCCTCTTTTGAAAGAGGAAGTAAACAACGTGCATGTGGCCCATTCATTGGGCCGTTTTGATCCTGCTGCTTCTCCTGCACACAGCCAGAGACAAGCAGCAACTTCTGTCTTTAAAATGAATCAAACTTAACTGGGGTAGAAGGGGCAGGAGGCGCGCAGGAGGCAGACGACGTTGTGAGAGGGACCTGTGAAGATCTGTGAGTGCCCAGTAGTGCAAAAAAAAATGCTAGTCTGATGGAGCTCTGTGACAGGACAGAAGACCATGCTCAGGGGAGCAGGCATCTCCGTTCTACTATGCGCTCACAACATTATTTTCTTCCTCTGCTGCTTTCTCCCTGCCTGGTTTAGGTTCCACACAAGTGGAGAACATCCAGCCATTCACGTCAAAGCAGCTGTGCATCCGATCACTTGCCGACTGCGTTATGGATCTGTCGCAGCTCGAGACACTGTATCTTGACAGGCCCAAACATGAGGCTTTTGGGAGGCACTATAACAGTAAGTGATAAGGAAGGCAAGGAGGAGTGGGCTTAGTTCCATCTGTTTCTGAAATGGCTGCTATTCCCCAAAAGCCAAGCATTCATTCTCTGCTTCTTGATAGGCAGGATCAGAACTGGATGTCTTCTGACAGCCCAGGTGGAAAGCGAGAATGACCTGGTTTGCATGTCACGATAGCCCAACCTGGTTTAATTTAACCGCAGGGGCTGTTGCTTCATGTTGGGTGCCTTTGGGTGCCATTAAGGAGTATCAAGCTGTAATAAAACACAAACAATAACGTTGTGCAATGAGCCACAAACATTCTACATTCACTCAGCATTTGATAAATGGTTGCCTGTATACATTATTTCTCCCCAACCCCACCATGTTCCAACACATGGTTAGGTATTTCCCCAAGGACCACTACACACTCATTTTAAATCAAATGTGCTTTCCACTCAGTGCTACTTTCCCAGCATAGATCCTCTTCTGCGTTCTGTCTTTAACAAAAAAAATTGTAAGTAATGCTTAAACAACCTATTTTCTTTTTTCAGTAGCTGTACGTCAAATGTAAAAGCTACACAGCCTAGAATGGCCATTGGCCGCAATTCTATAAAAATGCCAATGGCCTTGAATCTGTCACACAGCTAAAACAAACTGGGGGCTCATCTGCACCAAGCAGAGTATTCCACTATGAAAGCAGTATGTAAAGGGCAGGAGCCACACTACTGCTTTACAGCAGTATTGAAGTGCATTGACAACTGTTGGGGCCCATTGACACATACTATATATTGCTTTCATACTGCTGTATGCTGCTTGGTGTGGCTCTTGCCGTTTGTGTTCCTCTTTCATGGTGGAGTATCCTGCTTGGTGTAGATGAGCCCTGAGAGCTATGCAAGGGTTATTTAACACTCAGCAGCTGTGTTTGCACACCATGGCAACCCCTAAGTGGCGGTTGGGCGCATATTGGGCGCATATTGTTTTACTATGATTTTATTAGATTGTAAGCCTATGCGGCAGGGCCTTGCTATTTACTGTTTTACTCTGTACAGCACCATGTACATTGATGGTGCTATATAAATAAATAATAATAATAATAATAATAATTAGACAAACCTCAAATAACCTATGACTTGTTTTAGGGTTATCCAATGGCTGTCTAACCCTCAAATAACCCCTGCGCCCTGGGTTCACATAACATAAAAACCATGGCATAAAAACCATACCCACGGGTACCATGGCAGATCCTGTGGGTAAATTAAACCAGGGTGGACTGCTGTGACTTGTGAAGAGGCCCATTATGTCTCTGGACTGGTTCAAATGATTGCCAGGTTGCCTATTCAAGCCACAGTTTGTTGTGTCATCCAAACCTGGGTGACGGGGGTTGAGGGTTAAACCCTCAAATAACCCATGGCCTGTTGTAGGGTTATTTGAGGGTTGTTTAACCCTTAAACAACCTCTGCTGCTCAGGTTTGGATGATGCAACGAGCCATGGCGACCTCCCACCAGGGGCTGAATATTCAAATTGGTCACCCACCTGTGCTGCAACTCACTGTGATTTAAATAAGCTAAAGTGGGCTGCAGTGATTGTATGAGCTGGACGTGTGTGTGCGTATGTGTGTATGTAGGATGGGGGTTGTACATTAGAAACCGCAAAAGAAGGCTGATACCTAATCCAGGTTTTCTCCCGTGCAAGGATGGGCAGAAGGTAGATTGGGGATGTACTGGTAGATTTCTGAGTGATTTGCCAATAGATCGCCAGGCGTTTCTGATTCCCAATTGTTTAACAACAGAGCAACAAATGGGCTCCCCTTCTCTAAATTCGCCTGCAGAGATGGAGGAAAATGGTGGCAGTAGGGATTTTTGTGTGAGTGGACTGTGAATTCAATTCTGGTAGTAGAAAACAAATCCTGGGCTGAATGTGGTTTTGGCAGCACCCGTCTTCTGTACTTCTGAAAGTATGTTCCTCCCTTCACAAGCCAGTCATTTGCACCTGGCTGTGGTTGGTGGACTTTGAGGTTCTAGTAAGGAATAAAGTAGGTCCCCCACAAGCCTGACGTCAGTCCACCCTTGCGCTAGTGAAACCGAAGTCTAGAGGCTTTGTCTTTTAAAGCCTCATGTGTAGAGGATCCTTCTCCCTTTATGAACCTCTCGTCCTCTAGGGCAGCCTTCGCCAACATGGTGCCCTCTAGAAGTTTTAGATGACGACACCCATCAGCTCCAGCTAGCATGGTCAGGAATGGTGGGAATTGTCATCCAAAACACCTGGAGGTCACCATCGTGGGGAAGGCTGCAGTAGACCTATAAGCTTTTGCCATGTGCTGTGCTCTGCCTTCACTCGCTGGGGTTTGGATGGTGGCTCATAAGTTGACCCATAGCCCAACCGCTGCCCACCCCCACCCCACCCCGGGGTCCTAGTTTGAGAAATTGTCTTTATGAAAAATGTTGAACCTGCTTGTGTGTCGTGGGCATGAACATTGGGTGTGTTTCCTCCTACAGAAGAGAAACCAACGAAGACCCCTTACGTCCCAGCCACATTGAAGATAAGTGTGGGCCCGTGAGTATGCAAATTCTTCTACTTCTGGGGAAAACAACATGGTTCAGATGAATGAGGATTTCTCCTACTTCTCTTCACTTTATTGGGGATGCGGTAGATATGCGCTAGAGATCTGTTCCTAGCTTAATTCCCAACTAATTTACCTCTCAGCTAGTAGACAATGCCTTGAACCAGGGGTGGACAACTTGTAGGCTGAAACATCCTGTATGCACCAGTTGCTGGGGAACATGGGTGGGAGGGTGCTGTTGCACCATGTCCTGCTTGTTCATCCCTGGCTGATGGCTGGTTGGCTACTGTGTGAACAGAGTGTTGGACTAGATGGACCCATGGTCTGATCCAGCATGGCAGTTCTTATGTTCTTATCTGGAGAGCCCCAACTCCCATCAATCCTAGCCAGTATAGCCAGTGGCGAGGGATGATGGAAGCTGTAGGCTAAAACATCTGGAGGGCCACAGGTTGCCCACCTCCACCTTAAAAACAAAGGATTGGCTCCAGATTTAGTCTGGAGTAGACCCATTGAAACCAATGGAACTTAAGCTAAGGCCAGTGGGGAATTGGCAAGCCTAGCAGCTAGTGCTGGAATTATTATGAATCAATGGACTGAGAATTGTTTCCCCTTCCAATAAAACAGGGTAGATTGAAAGAAGGGTGATGCTGAGTCGTCTTGTGTTTCTTCTGAAAATGGAAAGTTGGTTGTAGAATCATAGAATAGTAGAGTTGAAAGGGGCCTATGAGGCCATCAAAGCCACCCCCCTGCTCAGTGCAGGAATCCATCTTAAAGCATCCCTGACAGATGCTTCTTGAAGGCCTCTAGAGCTCCCTGGGTCATTGGATCCATTGTCATACTGCTCTAACAGTAAGTTTTTCCTGTTGTCCAGCCAGAATCTGGCTTCCTGTAACTTGAGCCCATCTCCTTCCTCTGCCTTACCCAAAATGGCAGCGAATATATAATACAAATGCCATTTTGAACAAGGCACAGAAATACCATTTAAACAAAGATCGGATATAGCATCTTTGCTAGTGAAGATGCAAGAAGTGTATGTGCGTGTGGGTATACAGACATATGCACACACATATACACATGCCTAGAAAGTAGGGCTGATCACATTGTGCATGTATACAACTTGGTATTTCATCATGTGGTGACTTGAGAACAGTGCCCTCCGGAGGTGTTGGACTCCAAACTCCCAGAATCCCCCACTCTGCTTTAGGCCAGGGGTTGGCAGAAAGTAGATCTCCAGATGTTTTGGACTTCAATATCCAGCATTCCTGTCTATTGGCCATGCTCCTTCTGGGAGTTGAAGGCCAATAGATCTGCTTTCTGCCCTCCCCTTCTCCAGCACATAAAAGGAGTCCTAGTTTATTGGACTAAAGTTCCATCTACCCCAGCATCTTGTTTCCAACAGTGACCAGACAAATGCCACCCAGAAACCCACAAGCAGAGCAAGAAGGAAACAGCCCTGCCCAGTATTTGCCCATGGCATCTGGCATTCAAAGCCACTGAATACGGCGGTCCCATTTTGCTATTGTGGCTAACGATGGACCTATCCTCTATGGACTTGCCTTGATCTGTTTTTAAAGCTGACTAGGCCGGTTTCCATCACTACATTTTGCAGCAGTATATTGCATATGTTGACTGTACTGTGCAAAGAACTCACCGATAGTTGAACATTTGAACAGCCTACACCGAAGAGTATTGTGTGAGTTGAGGGGCTATGAGCTCCGTCTCTGGTAGTTGGTACATGGCAGGGGTGCAGAACCTCAGGCCCTGGGGCCAGATCTGGCCTGCCTGCGGTTCTCCCCAGATGGCCACACACCCTTCCCTGAGTCCCACTATCTTTCCCCTCATCCCCAATCTTTTGGTGGCTTCCCAACTTTTGTGCAGTTTCCCCTCTACTCTGAAAGGCTCAAACGTCTTTCCTAAGTCTTGAGTTTCTGGCTGTGAGAGTTTTAAGCTAAAATAATGCTGGGAATGCAGACCCCCAAAGCTTAGCAGAAATGGAATCTCGCCGTCGGGCTGAAAGAGGATCTGTGCTCCTGCTCTGTGACAACTCTCTGACACTTGCAAATCATGACTCAGGGGCTGTCTTGAGGAGGCACATGGGTGCCTCAACCCCCCCAAACCCCCATGCTTGCGCTCCTTCAGGTTGTCCTCATCTAAGGAGCGAGGAAGAGTGGCCGTCCCATGCACCGCTGCCCATGCACCGGGGTACCCGCACCTCCATCCCTCCAGGTTTTGTTTTGTTTCGTTGTAAACCTTTTTCTCGGGGCCAAGCATCCTTCTCCCCTCATCGGAGGAGGCGCGGAGGCAGCCATTCGGCTCGCTGGCCCACCCCTGTCCTGGCAAATGGCAACCAATCAGGGGCCGCCATCTGCCTGGACATGCCTCCGACGCAGCTCCAGAGCAAGGCGACAGACAGCAGATGCCTCGCTGCAAGAGAGAAAAAATGACCTAGCACTACTGCAGAGCCACCCTGGGGCTTTCCCCTTGGCAAGACAAGGCCTTAGTATGGCTAGCACTGAGTCATCAACTGTCCCGTGTGAATTCACCAACCCGTAGATTTTCCATAACAAATGGAAGCTGATGCAAGCTATGTTCAATTCCAGGACTTCCTTGTACCCTTCTCCATCCATTCTGAACCCAGCCGACTCTATGAACAACCTCCACGGGCAACCTGTAATGCTTTCTGATCCTGCTTCTCATGAGTAAGTGTCCAGTCTCTAATGTGAAGAGAATCCTGTCGTTGGGAGTATAATGGCTCTATGTGTGTGTGTGTGTGTGCGTGTGTGCGAGAAACAGGATAAGGAAGGCTGCCCATGGTTTTACATTGCCCTCTAGGAGTGAGTAAAATGTTTTATTGGAGAATTCAGTATGTAGTCCCTATGATTTCCTCTAGCATGAAGAAGGTAAGGGACCACGGGACAGAGGCAGACTACCCTTTGAGGGGTAGAGGCTGGCCAGAGGGGCTCATGGACCCTAATTAAAGCACAGGGACCATAACGGCCTGCTCTGGGACGCTGATGTGAGCTTCTTTACGTAGCTTCTGCCCCTCCTTCTAAATATCCTTCAGGAATCTTGTAATATCCTTAAGCAGTGCACAGTGGAACGGGGATGCTTTCTTCATACAAAAAAAAAAAAAAGGTTACAAAACACTGGCAGCTGAACCAGTGGTCATGTTCAGGCATTACAACAATCAGGGTATTTTAAATAGCTTCCACCTGGGGCTAATCAACCCTGGGATGCTCTAAACCTGGGTTGTCTCTGCCCCAACAAGCCAGGATTCCCAGTTCAAACATCATGCTAAACAGCCCAGGGATGGAGCATTCCTTGGCAGGAGCCAGCATACTGACTTGCTCCCGCTTCATTTACAACAACCGCCTTGAGGCCCAGCATTGGGCAAAAGGCGGGATATAAATAACAACAACAACAACCAGGGTTTAAAAAAAACGGGTCGTATTATTATTATTATTTATTTATTTATTTATTTATTTATATAGCACCATCAATGTACATGGTGCTGTATAACTTCCCATTCCATCCCATTCCTCCACAGAGTTAAATGCCCTGTGGAGGAATGAAGTGTGTAACACTGATGCTTATATAACTTGTCACCTCCTACAGCTAACAACTACGTGCACAAGAGAATCACGAAATTCAGCGACGTAAATAATCGTTAAAGAGTATGACTGACATCAGCATAACCCCACCCCACCCCAACCTGCTGGTTTCGTGGGAGTTGGGATATGAAAGCATTCACCCATTTTTTAGGATGTGTTCTTGGAAAGTTTTTGATTTCGAGAAGAGGCCATGAACTCACGTGACTTAAGTCTGTGACAACAGGCCAAACTACACATGATATTGCAGAGGGGAAAGCCCCGGGGTGGCAGCAGCCATTGCGGAGCCATCCAAGGGCTTTTCCCCTGAAGCACCGAATTCAAAGAGTCTGGGACTTATCCCAACTTCTTTCTGTGGAGCAAGGTGACAACGGTGCATCTCTATCGCCTTGCTCCTTCCCCGAATTTGGAGCATCTTTTAAAAGGGGGGGGGAGTTTCTAGCCCTTTTCATTATAGAGATACAAAGAAAAAAATGCACGGGCTTTATTTTACTCAGTTGCTTGCTAAGAAGTAAGTCTGGTCTCTCACATTCCATCATTTTCTGGCCAGCAAGTGCGTCATGACAAGTACATAATGCTTAATGTAAATAAATCTGGCATATATATATATATATATATATATATATATATATATATATATATATATAATACACAATAGTTACTCAGTGCCTTTATGACGGCTTGCAGCAGTTCGTGTGTAATGGTTACAGTGTTGGCCTAGAACTAGGGAGATTTCAGGTTCAAACCCCCACTCAGCCATGATCCCCACTAGTTGATTTTGGGCCAGTTACTCTCTCTTTCCACGTAACAGGGTTGTCGTAAGGAGAAAAAGGAGGGAAGCCCTATCTACGCTGCCCTGAGCTCCTCAGAGGAAGGGTGGGATAAGAATGCAATGAACAAATAAATGAAGGCAGGATTAAACAATGAAATAAATATATTAAAAACAAGGCTTGGATTCAGCATCTTTGTCCTGCTAGTGGAAAACTAACAGTCCTCTCCTCTCTGCAGCCACCTGTGTGGCCTCCAATTCTGTTCTGGAGAGCTGGGGGACTCACCGGAGGAGACTTGGGCCTTGTCTAGACAATGGGTTTGCCTTGGGGTGGATTTGCAGTAGCAGCAGGTCATCTACATGACACAGCCGCCACTGTGAAGCCATCCCGTGGCAAACCCTGGAAACTCCGCTGAAAAAAAGTCAGGCACTTACCCCAACTTTTTTTGTCTGCGGAGGCGTGTCACAGCCGATGGCACTCGCTGATTGGTTGCCGTTGGCTGGACAGGGAAGGATGCACACTTCCAGGAACTCAGGAGAGCCCCGTGGTAAATAAATACAAAAAATGGGGGGGGGGAGAAGAACGGGGCCTGTTCCTCCCCCCCCATTTAATTTTTTTTTTTATCTGTATCTGTGAAGCTGTGCAGATACAGATAATTATAATAAAAAATGGGGCGGGTCCCCCTCCTCATCAGCATCCCCCTGCGTCCCCCTCCTCATCTTCCTCTGGCTGCCTCGTTCCTGCCCCATCCCTCCCGGTGCTCAGCACAGCGGAAGCTGTGATGGAAAGTCCACATTTGCGTTCCTTTCTGTGCAGATGTTGGGAAGGAATGCAAGTGTGGGAGCCGGAGGCCTCACGGCGCCAAAGCACTACCATCAAGACTGGTGCTTGGAGGTCATGCGGGGGTGATGGTGGCGGTAGGAGAGGGCTCGGAAGCTCTGTGCTGCAAGCGGTATCCTTCCGCTGGTGTAACGCTGATGCTAGATACAACTCCCAAGTAAATAAATGTTTCTTGCAGTGGCCCTAGCTCTGCGTATCCATATCAAAGCACTTGTAATAAGATCTCTTTTTTACTGTACCTTTGGCAAATGTTCTTTTGCATGCTGTGCCCTTGCCACAGGCAGATGATTATGATTCAACCAACTATGGACATGTCTCCCTCCATGAGAACATCGTATGGAAACCAGCAATTGCTGCCGTAAGCATCCCTGCTAAACAGGCTGTTTTGTGTGTATTCTGTGTGTGTGTGTGTGTGTGTGTGAGAGAGAGAGAGAGAGGAAACAGAAAGACTAAATTTTACACATTTGTATCACTAAAAAACCAGCAAGCCAAGATAATATATAGAAAAATATATTTATTAATACATACAATTTCAAAGCAGCAAACATGGCAACCCGTCCAACATAATTGTTCATAGTCTGGACCCAGTGCTTTAAAACATCGTCTGTACGTTAAAACAAAAATGTTTATATACAATTGCTCTATTCATTGAATGCACTTTGGCTCTTACTCTTCATCAGCATAGTATGGTTTTTGGGGCACATCGCATGTATTTATTTAGTGTCTTTGTCCACATGTTTCCCTAGCGCTTCTCAGATGTAGCTTTGCTGAAGTTAGACTAGTGCTGTTTTTGTTTTTCCACTAAGAAACTGATCAAAACCAACAGAGAGCCAAAGCCTTTTTAACAAAGCCTTTAATGGTTAAATTCACGTTTGCACATTGTTTTGTTTTAATTGTTTTTATTACTTTTAAATTATATACTGGTTTTAACTTGAGTCATGGTTTAATTTTTTAGCGGTGTATATTTATTGTTTTATATTGTATGACTTTATCTGTACGCCGCCCTGAGATCCTAATGATATAGGGCGGGATACAAATGTTTTACATTTATAAATAAAAAGACTTGAATCCTCTTGTCATTCCCTTGAGCCAGGTAGCTTCAGAGTTTAAGTTGGTGTTTTGTGGAGGTGTTAGGACTTCTTCCAGTGGGAGTTGAGTTGTCCACTCTGTTCTTCTCTTGCTTCCCATAGTGAATTAATGCCCCACCAATACAGTCTGGGCAATGCTTCACCCCTCGGTCCAATGGAGACATACGCCATGCCTCAGGATGTCGATATGATGGACTGTATATCTGAGCTCACCCCAACATACCCGAGGGATCTTCAGCTCTGTGTGGTGCCAAGTATGATCAAGTGAGTATGGTAACCCATGCGGGCAGGTGGGCGGGAGAGGGCGTCAGTGGTGAGCTTCTTTCAGCGCAAGGGCTGAATTCAGATTTGGAGAAGCTCTTAGTGAGGATCATGGCTGAGGGGGGATTTGAACCTGAAATCTCCCTTCAGCGGTGGGCAGGGCCAAAAGCAAAATGATACGGGGCCAAAATGGCAGCACATTTTAGTTTAAAACTCTTACTGCCAGTAACTAAGCCTCAGGGGAGTCATTTTCTCCTTTCTCTTCTTCCAGGCATTTAACAGCATATGCGGAGTTTGTTTGTTTTTAACGGACCCCGGAACAGCTGTTTTTATAAGGATACTGTTGTTTTTATGCTTTTTATGTTTTTAAACTTTGTATATTTGTTTTTAATGTTTACTGTTTTCAACTTTTGTAAACCGCCCAGAGAGCTTTGGCTATGGGGCGGTATATAAATGCAATAAATAAAATAAATTTTGTTTGCTTAGAACAGGGAGGGGGGAGGCTGTGCTAAAGGCAGGAAATGGCTAAATGATTGGTGGTCAGGGGAAGCGGGGTGGAAAGAGGCTCTTGGAGGGCCGGATTGAGACCTTTGGGGGCCCAGATTTGGCCCACAGGCCTGAGGTTCTGCACTCCTGGGATAACAGGTGGGAAAGGGGATCTTCCTTCCCTGAACTGCCAGTGGTCAATCGACCTTAGTGACTGCTTCCTCTTCCTGTCATTCTGTCTGAGGGTATGTCATGGCTTCTCCCAATGAATCTTGGGAATTGTGGTTTTGAGAAGGGGCTGTGATATTATGACTAGCACTGAGTTGCCCCTTTCATGGTATCAGTTCCCAGGGTTTGTTGTTGTTTTTAGCCGTGAGCTGGCGTGAAGAATCAAGCGGTCTTGAAACTAGTTTAAATATTTACTACAGATATGCCCTATGTACCGGGGTGTGGCTCAGTGTGGAGAACAGGACTGTGGTTAGCCTTGCAAAGGGAGCTAAAAGTTAAGAGGAAAGGGAGAGAGGTGGAGGATACGTCTGAACATTGCAGCAGTAGGCTTGGTGTAGATAGCTTGGCTACCGATGAGATGCCAAGGAAACTAGGAGGTGCCACGGCAGTATTCAGGAACCTCTTGGACAAACGTGGGGCTGGGGGCAGGGAAGAGATGAGGGCAAGCATATGCATGCCTGTTTGTTGCTTTGCAAGGGCTTTAGCCTTGTACTCACTCACCTTCTCTTTTGCCTTCCTAGGATGCCAGACACGATTTCGCCACCCTCCGATGAAGACCTGGACTTCCTACTAAATCCTGAGCACAACCTGAATCACTGTTGTGAGGATCCAGCATGACTAGCATCTGTGCATAATCTTTCCATCCAAAGCTTTGGAGGGACTTTTATGGACTACGCAGCCATCAAGCCTGGACACGCGAGGGCAATGGTGGCTGGTGCCATTTTTTTATAGGGTACAGAAAACTCTTCTTGTGGCTCCACCCACATGCACTTCCCCTGCTATCGGAACCCTCAGACCTGCTCTCGAATCAAGAGAAGCTTCGATGCTGTGCTGGATCATATCATGAAACTATATGCTTTGCCAAGGGGCGTTCACCAGTTTTGATTAGGCAGGATTGCTAGGCACATGTTGTACCAGAGGCACAATCCCACTATTATGGAGTCTCCCTCCCTTGCAGCTTTGCACTGCCCTCTAGGGGTACAGGGCCCTATGGTCCTGCGGCTACTTCTGAATGATTGGGAGTGATGGGTTCCCTGTTGTAAAATATTGGACTTTGATGGCCACCAGCAGCCAAGCCAAGAGGGCATTTTCTCAGGATCTTTGGACTCAGCTGCTCCTTGGGTTAAGGTTGGTTGGGCTGCTGGGCAACTGGCCATGTGGAAAGACTCTAGTTGGCTCTTCTGTGCTGTTTGTCCAGTTTTTGCTTCAGAAGAAGAGATGCCATACTCTTGCCCAGGATTAAAAACCCACCAATCCCCATTGAACATCATAGTGCTGGTCGTACTGAGGCTGAGAGGTTTGTCAGACGAGCGTTTTATCGTACACTTGCTACTGCCCACTTACAGATGTACACGAGTCCTTCAGACGTCCTCCACCTCTCGCTCGTTTTTCCGTCGCAAAATAGACCTTTTAATCTTTTTTTTAAAAAAAACCAATGTGCTTTTTTTTTTTAAAAAAAATAATAATTAAAAAACAATTTTTAAAAAAATCTCCTGCTGGGTGCAGGAAAAGCGGTGTGATAAAAACAACCTCTGAATGGACCACATGGTCTTTGTTGACTTCCTCTTTCCCCTCCGGGAACAATGAGGAAGTGTGGAGAAGCGATGGTAAGCTGTCGGGGAGGGGGAAGAAATGGCAGCTAGGAGCTGGAGGCTAGAGGTGTGAATCCCCCTGGGCCCTGCCCCTGTTAAACTGGCCTGCTGCCTGAGTGGTGGTGGAGGACATCGTCCAGTCACCAGTGTTAAAATAAGACTCACCTGCCAGGTGTCTTGGCTTATGTCCTTCGAAGGGGAGAGGCCTAATCTTGTCTTTCGCCACAGGCAGCAAAACATTGTGTGCCAGTCTTGGAAATTTGCACATCCTCCACTGCTCATATCTTTCAGGACGATCCATTTCCAAAGCAGTGTTGGTGCGAGTTTTTGGCTGCAAGACCTAAATGGAATAATCTTAAGCCATTTCTCCTGCCTGGACAAGTTGGAGTTCAGTCTTCCCCTATATTGCCAGCCAACATCTTCCTCCACCTTTCCCTTTGGCTTCCTTGTTATTCAATCTCCACCCCACCTCATCGTCCAATGTCCCTTAATCCCATTTTGCAGCTGGTGTAGGGTGCAATTTATAATAAGCCATAAAATAAGACTTTATTCCAAAATAACAAAATAAATAATCTACTGTACACATTACAAAGGAAAGGGTGCTAATTTTTCCTATAAAGACACCAAAGGCTCTATGGGAGAGGGTGACGACTAGAACCAATAGCAAGTGCGTATTTCTGATGCCTCGGCAGGTTTTCAAGGCTTCCCTGAACAATCTGTGTTTTACACCTGGAGTTTTCCAGCAATCGTTTACTCCAGGGAGGTTTGCTCTTGGACTGCTCCAGTGGCCATGTCTTTCGGGATGAAGTGACTGCTGCTCCTCTTTGGCCTCCATCCCGAGAAGCAGCAGTCCTGCTAGAGTCCTTTGCTTTGGGCAAAGGGGAAGAGAGGGAGTTGTCTTTCTCAGTGCCAGCGGTACAGGCGCCATGCTATGCCGGAGAACTCTCAAAATGGCAACGGGTGAGGACAGGTGCCCTTTCCCCCTACGGTTTTCTCAACTACAGTTCCTCTCTTCATTCCCTACACTTATTGAGCAGGGAGAGAGGGGGCTACAGTCAAGGAAGCCCTTGAAAGAGACACACACACACACACCCTCCCCAGACACAGCACGATCTACCTTCCGCAAGAGGACAGGGACCTTCCGTGAGAGCTGCACTTGCGGATGATCCCGCTGCCTGATTTTTAGGGAACCCTCTCTGCAACACTACAGCTCATACCATGCAGCAGGATCTCCTGACTGTAGCACCTTCAGGGGGCTGCCGTAGGAAAGAGGGGGTGGGGAAGTCCACCTTCACCAGTGACTTGATCCAGATGAAATCTGGACCGAAGCCCTCTCAATTCTTCCGGTGCTTAATTCCTCTTGGCAGTTCATTCCCTGCCCTGCTTGCATTAGAACCGCAGATGGAAAAGTATAAAGTCTAGACAAGGCTCAAGAACGTCGGCTGACTGCCTTAGGAAAGGCCAGGGAAAGAGAGAAAGAAATTGCTATAGCAAAGTGGGAGGGGTGGTTTTCCTTCCAGCTCTCATCAAGACAAGACCCACTTCCCCTTTTCTTCCCCTTCCTTTCCCATTTACAAATTATATAAAGTCAGGGTGCAGGAAGGCTAACAGGCAGGCAGGTGGAATTCCCGCAGCTGTATAATTTCAGTATATTACAAAAAATAATAATAAATCTGCTGCCGGAACATGACGGGGACAGAAGAGTAATCGTCACCAGCATGTCCACAAACAAACAGCAGCAAATAAATAATGTGGGGGCTGCCTGATCAGGTGTAAAATTCTAGAATAGGCTCTTTAGAGCTGTCACGGAAGCAAAGTACTTCGACACAGGGCTGAGCCCATGATCAGTACTACTATAGGTGACTAAATGCCAAGGGAAGTAATGTCAGAGCCGCTTTCAGCCTTCTGTATGAGATCTGCATTGGAGGGTGGGGTGGGGGGAGAAATTGATGGGTGGACGTTGGGGATGTGTCTCACTAGGGAGTCTTTGTGCATATGCAGGGGCGTGCACGTGTGAGAGAATGGCAGTGAAGAGAATGTGTTGTATGTACACATATGGGAGGCATGTATGAGTCAGTGCGTGGTTGTAAGAAATGTGGGTGTGGGGAGCATTTGGGAAGAAGATCAACGTTTTGTGGCTGAGAAATTGAAAGCCTTTCCATAAAGGGCAGTATATTTATGTGCTCTTATTTATTTTAAAAAATGGCTGTGTACACCACAGTCCCAAGCCCCACACGAGGGGAAAGGCTGTGAGTGAGACTTGACCTCGCAGGGCCAAACCAGTCAGAGACTTGGCCTCCCTGAGCTCATGGCTATCGGCTGTAACCAGGATGCCTCCCCACTCTCTGAGTTAACAGGATGACAGGCTTCTGCTTTGCATGGCACACTTTCCTTGTCCTCCATTTTGTGAAGAGAACTGGGAGTGGGTAATGGATGTGTGTTGTGGTAGTATGGCAGTCCTCCATCAGTCAAAGAAGCCAAGCGCACCTCCTTGCGGTGGTGCAGAGGACTGCACCCCTCTCCCTTGCAGGCCTTCCGATGTGCAGAGCTGGTTGGCACATTATTGCTTGGTGACCGAATGACGAGTCACCTGCCACTCATTGCCGGCTGGTCTCCGGTTCCACCTTAATGCTGTTCCTTCTCACCTCAGGCTGTGCTGCTGGAGGCTGGCAGCGCTCGGAAAGGGTTTCCCCGAATTCTAGAATGAGAAATCAAGAGTTAAGAAGAAGACTGCAATTTCCTGACCCGGGCTTGCCTCTCTTTCTGATTATTCACGTCAACTAGCAACACTCTGCTGTCACAACTGTGGAATTTCTACAGAGGCATGTCCCCACCCACCCCCATTGGCAAACTTTTGAAGGGGTGTTTAGCATTTGAACGGTGAAGTACCATATCCCTCACTTATCTCTGCTAAGTGAGGGATATGGTTACACTGGTTACAGAGAAAGGTCACCATGTGGAGACCTTTGCTTGTCAAAAGTTATTTTATAATGTCAGCTTTTAATTTATTAGTGAAATGCAAATGGCTGGGCAGATACTTCTTGTTTGCTCTTGCAATCTATTTCTGAAGTATGAATCAGCAGGATGAGCTGACGTAATCCTGAGCTTTTTCACAGTGCACAAACTTCTTACTGGAAGCAAGCAAAGAAGTGCCAATCTTATAGCGAATATATATATATATATATATATATATATTTTATTGCATTTATATGTCGCCTTTTTTCTCCAAGGAACCCAAGACGGCATACATAATCCTCCTCCTCCTCTCCATTTTATCCTCACAACAACAACCCTATGGGGTAGGCTAGGCTGAGGTTTTGTGACTGGCCCAAAGTCCCCCAGTGGGTTTCCATGGCCGAGTGGGGTCTAGAACCTTTATCTCCCAACTCCTAGTCCAAACACCTTAGCCACTACACCACACTGGCTCTATGCATGTATGTTGCAATTATTTAAGCCTGTTTGCCATGTCGCCCTTTTCCTGACCAGGCCTGTGTAGGAAGTATTTGCTTAGACTACGCATGGGCAACTGGTGATGCGTGGCTACTCTCTGTGCGGCTTGCATAGCCCCTAGGGTGGTCTGCCCACTTTTCCTCACTGCCTAGCTGATCAGCTATCAGCAGAGGGATAGGGAATGGATTACTGGGGGAGCAGGGAGGAGGTGTCAACCTTGCCCCCTCCCAACAATCCCAATGCAGAGGTCTCTTGCGGGTTGTGGAGATGCTTTAAACTCCCCCAACACACACACTAGTGATCCCATACCCTGATCTCAATGGGACAGGTGGGAGATGTAAATCTCCCCATCCCTGTGCCTGGAGATATGAGTGGGTGCATTTGTACGAGTATATATACATGTGTGTGTGCATGTGCGTCTGCGTGCACAGCCTCCAACTCATCACCCGGCAATGCATGCAGACCTCAGGGCCAAAAAGGTTGCCTGCTCCTGGTGTAGACTGTGTCGTTTCTGAACTAAACTAATGGTTCAATATCTAAAGTGCTTAATTTCAGTCCTCATTTATCAGCAAGAGCAGTGAAAACCCTATTTCACTGAAACTTTCACCGATTGCTTTTCAAAGGCCCTGCCCTCTTGCAGTTTCTGACTTGTAAAAAAAATAGATTGGTTCATGTCACAAGGCTGATATCTCGCCTTCATTTCCACAATCTTGACAGCTTTTTCCTATTTAATGGCACGACCCCAGTAATGCAAGATACTTTGGGGAAGGGAATCCTGGAGCGAAGGAGAATCTGCTGCGATAGGTTAACTTCCTGCTATTGTTTCTTTATTATCAGACAAGGCAAATGTGGGGGCTATAGAGGCCGTCTATTTGCCTCCAAGCCCTTGATGTATACCTTAGGTAGAGAGCTATTTTATGTTTCGTATTCCAAGTGATTTCCTAAGAATAAACTTATTTTTTTAAATCACTCACGCTAATTTGCATCTGCCCTTGAACCTTCTGCATCTACCAGTGAACTAAAGGCTAAATGTCAACCTTCTCTAACCTGGTGCCCTTCAGTAGTTTTGGACTTCAACTCTTGCCAGCACGGCCAAGGGTTAGGAATGCTGGGAGTTGTAGTCCAAAACATTTGGAGGGCACCATGTTGGGGAAGTCACAAAATACGGCCAAAAAAAAGATATTTTGGTTTTATAGGAGAAACTTTGGCACCGCCAAATACATAAAGAGCAAAACAAAGATGAAATTACAGGGCCATTTTGAGTGGCGGCAAGTGATAATTAGCAGCTTTATGATTTTGTATTTTTTTTAAATAGGGAAACGCTTCACCAGGTTTCCCACAGCTGGCTATGGGTTATAGTCAATAAAGGTTGTGAATGTGGTATAAAGCAGTTTAGTTGAGGTTGCATAACAATTGCTTTGTTGAATCAGATCCAAGGTCTCTCTTGTGCAGTACTTTGTCTCAAACATTGGCAAGCTAAATGCCCCAGGAAACTCACAAACGGGGCGGGACACACACACACACACACACACACACACACACACACAAAAGAACAGCACACCTAGGATAAAGCAAAGTTTCCAGTACCATGGGGCTAAAACCTACCATCCCCTCTAGGCTTTACAAAGCTGGCCATCCCTGAATTATATACGTACAATTCCGTCCTCGCTTTTCTCTAGGATCTCAGTTTCCCGGGCAACAATTTAATCACACACCCCTGGAGTGGTAACATGAGCCTGGCACCAACCCACGTGTGATGCAAAGCTGTGAGCCTGTTCAGTAACAAGACACCCCCCCCGCCCCCAAAATAGAGAGCAATCCTCCCACACCTTCCTGCATGCCCTCCCTCTGCCATGCACAGGTGTGCCCTCTCCTTGCACATAATGTGTAGGTTGGTTTCTTCTCTACTAAACGGCAATCGAGCGTTCTTTGTACAACAGGGCCGGGGAACCTCTTTCAGCCCAAGTACTGGATTCCATTTTGGAGAACCTCTCGGGGGCCGCATTCTGGTAGTGGGTTAAAACGCCTATTGCCAGTAACATTTCAACCTTTCAGAAAAAGGGAAAAAACTCTGCAAAAGCCAGGAAACACCAAGCAATCTGTGGTCAGTGGAAAGGGGCGAAGCCATCAGGGGAGCCTTGGAGGGCCAAATTTGGCCCTCGGTCCTTAGGTTCTGTACCTCTGCTGTACAAGATGGGGTGAATGGCTTTCTCAACTCTTAATTCATATACTGCATACTATTCACAGGCTCCTTGCTATCCCAACCACAGTATTATTATTTAATCCATGCAGATGGGCAAGCCGTCCCTTACTATCCCAGACTTGTGCTACCACCAAGCTCTGCTGGAAGACCAGGAAGGGGAGCAGCAGCAGCTTACCTGGAAGCTGGGCTTTTCCTGGCAGGCATGGGCTGAGCCGTCCTACCCGCTCGTGCGATACCAGCCGGGCCAACCGTAGCCCTTCGTCCATCAGAGTCTGCTGCAAGATATGGCGGCTCCAGAGTCCGTGGGGTGGGAGGCTCAGCAGTGCATCAGGAGCAGCGTTGGGGGGTGGCGTAAGCCGAGGGCAGGATCCTGTAGCTGCAGACAAAGAGAATCAACTAGGGGGGTTGTCCCTTTACCTGGCGCAAAAATAGCCTGCATCACAGTGTCTTCAGAACCTAGAACGAATCATACAGGCCAGAGTCATTGCAGGAGACAGTTTTGCATCCCTGGGATTCTGAAATAAGAGAAGCGCTATAGGTCTTTTGCTAGTGAGAATATCTTTTTTTCTGCATCCATTTCTCTTTGAGCAAAGAAAAAACACAAGGAAAAAACCCTGGTTCTTTTCCATTCTGATAGGTACAGAATTCAGTGTAACTCCAAAGTTTGCATGTCACTCAAGGGAAGTGGATTCACATGAAAAAAGCAACCGGGTTTTAATCATTGATTTAAACCAAGTTTCCCACTGACACTCCATATATTTTCCAAACATGCATACGAACTGGCTCATCTAACTATGAAAACATAGTAATTTACAGCTAAACATCTCAGAGGGCATGCTTTCAATGATGTATCTAGTATTTTTAATAATTTTAGAAAGTGTTAAGCAGCTCACTTTTGATTTAACAGATAACTCCTCACGTTGAGCTTGTGTGCTCAGCAATAATGTTTCCCCTTCTATTTGGTGTTCCTACTTCTGGTTTCACTTCTGTTCTTTCTCCTATATTGCATAAAACTTTCCTGCGGTGTCACAAGATCTGCCCACTAAACCAGAAATGCAAAGTTGCTAAACAAATGCTCTGAAATGTTTTTAAAAAAATAAAAATTAATGTAACCTGGGATTAATACTAATGCTATTGAAATACTTCAGTGTAGATGTAGCTCAGTTGCCTTTCAATTCCATGGGATAGTACAATTAAAAACAACAACAAAGGAAGCTCCAAATATCTATATCATTTGAAAAAGGTGTGTGTGTTGTGTGAAGAAGCAGAGGTGGGGCAATGCACAGGTAGCACCGAGTTATTCAAGACAAAGTCTAAATCAGATTGAATGTTGCTCATTGTAGAGCAGCTTCACGTGGTGAATTTGATCCCAAATTACACACAAGTCGAAGCATGTTCCACGTTTGCAAAGAGCAAGCAAACCGAGGCAGTAAAAACAGTGTTCCAGTAGAAAGGATGGGTCTTTGAGCCTGAATGTGTGAAAGCCTACCAGACAACAACCCCTCTTTGGCTTGACCCCATGACCTTGCAGTCTTAATTCCCTACTCCATGCAGTGGGAAGGTTTCATCTGGGGCCGGCCCACTCACCTTGTGGGTGTCCATCTAAGCTTTCCCCCGACAAGCTGGCTGTGTCTTCCTCAATGCTGGATCGGTACTGAGGAAGGAAGGGCTCGCAGACCAAGGGAAGTTCAGGACGGCTGTGCTCCACCACCTGTTAGGAGCAGATGAGTAGGAGGATGAGAAGGGGGGGGGCTGGCGAGCAACTTCACTTTCCTCAGTATAAGCAACCACTATTCCTCACTAGGGTGGCCACAGTCAAACCTGGAGAACATATATTTTCAAGGGCCAAACTAAATGCATCGTTGAATGCATGTAAGCATTTAACCGGTACGTCATTTTGATCTTTGAATATCGGCACGCACATACACACCCTGAGCAGGACTGGGACCATGGTGTACAGGGGGAGTTTAAGGCTAAAATCCACCCAGCAGCCTCCACTGGAAGTTGATGAAAGCTTCCTACCAGGGGCTAAGAGCTTCCGAGGAAGGGATTCTTGGCAGGACAGCAGCATGGTGGGAAAGGGTTAACCCTACCTGGCCCCACCCCATGACACTCCAACCTGATTCTTCTCACCTCATCCCACAGCTGATATTTAATGGTTTTTAAATTTACATTTGCAGGTTTGATGCTTACAGGCATTGCAAGTCACATTTAGGTTGGCCCTTAATCTCTTGATGAGCCAGAAGGCAAGGCAGCTACAGCTTCTCCTCCTACCAGCTCCCTCTCCACCTCTTATTCCCCATCCTCCACTGCTTGTTGCGTGGCCTCCCTGGAGCCCAGATCAATTCCATCAGGCTGAGGAGAGTGGGTGGGCAAGAGAAGCCACAGCTGCCATGACTCCTGTTCACAGCAGGGGAATTAAAAGTTCTTTGGGTGTTCTCTCTTTCCATGCTTAGGCTCTGGCTATCCTGTTCCTTACATCATGTCCGGGCAACCTGTGCCCTCCCACAATGTTGTTGGACCAGAACTCCCATCATCCTTGACCACTGCCATGCTGGCTGGGGCTGGTGGGAGTTGGAAGTCCAGCAACATCTAGAGGCCCACAGGTTGACCACTCCTGCTCAACATGCTTCTCAAAGTGGCGTGGGAGCCCCCATAAGGTACCCTTCCTCAACCTGTTGCTTTTCAGGTATTTTGGACTTCAACTCCCATCAGACCCAACCAGCATGGTCAATGGCCAAGGTTAATGGAAGTTGTAGTCCCAACAACATCTGGAAGGCACCAAGTTGGAGAAGGCTGGCCAAAGGGAACACTACCCTTGCAGAGCATCCCCCAAAGGGTTGGCCCCTCCTGGTCTCGTCACAATAAATGTGCTACCAATCGGGATTATGAAGAATGGGAGGTGTCGTGTTCTGTCTCTCTCAAGAGGCAAGAATCCCAAAGATCCCTCCCTTGGAGAAATGCATGGAGAGCCCAGCAGGAGTGATGCGCCCGGAGCATCACTGTCCTCTATCCATTCCTCTCTCCCCCTGTATTGCAAAAAAATAGTAAAAAAAAATCCAGTGGAATTTTCCAGGATTGTCTATTCTCCATCTGCATACACAAAAACAACACGCGCCGTCTGTGTACCTAAGCTTAAGGGGCATGCACATTATGCATAAGCGAGCATGCCTTTTTAAGCACCCACCCCTGCACATCCCAGGATATATATTACAACCCGTCGCATATCCCGTCAGAAGGACGCACAAGCATGGATTATACGTAGGAACATGAAGTTAGAAGCACAGGATTGTATTCAAAGCATCAGCAAGCCCAGAGGCGTGAGGATTCTCTTATTGCCGTGGACAGGGTTCGACCCGCCCAGCTACAAACATGTATACTATACAGATCCCAGCACTCATATCACAATGTAAACTATACAGATCCCAGCACTCATATCACAATATAAACGAACATAACACATCAAACATGCATCCAAGAACGCACAGGCAGGCATGCCAGTATGGAGACCACGAAGACTGTGCACACACAGAGGCATCAGCTGGCCGAATCTTGAAACTACAGTTGCCCTTTTTGTGAACAACCTACAGCCTCCAAGGAGGTTGTAGTCATAGCTTCCCTCACTCCATCCCTCCTCTTCTCCTGTCACTTGCCCTCTGCTCCTGACTGATGGAGCAAGCAGCATCCTCATTTTACTCCAAATGTTACCAATAGGAAACAGGAAAGGGGGAGCAATAGGACCAGGAGAAGAGCTTGGAGAGGAGCAGCCACTACTGCACCCTCCTTCATTCTAGCGTAGCTGTTAAAGGTTCTCTGGGCTGCATCTATCGAAATAAGGCACACCTGCATGATTTACTGGGGGGAAAGTGCCGGGATTCGGGCAGGAACTCACAAACGTGCTGGTTGTCATGTGCACCATGTATACCCATAGGCCTGCATGTTCCACTTATACATGCATAAACCTGCACTACGCCCTCCTGGATACAGGAGGCACACGACCCCAGACAGAAGGGCATCCCTGGGTCAGCAAATCATTTTTAACAGGGGTCACAGGTTGAACTGAGCAAAGGGCAAAGGACTAACGCTGCTGAGCAAAGCAAGACGTGGGCAAAGGGCTCTTTAGCACACGCGTATGCACAGACTGTAAATGGCAACCGAGGCTTTGGTAAAGACAGCCCTTTGTCGTGTACTTCCACTGCCCATTCTGTGGCCCGAGCAAAAGCAGGAATGATCAGCAGAAATACATCCGGGGAGAACTCTGACAAAACCTCAATTGCTGTATCACGCAGGATTTAAAATCAACAACTTGCACGTTTTATCTGTTATAAAGTCTATTACATGTGTTGTCTCACATTCAACTTAGTGATCAAGCCAACGCCTGCTTAGCTTCTGTGGCGTGGCAGGCTCTGGGGTTGCCACACTATTCTCTGGTTCCCCCTGCAGGATTAAAGAGGCCCTTTGCACGTTGGCTTGCCTCAGATGGGGGGATTGTCTGAGCAGCATTAAAGGGAGCTGTCTTTGGGAACGTGAGTTCCGCTGGGGCCCAAATGAGCCGCCCGTGTTCTGCCCAGTGGCCTCACATGTGTTGCACTACAGCTCTCATCATCCCCAATCAGCATAATCATTGTAGCCCAACGCAACTGCACGGCATCAAATTGGGGAAGATTGATATATTATATCATCTATATCGTCATCATCGGGGGCATTGCTAGGCACTTAAAAGATTCGAAGCTCGGTCCCAAATCTGTATAAAATCTGCATCTTCTAATTTATATCTACATGCAAATTAGGAATAATTGCTAGGTTTTATTTAAATTTTACAGCTGGCAAATCATCGCAAATAAAATATGTTCTTGAATGGATTTGCACCCTGATTCAGACCATCCCAAACCAATGTTAAAAGGTTTGTTCTAAACTTAATTGCCAAGCAGGGGAATTTCTTTTGAGGGAGGGGGCTAACTGCAACCCTCCTTGAAAATCGCCCCCTGCATGGTAATCAAGTTGGGGGGGGGGGAGAATTTCCATTGGCATCAATGGACATTCAGGGTTCTGTGGAATAGATCCAGGGCCCTGAAAAATAGATTTGGGGCCCAGGTCTAGCAACACCCCACACATACCATTATCACCAGCAACTCTATAGCACTTTCTTTGTGTGTTCATGTGCGTTTCACATACATCATCTTAGCAATCATACCCACACCCACACCGCAGCTGCCTGTACAGCTTACCTCCTGCTTGAGCCGCTTGGCTTGCCCAGCACCGCCCTCCTCTGGATGCAGTCTGAGGACAAAAGCCACCATGGAGTCAGAACACCCTTCTAGGTATTATGCCCAGGAAATTACCCCTAGCCAGGCCAAGGAGGAAACCAAAAAGGTACAATTCAAGACTGCTTTAAACACGCTGCCAGGCAGTGAAGAAGAACTTTACCCATGCAATGTTGCATATGTCCTGCATTAGAACTGGATCATCTCATCTGCACGTACAAATTTAGCATGTACAGCAATCGGCAGCCTGAGTGAGCGCTGGCATACGAATCATGCATGCACAGCTGTTCAGGGTCTGGTTTAAATGAGATGCGCCAGGCACCTGCAATATCACACAAGGAAGCTCTTTGACATTGATTGAGAAGTCATCATGGCTTCCTGTAATGAGAACATGCTGCTGCTAGTCTGAGACTCAGGCACTCTGCACGCACATGAGAAAATCAGAGGCTTCTGCTTTTGAACTAATCACAGTTCCCTGTTGCATCTGAATTTAGGAAACCATGGTTAGTTAAAAAAAACTAGGGTGAAAATGTGGCTTGATATTAGTTGGTTAGCTAACCACAGTTAGAACAAATCACAGTTCCCCAAGTTCAGATGTAACAGGGAACTATGGTTAGTTCAAAAGTGAAAGCAGAAGTTTGCAATCTGTTCTTTACACATGCAAAGGAGGAGGAGGAGAAGGAAGTGGAGCGGAGAGCATCCGAGTCAGAAGCTCATAGAAGACCATTCTTTTTATGTAAGGGTGGGCTGGGGGCCACAGTGGACCACTTCGAATCCTCTGGGGGCCATCCCTGTCCTCTGCTGTCACCGGAGGTGGCTGCACTGTTAGCATAACCACCTCCATTTTCTAAAGGAAGCTCCAACGCCCACCCTGATCCTATAGTAAAGATTAAAGCAGGGAACAAGTGTATCCAGCGCTCATTGACACACGGAGCGTCCTTATCTCTTTTGCCAACTCTTAAAGTACCTGGTGGCAAAGCAGGGAAAAGGCAATTATAGGAGTGGATGGTCGAGTCCAAAACTTTGACATCTCGCGCCCCTGCTGACGAAATTGAAATACTGAATTGCAACAGCACAGTTCCTTCTCCAGCAGAATTGTGCTCCCCACCAGCCCACCAAACAGCTGTTTGGCAAGCTAGGAGGAGTACAATTCTAGAAAGAGCTGTTTGGCAGGCTAGGAGGAGTGCCATTCTAGAAAGAATAGGGCATGCAATCCTTATGCACCTTTCTGCAGAACCAGTGTTTCTGCTGGGAAACAGGACATGTGGGGGGGGGCTTGTTTACCAGCACTGGGAGTCTGGTGGGGCAGCAGTGGTGGGGACTGGAAATCTCCCAGGTGGGCGGGTGTGTGTGTGCATATGTGACCCATGTTGTCCACCTTTGTTTTAATACTGAATCATGGTTTCCTGTTATGTTTGAATCAGCATTCACTGAGCCGAAGTGGCAGCCAGGGCCTTGGGCAGAGAAAGCGCCAGCTCAGACATGTTCAGTATCGTAGCAGGCAACTTCCAGTTGCCAAACAGGGCCAAGCCCATTTCCTGAATGTTTGAGATTCTATTTGAATAATCAGCATGCAGGAAATTAGCATACAGGGAGGAGATAATTAGCACAGCTGGACACAGGCTCAATTCTACACATTGCAGAAATCAATATCAGGGCTCAGCCTAGGCATGTTTTTGATGCCAGAGCTCAAAAGAATGATGTATAAATAGAAGTGCCCCTGAGCAAGTGCAAAGTTATTTCTTTTGCTTTTGAGTAAATGCAGATAGTCCTCACCTATTAAGAATTGGGGGACAGAAAGACATGTTTCCAGACATGGCACTTTTTTAGAAATTAAGCATTGCCTCTTCTCCCATCATTACACTGTTCTGGAAGGGACCGTTGGTGAGGATTTGAGCAGAAGCAAGGGCGCCCCAGAACAATACATTTATCCTGCCTGTTGAGTGTCCTTTTCCAGGAGCATCGCAGCAAGGATGCAGGAGGCCACACCATTGCTTTGATCATTAGCAAGAATGTGAGGGTTCGGTTCTCACCTGGATCCCTTAAGTGAGGACAGGTAGCTGCTCTCCCGGGCCACCTGGCGTGACAATGAGAAGAGTTCCACACGGCGGAGCAGCAAAGAATTGTCCCGCAGGCAGAACTGGGCAGCAGCCTCATTGATAGTGAGCTGGGAGAACAGAGAGAGGACAGAGTGATGGTCAGAAGAAGCTGGAAGGGTATCGGGGGAGCCAGCATGCAAAGAGAAGAAGGTTGCTCAAAAAAGAAAATTAAACCTACGTGTGGATAGGTGGATCCTTCTGCAGGATAGCCAGTGGGTTAAATTCCTCAGGTATAAAGGGGGACGGATACCTTTCAAAAAGGAATTTGTGGGTGCCCGAGAGACTAAAGGCTTTCCCAAACAATTTATATTTTTTCAGGTATAACACATTTTCTCCTGAGTATTTTTGGGGAAACTGCATTTTCTCAGCACTTAACGATTTGTCATTGTGCAAATCTGCTCCACACCTTCATCTGAAGAGTCTATTATATAAAAGAGTACTGCCTAGACTATGGGTGCACAATCTGTGGCCTGCATGTACTCCCCTCTTCCTGGGTGTCCCCACTGTCGAATTCTCTTGCTCACCCACTGATTTCCCACAATTATACCCATGCTGCTAGCAACAGAGATTGCTCTTTCCAGCCAGGAAAGAGTGGCCTGTGTGAGCATCGCTGGAGGAGGAAGTAGAGAACCTTCTCTCCCCACCCCCACGCAATCTTCATACAGATTGATTTTTCCTCATTGGAAAGAAAAATCTGTATCAGGATCACAGAATGGAGAGAAGGTTCTCCACTCCCTCCCCAGCAATCTTCACCCAGATCGCTGTTTCCCTGCTGTTACTAGCAGTAAGCAAAGAGAGATCTGCAGCAGGATTACGTGCGCATGCACGTGCAGCCCCCAAACCTGCATTGTATGTAGCCCTTGGGGCCAAAAACATTGTGCACTTCTGGTCCAGACTGTGGCTGAAGAGGTGTCTTGATTGGCTAGTGTCTGTGACATCACAGGTGATGAGTAACACTCATCACCCACACACACATGGCAGTTTGAGATATCTTTTAAAGCATGTATGGGCGACTTGGGGCTCTCTGTTGTTGGACTACCTCTCTCATCATCCCTGACTGCTGGCTATACTGAATGGGGCTGATGGGAGTTGAAGTCCAACAACATCTGTAGAGCCAAAAGGCCTCTATGCCTGTTTTAAATGTAAGCTTTTTTAAAAAAATCCTTGTTGTAACTGTTGGGGAGAGGGAGGGGGCTGTAGTTTTTTGTAATCTGTGATTGAAACGTGTGTGTGAATAAAGAATATCACAAGCCTAACTACCCATTCTGTAGTAATCCCTGGGCTTGGATCCAGAGATCTCATGAGCAGAACTCTGCTCATAGGACACCCTTGCTGGTGGAAAGGGTGGTGGTGGGTGGTGGCTATTTTTGGCAATTCCCTCCTTTCCCTTGCAAATCTGCTCTGAAGTGTTGGGCGCACCCTCTGGAACTGCACAGAAGACAATGCAGGGGAAATTGGCCTAAATAGCCACAGGATCCAAGCTAGGATATATCAGTAATAGACTATGGTTTTCTCCCTCTCCAGGGTTGGAGCCCATAATTCCCATTTTAAACGGAAGCAAAGACAGCTTGCAGCAAGCGCCTATCCTCGGGGTGCAGAACATATGTCTGCCTGAGGGCCAAATACCATTTCAGAGAAACTCTCAAGGGCCTCATTCTAGTGGTGGGTGGAGCCAAAGGAATATTAATATTAATAATAATTTCTTACCCACCTCTCCCTCTGGATTGAGGTGGGGAACAAAAAAGAGGTCAGGGAAAGTCAAAAGGGGTGGAGCCAAAACGACCATAAATAAATAAATACCAGCATGCTTTCGTTTAAAGCTCTTCCTGCCAATAACTAAGGCTTAGGAGAGGCATGTCGATGTTTTGAAATGGAGGAAAACTGCACAAAAATGGTTGAGGGAAGCAGGTAAACCCAGGGGTATTCAATCAATAAGATAATTTTTTTAAAAAAACGGTTCACTCATCTCTCATTTGGGCTGAACAATCCTCCCTCTGAACCCCCGCGCCCCTCGACTCACCTCATGTAGGGTGAGCTGCTTGCCTTCACACCGCCGTGCTTCACCCCGGCCATAGATGGCACTGTGGCGCCGGATCTCCTCCTCTTTGCGAGGGTCCCCATTGTCCATCCGGAAGACGTGCCCCACCGTTTTTGCCAGCTTCTTATTCAGCTTCATGAGGCTCCTCAGCTCTGTTTCCCCACCTCGGGGGCAGCTGCGCAGAAGACGATCCACACCCTCCGACACCGCATGGATCAGCTCTGGATCGAGATGCTCTGTGGAGGAGGGGTGCTCATTGGGTGAAGATGACCCCGCCTCCTCTTCTGACTCTGGATTGCCCCACTGAATCGCCGGCAATGGGGATAGCTTCTCTCTTGGCTCCGAGGGACTCTTGGCGGGGGAGGTACCGCTGACTTTGCCTGGGGTCTCTCCTGGGCTGGTATGACCATTGGTAAGCGATTTGCGGCCCCCTGACTCAGAGATCTTGAAGAGCGGGATGCTGCTTACGGGTATGGAGGGCACCGGCTGGTTAAAGAGCCCGGGATTGGTTGCCCACTCCCGCAAGGCCTTCTGGAGGCGCCGGACATGGAGCGGCTTGGTCGCCATGCCAACTAGTGCCATGATCTCCAGGAACTCCTCCTCACCCGCTTCACAAAGCTGCTGCACGTCATCGCCGCCCTGCTGGATGAAGGTCTCGTAGTAGGAGAGGAGGTTGGCTCGCTGCAGGACCCGATACAGCTGGAGTTCGCCCAGTGTGCGGGGCAAGGACAGTGCCATAGCCAGTGGCCTGCAGAAGTGACAGAGAGAGCGCTGTGTTAGAGCAGAAACGGAGACTGGAACTGAGGCAATTTAGCCACACCTGCTGCCCGCTGCCCCATCCCCAGTCAGGGGTCGAAAGCAGATACATTAACAGGGCTGGTCCAAAATATTTTGCTGCCTGAGGCAAAGAACAAGATGGCGCCTCCTCCTGCCTAATTCGATGCACAAATGCTGACCGGAACGGCGGTTGATTCTTATTTCAGCATTACTGATAGGACAGCATCCACCACTGCACTTGAGGGCACCAGGGCAGGTTAGGGGGCACAGAGCGGGCTGTGGCAGACAGCTCTATCCATCCCATGTCCCTTAGCATCTGCTGCTGCGAAGCAGCCCTCTCACTCTTTGGGCCGGCCCTGCAACACCACAGAGGGGTAAAATTGAAAAGCATTTCTTGGTGAGTAGACTTCACAACAACGTTTGATTTGTACACACAATTGGTTAAAGGCCTAGTTCATGTCATGGAATGGTGCTCAGTCTCCCCAGGTGTTCGACTGGGATTATAACTTGTGTATATGTCCCCACTCCAGTGAAGACTACCACTGCTACTGAGTGCAGGACCAAGGCGTGGTGTTTATTTTGGATTAATTTTGAATTAGGCAACAGCATGGAGAATAGAGCTATCAATAGCTACTAGTCATGATATATTACCTCCAGTATTAGATTCAGAATGCCTCTATATACCAGTTGCTGGGGAACATGGGCAGGAGAGTACTATTGTACTCATGTCCTATTTGTGGGCTTCCCACAGGTTGGACACTGTGTGAACAGAATGCTGCATTACATAGGCCTTTGGTCTGATCCAGCAGAGCTCCTCATATATTCTTGTAGAATAAATAAACATGATCTTGTGCAGACTCCCTAAGTGCAGTGCGCCTTACTGCACACGCCTTTCCTTACACCCTCCCACAGCACTGCAATCTTTTCAGCGCAAGTAAGGACCAATCCTGCATGGCATCCTTTCCCTTTCCCTCTCCTCTATGCTGACACTGCAGTCCTGTACATGCTTACTCAGAATTAAGCCCCATTGTGTTCATTGGGGTATTTAGGATTGCAGCCTGAAACATCTGCTGCCCTTTAGAACAGCCTTCCCCATCCAGATGCACCCCAATGCCCATAAGCCCCAGCCAGCATGGCCAGTGGTTTGGAATGCTGATGTTGTTGTGGTCCAAAACATCTGGAAGGAACCAGGTAGATTAAGGCTCCTTTAGAACATCAGCTGGCTTGGCTACCTTTCGGTCCGGAAGGTGACTTCCGGTGGATGACCTTTAACTTGTACTGCAACTTGCTATATCACAAGCATGCATACACACACAGACATGCACCCTCCAACTGCAACCTCCAACTGCAATATGTTGCAACCTCCCATCCACTTCAATTTTTCCTCTGCACTGTGACTCGAGCCTGTTACTATAACCCACGACGTGCTGAAACCCACCCCACCTTACATAGCTCAATCTCCACTACAACTATCTTCAACGCGACCCTCTCCGCCAACTTGTACTAAAACCAATAGCATTTCAAACACACAGTCTGGTTCTCCTTTACAAATCCGAAACCCGCCACACACTGAAACATCTCCCTGGCCTGTCCTCGTCACCAGCACGCACATACCACACTCCTCCAAACACCCACTGCTTGTTCTTTCTTTATCCGCCCTCGTGCACACTATTTTTTCCTTTGGCTAGGCCTTAAAAGCAGCAGAGCGGCAGCAATGGCCTTGGGTGGAGTTGGTGCTCCTTGGGTACTTGTCAGTTGTGGACACTGACATTCTCTCTCTCTCACACACACACACACACACACTTTTCTGGAACAGTGCTGCAGGGAAGCTGAGATGGGGGGGATTTTGGTGTCTCTGTGGGGGATATACAATGGCAAGTGGATTAATGGAGCTTGCAGGTTGTGCCTGATGGATTGGTAGGGTGGGGGAAGCATTAGCTAGCTCACAACATCACTGCCTTCCTGCAAGTTACCAATACTCTCCGGTATGCCACAAGAGCTGGACTGTGGGAGGGCCCCTAAGCACATTTTGGCTGGCTTAGCACATTTTGAAATAAGTAAAGTAATGCACATTGCCGTTTAAAGGGGAGGGGTAGTCTATAAGGTCATTAAGTCCAGAGTCTTAAATTACCTAACTGAGGCCATAGCTAGACCTAAGGTTTATCCCTGGATCGTCCAGGGGTCAAACCTGTTCATCTAGGTGCCACACAGGGGATCCAGTGCTCAGGCAGGGGTGAACCCTGGATGATCCCAGGATAAACCTCAGGTCTAGCTGTGGCCTGTGTCTCACTAATATCCTTGCCAGCATCTTCTTTTGAAGGAAGCGTTCAAGACTGGGAGTTTATGGGGGCATTCTCCTTCATCCATCTTAGCACCAACATTTCCAATCCCTTTTTGGAGAGCTCAGGAATGACGTGGTGGTGGGGGCATTCTCTCCCTTTCCCACATGTTAGCCTTGGCGAGAAAGAGATGCTCTTTGTTTAGCCCTGCTTACCCATCCCTGGATGTCTACATTAATAAGCATGGCTATGGGTGAGTACAATGATCACTCCCAGAAACGCCACCCCCCTCTCCTTTCAGGCTTCATTTGAGATAGAGATTGGGTTTTCTATCTGGTTATGAATAGTTGAACCTATCTGCTTGTGGCTTGCAACGTTCAACCCTGGAAGACAGAAGTGTCTCTGAGCATGTGAGAATCCGCTGACCCGTAACTCTAGGATTACAGGGAACCAGCAAAGTTGCACCTGTCAGGAGGCGTGACTTCTAAAACGCTCTGAGCCCCGGTACCTCGGGTGTGTGTTTAATAAGCATTTTCACTAATGCCTCCTTGCTGCATCTGCCCTTTACATTAGCGCAGTCAATTAATTGAAGAAGTGTGGAGCGGGGAGAAGAGGAGGTTGACAAGTGGTTCCCCCCACCACCACCCGCATGCAAACCTGGCCCTTCGCCCCCTCCCCGGGGGTGGGGGCAACTGGCTCCCGATGTCCCACCCCACCTCTCCCGCTCGTCCGCGGCGCCTCCCCCACCGCACCCCATATATTCACTTACTCGCTCCCCGCTGCGTCTCACGGCGTCACTGGATCCCTTCAGAGCCCGGGGTGTGTGATCGTGGGGCATGGACCCCAAGGCCTTCTTCCTAGCTTTGCTGCTGGCTGGCGGCGCCTTCTTCTTGCCTCTTGGCGGGACGAGAGAGACAGACAGACAGACAGACAGAAAGAGAACGGGAGTTGAGAGCGCAGAGCACCCGATGGCGCCTGTCCACCCTGATGGCTTTCTGCGTCCGTCCGTCGGAGCCTCTCTGTCTGTCTGTCCGTCCCCCACCCTCCTCCTCCTCCTCCTCCTCTCCTCCCTTTCCCTCTGCGCGCCTCGGCGCTGAGCCTTTGGCACGGAATTGCCTCCCACGCCGCCGGATTTACAATGGAAAGGCGGCGGCGGCGGCTCCGAGCTGCTGCCGCGCGTGGGCGGCTTCGTGGGCGGCAGGCAGCTCCTGCTTCGGACCAGAAAAACTGCAGCGGCGGCGGCGGCAGCAAGAGCTGCCGCCGCCGCCGCCACCCCCGCCGAAAGGAGGGGGGGAAATTCCGCCCCTCTTGCCTCCTCCGATATGTCCACGTGCAGGCATGGAAGGGGCTAAGTAAGCGTTGCTTCTGCACCCCATTTGCACCCCTCCGCGCGCCTTCAGTCTCCGCGCGAGATGGTGGATGCAACCACCCCCCTCTTGGAAGACGAGGATTAAACTTCCCGGCTGCTAGGGGTGGAGTTGACGAGGCAGCTTTGCTCGACGTGGAAGATTTTTCTCTTCTGCGTTTGCCAACCTCGCGTTGTACTTCGTGCATGTTCTGGCAAAAAAAAAAACAAACCAAAACACGCCACAGAGTCTTTCTTGTGCGGCGTCTTAAAGACATTTATTCTAGCAATAGGCCTTCATGGACGCGGCTGCTGCTGCTACCCCTCTGGGTTATATGGGAATACAGGGCCTCGCTTAGGTAAAATGTGGGCGAGACTTCGGTGTACTTAAAAAGGGTAGCTTCGCCGGTGTAGGCGTGCTGTAGTGCGCTCCGACACCCCCTAATATGCGCGTGTAGGAGTGAAGCGTGTGTGTTTATGGCAGCAGTCGTAGTTGCATGTGTGAATGCTGTAGTTTGGCGTGCAAGCGACGTGACGTGCCTGCTTGCGCATGTGCCCACGGAAGTGTTACCATGTGGGCGAATTGGACAAGTTCCTACATATTCTTGAGTGCACGCGTGTTGTAGCGCCAAACACGTGCAACGAGCTTCTAGCGCGGGGGGAGGAGTTAGAGAAAATAATATTTCATTACAGAAAACCTGCCAGTTTGTGATTTTCAAGTATTTTAGTGGACAAAATCGGGATTTGGTAACTGAAATGATCGTCTAATGAGAATATTTTTGCTAAATGTTCTCCCCATTTAAAACAAACCAAAAAATGGCTCCCCAAGCTGTTTTACGTCTTCTTAAGGTGCCTTCTCTTATGGGAGGTTAGCTATCATTACAGCTGTTTAAATGCAACGTCCATTTCCATTGTAATGAAAACATGCTAATTTATTCTTTCACTTCGAATACTTCAACCCACCGTTTCAAAACTTTAAAAAGTAAAATAATTAAATACTGTAAAGATTTTATTTTTAAAAAAGTATTTATTTATTTACTCAGAGTTGGGAGGCTAATTTTGGTCGATATTTATTTTCTTTTTGCCAAAGAATGCAAAAATATCCCTGACTGGATAAAAGAAAAAAGCAAGGCCACTTGCTGTTTAGTAAGGGAAAAGATTCTATGCAAAATTTCCTAGTCTTTATTAACAAACAAAAACAAACTATAGTAGTACTTGCTGTTGTGATAACAGTAGTGTTATTGCCTAGCTCTAGTGAGACCTTAGTGGAGAAAGATTACTTCTAACTTCCGAACAATAGAAAATATGAAAATGCTCATTAATATTTTCCTCACAGATGTTGTGTTTGACATTTTACTAATGTCTTTTTTTAAAAAAAACATTTGAGATTGGCATAAGTGTAGTGGAGATGTTGATATTGGATCATATCATAACTCATATCTATTTAATGATTCACCTTGCCTGACCCATTAGTAATGTAGAAAGTTACCTTATATCTAGTCAGACAGTTTTGTCCATGTAATCTAGCACAGTTAACTGGCCGGAACTGAGGATCACAGACATAGAGAGGTCTTTCACATCACTTGCTGCCTAATCCTTTGAATTGGAAATGGCAGGGATTGACATGTGATTGGCATCTGATTGTAGAGCCGGCCCTGCCATTAGACAGAATGAGGCAGCAGCTTGAGAGTCATTCAAGGGCAGAAAGTGATTTAATTTATTGTACTTTTATTGTCAAGGGAATTTTCTGCCTCATGTGCCAGAATAACTTGTCTGACCTTGGGTAACATGTGCCTTGACTTGATGGTGCGGAAGATTATTTGCTGCTCTGCCTCAGAGTCCTGTAAAGAACAGAGTAGGCCTTACTCGCCTGCCCAAGGGCCTCTACTTCCCTTGCTCGGCTTCGTCCGTTTTCTTCTGCTGCCCCTTACACCTGGAACGCTCTTCCAGAACATTTGAGAACTACAAGTTCAATCGCAGCTTTTAAAGCTCAACTAAAAACTTTTCTTTTTCCTAAAGCTTTTAAAACTTGATGTTGTGCGGACTTTATACTGTTAGTTTTACCCTACCCTGTGCCTGCTTACCCTACCCTGTGCCTGTTTGCATTCTCTTCCCCTCCTTATTGTTTTACTATGATTTTATTAGATTGTAAGCCTATGCGGCAGGGTCTTGCTATTTACTGTTTTACTCTACAGCACCATGTACATTGATGGTGCTATATAAATAAATAATAATAATTACTCATTCCTCACTTGCATGGTGGTACAGAATTTCAGCAACAAATATGGCCACTTTTCTTTGCCTGCTAAAGATTTCTGACCTACTCTGAAGTTTGCTGTCCGAATAAAAGGGGATCTGAAACATTTTGGATTGGGACTTGTGGACTAACAAGGCAAACATATTCATTCACTACAAATGAAGAATGCTTCTGATACTGCAAGCTGAAGGCCTTCAAAAAGTAAGAGAAATGCAGCTATTGGAGGTTCAGGGGCTAGGATGGAGGGGCACTAGGAAGAGCTGTGCCACAGGAGTATTAAGTGGCAGTTACATATATTCGGTATATGGAGGTGATGGAAATATTTGCAAGTGCAAGTGTATAGAACATGGGGAATATTTGGGACATCCTTGATACTATACCTGCATTTGTATGCATGCATGTATACATAGACACGTAAACACACCTTTATAGGTCTTCGTTCCATTAATTATCCCTTCCTCCTACTGATCTCCTCACCTGAGAGAGAGGATGGATGCAGTTCCTAAAGTGTGATTGCATGTGTGTGGGATTAGCAAATTGCCAGAACCTGCCCTTGCACTTTAAACAGCTCAGCCTGTGCCACAGGGCATGAGAAGAACACGTGCATGTGTGTATGTATTTGGCTGAGCTGAACTGGTTTTGTGAACCGCCCAGATAGCTTCTGCTATTGGGCGGTATAAAAATGTAATAAATAAATAAACTGGTTGAGTGGTGACCCAAAGAGTTCTCTGCAAGAATCAAAAGGTGAGCTCCCTCAGAAAGAAATGTGGTGAGATAAATGCCTTAATAAATAAAAGTGTGGCTCTTCCTCTCAGCCAATAGCCTCCAGCCCTAGCCAAGTGTTCTCTTGCCCCAGCTGTAAGCTCTCTTCAGTTGAAGTTTCTCAGCTTTGACTCCCAACTCCCTACAATCCTAAATTTGTATTTTCCCTTGCAGCTGGGAGTTGATGGTGGGTTTATTTTTGGATTCTCTTAGTGGCGCAGGAAATGTCCATTGTGGGTTTTGTAGCAACGGAAGTTCCATTTCTTCTTGTGCCACCCATTCATTGAGTGCCCCCCTTCTATACACACAGGTCTGCTCCCTCCAGCAGCATCCAGTCTAAGAGAAGCCTCCTGGCTTCTCAGCAACAGAGGCTCAGGGAAGTCAAAGCTGTACCCTGCATGCAAAGGAAGGCGTAGGAGGGAGCTGGCTCTGCAGAGGCCAGATCCTCCCGACCAGCTTTAGCTGCTGAGAGAAGGTTTCTATTCAGAGAGGCCTGAGCGGTAACATATGGTCCTTCCCACTGAGCAGCCTCCCACGGAGATTGTGAAAGCATCTACCCAGGTGGGGGTAGATTCGGAGTGCTGATGCTCCCCAATGCCAGCCTGAAGATCCTTATTCAGTCCTGGAGTCCATCAATCTTGTGAATGTACACAGTTGGCTGTAAGGACTTATTGGTTTATTTAATTTGTAACCTGACTTCCTACAACAACAAAAAAGCACTCAATGAGGGTACTTCTGAGTAGTACTTCTGACAGTTAAGCAACCTAAGCCGAGGATGGGCCACATGTGGCCCTCCAAAAGTTGGATTACAACTCCCATCAGCCCTCGCCAGCCTAGCCAATGATGAGTAATGATGGAAGCTGCAGTCCAAGGACGTCTGGAGGGCCACCCATTCCCCATCCCTGACCTGGCCTGCATCTTTATGAATAGGTGCCTCCTCCAGTCACCAAAGCTTTCCGGGGGGGGGGGGGGGGAGGTATGTGGCTGGAGCCAAAGTTCTGGCAGATAGCTCTGCACCTCTTTCATTACTCATGGGAGTTGTACTTTGTAATGTGACACTTAAAGGTTAGGCTGCTGTGCTGTTTTTATTTGAAGAGAAGCAGTACTGGTGGGATCCCTTGGGGGTGGTGAGGAGGATGCACTTTGCCGTGTGGAATACATGGCAGGGTGGCCGTAGTTCATTCTGCCTCGTGCCCAACGCCTACCCACCTGAACATACATACTTCTCGGCCAAATATAACCATCGCCCCCACGCCATCTCAATTATGGGCAAAATAATATCGGGAAGTTTATTTCTCTCCTTCCAGAGAAGGACAGTTTTTCAAATTTCTAAAAAAGCGATTCACGTGTCCCCGTCCCCCACAAGAAGATTTGAGATTGGGGGGCGGGGCGGGGCGGGGGTGTGGAAGCATGATCTTAATTTTTTGCTTCCACGGGAGTGAAGGGGAAGGCGTGGATAGACGCTGCTTCCAAATCTCTGCGACGCTGCATACCGTCTGCGATGGACAGCTATCACGGTTGCTGTTCGTAACCAGAGGTTGCCTAGGCTTCAAAAATAACCGGGAAATCCGGTCTGCAGACAAAAGGACGGTCCCTGCTTTCCTTCCCTCCCCTCCCCACCCCCACTGTGGTCGGCCTTGCTGCCACGTGTTGGCCTCCCCCGCGCGGGGCTGACGCACATCCTGCCGCCCACGCGGCCAGTGGCGCGCGGCGCATTCTGCTAGCGGGGCGTGCTGAAACGAGCGCGCCCACGCCCGGCCTCTTGCCGTCCCTCCAGGCGGTAATGGGAAGCTGGCAAACGAAAGAGAAGAGAGAATAACAATTAATGGGAACAAAATAGATCCTTTTTCTTCCCCCTCTTCTGTTTCAAAGTGGAACGGCTCCCCGCTCCCGCCCCCCCCCCAAGAAATAACCCGAGGTGTGGGAAATTGGAGGAGTGGAACCGAATTGCGGCTTACTTAAATTCGAATTGGACGAGCTGAGCTTCAGCCAATCGTAGACTCCGCGCTCCATCCAGGATGTGTAGCAGCCTTTCCCAACCTGGTGCCTGCCAGTCCAGTGTTGGACTACAGTTCCCGCAACCTCCCAACCAGCATAACTGGCGGTATGCATAGTTGGCTGGGGGATTATGGAAACTGTAATCCATTACATCTGGAGTGCACCAGGTTGGAGAAGGCTAATTTAGAATTTCTGTCTTAGGGGGCTGCAATGCAAGGATGGAGTTTTAGCCTACCCATATTCATCAGGCATCTAAATTTTTAAGAGCAGGGGAGACAGGAAAGAAGAGGCCTGGTGTGCGATTACGAGCCCACATTCTTTCCTCTCTTCTAGCAGAGGAAGTGATGCCTGGCGAATAGACCTGGAACCAAGGTCCATTGTGTTTTCTGCTTCACTCAGGATTATGTAATGCAGATTTATTTATTTATTTATTTATTTTATTGCATTTTTATACCGCCCAATAGCTGAAGCTCTCTGGCCAGTCCACAATAATGCAGATTAGTTAGCCACTATCAAGAGTGGGAAAGGAACAGGTTATTTCCCAGTCTTTCAATGTATTAATAATAGTTGGTGTACATTCTTCCAGAACATTTGAGAACTACAAGTTCAACCACAGCTTTTAAAGCTCAACTAAAAACTTTTCTTTTTCCTCAAGCTTTTAAAACTTGATGTTGTGCAGACTTCTACTGTTACTTTCTACTGTTAGTTTTTCCCTACCCTGTGCCTGCTTACCCTACCCTGTACCTGTTTGCATTCTCTTCCCCTCCTTATTGTTTTACTATGATTTTATTAGATTGTAAACCTATGCGGCAGGGTCTTGCTATTTACTGTTTTACTCTGTACAGCACCATGTACATTGATGGTGCTATATAAATAAATAAATAAATAATAATAATAATAAACTAGGGCACAAAGAAACTCACAATGACATAGCTTTTATGATATACAGTATCCCTTCTTAAAATATGATTGGATGTGTAATGGACAAAAGGCCTCCTGCTGAGCTCACATGGAAGTCTATGGAAAATCTTACTGGTATAAACAAATTCTCTCTCCTCCCGCACCCCGCCTCCCTTTCACTCCTAAGAGGTTTGTTATATGATGATATGCCCCTGTACTTCTATATCCTTCCCCCTTTTTTGCTTCTCATTAATTACTACTTACCTACCACCTCAAGATTGTTATTTTTATATAACATTTAGAGAATGAGGCTTATGCCCAGTTGTTTATGTGTATGCTTATTATCATGATTTTGTAAAAATTAAATCAAGTGTAAAAATGCATTCATATAGTTGGTGTATATGAATATCCAGTATCAGAGGCAGTAAGCCTATATACACCTGGGGAGCTGTTGCATTCTTTCCCTGCTTGTGGATTCCTGGTTGACAGCTGGTTGGCCGCTGTATGAACAGAGTGCTGAATTAGATGGACCCTTGGTCAGATCCAGCAGGGCTCTTCTTATGTTCTTATGTGAAGGAATTAAGTACATAAGGTTGGATCCTGGATCTGCCTTCTGTGGGCGGAAGGGTTTTGCTCACAGAAGGAACTTCTGCCGGTGCTACCATTAGGCCAACCTGGCAGCCGCCTAGGGCGCAGACCTCAGAGGGGTGCACTGACCTTTAAGGGTCACGGTTTTATACAAATTTTAAGAAAAAATAATAAAAGGAAATATTTCAGAAACTCTTCTTGAACAGCTGAATCAAAGTTGGCATTTTTTTTCTTCAAGTGGTGGTGCAAGTAGCTCACCTTGCCTAGGGTGCAAAATAGTCTGGCACCGTCCCTGCCTGCACTGCAGCTCACCCCATTTAGCAGGGTCCTCTGACCTTCTGTGTAACATTTTTAGGGGGCTGAAGGAGCTGATTGGAGAGGAAAGGCGGGGAAGTCCGCTTCCACCAGACCAGTTGCACGTGCATAAATCTGGATCCTATTTATTTATTTATTCATTCATTTTAGCATTTTTATCAGACCCTTTAGCCAAAAAGGCTCTCAAGGCGGCTTACAAAAATATTTCTTGACAATGAGTCACAGTTATTCTGGATTAATTTTATGGAATGCCAAGGTATTGTGTATGTGGCACTGAGAAGAGACGTGGCTCGTATATTCTCTTTATTGTACATATCCTCGTTATTAATGCATTTAGGTCCCATGCATGCTTACCTAGGAGTAAGCCCCAATGGACACAATGGGACTAACTTACAAGTAAATAGGCATAGGATTGCACTGCTAGCCTATTTTTATGCACCATTGTGCTGCAATACTCCTCCCAAATACAAGTAGTTAATTCAGTTGACTAATCCTTCCATTTACTAGTAAATTCCATTGGCTATTGATTTATTTCCATCTGAAACTAAGCAGCTCTGAAGCTGGCCAGTCCCCGCAGCTGGGGACTGTCTGAGAATCCCATCAGCCACAAGGACAACCATCATCACCATCTGAAATTCCCTGTTACTTGGGGCCAAATTAGATGAAGCTTTAAAGTCCTCCCAATGCTGGCTGAGTCCCCTGCCACCTGCATCCTGCTTTTATCCTTGATCTGGGATTCCTTCAGTATAAGGAGGCTCCAGGGGGTGGATGTAGAACCTCTGCAGAGTGCATTAGACCTGCAAGATAGACATTATGCATCACTGCCTTAAACTCATATTTGCATTTAACATGCATTCTTTTTGAAGTGCAAAGAGCAGTTGCTGGTGTGCGTGTGTGATACTTATCAGGATCACAGCAGGCAGCGAGCAGGAGTGTAACACTTTCTTCCTGTGCTTTGGAGATGACAGAAGTCATTCTACAGCTGCTACCTGCATTAGGAGGAAAGCTCCCTTTAGTGCCTGTCATATATCTCCAAGTGACTGTCCCCTTTGAAATGCACCTTAGATGTATATAATATGGGGTAATCCAGAGTTAATTTGGGGAGTGCTGGGGCATATAAGCTTCTGTTCCTTATACAGGCTGCTTGTGTATTTCTGTGTCAGACCAGGGGCTAGGAGCCAACTTCATTCTCACACAAAAGCCACTCTGTCATGGGCATGAGCAAATGGCAGCTCAGTCAGAATGGCACAGAGAGCTAGAGAGAGAGAGATGAGATGAGATCATGGCTGCTTGTCAGAGCTGGCACATCATAGGGTGCGCAATAGGACTGCCCCAGTTCTTCACATCTGCTCAGTCTCTGGGATGTCCCCCGCAATCTAGCTGTGAGTGTAAAATTCTCTCTCCCTTAAGGAGGGCAGGTGCAGCGAGCCAAGAGCAGAGCAGTGGGCAGTGTGCGTGGGATGGGCCTTGACAATCATGCTATTAAGAAAATATTTGGCATTAGAGAGCCGAGTCATGTGGGTTGAAAGGATGGGATTGTGAAGTGTTCGCATCCCACATAGGCTTGTTGAAATGGCTCCCATCCACCCCCCTGAGCCTTTTCCTCCCACTAACTTTAGCCTCCCAGAGAGAGGCAAAAAGAAAAACATCCAAGATCCCTTCTGAAATAGGGTTGTGGCTTCCTTTCTGTCGTGTGCATGCACACGACACTCTCCTGACAAAGGCTCTTGTGTACCTTCTTGAGCTTCTCACCCCCTGAAGCCAAAGGCAAAGAAGCCTTTTCTGAAATGGATTAATTTGCATACACTGAGAAAGGTCAGGGAGTTTCTTTATGCTACAAAGGGCTGCTATTTTCACAAGAAGTGGAGTTGGGATGTGCGTATGAGACATACCGGCTATATTGTGAGATGCTCAACCTTCGCAGCAGCTGCATTCCATCACTGAAGTGCCTGCGTTCCTCAATGGGCTTTGGAGGCCAGCGTTAAACATAGGTAGTGGCCTTATACCGAGTCAGACCATTGGTCCATCTACCTCAATATTACCCATAGACTGGCAGTAGCTCTCAAGGGTTTCAGACAGGAGTCTTTCCTAGCTATAGATGGAGCTGGGAATGCAAGGCATATGCTCTACCACTTCTGCATGCAAAGTATGGGCTCTACTGCTGAGTTACAGCCCTTCTCTAATTGCCCTGAACAGCTTCCATTCCTAAGGTGTCTTAGTGAGCATTATACATTTAACTATAAAATAGGAGTAGGTAACACGCAACCCGTGTGCTGTATGCACCACCTCTAGCACAGCTCTGGCACTGACCAAAATTTTTTTAGCACTGGCATTGACCAAAAAAAAAAAAAGTAAATAATAATAATAATAATAATGGACAAAAATGTTGTTGAAAAGGAAGAAGAAAAGAGAGAAAAATATACACCACTGGCCATGGAAGTCAAAGAACTATGGCAACAGGAGAACTTCACAATTATTCCGTTAGTCACATCAGTCACCGGCATCACATCAAAAAACTATACAGAAAACCTTCAGAAACGGGGCCTACCAAAATACATCCACTCCAACATCCAGTTAAAACATGCACAATGGTCAGGAAATTCCTGAATCTGTAAAAGACAGCATGACTTGGCAAAGCCCGTCATGTTCGTCTAGAAAAAACGCCATGAGCGAGTAAGAGATTAATAATAACAATAATAATTACTGAGATTCATCTTTTCTGGTTCCTTTTTATTTGCCAAGCAGCTGCTGTTACAGGCTCTCCAGTTTTGCAGTCTCTTGACATGTTTTTTTTATTTCCGTGTTTGGAAAGGATCCAGCAGCAAGTATTACACAAATGCAGGTAACATTAGTCACTGAGCAACATCAGCGCAGACCTCAATTTCATGATGCACTTGACAGAGCACACATGTTCTTTTTTTGTTGAGTCTTTCTTGTGAAGTAATAAACTCAGTCAGGAAACATTTATTTCTGTCTTCCATCTGCAGCCCTGAGTGTGACTCCTAGGAAAGCCCTTCCTACTCCCTCTTCAAAATTTCACTGCAAGCAAGCTCCGAGCAATCAGCATGTAAGACCAGAAAAATAGGGAGAGAAAGGGAAAAAACACTAGTGCAGACTAGAAGAAAGGTGTCAGTCTCCCTTCTAGTTTAAATGGCTAGTGCATTCATGCTTCTGAGCAAAGAGGTAAAAAGCAGGCTTGTATTAAGGCAGATGATAGCAATTGGGACAGCTCTAAAGATCCAGGGCACAGCTCAGAAAATCCGGGGCCCATGCCCAGGTGTCCTCTGAACAACACCTATGTGCTTAAAATTCTAAGCAACAGTTTGCGTTCCTTGGAAAATAATGGATTGCACAGGAGCCATCCGGATTAAGGAGCACATTCTCACTGAAGGAGCCCTTCAATTTATTTATTAAATTTATTAAATGCGTCATCAAACAAATTTCTCTAGCCATTTAACTACAACAATATAAACAACAAAATCAACAATATAAAAATAATGACTGTGCTAACAGCATAAATACATCAGGTATAAAAGGTACACCTGTTCAACCTGCCTGACATTCCAGCTTGATGGAATTCAGTAAGGCCAAACATCTTAGAATAAAAGCATGGATGCTTAAAACCTATGAAGGATTCTTGACTCTTCTAGGCTGCCACTTACCTGGGAGTAAGCCCCGTTGAATAAATATCAGAGTTTCTTTCCTTAATCCCACTTCCGTTCTGTTTCGTTCCTTTGAGTCCAAGGGCTCTCTTTCAGAATTGCTGGCCTGGTGGGATAGTATTTATTTATTTATTTATTTATTTATTTATTTATTTATTTTATTACATTTATATACCGCCCCACAGCCGATGCTTTAATTGCTTTACAACAATTAAAAATAGTAAACATTAAAAGTATACAAAATTTAAAAACCATCAAAAACATAAAAAACAGTATAAAAACAACAGTATCCATTTAAAAACAACAATTCTGGGGTCCATTAAAAACAAACTTAACGTTGTTAAATGCTGTTAAAATGCCTGGGAGAAGAGAAAAGTCTTGACCTGGCGCCGAAAAGATAACAGTGTGACCTTGGCATTATAACAAAGGTTATCCATAGATCTACATTTCAGATAGTGTGGGCATGATGAACATGCTGTTCTCACAGAGCGTTGTCATTATCCCAAGCTGGAGAAAGCACCAGGTATGAAAAAAGGGCAATGCACATAGCACACACACAGAGAGAGGTGTGCCTGAATTTTTCAGGTGACTTGAGTTGGTGATGTCTCTGGACTGCCCATGAACTTCCCCTCTTTCAAAGAAAGGGACTGAGGCTGAACTTTACTTGGGAGTAAATCCTATTGAACTGAGTTCTGAGGAGACATGTATAGACCTGCACCAAAGGCCTGCAGACTTTGATAAGTAGCATGAGAGTGGGAGAGAGATTTCCTTCTGTGGCATTCACTAAAAGAAGTGATGATTCACGTAGTTGCTGCCTTGTATTTTTCCAAGTCCTGATGAATGATGATGCATGGTAAAGGGATATAGTTAACTTGTTGTTTATATGTTTATTATATTAGGCTCCAAGCATGACAAGACTTATTACCACTCTCACTTTCTCTATACGGTACACTGTTTCTGCTGAAATATGGTTTGCATCCCATTCACCTAATGGTGCTCAAGCTCAGCCTTCAGTCAATATCATATATAAATAAATTCTGTACAATTAACAAGCACATTTTCAAAAATGCAAATAGTAGCTGCTGGGGTCGGCTGATAATTATTGAGATTGCAGTAGGCAAGAAGAGACCTTTCATGGCCAGCATTTGGGCCCATATCCCAGCAGGGGCCCACTGAGAAGAGGGCAGGGCTCCTGCAGCTTTAACTGTTGTGATGGAGGGAATTTCACCGCGTGCTGCATTCATACAAATGACACCTGCTGAAATTCCCTCTTCAACATAACAGTTAAAGATACAGGAGCCCTGTATCCTTTTCATATGGTCACCCTAATTATAAAGAAATCTTATGAAAACATTGTTTAATTGTATGATTTTTACAGCATAATCCAGACGTAAGTCCCATTGAATTAAATTGGTCTTACTCCCAGGTAAGAAAATATAGGATTGCTCACGTTGTTGATTATTAATTGATTTAATTAGCATACATTTGTATGAGTAAAAACAAGAATTCTGAAGTAAATGGCACACTATATTTTAGATTGCCTGCATGTGGTGTGTCATACATAATCTTAGAAGTTGTAAGGAGGACTGAGAATGAGGACTGCTTCATTTTAAAATGGTGCTTTGCCACCTGCAATTTTATAATATACTGGCAGTAATTACGTTTTTTTAATCTGCTGCCTGATTAATTAAGGCAACTTTTTAGTCCTTCAGAATTAAAAATAATAATCTAACCAATTAAATGTTTCTGTCCTCATTTATATTAAAAACAATTTCTTCAATCTGACTGCATCATGCTAGAATTTATCACCACTATTGTGAATTAAAATCATCACATACAGCTAAAGGACAATAAAATCTAGAGAAAGCAGAAAAGGGATGTTCTTTAGTCTTGCACCACCTTCTGGAAGGATGTATCCTCTTCTTCTGTATGTATTTGTGTTTGGGAACATCATCCAATGACTATACTTTTATGATTCTCTTTTTTTTACTTATTTCCTAGTAAAGTGTATTGCTTTGTTATTGTTGTTCAGACGGTTTGAAGGTCACTTTTTTTCTTTAAATGTGCAACTTGGGCAATGCTTAATCAAAATATACCTTAAAAAGAGCATAAATAGGGGTTCTGTGGGAGGAAGCAGTAGAAGACATGAAACTGGGAAATCGTATATTGAAAAGGATCATGAGCATTTATGTCCTTCATGTTCTAAATGATTTCTCATCTCCCCCATACACCAGCCTACACTAAATCATGTCAATTCCCCACTGACTGCTCTCCTTCCCATGCCCTAATCCCACCCCTTCACAAACTAAAGTACTTTCTCTCTGTTATCACAATAGTTATAGTGATTGTTAATGTTTTAATTTTTTGTAAACTGCCCAGACAGCTTCAGCTGTGGGGTGGGATGATGATGACGACGACGATGACGATTTATTTGAAGGCTGGTAGGTGGCTGATGGCACAGAGTTTGGAGACTGAACAGTGAATAATCCCAATGGGTTTGGATCCAGCTTGAGGCCCATGCAATTGGGCTGGTGAAGCAGACCTCCCCACTTTCTCCTCCCCATGGCAGAACCCCTAGCCTCCCCACAAAAAGCTAGGGACCCTTCTCAATGGGGTAGGCTATGGTGCAGAGAAGGGGGGAACCCTGAAAATCGAATGGAGGCAGCCTATGTGGCAGGGTCTTGCTATTTACTGTTTTACTCTGTACAGCACCATGTACATTGATGGTGCTATATAAATAAATAATAATAATAATAATAATTTTGTGAGCAGAGCTCTACACAATTTTTGAGGATTCCTCCATATCTTCTCCTTGTACTATAACCTACCCCACTCAACAGGGGCCTGCTGTGTAATTTTTTCCAGGGGGCTGGAAGGACTGCTATGGGGATATGTTTGCTCCTGCCAACCTGCTTGCACATACCTAAATCTGGATCCAACTGGTGGTGCAACTGGAGTTGGGCCAAAGTAAAGGATCTCCTGAAATGACCACCCAGAGAGTAGTAGATGACAGAGGCAAGAGCAGATCAGCCTGGTATCAGATGCTCATTTTATTATTTTTACTTTAAAATATATATTCTCCTTTTCTATAACAAAGTGGTGCTTATTAGTATGTGCTTTGAATCAGGGCACAGAGGCAAACTCCATTTATTCCTAGTATGTTTTGATTTAAACTAAGTTTAAAATTTGAAACTGAATATGCTCAGAGTATTAGTTTTTAAATCAGGGTTAGCAAACTGTGTTTTTGGTTGTGATTCCCCCCTCCATCTTTTTTTGTTTGTTTGTATGCTGTAACCTATCATGATTGTAGAAGCAGTTGCAAAGTGTGGAATGGTAGCAGAGTGGTGTTTGTGAAGAAAAATGTTAGCTGTGTGATTCTCAAAAGTCCCCCCTCCCCTCCCTGCCACACCATCCCCAACCATTAAGTGTAGGATCTAAAATTACCTATGTGCACCACTGAATCCAACCCACTGAACTGGAACATTTAAACAAATATCAACCCACGTAGATGAAGGATAGTAAGTTCCTGTTTTTCTGAATCTGCCCTATCTCATAACAATCAAAAGGAAATGGCACAAAACAGTATTCAGTCAGTCAGCCTTTGCAATTTTAATTCCATTTTTTTTTTTACAGGGCTGTTGCTTTACACATGTATAGTGGATTTTATCTTATTCAATAAATGCATCTCCTGTTTTTCTCAAATTGTTTAGGGGGACTCTACAGTAAACAACTGTATAGATCACTCAGTTAATCCAAACACAGCAATTCACAGCTGGATCTGTGACCTGACTCTGCTTAAAAACACTGCGCGTGAATTGATGTGAAATGAGATAAGATATGGTGGCCCATTTATTATTTGTTTATTGCATTTTTATACCGCCCAATAGCCGAAGCTCTCTGGGCGGTTGACAAAAAATAAAACCATAAAAACCATTCAAAATATAAAACAAACAGTATAAAAGCATAATATAAAATATAATATAATGACACAACCAGGATAAAATCAAGCAGCAATGAAGAAATTAATACAGATTTAAAATACAAATTTAAAACAGCAAAGTTAAAATTAAATTGCTTAACTGTTAAAATGCTGAGAAAATAAAAAGGTCTTCACTTGGCATCTAAGAGTATAGTGTAGGTGCCAGGCGCACCTCTTTAGGGAGCTCATTCCACAGCCGGGGTGCCACAGCAGAGAAGGCCCTCCTCCTGATAGACACCTGCCTCACTTCCTTTGGCAGGGGCTCACGGTGGGAATGGGCAGCAAATATCAAGGGACTGAAAACCTCCAAAAGCATTTTTGTTTTGTTTTCTAGCAACTCCACACAACATTGTAGTTTTGAAAGCCTGTATCTGCATTGCTACAGCTCATTGAATTTATGCGTTACACATAACTGTCCTTACTTTCATTCCAGAATGAGACTTTAATGTTGCCATGGCAGCCATTACTAAACACTCACCTGGAGCCTGCCCCTTGTCCTGTAGTCTCGCACCTATCCTGCACTGGGATCCACCCCCTAACTACAACTACCCTCTTAATCCAAACTGAAGCCACCACTGACACATGCACAAACAACTATGGTGACATCAGAGCAAAGTAAAAATTCATGGTAAAACGACACATCGAAAATACGCAGCCTTACGGGGAATAATACAATATGGCTATGAGTTGGCGTCTGTGTCATATAAACAACGGAGTGCAACTGCACAGCCAAGACAGAGTATATACAGTGTATAGACAAGCCCTTTGGCTAAACCAGCATGGTCCATCTGTTTTGTAAATCCTATGTATGGGATTAGTCAAAATCAAGTTACAAAATGATTACATTTTTTAATGTGTAGATCCTTAAGTGAAGTCAGTGCAGTGTCACTTTCAGGACCGAGAGCTGGGTCATATCCAGGCTTGGCATCAGCACTTGGCACAGTGGAGAAAATCCTGAGCTCTAGAGAGGGCCCACTGTAATTGTCAATGGTATCCATATATGAGTCAGTGTTGGGCCAGGCAGCTGCAGGCTGCATTAACCCAAAACGGTTCTTGGTTCCCTCCACTCTCCAATGTACATCAGGACCAGGGCTAGCAGAAGATAATGGTTGGAAAATGGTGTGAAAACGGTATATAGAATGTGTCATGGGCCCCAACAGTTGTCAATACCATTATGAACCGCTATAAAGCAGTAGGGCAGATCCTGCCCTAGAGACATTTGGTGGAAATGATGGTGGTAGCTGCTGTAGTCATTCCATCTGGAACACCTGGAATGAGAACTGCCTCCTGTCATTACTGCCAACCCCTCCAATCTCTAGCAAGGGGGGGGGGGACACAGGACACCACAAAGGTAGTGCTGTCAGAAGTACCTGATAGCGATTTCCTTTCTTTGCTTCTATTTTTTAAGTGATGAAAAAGCTTAGATTTTAGGTGTTACAGCTCTTTTTATATATGTGCCGTAGTTTTTGCTGTGCTGTATTGCATTTCATTCTTTTAGCTTTATATAATCTACCCACAGAACTTTTGCTATTGGGCAGATTAAATATATACCTGAGTGCCCTTCATTCATTCAGGGGGCACCCGTATGCATGCTTAGTTAGAGAAAAAAAAGTTAGCCATGCTAATTAAATGTTGGGACTTGTAGGACTTTTTTCTGCCTAAACATGCAAAGGATTGCCCCCTCATTCATTGAATAAATGCATGCATGCATAAAGTTTGGGTGGCAGGGAGAAGACTATTCCCCTGAGATACTTATTTTATTTAAGAAATTTATATGGTACCTTTCAGGGCAAAACCCTCCCAAAAACACAACTAAAGCAATATAGAACAGTTTTGATAATACATACAATGCAACCCAATTACAAAACTTAAAACAGCTGCACTTTAAAAGCCCAGTAGTACACTTTTATTAAAACGCAGTTTGAAACAAAAGTTGCTAAGGTCTATTTCAAAGCAAACAGAGATAGGTCCATATATACTTCCATTGGTAGAGAGTTGGAGATGTTTGGGGCTACCACTGAAATTGTTCTGTCTGGGTCGTGATGCACCATTCTAATGATGGTCTTTGGTGGCTGGCTTGTGACAATATTGCAAGAACGGGTTTTGAGTGAACCCTGTGTCTCTTGTGTGAGTTAGGTGTGTGGAGAGATGCTGTGGTCTTTGAATTTCCCTCCAAATAGAACCATTACAATCTGAGTGGTGCTACAAAACAAAACCCCAATGTCTTGTCTTGGTTCTTGCTCTGCATCATAAATAGAGGCACGGGCTGTGAAGGAAACAGTAAACTGTCACTCAAGATGTTGCTAGCAAGGAGATTCGACGGTTGTTAAGCAACCGCTCTGCGTTCTCATGGACTAGAAAGTCGCCTTGACCTACGTAATTCACTAAGCCTCAGTTGCTACGACACCGTCGTTTCCTCTGAAAAAGGGGGGGAAAGCACGTGCTCTTAAAGTTGTCTCTCCGATAGGCTGAAAGGCAAGGGCCTTCACCCAATGGGGAAAAGGGGGCGGGATTAATTAATGTGTGTGGGGGGGGGACTCTCCCTATTTACTGGAGAATTTCTAAATGAGAGGTAGGCAACTCATTGTTTAGGACTACAAGTCCCATCAGTCCCAGTCAGCACGCCCAATGATGGGGGTGCTGGCAGCTATATTCGGAAACATCTGGAGGGCACCGGGTTGCCTAGCCCTGAAACAATATTGTCAGTACACTGACAGGCGTTATCTCACAGAGGCCATCACAGCGACACCCAGCCCTCTGATAGGCTACTGACACGTCACTCAATCCGACCGTTGGGGCGGCGGTTTCTGAGAGCGCAACTTTCCGCCCCGTTCCCTCGAGCGGCTCGCGATTGGTTAGTTTCCCTATCGCTCGTGCGAAGAGGCGGGCGCTTCCCGGCGGGTCCGGCTCTCCCATAGGCGAGCTGCGGCTTGAAGTCTCGTTTTATGATGGGCGGCGTGTGAAAGAGCGGAGGCACGGCTATGGCGGAAGGGTCGAAACGGCTTCTGGGGCGGTGTCAGCTTTGCCGGCTCCTGCTGTGGGCAGCGGTACTCTTGGTGCAGTCGTGCGGCGCAGGTAAGGGCGGGGCTGGAGCGAGTCCCAGGGTTGCCAACTTTCCGAGCAGCCCCTGCTCCTTCTCCCTGCAACAAAAGTGCCACGTGCGGGCGCTAGCAGGCGGCGATGCAGCTTCCTCTGCTGATTTTGGCGCGTTAAATCCTTTCTTCCCCTTGCTATCAAAACTTACCCCACGCAAAGGGAAATTCCCCTCGATGCAGGTGGGGGCCGCAAGACAATTTATGGGGTGGGGGCGCCTGGACTTCGACTAAGGCCCCTTTATTTTGGTGCTTCCAAAAGTTTTCAGAATGGAGGGTGCAATCCTATGCATGTTTAGACGGGGGGGGAAGTCCTACAACTCCCAGCATGCCGCAGCTATCGTGGCTTGCTGGGACTTGTAGGACTTCAACCCCCCCCCCCCCCCAAACATGCATAGGATTGTGCCTTAAAGTAGGGTAACCCTATAAAAAGGAGGACAGGGCTCCTGTATCTTTAACAGTAATGTAGAAAAGGGAATTTCAGCAGGTGTCAATTGAAGAGGGTGAAATTCCCTCTTCATCACAACAGTTAAAGCTGCAGAAGCCCTGCCCTCTTTTGTATCTGGCCACTCTACTATAGCTAGTCTAGCTTTAACTGTTGTGATGAAGAGAGAATTTCACCCTCTTCAATTGACACATTATTATTATTATTATTTATTTATATAGCACCATCAATGTACAGGGTGCTGTACAGAGTAAAACAGTAAATAGCAAGACCCTGCCACATAGGCTTACATTCTAATAAAATCATAATAAAACAATAAGGAGGGGAAGAGAATGCACCAAACAGGCACAGGGTAGGGTAAAACTAGCAGTATAAAGTCAGAACAAAATCAAGTTTTAAAAGCTGCTCAGGGGTCGCAGTAGAAAGAACATGGACAGTTTGAAATTGCTTATGTTTAGATATCACAAAGCATTTATTATAACACTTCCAAACAGCTGCCTCATTAGAGTATTGCTCTTGTTTAATAAGTCAGTTATCTTATTACTCATGCAGTACTTACTATCGCATTGGCAACTTGCAACATTTCTTCAAACAGAGCGTCTTCCTGCTTGTGACGACCACTTGTATCAACAATTATTATTTCAAAGTTTTCATTCCTAAATTTGTCACCTGCTGAAATTCCCTTTTCTACTCTGTTTTTATTTTCATTTTACCTTGTACGCCGCTCCGAAATTTTTCAATGGAGAGTGGTATATAAATATTCTAAATAAATAAATAATAAAGTACCTTTTTTGTGTAGTTTGACTCTCTTTGCATGCTCATATTTGTATATAACTTAACAATGATAATTATATATGACATGGGGGATGTTTACAACATTTACCAATAAGTCCAAAAGCCACAAGAGGGCTGGGTAGGAAATATCAGGAAATTTGTGTTGGCATTCTGATTCTTTACATCTTGGGCATGGTAAATGTCAATTTAGCTGTAAATTATGGAAAGAGACATTTACTGGTAGGTGTCTGACGTTTCTGAGAGTTGTACAGGCCCAGATGGAAATCTCTGGTAAAAGTCAAGATTCACCAATTTTTTAATCCAGCACAATTCTGTGCCTGATTGCTTGGAAATAAACCCCACTGACTTCAATAGAGTTTACTTTAAATACTGTCACTTCTGGAATGCTCATGAAATCAATTCAAATTATGGTTTTAAACAATTGAAAATAATGCCTTTGTCCTTGTCCCCGAAGTAGAGCTTAAGTATACCTAACTGCGTATGTGTATATCCATTTCTTGTTATCTTTTCATTTTTTCTCTCCATGCATGCCCTTTTGTGCCCATGTTGAAATTTAGATTGTAGGCTCCTTGGGGCAGGAACCTTCTTTTGTTTATGTTACTATGAAGTATCATGCTTGTTGATGGTGACAGATGGCTGAAAATAATTTCTTTTACTCTAGGATTCACCAGTTAATCCTTGCATGCTTACTCAGGAATTTGCTCCATTGAATTTGGTCGTATCAGATTACATCTAGCCCATTGTTTCTCTTGGTTGCAATATTTAAAAAAAACTTAGCTCAAGTTTCTTAAGTGGCAAAAGGCATCTACTAAACCTTGTGTCGTACAGTCAATAAGCCCATAAAGATGTCCATTTTATGATTTATTTATTTAGGGCCATCAGTGTGAATGGCCCTTTACAGTGTGCAAAAGGATAAATCCAGAAGAGCGTACACCCAAAAATTTAACTCATGGGAGCAAAGGGAGGAATGAACAGGAGATGAGTATTTGATAATTTCAGTTACAGGTCCTTAGGCTTAGTTAGGGTTTCTGTGAAAGGCTTCACAGGAAAGGGAGATCTTGAAGGAAGGAAGAGAGATGAACATCATCAGGGTGGTTAAATCTTAATTGCCACTTGGCTAAAGATGACCAAGATGTCCCAGAGTGAGAGAGGTCACTGTTGGGTAATTTGGTTGTCTCTGTGGGCTGTATTTAGAGTTCTCATATGAACATTAGCATACATCCAAGTTGATTACTAGGCAAACTGATACTTTGAGGCTGCAGAATTATTGGTGTATCTTCCTGAGTTGTTTTTTGATACAACAAATCTTAAGATCATACCATCTATGAATTGGTTGAGATCTTCTTAAAAAACGGATTCTTCCTTTCATCATCTTGTATTCTCTTGCTGAACGTGCTAGTCACGACCCTTATTTTGTACAAATTAGTCTACTTCTCTCAGTCTGAAGGGAGCAAGTTTGATGTCAGATGAAGAATTTGCCAGTGTATCTAATATAGTCTTTTTTTCCTTTTTGTTTGCTCTCTGAAGATGGAGTGGTGGTTCCACTTAAAGATAATCAAATGTATGAAGCAAATTCCGCTAAGCAGTTTTGCTACACAAACAAGGTGATCCCCAAATGGCATGATATATGGGCCAAAATTCAGGTAAGAACTGGAGTCTTCTTTGTTTCTGGCAGCTGATGTAAACTTCAGCTGAGTTCTTGTCAGCACATTTGCTGCACAAAATTAAGGAGAACTAATCCTAGATTGTGTAAATCTCTACTAAGTAGCTACATGCAGCTTTAATGAAAACCTCAATTGTCTTCTGTTTCCAAGCATTCCTTCTAGTTTAGAGTGTGTGGGAGATGTAAGGTAATGGGGTGGTAGATGCAAAGTGAGAGGTGGTCGTTTTTCATGGCTCAGACTTTGAGCCATGCATACTGATGAAATATTCCATTGTGTTACTTAGAGACCAATCTCACTTGTAGTTGCAGGTGTCCTTTTCATCAAATTAAAGTTGTTCTGCATTGCACAGGCAAATCTAGGAAAAGCTTTGATCCAAAAGCATGCCCTGTGTTATATAATGATGTTCCATAGGGGCAGGCCTGACCAGGTGGGGTGGTATTGGTGGGGTGGATTGTCACTGCCCTGGCATGGGGGAGATATCAGTGGCAGTCAAAGACAAGGCCATCTCTTGTAGCCTTGGTTATGCTGTAACGTGATGTACAGGTTATCCAGCCTACCCCTATGCTATTCATGATTTTCTTAACTGCAGTACTTGTTGGCAGAAATTTGTGCCTTCCCTAACGTGTAACACCCTTTTCTCTTAATACTTTGCTAGCATTATCTAACCGAGCAATATTCTTGAGTAATGGAACATGGCAGAGTCCATCTTGCTTGCTTCCTGGGTAATTGCCTTTACAAAAAAAAAGCTGTGGGAGAGGGTTGACTATGCAGCCTCTAAAAAAAGAATTAAGAACAGCTCGGGAGACTTGTGATATCATCAGGTAAGTGCTCACAGCACTAGAACAACTGAGAGTCGCGCTTGCTGGCACTCTAACTGTGCTTAGCTGTTTGGGTGCCAGGAAGCAGCAATTCCTCCCATAACTGTGTTATTAATGGTTCCGTGGAGGCTGTTGTCCCCCACCCCATTTGAACCATAGAGTCTGGAGAAACCCTCAGTCTCTGAACAATTAGAACTCTCTCACACACTCTTGGGAACTTGCTCTCCTTCTCAGTTATTTGTACAATGAAGTTCAACATTTGAGCAGTGTGTCTTCCCGTCTTCTTTCCCCCCCTAATTTTCATCCTTTTCCCTCACCTGTTGGAATATGGGTGCTTTCTCATTATTGTTGTTATTATTTACATTTATATACTGCCCCATAGCTGAAGCTCTCTGGGCAGCTTACAAAAGTTAAAAACAGTGAACATTAAAAACAAATATACGAAATTTAAAACCGTAAAAAGCATAAAATACAAACAAAAACAGACAATATCTGTATATTGTGTATAATACATTGCTTTCTTTTTGAATCGCCCAGAGAGCTTCAGCTATTGGGTGGTGCAGAAATGTAATAAAAATAAATAGATAAAATAGCATTGATTATACCAGTCTCCCTCAAACATCTTTTGAAAAGATGAAGTGTACCTAACTTTCTCAAATTTCATTTGTTAGCACTCTTTCTGAAATCAGCTTTCTCTCCTTCAGTGCTTTCCTCTGAACCTGACTGTCATTTAACTTTTAAAGTGTGTCCTCCATAACTGTACCCAAGTGTTATGTTGGCTGACCCAAATACCCTTTGAATCTTGACATTCTGACACTTCATTAAATGTTGAAAATTCCCTCCCACCCCACTCCATCTCTTGCAGATCCGAGTAAATAGCACCAAGATGATCCAGGTCATCCAGGTTGAAAATGAGGAGAAGCTTAAAGAACTGGAGGGCTTCAACATATGGAACTATATTGGCTCCGTCTTCAAAGAGAAGCTCAATGACACCTACATTACTGTGGGAATCTACAGTAGTAAAACCTGCTTGAGAGTTAATGTCCTTGATCCGGGATCCAGTTACACAATCATTGTTGCTCGAAGTATGTTCCATTTTCCTTCATTTCTCGCATACTGGGGAAGTTGTGTTGGATGGCCATTTAGTATTGCTAAATGCACTGGGTTAAGCTGGTTACTTCCTGATTCTGGGAACTGTAGCTCTCCAGCCGTCCGGTTGTGTAGGAATATAACAAAGATGTGAGGCCAGGAGTGTAAGCCTGGTGTCTGGGCAACTGAGCAATGATGTAGGCCCTGTTCAGACAACGCGCTAAACCATGATGGTTAAGCATTTTGAGCTAAACATTATGGCTTAGCCTGTCGTGTGAACCATGACTTAGTGTGTCATGTGAACCATTCCTAACCATGGTTACATAACCACAGTTTAAACATGCTCACTAACCACTTGCCGCAAAAAATTTAGTGGCCTAACCATAGCTTAGTATGTTGTCTGAACAGGCCCGTAGTTTAGAACACAATTAATCTACATCTGATGCTATAAATATGATGGCAACTAAGTATCAGATATTGATGTCAGCAGCTTCAAGACCTCAGGTTAATTGAGCAAGTGCTAGTTCTGTCAAGGTCAAATAACATGTCTTGGGGTGAACTAACGTTCAGATCGTTGAACTTCTCAAAGAGAAGATATAAACTTGGGTTTATTAGACAGTGTTTTCTTGCAGTGGAAGAGGGTATCCCTGTGAATGGATTGCTTCTCCCACTTGCTCCGATATACATGGCTTATGCATGATTTGTACATGTTTTTCTAGGTAGGAGAGGGCTCTGACTAGTTCTGCTTACTTCCAAGAGAAAGGGCATTGGTGGAGCTCTGCCATATTTCTTACCTCTTCAATTTTCTATTCTCTTTTTCCTGAACTATCACACAAGATTTAGTCAGTGTAGAAAGAGAGACTTTAAAAAAAGAGAGAGAGAGGAAGAAACAAAAGTTGAGGAGATCCAGAGCAGACCATGGACACTGGAACTGTGATGTCTCCTGTCCAGTTTTTACTCCTTTCTTTAGCAGGTACTCTTTTTGGAGAGAATTTGGATATGTTTTAACACAGAATTGGAAACACCCTCCTTCCAGATGTTTTCTACTAGAAGTCCCATAATCACCGGCCATGTGTGCTGGGACTAATGCAATTTGTAGTCCAAAGCATCTGGAGAACGAGAAGAAGATGTTTCCCCTCTTGGCAGATGAGAGAAGAAGTAGTCTTCCAAATCCTTTATTAGTTCCTTATGTCCTTTAAAAAGGCAATTTAGGGCACAATCCTATGCTTGTTTAGAAAGAAAAAGGTCCTACAATTCCGAGCATAGCTGACTGGAGGGATGCTGGGAGTTGTAGGTTTTTTTCTGTCTAAATCTGCATAGGATCATGCCCTTAAGAGAGCAATCCTATGTCCTTGGGAGTGCATTCCAGGGACCATAGGAGTGCTCAGAAAAATCTTTCTGAGGTCAGAGCGCCCTGATCTTGGAAGGGTGAGTCAGAGATCTTGTCCCCTTGCAGCCTGTGTGGAAAGAACTGCTGCAGCTGCTCTCCTTGATCAAAAAAGTGACTGTGGAGAAGGAGGAAAGGAGGCGTTCCTGTGGGCGGGGCGGGGAGGATGCTGGAGAGGCCAGGATTAGAAATATCATGCGCTTCCTTCAGCCTCCTTCCTTCCCTCTCCAAAGGGCGCTCACTAGATGGGCTGTAAAACCCGTCTAGCAAAAACGGTTAAAGATAGAAGAGAGGAAGGTGAAGATCACCTCCACTGCGCCTCCTGTTCTGCTGGCTTCAGCACGGCAGGGCACAGGAATCTCGAAAGCCTCCAAGTTCGGAGGCTTCCAAGCAGTGAGGGCACAATCGATAGGATTATGCCCTAAGTGTCTTTTTAACAAGCAATTTAAATGTAGGGATTATAGGAACTTAACAGTTTTCTAACAGAATAATACTATCCTATCAGTATGGGGAGGATTCATAAGTTTTTATTTTCTCAGTATTTTAACACCTAATTTAACTTAAATTTAAACTTTGCTGTTTTGATTCGTATTTTAATCTATATCAATTTCTGCTGTGTGGTTTTATCCTGGTTGTACTTTTTATATTGTATTTTGTATTTGTGTTTTTAGACTGTTGGTTGTTTTATTATGCATTTCATGGTTTTAATTTTTATGAATCGCCCAGAGAGCTTTGGCTATTAGGCAGTATAAAAATGTAATAAATAAATAAATATTAACTAGCTGAGAGAGAGAGAAAGAAAGCAGACAGCACAATGTCTGTTTGATATTTTTTCTGCCAGAATGTTACATGGGCATTTTCTCTGACAGCAATTTGAGGTCACCTAATCCAAAAGATCTAGAGGCTCACAGGTTGGCTCTGGACCGTGGACTGATAAGGAACTTTTATTTGTTTGTTCTAGCATTTGAACCCAAGTTCTTCATGGTTACATTTCTGGGCCTTCTGCTGTTTTTCTGTGCTGAATTGATGAGCAGGTGAGCATTCTAATGGGTGATGGAAACGGGCATTGTCAGCAGTGGCCGTGCTTGTCCACGTGCTCCACAGCTATTATCTTCTGGGCTACAAGGGTGCATGTTGGGGAATGCTGGGAGTTGTAGGGCTTTTAACTGCCTAAACATGCATAAGATTGTGCCCTAACAGATTGATCTTTCCTGAGTAAAGCTATGGCAATGGGTACATTCTTCCCTATCATGAGGTCATGGTTTTACCTTAATAACTAAGGGCTAAGGTAAGAGTTCTGCTTTTGTATCCAAGAACTTTCAGTGTGTGAACTGACAATGTGGATCCGACTTGATTTCACTCGTGTAATTTTTACTCTGATTTGGAATACTGTGTTTGACAGCGTTGCTAGCAAGTCAGACCTATATGTTGTGAATGCATATGTTTTCCTATCCTTGTAGGGGGACACATTTGGATGTTTGCAATAAGATAATCGACCTGATTTATTTATTTTTTAAAATGGAGTTGTGATCTCAAGCTTCTCTCTCCCTCCCCTCCCCGATCTTTCCTATATTTTTGATTAGCAAGATAATTTTCTTAGACCTACAGGGGTCCATAAAAGCACTGGCCAGGTCACCAGTGACAACCCTTTCTTTTGCCACTGGGCTTTGGTGGTACTTGGGGAGATCGTCTTGCTGCTCCTAGCTGAGTGGAGGAGTGGGAGAGTTGTGAAATTTCCTCTGCTTGCTGAGCTGTCTTCCTCCCTGACTCCTGCAAGACTAGTGTTTGACTGCAGGTTGCAACTCTCTGTTTCCAGCTGAATTGCAGCCAGGAGAAGATATGCTGCTGCTCTGTGAGATCTTGATTCGTGGTCTGAATTGCTGCTAGCTTTTCCCTCCTGATTCTACAACTTGCTTTCCTGCGTTGGCCTCGTTTCTCTGTCCTGCCCATTGCTCCTGGCCACAACTTCCGCCTCTGCATGGCAGGAGTGGTGGCAGCTACAATCCAAAAGTTTTGGACTCCTAGAACCATTGCTTGGCACTTTATTTATTTTATTTATTTATCATACTTATACCCCGCTCCTCAGCCAAAAAAAGGCTCTCGGGGCGGCTTACATTTAGCAAAAAAGACAGTCCCTGCCCTCAGGCTTACAGTCTAATAAAGACATGACACACAAGGAAAAGGAGTCAAGGAGGGAGGGAGGGAGGGAGGAGAGAGAAAGAGAGAGAGAGAGAGAGAGAGAGTCCAGCAGGAGCAGGCCCCGATGTTACTTCTGCCTGCTCTGTCCCCTCGGTCCTTCTTCTTCCCCACAGGGCCAAGATGGCAGTTTGCCCTGTGTGTGTGTGGGGGAAGAGTCCAGCAGGAGCAGGCCCCGATGTTACTTCTGCCTGCTCCTGTCCCCTCGGTCCTTCTTCTTCCCCACAGGGCCAAGATGGCAGTTTGCCCTGTGTGTGGGGGGGAAGAGTCCAGCAGGAGCAGGCCCCGATGTTACTTCTGCCTGCTCCTGTCCCCTCGGTCCTTCTTCTTCCCCACAGGGCCAAGATGGCAGTTTGCCCTGTGTGTGTGTGGGGGAAGAGTCCAGCAGGAGCAGGCCCCGATGTTACTTCTGCCTGCTCCTGTCCCCTCGGTCCTTCTTCTTCCCCACAGGGCCAAGATGGCAGTTTGCCCTGTGTGTGGGGGGGAAGAGTCCAGCAGGAGCAGGCCCCGATGTTACTTCTGCCTGCTCCTGTCCCCTCGGTCCTTCTTCTTCCCCACAGGGCCAAGATGGCAGTTTGCCCTGTGTGTGTGGGGGGGAAGAGTCCAGCAGGAGCAGGCCCCGATGTTACTTCTGCCTGCTCCTGTCCCCTCGGTCCTTCTTCTTCCCCACAGGGCCAAGATGGCAGTTTGCCCTGTGTGTGGGGGGGAAGAGTCCAGCAGGAGCAGGCCCCGATGTTACTTCTGCCTGCTCCTGTCCCCTCGGTCCTTCTTCTTCCCCACAGGGCCAAGATGGCAGTTTGCCCTGTGTGTGTGGGGGGGAAGAGTCCAGCAGGAGCAGGCCCCGATGTTACTTCTGCCTGCTCCTGTCCCCTCGGTCCTTCTTCTTCCCCACAGGGCCAAGATGGCAGTTTGCCCTGTGTGTGTGTGGGGGAAGAGTCCAGCAGGAGCAGGCCCCGATGTTACTTCTGCCTGCTCCTGTCCCCTCGGTCCTTCTTCTTCCCCACAGGGCCAAGATGGCAGTTTTCACTTGTAAATTCTACCCACCTTTCCCTGTTCTCATGACCTACATTGAATGTTTGCTACTCCCGGCAAACTTTGTGTGCATAGCTATTATTCCTGCACAGCAACTGAGATAATCATTGTTTTTGCAGAAGCCGGTTTTTCTTCTATTCAACTGGAATAAGCATCGGCATGCTAAGTTCACTGCTCATCGTCATCTACCTAATGTCCAGAATGGTGCCCAAGGTGAGTGAAAGCACTGTTCTATTGGCTATACTAAACTCTTTTGCAGCAAGCATCCTGAGAGCTACAAGTCGAGAGCTGGCTTATTTTAGTGCTCAAGTTCTAATTTCAGGTGCCCAATTCAGACCATCTACTGTATCTCTTGACCTTGGGAACATGCAGGACACATTGCCTTCTCAGTCTGTGCTGTAGGAAATAGTCTCTGCTGTCCACATTGCTCCTTTCCTAATCCCTGCCTGGAGTTTTCAAAGGATTTCTGTGTTTGAAAGGAGTGACATGGCTGAATATATTCGTGTGCATTCTGTGTTCTGCTTTCTTCAGCTCTTGGGAAAGCTGCTTTCCCTGGAATGGGTGAAAGGGACACTCATGGAGCCTGCCTGGCATAGTACTCATTCTGTTTGCTTCCAAAGAAACTCAGCCATAGATAGGTAGGAAGAGGAGAAGAAGGGGAGCTATACAGCTGAGCCCTTGGGAACATAGAGTTGATATCATACTCTGAAAATAGTCATTGAGCCTAGAGAGGGGAGTATTGAAAATTGTCACTAGGGGAAGGAGGAACATCTGCTTGCTGCTCTGGCCAGAGAAATATGACCCGCCCTCCCCACAAAGTTAGGATCTTTATTGCATCCTTCCTAACACAGTTTTTTTGTTTAATATATGGTAGCCCAGAGGGAAATTGTAATGTTATATATATTAATGCTGTGGATGCAGTGTAAGTCAGAAGCAATTTTCAACAGGAAAGGTTTTGTGTGTGTGTGTGTGGTGTGTGTTAATCTTCTTTTGCATGACTGCATCATGCCAGCATTCATGTTCAAGTTCAAATGTTAGTGGTTGTGGACTCTTACAAATCCTAGTTATGCCATTTTGCAATGTAGGCGAAGCCATCCCAGCGAGAGGAGAGTTCTCACGTGATATATCTCCCAATGTCCAAAAAAAGGCATTTAGCAAATGATAATGCCCCACCTTTGACAAGTTTAATCTTCAGAACGGGGCTGCCTGTTTGTTCATCTGATAAGTTAAATGAAAAGGTTACTTGAGTTGGAAATGGCTCTTCGTTGTTATGCTTCATATTTACAAGTTCAAAGTTCCATGTGGAGTTCTGAAAAGTATTAATCCCAGGTGAAAGCGTTTAGTCCCAGTGCAGAGTACAATTTAGTGTGGTTAGGACACAGGGTAATGGCTTCACACATCTCTCCCCCCATTCCTCATTCAGTACAAAAAACTGATTAATGTAAAGGTCTAATTCTCACGAGCAGGTGACATGGTAAACCTGTGTCTGGTTTGTACCATTTCAGACTGCAGGTGGGGCTCTAATGATTTAACGCTCTCAGGTTCAAAATAAAAATCACTGCACAAAGTCTACCAGATATTGGGCAGGACGGTTCTAGCTTAGCCCACTCCTTGACATGCTAGTTTTGGTAGGGGAGTGCTCTGTCAGGTGAGCCCCTGTCTGTAGCAAACACACCTTTGCCACTTCACTTGCTGTTGTGAGAACCAAGCCTTAGATGTCCAACCGAATGTTTCACATCAGTTCCTAACGGGGGTTTCTACCCAAAGAATCTGCCCTGGTAGATGGAGCATAGCCAATGAGTGAAGTGTATGCATGTGACAATAGTCTAGTAGCTGCATGTGTCTGTTTTAGAGCAAGTCGAACTGCCTGCTCACGTGAGAATTCCAAAATAGCTTCCTCCTAAGATAGTGAGTGTGTTGCGAAGTTCATTACTTGTGGTGTTTTATTGGGTTTAATGTTTTTATTAATGTTTCCTATAAATGTTTTAGCAATTATGTTTTAATTTTATTTTAGTGTCTATCATAATATATTTTAATGTATTTAATTTGCTTGTAAATCACTTCGAAATATTTTAAAATATGTTCAGCGGTGTGTAAATCATCATCATAAATAATGTTCTTTCTGTGCCCTAGAAAAGTCCCATCTACCTCATGCTTGTGGGAGGCTGGTCTTTTTCAGTTTACATTATGCAGCTGGTCTTCAGAAACCTGCAGGAGATCTGCAAATTGTACTGGGAATATCTGCTGGGTGAGTGTCGGTCTTCTCTTCTCTCTTGACTGAAGCTTCAGAGCCTCAGAACGTTTTGCATATTTCTAACCAAACCTTTTTAGGAAATGCTGGGAGTTTGCTTGCTTAAGCCTCCACACTTCATTAAGTGAAGAGCTTTTGAAATCTGTCCTCATCTTCCAATTAGCTTGAGTAAAGTGGGTCCAGAGGTCTCATTAAGGCTCATCAGGCTGCCTGCTTACCTTAATCACTATAAAATAACAGCTCAAACCAAAACGCTCTGCAAATTCTGCACAAGTTAGATTTGGAGTCACTTAAACGGAAGCAGACAGGAAATCTGGTATTTAGATTGCCGCTCTTTGGTGATATGAGACGCTGGGGGTGTGCACTGTGAGGGAAATCCTGGCATTAGCTTTGCTGATGCATAAGGATGCCCGGTGTGCAGTTCTCATTGCTAGTCATCCCAAACACAATCTTAGGCTTGGCCTTGATGAGTTGTGTATGTATGGCATGTTCTTGAATGTTAGAAGAAAAACACATTGTGAGCACAGCACACATCCAAGCAATAATAGTTGTTTTAAGGCCTCTGCTGGGAAAAATGAAGCGATGCAATCCTTCTTGATCATCATCCTTTCTATTTGGAGGGTGTTTCTGGTTCAGAATTTTCCTGAAGCATGCTGTGTAAAAAGACCTGAGTTGTTATTGCCGTATAGATTATGAGTTTAGTGTGTTTTAATCCTCTTGCTGCTTAGAGTAGGGTTGATGTATTCTACATCAGTTTCTTATGCCCAGCTGATTTTTCAGAGTAACTTACTTCCTGGGGTGGGTCACTCACTCACTTGATGCGGATAGTGAAGAGTCCAGGTAAAAATAATCCTTGGAGTGCCTCTTTCTACCCTTTTCTCTCCCACTTCCAGGCTACCTGGTCGTCGTAGGCTGTGCCAGCTTTGCTGTCTGCTACAAATATGGTCCCCTGGAGAATGAACGTAGCATCAATCTCCTCACATGGGGTCTACAGATCCTTGGCTTGCTGCTTCTCTACTTGGGCATCCAGATACGGCAAATTGCCATTGCCTTGATCATAATTGCAATCTGTACTAAAAACCTGGAGTACCCCGTCCTATGGACCTATGCCATCTACAGGTGACGGATGGGAAGCATGGGCATTCCTCCTCCTAGAAGGCACAATCTAATAATAGCCCTGTTGATAGAGTAGGAGGAGGTGTGTATGTGTGTGTGTACATGCATGTACTCAAAACATAGTGAGACTTTTAACATGGTTCTTAGTAATGTTTAGAATTAGGATTTCCTATCCAGCGGTTACTTGCTATATAGCTTCATCTTGTCTCAGTCTATCATTCATTTCTGTTGTTTGTAACCCCAGATCTGCCTTTCCCAACCTGATGTAGTCCAAAACATCTGGGGGGCACCAGGTTGGGGAAGACTGCCTTAAGTCATCATATTATACGTTGGCATAGTCTACCATCCAGTCATATGTTGGAGGCTTTCTCAGGAAGATATGAGTGGGGAATATGAGCAAATAGATATTTAACAAATTTCAGCTGTTGGATCAAAATGTACCTCTAGGTGGCAACTGCAATTGTTTTACAAGGTAGATCTGCCTCTAAAGGCCGGCATTTTCTTTGGAAGCCTAGGTCCTGATCGAAGTCTCTACTTATGTGGGCTGGTCACCAGAGCTTTATCCAGAGTTCTCTTTAAGGGATCAGACAAACCACATTTAAGTAGGGCATTTCTTTCTTACAGTAGTGAGGCCGTAGCTAGACAGGGTGATATCCTGCGGATTGTCCCTGTGCATCCACATGATGCTCAGGGGATCCCGGGAGCATGCAGGGATGATCCCTCCCTTTCCCCAGGATATCACCCTACCCTTTTTTCGCAGTTTTTCCACCGTCTCGGGATGATCCCGAGATCGCGGAAAGTGTGATCTGCCATCGTGGGCCACAGAGCTCCTCAGGAGCTCTGCGCCCATTGGGGGTGGGGTGGGGTGAGCAGGGAATTTTTTTAAAAAAAAAACACAGCCCTCACCTTTCCACTCCCTCTTTGATAAAAACAAAATGGCAGCCGCGATGTCGTGCGCCGTGTGTAAATGAGGGCAACAATCTCGCGATCATAAAATCGCGAGATCATCGCCCTTTTACCCTCTCGTCTAGCTGAGGCCTGACTTTAGACTCCTCAAAGCACAAAAACTTGGGGTTAAAACCAAATCTCTCTTATGCCTGTAAACTCAACATCAGGAACTGGTCTCTTTGGGTCTTCTGTAAGAAAATTATAATCACATTTGAGGCCTGTTCACATGCCCTTTGCACTTGACCATAATGTGGTACTCTGCTGTCAAATGGTGCTGAACAAGAGTGAGTTAGTGGAGTTGTGCAGTGTGAAACTGAGTCGGTTGGGGAGAACCATGCAGATAATCTGGAGGCCATTGCTCAGTGCGATAGAGCACTTGCTTTGCGTGCAGAAGGTCCCTGGTTCGATCGGCCGTTTCTCCATGTAGGGCAAGGAAAGAATCCTGGCTGAAACCCTGGAGAGCCATTGCTGCCAGCCAGCGTCGACAGTACTGGGCTAGATGGACTTAGTGTAAGGCAGCTTCCTCTGCTCCTAAGACTGAAAGGAGAGAATTTCTCCGAACAAGAGAAATTGGTCTTAATCTGTAACAGCAGTTATGTCTTTAGGCTTCCAGCTTAACATGAATATAGGCTACAGCTGGGAGGGAGTCTGTACTCAAACACTGTCTCCTGAGCTGCTCAAGAGTTGTTGCCAGGAGCCAGACTCTGGTGTTCAGATTGCAGCCACCGCTAACGCCATTGCTGTCCTAGCAGGAAGGTGGTCGCAATCACAAAAAAACCCAGCCCTCCACGCCTGCTCACTGAGGAGGAGTACCGGGTGCAAGGGGAGGCAGAGACGCGCAGAGCCCTGGAGGAGTTGCGGGAGTACTGCAACAGCCCGGAGTTCTCTGCATGGAAAACAGTCTCCCGCATCCAGTCCCCAAAGAGGTACTGCCCAAGAAGGTCAGCAAATGGGAGGGGTGAGCTGCATTGTGCCATGAGATCCTGTTATAATTTAAGGGCCTTCAGAAGGACACCCAGCTCACAAACCCAGCTGTGGGAGGGAGGTGGGATCTGACATAGGTCGGGGAGGGGGAATGACATTCAGGATTGAAACTGGGTTTACCGCTGCCAGCTCTGTGGGCCGGGAAAATCTACTGTGTGGATGCTCTTCTTTCTTTTTTTTTAGACGATGATAATATTTCTATATAGATGCCTTTCTTAAAAAAAAAACAAACCCAAAATCTCAAAGTATCTTACAATAGAATTAAAATAGAAAACATTTAAAACTGCTATCCGTTAATATAAAATCGTCTTAAGCATCAGTGACAACTATAAACAATTCAACTGGTGTATTAAATAGTCCATAGTCCTGTGAATAGAAGAAAGGCTTCACATGGTGCCAAAAAGATGACACGGTAGCCCTCACTATAGAGAGCATTCCACAATTGGGAGGCCACCAATGAAAAGGCCCTTCCGTGTTGCCATCCTCTGAATCTCCCTTGGAGGAAGCACTCAGAGGAGGGCCTCAGGTGCTGATTGTAGGGTATGGGTAGAGAGGGGTGCTTTGTTGGGGATTGTGGCCATACAAGTCTTGTTATATGTGGGGCTTTCACCCAGACTGGACGTCATCTTACAATTGCTTAATTGGCAAACGTTTCAGAACTTCACCATATGGCATGAGTAGTAGTGGCCAGGGATTGGCTAGTTGCTATAATGCCCTCACTGCTCTCTTGTCTTTCCTCCAGATTTGCTGACTTTATAGAAGGTGCCTCGCATGTCATCCCCAATGAGGTCTCTGTCCATGAGCAGGAATATGGGCTGGGAGGTTCCTTTCTAGAGGAACAGCTCTTTGAAGAGGGAGATGAAGAGGAAGGTGAGGAGAGAGACTACAGCTTTGAGGAGGAGGATTCCATGGACACCTTGAGGCCAAAGTTTCAGCTGAGTTTCCAAGATAGGGTTGGCTAGCATTCATACAAATGGATTGAATGGTGCCCCGTGCTGACCTGGGGTGAGAGTTACAGTTTTGCTGACTTCTTGTTATAATGGAGCATGTGAATACAAAGCCAGCGGTATATGACATCCGCCTTACAAGGAGTTTTTGCTTGGCAGACTCTGGGAAGGGGTGGGGTACTATAGGACGTTAAAGCTCCACCATTCATTCCAGCCAACGAATTGAATGTGAACTGAAATACACCTGAAGTAGGCCACAGTGTCCTGAGCCAAGTATCTTGTGGGTTGCAAAACGTCCAGAATGTAGGGCTGCAGATTGTGGATAAGACTAAGCAACGTGAGTGAGGTGGGGTTGTGACGGTCTGCTAGTAATGGTGAATTCTTTCCTCTTGGTAAAACAGGCTCTTCAGGAAGGGCTTAAAAGAGCCAGTCTAATGTCCAGCCCTAGTGTGCATCGTACCTTGTTCTTTGGAAGCCCAAAGCGCTGTCGGATCCCAGCTCCCTCCCACAGTCTCCCTTTGTGGCTACTTTGCCCACTCCAGTGCCCCTGTACTTGCTGTTCATTGAGCAATACTTCACTTAAGCTATCAGGCTGGATCCCTTACTTTTCACAGTTCTAATTTGATGGTCCGAAGCTGACCCAAACTCTGCATGTTTCAGCTGAACCAGAATTTTGACTGCTTGCAAATAAGATGCAACAGCCATGCTTTTTTCTTCTTTTTTTAATTTGTAGTTTGGTTGTGTGTGTGTTTTTAGCTAGTAGACTCATTGAGAGATGGAGGTTGATGCTTGTGGAGAGTGATGATATCTCTGGCAACAGGTAAATATCTAGGTCTCTCGGAGATGTCTCTACTATCCCACAAGTGTGAATAAAATTATTTTTATTGATTCACTTTGGGAAGGAGATTTGCTTCAGCTTGAAAGCCTCCTGCATAAACTTCTTGGGTTTCCTATGGAACAGCTTTGATTTATCTCTACCCTTTTTGGATGCCTCAAACTTTGTGATCCACCGCAAGCCTGCCACTGTGTAGACTTACTTCACAGACAGTCCTCCTTTGCTCTAGCAGTCATTCATGTCACTACAATTTTCCATGTGAGATTTCAGTAGCACCTGGACGAAGGTGGAGCAATCGGGAACTTTTCGGAACAGGTGTTTGTGTGTATAGCTCTACAAAGCTGCTACTTGGTGCCAGCAAAGTCTGATGAAAAGTTACTGGTCCTACAATGGGATTTAACTTATGGCTAGTTCCTTTCAAGCATTTCTTTTCTCTCCTTTGTTGCTGAGAGGTTTGCTGCTGTAGTACTCTAATATTGTATTTTCACGTTCCAGTCTACCTCCCAGCTGTTCAGACTCCCTGCTCAAACTGGTGTCACAGGGATCTGTTCCATTATCAGCAGGAGTTTGGCAGAAACTAGCAGAGAACCTAAAACTGTGAGCAGGACAAACTATTTGATCTATGCAATGTGTCTTGTTCAATGTGGGATATAAGCCATGAAGGTTTCTTGGGTAGGTAATGGAGGGGAGCATCTCCCAATACTGGTCATACTACCTACAGACATAACTTACGTTTCTTTTTACTGATTTTTATTTCCTCTGAGTCAAGTCAGTATTAAAAAACAAATAAATGTATTTTTGAGAAGGAATGTACTGAGATGTCTCAATGCTCTCTTACTTGGGTTGTGAAGCTGAAATTTTTAATAACGTCATCTTTTTGGTAGGAAATAAAGCTTCCATGTGGGGGAATAGACAAACCTAACCCTCTCTGATCTTAGGAGAAATCTCTCTGACTTTTCCCTTTCGGTTGGCCATAAAACGATTGCTTTTGGGCTGTTCAGAGAAGCTGTCTGCTTGTTGTACTGTAGCATTATGCATGGTAATCAACAAGCGAGCTGGCAGATGGATTTCTTAAACCGTGAGAATTTAAGAATTTTCTTCCATGTGATAATTGTTGCTGTTGCTTAGAGGGCTAGTCTGTGTCCTTTGATAACTCGTACATTTGAAATTTTGTGTTCACTGAACAGCATCACAGCTGAGCTGATATTTGGTGATCAGTGACATGCACGTCAAGTGATGAGCAACTTAAGTGTGAATCTCTTGCATTGGGCAAGACACAAGCTGGGGGCAACTAAGCCTATCAAGTGTCTGGGTGCTACTTTATTTTATTTATTTATTTAGTGCACTTTTATACCGCTCCCATAGCCAGGGCTCTCTGGGCGGTTTCAGTTACTTTAAACTGAAGGTGTGATCTTGACATGTTGTCCTGGCCATATTACCTGAGCAAGAAATTCAGTAGTTGATAAGCACCTTTCTTGAACTATCTATAAATGAGCCCTAGGTGTATATGCCAAGAGTGGGCATCTTGTGGCCCTCCAGATATTTTGACCTATAATATTCATCAGCCTTAGACAGCCTAACTAATGGTGAGGGATGTTGGAATTTGTAAGCTAAAATATCTGCAGGGCCACAAGTTTCCTGCCCCTAGATGCCTGGAAGCTCTACCCTGTTCAAACGGCTCCCTGATGCCATTCTTTAGCCTAGATGCCTGCCAGCAGCTACTCCTTTTGAGAATATGGATGAAGTGTGTGCATGCACCTGACATGCTATCATTCCAGATCCTAGGGGCTGGGATTTGAGAGAACCTCTAGTTCACTGAGTGCATGCTTTGCATATAGAAGGTCCCAGGAACAAGCCCTATAGAAGGGAAATAATGGGAAGGTCCCACTAAAGACCTTGGAAAATTATCCTGCTGCCTGACAGACATGATTGGGGTTAAAGGCACCAGTTAAGTTGTATTTTTTTGGTATGGAGTTGAAATAACACCCGAGATAGGCTTTAGGATCATTTTTATTAGTTAGGAGATAGGGATGGAAAGGCCTTAGGGGCTTTGCAGACTCGTGACAGCCTCCACAAATCTAATTTTCAATGAAAGGTCAGCAGTTGGTACCTCTCCAGTCAAATTTGCCTTTTCTCTCTCCGGGGACATTGCTACCTATAGGATATCATAAGGGAAATTCTGCAACCAAAATGGCAGGACACTTAACTGGTGTAGATAGGCCATTGAGGACTGATCTTTATTTCAGGAACTAGATTTGCAGCAGAAATGAGTTAGCAGGTGCTACTGGGGAACAAACAATATTTAGAATTGAGCCTAAATTCTGGATATGCTGTGATTACCTAGTTACAGTTGGCTCAGCCTTAATCATAAAGTATGCTTTTAAAAGCTTTTTGGGGTGGTGGAGGGTTGCATCAAGGTGACACAGGGCTGAGAAATGTTGGTGTTGGTATGTACAAATCTTACAAAGTAGGTTTCCAGACATGGTTTCTAATCAGAGGGAGAGACAGGGCCACACAGTCCCCATCTCCTTGACCACTATCAATCCTGCTTAGCCTCCCAAGCTTTTAGGCTTTGAGCAGGCATTGCTCATAATAAGTTCTTTTTTATCGTAAACAATTGAAACTTGCTTCATTTTTTCCTAAAGCGGATGATCTTTGAGTCCCATACCAATTTCTCTACTTTCACAGTAGGACTAGTGCTGCTGCTTACCTGGAGCCCTGCCTAGCTGCTCTTGAATAATCCAGCACCAAGATTGCAAGACACAGTTGTAATAAGAGGAAAAGGCAACCAAACGTTCATTCATTTGGCTCCTTTTTATACCACACCATACGGGCGAGTTAGTTTATGGGAGCCCTGTTCATCAGGAAGCAAGGGTGGGAGAGAAAATATTGGCAACAGCAGCGGCGCTGTCTATCCCATCCCCACTCACCCTGGGCAGAAGATTGTCCTACATTATATGCTTCTCTGCAGTGATGTTCTAGAGCAGAGATAGGCAATGGTGGCTGCTGAAGTGTCTGAAGCTACCCATTTATGATTTAAAAAATAAATATTGGCAGCAGGGATAACTTCAAAGCAAATGTAGGGCCTCTTGCTGCTCTCATCTTCTTGTCCCATCAATGCCTCTGGACCACATATGGGACTCAAGAGATATTTTTTAGGAAAGCTTCAGGCCAGTGCTTTCATCTGCAGGGCCTCCACTTTGCGGTGGTGCCCAGGAGAGTTCCCAAATTGCCAAATATGTGCACAGACCCAAAAAGCTTGCCTAGCCCTGCCCTAGGGGCGGCACTGCTGGTTTTAAATTTTAGGCAACACCACAAATGCTATGTATGTTGACACAGAGCACAAAGGGGCAGACGGGTACTTAGACTGCTAGAATGTAAACTTGCTTCCACTTGGAACTCCTTAATGCCAGCTACAGAACTCAGGCCTTTCCCTTTGCTTGCTACTCTAAACTGGTTTTGGCTGCAGATACATGCACACAGTAGAATACTGGTCTCAGCTGTACTCTTAATTGATAACAGTAGCCTCTAATCTTAATGGGCCATTTAGTAACAAACAAGTAAATTAGATAAATTAATGTCTTGAGTATGTTGTGAATAAATACTCTAGCTGGTTAGAGATGGAAGTAATTGCCAATGAAAATTAAGTTGTGAGTATAGTTCTAGTGAAGTTATGACCCCTTAATTAGTTCTAGGTATTTCTTCTGGGGATTCTCTTTTTTTTTTTTTACTCTTTCCAGTTTCCTTGCGAAAGGATCCTCACAAGACACAACACCAAATCATTCATCAAAAGCAACACCAATAGGCACCAGATTTATTGTAGACAATGACAGTGAAACATACAGAAGCCAAAACCCACCCTCTCAAATGCGAAGAGTTAAATTAAAGCCCACTGTAGAGAATAGGGAAAGATCCATCATGCGCTGCTCCTCTGTGGGGAAGGCAGCCTCAGGCCCTCCCATCAACAAATCCTACCACACGGGTAGCACTCCTAATAATCTGCTTGTGGGGAAACCGTTAGACAACCCAGTACAGAGGGGCGACTGAGGAAGAAGCAGGTTTTGGTATAAAGGGGACCAAGCACAAGTGCCCTGCACCAGTTATCACTTCCACTACCTTGTTCTAACTGTAGGTGTTGGCAACAATATGAACACCCATTCCATAGTCCCCTTTCACAAAATTGCCTTCTTTCCCCATGTACCTTTTTCAGTTCTTCCTAATCACCTCTACCTTGGTAGAAGGATGCTTAAGGTATATACTGGCTGCATCTCATATTTGTCTGCATTACCCCTCCAGGCTTGCTTGAGAACTATACACACTCATACACACACATCCCACTCTCAACATCTGGCTACTCGCATTCCCCTTCTGGTTTAGCACCTGTGATACATGCCACACCTACCAAATAGAACAGCTGGCTCAGGTGCCAGCGCAACCACCGATAGCTTATTCAACAAAGTGTCTTCACTCGTGGAGTTAAAAGCTTCCTGTCTGCTGTTGCCTTGAAGCAGCCAGTCCAGGCTCTTCCAACCTTTTGTGGGCTATCATCAAACATAATAGCTGCTCCAAGGTTACACCAAGGAACGCAGGACCCCAGCAAGGCAGCAACCACACAATAAGTTAAAAGCAAACATTTCTGTAACCGTTCTATAGTACGGAGATTCCTCTTCGTCAAGAGTCTCTGCTGCTGAAGCACTGTGCGCCCCCCTAGCCCCACTCAGTCACTGTTAGCAAGTAGGCAAAGAGGGTTTTCGTCCAGTCCCTCCAACCGATGGCCTCTCTTATCCACGCACCAGCATTGGCCTCTCTTCTGCCCTTTGGACGCCCGGCACTGCAGAGAGGAAAGATGTTAACAGGAGACAAGGGAGAAAGCGAATCAACACCATATACCCCTTCAGTAGCAAAGCCAGCATTCTTGAATGTTTAGGCCTGAAAAACAGCACCTCCTCCTGGGGAGACTCTGGATTTCTTTACTTCTGATTCAGACTGGAACATTCAAGCCAAACGAATCAGAAGACCAATTCAGATTACAAGTCCAATTAAGAGAAAGGTGGGGAGGGGAGAGAAAGAGAGAATAATTAAGCTGACATCCTGCCCAGCAGGAGCTTAAAGTTTGTTTTTAACATAAAAGAGTTCCTCACCCTGCTACATCCACCCTCTGTATTTTGTGCAAGTTCCCAACTGGAAGGAGGCAAGCCTAGAAGAGAGCAATAACTTAACGCAGAGATGCACTGGGCAGTTTCTCCCAAGGGCAGGCAGTTTTGGCTTTGCTTCCTTGTAATCCACCTCCACTGGGGTTGTGGTGAGTGATTCTGCCACAGCCCTGCAACGGGGATGTTATCATTCGTTCCTGATAAGGAGCAACTGAATGACATCATGCCCATTTCATACGATGTGGTAGACACGCAGTCCATCTAGCTCAGTGTTACCTACACTGGGTGACAGTGGTTCTCCAAGGCCTCATGTCTTTTACTACATCTCAACTTTTTAGCTGAATGTGCTGGAGATTCAAGCTAGGATGTGCCTCCTCGCAAAGCCTGAGCGCTACCACTGAGCTGTGGACCATTTCCCATGTTTTGGAAGCCAATTACAAGGTTGTGTCTCCATGGAACCATGGAAGTAATGCTGGGCTCCGAATTACACATTCTGAGCATCTCCCTGTTCAATTCTTGAAAAATTTAATTCAGTGAATGGGGAAGAGTGCGTTTGGGAAACACTTCACCAAAGCCAAAAGACACTTGTCATTTACAAGAAATATTTTCAGTATGATACACCCCTATCAGTTGCTTGTTTAGGGCCATTTCCAAGTCCCAAGTGGTCTGAGGGGTTCATACAGACATATTTAATGTATCAAGCCCAGAGTGGAAGCACACCTGCTTTTTCTTCAAATATACAATATTCTCTAAAGTGCTCAGAAGAAAGCTGTTCTTGCGTGATGCCCAAACTGACTGTGCATGGCCCTGATTTGCTAGCCCTGCATGACATCACAAGACCACTGCAGCATTCTTGCTGCTACCTCAGCAAAGCCAATATCCAAGAAAGCCGGAACAATGCAGAGTGTGTTAAAAAAACCAAAGCAGCACCGAAATGCTGATGGGACTGAATGAGCGAGTGGGGCTGGACAGGGAAGAAAGCAGCAACAAAAACTGCAGCCCTGAGCAGCAATTACTACCAGGGAGTCAGTTCCATTGGCCTTAGCAGGATTTACTTCTGCATAAGTATTAACAGGTTTGGACTGCAGTAGTAAAAGGAGGCAGCCAGGTCCCTCTTCAGTAGCATGTATGGCAGGAAGAGAAACTGACTGATTGCCAGGTCCAAACAGAGGATTTAGGATTTTGACACCCTTGCTCAACAGTGGGGAAAGGCAACCTGGTAACCTCCAGTTATTTTGGACTTCAACCCCCATAATCCCCAGTCACTGGCTATGCGAGTTGGGGTTTGTAGTCCAAAACATCTGGGAAGGCCCTAAGTTGCCTAAGTAGGGCCAACAGCATATGCACGCAGGTTGTTTGAATGTTATGGCAGGGCAGCATCTAGGCCACATCTCACTAGATGCATTACGCATCAAGCAGCCAACTTTGTGTTCATTCTGTTTGTGCAAAACAAAAAAACAGTCCCCCGGTCAGCAGTAGCCAGGACTTAATAGCTCCCTGTGCCTTAGAAGGAAGGCAGCCGGGTCCACATGGAGCTTGGCTATTTTTTTATTTATTTTATTTATTTAAGGATTTTTATGCCGCCATTCAGCCAAAAAAGGCTCTCATGGCGGCTTACAAAAGTATTTCTTGACAGTCCCTGCCCACAGGCTTACAATCTAAAAGACATGACACAAAAGGAAAGGGGATTGGGAGGGAGGAGGAGGAGAGGGGGGGAAGGAAAGCAAATTCAGGCACTACAATCTTAGTTGGAAAGTTCAGCAGTTACAGTTGGTAGCAGGAGGGAGGGGGCTCTCAGCTGGAGCTGGACCCAGGCATGATGGAGAGGTGCCTGGCTGCTGCTTCCTCCCTCACTGGTGGCCTCTGCAGTGACAGTTGACAGCAGGAGGGAGGGGGCTCTGAGCTGGAGCTGGACCCAGGCACGGTGGAGAGGTGCCTGGCTGCTGCTTCCTCCCTCCCTCGCTATGTCCTCAGCTCTGCACCCCAGCATTACTGCTCCAATGGAGACTGCAAAGCATCAGCAGCCACGTTGGCGCTGGGTCATCTTATACCTCTCTTGCACATTTAAGGAGACCAATACTCTTCTCCACTTTTTCTCTTCCAATGGAGCTGTGGGCAGCTCCAGGTTGGGGTAACACACCTTATACTCCCTTGACATCATCGTCTAACAGCTGCTCTTCACAGCCCAGGGTCAGTTCTTGCCTGCTTGGTTATGTGCTGCCTTAAAGCGGTGCCAGTGTGGTGTAGTGGCTAGAGTGTCGGACTGGGAGTTGGGAGATCCAGGTTCTAGTCCCCACTCGGCCATGGAAACCCACTGGGTGACTTTGGGCCAGTCACAGACTCTCAGCCCAACCCACCTCACAGGGCTGTTGTTGTGAGGATAAAGTGGAGAGGAGGATTATGTACACCGCCTTGGGTTCCTTGCCGGAAAAAAGGCGGGATATAAATGCAATAATAAATAAAGCCCCAACAGCAACTCGCTTCACCTCCGAGCCACATTTCCATCCGTACCTGCTTCCGCCTGTAGAAGCCTTTGGTGTCACAATTGGGAATGAAGATGTCTTCCCCATTCAGGTAGAGGGGGGCCTTCAGCTCCTGCAAGATGGCTGCCAAGTGCATGCGGCAAGGGGCCTGGCAAACAGAGGTAAGACAGCAGTTAGTTAGCAAAGGAAGTAACAACAGAGGGGTTGTGGTGTACCTGGGTGGACAGAAGCATAAAAGTCACCCAAGAAGTGTATTCAGACTGGGTTTGATATTACTTTAAATGCAGGTATTTGAGCCACTTCAGAAGCCAACATTCCTATCAGAGACATGAATATTCATCTCCAGGCATTCCAATTTGCCACTCCTGATAGCAATTTAACAACACAGCTATTGACAAGGGCGGAAGCTGAAATGTTTAACTCGAAATATATTTTATGTTTACATGTTTTTATTATTTATATACACACACACACACACATCAAAGTTGGGAAGGTGGAGTTGAACCCTTCTCCCTGACATGCTGGATTTCTACAGAAAGGATGGCTTGGTTTGTGTCTCAAACCATGGGGGAAGTCTTCAATTATGTGATCTTCTTTCTGAAAATGTGCAATCATGGCCCTGTGGGGAAGAAGAAAGAGCAAGGGGACAGGAGCAGGCAGAAGAAACATCATGGCCTGCTCCTGTTGGACTCTTCCCCCACCCCACAAGGCAAACTGTCATCTTGGCCCTGTGGGGAAGAAGAAAGAGCAAGGGGACAGGAGCAGGCAGAAGAAACATCATGGTCTGCTCCTGTTGGACTCTCTCTCTCTCCTCCCCCCCTCCTGAACTCCTGTTCCTTGTGTGTCATGTCTTTATTAGACTGTAAGCCTGAGGGCAGGGACTGTCTTTTTTGCTAAGTGTAAGCCGCTCTGAGAGCCTTTTTTGGCTGAGGAGCGGGGTATAAATATGATAAATAATAATAATAATAATAATATCCCAGGACTATACTACATGCTTTTCAGAAATTACAGATTGGTCTTTGGCATGGGGACATATGAACAACAGGTGCTCACCTTAACCAGAAGTTAAACAATGAGTGGCTACAAAGTTAAGGAAATAATGAAACAATAAACATAGCAAAAAATCTTTTATATATATAAAAAAAAGAAAATGTGGAACACTTTTTAGAGGCATACACACAAAGATAATAAGCATACAGACAACAGTAATAATAAAACTGCTCCACAATGTGAGTGAAGGCCAAACGCGTTTCAACTTGCGATCTTCTTCAGTGGCCTGATAGCTAAAATAAATAAAGATAACATACACAAAACAACAATAATAATGATTTATTTTAACTATCAGGCCACTGAAGAAGATCGCAAGCTGAAACGCGTTTGGCCTTCACACTCAGGGACATTGTGGAGCAGCTTTATTGTATTACTGTTGTCTGTACACTTACTATCTTTGTGTGTATGCCTCTAAAAAGTGTTCCACATTTTATTTTTTTATCTCTATAAAAGATTGTTTTTGCTATAAGTTTGTTTCATTATTTCCTTAACTTTTTATTTTTATTTATTTATTTTATTTATTTATTTAAGGATTTTTTATGCCGCCATTCAGCCTAGGCTCTCATGGCGGCTTACAGAAGTATTTCTTGCCAGTCCCTGCCCACAGGCTTACAATCTAAAAGACATGACACAAAAGGAAAGGGGATTGGGAGGGAGGAGGAGGAGGGGGAAAAGGAAAGCAAATTCAGGCACTACAATCTTAGTTGGAAAGTTCAGCAGTTACAGTTGGTAGCAGGAGGGAGGGGGCTCTGAGCTGGAGCTGGACCCAGGCACGGTGGAGAGGTGCCTGGCTGCTCACTGGTGGCCTCTGCAGGGACAGTTGGTAGCAGGAGGGAGGGGGCTCTCAGCTGGAGCTGGACCCAGGCACGGTGGAGAGGTGCCTGGCTGCTGCTTCCTCCCTCACTGGTGGCCTCTGCAGGGACAGTTGGTAGCAGGAGGGAGGGGGCTCTCAGCTGGAGCTGGACCCAGGCACGGTGGAGAGGTGCCTGGCTGCTGCTTCCTCCCTCACTGGTGGCCTCTGCAGGGACAGTTGGTAGCAGGAGGGAGGGGGCTCTCAGCTGGAGCTGGACCCAGGCACGGTGGAGAGGTGCCTGGCTGCTGCTTCCTCCCTCACTGGTGGCCTCTCTTTGTAGCCACTCATTCTTTGGCATGGGGGCACAAAGATGGAGAAAGAAGAGCAGACAGGTAAGACTAGCAATGTGGAGATTGTGTGGTTTTTCTGCAAGGCCTGGCATCCCAGTGCAAGAATGGCTGTCCAGAGCAAGGCACCCCATTTCCAGCAGGACATGAGGTGGGAAACACAGCCCCAATCAATCCTCTCCCAGAAGTGGTTGCCCAACCACAGGGGTCTCTCATTCCACGCACCGTATCAAATCCCTGTTTGCCATCACTGCTCAGGGAGAGCTGCTGTAGCTGGGCTTTGCCAACGGTGACCTCTTGCAAGGAGAAAGGATCGGGAGTTGACTGACCTGGTTGGTGATTCTCCTTCCAGCCATCACCTAGAGAGACAGAAACAGACTTCAGCTTTTTAGTCTTCTCAAGGAGGACCAACTTCAGGACAGCGATTCGCAAACTCTGCACTGTGACCGAAGATAAGGTATGCCTTGAAAAATTAAGCTACTGAATTGGATGCAACCATCGGCTCACATGACCAGTAACGCTCCCCCCAAGGACGGACTGGAATTCCCTGATAGAATCATAGAATAGCAGAGTTGGAAGGGGCCTACAAGGCCATCGAGTCCAACCCCCTGCTCAATGCAGGAATCCACCCTAAAGCATCCCTGACAGATGGTTGTCCAGCTGCCTCTTGAATGCCTCAAGTGTGGGAGAGCCCACAACCTCCCTAGGTAGCTGATTCCACCGTCGCACTGCTCTAACAGTCAGGAAGTTTTTCCTGATGTCCAGCTGGAATCTGGCTTCCTTTAACTTGAGCCTGTTATTCCGTGTCCTGCACTCTGGGAGGATCGAGAAGAGATCCTGGCCCTCCTCTGTGTGACAACATTTTAAGTATCTGAAGAGTGCTATCATGTCTCCCCTCAATCTTCTCTTCTCCAGGCTAAACCTGCCCAGTTCTTTCAGTCTCTCTTCATAGGGCTTTGTTTCTAGACCTCTGATCATCCTGGTTGCCCTCTTCTGAACACGCTCCAGCTTGTCTGCGTCCTTCTTGAATTGTGGAGCCCAGAACTGGACGCAATACTCTAGATGAGGCCTAACCAGGGCCGAATAGAGAGGAACCAGGACCTCACGTGATTTGGAAGCTATACTTCTATTAATGCAGCCCAAAATAGCATTGGCCTTTCTTGCAGCCATATCACACTGTTGGCTCATATTGATGGCTCATACATCAGCTCCTGCTGACAGGTGTCAGGGAAGCATTTACCATCACCTAGAAAGCACAGCTCCAAATCTGTGACAGGACAAGGAGATGACAGGATCCTGGGTAGGAATCTATCCTGCGTGAAGGAAAAAAAAATACTTGCCCATTGTTTGGGGAATGGGTTGAGGAAAAAGCATGCATGTTTAAGCAAGAATGAAATGTGTCTTTGATTTTAATCCTAAAGCAAAGGAAGAGCACCTTTGCTCTAGGTAGAAAGCTGTGGTGAGCAACAGCACGTACAGAGTCCTGAGGTATAGCTGAAAACTTTGGCCAACTGGACAGTGGGGAAACTTTTCATCTTCCTTGACATTCTGGACAATTTTGTCCTGACCTGATATTTTGCAGGACGCAGCCTGTATGCCTTTTCCCACACTTTAACTCTGTTGTGTTCTCACAATCGGAATTGAAAGAAGGGGAAGAACTGCAGCAGCCTAAAAACAGCAGTGTCCAAAAGCAGTTTTAAAGCTAAGTCCACCTTTTAAAGCTCGGGGTGGGGTGGGGTGGGGGTGGGGGGAGGCAACGTAGCAGTCACATGAAGTTCCCCTTAAAGACAACCACTCCAAATTTATCCTCACTACCCCCTGCTCCATAATCTTGTCAGTTCTTAGGACTACGGGTGGTGAACGCTTCAGTTCTCCCTGTAAGAACCTCATCCTAATTAAGGCTACATGTACTCATCTTGAACACCTATAATTATTCAGTTTTGGCTTTCCTCAGGGGAAGTCCGAGATCTGCCAAGAAATGAATGGCTACCCCCCTCCCCGCCATCTTGGCATCAAGGGCGGGCCAGGAACTTGTGGGTTGTATCCTTTAATAGTCTGACTTAGAGTAGACCCATTGAAATGAATTGTACTCAGTTGGACACAACCCTCTGGGTTTTCTACTCCAGACTTCAGGAATAGCTCAGAAGCCATATTGCATTAGACGCTGTGTCAACTCTGCTATGCAGAGAACCCAAGTGAAATACACAGCTTCTAGATGAGTCCTACCCCATAGGAAATCATTATCAGTTCTTTTACATGGAATGATGTGGGTATGAAAACAGTTTCCTGGAGGAGAAGGCTATCAGTGGCTATTAGTCCTGATAGCTATGTGCTACCTCCAATGTCAGAGGCAGTAAGCCTGTGTGCACCAGTTGCTGGGGAACATGGGTGGGAGGGAGCTGTTGCACACATATCCTGCTTGTGGGTTCCTGGTCGACAGCTGCTTGGCCACTGTGTGAACAGAATGCTGGACTAGATAGACCCTCAGTCTGATCCAGCAGTTCTTAATCACAGAATTGAAAGGGTCCCTGACAATAGCCTTCAGCCTCAGTTTAAACACCTCCCAAGGAAGGCTGTTCCACTGCCACATTGTTAGGAAGTTTCTAATGTTTAGCCAAAATCTGGTTCCCTGCAATTTCCAGCCATTGGTTCCAGTCCTGCCCTCTGGCGCAATGGAAGACGTCTGCTCCTTCTTTGGCATGCCAGCTGGCCAGACATTTAAAGACCTCTATTCATGTCTCCTAAGAAGCTTCTCTTTGCCAGGCCAAATATACTCAATTCTTTCAACCATTTCTCATAGATACATGGATCACTCCTACAGCAGCAGATAGGGCCCCCAAGACTGCAAGTGGGCCTATAACAGCACTATGGGCCTGTGCCCACCACTTTACAGATTACATGTGCTGAAGGCGCACTGAAGACGTGAATGTTGCTCAGGAGCAGGCACTAGCTTATTCACGCTATCACTTCCTCTCCTCCATTTCTCATGCAACACCTGGAAGGGGGCGCCAGAGGCCCCTGGCATAAGGTTTCCCCAACCTGGTGCTCTCAAGATGTGCTGGACTACAACTCCCAGCAACCCCAGATAGGATAGCAGATACCATTTAAGGCTGCCAAAACTATAGGAATAAGAAGGAAGAGGGGAAGATCTTCAACACAAAGCCTTTTTAGTGGCTTGTAATACCAAGTCTCCAAGTTCCTTGTGATGTCAGAAGTCATATCTTCCCGTCACACAGGAGTTGGCTATTTATGAAGGATGCACCAATCCCTGATCAGTGGTTAGACTCCATCTTAAAACTCGGGGTGCCCAATCAGTATTTTAACACCTAATTTAACTTCAATTTAAACTCTGCTGTTTTAATTTCATATTTTAACCTATATCAATTTTTGCTGTGTGGTTTTATCCTGGTCGTGCTTTTTATATTGTATTTTGTATTTGAGTTTTTAAATTGTTGGTTGTTTTATTATGCTCTTCATGGTTTTAATTTTTGTGAACCGCCCAGAGAGCTTCGGCTATTGGGCGGTATAGAAATGAAATAAATAAATAAATCCTAGGGATGTTTACTCAGAAACTTTTTGTATGGTGTTCAATGTGCTTTGGGTCCCAGTAAGAATAGGGTGACTGTATTTAAGAAACCAAAAAAGAGGACATCCAGTGAGGTGGGGTGGAGAAGTGCACTTTCCAGGGCCTCCAGAAAGTGGATCATTCCCCCCATCACACCAATGGCATCTGCCATTAGTGTGGTGGGTGGGTGGGAATGATCCGCTTTCTGGAGGCCCCGAAAAGTGCACTTTCCCCTCCTCTGTTCCAATTGGGGCCTTTTCTATAATGTCCGGGAATGACACACTTTCCCCCTTTAAGGCCCCAATTGGAACAGTTGGGGAAGGGGGAGAATGACATGCCTCCAGACAACGTGTCATTCCCCCTGCGATACTAATGACGGCCTTAAAGGGGAAAGCATGTCTTTCCCAGACATAATAGAAAATTACAGAAAATGCCCCTTGACACCCAGGATAGAACAAAAATCCAGACAAATCCAGGGAAATACCGACAGTTGGTCACCTTAAGTAAGAAGGCGCAAGATCGCAACCTTGTGGCCAAAGCAAACAAAGATGGGACTTGTTAAGCTATGTAATGCCAGACTAGTTAAGTATAACTGAAGAATCTTAAGGGCTAAATTATCTGCTGCATTTAATTTGTAGTGTGCAGATGTTCGTAACATTTTTATTTCCTCTAGCATTCAGCATACAGGACCCCAGTATACATTAGGCTCACTATGTATGGGTAAGAGTGGTAGTTAAACCTTCTTACATGACACATGGGGCCTAAAGGAAAAAACTCCAATGTTGCTACTGGAGGGTTTTTCTTTCTTTCCCCATGCGGGAGGCTGGGGGGATTCTGGGTAGGAAGGTTTAAATCCCGTACCCACAGGTGCTGGATCCAATCCATATTGGAGCCCTAGATGCTTGCACTAGAACTAGCCCTAAGATTCCACAAGTAAAAAAGTTCATCAGCTTAACACTGAACAGTATAAATCGTTAACCCTAACCCATAATACTTAACATCTGCAGATGTTGGTAAGTGTTTTCTATGCATGTCCCTAACTGCTGAAAACAAGGCAATGGAAGAATGGCAAAGAATGAAGAAACATGTACTTAATACATCCAGACATCACCACTACCCTGGGTAAAGTCTATGAGTCTCTCACATTATTTTTACCTTTCAAAGTCTATTTCTGCACAAACGAGGGCTAGAAACTTGAATTTAAAGAGCTGGATTTTTTTTAGTACTCTGATGGATTTATTGGATATAATTCTATAGCAAGCTTCTTTAATTCATGACCATGTAGTAAATAATGTCCCTGGATTTTGACAACTTACATTGCATGCCTCTGCATGCTTACTCAGAAGTAAGGCTTGTTGTGTTCTTGATGCCTACTCCAGGAAATTGTACATACCATTACAGCCTAAAATGCAGGTTTAACATAATTTCTCGAACAATATTTGCCTGTAGAAAATGAGAAAAAGCACCAGTCTGGCTGCAATTGCATTATAAGGACAGACAGCTGAGCATCACATAAAGCAACATTCAATGTCACATTTATAACGGAGAAGATGGATGCTTCTCTTTTCACTTTGTAAAACTGCATCCCTCACTCCCGCCAAGAATTGGTTCACAGCTTGGTACAACTGAATAAGATTGTCCTTGAATATTTCAGAGTGGGAAGGAGAGGAGAATGGGCCTCAATGTTTCTTAATTATCAAGAGGCAATTAACTTCTCAAGCTCATCAATGTAAGTACTTCTCCCACCGCAGTTCCTACCCAAAAGGGAGGGTTTGGCACGATCCCCACACCTCCTCCCTTCCTGCCTCTGGATTTGATTGTGGTAAAAGGATGAGCATTTATTTTGCAAGCCATTGGAGGTACATGCTGACCAAAACTCCCAAGTAGTCCTTCAATCTCCTGTGCTGCCACTGGTGGCTTTCCCTTTGAATGCGGCCCCCGGGGGCTTCTCTGAAATGGAACTCGGCCCTTGGGCTGAAGAGAATCAAACACCCCTTCTGTAAGAGATCAATTTTTCTTTAATCAGCCTGCTGAAGGTCCAAATATGGACTGTGCCAAGGCAGTCCATATTTTTGCACCAAGCAGAGTTGATTATATAAAATAATCATCTATATTAAGGAGAGTTTGTAGCTCAGCGGATAGAGCACCTGCTTTGAATGCAGAAGGTCCCAGGTTTGATCCCTGGCTTTCCCGGGTAGGGCGAGGAAAAGAATCTCATCTGAAACCCTGGAGAACCATTGCTGCCAGTCAGTGTCGACAGTGCTGGGCTCGATGGACCAATTGGTCTGACTCAGGTTAGGGCAGCTGCCTATGTTCCTACAAAATGGTCACATGCACTCTGCTAATCATGAAGAGGGGCAAAGGACTAGAGTTAAGATTGGAGCCCCACTTCAAGAGAGAATTTTATTAAGCCACCTCTTGTTGCTTCCACAGTAGCTGTTTTCTGCAGAATCAGTATCATTTGCTCACTTGGGAATGCTGGAGAATGCAGATGATGTTAGTGCCATCCAGTTCCATTCCATTGTTTTCCCTGTTACCTTCTCATCCTTTTAAAGACTGAGTTCACTGCAATTTGCCTGGCTTTTAGTGCAACCACAGTGCCAATCTTTCATGCGGAGGCTGGCAACGTGCTACTGACTTGCCTAGCATGGAAGAGCGGTCCACCAGGCAGTTGGTGACACGGGGCAAATGGGGGACTAGATTCACCCCACCCACCTTTCCTGCTAAAAACCGCTTGGCGGGTTTTTAATCTATTTCCCAAGGTTAATTTTAACAACGAATGAATGCCAACTGCAAACACAGTATTAGGCAGCCTTGGCAGCTATAACGTTGCAGACGAATGGTTGTCAGTCTATCACGCACAGGTCATTGGGTAACTAAAATGAATTCGTGTGTCAGTTTTCAGCACTTTTGGTTTTTTTCTCTTAAATTTTAACAATGCAAAGGAAGCACATGCTATCATCTTTACAATTCTTCAAGTACTGCAATAAAACATCTACATATTATAGCATTCAAATCATATTAACTGCGCATTAATTTCGCCGGTCAGGTCAGGTCAAATACTTGTGGTGTTCGGGGACATTTTTTTTTCTAACATGAGGTACTCTTTAGTTCTGTTGTTTACTAAATGCAAATAACATAAATATGCTAAATTAGATTATACCAGGGCACCAGGAAATTTTGCTAATTACCCTAATTTTTCAATTCAACATTTTCCTGGAAACCCACACACCACTAGCTGGCCCTGGGCAATGTCCTATTTGGCCCTAACATCAACGACGTTGTGGTAGCATAAGCTACCTGTAGCACAATGCCAAAAGTGTTTGCTGACGCAACGTTTTTGCAGGAAGATGCCTCATGCCAGCCAATGCTATAACCGTTGGGCTAGAGGCAGTTTATGCTAGCGCAATGTTGGTTATGTTAGCACTAATGCCGAAAAGGATACTTCCCACTATCCAAACTTTCAAAGGCACTCTCATCAGGCAAAGGGGGTGGGATTTGGGGCATAACCCTTAGACTAAATGAAATTAGGTAAGGGGCCAGTTCCCCACTTTGGTATAAAGCCTCTGTGGGTTGCGTAGGCCTGGTAAAAGCATTAGGATCAAGTCTTTCTGTCCTTTCCTAGTCAACTGAGCAGGCCTGCTGCAGTTTTAAGCTCCAGCTGACATGCTCATCTATAGTTCAGTGACTGATTACAGGGATCCCGGAGTTGGAGAACACACTTTCCAGATCTGGACTGTGGTACAGCTATTTACAGACCCAAACTGGCTCTGGCACAAATGGCAAGGAAGTCTAGTTCAGTAGAAAAGATGTTGAAAAAGGAAATGCCGAGCCAGGAACTTTAACTCTCTCTCTTTCGCTTACTCGTATTTTAAAGAATGATAATGCAAGTTCTCCTATTGGCCCAAGTTTTGCTGGCGAAATTATGCACCTACGGGAGTTGGCCAGCGTCCCTCTATCACCTGGCAGAAAGGCTCCGTTTTCAGGTTGAAGGCGAGCGAGCTAAGTTAATTGCACTCACAAATATCCAGCCTGCAGACTGCAGCCCATTTTATGCAGCGGAAGAAAATAGGCAAGTTTTCAAACGGCCACAAAACAAAAGAGGTTGCACTCCTATGCTGAGCTAGGCACGGTAGCACAGACACATCTGCATCTTTTCCTCTATTGCCACAGACCCACACTCTAGCATTTTAGAGTTCAGCGGCACAACAGCATCCTTAAATCACCGCATGATTTCTAATTACAAAACTAAGTCATAAAAAAGGAGGACGAGGCAAGCCCTGCCAGAGCCAAACTCTGCTCGGATTAATGTTGCAGAGTTCAAGCCCAACCTCTCCCTTCCCAGGTTGTCTCTGTCCACCACAGAAACTAGTGGGTACTTGCATTCTACAAAGCAAAACCACAAAGAACTCATTGGAGCCTCCCATGAATTCACTGGCTGTGATCTTGTTAGGGCACAGGTTCTTTAACGGGGGGGGGGGGGGTCCCCAGTGGGAGAGGGGAAGGAGGAGAAGTTTCAAGCAGGAAGAGGCACTCTCACAATCCCCCCCCCCCCCCAGATTTGGCACTGCATCTGCTCTGGGTTTAAGCAAGAGGCAGATGGATGAAATTCCAGGTCGAGACTTGGCAACTGAGGTTTTGTGCAACAGCCAGTGTAGTGTAGTGGTTAGATTGTTGGACGGGGACACAGGAGACCGGGCTTCTAGTAGCTCACTGGGTGACTTTGGGCCAGTCACTGGCTCTCGGGCTAACCTACCCCTCAGGGTTGTGGTAAAAGGGAGAGGAGGAGGATCACATACAGCACCTTGGGCTCCTTGCAAGAGGGCAAAAAGGCATAAAAATAAATATATAAAATAAATCTGTCATGGTCTGGAGCTACTCTCACAACAGCTTACTGGGCTCACTTGCATAGGAGTAGTTATTGCAGCAGGGTGGGAGGCCAAGAAAGAGCAGTAAAAAAAATTAGGAGAAGGAAGCAGGCAGAGCTCACAAGCTTTGAGAAATGCTTCTTCAGAAAGCACTCATGATGGAGCATGAACCAGCCTGATGCCTTACTGAGTATTCCCTACTAAAGCAACCAGATGTGTTTGATTACGGAACAAAGCTTCCCTATAGAGGTAACAGCTCTTTCACAGGCTCAGCAACAAATAACCTGCTTGCACCTCTTTCAGCGTTGAATGCTGCTTGCATTAATACAAAGACTCAGAGAGCTAAGGAGGCATCTTGGCCTCAGTATACCTCTACATCAGCTCTGAGCATCAGTGGCTTTTCAAATAAAAAATGAATGCTTCTGATTAAGTTCATTGTTGTATAGTCCATGAAACTTATGCCAGAATGAATTTGTTAAGTGTTTAAGGTGCCATAAGACTCTGTTGGTTTTGCTATGAATTTACCCAAATAACTTTTGAAGCACGTTCATTAAGACTTTAGAACTATTCCCACCCCCAATTCCAAGTCGACCACAGTCACTAATTCGGAGTCAAATCCCTTTTGTATGTGTAAGTAGGCATATAGAAATAAATAAAGTTGAGGGTGGGCCAGAGGGGGGGAGGGGTGGAAGACGCATGCATTAATTAAAGTGGAGAAAGAAAACGTCACCATTTTGCCACACTTTTGCAGTCCAATCCTATGGATGTTTACTCAGAGGTAAGACCCAAGGTGTTCAACGGGGCTTCCCTCCTACCAAAAACGTTTCGGATTTAGGGCGCAATCTTACGCACGTTAAGGAAGTGGAGTGGGGGGGGAAAGTCCTATAACTCTCAGCATTTCTCAGCCAGTTGTAGGACTTCCCACCCACCCCCCGTCTAAACATGCATAGGATTGCGCCTTTAGCCTCTTTGATCTTAAGGCGCAACCAGAATAATTTCCCACTGTTTCCCCACCACCACCACGCGTTAAACGCCTCCCGCTGCAAGTCTGTCTCGGTGGTCCTTCTCTCCGGGGCAACTACCCCGCCTCAAACCACTCCGCGTCTTCGCGTTCACACCCGGGGCAAGACGCGGGCCACTCACTTGCCGCGGGTTCCGCTTCCGTCTGGTTTTTGCCGCCTCTCTTCTGGGCTGCTCCCGCCGCGCAGACCCCTCTGCCGCGCAGCAGGGCGTGCAACGGGGCGCGCTCGCCAGGCCGGGGGACGCAGCGCAAGCCTTTTGCGCAGCTCGCCGTGTAGACGCCGCAAGGCTCGCCCGACGCGCGGGTTGCGCAGCCTTTCTCGTCGTCGCCGTCGCAGGGAGCCTTGCGGTCGCTCTCGGGGGAGTCGCAGCCGCCCGGGGCAGGGCAAGCGGCGCGGAGACGTTCCCCCGCCGGCCCTAACGCAGCAGCAGCAGCAGCTCCGGTAGTCGCGGCCAGCAGGAGCAGCAGCGCCGTCCCCAACCAGCAAGCCAGGAGCATGATGGACCGTCGAAGCCGAGCCGGATTCCCGCCGCGGACTGAGCGCCGCGCTGCAGCCCCGGTGCGCCTTAAATGCCGCGCCCAGCCCGCGAACTGCCGGCCTCCTTCCCCGCCAGGTGTAGCCGGCCTGGCTGGAAAGTCGCCAGCCGGCAGGGTGTGGCTGCGGGCTACCAAGAGTCAGCTGGCATTCATTCCCCCCCCCCTTCCTCCCCGTTATAATTACCGTTCGTGGCATTGGGGATGGTGTTTTGCTCTACCAGAACTCTTGAACGCAAGAAGGGATATCAGGTTCAGCATTTGCCTTCGTTCGTGTGCCTCATTCACCACTCTGTTAGACAAGTTCTTGGCCCTTAGGACGAGATCCAATTCAGCCCCCAAGAACTACACAAGCTAAGAACTGTTGGGTTTGTGAGCAACTAGGGAAAAAAAGATGCAGGTAATAAATTACTTCCAGTCCCTGTAGCCTAACCTATTGGACTTCAAAAATGAAACAGGGTGGTTATGCTAACAACTCTGTGCAAGGTTATTAGGTAGTCATATTTGCGTCTGTCCTCTTCAGCAAAGTGGTTCTGCTGGGGTGTCTCTCATTTACGCTGCTGTTCCAGAATGTCTGGGAAGTCAATGAAGAACCTAGAGCAGATGGCTGTATTTCAAGAGCCCCCCTTCCCTAATTTCCTCAAGGTTCTTCTTGGTAGTTATCAGTCTGTTCTTAAGGTGATAAAAGGCTTCCTCAAAGTCACCATACACACTTTCTCCAATCACTGTTGGGTAGAAGTGCTCAGACATTGGGTTTTCTGAGCAATCATAATAAAAAAAGCAGGGAATCCAGTATTATTTAAAAAGAATCTAAACTCAAACTGCCACCTTATGCGAGCCACAAACTTGAGCCCTATATTTCTGCCATGCTTGTTGGAGAGAGGTTAAGCTCCATCTGTCAATTTCAGTGTACACCTTCACCAACTTTTCAATATAGGCTTCCTTGTGGGTCATAGGGGTAATTTTTAGTTTGTTCACTCTTTCAGACAAGAAGTTTAAAAGGGACTGCAAAACCACGTCTCTGAGTAACTTAAGAGAGAGAGCAAGTCACATTCAACTCAGAGGGGTTAATACTGAGGAGACAGGCATGCCAACACCGGAAAACTGCCGAGATCAGAGATAAAGACTGATCTCTTCTGGTGGAATTTTAAGATGTTTTTAGAATGTTTTAACAATGTATATTATGTTTTAATTTAGTTTTATGTATTTTACTGTTTACGGTTGTTCCCCGCCTTGATCAAAATGGAGAGGCGGGTAAGAATTTTTTTATTATTTTTTTTCTCAAGTTCTCCTAGGGTTGCATCTCTGCCATGTTACTCCTGTGTAGAGTAGACCCATTGAAATTAATGGGACTTGTTAGATTGACATTGGCGACATCCCCTAGATCGCACTGACAGCCAGAACCTATGCGTGTTTACTTGGGAGTAGTAAGCCCACAGTGTTCAATGGCCATTTATTCAGAGGTAAGTGTACAATCCAAAGGACTTGCTTTGGAGTTCTGGGGGATTAGATTTTTGGGTTGACTTTTTATTTGTAAATTCACCCCAAAAGAGTGTGACTTAAAAAGTAATAAAACTTCTGCCCTTCCTGCAGTGGGGAGCAACTAGAGGCCCAAATCCAGCTAAGATACAATTCTTTATATTTGTAGTCAATTACGCTGAGGCAGTGTATCTCAGCCACCTTTGGAATAGCCCAGTTAACTCGAACACTGGTAGTGTAATCCTATTGTACATGTCTACTCAGAATTAAGTCCCATAGAGTTCAGTGGGGCTTACTCCCAGGTGAATGGGTATAGTTTTGCAGCATAATAATCCCGTTTTCCTTAGGGGGATGATTTAAGCTGACAAAGTCCTTGGATGAACGGGAGTGGTGGGCTTCCTGGATTCAAGTGCAGCAATCAGACAAGGAAAATCCTGGTTTTATCAGGTTGCCAGCTCCCCCCTCCCCCCTTAAGAGTTCCTATGTTGTAATACACAAAATGGTCAGAAACCAGCAAGAGACCATTTTCAGAGCATGGAGATTCTGTGAAACTGCAATGATCAAACTACAAGATAGTGCAGAACACTGTTACTGACCTCGGTGGGATTGCTGCTGAACAGTTAACTGAGCTGAATGAGACATACTCAACAGGTGCAGCATTCCCTGAGTACAGGGATGCAGTGATCAGAAACGTTTCACCTGTTGGATTTTGCCCTGTCACAAAGCTGTTAAATGTGGCAATGGGTGAGGAAAGAGGAGACAAGAGCCTTACCCTGAGCACGGTGTGCTCCTTTGTGGTTTCAAGCACCAGTTAGTGGGAATAAATTGCTGACACTTGTAACATGTGAATGCTGCAGGATGGTAATTAGATAACATATGGCAGCTAACCACAAAATTGAAGCATAAGGCTTGAACAAGTTCTTTAACCTTTCCTCTTATTCCATATTCTTTTCGTCTTTTCCTGCAGTGCTCCCATCCATTTTTAGTCTGCCTGCTTCTACATTTTTTAACAGCAGTCTGGATTTTCCTGGCATGGAAATAAGGGTGGGTGGGTGGAGCTTTGCCAGCTAAATTTCTGCATTATGGTTTTTATTAAAAGGTGCAGGTCTGGTTTTTAAAAGGTGGCACCTCTACACCAGAGTTTCCCTTCTACCCTGTTCTTCCTATGATGCACCCTCCTTTTCTTCTTGCTCCTAAGTTTCCCTCTATCATAACACTTTTGAAACTGCATGACGGAAGCAATAGAAGTGACGAGAATAGTAAGATTCTCCTTTAGATTAAATACAAGGTACGTTCCTTTGTGAATTTTGGTGGTGAGCTAGCCTCCTTCCAGCCCAATGCCTTATAGGTTTTCTCAGAAGCAAGTCCAAATGAGTTCAGCTGGGCTTTCTCCCAAGTAACTGCAGCAACGTTGCAGTCCAATTTGTCTTCCTTCCAGGTAAGCATGCAAAAGATTGCCTAAGACATGCTTATGTGGGAGTGATCTCTACCTAAGTCAGTGGCATGACTGAGTCAGTCTACATCGGTTTGGGCTGCACATTCACTAAATATTCAGCTATTCCTCTGAGGAGGCTAATGGGGACAGGGTTGCCCCATTTTATCCTTACATCAACCCTAGGGTGACCATATGAAAAGAAGGACAGCTCCTGTATCTTTAACAGTTGCATAGAAAAGGGAATTTCAGCAGGTGTCGTTTGTATATATGCAGAACCTGGTGAGATTCCCTCTTCATCACAACAGTTAAAGCTGCAGGAGCGATACTAGAGTGACCAGATTTAAAAGAGGGCTGGGCACCTGCAGCTTTAACTGGTGTGATGAAGAGGGAATTTCACCAGGGGCTGCATGCAGACATACAACACCTGCTGAAATTCCCTTTTCAATACAACTGTTAAAGATACAAGAGCCCTGTCCTCCTTTCCATATGGTCACCCTAAACAACCCTGTGAAGCAGATTAGTCTTCCCCATGTCCCTTCCAGTTTAGTTAATCTAGTTCTCTGGGAATCATTTTGAAATGGTTTCATTTATAAACAAAAGCCCACAAGGAGCCAAGATTTCCTGGCCAGAGTCCTTTTGTTTTCTCCTGCTGTTCCTTGGGACTTGGAGATGGGGGTCTTCCTCTCTCCCTCTCCAAATTATATTCCGTTTCAGTCCAGACAGAATGCTTGGAATAGTTCAAGTTTCCAGTCCATCTCTGTTGTGTAATCCAATTGCCCAGCTATTTCTCTCCTTGGCCAGTTCTTTTCCTTAAAACAAAACATCACTTCTGTTGTTTTTGAAAAGCTGCTCTTAAGACTCCTGTGACTCTGACAGCTCTGAATATCGGCTGGAGCCAAGATGGGTCTGCCCTGTGAGGGGAGCAAATGGTATGGTTAGAGTAGGCCCTCTGTAGTAATTTGTATAGGTCCCATAGTGTATACGAATGTAAGAAGACAAGTCCTGTTGGATCAGACTAAAGCTTCATCTTTCATCAACATCCTCTTTCCCACAGTGGCTAGGCAGATGCTTCCAAAAGCCTGACTGGAAAACAAAGATATTTGGTTTGTCTGCCTCCAGGCCATCTTGCAATTAAAGCAGGAAGCTTTCGACCATCTTTCCTTCTCTTTGAAGTTCCCACTGAACTTTGGTTATATCAAACCCCTATTTCTGTATCTCACAAACTGAACGGAGACTTGGAGGAAAAAGGCTATCAATGGCTTCTAGTCCTGATGGCCAAGTGCAGCCTCCAGTATCAGAGGCAATAAGCCTGTATACACTAGTTGCTGGGGAACATGGGTGGGGGGGTGCTATTGCACCATGTACTGCTTGTGGGTTTCCTGTCGACAGCTGGATGGCCACTGGGTGATCAGAATGCTGGACTAGATGGACCCTCTGATCCAGCAGGGCTCTTACGTTGTTATGAAATGTAGGAGCAAAAATAAAAAAGGAGGCGTGGCCTCTGACTGTGGATGAAGTATATGACATTGACTTCGCCCCGATGAAGATTAACAACTGACCAAGAAAAGGCCTGCCTGGCTGCTATGCCTTTAAGCAGCAGATTTGATCTGCAGCTATTAGCTTGGGTGAAACTTCACAACATGGAGATGATCATGATCACATGCTAACCTCTGCCCAGCTGGGTGTTGTTCAAGAAACAAGGTCTTGCAAAGAGGTTGGCAGTCCTAATGCAAAACTGCAGCTGAGCTCAGGGAGATGGGATGTAATCGAAGACATGGTTGTAATATAGGATTGCCAACTGGTCGGGGAGTGGGGAAACAGCCTGGCTGGTCTTATGCATTTGCGAAGTTTGTTCTGCAGAAATCAGGAGGCAAAACTGACGATGCAAACATGACCACTTGCTAACTACTGCATATCAGGAGGCAGCCATTGGATGCAGCCTTATGCTAGTACTTCTAGGGTGCCTGTTTGGCCAGGGGGGGAAATCCTTCAGCTGGCTGACGAATGCTGGGAGTTATAGGACTTTTTTCTGTCTAAACGTGCACCCTTATTCATCATGTAGAGGAGAGAATTTTGGCAGAAGAAATGCAGAAAAAGTGGGAAAATAGGCCAACATTTTATCTTCTTCCCAAAGTTGAAAGGTGTAGGAGGCTGCCCTTTTAATGAATTCGGTCTCCTTAGTGAGGCTTCATGAGATTTATCTCCGAATAAGTGTGCATTGCTAGACTTGCAGCCTTGAACTAAAGCTCTCTTTTCCTCTCCAACTCATGTTCAGCGGCACGTTGCATATTCGGAAGAGATGACCCAAAACACTCCGAGTGCACATGTCCTTTTATAGCCTTATATAGCAAGACCTTTGCAGAAGCCTTTTTGCACTCCCATAGGCGGGATTCCAAAGGAATCTGTGCTCTCGACTTTTGGCACCAGATCGCCCTTGTGCTGTGAAAGAGACACAGCTCTTGGGAGCTGGGAGGAACGCTCCCTGACCCACAGAAATGGAGCAGGCGAATGAGATAATTTCCAGGAACGGCCCCCTGGAACTGTAGGCCCTACTTGGCTGGAATGGCAGTGTTGTCGGGTGCAGCAGAAAAAATGCTGGGGAAAGAAAGCACGTGAGGTGAGTGCAGGCAAGGAAAGAAGTGGGCTCAGCCTCAGGCCCTGTTGGAGCTGCATCTGGAATTCCAATCCACAGTGATCTTGGAACAGTTGCCGGAACTAAGGGGGATTGATTCATGGAGGAGAAGGCTACCAGTCAAGCTACTAGTCCTGATGGCTATATGTTAACCTCCAATTTCAGAGGCAGTAATGTTCCCCAGTGTACCAGTTGCTGGGGAACATCAGTTGGAGGGTGCTGCTGCACTCATGTCTTTCTTGTGGGACTATCTACCACCAACCCCCCTGTGGGAAGGATCCAGGAGAGAGGGGAAGTTAGATTAGGATCCAACCAGTACCTGCTCATGTTCCCAGCTGGGCTCTTCCTGTCCTCAAGTCCATCTTCCACCAATTGCCCTGTGGGAAGGATCCTGATGATTTTTTAATGGATTTTAACAAAAGAAAGAGAAAGAATTGTTAACACTATTGTGATTTTATTATTTTCATTGTACTTAGAAGCTGCCTTGGTAGGAATTGCATCCTGGAAGGTGACATATAAATAATTGTGAAAATAAAAATAATAATGAAATGAGCAGCCTCAACCCTTGTCTTTTACACACCCAAAAACACTTCTGGCAACTGGCCGAGAGGATGGGTCTTTTCCCCCCTGACTGGTTGGCACCACTCCCATGAGTCTTCTGTTTACCCAAAGGCCAACAAGCTTCGAAGGTGACCTCAGAGAAGAGGGAAGGGGGGGTCTGTACATGGGGAGAGGAGGGGACTGGGGATGCCTGCTTACAGCAAATCCTTCGGCCTCTGCAGTCTCCTTCCCTCCCGCTCCACAGAACCCCAGCTAGACGGGCACAAAAAAACCTGTCTAATAAAAATGCAGGACAAGAGGAGCGTGGTGGCAAAGACCGTCTCTGCGCTTCTCCTGCTCTGCCCAGGATGCCTGTCAGTCTCTGAGTTTGGAGGCTGATAGGCATTCCAATAGGATTGTGCTCTTAAACTACTTTTATACACTTAGACCACAATTCTATGGATGTATAGACAGAAAAAACTCCTACATTTCCCAGCATTCCCTTGCCAGCACATTGTAGGAGTTGTTGGCCTTTTTTCTGTCTAAACATGCATAGGATCGCATTCTCAATCCTAAAATCTCTGAAGCTGTTCACAATACATATATCATAGAATATAAAACCAATGTTAAAAAAAGAACTATATATATATTATATAAAATTAAAACAATGTATGAGAACGATATATAAAATTACAACAAATAAAATAATAAAATAATGCAGTGTCAAAGTCCATTACAAGTCAGGTAAAGTGTGTAAACAAATATATCAAGTGTGTAACACATATCAAGATGTTTAAAGCTCATCACAGTTTCTGTCTCAATGCATGGCAAAGTGTTCTGGAAGGTGGATATTACTGAGAAGGCCCAATTATATACAAATAATATACAAATCACTCGTCTTCAACCATTCTCGCTCGCTGCCCCCTATGCCTGGCATTCTCTTCCAGTGCATTTGCGGACCACAATGTCAATTTCTGTTTTTAAATCTCACTTGAAAACATTTCTTTTCTTGAAAGCTTTTTAACCGTAGCGTGGTCATACTAGTCTATACTTAGTTTTAATGTCCCCTACCCCTATTGGTTTTTCCCCTCCCTCCCCTGTCTGTTACGGTGATTTTAAGATTGTTAGCCATATGGCAGATTGTCTTGTTTTGTTTTATTCTGTACAGCGCCATGAAAATTGATGGCGCTTTATCTATATAAATAAAAATGTAAATGTTCGTTTGAAACAGACGTTATATCTCCGAAAGTTCTTCACTGATTGCTTTGAAATTTTGACACAACGTTGCATTCGAATACGCGAGCGTTGTTATGTAACTATGTTCTATATGGGGACAAAAGTTTGTCTTGAAATCGAAGAAATAGGCCTCCTAAAAACCAGTCCTGCTGATCATTGTGACATCGCCAACCAGTAGGCCAATCCACTGCCTCTGCCTCCTCTCCTATTTGCATGTTCTCTCCTATTTGCTCTTATAGGTCATTGTGACATCGCCAACCAGTAGGCCAATCCACTGCCTCTGCCTTCTCTCCTGCATGTTCTCTCCTATTTGCTCTTATAGGTCATTGTGACATCGCCAACCAGTAGGCCAATCCACTGCCTCTGCCTCCTCTCCTATTTGCATGTTCTCTCACAATTGGCTGAGTGAATATAGATGTCACACCTGTGACAGTTACACGTTCTGAAGAAAGGTAACTGCCAGGAGTTTCCACTAACCTCACCGTAAAAACATCCTTTTTAAAAAACCAAACAGGAGGCCAATCCACTGCCTCTGCCCCCTCTCCTATTTGCATGTTCTCTCACAATTGGCTGAGTGAATATAGATGTCACACCTGTGACAGTTACACGTTCTGAAGAAAGGTAACTGCCAGGAGTTTCCACTAACCTCACCGTAAAAACATCCTTTTTTAAAAACCAAACAGTAGGCCAATCCACTGCCTCTGCCTCCTCTCCTATTTGCATGTTCTCTCACAAAACTTTGCAACTGCACGCGGCTTGCAGTAAAAAAATTACTGAGCAACGTCATAGAAGGAACAATCTTGACAGGACCTTTCAAAGGTGAAAATGTCCTCATTCCTCGCATTCCTATGATTCCAACAGATATGTCATTTCAATTTAGGAGATTGCAATTCCCAATTCGATTGGCGTTTGCAATCACCATCAACAAAGCTCAGGGCCAATCTTTAGAATTGTGCGGTTTAGATCTAGACACAGATTGCTTCTCACATGGACAATTCTATGTTGCGTGTTCTAGAGTCGGCAAACCAGACAATCTCTATATCTACACAGACAATGGAACAACTAAAAATATTGTATATCCACAAGCATTGTGAAATTAAACATATTAGAAACATCCGCTTTGTCTTTTCTTTCTTTTTAATTTAACCAGACTGAGCCACAGCAATGCGTGGCAGGGTACAGCTAGTAAATAAATAAATAAATAATATACCTGGCAGCATTTTATTGGTTGTGGAACAACCAATAAGGCTCCCTCAGAAGATCTCAGGGGTCAACTGGGTGTATGCAGGAGAAGGAGGTCAGCTAGGTATCCTGGTCTTGAGTTTTTTTTAGGGCTTTGTATGTCAACAACAAAACTTTGAACATGGCTCAGTAGCTAATAGACAGGCAGTGCAGTTCTTAGTGATTAATTGTCTCAGTGTCAAATTTGGTTTCCATTGGGGTTGGGAAGAAGGCTTTAATTAGTGCCTTCCTTTGATTCTTTATAAATTTTTAAAAGAGCACTTTTTCTCCATAAAAATGGAAAAGGAATAATAGGAGGAAACTGGTAATTAAAGCTACCTCCCCTCCTAGGAAAAGAAACAGACACTGGAGCAATTGAAAGGCTATCCATTAGTAATTTTGCCACCACAATCAATAGGGAAATATAAGCCGGACCTAAAGACAGAAAACATATAAGTAACATTGGAAAGGGGGCTTACGTGTGAGTAAACTTCATAGAAGGATCTGGGCCACGGGGAAGGGCAGCACTGGATAATGTTGCAGTATATTAAGCACTGTGTGAAGCCTCCATTTTAACTGAACTTCCAGGTAATTGTAGAAAACCAATGTAAGGGCTGTAAGATGGACTCAACCAAGGTTAACATTTTCTGTTTATATTTCTGGCAGGAAACCAAGGAACAGAATTACAGCAAGATCACTCAATGTTATAAATTCAAAGAACTGAAAATAGAGCAAATGACTTGCTTGTCATGGCTAGAAAATCAGTGTCCTTTGACATGAGTCTGGCATTGCTTCTCTTCTGCAGTATGACTAAGCATTTATATAATATATTCTAGCAGGGGTAAACCCTTGAGTTTAAGTTACAAATTCACTGATGCACCAACATATTTATTTATATGTATTATCCAGACAAGACAGAGGTGCTTACTGTCAAATGCCCGAAATCTGGGTTCGGAAGGGTGTCAACCAGTTCTGGATGGGGTTACACTCCTCTTGAAAGACTGTGGACCTCAAACAGAGCAGATTTAATACAACCTTAACATCCCTAATAATGGCTCACAGGTAGGGTGACCATATGAAAAGGAGGACAGGGCTCCTGTATCTTTAACAGTTGCATAGAAAAGGGAATTTCAGCAGGTGTCATTTGTATATATGGAGAACCTGGTGAAATTTCTTCTTCATCACAACATTTAAAGGCGCAGGTGCCCTGCCCTCTTTTAAATCTGGTCACAGTATAGCTGCGGTATAGCTCCTGCAGCTTTAACTGTTGTGATGAAGAAATTTCACCAGGTGCGACATGCACACAAATGACACCTGCTGAAATTCCCTTTTCTATGCAACTGTTAAAGATACAAGAGCCCTGTCCTCCTTTTCATAGGGTCACCCTACTTAACCTTTCCATACCATTTGGATTATGTGTAAATTTGTAAACGCTTTACATCTTCTCTCAAACCAGGGCTGAGGAACCCGTGGCCCTCAGCCTAATTTAATGTGGCCCTTGCCCTAATTTCATGCAGGTGAGGGGAGCTAGGAAGATGAGTCCTCAAAAGTAACTTTGGCTGTTGCTAAATTTCTTACAGTGGCGGCCAGGATTAGAGCTCTCTGTGTATTAGATGAAAGTTGATAATAGCTCTAACTGTATGATGTTTCATGTTTGATTCTTGTTTTTTCATGGATCTATGGATTGCAATAAAGAAGTATGGTATGGTATGGGGAGCCTAGGGGGGAGGGGTGGAAATTGGGCAAAGCTGGAATGGAGTTGGGGAAGAGCTCTGCAAGAGATCATAGAATCATAGAATAGCAGAGTTGGAAGGGGTCGATAAGGCCATCGAGTCCAACCCCCTGCTCAATGCAGAGCTCAATCAGCTCAGACTTCTGGCAAGAGTGATTTGCCCCTCTTCCAGCAGCTTGTTCCATGGTTTGGAAGAGGGAGAGCGCAGGGCAGCCCCAACCCAATTTTGTTTCCAGCCCTGCCTGTTGACTTGTGACCTCTGACAGATTACCCTTGAGGGCACATGGGCCCCATCACAAAAAAGTTCCAAAGATTTGCTGATCCTAAAGGGTTTCTCCACCATCACCACCATCATCATCATTATCATCATCATCAATCATCTCTATTTTCTCACACATGGCGGTTTTTCTAGATGAACATGACAGCCATTGCTAAGTCCTGGAGCCCGTCTACACTTGTCTAGATGAAACGTAACAAGTTGGCAGAGATGACGTCAGCAGTCACGTGATGCTGTTGTTGTTACGTTTCTTCTGACTTTTAAAACCGTTCCACTTTGTTAAAATCGTTTTAAAACTAACAATGTGCCCCAACCTTTCGTTGTATTCAATGCCGTCTTTCAAAGTCATGTCTCGTGACCATGGTCTTTGCTTCCTGATTAGGACAAGTGAGGGCTTTTCTAGGGGAGGGAGAGCTGGCACAACGCGACGAGGGGGAGGGGGAGGGGGAGGGGGAGGGAGGGCGGTGAAAGAGGGGACAGAGGCTTAATTTTTTTAAAAAACCGCTTATCTTTCGGGGCGCACGTGGCCCCTTTAAGACGCTGCAGGGCTTCCCTCGTCCCTACGCGTCGCCCCACCTCCCTGCCGGCTTATCCCGGCAGGTCTAGCTCAGAGTCACCGGAAGAAGGAGGTTTACTTCAGAGCCGGTATGAGCCTAATGAAGAACGTTCTAAAGAAGAGTGTGCCGGGGTAAAACGATAGAAGAAAAGGTATTTCGATTGACTGGGCTCAAGTTGCATTTTGTAACGTAGCAAGGGAGGACACAACAATGCACTTAAACAACGGTGTAATGAATAGTGTAGATCCTGCCCTGCTGTCTTTTGCTGATTCAGAAATTTCCTGACTATTGAACATGTTTCAAGTATGACTGCTTTCTGGATGTTGGTGTGGATGTATTTTGGTAAGCCCCATTTCTGAAGTTTTTTTTGTAAAAACAACAACAACACATTTTTTTCCTGTTACCATAGTTCTTTAATTTCCTTAGCCAGTGGTGTATACTTTTCTCTCTTTTTCTACAACATTTTTGTCATTAGGTATTGCTATGTCATTGAGGTAGGTGTTTTTTTCTTTTTTGTCTATAACTGTTATGTCTGGTCGATTGCAAAGTGTTGTCTTGTCAATATGAATTGTTCTGTCCCAGTATATTTTATGATCTCCACTTTCCAAGATTGTTTCAGGTGGGTGTGTATAGTATGGTGTAGGATGTTTGATAAGGTTGAATTTGACAGCCATTTGTTGGTGAATTATTTTTGCAGCTGTATTGTGTCTGTCTGTATAGTCTATTCCAGCTAGAATTTTACATCTTCCTGTTATTGTTGTTATGAGTATTAGTATTGCCAGGGAGTGAGTGAAACACTCGTGAGATGGCCACCAATTTGGATGGCTTTAAAAGGGGGCTGGATAAATTCCTGGAGGAGAAGGCTATCAATGCCTACTAGCCCTGATGGTTATGTGCTACCTCCAGTATCATAGGCAGTAGGCCTGCATACACCAGTTGCTGGGGAACATGGGTGGGAGGGTGCCGTTGCACCATTTCCTGCTTTGTTGGTCCCTGGTCGACAGCTGTTTGGCCATTATGTGAATAGAGTGCTGGACTACATGGACCCTCGGTCTGATCCAGCATGGTGCTTCTTATGATCTGCCTCGGGGCCAAAATCACTTCACTGGCTTTGAGTACAACGTACTTTTACTTACCTGTGAAATGGATGATGGGGGGAGGGGGCGTGCAGAAAGTAGAGTAAGTTTAGAAGCAGAACTCAAGTTCAAAATATTTGAGGAATCCTGGCCTAAGGCTGCTTAGTAAATTCATGATTGTAGTGAGGCCTTGCCAAAATATGGATTGTCACCTCACTGGGAACGCTGAATTAGATCACAAGTCCCAGTTTGTATCAGGTCCTTTTATCGGAAGATCTAAAGACGGTAGTGCACACGCTGGTAACTCGAGGCTTGACTTCTGCAATGCACTCTACATAGGGCTACCTTTGTGCCTAGTCCAGAAACTTCAACTAGTTTAGAGTGACCATATGAAAAGGAGGACAGGGCTCCTGTATCTTTAAAGTTGTATAGAAAAGGGAATTTCAGCAAGTATCATCTGAATGCATGTAGCACCTGGTGAAATTTTGTCTCCATCATAACAGTTAAAGCTGCAGGAGGACTGCCCTCTTGACCAGATACAAAAGAGAGGAGGGTGCCTGCTGCTTTAACTATTGCTATGAAGAGGGAATTTCACCAGATGCTGTTTACATACAAATAACACCTGCTGAAAATCCCTTTTCTCTACAACTGTTAAAGATACAGGAGCCCTGTCCTCCTTTTCATATGGTCACCCTAAACTAGTTCAAAATATGGCAGCCAGGTTGGTTACCGGTAAACCTAGGGGTGACCACATTACACCACTTTTAAAATCTCTTCACTGGCTGCCAATTAGTTTCCAGGCAAAGTATAAAGTGTTGGTTATCACCTTTAAAGCCCTACATGGTTTGGGTCCAGGCTACCTGCGGGATCGCCTCCTCCCGTACAATCCGCCCCGCAGACTCAGGTCCTCTGGGAAGAATTTACTCCAGCCAACAAAAACAAGGCTGACAACTGTTACCCAGAGGACCTTCTCTTCTGCTGCTCCCAGTTTGTGGAATGGCTTGCCGGGAGAGATTTGTCAACTTAACAGTCTTCCAGAATTTAAGAAAGCCATAAAGACTGATCTCTTCCGGCAGGCCTACCCAGTTGAAGTTTAAGATGCCTTTTTTAATGGTGTGCTGCTTTTAATGATGCACTGGTTTTAAACGTTTGAATTAGTTGTATGTATTTTATGGTGTTTTTATTATTGTTGTACCCCGCCTCGATCCAGAGGGAGAGGCGGGCAACAAATATTTATCAATGGAACCTTCTCAAACTGGGGAGAGGCAACGAGTGGGGTGCCGCAGGGCTCAGTCCTGGGCCCAGTGCTCTTCAACATTTTTATTAATGATTTGGACGAGGAGGTGCAGGGAACACTGATCAAATTTGCAGATGACACCAAATTGGGTGGGATAGCTAATACCCTGGAAGACAGAAACAAACTTCAAAGTGATCTTGATAGGCTGGAGTGCTGGGCTGAAAACAACAGGATGAAATTTAATAGGGATAAATGCCAAGTTCTACATTTAGGGAATAGAAACCAAATGCACAGTTACAAGATGGGGGACACTTGGCTCAGCAATACTACAAACGAGAAAGATCTTGGAATTGTTGTAGATCGCAAGCTGAATATGAGCCAACAGTGCGATATGGCTGCAAGAAAGGCCAATGCTATTTTGGGCTGCATTAATAGAAGTATAGCTTCCAAATCACGTGAGGTACTGGTTCCTCTCTATTCGGCCCTGGTTAGGCCTCATCTAGAGTATTGCGTCCAGTTCTGGGCTCCACAATTCAAGAAGGTCGCAGACGAGCTGGAGCATGTTCAGAAGAGGGCAACCAGGATGATCAGAGGTCTAGAAACAAAGCCCTTTGAAGAGAGACTGAAAGAACTGGGCATGTTTAGCCTGGAGAAGAGAAGATTGAGGGGAGACATGATAGCACTCTTCAAATACTTAAAAGGTTGTCACACAGAGGAGGGCCAGGATCTCTTCTCGATCCTCCCAGAGTGCAGGACACGGAATAACGGACTCAAGTTAAAGGAAGCCAGATTCCGGCTGGACATCAGGAAAAACTTCCTGACTGTTAGAGCAGTGCGACAATGGAATCAGCTACCTAGGGAGGTTGTGGGCTCTCCCACACTAGAGGCGTTCAAGAGGCAGCTGGACAACCATCTGTCAGGGATGCTTTAGGGTGGATTCCTGCATTGAGCAGGGGGTTGGACTCGATGGCCTTGTAGGCCCCTTCCAACTCTGCTATTCTATGATTCTATGATTCTATGAAATAAATTATTATTATTATTATTATTATTATTATTATCATCATCATCTAGGTCACTGGATGTTTCTGGGAAGTTCACAAGCAGGGCATGATATGTTGCAGCATACCTTCCTTCCTTCCCCCACCCCCCACCCCAAAAGAGCAATGGGGGGACTGATTTTCTGAGGTTATCTATAATGTTTATAGCATGGCTGGGAATTGATCCATGTAATCTTGCTCATGGCTCGACCACCAAATCACAAGCCCCCTGAGACATAGTGAGCAGGTGTTTTGCTGGGACCGATGGACTTTTACATCACCAATAAGAACACAGTCAGAATAATTATTGAACATGAGCACGGTTGACTCCGGCTCTGCCAAAGTATCTCTTTACAGGGCTTGATTTCCATCTGTGCTCGGTCTCAAACCTCCCAGTGGGCCATTGGAAGAGGTGCAGTTAATGAACACTGAAGTGGTTATTGATTAGACTTTTATTTAATGATTGCCGATTATTACACTCCCGGGATAAAAGGGCTGTAGCTTTGGCAAGAGAGCCTTTTCTAGGTTTTTACTGCTACATGTTGGCACATTTAGCTTCTACGCATTGAGGTTGGGCATCTGGGTGCGCCTTGCACTTCGGAGTTCTGCATTACTGTAGCTTGGCCTTTTTGTTTTCCAGGACAGGCTCTCAGTTCTATGCTAATTCCCCCTTGAGAACTGGCAAGTTAAATGGCTGTAGAGCTTTAAGGGCACTACTGCTTTTAAAAAAAACCCAACTCTCACTGTTCAGATAGACTGAACTGGAACTGTTCAGCCAAAATCCACCAAGCAGCTGATTGCTGCCCTCCACCATCATAATCTAACTTTCTTCCCCCCCCCGTATTTTCAGTGGCTGAATGTGCTTTTCTGTGTTAAGCTGCATGCACAAGGCTAACGAGAAGCTGCCGTGGTGCACTCTGCCTGGCCTGCTGGCCTGATTAAGAGCTCCATCACACCAGCGATTTATCACACACTCGCCATGCCTGGTGTGCAGTTTTTCAGCTGCGCCAAGTTTGGTCACTTTATCTTTAAAATTTACGTAGATGTAAGCATTTTTGTTGCAAAAAATGCTCGTTCCCTGGTGTACCAAGTCCAATTCAGCACACAAGGAGGAGAGGAGATGAACTATGGGTCAAACAACGTTTATTCTGCAGAATAAAGAGACACAAGGAGATAATTGCTGCAAAGCATGTGCCTACCTCGCAAGGGAGGTAGCTAGGTTTTATACACTAACTTCTCTGGTGTCAAATATGTAGACACCATCTAACAGGAAATTTCTAGCTGAAAAGAGAAGACATGGCATGTTCTTTTGGCAAGCATCAACACAAAGAGATAGGTACTGGATGTTCTTTAAGAGAACATTCACTTGATTTTACTTATCCGAAGAATGGCTTCTCATAGACATTTTGCAACATTTCGTTAGCAACTACCGTAGCAACTCTGGTTCGGAGCTGGGCACTTTTCTAACATTTTGGTTACCTTGGAGCAAAGGAGGGGACCTGACCACCTTTACAAAAGAAATCAAAATGATTGTTCATCTGCCCACCCTTTGAAACTAGCAAAACACACCTTCGCTCCTCCTCGCTGGTAAACCTTTCCCAAGGGGCAGGGATTGAGATTTCAACGGCATAGTGTTTATTTATTTATTACATTTATATACCGCCCCATAGCCGAAGCTCTCTGGGCGGTTTACAAAAGTTAAAAACAATGAACATTAAAAACAAATATACAAAAATTTAAAACCATCAAATGCATAAAAACAACAATATCCATTTAAAACAACTATTCTGCGGTCAGTTAAAAAAAAACACAACTCCCCCCCCCCTTCAGCCTATGTTGTTAACTGCCTGGGAGAAGAGATATTTATTTAGCACTCCAGGTGAAAAGATACATGAGCTGAAAGAGAGCAACAATGCACAGATGTGAAAGTGCCCGGTGCTCGACTCGCTAAGGAAACAGAGGGGGAACCGCAGGTGAAAACTGGATTAAAAAGACTAGGTGTGATGGAGTTAAGTGCCCAAGGAAATTTATGTCTGTTGAAAACAGGATTCATTATTTCATAGTGAAAAGAAAACTTTACATAATTTAACATTATTTCAATAGCTGTCAATATATTACATCAACCTTCCCCAACTCATGTGTCACAGTCAAACACATCTGGAGGACACCAGGCAGGGAAGATACATGATCTTGGGTGACCATTTCCAGCCTCAGTCTGGATTCCACCAGGGTAGGTACCCCTGTTTTCCGGGCCTATCTCCCCTGCCAGTTTTGAGTGCATTTAAGAATGACATTTAACTCAAAGTTCATTGCTCCTGATAACTTTTGCAGAAGCAAGGGTTTGTTAGTTATCATTCCTATTATGAAGTGGGTCTTTTCCTCCTGTTTGGGGGAGAATGGGGGTAGAGAACCTCTTTATAGGTGCTATGAAAACAGTTTGTTGTGGTAAACCAAGCACATGTTGGATATGAAAAATCCAAGGTGTGAAACTTAGGGCCGTATAAGAAGTGATCTTCCGTGGGGTTTTCTCCTAGAAAGCTAATGCAGCCACTGGCCGGATCAACACTACTGCTTTAAAGCGCTTTATAACAGTTTTATAGCGCTTTAAAGCAGTTAAAGCGCTTTATAACTGTTATGAAGTGCTTTAAAGCAGAAGTGTAGATCCTGGGTCTCTCAGTTTGATTTAGATGGGGGGGAGGGCCCCCCATCATTTCCCCATATCCAAATCATCTCTCCTGAGTGGCTAGTTACCCTGTGCAGGAAAGCATAAAAGGTACCATATGGTTACATGTATCTTTTGCTCTGCAGGAGTCATGCATATAAACAGCTCTTGGAAGAGCGGGAAGGCTCCAGTTGTGGGTTTACTGCCGTTTCACCTTGTTTGTCTGTCAAATGAGGCAGGAAACAATGTGTGATGCCCCAGCCAAGCTCTTCAGCTCCAACTGCTTTTTAAGGCAGAACTATCGAGGTTGATTAACAATCCAACTTAGAAGCAGAACTTAAAGCAGAGCTGGTTTAAGCCTCATGTCTGAATATTTAAGGTTGCTAACTGTCCAGGGGGGCAGAAGGTCAAACCTGTTCTTGGGCTTTTAATAGCAACTTGATGTACAGAAATCGAGGGATGTTTGAAGGAGGAGAACCTCTCCTTGTATACACCTGCCTGAATAGTAAGATCTGCTAAGCGGGGAGAAGGGTCTCCTCTGCGTCCCACTGTTGGGAACTGTATATTACATTTACATAGAGAAATGAGAGAGGGCCTTTTTGGCTGTGAGGTCCTAGTTATGAAATTTATTTGTTTTTATTTATTATTGCATTTATATCCTGCCTTTTTTCCTCCTTAATGAATCCAATGCGGCATACATAATCCTCCTCCTCTCCATTTTATTCTCACAACAACAACCCTGTGAGGTGGGTTGGGCTGAGAGTCTGTGACTGGCCCAAAGTCACCCAGTGGGTTTTCATGGCTGAGTGGGGACTAGAACCCGGATCTCCCAACTCCCAGTCCGACACTTTAGCCATTACGCCACACTGGCTCCCTTAGAGGCCTGATTGGCACCTGGCTTTATTTTGGGACCAAGTTAGGTTTTGGGATGTCATTGACTCTAGCGGGCCTTCTCTGTAGTGGCACCCACCATCTGGAAAACCCTCCCTCATCTGGTTCAGAAAATGGAAAAAGTTACATCCTTTAAACACCTCCTGAAAACACATCTTTTCACACAGTCTTTCCCTGGGCTGTTACTGCTGCTGGGATTATTTTGGTTTTACATGGTATTTTTTAAAAAACCTTTTAAAGCTTTATATTAAGTCTTGATTTGCTGTATTTTACAGTTTTAATTGTGAAGTTTCCAGAGGGCCTCAGCTATTGGGCAGTATAAAAATATAATACATAAATAAATAATGCTCAGTTTAATTTGCTTGTATTATTAGTGCCGACCTTATATTTATGATGCAGGCACTGGACAGTGGTTTATTATTGTTTTATAGTTTTATAATGAACTGTTTTATTGATTGATTGTATCCCTCCCTATTGAGATAGGGCGGGTTGAGAATATTTTAATAAAAAATAAAATCTATTGCTCAGTGAGTGTAAGAAATGTTCATTTGGTTCCTAAACTGCTGCACGCAAGCCATACATTTTTCCTTTGTGTGGATTGCAGGTCTTACTTGTTAAGATGTGCTTTCTTTCTCCAAATGATGGTGCTATATAAATAATGGTGCTATATAAATAAATAATAATAATAATAATAATAACAAATGCCTCATCTACTGTACCTGCAACTGCCATGCTAGTAGGTGCCTATGATATTATTATCTGTTGTGTTGTCACTGATAACTCACTTTTCTGCCCAAAGAATACTATCGGTATATCTAGTAAGTCCTGGCTACTTTGTTGAACAGCGGCTTTTATCTGGTGATATGAAGGATCGAACCTGAGACCTTCAGAATGCCAAGCATGCAAATTACCACTGAGCCACGCTCCCTAATTTATTTATTTATTTATTTTATTTTATGCATTTCTAATTGGCAGTAAAGACCCTTCTTTTCTGATAAGTTAGACCTAGACAGAGCCTTCACAATTATGGCACCCAGCCTGTAGAACTCACTACCCTAAGAGGGATATCACATTCCATCTGTGTTACTTTTTTTTCATCAGCAAGTTGAAATGTATTTCTTTAGGGAGGTTTTTTTTAATGCATCGTTAGAGGGTTAAGTTTTATTTTAATTGGCGTTAAAGATATGTTGTTTTAATTCTTTGTCTCATTACAGCTCCTCTGCTCCGGTAATAGTGTGCACATCCTATCCACATTGTCAAAAGGGAGGATCAACAGCAGAATAGATGTCCTTCCCACAGGGTGAACCATTTGGGGCTGAATGAGTCTCAGGCTGGGATGCAGGGGGCTGCCTGCCAGCAGTGTGTGGGGCCATTGCCAGCATGGACCCTCCCACACTAGGGTGACCATATGAAAAGGAGGACAGGGCTCCTGTATCTTTAACAGTTGTAGAGAAAAGGGATTTTCAGCAGGTGTTATTTGTATGTAAACAGCATCTGGTGAAATTCCCTCTTCATAGCAATAGTTAAAGCAGCAGGCACCCTCCTCTCTTTTGTGTCTGGTCAAGAGGGCAGTCCTCCTGCAGCTTTAACTGTTATGATGGAGACAAAATTTCACCAGGTGCTACATGCATTCAGATGATACTTGCTGAAATTCCCTTTTCTATACAACTTTAAAGATACAGGAGCCCTGTCCTCCTTTTCATATGGTCACTCTACTCCCACACACACATTTTCACATACACACACCTTCCCCCGCCCTACCTCTTCAGCTGATGCATGCAGAGAAAAGGACTTATCTTTGTTCTGCAGCAGAGCAAAGCCTTCCCCCCTCTCGGTGGTGGGGCAGGGGAAAGGAGTGGGGCCTGGGGAAGAAATTTGGTGGGCCAGATGGGAAATCCCTGTGGGCCGTATTCTTTCCATGGGCCAGAGCTTCCTCATGCCTGCTTAGGTCTTCATAGGACTAAGCCATATATTATACACACATACACACACATACATATATATTAAAAAGACATTTGCATTTTAAGGGAATGTGAGATTGAAATACCTTTGGTGGGGCATGGCATCAGAACCTGTGAAAGTGGCCTCAAACATTTGTGTTATCCAAGGTAGAAAATTCGAATAGCGCCCATCAGCATAAAGAAAAGAAAATTGTAAATAAACAGGACAATTCTGTGCATGTTTATTTGGAAGTAAGTCCCAATGTGTTCAGTGGGCCTTGCTCCCTATTAAATGTGCCTAGGATTACAGCCTCAACAGAGAGAGCAAGCCTCACATTTAACACAGTAGGTCTGTTTTCTGCCTTTTAATTAGAGTGACCATACGAAAAGGAGGACAGGGCTCCTGTATCTTTAACAGTTGCACAGAAAAGGGGATTTCAGCAGGTGTCATTTGTACGCATGCAGCACCTGGTGAAATTCCCTCTTCATCACAACAGTTAAAGCTGCAGGAGCTATACTAGAGTGACCAGATTTAAAAGAGGGCAGGGCACTTGCAGCTTTAACTGTTGTGATGAAGAGGAAATTTCACCAGGTTCTCCATATATACAAATGATGCTTGCTGAAATTTCCTTTTCTATGCAACTGTTAAAGGAGCCCTGTCCTCCTTTTCATATGGTCGCCCTACTTTTAATGGCACCCAAAACCTGCCCAAAGAGGCATTCGGGACCAGCCGTGTGCCTTGCTAACCATCCTACAACAAATCCCTAACATCTACTATTTCCTTTGTCAAATAGTGGGAAATAAACATTCCCTTGATTTAGCACAATGCTGCAGCAAATGCCAACTCCATGGATGGAGAGAAAGCCCAGCAGATTGAGATTTCCTGGGTGGGCGAGCAGCCAGGAGGCCTGTCATCTGCATTTTGCCTGACAGCCAGAGCTTCCTTGTTTTCCTTCTCTGCTCTGCAGCTTCTAGGCTCAGGAATAAGAATAGAGAAGTGTTTCTGAGCCTTGTTTCCAAACCGATGCTCAGAATCCTGGTGCGTTGCTTGGCTTTTTGAATTGCATAGCCACTGCAGGCTGTCAAGTAACCGCTTGCTCTTAGCTCTTCTCAATGCAGAGTGGCGAAAGGCGTTCCACTCCACAGCAGCTGGCATGGAAGCCTCACTGCAGCTCTGTATTAGATGCACAAGGTTTTCTACAGTGTCAGCCATGGACCAACATCATTTCAAGCTGCTTGTGGATATGGGAAGGGTAGAAATGTCTTGGAATGGGCTTCTACACTTGCCAAAGAGGATTCAACAATGCCCCTCTTAACCAAGACGTGAGCATAGTGGGAACAGCCTGGAGAGGAAGAGGAAAACGGAGAGAGGGTTAGCAGATCGAGGAGCAGTGCTATATATGTTTTGATAGAAAAAAGTCCTACAATTCCAACATTCCCCAGACAGCCTTATTTGCCCTTTCAGCATGCAAAGCAAGTCAGGCAGTACTGATTATTGCTCTGAGGTTTGTTAGTTAAAGGGTAGACACCGTTTTGGGATATGCTAAATATTTTTCTAAATATCTCTCTGCAGCTTGTATTGATCTTTCTGCTGCTCTGGACTCTACTAATAGAGACAGATGATGTGGCAATTGACAAAGTACAAATATTGATTGTAGCCCTTTGACATTGATACTGAAGTTATGTAGTGAAACACACACACAAAAGCTTATGCCAGAATAAATTTGTTAGTCTTTAAGATGCCACAATACTCTCTGCTGGTTTTGCTGCAATAGATTAGTGACCCCTCTGAAAGCACACAGATATTAATACAGATACATAACCAAATAACTCAGACCTGTTGGTCAAACCAAGAATTACCCAACCTGGTGCCCTCCAGATGTTTTGGACTTCCAACTCCCAGCCTGCATTGCAAATGGTTTGGAATGCTGGGAGTTGTAGCCCAAAACATCTGGAGGGCACCAAGTTAGAGAAGGCTAGTCTACCCATGGTGCAGAAAATACTTGTGATATAGTCAAATTGCAGCAGCTGCAGTGTCTTGCCTTGGTTCTGCAACTTTAAAATGGGTATAATCCCTTCCCCTGCGTTGACACTTCTCAGCTTCATTTCAGTCAGCTGAGCCTTGGTAATCCACCAGCCTCTGGCCTTAGAAGAGGTTTTGAATGATGACCAGTTGGATCATAGGCAGCCCAAGCTTTTGCAGTCTGTAACTCCTGTTGTCTATTGTATGACTTGTGTGCTGTGTGGATTCCTGGACTCCAATTGTACCTGTAGTATGCTGGGGCGGAGGGAGCTGGGGTAGTATTACAATGAGGTGTAGTGATGCTGCCTTGCAGATTTGTGGACTGCAGGTGGAATGATGTGAGGAAGAATGAACTACAAAACAGTTTGCATCTCAAATTTTATTTATTATTACATTTATATCACACCATTTTTCCTCTTTCAGGGCACCCAAAGTAGTGTACATGATGCTTCTCCTCTCCATTTTATCCTTACAACAACCCTGTGAGGTAGGTTAGGCTGAGAATCAGTGACTGGCCCAATGTCATAAAAAGTTGCTTATGGGCTGCAAATATTTAAAAGGCCAAAACTATGCACATTTACTCAGAAATAAGGCCATATGAGTCCAATCCTAACAACTGTGCTAAAGATTCCAATTAAAACCTGAAACATTTATACGAACTGAGCACTTCTGCCTACAGACTACAATACACCATGCAGTCTGAGGTGTGTTCACTAAGAAGTAATTTCCATTGTGTTCAATGGGGCTTACTCTCAGGAAAGTATGCACTAATCTTACATTGCTCAAACTCAAGCAGCAGTCCTGTGGCAGCATATTAACCCATGTATTGTAACACACATTTTTTATGGGCCAGAGTCTAATTTGATGTTTTATCCTGGAGATAAAAATATTTGCCTTTTACGTTACCATAGGATTCCTGCATCTGATGACATGGACAGTGTCCATGAATGCATATGCCAGAATAAATTTCTTAGTCCAATTTTATGCATGTCTACTCAGAGGTAAGTCCCATTGAGTTCAATGGAGCTTACTCCCAGGTAAGTGAGTATTGAATTGCAGCACTACTTTTTAAGGTGCCACACGACTCTGGAGTTGGTTTTGATGCAGCACTGTGTAAATGGTTATTCTTGGTTTTGCTAAAACAGACTAACAGCTATTCTAGAATAAGATCAAGCATGTTTTCATTATAAAGTCAGGGTGGGGAAGAATGGATGCCCCCTGGATGCTCTAGTTCCTGAGGGCATATCTACGCTGCATCTGTTTTACACAGGAATAGGAAAACCCATCTGAAATCCTGGAGAACTGTTACCAGTAGATGTGGACCCATGGGGTACTATTCAATGTTAGTCCCACGTTAGAGTTGACCCTTTGAAATGAATAGGGGTTAAGTCAGTTGTCTCATTCATTTCAATGGGTCTACTCTGCGTAGGACTAATGTGGGATACTACCCCATGGTCTGACTTGATGTAATGCAGCTTCCCCGCAGATTTCTGAGCACTGTACTTGCACCGCCAGCTCTGCACAGAACTACTAGGGTGACCATATGAAAAGGAGGACAGGGCTACTGTATCTTTAATAGTTGTATTGAAAAGGGAATTTCAGCAGATGTCATTTGTATGTATGGGGAACCTGTGGAAATTTCCTCTTCATCACAACAGTTAAAGCCGCAGGAGCTATACTAGAGTGACCAGATTCAAAAGAGGGCAGGGCACCTGCAGCTTTAACTGTTGTGATGAAGAGGAAATTCCACCAGGTTTCCCATATATACAAATGACACCTGCTGAAATTTCCTTTTCAATACAACTGTTAAAGATACAGGAGCCCTGTACTCCTTTTCATATGGTCACCCTAGAACTACAGCCCCCAGGATCCTCCTCTAAGGAACAAGAATCACTATTAAACCAGTTTATGCGGTGTACATGTGCCCTAGAACATCAGGAGAAGAGATTTGGGGAATATTTTACAGCCTTCCTCAAGTTAGTGCCCCCTCCAGATGTGTTGAACTAAAACTCCCAGCATCCCCCAGCCAGCACAACGCATCTGGAGAGCACCAGTTTGGGGAAGGGTGGTTTATACTAGAATTCCTCAGCTGAATCTGTCCAGCTCTCACCCACTGCGACGGAGCCCCGTCCCCTTTGGAATCCTCCGGCTGCTACGCCGCAACCCTTCCCTCCTTACGTTACAATCGCTAACTTCACCTTCGGAAACCTCCGCCCCTAGAGAACGGCGTCACCCCCCCCCTCCCTTCCCATTCATACCGAGAACGAACGTCCACCGCCCCTCCCCTTTTCCCTCATTCACCTCCTTCCCTCGTGATCCCGGGCGAGCAGGAAGCCACGCCCCCTCGCCTCCTGATTGGCTCGCCGCGGCAACGGGGCTTTGCGACATGCCTCAGCGCCATCGGCGGAGGACAGGCCAAGATAGGGGCGGGAGGAAGGGAGGGAGGGGCCGAGCCCCGGGGAGCCCGGATGTGAACTGGCTGGCAGGAGAGCGAGCCGAGGAGGAACCGGACTAGTGGCAGGAGGAGAACGAGGCTGGGCAGGGGCGGGGCCCATGGAGGGAGAGCGAGGGCCTCTCAGGGTAAGGACGGCGTTGGGGAGGTATGTGGGTGGGGGGAGACCCTGGGGGGCTCCCCTTTAAGGGTGCGAGTGAGGGGGGCTGCTTTGGGTTGGAAATGCCGGGTGGGTGAAGAGGCAACTTTCTTTCTGACAGGAGGGGCGGGAAATAAAAGAACTGCAGAGATTAGAATTTGCGTTCTCCCGGCCTGGAAGCCCTAAACCGTGTTCAGTGATTAGGGGGCAGGCACTCTGTGCAACCTCAGAGGCACATACTCTGTACGACCTCAGAGGCATTCTCTTCCTGATTAACACCCCCCCCCCCCATATCCATGCTTCAGCCCTGGCACTGAATACCTGTTGCTGGAGTGATGATTTAAACCCTCACTCGTATTTAAGCCCTGGATTGAGAAGAGGTCTAAGGCCATAGCTAGACCTAAGGGTTATCCCTGGATCGTCCAGAGGTCAAACCTGTTCATCTAGGTGACACATAGGGGATCCAGTGCTCAGGCAAGGGCGAACCCTGGATGATCCCTGGATAAACCTTCGGTCTAGCTGTGGCCTAAGAGGGGTGGTGGCTTTAAATGGCTTCATCTTGCTTTTACTCCAAGGCGCTTAAGGTGACATTTTAATTTCCCAACAACCCTGTGAGGTAGGTTAGGTAGTGAAAGAGATGGGGGGAGGGGACCTGCTCAAGGCTATTCGGTGAGCTTCATCGTTAGAAGTTTATTTTATTTTTTTGCTCAGCATGGTTTTATTACATACACACCTTGTATTCTAGCCACTCCAGCACACTGGCTGGGATCCTGGGTGTTCTGTAGGTGCAGAGAAGTTGTAGCTGCCTGGGGAAAGGAGAAACGTGAGAACTAAAAGGAAAAGGAAGGATAAGGAAGAGTAAGCACAATGGCAGGTGTGTGCCCAGGTCCACACCTGTAGTAGGGAACCCGGTGCCCTCCAGATGTTGTTGGACTACAACTCCCATAGCCCCTTAGGTACACCCTGCTGGAGGGGGTGATGGGAGATGTAGTCCGACACATCAGAAGGTCACCAGGTTGTCTGCCCCTGGTCTAAGCACTGTTCTGAGAAGAGAGTGCCCAGATCCCAGAAGTAGCACGGGGGCCCCATATTTTAGGAGATGGACAGCATTTCAAAGTTTGGGTGGTAGATAGGCAGAAGAGGGCATGGGAAGTTAAGAATTAACCTGAGTGGGCTAGCATAGAGGTAAGTTGCAACGTGCCAATATTTGCAGTAGAGAAGTTCTGTTAAAATCCACACTCTGCTATGAAAGTCATGGAGCGGCTTTGAGCTGTCTCCCAGTGCAATCTACCTGGTGGGGGAGGACTTTGTTTATGTTAAGCGTTCTGTATTCCACTCTTTAGCCCAAGGGTTAAGGGTGCAATCCTACGTATGTTTAGACAGAAAAAAGGCCTACAATTTGGAGCATGCTGGGAATTGTAGGACTTTTTCCGTCTAAACGCACATAGGATTGTGCCCTAAAGCTATTAAAAGGGTTAAAAAGAAGTTAAAGGAGTGTGCTAGTAATGCTGTGTTCAAATTCAGTCAAACACTGTTGAGGGCAAAATGGGACAACCCTGTTGGAAGGATGGGATACAGAAGTGTAAGATAAAATGGTGGGACCTTGACAAGGAGTGGTGGAATATTGAATGCGAATCTGGTATCTGTGAAATGCAAGATCTCTTTCTGTATGTGAGGAATTGTAAAATGAATGGCTAAGTTTTCCTCACCTACATTTTATTTTATTTATTTATTTTAGTATATTTATGCCCCACCTTTCTTCCATCATGAAAGTCAAGGCAGGGGACGGGGGTGGGCGGGTTGCCCAGTTGCTTCCCATCCAGCCACTGACCAGACCTAAAGCTGCTTAACATCAGCAAGGTGGCTGCATCTAGTGCTGTCAGAGCCATATTGTGGGATGTGCACTTGGCCTTTGATTTTGTAAAGCAGCATTAACATTGCTTGGTGCAGAATGAAGGAACAGTGGTTATTGATTTGCAGTAGTGACTGGAACAGCTGTTATATCAGTCTTCCCTAATCTGGTGCTCTCCAGACATGTTGGCTGGCAATGATGGATGTTGTAGTCCAATACATCTGCAGGGCACCAGGTTGGGGAAGGCTGTGTTGCATCGTAACTTTGGGGGCTGATTGTCTCTGGTGTCCTACTCTTGCTTTTCTAGTTCACTGTCCATATATATCTTGGAAGTTTCATAGCCAAATTGGGGGTGGGGGGGGAGTTGAACCTTGTTCTGTTGTATCGTGTTTTCTTGGTATTCCTACGGCACACTGACTGGGATCTCAGGGTTGTAGGATATCTTGTGACATTTGCTCAGTTCAATCTGGATTGCTTTCTAAACACGGCCTTCTCCCATAGGTAGATCCTTCCAGCCATAATGGATGATTTAAACCTGCACTACAGATTTCTGAACTGGAGGAGGAGAATTCGGGAGATCAGAGAGGTTCGAGCTGTCCGTTACCAAGAGAGGTTCAAACATATCCTTGTTGATGGAGACACATTAAGGTGATTTTTCATGCCGGGGAACCTGGATGTTTAAAGGGACATGAATGAAGGCCTCTGACAGAAGGATGCTTTTAGGATGCTTTTAATATGTTTTTAGGAAGTTTTAACAATGTATATTGTGTTTCAATTAATATTTTGTATTTTATGCTTGTTCTTCCCCACCTCGATCAGGATGGAGAGGCGGGTTAGAAATAAATTTATTATTAAAATGAGAAGCAAAGTGTGCTCGCTATTTATGTGAGAGATACTCCATCCTGGGAGTACTGTGAATCCCTCCTCCCTTTATTCTGTTGCATTTGCAGAGATACAGTAATACTCAAATTTGAACCTTGAGTGCTTTTAGAGCTCCTTTGTACTTTTTATAGAAAGAGGGATCAGACCTTATGTATATTATTTTAAATGTGGGAAGTGGAAGGGCAAATCTGTGAAATAATCTTGGGACTCCAAGACAGATGATATACTATAGCTTATTCTTAAATAATTAAAGAGTCAAATGATTTTATCTCCAGAGTAGCTATGCCAGCCTTTCCCCAGCTTGGCACATTTCAGATGTGTTGGAGTACAACTCCCATCTTCCCCTATCGTGATGTCCATGGGAGTTGTTAGTCCAACACATCTAGAGGGCATTGTTGGGGAAGATTGACATATACCAAAATAGCAATTTTAGACGAAATGGGATTTCCAGGGCGTTGAGTTGGACATGGGACATGCTAAGTAAGGAAAGCCCTTGTTATCTTCAATCAGTTCCTCCCTCCCTGCCCCATCTCCAGGCCTCTAGGGGTAGGGGCCCACAGACAGAGCCGAGGCTTCCATAGACCAGATAGGGAACCTCTGTAGGCCAGATTAGACCCATGGACTGGAATAGCCCTGTAGGCCAGAGGTTCACCATCCCTGTTCTAGGTCATGCCAACTTTATCATGCCAGAATATACTTCTGAGCCCAGACTGTTGTCTGAGCAATAGTGGCTGTCCAAAAAGACAGAAGTTTCCCATTCCTGATTTACATCATCTGTGATGAAGGAGATGATTGAGCCTCTTTTAGTCCATCAACTAGTTTCTTTCCCTTTAGTTGGTAAATAAGTTAGAGGTTGAGCCAAGTACTGGGGTGGTGACTTCCCTTTGCTGAGGGTCTCTGAAACACCCTAGTGCCTGGGTTATTTTATCTTGAAGCTGCCTCTGGCCATTTCAAGGCTATGAAAAGAATATTACAACAGCAGTGCACCTGGCAGAAGACAGGTGCAGCAGTTTAGGACTGGAGCATTAGTAATCCATTGCCAGCCATGTGTTCCCTCCACTGAGGCCTCCTATCCAGCCTTGCATTCTCTTCTTTGTCCTTTCTTTCATACAAACCTGTCACATTGTGTGGCTTGAGTAGCCGAGAACCTGACTTTGTGTCTTTCTACAGTTACCAGGGAAACTCTGGCGAAGTCGGCTGTTATGTTGCTCCTCGCCCGCTGACCAAAGACAACAATTATTTTGAGGTAACTTGCTTGGTTCTCTGTCAGCTAGAGCGGCAGTTCTCGAAATAGTAGCACCCTAAATATTCTTCTCATCACAAGCTATGTTTTTTTACTCATGCTTCTTTACTGTGTGTGTGTGTGGCCCTGATCTGGATTGAGGCCCCAATGCTCTGGGAAGGAGAGTTAAACTTTTCCCCACCACAGCCTCCTTTTCATCCTGAAATTCCATCCATCTGTGGGTGTGGTGGGGAGGGGGTTAAAAAAAGGGAAAATATCACTGGAGTCAACGGTTTAAAAATTTGGGTGTAATTGGGTGGGGAGGAAATGGGTGGGTGGGGTGGGAGGTTTAACATCACTCCTCCCGGAGCATCATGGCCCTGATCTGAATTGGAGCTGCATGTGCTTACACTACAGCAAAGAAACCTATCACACACAGCTCCGCTATTAGAAGAACGTCCCGTTTGGCCTTCTTAGTCCTGACATGGGAGTTAAATTTTGCACTGCACTTGCTACTGATACCTGGGCCGTGCTTCTTGATAACAGTTAGCAGGGGTCCTTTGACTTGGAGGTAGTCCTGGCTGATCTTTTGGAAGCCACTGGCCCCGTTCAGAACACACGCTAAACCATGCTGCTTAACCACAAAATGGTTAACGGAATGCATAATGCATTTCATTAACCATTTTGTGGTTAAGCAGCATGGTTTAGCGTGTGGTCTGATTGGAGCCACTGTCAAAATGATTTCACTCAACCCTCACTTGACTCGTGTCATGTTAAGGTATAATTTTCCTTGTTTTATTTATTTATTTATTGCCTTTATATACCGCCCCATAGCTGAAGCTCTCTGGGCGGTTTACAAAAGTTAAAAACAGTAAACATTAAAAACAAATATACAAAGTTTAAAAACATAAAAAGCATAAAACTAGCAGTATCCTTATAAAAACAGCTGTTCTGGGGTCCGTAAAAAACAAACAAACTCAGCTCATGTTGTTAAATGCTGTTAAATGCCTGGGAGAAGAAATGCCTGTTGGTTACATACAATGGGAAAACTGAAATTAAGAAGTTAAAGAGACAGAAGGGGAAATGTTGGGACTGACAAGCTGATAATGCTGGAGCTGGGCAAGGGGAGAGTCATCATTGAAGATACAAGTAACGTGAAGTAGTTTCTAGGCCAGGTCTTCATGGGTATGCAGAACCTGTGACCACCAAGCTGAATAGAGCATATCAGCTATGTATATTGGCCTGCTATGAGCCCAAGAAATCTTCCCTCTTTGCTGCTTGTCTGGAACTGTAAAGACAGGTTGTTGTCCTGGACTGGGTTACACAACGCAACACACCAACCCGCCCAGTGTGGGTTGTTACTGAATTGTGGGTTATTGGGTTGTTTGAATGCAGCACTTTTTCCACAGGATCGTTTATTATGTTGCCTGAACGCAACGCTTTTGCCGCAGGGTGGGTTATTGTGTTGTCTGAACGCAATGCATTTTCCACAGGGTGGCTTGTTAACCATGCAGTGCAACTTTTTAACCACCCTGAACAATGCAACACCAAGCCATGGGTTCTCGAGATGGCATGTTCGAGAAGAATAAACCGCACTGCATGGTTAACAAGTCATCCTGCGGAAAATGAGTTGAGACAACACGATAACCCATGTGTAAGCCTGTCCTAGGTAGGTCAAGACTCTGACCCGGTCTGTTCTAAGCTTCTAAATTCCACTGGAGTGTTGCATGGGGCCGGGGTGGGTGAATGGGCAGGCAGCAAACAAACCCGTCCTTGTTTATTTTATTTCTTTGTGTTATGCCCCGTCTGGACATCAAATGGTGCTGGTTGCCTTCCCCTTGCAACAACCCTGCAGTGTAGTTTGGTTATATCCATGGGTACATAAAGGGAAACTGTGACTCAGCGGGTAGGATTTGCCTTTGACAGTAAATGCAGGTTAAGAGGCTGGCCTTTGGATTTTGGTCTTATTCCTAGTCCACTGGGTCACTCTGCACTCAGCTGGAGGCTGATCTTGGTTTGCAGTTCCCATTTCCAGTCCGCCCCATGGGATATTCAACCTGGCGATTGGAACACCTATGACAGGGCCTTGTTGGGGCTCTGGGAGTAAACTGCATTGAGCAGGGGGTTGGACTCGACGGCCTTGTAGGCCCCTTCCAACTCTGCTATTCTATGATTCTATGAACTGTTGCTGCTGAAAGATTAGCAGCTTGGGGTGTGCTTGGGTTGTCTTCCTGTGACCCCAAGAGGGAACTCTGCAACAGTCAGTTGGAGGAAAGAGCTGTTGTAGATCTGCAGCTAATGGTGTTGGACTGCAACTCCCATCATTCCCAACTTGCATGGCCAATGGTTTCACATCCCTGCTGAAATACAAATAGCAAATTCAGTCGCCAAGTGTAGGTCATAACGCAAACATCTGGCTGGAATCCTGAATGGGAACACTTGACACTGCAACATTTTATTGCAGCTCCCACTTGTAATATTTAATTGGTCCATTCTGCATGTTCTCATTAGGGGTGGGTGAGTGGTAGTCCTGGGTGGTAGAGAAAAGTTGGACTTGTGAATTCAAATATTTCATAATAATCCTTATCTTCCCCCTACCTGGCACCCTCCAATGGTTTTAGCCCACAACTTCCATCATCCCCAGCTACCCAATGGTCATGGATGATTGGCATCTGCCAGGTGCCAAGTTGTGGAAGCCTGCTTTATATACTGCCTTGGAGAGTTTTAAAAAGTGCTTCATATGTTTTGTGTCAGTAATCCTTCAAACAATCCTTATGGTAGGTCAGTATTCTACCCATATAGCAGTTGTGGAAACTTGAGGTTGAGAGATCAGTAGCTTGCCAAAGGCCGCCTACTTCGTTCATGGCAGGGGTGACGTTTGCACTGGGGACACCTTGGCTCACAGTTCAGTCTCTTAATTGCTACTCCTATCTAGGCGGGACAAATAACATTTTTCTTCCATTATACAATATTATTTTCCTTGGCTTCTGCATAGCACAAGATTCCTAAAACGCACGCTTTGCTCCTTTTCATGCTGTGTAGGGCAACCAGCCCTCCCTCCTGGGTGGAGGTGCTACAGTTTTGTGTCTTGGTACATTCATTCCTCCATCTTGTTCCAGGTATCAATTGTGGACAGTGGCGTGAGGGGCACCATTGCGGTGGGACTGGTTCCTCAGTACTACAGCCTGGACCATCAGCCTGGATGGCTACCGGATTCAGTTGCCTACCATGCCGATGATGGCAAGTGAGTTAACAGCTTGCCTCGCGGAAGCTTCAGAGCCCTCCCACATGTGTCCTTTTCTCTAGATAGGTATAGGAAATAAGTGGGCCTGATAGCTATTAAAGAAATTTTGGTTAAGAAATAAATTTGCACGTGAATAGCAATGACTTCTGAGGTGGGAATCATACTTTGTCTGCTTTTAGGTTAATAGTTCCTAATCTTGATTCCCCAGATTTTGGATTATGACTTGCATCACCCTGCCGGCTGGGGATGGTGGGAGTTGTAATCTAACAAGATCTGTGGTGGTGGGGGCACGTGCCTGTGTGTGTATGCGAGAGAAGAGGGGCTGCCTTTTCTGGTGCAAGTTTGTGTGTTCAAAATAATAGGGTTTTTAATTTTTAAAATCTATCTTGTTCATTGAGCACCTATTTTGCAGCTCAAAATGCTTTTAATCCTTTCAGTTTACCACTGTAAACTGGCAGCCCTAGAAATAACTCACTGTTTGCTGTCATTAAGGAAATTATGTGTGTGTTTGGTTTTGGCGTGTGTGTGTGTGTGTGTGTGAGAGAGAGAGAGAGAAAGAGAGAGAGCAGCAGTTTTCCAGCACATGTATACACAGGGTAAATATACACATTTGCATTGTTCATTCATGATGGTGTACTCTTCCCCGCCCCTCCCTGTTAGATGTGAGGTTGGTGGAAATGACGGAGTAATGCTCTTCTGTAACTAGTCCCAAATTTGCTATCATCTGGGTAGCAAGCAAAGACCTTTTAAATCCTCCCTCAGGCTTTTAAACATAGCTAATTTTAAAGCTTTTGATTCATTTAAGATACAGGGAGTTCCATGGATTAGAATTTTATACTGGACTGTTTTACGTTTTTACTCTGATATGAGTGCATAAACACTGGATCCAGGGATCCAGGGAAGAGAAGGGCCGGGATTCAAGCCATGCCCTCTTACCAAGGAATGTCGACAAACAACACTTGCACCTTTTCTGGACTCTTCTGCTTTGGCGAGTGAATGAGTATGTCCTGCTATAAAAGCTTGAGCTGTGATTTTGCAAAACTCTGACCGTTCTTCTGTACGAACTTTTCCGTCACCCTCTTAGTTACGTCAGCATCATGCATCTTTATCAAGCCTGGGTGATACTAATTGGTTGATCTCCTGTAAAGAAACATTGATAAAGCTCTACTCATGTCTTTGCCTATCCAGACTTTACAACGGCCGAGCCAAAGGTCGACAGTTTGGGACAAAATGCAGCTCCGGCGATCGGATCGGCTGTGGGATTGAGCCAGTATCTTTTGAAGTCCAGACGGCACAGATATTTTTCACCAAAAATGGGAAGAGGGTGAGTCTTGAAGGTTCTCCATCAGATGTTAAAAGAGGAATTTTGCGAGGGAAAGATTTGAAGCAGAGGCAGGCAATGTGGTGCTTATGGCTACCAATGTGCCCTATTACATTCTTGGTGTCCCCCAAATTGTCCTACCCTCCCCACTTAAAACAACAACAACACATTTTCTTACTAGCAGGTAGAATTGCTGTGAAATAGGTTTCTATTCGTGCTGAAACCTGGCTTCAAAGGAGTTGTTTAGTGTGTTGGAGCTCAATGGATACTGTTTTATACTGTTGTTTTTATATTTTTTGATGGTTTTAAATGTTATATACTTTTTTAATGTCCACTGTTTTTAACTTTTGTAAACCGCCCAGAGAGCTTCGGCTATGGGACAGTATATGTTAATAAATAAATAAATAAATAAATAAATACCCTACCTATGCCTTAGACACAGTCTTTGTGGCAGGTCACTTGGCCTTTGCCACACTTCCCATGGCAGGCATGTTGTGGTGATACCCAGAACAGTTTCTTGTCCGGGAGAGATCCACCAACTTAATAGTCTTTCTGAATTTAAAAAAGCTATAAAGACGGATCTCTTCTGGCAGGCCTTTCCAATCGAATTTTAAAATGTCTTAAAAGATTTTAGGATTTTAATAATGTCTTGGTTTTAGGTTTTTAGTCAGTTTTATGTATTTTATATTTTTGTATTCAGTGTGGTTCCCTGCCTCGATCCAGAGGGAGAGGTGTGTAAGAAATTATAAATATTGTTATTGCTGCCGAATATGCACATGCCCCAAAAGCTACACCTGGAGCAGACTCTAGGAGTTTTTAAAATAAATTCATAAATTGGGAATTGCATGGTGCTATATTAGCAGCTAGGACAACTACCATTTTGATTCGTAGCTCCTCCATAGGTCCAGTCCATTGCACATAATTTTTATTGATACAGAAACAAAGACCAAAACCACAACAGCTCTGCTTGGTGGAGTGTGTGTGTGTGTGTATGTGTCTGTTGCCTTTTTAGGCACCTTCAGACTCTGAAAGCACATAATGCAGTAACTTTGCTGAAGCTAAGTGAGATTGGTTCCGGTCAGGGCCTTGATGGGATGACTGCCCGGGAAAGCTTGAATATGCTGCCTTGAGTCCCAGGGAAGAAAAGTGGGGCAAAAACGAAAGAAGGAAAATGATGTATTCCCCACCCCACCCAGAGAGCCAATGGCTTCCCTCAGGCGGCCCATTGAATTCATGGCTGAGATGAGATTTTACTCAGGGATCTCCTGGCTCACGCTCTTGGATCTATTTTACAAAAAATTAAGCAGAATGCATTTGCCCACCTGCCATAGCTCAGTGGCAGAACCCCTGCTTTTTGCATCCAGAAAGTCCCAAGTTCAGTCCAGGCAGGGTGAAGAAAAAATCCTGCCTAAAACCCTGGAGGGATGCTACCAGTCAGTGTGGACAGTGCTGGGCCAGGTGGACCATGGGTCTGACTCGCCATGAGGCAGCTTCCTATGTTCCTAGAGGTGATAAAATTCTGGATTGTACCAATTAGGATTGCATTTCCTAATGCTTCCGCACTTAAAACAACCCCCTACCTGTATGTAGGAAACTGAACACTTCAGGGAAAGATCTACATGATACCTTTTGCCCCATTTTGCTAGTTTTCTGAATGCAGGGTGGTTGTTGTTTTTATTTTAAAAATTGAATTAAAAATATAATCTCCCCCTCCACCTGCAGCCTGAAGTGGTACAGGCCAAGGACTCTGCCAACTCACTCTGCCACTTCATTCTTTTCTTTTTTTAATTCGTAGAAAGGCTTTTAGCTGGTACACCACACTGGCGTGCTTAGCAGAACAGACGCAGCACCTATGTATAACGGAGCGCTTGGCTGCTTCTTCCCGCAGGTAGGCTCGACGATAATGCCGCTCTCTCCCGAGGGGCTCTTCCCAGCCGTGGGGATGCACTCGCTGGGGGAAGAGGTCCGTCTCCATCTCCACGCGGAGCTGGGCAACGAGGAGGAGGACGACAGCGTCATGATGGTGGACAGCTACGAGGACGAATGGGGCCGACTCCACGACGTGAAAGTCTGCGGCACAGTGAGTGAGCATCTCTTGGAAGGGTGAAGAGTGCCGGTTGGGGCATCTCCGTTTTTGGGGGGAGGCTTTGATTAATAAAGACGTACCCAGAGGGCGGCTACATGTGCCCCGAAGTAGCAATCCAGGAGAACGTTGCAGAGTATCCTTTCCTGTGAATAAGTTACTGTTCTCTCTGAAAGAGAACTTGGATGGTGAACTGACTATTTGTTTGGAAACAAAACTTGCAGATTGAGAAATAAATCCTTAAATCTCCAAAAACTGCCTAGCCTGGAACATCCAGGATGTATGAATTAAGAAGGTGTCAGGTGGGGAGGTGGGAGAAGGGAGGGAAGGAGAAGGAATTGGCCTCCGTGCTTAAATCCCTAACAGCTTATAGTACATATCCTGCCTGGGGTGGGTGGGGTTGCTTTGTATGCCATGAGGTTAAAAACTCCCCTCCTTGCACTACACAGAGATGTTTCAGGCGGCAGGAAAGGAGAAAGGACACCTTTTTCCTTTCTTTATCTCCAGAATGTGTCTCTCTGCTTCATATATGGCAATAAAATGCTCAAGTTCAGAGCTGTCAGCTAGCCCACCCAGTGCTATATAGCACAGCAGGGGAAGGTGTCAGGTGAGGTGGGTGGGAGAAAAGGTGGTGGGGGGGGTCCTCTTTCCTCCCTGCCCCCAGCCTGAATAGCAGGGCAAAGCTCCTGTTCCAGACTGGCTGAAGCCCAGAACCAGAGAACTTGTCTTAGGGTGGGGATATCTTGCAATGTTTTTGTGGCAGGTCCCGCTTGTTAGCCCTAATAGCTAAGAATGGAATCTTTGTGCTTATCCTTGAATATTGGATGTTGTGGGTGAACAGGGGATGCTGTCACTGCTTATGGGATTTCTGGTATCGGACACATCATTCTAGGTGGTCTTACTTGGTATGTCCTCAGTCAGGGGTGTCAAACTTAAAGGCCTCGAAGCAACTTTTCTGTTGTTTAATATGTGATTCCATGAAGTCTGTGTGGCTATCCCTGCTCCTATAAATTCTCTGTGGCTCACCTTCCCTGTGAGGCGGAGCGATGGTGTGGTTGCTGATATATTGGCGGCTTCGCAGGATGAGGAACAGATGATGAGGGCTGGTGTAGCCTGAAGTTCAACATAACCAGGACAAGGAAATGGTGGCTGTTTGTATGTGTGATGGTACAGAACAGAAGGAGGCTGGCAGACTACGGGCTTTCATGGATTTAGTGTCAGATCTTGAGTTTCCTCCCCTGCTCCTGTCTTTGTCTTCAAAGTGGACTCTTGAGCTCACTGGAAGTCCAAAGTGGAACTGGTTGGGCCTGGAGCTGTCTCCTCACATCGAGGCAGTAGCTAAATCCTGTCGTTTCTTCCTGTATAATATTGCCAGGATTCGACCATTTTTGTCTGTCTCTTCTGCCAAGACTCTCGTTCACGCACTGGTTATCTCTCGGTTGGACTACTGCAACCTTCTTCTCTCTGGCCTTCCTTCGTCTCACATCAGTCCGCTGGTCTCTGTCCACCACTCTGCCGCTAAGATCATCTTGGCCCGCCGCTCTGACCATGTCACTCCACTTCTGAAATCTCTTCATTGGCTTCCAATTCACTCCAGAATCCAACATAAACTTCTCCTGCTGACCTTCAAAGCTCTTCACGGTCTAGCTCCTGCCTATCTCTCCTCTCTCATCTCACACTATTGCCCCGCTCGTGCTCTCCGCTCCTCTGATGCTATGCTTCTCGCCTGCCCAAGGACCTCCACTTCCCTTACTCGGCTTCGTCCTTTTTCTTCTGCTGCCCCTTACGCCTGGAACGCTCTTCCAGAACACTTGAGAACTACAAACTCAATCACTGCTTTTAAAACTCAGCTAAAAACTTTTCTTTTCCCTATAGCCTTCAAATATTGAGTTTGTTCGGACTCTATACTGTTAGCTTCACCCCACCCGGTGCCTGTTTACACTTCCCTCTGCCTGTTTGCATTCTCCTTCCCTCTTTATTGTTTACTACAACTTATTAGATTGTAAGCCTATGCGGCAGGGTCTTGCTATTTACTGTGTTATCTGTACAGCACCATGTACATTGATGGTGCTATATAAATAAATAAATAAATAAATAATAATAATAATAATAATAATAATAATAATAATAATAAGTTAGAAGGGGACTATAAGGCCATTGAATCCAACCCCCCCTCAATGTTATACTCTTCCCTCCTTCAGAGCAACATCAAACAGAGTGGCTTAGCAGCTGGGCGGCTGGGCAACGCCCCTTTAGGGTCCCTGACTAAGTCCATGGGTTGCCAGCTGCTGATCCCTGTACTGGCTCTTCCTGCTCTCCTTTAAAAGCCATTTTCTCTCTCCTGTAGTCTGAAATTGATGCTTGGCAGCATGTGAAGAGAATCTGCTGAAATCCCAATGGGGGTAGGCAGAGTGCACCAGTTTTTCCCTTCCTCTGGGGTGGTGGGTGGGGTAGAAAATGAGAAGTGACATAATCCTGGGCTGCTTGTGATGGTGGTGGTGAGGTCCAGCTAGTGAGATTTGGTGAAGCTGGGAGTAGAGACCCCACAGGCTCACTCTCCTCTTCATATAGTCTGGGTCCGACTCATTTTGGGAGCCCTGTCTCCCCCCCCCCCCAAATTCTTCACACCGCATTCTTTCCCTTAGTTCTTTGGTGTGACTTGCTATTCGGTGCTTCCAGGCATAAAACCTGTGATAAGTCATGGAGGTCTCCTCGTGGAATCTGCGATAAGTTGCAGATGCATTTATTTGTCATTACTACTGCTGCAAAGTGAGGCTTGGAGAAAGATGCTGCATGATTGTTAATCCTCCCCTCTCAGCTAACGTTACTTGTCCCATTACTCTTTCCCAGAATTTTCCATCAAAGAACAACAAAAAGGCTCAGTTTTCACTGTGGTGATAAACCTGCCCCTGGACTATGCCCCTTCAGACTGTGGGTCTGAAGTTGAATGCTCCTCTCTACATTTAAAATAAAAATAAAAATCCTTGTGTGTAGAAAACTAGCATGTCGGGGAAAGATGCTAGCTTTTTATGTTTTATTTTATTGTTTTTGCATGGAGGAGCACTAAATCTGTTACAATTGAGGCACACATTTACCAGTTCAGTGAGAACTAGGCTAAAATAATCCTGTAGCATTTGCCTCTGGGTAGTCTGAATATACCCAGGGTGAAAGAGTGGCCTCAGATACAATCATGAGTTCTGTTTTTTTTTAAAATGTTTACTTAGTAATCTGACGCCTCTGATCAATTACTACCCTGTTATGCAGTGTAATGGGATGTCTTGGACTTTAATTAGGGAGACCCACGTTTGAATTCCCACTTAGCCTTGAAACTTGACTGAGTCAGTCCTGTTCATTCTTTCAGCCTAACCGATCTGTCAGGCTTGTTGGGAGGATAAAAGTGTGGGAGGGTGGTGGAGGATCACGTACATCACTCTGAGCCTCTTGAGGAGATAAGAATAAGAAATTTACTGGCACACATGTAGGTGGGGTCTTCACCAAACGTGAAACTCCATGTCACTTATGGGATATTGGCATAGTTATGTGCACTCTGGCTTAAAAATAAATTCTTCACATGAACAATTCAAATTCTGCACCAAAGGAAGCTAACTTTTGCAACTGGTGCAGTGTATGCAAATTGTGCATGTCTGCATGATTTTACTATTTTGGAAATGCTTCTGGTTTTTATAGTCATAATAACATAAGAAGAGCCCTGCTGGATCAGACCAAGGGTCCATCTAGTCCAGTGTTCTGTTCAGGCAATGGCCAACCAGCTGCTGACCAGGAACCCAGAAGCAGGACATGGGTGCAACAGCACTCTCCTGCCCATGTTTCCCAGCAACTGGTGTACATCATCATAATGCTTCTGATTCTGGAGGTAGCAAATAGCCTTTAGGACTATTAGCCATTGATAGCCCTTCTACTCCAGGAATTTGTCCCATCCCCTTTTAAAGCCATCCAGAGTGGCTTTAAATCTCACAATGCATCTTGTGGAATTGAATTCCATAGTTTTAACTATGTGCTGTGCGGAGGGGTACTTCCTTGTTTCTGTCCTGACTGTCCCACCAATCAGCTTCATGAGATGACCCCAGGTTCGAGTATTATGAGAGAGGGGAAAAATGTCTCCTTCTCTACACCATGCATACTTTTCTAGACCTTCTGAAGAAGGGGAAGGAGCTCACAGATCATTGATGCTTCATCCACTGGGGAAACGATTAAACTTTCTCCATCTGGCACCTGAGAGACTAGCAGATAAAGTCCACATACTTTCAGGTAGATATTTACAGCTGTAATGCCTAGAAATGAGCATTAAAAAAAGAGAGCTGAGTCCAACAGTATGCATTCCCTTGCTTTTCCCACCTTCCCATGGAATGGTGGCATAGATGTGGTCTTGGACATTGTTGGTTGGAAGAGGAGAGGTTTTTGTGAACCGCCTAGAGAGCTCCGGTATAGAAATGTAATAAATAAATAAATAATAAATAGCAGAAGTGCAGAAGCCCTCCAGTCCCCCAATGTTTCAGACCCACTGTTATTGCATTGAGAGCTTTCTTCCTACTACTAACCCCATGAGAGCCTTATGGGCCTCTTAGAGAGCAAAAACTGCTGGAATTCTCAGCAGTTGAATACAGTAACTCTCTCCTGGAAGCCGGCTTCTGTGTTTCATGGTGGTGTAGAAAGCCAGCATCCCCCCCCCCCCCAGTGTTCCTTGCATGGATGTCAGTGTTGGCCATTGTCACTCTGGCCTTGAACCATCTGGGCCAGATGTTCATGCTTCTTCATTTGTGAAAACATCCAGTGACAGAGACTCGCTGATCTTGCATGCTAAAGTTGCCCTGTTGCTTGACACTGCCATGGTTAAGAGTACACAGCTTGGAGTTGGGACGGAAAGGAACGTTCAAAATGTTAAGGTTGTTCTCATTTTGTCCTCCCCGCAGCAGCCGTAAGGGAGCCATTTGGCACCCATCCTCATTAGCAGCCCGATGTGTATCGACAAACCTTGCAGTCTTCTCCACATTAAGAACACCAAGTTCTTTTGACCTTTCTTGAGAGGGTCACGTTCTTGTCCTTGGGGATAATAAGTTGGGATTCTGGAGCTGGTGGGTAATGTGCATTTCCTCGTTTTAAGAAACAACGTTCCATTAAACCGATTTCAGAAAGTGATGTCTTGGCATATATTGAACTTGTGTTTAGAGAAATAGGCATATCAAAACTGCAGAATGAATGAAAACTTTGCAAGCCATAATACTGGACTCAGCAAGGTTCTGCCGGCATCTCATAATAGGGTGACCCTATTGACCGTGGTGGGTTTCGCCTTGTCGGCTTCCAACGTTCAAGCCAATTTTACACTTCCTCAGTAGTATGGCAAAGAAATATTTGTTTCGTTGTAATCTTTGTTTTTGTCGTTGTAACAATTGACTGATTCAGGGGGAAATCATCAAATAAAATTCAACAAAATAATGAGAAACACGAAAAAGAGCTCCCTTATCCCCAGCAGGGAATGTGTTAATAAAATGTAACGCAGAGTCAATTAAATAAGGAGAGCCCATAAACTAGGCAATGTGAAAATTCCTATGCATTTCTAACTTAGTCATAGATAACATTTAGATCCCCATATGGAAAGAATATTTTTTTAAAAAAGCAGTCCTTAGGAGAAATTGATGTATGAACTTACGCAGTAAGTTTATGCATAATGGCAAAATCCCAATGTTTGGAAAGTCTTTTCCGTCCCTGTGCAATGCAATGTTTCGTGTAAATACCATCTGCATAATTTCTTATGAGTCAGAAATGGAATATTGAATGGATGACGGAAATAACACAAGGCACAATCTGAGAAACCTTTGCTATCTTGTGGAGTGATGTTTGGGAAACCAAGTATTATTCAATACATCTGCAGGTTTCTACACTTTTTGTTTATGTGTGACAGTTTCCAAACTGAGGGCTGTGTGATCCCCGCACTGGGCGGGGTTCATACGTTATGCTAAACCACCTTGTTGATAAGCTATGGTGGTTTGGTTGTTCGTGGAACAACCTATGATATGCCTAACAGACAATTCGGCTGTCCCTGGTTGTTTCCCTCTCCTTTCCTCTCAATCCTCCAGCCAGCTCTGGCATGTATCCCAGGGGACTTTGTAAAAACTGTCTTGTCTTCCCCTCCCCGCTCTGATCGCTAGCCATTTTTTGGTCCTCAGCTTTTTTTTTCAGTGCCTCAAAAATGCACAGCCACTGTGGCTCCAATTGCTTCCCCATTTTGCTCCCCCATCATTTTTATTTTAAATTTTTCAGTGCCCCAAAAATGTGCAATTGGGGTGACTTTTAAAAAACTATTATCATGTTTTTTCACTGGTGTGCAAGTACACACTTACAGCTGTCAGATATATGTGGTCTTGCCTGGTCGATTTCCATGTCTGTTTCAGCTGTGAAAGGGAACAATGAAGGGAAGTAAGTAACATACAAGGAAATACAAGACAGGGTTGCATAAGCTAATTTGTGCACAGTTGCGAAGGACCAGGGGAGAAATAATACTAAGGGAAGGAGGGACCTGATACCACAATTCAGAACCAGCAAAAGAAAGGTGGGGTGCGGGGAGGAGAAGATGTAGGTGCATCAAATAAGGCAGAACAATATCTCCCCCTTGCCAATGTGATCCTCTCGATTTTTTGTCTTTTCAGTGTCCCCATGTTTTCAACATTCCCCCTGAGTCTCCAGCTGCTCTGGAAAGGGAAGATCTTAACCTGATAATTCCAAAGTGCTGTTTCGGCACTTTGGAAGGGCAGTCATGGGTGACATCGTGAAAATTGAGCAGTGCAATTTTATTTGCCACTCTTGCTGAGCGGTTCTGTAGCTGACCCATGCAGTCCACAATAAAATTGTTCTCCCGGGTTTGGATGACATGACAACCCATCATGGGCGAGAATAACCCTACGACAAGCTACGGGTTCTCGGCATGGCTTGTTCACGAAAATAAGTCACCTCACAGAAAGAGCTCTGGGTGGTTGCCCATGATAGGTTGTCATGTTGTATGAACCTGATCAGTGTGTGCCTTGCCTTTTTTAGGTGCCTCCCACAGGATCTCCTTAAAAAAAAAAATCCTTTTGGGTTGGGATGATGAACTGAAGGCATGGAGGCTGGATCTGCCTACCACCCTACCCCAATTTTAATCCAAGGTGTGTTTAAAAGTCCCATTTGTAATGGGAAAAAGAAGGGAAATCCATTGGGATAAGTCTCTGGTGGCATTCTAGTAATGGTGTCTTGGTATGCAATCCTGTGGTCCCTAGGAGGATTTCCCAGGATTTGTAGAATGTTTCAGGTCTCTGAGAGTGGAGAGAGGGCTCTTACCTTGGAAGGGAAGATTCATCCTCACAACCCCCCTCCCATCTACCATGGAAAGTTCTGCAGCCCTTGTTCAGGCAGGGGGCATTCATTCCACAGGCGTGTCGGGAGCCATCTCAGAGCTCTACCACCTTCTTGAAAACTTATTCTGCTTGAGATATGATAAGAGAGGCAAGTGGTGGCTGTCCTTTAACTCGCCTTCCAGTGAAGAAAATAAGGAGGCCTGAGATGAGTGTGTTCCCTTAGCTAAGACATCGAACAAGATTGTCACATTCCCTTCCCAACTGTATCACATGCAAATATTTGCCATGTGGATGGGGGTGGGGGGAGGCATCACGTTGAGAATTGCCTGGCACCCCAGAGGTGTAGAGACTCATAAAATGAAGGTGCAGGTTCACCCAGTGAAGCCCCCTACGGCTCGGGTCCAGGTTATCTGAAAGACTGTCTTCTCCCATATGAGCCTGCCCGTGCTCTGAGATCTTCTGGGGAGGACTTGCTCTCACTCCCAACAACATCCTAGGTACTCCTGATGGGTACGTGGGAGAGGGCCTTCTCGGTGGCTGCTCCAAGGCTCTGGAACTCCCTTCCCAGGGAGGCTATGCTGGCTCCCTCTGTGCTACAGTTTCGGAGACAGGCAAAACTCTTTTTGTTCCAGCAGGCTTTTGGAACTATACTGGACCTGTGTTAATGTATTGGATCCCCCCCCCCACCTTTTAACCTGTTAATTTTTTTAACTTGTTTTTAATTTTACTGTAGGTTTAATTCTATTTTAACTTTTGTAAATTATATATTTATATGTTTTAATTGTACATGTTTTAATCTTGTAAACTGCCTTGAGTCCCAATATTGGGAAAAAGGCGGGATATAAATAAATATAACAACAACAACAACTGAATGTTTCAGCTGGGATGGCAGTTGTCTCCAGGTGTGTTGGGCTGTTTCTCCCCACATCATATGGGACACCTCTGGAGGGCACCAAGTTGGAGAAGGCAGTTTCATGATGACAGGAGCATGTGCTCTGGCACTGAGGCCTGATCTTACAACAGCCTCCGAGGCTGTTACCGGAGAACGAACCAGCTTCACACCGCGGTGAAGGCACTGCAGCTCTTTCCATCGCAAACTTCACTAGATACTGTCCCAAGGCTCTCATCTGGTGTTTTGCAGTAAAGAACATCTGTAAAGCTAGGCTTGAAGAAGTGCCAAGGAGACATTCCAGACCTTTTCTCGAGAGCCGGTTGTTCCGCCAGACTGAAATGGTGACTGGAGGTCGACCCTTGAGAGCCAAGACGTGCTTCTGTTGGTCTCTTTGCCCCAACCAAGACTCTGAGTCGTTTGCTCTTGCCAACTGTAATCTGTATGCTGTCTGGCTGCTGCATTACACCACAAATGCCTGAATAACGTGTTGCACTAAGACAGGGGTGGAAGGGGAGGGCAGGGTGTGGCCTGTAAATGGGATCTGTTGTCCTTTGCATTTTAAAACTCCCTGGTGCTTCTTTTTCAAACCCTTCCTCTTCTCCACCCTCTGATCTCCTGAAGGAGAGCAGCCTACAGGCAGAACTATCAATGGTAGCACATTAAAGTGTTTGTAGTGCTGTGGCCATGACTGAGTGATACCTTTACTTATTCAACTTACTGTCCTGTATCTTCAGGAATCTGAGTGGGTTTCAATATGTATTCAACATCACATAAACAATCAAACACAGTTGATTGTTTATGCGATGTCCTTATAGGCTCCATCCAGTTCTACTATGATTCCATGATTCTATGAATTGAGAAAAAAAGCTCATTTAAGTCACCCAGCATGCATAAACGCATAGCATAGGACAGAAGTCAAATAAGAACATCTAAAAGGCCTGGGAAAAGAAAAAGGGGTTTATCTGGTGCCCAAAGGATGTCAAATGTGGGACTAGGCAAAGGTGTCTAGGGAGAGATTTTCAAAGCCCTCCTTCCAGTGACCACCTGCCTCACTTGTAACAACGGGAGGACTTGGATAAGGACATCTAGAGCAGCCTTTCTCAACCTGGGGCGCTCCAGATGTGTTGGACTACAACTCCCAGAATGCCCCAGCCAGCTCGCTGGGGCATTCTGGGAGATGCAGTCCAACACATCTGGAGTGCCCCAGGTTGAGAACCACTGATCTAGAGGAAGATTTTAATGCAGAGGTAGGCTCATGTGATAGAAGGCAATTCTCAAGGTATCTGGGTCCCAAGCTGCTTAGGGTTTTAATGGCGAACCCAGGCACTTTGATTTGTGCTCTGGCCTAGATTGGATGCCAGTGCAGTAGCAGTAAGTAGGACTATACTTGGTCCGAGTTGTTTAGCAGCAGTATTTTGTTCCAGTTGCTTCCAAACAGTTCTCAGAGGCAGCCCCACATACACTGCATTGCAGTAGTCCAAGTGCGATGTTACCAGGGAATTCATGTGTTAAGCAGAAGTCATGGGCCGAAAGTCGCATAGAGGTTTTGTATTGCCTTAAACAGTAGAGGTGTCGTGTCCTCAGCCAAGCCTGAGCATTCTGACAGCTAGTGGAAGTGCTGGCTCAGACAGTAAATAATAAAAACTCTTTTTTTTAAGGAGTTAGACTGTTGGTTACATTGGAAAGTAGACAGGGACTGAGTTTAAAACCTGGCATTTGATATAGGAACTTAATTTGTTTTGTTCATAAAAATATGTTGGAAAGTTAGTGCTTGTATCTCTTAAGGAACCAGCTTGGGTCAATACAGAAGAGAGAATTCAGATGTTCAGTTGCAAGGCATCTGATTGGCATCATGGGATAGATGTACCTGCATCTCGGTATAGGGCTGAAGATGCTGAAGTGGGTAGGGCAGTGGTTGCTGGGTAGGCATTGCCTGATCCCTCCCAATTCAGTACATCTTGTCTCTTGGGATTCTAGTTTTGATTTGCATATTCTATCCTTCCAGCACTGGGTGGGTCAGCTAGATCAGTGGAAGTCAAAAATCGAAATCCTCTGGCCAAAAAGCTAAATGTCTGCAGTCTACTCAACTTAAAGCAAAAATTGCTTGCCTGTGGGAATGCACTCCATTGGGTATAGATGGATACAGCTGATCTGAGAGAGTGCCACTCATGCCAGGAATTGTGGTGGAAGGATGTTGAGGGTCCTGAGGCCAGGGACAGAGGGGGCAAGCTGGCTGCCTTGCAAACAGCAAATTTCTCACTGTAGGGCAGCCTTCCCCAACCTGGTGCCTTTCAGATGTTTTGCACTTCAACTCCCATCAGCCAGCATGTCCAATGGTCAGGGATGCTGGTGGGCGCAGTCCAAAATATCTGGAGGGCACCAGGTTAGGGAAGGCTGCTATAGAATATGGCAGAAATCCCAGGAGGGGGCTACAGAAGCTTTGGTTTTCCTTACATAAGTCAACTGGGTTCAGTTTTCTGTTGTCTTTCTATAAAATGAGAGTATGACTGCGCCTGTTCAGACAACACGATAAGCCATGGTTAGGCTGCTAACCCTTTTGCAGCAATCAGTGAGCATGATTAAACTGTGGTTATGTTGTCACCATGGTTAAGAATGGTTCACATGACACACTATGCCATAATGTTTAGGTCAAAATGCTTAACTACTGTGGCTTAGCGTGTCATCTGAATAGGGTTAATTACTTGCTGTAAAATTTATTTTATTTGCTGTTGAATTTATTTATTTATTTATTTATTTATTACATTTCTATACCGCCCAATAGCCGGAGCTCTCTGGGCGGTTCACAATTTCTAATCTGTTCTACAACCAAAGACCTCATAGTTGTTGCAAGTATGGCTGAGATATGGGTTGTGTAGCAATTAATACATTCCAGTTGTATCCAGAGAGCATTCTTCATTGCATCTCATTTCAGTTTTATCCTTTTGGGTTTATGCAAATTTTACGTATAGCACACATGTACACCCACACACAACATGGAGATTACTGGGGGTGGGGAATCCATATAGTAATATTATGGCTCTGTGTGTGTGTGTGTAACACTTGTTGCTTGCATGGTCCTGATAATTGGTATTGCTATGGAGGCTCTTAGAGTGGAGGGTCAGAGCTATGTAGGTGGTAATTTGGTTTAAACAGTTCGGTGTAATTCAAAATCTTGCATATTTCATTACCACCACAAAATGGCCTCTGCTTGGATTAGGCTTGGGGTTTATTAAGGACGCGTTTTTCTCAGCCCACCTTGTAGATTCTACTTTGCCTAAATCTGGATTGTGCTACTAGTTTTAAGTTCCTTCAGCTATGTTGGCAGAACATAGGGCTCATGTGATTGGCACAAAGAGCAAGGCCTGCATCTGCTTATCTAAGAGGTTCACCTATTTGTCTTGGACATTCTCTTGCTTGGCCAACATGTTCTTGCCTTCATCCGCTGGAAGCTTCCCCTTATAAACTATGGTTTGAAGTAAGTGCCATCAGGAAGGGGTCTGGGTGGAATTTGTTTTTCATAATTGTGAGTCTGACTGTACCTTAATGTGCTTCGGGCTAAGTGTTAAAAGGCGAGACAGACTCACAGAATAGCTAGGATTGCTAAAAAGGAAGCTTCAATGTTCAGAAGCAGTATACCTAGAAGCTGGGATCAAACAGCAGATGGCTATTTCTATTCCCTTCCAATGAGCATCCCGGAGATATCTGGCAGGAGAAATATTGGAGAAAGGTTGTTGAACTTAATTGGACTCATGGTCAGAAGCAACCCTCTGAGATGAAGCTTTGAAATTTTAAAGGCTGTATAAAATCAGAATTGTTAGAAACTTCCCAGGGCTACCTCTTTCCTCTTCCTGTCCTTCAAATAGCAGTGCCAATTCCATCCACGTGACCCCCCCTCTTCTCTCTCTCAATCCTGTCTCTTCTCCCCACTTCCCTGGTCTGATGGAAAAATAAAATGCATAGCTTGAATTCTTTTCTTGGACAGTTTTAATATTTTGTTTATTAAAGGCCCACTCTTCAAAGGCTGGGCGTGGGTTTTCAACACGCTGGCGGAGTGGGAGGTAGGCCTGGATTTGCTGCGTGTCTCCTGAAAGTGAGTGTCTGTCTCTTTCTGCAAAGCTGGTTGTCTTGGAATTTTGAATGTCTGGGTTGTAGTAGCTCGAGGCCATCTCCTTTTCCACGGTCATCCTGTTGTAGAATTAGAAGTCTCTCTCTCCCTCCCTTCTCCATCCTTTTTTTTCTCTTTTCTTTAACCAGCTTTCAAACTGGAATTTGGTGGTGTCACTGGACAAGACTGTTTTCCTCAGTAGGGAATTTCCACTATGGTGGCTGCTCTCAATTTCCCTTCTCCCCCCATATATTGTATTAATCCCTATTTTATGAGTCACTGAAGAAATCCAGTAGTGTTAGTTCTCATCACACAGGGCCTGGCCTAGCCTAGGCTTGGTTTTCCATCCCCAGCAAGCAGGTTTTGCTGAGGAAAACATGACAGGACCTGAGGCTTTGAGGTAAAACTCGACAGGACTTGACCTGACAGAAGAAGAAGGAGGAGGAGGTGTCTGTGGCGGCGAATGGGGCAACTTTTTTCAGACCTTCAGTTAGTCTGTCAGTGCGTTTGCCATGGAATTTCCAGTAGCCTAGGGGCTACTCTATTTAAGGTTTGTGCTGGCCTGCTGGATGGAAGTGTCAACTGGCAGCATCATCATCATTATTCTTTAGTACATTTCTATACCGCCCAATAGCCGAAGCTCTCTGGGCAGTTTACAAAATCATGTGCGAAGGAGCTATGCAGATACAATCTCACCTGTTCGCAGCCATCTTCTGACACTAGGGCTGAGATTATACGACACGCTAACTCACCATGGGTTATTGTGTTGTCTGAATGTGGTGTGCTTTCTGCAGGGTGGCTTGTTAGCCCTGCAGTGTACTTTATTTTTTTCAAACAAGCCACCTTGAGAAACCATGGCTTGCTGTTGAGTTTTCATGCTGGTTAATAAGCCACTTAGCATCATTAATGAGCAATCCTGTGGAAAACGTGCTGCATTCAAACAAAACGATAATCCACCTTGAGGAAAAAGCACTATGTTCAGGCAACATGATAACCCATGATAACCCAAAGTTCAACAACAACCCACACTGGGTGGGTTACCACGTTGTGTGAACCCAGCCATTGCCTACATGTTGTCAAGTTTATCTTCAAGTTTATCTTCAAAACGATGGTGGCTAGAATCTTCCTTTTTTAAAAAAACAAAATAACCCCAAAACTAAAATTCTCAGGATGCTCAATCCTGTTTCTAGTTCAAAAGTCTATGCTTTCATGGTGCATTTGTGAAGACATTGTACCCATCCATTCACCTCAGATTTTATTCTATGACAAGTGGGTCGTTACCAAGACAAGGCCTTGTTTGGAGGGATGGTGCAAGTCCAATTCAAGCAATGCAATTGAGTTTAACATGCATTGTCTTTTCTGGCGGGAGATTATGGAAGATGTGTGCATGATGATGGCATCAACACTGATCTAGTTTGCACATAATGACAACCCAGAGTAAAGGTTGAGTATGGGTTGTTGAGTCCTGGGTTGTCGTTATGTGCAAACCTTGAACTCAGTTAACTCTGGGTTGTTAACCATGAACATCCCAGGAAGAGAACCCATGGTTTGTTGCTGGTTGTAAACTCTGGGTTGCTTTAACTGTGTGAGCCCAGAACCATGGGTTGTTTTACCAGGCTACAGAGGCAATGGGCAAGAGTGTTAAAAACAAACCCAGACACTCTACATGCCAGTACATAGCAGAAAGGCTTTTAGGAGACAGGAAGGGCAAAGTAGGAGGGAATCAAACAATTGAATTGAAAAAGCAACCTGTTGTCTGGCGGACAAATCATGGGAAAACTCTAGGTAAGGCAACAACCCGTACTCTTGGGTGTCATTATGTGCAAACCAGGTCAGTGTCAAGAGTAGAATGCCCCATGTCCTCTCCAGCAAGGTATGGTTGAGCCAGGGTATGTGTGGATGGGGGCGGTAAGAATTTGGACATCCATAGGCATTTGATACATTGTCAGTGCTAAGGAACACCAGAACCACCTCAGTGTACGTACATTTACTGATACAGTAAGTCTAGTTGTCACTGGGTTGTGGGGGAAGAAGCTCAGCATGGCACTACACAAAAGTAGAGGCTTGGGGCCATGAAGATTGGCAGAGGTGTGCCCTCCTGGCACAGGCCTGTTCCCATTTCAGGCCTTTTGTACTTGTGATGACTGAGTAGAATTTTTTCAAAGCCTACCATTAACCAAGGATTAAATAGGGATTTTTTTTTAGGCAGCCCCAGCAAGTCATTCATCACCATCTTTGTCATTAGCACTGCCATGGGGCTAGGTGTAAACACTTTGCATGATTACCTTATTTGCTTGCACTTTTCCCTGGAGCCAAAGGGGCTCTTAGGATGTGCGGTTGTGCTCTTCCCTGGACGTATTCACTAGTTGATTCACAGCTGGCCCATTAGGCAGGCTGAGGCAGCCTGCTTCAGGTGGAAGATTTGGGGCTATCAGTTAAAGGGCAGCAAACAGTCAATTATTAATTTTGTTGTTTTTTAACACATATGGTGGTGCCTGTTTTACTTTCTGCCTGAGATGCCAAAATGTCTTTGGTTGCTTTTATGCCACTTTTCATTAGAGGAACATAGAGCATCTTATATGTGGTTTCAGGGCAATCTTCCTTATATAGGACCAAACCTGCATAGCTTTAGCAGTACATAAGAGGAGCCTTGAAGCTGGATCATACCAAAGGTCCATCTGGTCCAGCATTCTGTTCGCACAATGGCCAATCAGCTGCCCATGGGAAACTCACAAGCAGGACATGAGAGCAACAGCAATAACTATCATAGGCATTACTGCCTTTGATAATGGAAGAGTAAAACTAGCAGTAAACCTAGTTTTACCTTCTTCTCCTGATGTGTGCCTAGCTTGAGATCCAGTGTGGCAGCTTGTCAGCTCAGTTTCCCACCAGTAAAATGGGAGTGCAGGTAGCAGATCTGGCTTACTTCATTCTCTTGTGAAGAAGAATGTAAAAGGAATTGGTTATTACTGCCTTTTGCTGTCAGCCATGTGCAGTGCAACCCTATTCATGTTTATGTTGAAATAAGTCGCACTCTGTTCAACGGGGAATAATAATCCTTCATTAGAGCATTTAGGACAACATCTTGTGTGAAAGAATATCTGATAAAAGGCTGCAACTTTAGGATTTCCAATGTTGTAAGATTAATTGTGCAAACGTTGAAATTTCTGTCACACTTAACATTATTTTTTAACTTATAAATATACTTCTGGGTTATCTTTATTTTTATTTTTTTAAAGGAATACCAAAATCTCCTCTGGAAATGTCTAAACTCAGCAAAAATCTGAATTGCCCCCCAAATGGCATTCTGTTCTTTCCCTATTAAAGAACAGCTGTGCAAAACATGGGAAATGGTCATACTGTAAACACTTTGCTAAATTTACTCAGTTAAAGAAAGATAGAAGAAAAATATACAGTTTCTGGTTGACTCGGTTACCTCTTAAATTTTTTTAATCTGCTTTCCCTAAACTCAATAAAACCTAGATAGAAACAAATATATGATTTATATTTAAAACAAATAAAACAAATGATTTAGATAATCAGTTTCTGAAGTTCCATTGGGAACTTTGGAACAAATATAAAAAGGAATTGCTCTGAAGCAGCTCCTCCTTAACACCGATGATAATGTTAAAGAATTTTCCTGAAGATCTAAAGAATAGATTAAGTAAAGTTTTAATAGAGAAAAATAAAATTAAATTAAGAGAATGGCTAAGAGGGATGAATACAAGAGAGAGGTTGGAGGAGGTTTTAAAAGATATAAAATTAACGTGGTTAAATTATGGGCAATTGGAACAATGGACTAAAAATTGGGTAAGAGAAAATGGAGAGTGGAGAGATGACGAAGTTTGAGAAACTAATTGGAAAAAAAGAAATCGATAAGGGACAAAATATAGGGACAAAAGGGTTAATGAGTCAATTATATATTATATTAGTTGAGAAAGGATTGTTGGATAGTGTAGGGAAAGTGGTTTGGGAGACCGATTTGAAGATACAGATAGGACAGCAGAGTTGGGAAGGACTATGGAGACAGAGAGTGTTGAGAAATATGTCAGTAAGAATAAAGGAGAATTATTATAAACTTGTATGGAGGTGGTATTTAACTCCGGTTAGATTAAATAAGATTAATAATCAGCATTCAGCAGATTGTTGGAGGGGTTGTGGTGAAAAAAGAACGTATTTACATATGTGGTGGGATTGTAAATATTTGCAAAAGTTTTGGAAGATGGTGCTCTTTGAGATTGAGCAGATTGTGGGATTTAAAATAGAGGACACACCAAGGATTGCATTACTCTCACTGCAAGAAGATCTTAAATGCAGTAAAGAAACTAAGGAACTGATAACGAATCTACTGACGGCTGCGAGGTTAATCGTAGCTAGGAACTGGAAGATTCAAGGAGATTATTGTATTGAAGAATGGTATAAAGAAGTGTGGGACATTGCTATAAACGATAAATTGACATGCAATATTAAAATGAAATGAGGTATAGTAAAAATGAATGATTTTGAGGGAATATGGAAAAAGTTCCTAGAGTTTGTGTTTTCTAAGGGAAGCGGGAAACCACCAACAGAAGAAACTATGAGTTTTTGGAAACAGGAATGAGACCCCGAGGTGGGGGGAGCACTGTTATGTTGAGTATGAATATGTTTAATAGCTTAAGTTTGAATATATGATATTAAGGCAATTTTATGTTTATGTATTATGTTCTTTTTTGTTGTTGTTGAAAATAATAATAATAATAAAAAAGAAACAAATATAGCCATACCCTTCCAACTGAAGAACTGAAACTATAGTCACCTATTGGAGGTATGTTTATTAAGGCCACAGCTAGACCTGAGGTTTATCCTGGGATCATCCAGGGTTCACCCCTGCCTGAGCACTGGATCCCCTGTGTGGCACCTAGATGAACAGGTTTGACCCCTGGACGATCCAGGGATAAACCTTAGGTCTAGCTATGGCCTAAGTGTATGGTCTGAGGCATATGACTTGGTCCTGTTAGGGATTCATACAAAATGGGAGGAAGCGTGTGCAAGGGTGGATATAATATTAGAAACTTCATTAACACCGATGCCCGGAGCTATTCTATTGGGACATGGATCTAACCATGGCCCCTAAATGAAGGCAGTATAGTTAAGACATGCATTGGTAGCTACCAAAGTATGGTTGCACTTGCTTCTTAATTAGAAAGCTAAATATGTCCTTAAATTGACCAATGGTTTGAAGAGATGTCAATTTTGGCATTTAAAAGGCTAAACAGTTATATAAGATCGTGGGATTAAACTGCACACATCCTTTTGCCCAGAAGAAAAGTGTTGATAAGATACACCTTTCAGTTTGCCCAGTAATATGTACAACCTAGAAGGAAAATGCAGAACAAGGCCATTGTTGGTACAATATCCATTACAGCCCAAGACTAAACTCTCTGTGCCTCTACATCCTTTTTCTCTCAGTTCTCACTCCCCAAGTCTAGTCTGACATTTTTTCTGTTTTTTATTGTAAAATGGTTGATTTTAAATTGTGAAAAAAACCCAATCCCTTTAACAAAACTATTAATAACAACCACAATTTTCTAAAAATCTGAAACTTGCGCAAGAGCATCACTTTGGAGTTGTTCTTCTTCCCTTCAAGGCTAGATCCTTGTCAGGGTAGGTCACTCCTCATGTTGGGCTGCTTCCTGTTCCAGCAGTTTGAAATGTTTGCTTTGTACTTAGATGGATGAGTGATTCTCGGAATCCTATGGCAGCGCACAGAACTAGTGGAAAGGGTCAGTGGCTTGCATTTTTTCCACAAGGCTGTAGAAGCCAGGAAAGATTGGTTCAGTATGTGGCTGTGCTTCATGAGAGGTGTATGTGTGCACGCACAGATGTGCACCAGGGCCTGGGATGCTCCTTGTGGGTCAGAGCATACTTGCAGTAACTGTTTATTTTTGGCTGGCTGCTGGCACCGCTGCTATAGGATTAATGGTTGAACAGTGCTCATTTGATGATGGGCACATGCAAACTAGGGTTTCAATTGTCCTGGGGGATGCATCTGATTCTGGTATTTGGGGAAACTATTTCTTCCCTGAATCCAACTCTTTATTTATTTTTCTGTTAGAAACGGAAGCTTTCTAGCCCTTATGGCTGAAAAGATAGACTCTAAAGTATGTGTGCAATTTCAGTGAATTCTCCAGTATTTATTGCTGTCTGCTTTATCATTAAGTATAGTTGAGTGTGGGTGTCATGAAAGAGCAGCAAATAATAATGATAATGTACATTGATTCCTGTATTGAGCAGGGGGTTGGACTCGATGGCCTTGTAGGCCCCTTCCAATTCTATGATTCTTCTATGATACATTTTTGCAGCCCGGAAGGGGGAAAGAGGTGTTTGTGGGATTTTCTGCCTCAGGTGCCTGGTCTTGGATACTGTGCACTTTGGCATTGCAGGGGGAGCGGTGTGTGTGTGTGTGTGTGTGTGTCATTTGCTGCTCCGCCTCAGGTAGCAAAATATCTTGGACTGCCCCGTCACAACGTGGCCAATTGTGTAGGAATTTCAATAGTTGGAAGATGCGGCTTTAGTGTTCAGCAAGTTCCCTGCCTTTCACATCACTAGGAGAATAAATTACACAAAAGGAGAAGATATGTGCAAGTTTGTTCAACTTGCATACTTTACTCAGAATTCTGTGTGTTCCTGGCATGAAACTATGAAATATAAATTTCTCAACACAACATGAACTGCCTTGTTTCTAATGAAACAACATTTAATTTCTTGCCACAAGATATTGTAATGGTCACTACTGTGAATGGCCTTAAAAAGGGCTAGATTAGTCTCTCTCTGGTTACTAAATCTGAAGCTCAGTGTTGACATTCAAAGACTGTCTCCTTCTCCGGGCAAGCTCAAGTGAAATTCTTCTCTTTTAAAAAAAAAACTTGCGGATGAAAATGGCCTGCAAATGATTAGACAGAAGTCTGAAATTTATATCTGGTGGCTAAGAAGATTTGGATAGGACATGGAGCACTCATAAGCAGGAACCAAAACCCAGCAAGGGCACCCCCTAAATTGGAAAAATAACCCAGAAAAACAAATTTGATATACTGATGAGTATTATATTACAAAATCAGTTTTAAAATTGCAATGATATAAATTCCAAGGGCAACATCTGAAACTTAACAGAATAAGACGTGATCATCCACTGATAGCAATATGATGGTCTATCTATTGAATATAACACAGCTCAATCGGAAGCTGGCCAGCTAGCCTGTTTCCCAACACAATACTTAAAACAGATCCTGCAACTGATACCGGATAACAATGAAATCTACTTCTATGAGTTGTTGTTTTACTGAACTGTTGCCATTTCGGGTGCTTGCAACACATTTAAAACTTGCTGAACTCCCAAAGTACTGGAAAATCAGAAGTAGCCAGAGACTTGCAAAATAAGAGAAGGAGGTTGTGTCTTGGACTCCCACTTGACCATTCGTTGGTCACAGATTTGAAATGTGAGGAAGAAAAAACTAGAGAAACACAAAACCTTTATAGCTAGATCTGTGGATATTTTCCATCTTGTTGAAAAGTGACCTTGCATAGCCGCAGAAGTGGATATGTGATATTTGCAAGGAAAGGATTTTCCAGATTGTGGTTTCCACAGGTTCATTTGGATCTGAATGCTGTTGCACATTATTCCCAATTTTAAAGGCACTCAGACAGTCTAGTTATTGTGTGCAGCCACCCAGCTTAGTAAGCGTTTGTTACAGTTCCCTCTCACTTGCTGGCTAGTTTTCTATTGTACTCCTCTCTCCATTTTGTGAAATTGTTTTAGCTGTAGAACATCTTTTGCAATGTTACATTATTGTTGTTATCAACATCATCATCATCATCATCGATCCATGATGGCATTATGCCTTGCTTGTGATCCCTATGGAAGACAGAATGTTGGTCCAGATAGACTCTCAGTCTGAGGCTTGTTGTGTCGTCCTTTCTCTGCAGCTCCTGGAATATGTGGGGAAGGGGAAGAGCATAATTGATGTGGGTCTGGCACAAGCCCGGCAGCCCTTGAGTACCAGGAGTCACTACTTTGAGGTGGAGATTGTAGATCCAGGAGAGAAATGCTACATCGCACTGGGCCTGGCTCGCAAGGTAAAAATGCTTTGATGGGGGAAAGGATATTGTTTCTCTCCCCCGTGTGTTCATGCATGCGTGTGTGTGTGTAAGTAATAGCTCCCCTTCTCATGCAGCTGCTCAGGAGTTCCTTCCTCTGCGGCACCATCCTGCATGGCTGGGGTCTGGGCAAGAATGAGACAACTGTGTAGCTATAGCAATTTGCTAGGGCCTCCCCCATGTGTTTGGCATCCTTCCTTGTGATGGTGTGTGCCAGTTGGGTGGAAAGTACCCACATGATCAGCCTCATGCACATAGTCACATGTGAAGGAGCCCACAGTAAGCCACTAGTGTGGTGAGTCCATGGACACGTTCCAGCTGCCACAAAGAAGCTGTTTTATGCAGCCTCTGTATAGTGGTCATAAAACATAAATTGGCCTTAAAATGCAGCAATGATAGTTGACGAAGGAAGTAACAATTTCTTTCACTGGAGAACAGTTAGGGCACATGTTTATATGATTGATTATTACAGGGAAATGCCAAACCTTGGTAAATGCCCTGTCAGCCTTCTGTGGCTGCTCTTTCTTATGAATGCATCCTCACACGGTGACATCAAATTTCAGCAGACCTACCCCGACGAATTTTTAAACCTAAGAATTTTAAGATGTTCTGATTGTTCTTTTAACATTGTATTGGTTTTATATGCTCTTTTAATTAGTTTTCTGCATTTGATTTATATTGTATTATTGTATTTAATGTTGTTCCCTGCCTTGATCCAGAGGGAGAGGTGAGCAAATTATTATTATTATTATTATTGTTATTGTTATTGTTATTAACCACAGAAAACCTAGTTAGTGAAAACTGCTTTTCTGGTGGTTATTTCTGATGTCTTCTGATTTGAGGGTGCAGTTTGTAAGGACTAATAATAACTGAGATGAGCAATAAAGGGATACTATCTTGTGTTGATGTTTCGCTATAAACTCATCCTTGTAAGATCTCTAAAGGAGAGGCCCAAAGCTAGTGCCCTCTTTTTAATTTTTTTAAGGGAATTCTTCTGTGGTGTGCCGCCATAGATCAGCCACTTCTGAGAACCATGAGTCTAGATCCCTCTTCTGACCCCTCCCACCTTTGGGGTTCCATCTCTCTCTTCAGCTACATCCACTCTTCTTTGTTCTGCACACCTCCTGCTGCCTCCGTCTTGCTGAATTCCAGATAACAAATTAGAAGCAGGCAGAGCTGTACATTGGGGCTGGATTGGCGTCTGTCCCTCTTCCTTTCCTGTCAGTTGCGGCCATCTGGTTCTGTTGTTTGCCTCCACACATGGCCTGGATTCACGTGGCCTTTGAGGCTTGGCCAGTCCATTCCCTTCTCCTCTTGCTTCAGCAAGCAAATCCCAGCAGCCATGTGAGATCCAAGAAATAAAGAACTGGATCAACTTCCTTTCACCCTCCCTTGAGTTCCTGTCCCTGCAGGAGGAAAACTTGCCCCTAAATGATCTGGTGATTCTACATCTGGCATGTGTACGACAGACAGAGACATCCCACCAGAAGCTGCTTCTTAGGAGACCTGTTTCCAGGTCAGCTGGAACCCAAGAACGGCCATACTGAATCTGAGCCAATGTGCCAAACCCCTTGTCCTAGATGAAGTGTTTCCCAAACTCCTGATAGCTGAAGCACACTCTCCCAGCCCCCTTGAATTAAAATCGGAGGCACACTATTCTTCAGAGAAGATTTGCTTCGGAGTGTGAAACAGTAAAACTCCTCTGCTCTCACCTGTGTTTATGTATGGCTCATTTATTGGGGCATGCCTCCAACATCTCTGTATCAGAAATGATAGAAGGATTATGTCACACCCGATGTAGTGGTCTAGCTGGATTACCTGTCCCTAGAGGTGGTCGGCTTGCAAGGGGTCGAGGCCAGAGTTGTAAATCATACAACTCTTGAGTTCCCTGAGACCCAAATTAAGGCGTTTCAGAAGTTAACTACTGCCACTGTGGCCTCTTTACCACGAAATTGATTCTTTCTATGTCTAATGTTGTTTATGGATATGCTTCACACTGCTTCCACCCCATCTGTTAAGGCAGGGGTGGGAAACCTGTGGCCCTCCAGATGTTGTTGGGACTCTCAACTCCCATCAGCCCCAGCCAGCATGGCCAATGGTTAGGGATGATGGGAGTTGTAGTCTAGCAACCCTTGGAGGGCTTCAGGTTCCCCAACCCTGTCTTTAGAGGCGCAGTCTCCCCACCCCCCTCAAATTGGAGCTGCATGCCTAGCCAGGGTAGATGTGGCATAACACATGCCCTTGCTTTCTTAATTCCCGTAGAGCTGAAACTGCTTAAGTTATCCTAGGTTTAAAGTTATCACCTTGCCTTCTGCCCCTTCCTGAAGAAGGGGAATCTAGTGTAAGTGCTATAACCCAGTTTCATGTGCATGGAGTGATTAATCCTTTCTGTGAGATCTGCATCTTATGACGTTCCCTGTGTGCTCCTTTTGGGGAGCAGAGAGCAGCGCTATATAACTAAAACTTCGTTCCTTTCTTTAAAATGTTTGTATCTTGTCCTTTGGAAGCTCAAGGCAGCTTTCTTAAATGCATTAAGGCAATAATTTAGACAGTAAAATCTAAAAAACTCATAAGAACCATGGGATGCAATGGCAAAAAAAAAATGCATTGAAAGGCAGTGGTTTTTGCAGAGAATGTGGAGGGTGGAGCGTGACTTGCAGATATAGACAGTGCTTGGATTGGGGTGGGTGGGGCGTGTGAGTCCCAGGCCATGCAAGGCTTCAAAGGGAAGTATCTGCACTTTGAATTGTGTCTAGATACTCCCACTGTTCTGCACCAATTGAAGTTTCCAGATATGATGAAGATAAACTAACCTTAATTTTAAATTCAAAGGATGGTGGTAGAGTTAGAATTGAAGACCCTGAATATTTTTCTTACTTACTTAGGCTCCCTTAACCCTGCTTTATGCCATGTCCCATCCCTATAATACTCTTCCTTGTAGCCTAGTGAGGGTGGCAGTACCAGGCTTGGCTGGTGCATGTTGCTGTTTAAACTCTGGGAACTCCATAAAGTGGTGCTGAGTCACCCTAATGCATGCCTTGCTGGTTGGCACCCTGTGAGCTTTGGCAGCTCCAAGAAGGGCTTTTCTTCTTCCTCCTCCCAATTGTGGCCCTGGGGGATTTGTGGGTCTAATCCCCGGGAATTAACCTGTCCAGGCTGAATCACAGTTCCCCAGGGCATCGGGATGCACCCTTCTGAGCCCTACTACCTGTCGCTATGATCACGTCCTGGTGCTGGGAAGATAAAAGAGGGCCCTTGGTAACTTGATGGTAAACTTGCCATTTAAAGCAAACAAATACACACCTCTTTAGTGGGAACTCCTTTTTTTAAAAAAAGAAATATTGACAGCTTGGCATTTTTCTCCCCAAAGAATCTCAGATGATTAAGCAGTGATGCTGCGTGACTTGGCCTGTTCTGTTTCTCTCTCTCTCTAGGACTACCCAAAAAATCGGCATCCTGGCTGGAGCAGAGGATCTGTGGCATATCATGCAGGTGAGTGGGGATCAGCATTACCCGAGAGCCTAGGTTAGGGCCTAGTGGGAAGAGCAGCTTGTTGGCTTAAGTCATGCGTTCAGGTTTACTTGATTTTCTATATTTCCTTCTTCCATCTCTCCGAAAACAGAGAACTTGGATTGGGAGGTGGGTTGTCTACAAATCCTAAAACCAATTAAAGTGACAATGAAAAGTCTACTAAAAACTGTTCAATTGCAGCGTGGTTCATATGATGTCACATCACTTTTCCAAACGCCGTTTGAAAAGGAAAGGTCAAGAAATGGTGCGTTTCCTCTTACCCCCTGCGCCATTGAGGGCCTTAAAGGCCTATTAATGCAAGGGTAAACCTTTACCCTCTGTCAACCATGCACTTTCCCCCACTGGGTTAATGGCGGCCACCATTAACACAGTGGGGGGAAAGGTCTGGAAGCCAGGGCGGATCTATGCCTGTGCAGCCACAGGGGGCTCACGAGCGCTCAGGTGCAGGTCTGCGCTCGCATCAAAGGCTGGATGTGGGGGTCCGCTGCCCTTGCAGACCCAGTCGGATGCTTGCGTCAATGCGTCATCCCTTATTGGGGCTCCTGAGGGTGAGAGTTCCACAGTTATGATACCACTAACGCCTTGCTCCTTGTAGCTGTCAACTTAATATCCGAAAAGTTACTCCCTGCAGAGCTTCTCTAGATAATCTAAGGGCGTGGAGAAGTTTGCATGGGAGTAGGCATCAGCAATCATCATAAGTCATTTAGGGATTTAAAGGTCTAATGTTTGGAATGTCACCAGGGCTCGAGGTAATGCACAGTTCTTCTTCGTGGTCTCTGTGCATCACACTTAATGGGGCTCTGCGCCTGCGCGGGGCCTCGATCGGACTTTTAATAGCTGAGAACTTTTTGGGCGGGAACCCCTCCCCCACCGTCAGGGTGTATATATGTGGTGTTCCCGCCCACTCCCTCAGTTCCTCTTCGACCGCCGCCGCCTTCACCTCGTCGGGACTAGAGTGTTCATACTCATCGTTGCTGAGATTCTGTTCGTTTGTTCGTTATTTCTTCTTCTTTCTCTTTCTTCATCTCCTGGAAAACAATAAACAAGAGAGAGGGAAAAATTAGAGAAGTAAACGTCGCTCATAGCGTCCTTGAGCGCATGGCCTCGAAGGCCCCGTTTACAAAATGCAGCCAATGTGGCAGTAAATTGCCACCCTCCGACGGACACACCCTCTGCCTTCTGTGCCTCGGAGAAACTCATATCGTCGAGTCCTGCAAGCATTGCATGTCTTTTTCTAGACAAGCGAGAAAAAACAGGGCAGATAGGTTAAAATCTCTTTTGTGGCAAAAAGCGCTCCAAACCGTCGATTCCAGTCGTCAACCCAACATGGCGTCCATCGACGAAAACACCGCGTCTACCTCAAAAAACTTGCCTATCAGCCTCTCAGCTTCTGGGGGCTCCACGGCACAAAATGCGGCTAAAAAACTGACTAAAAAGGCAAAAAGACCTAAAGCATCAGCCGAAACACGGCCTAAGAAAAGGAAGGAAAAGAATAAAAATTCTACTCCTCCAAAAACGCCGCCACAACCTCCCCCCATCCTGGGCTCTCCGATTCGAGTACTGATACGGTCTCCGTTGCCTCCCCTGGTCACCGAGCCTATCTCAACCGCATCGGAAGGGGAAATTGTGGAATTACCTCCTCGCAACCGAAACTCGGTCTCGGCCACTCGAACCCAAGAGACCTCACCGGACCAACCGGTTCCACCAAACCAAGCAGCTTATACCGCTTCTCCTCGGAACCGACGCTCTCCTCCACAACCTCGCATTCAAGCGACCTCACCGCCTCGTTCACCCTCGCATTCCTATTCGAGGGACAGAGGACGACATGCCTATCAACACTCGGAATACGACCCATACCGTGCCCGTTCCAGGTCACCACATAGAGACTGGGATTGTTTTTATGAGCACTATCCCCCACCATCTCATCATTTTTATGATTATTGGAGGGGATATCCAGAGCGCCCAAGTCCTAGATACCAGGACAGATACTATCAGCCTTCACCACTATCAGGTCCTCCACACCTCCTCCGCCAGTACCGCCAAGGGGAGCATCATTGACCGCCCCGCGTAGACAGCTAAGATCCCCATCACGGGACCGACCACTCCCACAGCCACCAACCTGTCAACAAGCTCCATCTCGAGCTATTAGACATGCTTCTCCTCTATCAGAGGAAGATTACCAATCTGATTCATCTTCGACTGCATCACCCACTCCATCCATGCCGTCGCCAGCCGACACGGTACCAACAAAAGACAGAGTATCTCCATCGGAGGAACTCGGAATTTTTTCAGACCAAGTCCTCCGAATGGCTCAAAGTCTAGGCATTGACGCTCAACAACAAGTTGAACAAGTCAAAGACCCCGTATACGACGCAATCTATACAGCCTCCGCTGTAGCAGTATCGTTTCCGCTCCTCCCTGCTCTCCTCCAGACTATTAAAAAAACCTGGGATACCCCATCAGCTATTACTTCGACATCAAGACGACTTGAGTCCAAGTTGAACCTCCTTCTTATTTTCACATCCCCGCCCGAATTCCATAATAGTGGAATCGGCACAAGGGAAGACACATAGACAACACAGTGCACCAATCGACAAAGAGGGTCGAAAGCTTGACGCTCTTGGTAGGAAGCTATATTCTACAGCAGCCCTCGGCCTCCGAGTTTCTAACTATGGAGCAATGATGTCTAGATATCAGCTTTTTCTTTGGGACAAAATAGGGTCCTTATGTGACTACCTCCCAGAGGACCAACGGGAACTAGCAAGGGTGTTCCAATTGGAGGCGATGAAACTCTCTCGCCACCAAATAAATACAGCTCGTCACCAGACAGATTGCCATGCAAAATCCATGGTCGGGGCTATTGCATTACGCCGCCACGCATGGCTACGTTCCGCAGGCCTTACCCCTGAAGCCAGAACCAGAATTGAAGAGCTCCCCTTTGACGGGGAAGGCCTCTTCAATTCTAAGACTGACGACCAGCTGGACTCTGTACAAAAAGCTCGATCTACTGCTAAAAAGATGGGGATCGGCCAGCCATCGACACAGACGGCTAACAGACTCCGCAGGTGGTTTAGACAACAAAACCCCTATTATAATAAGTTCACGAATTGCACACCACGGTACCAACCGCAACATAAACAAAAACAGTATCAACCACCGAAACCGTGTCCGACCCGTGGCCACACTGACCCACCCCAGAGACGTCACCTTTGACGGTCATTTGGTTGCGCCCATAAAATTTGGCAACAGGTTGACCCATTTTCACCATGCTTGGGCTTCCATTACGACAGACTCATGGGTACTAGACATCATAACCAACGGATACCGCCTAAAATTCAACACCCTTCCGCCCCTGGGCAACGTAAAGATTACCCCTCCCACACAAGTCCTCAAATTAGAAACTTCCACTCTTCTCCAAAAGGGAGCCATAGAACAGGTCACTGTCGACCCATTCTCAAACGGTTTCTTTTCCCGATACTTTACAGTCCCCAAAAACGATGGAGGACTTCGCCCCATTTTGGATCTTCGCCCCCTGAACAAATTTATCTCGACCGAAAAATTAAGGATGAACTCATTAGGGACAATCTTGCCCCTCCTGCGTCAAGGAGTATGGTTCACATCCATCGACCTTCAAGACGCATACTTCCATATCCAAATACATCCCAACCATCAGAAATACCTCCGCTTCGCAATCGGATCACAAGTATTCCAGTTCAAAGTCCTCCCATTCGGCCTCTCCTCTGCCCCCAGAATCTTTACGAAATGCATGGCCCCCATATGTGCATTCCTCAGAACTCAAGGCATCGAAATTTACCCATATCTGGACGATTGGTTAATCGTATCGACCGAGAAACACAAACTCCAATCCGACCTCAATTATACCCTCCACCTCCTGGACACCCTCGGCCTCTGCGTCAATTCCGAAAAGTCCAACCTGCAACCTTGCCAAACCATACAGTTCATTGGGGCGCAACTGAACTCTCAAAAAGGAAGAGCATATCTTCCCAGAGACAGAGCCACCAAACTTCGTTCTCTCGCTACCACAGTATTCTACAGCAGACAGACAACTGCACATACCATCCAGAGACTGCTAGGCTACATGGCCGCAACCGTAGCCGTGGTAGAGTGGGCACGACTCAAAATGAGACCCATACAACTATGGCTACAAGAGGTCTTCAATTTCGAATCCGACGGCCGTCGGATCCGCCTCTCTCTTCCAGACACCATAGCCCAATCCCTACTCTGGTGGATGGACATATCGAACCTGACTCGAGGAATTCCATTGCTGACTCCCTCACACACAAAAACTATCACAACGGATGCTTCCCTCACAGGTTGGGGAGCCCATTGCGGCACCCTCCAAGCTCAAGGCCTCTGGTCCACAGCGGAGACACGATTCCATATCAACAAGTTAGAACTCCTGGCTGTTTGGAAGGCAATGATTGCGTTCGAATTGGTCATAACGAACCAATATATACAAATACTGACGGACAACACATCCGTCCTATGGTACCTGAACAAACAAGGGGGTACTCACTCGCCACCCCTCGCCAACCTCACTATCGAAATCTTAACCTGGACTATACCCAGGAATATTTGGCTCAACACAGTCCATATCGCAGGCGTCTCCAATACCCTGGCAGACTCCCTAAGCCGTGCGCCGAAGACATCCCACGAATGGGAACTGGCAACCGAAATTCGCCATTCGATATTTCTGGATTGGGGACAGCCCACCATAGACTTGTTTGCCTCCCCACAGAACACTGCATGCAGCAAGTTTTGCTCCAGGGTATGGCACCGTGCGTCGCTGGGAGACGCGTTCTCCCTCCGCTGGTCAGGGACATTATTCTATCTGTTCCCACCGTTTCCCCTTCTCACGAAGGTTATAGCGAAAATTGCCAAAGAAAACACGGATGCCATCATCATCGCACCGTGGTGGCCACGTCAAACTTGGTTCCACACACTCCTCCGTCTGGCACAAGGACACTATATCAACCTCCCGTTGCGACACGACCTCATATCGCACACGCATCACAGAGTTCACCACCCAGACCGAAAAACCCTGAAACTCACGGCATGGAGGGTATACCAACAACTTTGATACCTACCCGAGTCCAAAGAATTCTTGATGCTTCTAAAAGACCATCGACAAGACGCTCATATGCTTCCAAATGGAAAGCTTTCCAACAATTCGCATCCAACCACACACTCGACCCACTCCATTGCTCGGTAACTGATATACTCCAATTTCTAACAACCCTTTTCGAATCGGGACTTAAACCTTCATCGATTAGGGTGTACCTGGCAGCCATATTATTATTATTATTATTATTATTGTTGTTGTTGTTGTTATTTATTTATATAGCACCATCAATGTACATATCAGACACCCGTTCCTCTGTCGATGGCTACACACTTTTTTGTCACCCATTAGTACGGTCTTTCCTCAGAGGCTTAAACAACCTTGCACCCCCCCCTCAGGGAGTAAGCACTGGCATGGGACCTACCACTAGTTCTAAAAATACTTACCGCTCATCCTTTCGAACCTATGGCATCCTGCACTCTCCAGCACCTCTCATGGAAGGTGGCATTCCTAGTTGCCATAACTTCAGCCAGAAGGGTTAGTGAACTTTCAGCACTAAAGATTGATCCTCCTTACCTGACATTCCACAAGGAATCAGTATCCTTGTGTCCGGATGTCTCTTTTCTCCCCAAAGTCGCATCGGATTTTCATATAAACGAGGCTATTTTTCTTCCAGCCTTCTTTCCTAATCCGTCTTCTGACCTAGAAAAACAATTACACTCATCAGACGTCCGCAGAGCTCTGGCGTTCTACAAAGCTAGAACCCAACCTTTCAGGTCCACGCAGAGACTATTCATCTGCTATGGCGAACCTAAAAAGGGCACACCAGTTTCCAAACAACGCATTGCTACCTGGATTCGACAAACGATCCAACTAGCGTACAAAATTGCAAAAAGAGACCTTCCATCTGGAGTGAAGGCTCACTCTACACGGGGAGTAGCAACCTCTACCGCATTCGCTAGAGGAATTCCCCTTACTGACCTTTGTAAAGCAGCTACTTGGTCTTCGCATTCCACATTCATCAGACATTACAAGATGGATGTCCAAGCAAGATCCATGGCTCGCTTTGGGAAAGCTGTGCTTTCATCGATTCTGCAGTGAGACAGTGAGACACCGACCCACCTCCGGTAAGTCAGCTTGCTAATCGCCCCATTAAGTGTGATGCACAGAGACCACGAAGAAGAAATGCAGGTTGCTTACCTGTAACCGTAGTTCTTCGAGTGGCCATCTGTGCATTCACACTACCACCACCCCCACCGTCCCCGCTTTGGTGTCAGTATTCTGTCTATACCGATGATGGGTTCTCCCGAAACCAGTGATCGACGTCGATCTCGAGGAACTGAGGGAGTGGGCGGGAACACCACATATATACACCCTGACGGTGGGGGAGGGGTTCCCGCCCCAAAAGTTCTCAGCTATTAAAAGTCCGATCGAGGCCCTGCGCAGGCGCAGAGCCCCATTAAGTGTGAATGCACAGATGACCACGAAGAAGAACTACAGTTACAGGTAAGCAACCGGCATTTCTGCGATTGCATTGCACAAAGAATGGAATTGGAGCACTTGAGCTTGGAGACCTTGGCGGTTTCTTCGAACGCTAGCCCTTTGGGATAGGAATGTGCCTGGAAATGTACATGACCGGATAAAATAAAACAAGATTGTTTTCCATGGGGCAGGTGGGCGAGGGAAGAAATGTGTTGACAATGTTTGCTAGTATGTTATGATAAGGATACTAGAAGAGTTGTGCTGGATCTCAGATGAACAACAACACATGATTTATTTAACAGAAATAAATCCAAAATGGAGAAACCATGTGTGAAAAAGTAAGTACACCTTATGATTGTAGAACCACCTTTAGCAGCAATAACTTGAAGTAATCGTTTTCTGGATGACTTTATCAGTCTCTCACATCGTTGTGGAGGAATTTTGGCCCGCTCTTCTTTACAACGTTGCTTCAGTTCATTGAGGTGTGAGGGCATTTGTTTATGCACAGCTCTCTTAAGGTCCCGCCACAGCATTTCAATCGGGTTGAGGTCTGGACTTTGACTGGGCCATTGCAACACCTTGATTCTTTTCTTTTTCAGCCATTCTGTTGTAGATTTGCTGGTGTGCTTGGGATCATTGTCCTGTTGCATGACCCAATTTCAGCCAAGCTTTAGCTGTCGGACAGATGGCCTCACATTTGACTCTAGAATACTTTGGTATACAGAGGAGTTCATGGTCGACTCAATGACTGAAAGGTTCCCAGGTCCTGTGGCTGCAAAACAAGCCCAAATCATCACCCCTCCACCACTGTGCTTGACAGTTGGTATGAGGTGTTTGTGCTGATATGCTGTGTTGGGTTTTCACCAAACGTGGGGCTGTGCATTATGGCCAAGCTTCTCCACTTTGGTCTCGTCTGTCCAAAGGACATCATTCCAGAAGTCTTGTGGTTTCTTCAGATGCAGCTTTGCAAACCTAAGCCGTGCTGCCACGTTCTTTTTAGAGAGAAGAGGCTTTCTCCTGGCAACCCTTCCAAACAAACCGTACTTGTTCAGTATTTTTCTAATTGTACTGCCATGAACTTTAACATTTAACATGCTCACTGAGGCCTGTAGAGTCTGAGATGTAACTCTTGGTTTTTTTGCAATTTCTCTGAGCATTGCACGGTCTGACCTTGGGGTGATTTTGCTGGGACGTCCTCTCCTGGGAAGATTGGCAACAGTCTTCAGTGTTTTCCACTTTTGAATCATCTTTCTTACTGTAGAATGATGGACTTTAAATTGTTTGGCAATGGCCTTATAACCCTTCCCAGATTGATGGGCAGCAGCAATTGCTTCTCTAAGATCATTGCTGATGTCTTTCCTCCTTGGCATTGTGTTAACACACACCTGAATGCTCCAGACCAGCAAACTGAAAAAACTTTGGCTTTTATAGAGGTGGTCATACTTGCTGATGATCAATTAATCACGGGCATTTGATTAGCAGCACCTGTCTGCTACTTAGCATCTTAATTCCTATGGAAGCAGTAAGGGTGTACTTACTTTTTCACACATAGTTTCTCCATTTTGGCTTTATTTCTGTTAAATAAATCATGACACGGTGTAATATGTCATGTGTGGTTGTTCATCTGAGGGTGTATTTACCGAATTTTTAGACCTGCTAAGGAACAGATGATTGTTATTATGTCCTGATATGTAAAATCATACAATTCCAAGAGGGTGTACTTTCTTTTTCACACAACTGTATATAGGTTTTCTGTTTGTGTTGTGTGTGTGTGTGTGTGTGTGTGTGACTTAGAAATGGGTCAGGACTTTAGCAGTGTAGGAGTATGCCATCAGTTAATCTCATGACAGCTAGAAATGCCACAGTAAGCTATGCAAATCAGGATGTGCGTGATTTGTTTATTTTATTCATCTTGCAGGATTTTTTTGTTTTGTTTTTAGTGCAGGATTTAGATGATGGTAATGCAGAATTTGGAGTGATTTTTCTACCAGTGTACACACATCCTGGATATCAAAGGGCATGTCTTAGCTCTTCGTCAAGCCTTTCCGTGGTGCTCTTTGCCTCCCTTGCCTGTCAGTACAATTGAGATAACTAGCCCAATCTTTCAAAGTAGGTTACAACAGTTAGTTGGCTAATTGATGAACTTAATTAATTAAACACCATGTGATCAATGTAAGTAGGTGCCCTCAATTAAACAGAGCAGCAGTTTTTAAGTTTTCAGCACAATATTTACAAAAAGGAGTAAGCAGCAGACGCCATCTTAAGAGGCTTTTCTGTCTACGCATGAGAAAGAGAGAAATGCCTCTTCTTTTATTATTATTATTTATTGCATTTTTATACCGCCCAACAGCCAAAGCTCCCTGAAATGGTGTCTGCCATCCATCCATGTTTCTTGTAGGTTCTGCAAATGTGAACAAGCGTAACTTTGGTTGAAATCTTGGCTGCAGAATGATGGCTGAGGCTACAATCCTACTCACTTCACCTCACTGGGACTTACTTCCAAGTAGATATAGGATTGCGCCGTCAATGCTGCAACGCTGTTATGTTTATGGTGATGATGACTTGTTAATTTTCTAACAAAGGAAATGCGCTCATATGTAATTTTGTGTATTCATATGTATATGATTAAATATGATTGATCGAATGAAATTCATATGACTGATTTGACTACAAGTTACATAGTTGGATGGCCGCCCTACGTAGCATGTGCGGACGGTGACAGAAGAGGGTAGGGTCTTGCTCAAGGCATTGCAGGATGGAAGGGCCAACCTAACATACCAGATTTGGCCTACAGGCTGGAGGATCCCGATCCCTGGCATAGGCAAATGGATAGATGCTTGAAAAGGTATATTTTTAAGCATCTTTTAAAGCTTTAGCTTTTGGGCAGTATAGATATGTAATTGATTAATAAAGGTATAGCCCTGGGCTGGTTTTCTTCTTTGCCAAAGCATGTTGCTTGCTCCTTTTGAGAGGCACGTTTCTGGGAAGCCTGCAGGATGTGTGGGGGCAGAATGTTGGGTAGGAAAGACAGGTTGGGGGAAACTTAAAAGCAACCCTTAACAAAAGCAAGGGCTAAGTCCTAAATCTCTCTCCAGTGCCAGGGCTCACCCCATGTCAGTTACTAGTAAGCAGTGGGCCCGTTCAGAAGACACCTTTAACTATGGCTTTAACCATTGTGGTTAAGCCAGTAAGCCAGGCCGTGTTCAGAAGACACATTAAACCACGGCTTTAACTGTGGTGAATAAAGCATTTCCCTTTATTCATCATGGTTAAAACCGTAGTTTAAGGTGTCTTCTGAACACAGCTAGGCTTTCTGGCTTAACCGCTATGGTTATAATCATGGTTTAAGGTGTCTTCTGAACGGGGCCAGTGTCTCTGGGCATGTGCAGAGAACACTTTCCTCACACATCTGAGTAGTAACAGACAACTCCAACACACCTAAGACTCTTTATCAGGAGCACAATTTTGGATTTCAGTGGTAGTAGGGCAACATTCAGCCACTCGGTGAGTAGAAACAGTATGGTAACCTGTGGCCTAAAAATGGGATAAGGGACTTGCTGTACCCAAAATAAATCCTTCATTTGTGGGGAAGGTTTCCAGGCTAGAAGATAGGGCTGCCAGGCCAGCTTGATTTGTACCATTTATGTTAGGAGTTAGCGGCTTGCTGAAAGTGTATGGGCTGTTCAGGGAGAGGAGACCAGGTGCAAAGCAATAGGTAGTATGCAGTGAGGTTAATTCTTCCTACATCCCTTTGGTGGAAGCTCACAGAATGCCAAGGCTCTGAAATTTGCAAACCCTGAAGGCACAGAGGGCAAGATGTTATCCTCTAGGGGACATTGATTGGTGTTCGGTTTTAGAGACTCGGTTTTAATTCTCTTGGCCTGCATATGCTTGCTAGGTAGCCTTGGGCATGGTGCATTCTATTGGCATTGCTCCTATTTGACAGACTGCGAGTTAATGAGTTAATAATGAGTTGCTTTCAGGATTGCTGTGAAGAATCGTTAAGATGGTCAGAGCCTTTGCATTCAGAAAGTGGTCTAGAAATGCTCACCAGTAGAAGTGGAGTGGGAATGGTGTTTCATCCCTGGATGCATAGTCAATATGGCTTTTCAGTGCAGATGATCAGCTCACCTAATATAATTTAACCACACTATTGTCTTTGTCATCAGAGTGGTTAAAGGGTGGAGTTTCCTCCCCCTGCCTTTTCACTGTGTGTTTTAGGGTTGAAGAAGGAATCCTGATCAGAATCGGCAACTGTGTATATCAAAACTAGTTCTTGCAAGTTGGAGGAAAAGGCTACACACCAGTCGGTGGACTGAAAACGGGGTGTGTGGGTGGTTCCAGAAGTGCTAGCAAAACATTTCTTAATCCAACACATTTTGAGCCATACAGACTCTTCCTTAGGGAATATTGTGTTGTATGACCAGGAAAAGTCTTAGACCTTGTTCAGATGTAACTTGTTTTCTTTAAAACATTTCATTTTAAAGTATGACAACCATCTTCTATTGGAGGATCAGTTTTACAAAGTATACTGATTAAAATCTTCACAAATCAGGGTTAAGTATTAAGTCTGCCTAAATGGGACCGGCAACAAAACGATGCAGCACGGGGTGTTCCTATCCAGGAAGTGAACCAGGCATGGCCTTTCCCAAGATGCTTCATTCCATTCCTCATCTCCTCCAGTTTCCCCCAATTCTCAGGCAGCATTCCATGGCCACTCCTCATGGAGCTGGTCTTGCCTCCCCCACCCCCGATTTTGGTTCCAAAAGCTTTTTTTTGTTTTTCTGCAAACTTTGTGAATAGATGGTGCTATTTTGGCTACATAATGATCCACATTAGAAGAATAAGTTTGCTATTAATATGTAGGATACCTAAACCAGAGCTGAGGATTGGATGCAAACCGAGGTGTCAACCCACAGTTTGAAGTGGGTTAGCAAAGCAGGGGTTGCATCAGCCATTTGCACCAAATAAACCACGCCTGAGGTAGTTTCCTCACCTCTCTGTCCTCTTGGCTTGCAGGTAACAAGCAGGTCATGGTCGTGCTCATTACGATTGAGGATTATGTTTGCTTTCTGTGGGGAACTCATCCCCCGTGGAAGAGTGTCTCGAAATGCCCAAGAATGCCTATGAGTAAGATCGCGTTTCTTCAGAATTCCTGCCTTCAGGAAACTTGGTAAATGCCAGTTATGAGTTACGTGCTCTGGTGGGCTTTTAGTTCACAGAGCAGGCAGCCAACCCTGGATATCTCCTCACATGAACTGAAGCTATGCCGTAGAACACGCACTGCCATAATCTTTCCTTCCCCCACACCCACCCTCTTGGCTCTGCAGTACAAAGCAAAATTGGTAATGGCGGAGAAGCTGCCTTTTAGTTAGCTTATCTGCCATTCTCAATCTTCGCGTTCATGATCTCCTGATAATCTCCTGAGTTATCCCCAGGGTTTCTAGAAAACACTGAAAGCATGATTAAGACAAGAATTTCACTTGAACCTTTCAAGATCCCCCCCCCCCCAGGTTTTGTTTCAACCTCGTCCTTGGCTTGGCTTCAGCATAGCTGGGAGCGGCTTTTACCCCTGCCGTCACCTTCAGTTCCATTCTTCACCCATGCTCACAGGAACGTCCCATCCTCTTGGCTTGGCACTTTTCCTCTTTATACTGTAGATAGTCTTGCTGGGGTTCGTTCCTGCCCTTCCTTTCCAGAGCTCAGTGCCAGAGGAAGTTTGAGAGAGAGAGAGATGTTGAAAGCCCTGTCCGAGCATCAGCTGCTTCTCAAGATCGCTTTCCTCCCTTCTCTGGCTGCTTTGTTCTTTCCTGTTTCTTGAAGCAACTGGGGTATTAGGCAGGTCATTCTGCTTGCATGTTAACATTGGTATCATGTCAGCAAATGAAGTAACCAGTTTGTGTTGGATCAGTTTCCTGATCAGCATGTATCAGTAAGAGTTGTGTTGGAGTTAGACTTGGGAAAGACCAGGGGTCAAATCCCAACTCTACTATGGACCACAACCCCCCCATTTTTCAAATGGCAACTTCAGCAACCGCAGTCACTAAGTGATTGGATGAATGAATGAAATGAATTTATTTGATTTGTACCCTGCCAAAAATGGCACTTAGGAGAGCTATCCACCCTTGAGACAAGGCCGTAAAAACATACGAACATAAGAGGAGCCCTGCTGGATCAGACCAAGGGTCCATCTAGTCCAGCACTCTGTTCACACAGTGGCCAACCAGTTGTTGACCAAAGACCCATAAGTAGGACATGGTGCAACAGCACCCTCCCGCCCATGTTCCCCAGCAACTGGTGCACACAGGCTTATTGCCTCGAATACTGGAGATAGCGCACAACCATCAGGGCTAGTAGCCATTGATAGCCTTTGCCTCCAGGAATGTATTCAACTCCCTTTTAAAGCCATCCAAATTGGTGCCAATTTACTCTGCACTTGTACAGCACCTAAGCTCTTGGTTGGTTAGGAAATAACAATAGATAAAAACTATTATTTCTTTATTAAAACCCAAATTCTGTAGCAGTGTAAATTTAAATGCAAATAGTGAAAATGTGCCTGTGTTTGCATACTTAATTCAACAAAGCAGAGTTAAGCATTTACATCACATCTGTATTGGGTAAACCAGGTTTAAGGTAGTGACTGTCCCTGTCTCACCAACGTAAGGTGTCAGACGCAGACCTCACTCGTGCTTCCCTCTGCATGCCTTGCAGGGTCATGGCTTGGTTTGGTAAGATAAATCATGGTTTCACTATCTACATGGGATCTTAACCAGGGCTATGGCTAAGTATTATGTTTATACTTGTCCTCTTAAGTGCTTACAGTGGGAACATCATTCCTTGTGGAAGAATTTGTATGACTCCAAAACCAGTGGATTGGAGCAGGGGTGTGCAGAAAGTAGAGCTCCAGATGGAAATCCTTACCAGATACTCATCTTCCTGGCTTCTGAGGATCTCAGTGTACTTCATCCTTTCAAACCTAAGGGCTAGGAACTTAAAATGAAAACGAAGCCCCAAAGTTATGAGTCAAGATGTACATAGGTTAGAATGTGCACAGTTTTATTTACAATATCGCTTAGGCTTGCTATATAAATAAAACAAAACAGATAAACACTTTGTGCCTTTGGCAACTGTCCATACTTCTGAGGAAGCCTGCTTCAGAATTTGAGATCAGGCTGTGTGGCCAGCTGGCTCATACAGAATTTCCCCCCGTCCTGTCAGAGCCAGAAACATCCCATGTTCTCTAGCCTTTCCCATCTGTTGTGGATTATCTTGTGATCTCTGATAGCCTTCGATGCACCCTTGAATTGAATATACTCCCCCCCCTTTTCAATGCTGAGGTCACATCCTAAGAAGTCTGATTTTCTGTGTGGACTGAGCTCATGTGGCCTTGATGTTGGTGTTGAGAACCCTGAAGTCATTGGTACTTGGGGACTTCAGCATCCATCCTGAGGCTGCCTTAGATCTGGAATGGCTCATGACTTTGAGAGTGAAGGAAGAGCGAGGCTTCAAGCTGGAGCAGTAAAATAGCCATTTATTTAAAGAAGAATGCCCAATGCCTTTCAGCCAGGGCCGGCCCTCTTACAGGGCGAGAAGGGGGTGAATCCTCTACCTTAGTCGGCGGATTGGGAAGGGCTGCAGATCCCTCAGGTGGTGAGAGGTTTTGCACTGGCGATTTCAACTGTAGGCCTTCTTTGGGCCAAAGAAGACTTAACATGGTTTTCTTACTGTGTTTTATTCTAAAACAACAAAATTGCTCATTCAAGAGTATGCTAAGAATATACTTGAGTGAATTATTTCTGTTGTACTAGAATAAGATGTCAAAATTCTTTGGGCCGAGGATGACATATGGTCAAAATGCATTGGGCATTTTCCTGAAAATAAGTTGCTACTTTCTACCTTGAGTGTGAAGTGCTAAACCCTTCATGGCTAATCTTTTGCATCCTAGCAGACTTGGACTCCCCTTTGTCACATGTCTGTATCTGAGGTGTCCATGGTCCCATCTGATTGCTGTCTCCTGGACAGGAACTACACTACTGCTTTATAATGGTTTGTAATGATATTGATAACTGTTGGGCCCAGGACACATTCCATATACCATTTTCAGACCATTTTCAAAGTGTTATATCCTGCTTGATGTAGATCTAGCCCCGGATGAGTTATGATTGCTGCTGCTTGTGTTTATTTTATTTTTATTATTACATTTATATACCGCCCCACAGCCGAAGCTCTCTGGACAGTTCTTACCTCTTACAGCAGGTCCTCACAAGAGCCTGGTCAATCTGTGCTGCAGATCTTGCACATTTTGCTGTGTTTCAGTTAGTTGGGTGAGACTGGCTGAGGGCTATTAAATGTATGAAGAATTCTTCCTTAAGGAATGTTCCCAGGTCCTCTTAAACATACCATTCGGTGTATGCTTCAAAACACCAACGCATCCCTTCCTGGATTCTTCTTGATCCAGGATGGAAACTATTGACTGATTTCAAATTTCCTCTTGCCCAGAAACTGTATAGTGCAGCTGCTGGCATGTCGGCTTTAGGTTCTCTTGGATTGTAAAGATTCTTTTTTCCTGGTTTGCTTGCAGCCAGGAAACTTCTGTCTACAGAAAACTGGTTTCAGAAACTGGGTCAGATTTTGTGAACGATGTTGTCTTGATTATGCTGGCCTTTTCTGGGAGACAGTTATGTGGCCTTTTACAATTAATTACCAATAGAATTTTAAAAATTGGTCTTCGCGGTGTTCATTGGCTTCCATTGTCAGAGGAGGGCCAGGATCTCTTCTCGATCATCCCAGAGTGCAGGGCATGGAATAATGGGCTCAAGTTACAGGAAGCCAGATTCCGGCTGGACATCAGGAAAAACTTCCTGACTGTTAGAGCAGTACGACAATGGATCCAATGACCTAGGGAGGTCATGGCCTCTCCCACACTAGAGGCGTTCAAGAGGCAGCTGGACAGCCATCTGTCAGGGATGCTTTAAGGTGGGATTCCCGCATTGAGCAGGGGTTTGGACTCGATGGCCTTATAGGCCCCTTCCAACTCTACTATTCCATGTTTCTATGATTTTTAAGAAGACTGTACTTGTTAATTGATTACTAAGAAGGCTAAAATAGTGAATGCAGTTGCTGGGCATACCTGATGATATTGGCTGCTAGCATATTTTAGTTTGGGATGGGCACCCTATTTAAGAGCTCTGAAGAAGTCAAGACATTCCTAATTCCTGATGAGACTCTGATGGATCCTACTGCTGCAAAGGAAAATCCAGAGCCTTGCTGGAAACATAATCTGTCTATCAGTCTTAGAGAGAGGGGTCCTTTGAACTCCAAATTTCATTGATGTGGGGAAAATAGAGATGGGTGTGATGGTTCTCCCTATATATGAAACCTGTCTAAAAGTTCCCATTCAGAGCAATGGTAGCAGTGAATGGACCTGGTCTACAAATAAGGTGGTTAAAATGGAGTGTACCACTTTTGGTTGCAGGTGGGGGATCCTATCTATCTATCTATCTATCTATCTATCTATCTATCTATCTGCTTCCCTATATGCACAACTTTCTGCAAGTAGAAAATTAATACAACAGAGAGTGAACTGGGTTAGACCAGTAAATAAATACATCTGAGGGAGCATTCACAATTACATTGCCCTACCTGCAACCTGAAGTTCACTCTACCCACCTCAGGGCTATGCATCTTTATTCTGCTGTACATGTAGATTAGGTAGCCCACTCTTTCTTTCTGGAGTGCTTAAAGAAACAGAAGCCTGCAGCCTTAGCGAGGAGGTGTACAGAGCCAGCCCCTTCCCCACTAAGGTCCCTCTCCAGCCTGCTGCTGGTTCGATCCCCTTTCCTGTGCTTGCTGAGCAAAAGGGATTCCCTAAAAGGCACTCTGGCTGGCCGGCCTTCATTATTTTAGACACACTCTGGAATGTTTACACAACATTATTCCCAAAGTTTCCTTGGCAACACGGGGAAATATTTACTGCCCTTTTGCCAAGCAAACCTTCCTCCTTCGTGGAGACAAAGGGCCTTGGCTGTGTGCCTTGTGTTCCGGGCACCCGCATCCGCTGCATAGCTGAACTCGGAGAGACAAAGCCCGTGCCAAGGCCTTTCAAATGGTCTGCGCCCCCCTTTTCCCACTCCTCTCTTCCCTTTGTTCTTTTCTGTCCGGAGGCAAGGAACTGCTCTGACCACCAGGTTCCAAACTTGCCTGGCTTTGATCACGGGTGGCGAATAAGTGCCCCTCCCCAAACCGGCTTTGGCCTGGCAGGGCAGTGTGCCTGATTGACTGAAATAGCTTGTTTAGCCCTGGAGGGACTGCATGGTGAAAAGGTATTATGAGAAAGTTTCTCAGCATTTGAGTTCTGGGGAGGCGTACTCAACCATTTTGTCAAATATGCTTCAGGAATTGAAACCAGATCTGCCTGAAATGAAGGCTAATTACAAATCAGGAGTCGGAGATTGTAACTTCTGGACAGTTATCCTGAGATCTGCAACCCATGTCTACATGAACAAGGAATTCCAGGTTGCTGCTGGCACATTGGCCCCAGTTACCTACCAGTAATGATGAATCTCTTTTGGGACACTGGATGTTTTCCAGGAATGATAATTGAATTGAGAAATTCAGGTCAAGTTAAGATGACTTCTGCTTTGTCTTATAGTTCTAGTTTGATTCTGTCTCTTGTTCACTGCTTGAACGTGTAAAACCAAAACTGAAGGGAGTTGAAGGGTCGTTATCCCAAGCCCACAAAAGTTACTAGCCTGCAAAAATGTGTACGAGCATATTTGTGGAGGGGAGGGATGGAGAGCCGGGCATCCTGCTTGATTTCTGTGCTGGGCAAAGAGGAGGGACCGAGGTGCTCCATCCTTCCTCCAACAGTCCACTCACTTGCCTATGTGACCTAAGCACTTAATTACAAGACTGATTCTGTTCAGACAACATGCCAAGCCATGGTTGTTAAGCATTTTGAGCTAAACATTATGGCTTAGCGTGTCGTGGGAGCTATTCCTAACCATGGTTGCTACATAACCACGGTTTAAACACACTCACTAACTGCTTGCTGCAAAAGGGTGAACCGCCTAACCATGGTTTGGCATATTGTCTGAACAGTCCCACTGATTTAAACAGGCTGTGTGAGCCCGTTCTCCACCCCCCCACCCCGATGAAGAGAAGGAAAGAAAAATCTTGCATTGCAGCTCAGTGCTTCTCGTTTGCTCCCTAGTTGCTTAATTAGGGAAAGGGGGGCACCTTTAGATTACTTCTCCCCACCACTGCGCCTTTTCTTTTCCTTTCTTTTTTCTTCTTCTTATCGTCTTACTCATTTTCTTTTTGGTTTTGGGATTACTATAGCCTAGAAAAACAGAGCTGATCTGAACTTCTGCAACGTTTGTTGTGTTGAACTTCTGCGTGTCTGATGAAGGAGGACCTTTTCTCAAACAGCTCAGCTGATTGCATGAAAACCTAAAGTGTTTCTCTGCTTTTTTGTCCAAGCCCTGAACACTAATAGTGACTCAGTCTGAGCTGTGCAAGAGATTCCAAAGGTGGATCTTTAAGGCTCCAGAAAACTGTGCAGTCCCGGAGTCCCCAAGTCATGGCTCAGGGAAGCTCTCCCCAGACATGTGAACTACACAGTTCCTGAGCTTGTCTGACCAAGCAGTGAGAAACTCCCCAACACCAGTGAGCTGAAGTTTAGGCAGATCCTCTCTGGGTACCCCCCCCCCCCGGTAAGCTGCCCTCTCTCCTTTCATCTCATCAAGGCTGGAGCTGGGGCTTCTGTGGGCAGCTCAGCGGGTGTCTGTGGTGTCCCCATTTAAGCTTTTGAGCTACCAGCATTTTGCTTTTTGACCGGGATAACCAGAAATCTAACATGCTGGTTGGTGACTGCGTTTTGTTCCAACCTCTCTCCCTTCATTGAGACACCCTTTTTTCTTTTGCAGATGATGGCAAGATCTTCCATGGGAGTGGAGTTGGGGACCCTTTTGGTCCACGCTGCTACAAGGGAGACATTATGGGCTGTGGAATCATGTTTCCACGTGACTATATCCTGGACAGTGAAGGTGAGCACCTAGAACTCTAAATCGTGACACTAAGTCAAGCAATAAATAAATACATCACAGCGGGTGGCTCTGGGTCACAGTGTGCATGGGTACATAGAGCCTGACTTGGCTTGGTCAGTTTCTGTGGACAGCGTAGCATTGGGATTGACAGCCAAAAGTCTCTGCACTAAATTTGACCCACAGTGGCCCAGAATCTCAAAACCTTGAGATTTGTTAAATCTTTCTCTTTTCTTCAGTACAGAGTGGATAATACCATCTTTGCACATAGATCCACAAGGTCCACTTGCAAACTGAAAACTTTACTAGCTCACATGTCTATGTTGGTCATTTTCACTCTAAACATTTGTGTGTGTGTGTGTGTGTGTGTATGAGAGAGAGTTTAAAACCAACGTCTCTCAAAATACTAGAACCTGGGGTCATCTCATGACGCTGCTTGGTGGGAGATTCAGGACAAATAAAAGGAAGGACTTCTTCACACAGCACATAGTTAAATTATGGAACTCACTACCATAAGATGTAGTGTTGGCCACCAATTTGGATGGCTTTAAAAGGGGGTTGGATAAATTCCTGGAGGAGAAGGCTATCAATGGCTACTAGCTCTGATGGTTATGTGCTACCTCCAGTAACTGAGGCAGTAAGCCTGTGTGCACCAGTTGCTGGGGAACATGGGTGGGAGGGTGCTGTTGCACTCATGCCCTGCTTGTGGGTCCCTGGTCGACAGCTGTTTAGCCACTGTGTGGACAGAGTGCTGGACTAGATGAAGCCTCAGTCTGATCCAGCAGGGCTCTTCTGATGTTCTCACGTCATGCTTCTAGAAGAAAGGAAGCACCTTCAGTTCTGGAGGGAAGAGCTGGACAGGTAAACAGTGAGGGGAACACCACTTGCCATTCGGGGTGAGAGGGAGTCAGTGACAGGAAGCTTGCTAGAGATCTGGTCTATGGCTGGCAAGTAAGTACGCGGCTGCCAAGCCTACCCTTTAAGGTTTTTTCTGTAGTGAGAGACCTTAGCGTGCCTCAGTGCCAGAGTAGTTCAGCTTTGTGGTTGCCCTGCAGGTGACAGTGATGACAGCTGTGACACAGTGGCTATCAGGGCCAAGCCACGGGGCGTGAGGAATGTTCTCTACCTGCACCAGGAAGCTGAGGAAGATGAGGATGAGGAAGATGACGGGGAAGACATGGAGCAGGAACACGAAGGCAAGAAAGTGGTGGTAAGTGCTGGCGAGGCTTGCTGATAAGGCTAGGAGATACTAGGCAGCCTTTCCCTGTGACGGCCAAGGTAGCAGAGCTGCAAACGTCCTTGAGCCAATTAAAAGCCAGGAAAACCATATGAAATCAAAACTAAGGAAATCCACCGTTTTAAAACAGTAGAACGGGAGACTCTCCCGGATTCTCCCAGCCCAGGTAATGCTTGAGAGAACAACGTCTAGTCAGAAGTGAAAACATGAAGCAGGGGTGGGGTGGGGGATAGGGGGTCACCATCCGCTCTCTAGAGAGGCCATTTCAGAGTGGGTGCTGCAATTGAGAAGGCCCTGCAATGTGTCCCCTGTGATTTTCACCCGTGTGAAAGCTGGCACAACTGACAGGGCCTCATCTAAGTACACAAGGGACCAGAAATTGCATAAGGGACGAGAAATTGGAGGTACACAGAAGCCACGCTATTTCAAGCTTCAATGGTTATCGATTGGACTTCCCATAGCATGTGTGGGGTTACGTGAGCAGCGTCTGCTGTAATAGAAGGTGCTTAATCCATTATGGGGCTGGGTGCACAGGGCTCAGCATGGTTCTTGGAACTCAACTTCCTGAGAACTTTGGTTTTCATTTGGGGCGTACTTGTGTTTTTTTGAAGTTCCGAGTCATGGCTGCAAATAGAAGTGTGTGGCAAGGCCTGATCAAATTTTAAGAAGCTAAAAGGGTGGGGAAGGGAATAAGTAGGATTTCCAGTCATCTGGACAACTTCTTTAATTTCTCGCTCTTGTTTTTGATAGAGGAAACAGTTTACTCACAACGAGCAAATGTGCTGAACTTGCCTAATTCATGCAGGTCACAGAACCTAATTTTACCATTTGAGCTTCTTTTTTCTTAGCTCCACCCCACCCACCCCTCAAGGCCTTGAGATTTCACCAGGCACGGCTTGCACACTTTAAGGTTTAACTTTGCAGCCGTACATGCTAGAAACTTGTTTTTTAAAAACAAACAACACCCCCAACCCACAACAGATGATTCTCAGAATGCTGGATTCTGTGCCCATGGGCAAGTTCACTTCAGTGCTTTTAATGCATGTGTGCATGGTCCATGGGAAATTCAGTGAAGAGTGTGGGATCCTGGTACCTTAATTTATGGTGTTGAGAGGAAGAACATGTGCTGCACTTTGTAGTTGCCACGCCTAGCCCACAATTAGAAGGGCTCAGTCCCCAGCATTTTTCTTACCGTCATTAGGTTTGCTCTTGGCTCCTTGCTGCACTATTCCCGTGTGTGCCACAGGGGAAGAATCCTATTCCCAGTTCACTCCAATTATCTTTTTGTCCATCATCACCTATTCTGGGCTATGTTAGTTTTCTGTGATTAGGATGCTTCCTAGTGGTTGCTGTGAGCAGTGCGCCTGGATCCCTATGGTGAGGATATTTCTATCTACTCCAAAACGTGGGATCAGGAAAATCCCTAATTTCTGCCAATAGTTACAGTCGTGTGAAAAAGAAAGTACACCCTCTTGGAATTGTATGATTTTACATATCAGGACATAATAACAATCATCTGTTCCTTAGCAGGTCTAAAAATTCAGTAAATACACCCTCAGATGAACAACCACACATGACATATTACACCGTGTCATGATTTATTTAACAGAAATAAAGCCAAAATGGAGTAGCCATGTCTGAAAAAGTAAGTACACCCTTACTGCTTCCATAGGAATTAAGATGCTAAGTAGCAGACAGGTGCTGCTAATCAAATGCCCGTGATTAATTGATCATCAGCAAGTATGACCACCTCTATAAAAGCCAAAGTTTTTTCAGTTTGCTGGTCTGGAGCATTCAGGTGTGTGTTAACACAATGCCAAGGAGGAAAGACATCAGCAATGATCTTAGAGAAGCAATTGCTGCTGCCCATCAATCTGGGAAGGGTTATAAGGCCATTTTCAAACAATTTAAAGTCCATCATTCTACAGTGAGAAAGAAGATTCAAAAGTGGAAAACATTCAAGACTGTTGCCAATCTTCCCAGGAGAGGACGTCCCAGCAAAATCACCCCAAGGTCAGACCGTACAACGCTCAGAGAAATTGCAAAAAAACCAAGAGTTACATCTCAGACTCTACAGACCTCAGTGAGCATGTTAAATGTTAAAGTTCATGACAGTACAATTATGAACTTTTATGGTTTGTTTGGAAGGGTTGCCAGGAGAAAGCCTCTTCTCTCTAAAAAGAACGTGGCAGCACGGCTTAGGTTTGCAAAGCTGCATCTGAAGAAACCACAAGACTTCTGGAACGATGTCCTTTGGACAGACGAGACCAAAGTGGAGAAGCTTGGCCATAATGCACAGCGCCACGTTTGGTGAAAACCCAACACAGCATATCAGCACAAACACCCCATACCAACTGTCAAGCACGGTGGTGGAGGGATGATGATTTGGGCTTGTTTTGCAGCCACAGGACCTGGGAACCTTGCAGTCATTGAGTCGACCATGAACTCCTCTGTATACCAAAGTATTCTAGAGTCAAATGTGAGGCCATCTGTCCGACAGCTAAAGCTTGGCCGAAATTGGGTCATGCAACAGGACAATGATCCCAAGCACACCAGCAAATCTACAACAGAATGGCTGAAAAGAAAAGAATCAAGGTGTTTCAATGGCCCAGTCAAAGTCCAGACCTCAACCTGATTGAAATGCTGTGTCGGAACCTTAAGAGAGCTGTACATAAACAAATGCCCTCAAACCTCAATGATTCCTCCACAGCGATGTGAGAGACTGATAAAGTCATACAGAAAACGATTACTTCAAGTTATTGCTGCTAAAGGTGGTTCTACTTTTTCACACATGGTTTCTCCATTTTGGCTTTATTTCTGTTAAATAAATCATGACACGGTGTAATACGTCATGTGTTGTTGTTCATTTGAGGTTGTATTTACCTAATTTTTAGACCTGCTAAGGAACAGTTGATTGTTATTATGTCCTGATATATAAAATCATACAATTCCAAGAGGGTGTACTTTCTTTTTCACACGACTGTAAGTAACTGGTGTTCCCAAAACTGCCCTGCGCTCCTGTTAACGTTGGCTTCCCAGGGTAAGGAGTAGATAGTGCATTTAAGGAGTATTTCTAAACAGACCACTCCTAGCACAACCAATCAAAAGGCATTGTGCAGCTGTTCTATCCCTCCTTAGCAGATTTTTTTGTGGCAAGATTGAAGATACAGTGGGAAAACCACGGAAGGCTACAAATGATATCTGGTCCCCAGTAAAATTCTTGAGAATGAGGCAGGGTGATTGCATGATAAAAACCTTGCTTGGAAACACCCTAAATTAAGTGACATTGAGCCTGCTCAGACAACATGCTAAATCATGGTTAGGCTGCTAATCCTTTTGCAGCAAACTGTTAATGAGCATATTTACACCATTGTTACGTAGCCATCATGGTTAGGAATGACTGACGTGACATGCTAAGTCATGGTTCACACGCCACACGCCATAGTGGCTTAGCGTGTCATCTGAACAGGGTCATTGTTAGATTAAGAAAAGGTTTGATTAAGAAAAGGTAGACAACAGGAGTCTAAATATATGGTTGAGCAGCAACCTTTTGTAGAACTTTGCAGGATTAGATATGATATTAATATAAATTGCTTTGCTATAATTAGTTTTAATGTATTCACTCTTTGATTAGTTTATGAATTATTTGAGGAAAATCAGATGTTTATGCAGTATATGTTGCTTAATTTATATTATATGTTAGGTTTCTATTGTACTGTGATTTGTGTGTGTGTAATCTTTATATATGAAGAAAAAGATACATTGGTTTGCTGGTGTGAAAAAAGGCAAGATGTAAGTAGTAAACTGAGAAACAATCATGATTGAGGTTTGGGCACTTTGTGTATTTTAAGTTAAATGCTGAAAAACTTCATGTCTTTCCCTTTGGGGTTTATGGTCCTGGTGGCCTCTCTTTAGCCATCCTGCTGATCATGGTTAAGACCATGGCTTAACAAAGCTCCAGGCTATGCAGTTGACATCGCTATGCAATTATGTCACTTGCTGGACTGTACAACTTCAGAATACAGGTGAACTGAAGTGCTGTCAATACCTGTATACTCCCTTCTAGGGAGAGGGAACAGAACGAGCTCCTTCAGACGGGGGGGGGGGGGGATCGCAATCCGTAACTGTTGGCTCTGAAGCTGTCTCTGTTCCGCTTCTGCAACCTGCAATTATGCGAAGGAAGAGAGCAGGCAGAGAAGCGACCACGTGGCCCATTCAGTACAGTGGGACAGCGCCCTCTCGTGGGTGTTTTATAGCAAAAGTTCTCCTGCGCACGCGGCAGGAAGTAGCGACAAATGTCACGATAGCTCAGAAGAGTCACTTTGGGATAACTTTGCAATGGAAAAAAAATGGTAGAAAGAGCGGAAGATGCGCAGGAGGACCACGGCGTTATCGAAACGACCCACGAAGATCCGTGAAGCATGCATGCAATCAGCAAGCAGTCGCAAGCATGCGCTAAAACGCTCAGCTGAAGAAGCTCAACTTCTTGCATGTACAAAACCTGCATCATAGTGAGGTGGGGGAGCTTGAGCTAGTAGAACCTTCTCTCTGACGTTCTAGTTATGTATGTGGCAGGAGCTTGTGGGGAGCATTCGAACGTTTCCTCCCCCCCACTGGCAGTCTGAAATGGTACAGTCCAGCAAGAGGCACATCAGGTGAGGCTGCTACTTGCACACTCTGTAGCAAAGCCTCCTTTATGCACAAGCAGGCGTGGACGTATTCAGATTTGCTTTATGGTGAACACTGTGTCCCCGCAGATTCCTGTAAAGGAATAGTTTTGACTGGAACACATGAAAAAGAGGCATGGGTGGAGCTGGACGTTGGGGGTTGGCTGTGCCCTGGCCTCCTTGAAACGTGTCAAGGACTGGACAGAAGCGGTCAGTCCTATGTTTTGAAACACTTTATATATTATATCTATACTTATTTAGTCCACCAAGACTGGTCAAGTCTTGCAGGCTTTAGCAAATAGAGCCATATCTTGGAAGATTTGTCCAAAAACTGGTTCAGCAGATGCAGATACAATTGTTGAGTTTCTCTCTCTCTCTCTCTCTCTCTCTCTCTCTCCATCCTTCCCTCTCCCAGGTATTCTTCACACGGAACGGAAAAATTATTGGCAAGAAAGATGCTGTGGTGCCATCTGGGGGCTTTTACCCCACCATTGGGATGCTGAGCAGTGGGGAGAAGGTCAAGGTGGATCTGCACCCACTCAGCGGCTAAGGATCAAGGGGCTGGGGAGACCCTCTCTTTCCTTCTGCCATTCCATGGGACTGCCAGGTTGCTCCGGCTGTTTTGTTGCACTTCCAGCCTCTGCCTCTAGGGGCAGCGTTTTTGTCTGTGGGGCCATACAGATCATGCCTGTTTATCTCACACTACTTGAGCCACCTGCCTTGTATCTTTTCTGCTTGATTGCAGCTGTTATGGGGCTCTTTTGTGCCACTGTTGGATGCTGGAATGATATTGAGGCTCTTGTTCCCAAGCAGGTCTGGGATTAGTTCCTGGGACAGACGACTGATTTCTTCCCATTCGCTTTGATCAGTGTGGTTCCGGGTTTGTGTGTATGGCTGCCGCTTCCCAACCTTTGAAAGAGAGGCTGGGGTACGGCCTGTCCTAGTCCAACGCTGAAAGGGTGCAGCGCCCTCTTCCGCGCAGAATGGCATCAATCGCGGATGGAACAGAGCGGCTGCTCTCTACCAGTGCTAGGGACCATGTTGCATTATCATACAATACAGTGGACATTGGTGACCCCTCCCCAGCTGCAGGCCAGCCCCACAAAGTCTTCTCTCTAACCTGTTGCTCTCCTGACCTCTTGCAATGCAGCAAATCCCTTTGCCACCTCCTTATATACGCTTCCTCCTCTAGTTAAAACTTAGCTTGTGGTCTCATGGCTCCGAGGAACTGCCAGGACCCTACCTTCTTTCCTGCAAGAGGGCACTATGCTAGTTGTAAAAATGGTTTGATTGAATATTATAGAGTTGGGGAAGAAATCTTTCTAGGACGGTTTTTCTTAAGACCCAACACCTCATATTAACCTTTGAAGGGAAGTTCTTTGCTGACCTCTCACCCTCCTATTGTGCTAGCATGTTTTTTGCCTGGTACCTGCCCTGGAGAAGGGCAGAGGCATGTGAATCTTGAGGGTGGTCTGTCTTCTGCTGTCTCCCTTTCCTGAGCCACAGAAGGTCCTCTAATATCAGATTTTATATATACACACACTGGCTGTCGGAAGGGCCTGGGTGCAATGCTGCTGCATATCTCTGTACTGTTGCTGTTGTCTTTTTATAAAGTCGGGGTGGAGAAGGGGCATGAAACATGAATTATGTCCTGCAGTTTGATTGTAAGTTGTTTACTCTTTGCCTTCCTTCTCCTCCTCGCAAGTTCAGAAGGGCTGGTCCTTCGTGTGTATGGCAGCCTGTGTATTCATTCACTCTCTAGGTCCCTTATCCCTCCCCCGGCATTGTGCTTGCTTAGTTGTAACCCTTTCTTGCGGTGGCTTTGAAGTGAACAAAGGCTCCTTGGAAGGGTGAAGATCTTGTCATGATGCCATTTGGGTACATGTGGCTAATCGATGGCAGGAGAAGCCAAAGAGTAGCAGCTGCTTGGGACAGTGAACAGGTGAAAGACAAGTCACTACCTTCCCTTTTCCCCCCACATCTCTGGCCCTGTGTTGTCAAGGGGCAGGTCTTGCTGCTAAAATGAAAATGTTCTGGGAACCTGAGAATGGGAGGTGATGGTCCTGAAAACTGTTGCACTGGCTCCCTCTCGTGGTGCTGGTTATCTGGCTTTGTTGTACTAGTCCTGTTTTTATAAGTTGGTGGGGTGGGAGCAAAAGCATCCTTTCGTCGTTCTCTTTCTTGCTAGAATGTCAATACGTTACCAGCAACACTCTTGGAAAAGTGAGAAGGCTGCCTCCATCTTCAACCTTAACCAATGCTGCTGCTGAAGATTTCACTGGTGGAAACTTCCCCTTCTCCTGTCTCTGCCCCCCACTGCTGAAATACCTGGCAGCAGAAGAAAGGAATGAGGGGGAGGGGGGATGCCAGTGTGTGATTGATCATGGCAGGCTTGTAGGCATGCTGTGCAAAATTCTCTGGCTGCAGCAACCCTTAAGAGCCCAGCCTTTCCCAACCTGATGCCCTCCACTTGTGGCATGAGGGGAGTTGTAATCCATCACATGTGGAGGGCATTGGCTTGGGGAAGGCTGCCTTAGCGGGGGCGACAGCACTGCTCCTTCCCTCCCTCCTCTTGTGCAGTCCTGCTCTTGAGCTGTGCAGACCGATGGAGCCCTCCTCTCATGTTCTGTGTTCCTCTGGCTCCTGCTGCATCCCGGGGGACGGAATCTTTATACATTCAATAAAGTTGAAATTTCCATATTTATCCAGCACTTGAAAAGGCTTCTGGCTTGTTTACTATGCATCAGCGACTCCTTCTGCCCATACATGTTCCATCATTTGGACCACTTATCACTCATTTGTGTATTAACCTGTTATTATTACCTGTTTATTAACCTGTTAAGTAGCACTAAACCACGTCTCTGGCTATATGTGTATATTAGCAAAATACAGCTTAAATGTACTACATCCCTAAAACAATATAATACAATATATGCTTTTTAGAATTGTAGGGGTGGGGGAAACCCTTCCAATCACTGCCAGTTTAGTAAAGTTGTTAATGGTAGGGACCAGAATTTTTTTAAAAAACATTTTTTTTAGCACATTAGGCCATAATGCTGTAATACATTTTCTTTAAAAGGGTACAGTGCTACAACAACAGTTTAAAATAATACTTTGAAAAAACTTTCCAGTCACCCCCATTAAGATGGCAGGAATTGGAGAGGTAATATTTATTTATTTATTATAGGGCTGTAGACTATAACACTACTTCACTCTTACTTGAATGTTTTGTGTAAAAAAATATTATAGCCTGAAAAGCATTTTGGTGTTACTTAAAAGATGGTGGTGGTTGTTTTTAAAGGATAAAATGGTGCCCACTGCAAAGGGGTTTAGTCAATATGCGCAATTCAGGTGCCCATAAGTCACTACTCACATCAAAACCAAGTCTTTTAAGGATTGAAGAGTAGTGCTAAGGCCTTCACACCTGTGGGGATTACATTCCTTTTGCATCCTTCTAAAAAAAAAAAAAAGTTGGACTTTCTGCTGTAAGAAAAAAAAAAGACTGAAGCAACACTGGTAAAGTACAGGAGGATTTCAAATAGAGGAGAAAGTTGTGTTTATCCTCTGTAAAATGGAAATGAACAAGCCACAGCTGTTCCACAATAAACGTCTCTTCTAGAAACGGCCAAAACGTAGGAGCACTGAACAGGACTTGCAGTGGTGACAGAAGGACCGCAGTGTGCTTTTTTCCTGTCAACTATATCAAGGAGATCGTTGAGGCACCGTGAACGAAGAGTGATGACTCAATCGCTTTCCTTTAGATGAAGCGGCACAGTTTGTCCGTGATACTGCCCACCAAAGCAGTAGGATAATGACTATATCGGGAGTGGAGCAAAGTGATAATATCTTTCTGGCTTAAAATCACTCTAACAGGGCTGGGGGAACCTCTTCGGGCCAAATTTAATTTGGGAGACATTCTTGGAAGGCTGGATGGCAGTGGTGGGTGAGAGCAAAGGTAAAAGAGGCGGTTGCAAAAGTACACACACACACATAGACACACACAAATCCCAGCATATTTTAGATTAAAGCTCTTCTGCCAGTAATTAAGCTTTCGGAGAGGCATTTAATTTTTGTGAACCGCCCAGAGAGCTCCAGCTATTGGGTGGTATAGAAATGTAATAAATAAATAAAATAAAATTCAACCTTTTAGAATGGGGTGGGTATGCACAAAACCTGGGAAAACACCAGGTAATGGATGGTTGGAGGGAAGTGGTGTGGCCATCTGAGGAATTCTGCAGGGCTGGATTGGGACCCAGGGCTTAAGTTCCCCACCCCTGCACTGGAAGAACTTCAGATAGCAAATAAAGTAACGTCACCACTGGTTATGATGACAAGAGGGCTGATGGGAGCAGCAGTCCAACAACATCTGGCAGGGGGACACATGTTGCCCACACCTGCAGTAAAGGAATCCTATTGGGGGAAATTCCAGGCCTTACCTGGTGCTGCTTACCTTTCTCCCCACCCCCAAGCTAAGGATGACAAAGAGGCAGCCTAAGGACCGAAATCACACTACAGTACAGAAACATAGAGGCGCAGTAACAAAGCAAGGCTGGCAGTCTGGATGTTTTTTTCTTTCTTTCTGCGTTAATTCTGAATAAACAGGAATTGTGTTGCCATTTGTACACAAAGGAGAAAAATACAGATATAAAAAATAACCAAGCTTAGTGTTGCTGCTTTCTCTCCCTCCCCCCCGATATAGATATATATATATTATCAAGGCATCTCTGGCTAACATATATAAATTCTTTAGTAGACAAAAATAGAAATCTGTACTAAACCAGCCCTCCCCGTTTCCAAGATCTGAGGGCTAACGGCAGAGCCTTCTTTTCACGAGCGCACTGAGCATAACTTCTGCCGGTCCAATCTCAAATAATCCAGGCGGCCTCCCTTGGTTCGTTGCTGGAGGTGCCTAAAACAGCAAGAGGCGCGCACACTCTCCAAGCACAACTGTTGTGCGTTTGGTATTTGTGTCTCACCAATGAAAATTATGTGCAATGGATTGCACCTAAGGAGGAGCCTAATAGTGATTGTCCTAGCTATTTATACCGCATCATACAATTCCCAATTTATTTTTTTAAAACACACACACACTAAGGTTCTATCCAAGGGGCAGGCAACCTTTTTGGGCTGTGGGACATTTGGCAATTTGAGAAACTGTCTTGGGCACCACCACAAAATGGCTGCTATGGGAGACATGGCAAAGGACAAGTTTCCTGCCCAGAAAACTGAGTACAAGGCAGAGGGGTGTGTGTGTGTGCCTAAGCCCAACACACTAAACTATTCCTTTGAAGTCACAGTTTTCAGCATCATCAGAAATGTATTTCACAGCAAACCCTGTTGCGAAGAAGATAATACGTTAACGGGGGGAAAAAAAGTGGGAGGGATAGAGCAAATGCCAAGAAAGATGTCACAGGGCGCATTGGTGCTCCCCCATGTTATGTCGGCCACCTCCTGAGCTAGTCCTCTTAACTGGCTAGGGAAGATAAGGCCTAGAAATAGTAGTCTGTGCATGCTGAAAAAAATGGTCCAAGCCTGAAAAAGGTTGGTGCAAGGCTTTGGGTAGGTCAAGATTTCTGAATTTCATGCGCCCTGTAGTCAGTCGCTAATCCAAGTCCTCACATCAGCTTTCAAAGCTATTCATAAGAGCTGAGCTTGAAGTTTCTTTTCTTTGCAATTGTACATGCACAGTTAGCAGGCATTCTTGCCTGTGGCAAAGGACCCTCTGCTATTTAAAACTCAACTTTAAGACTGACTAGTTGGTTTCATAAAACAGGAGTGAAGAACCAGTGGTCTTCCAGGTGTTGGGCTACAACTCCCATCATCCCTCAAGTGCCATGATGAGAGTTGTACCCTGAACCATCTGGAGGTCCCCCGGTCCCCCACCCCTGGCATAGAAGGATGCTATCATTTCCTCTTTGTTGTCTCATCAGGGAAATTTGCTTTTGTCTCGCTTGAGTAATAGTTACCACACTTACAAGTATGCTGGAGCCAAACAGAAATCGAAAACGGATTCCGAATAATCCACACCTAATCCAAGTACTTACTCTTACTGCTGTCCTGAGTGAGCAAACGCAAGATCCAGAACTCCAGGATTTTGCTCCTAAACCTTAGATTACTGCTGCCTTCTGGTTTGGACAGACGATGGGAGCAAGGAGTCCCCGTTCTCTTCACCCTGTTCCAGCCTGTTTAGGTACACATTGCCTCTATGAGGCCTTGATGAGCCACACTCTTTACGCCCTTTATCACATACAGTTGCCTAATTTCACAAATGCTGCTCCGTTATAGAACTTGGTGGCCCAAGCGCCTCCTGCTCGTTGCCACGGTCACATGGTGGGTGCTTCCAGGCGAAGCTTTCATTGTGAGCTGGGACCCTCCATCTGGAAGCACCCACGGTCATAGGAGATGTTCACATGGTGACAGCTTTTGGCCTAACTCTTCCACTTAGCACACCGGAGGCCTAGTGGACTGGTGGCGTCCTTTACTCAATCCACAAATTTTCACAGATGATGCTTAAAGTGCCTCTTGCTTCAACCAGGTTTGCTGTGTGACTGCAACATCTACATTGGCTAGAATGGTCATTTCTATCACAAATGCCTCTCCACCTGCTTCCTCCTCCCCATATCACCTAAAAAGAGGACCACCCCTTGCTATGTATCTTGGACTACTTACAAGTCCTCTATTGCATTTTGAATTCCACCCACCCATTGTTTACATGCCAGCCTAAACTCAGGATATGAGAAGTGAGCAAAGAGCCACCGGTCTGTCCAAGTCCTGTTCATCGTTCAACTCTCTTACTCCACATTCAAGAGGCAAATCAGAGGCTGGTGCGAGTTCAAGGATTGTTACCCCATGATAGCAGATTGCATCAATCATATCCCAGGGCAGAGCTTTGCAAGGAGTGGCACTGTGCCAAAGTCTTTGGGTTTTGAATGGCAGCGGGGATTAGGAACGCAATGGAAAGCCAACTCCAAGCTTCAGAGGCAGCAGCGTTGAGTAAGAGGGTCTTGGTAGGCCCAAGAAACTGCTAGGTCCAGCAAAGAATAAAAGGGCGAGAGGGGATTCCAAAATCCCCAAGATCAGCCTTCCAGCTATAACTTGGTTCTCTCAAGCATCTATCATGGATCATTGCTTCTTAGACTGAGCACCAGCTGCATGGATGGGAGACAAATTTAGGTGTTGTTAAGCCCAAAGGGAATTTACTGTCATGTTGGGCTGATCTTCATGTTTGGAGGCAAATGTGGCATTGGGAACACTGGCTGCTGCTTCCCTTCACCAAAGTGGCAAGCACAGACGTATATGCCTAGGGCAAAAGCAGCAAATGGGAGGGTACTTAACCTCCGCCTTGTTTCCCCCCTGCAACTTCTCCCCCCGCCCCCCGCGACTTTCCCCCAAGGCAGGGGGATGTTTTGCCCCTGCCACAGGACAGGGCTCTCCCACACTAGAGGCCTTCAAGAGGCAGCTGGACACCCATCTGTCAGGGACGCTTTAGGGTGGATTCCTGCATTGAGCAGGGGGTTGGACTCGATGGCCTTATAGGCCCCTTCCAACTCTACTATTCTATGATTCTATGATCCAGTTTTTTCCCAACAGAAGTAGCTGCCAGGTTTGCCAGCCTTGTGTTTGCCACCAGATTATGTATACACTGACTCTTAAATATGCCCAAAGGCAGATCCATGCCGCTCTTGGGCCTGCTCCCTGTAATTCTAACCCCTTCTTGCACCCGGACTGTGCACGATGCTGCCCCTTAGTGGATACAGACTGCTCCACATATTCAATGGCTTTTAGTGACAGCTGAGCCAGTGTTTTGGCTGTGCTCATGGAAAGAATCAGCCAAGTACGCTACACTCAAGGATGCTTCCTCTGCTAGCTAGTGAGACGTCAGAGGCATCCAACCTCCACTCCTTCAGCAACCTTTCCCTCTGTACCCCCTTTTTGCTGGCCAATGAGCGGGGAAAAGTGGGGAAGGAAGGAGAGGGAGGGAGGGAGGGAGGGAAGGAGCAAACTCCTGGAAGTAGCTCCATCTAGGCCTGCCAACCTGCCCCCAAAGAGCTTCTCCCCACATTACATGGGATTCCACATCACGCTGTGGCTGACATGGAGCAGTGTTCAGTCTGGGGGTCAGGGATGCCGGCCAAGAGATCTGGAGCATCCTCGCAGCAACCTTCATCTCCGGTGAGTCCCCAGCATCACCTTGGTGATGAAATTAACGATGGCTGACGCCGGCTGCTCAGGGTCTAGCTCAGCAAAGAGGTGGCAGACATTCTCACAAGGGCTCCCCTGCTTCTTGGCCACAAAGCCGAAGATCCTGGAAGAGACAGATCACTGCGGTGTGAGTGTGCACGTCTGTGTGCATAGGAGATGGTCCTGGCTCCCTGACCCAATCGATTCTGCCCCCTATGCTAGGCAGGGAAGAGGTGGGGCTGCTGTCCTAAGGAGCACTCAGGATGGAACGTCACAGCTCAGCTCTCAGGATCAGAATTCCCTCTGCCACTCCCAGGGTTACAGCGAGTGGAGGCGGGTGGCTCTGATTTGGGCGGGGCTGTGAATCTGTTATAGGTTTCTAATAAGTCCAGTACCTTAGATTGCTCCTTTAGAGTTCTGACTGGCTGATTCTGACTGAAACCCAGAATGGGTTCACGGCCCTACTGAAATTGGAACCACTAGCCTCCACTGGGTACAGGACTGCATCGCTTCTGCTCACTCTCCCTCCACACAGTCATCACCAGCTTGGTAATGAATCTGTGGAGTTTATTTATTATTTACTACACTTATATCCCACCTTTTTTCCTCCAAGGAACCCAAGGCAGCATACGTAATCCTCCTCCTCTCCATTTCATCCTCACAACAACAACCCTGTGAGGTAGGTTGGGCTGAGAGTCTGTGACTGGCCCAAAGTCACCCAGTGAGCTTCCGTGGCCGAGTGGGGACTAGAACCTGGATCTCCCGACTCCCAGTCCACCACTCTAGCCGCTACACCACACTGACTCTCTGTGCCTGCTCTCTGTGTATGTGACAGGGTGATTGAGGGAGCTCTTGGCCCAGGCACCTCAGAGAGAGGGAGACCTCTGTGGCTGCTACTGGCTCCTTTCTCACCTATTTATTTCATTGATTTAGTTGATGTATCGGCTGGCCTTCAGCACGGAATGCGCCGGGTAGCTTTTGGTTGGGAGGGATGTTAAAACGGGAGTGGACTTGGGCCTCTGACGAGTCAACATCATAGCCTTTGGCCTTCCCAATACTTACTTGGATGTGGTTCCATCGGGGTTGGCCCACCTGTAATGAAATAAAAGAGAGCCATGTCACGGGA